>NC_091264.1:20000-1270000 GCF_042477335.2 Ovis canadensis
TTATACTTTAATAAAACGTTGGGACACAAAAGCTCTGACTGATCAAGCCTCATCACTGACCCTGGGTTGAATTCTTCCTCCAAGGAGCCCAAGACTTCAAGCATCTTTCATGGTTAGACAACAACCTTTCCAAACAATGGTCTTTTCAAAAAAAATAAGGATAAGTGATGAGTATGCATATGCCTACGAATCAAATGGGACCCATATGTCAAACCACATAAAAATATATCTTCCCTCAACATACATATAACACAATCAGGCCTTCAGATGCATCGATTCTCCAACTATCAAGTCATACAAATATGGATGTAAAATATCACAATACATTCCAAAGTGATGGATATTGACTTTCGCCTGCTGGCACTTCTTTTTTATGTCATCTCCATTATATTAGCTATGACAACGAATCATGTGCTGTGCTAAGTCACTTACATTGTGTCCAACTCTTTGGGATCATATGGACTAGGCCCCACCAGGTTCCTCTCCATGAGATTCTCTAGGCAAGGATACTGGAGTGGGTTGCCATGCTCTCCCTCAGGAGATCTTCCTGCCCCAGGGATCGTATCCATATCTCCTATGTCTCCTGCATGGGTATGTTCTGCATGTTCCTTACCACTAGAACCACCTGGGAAGCCCGACAGGGCATATACAGAACCATTCCTCCAACAAAACTGAAGAATGACTTTAAAATCTCAAACAAAACATGAGTATATGTGTTCACAAACTTCATGGAGCAAGGGTTTCTTCGATCTGAAAACTGGCATCGATGAAGGACTGTGTGAAGAATACTTCAAAGTCTATTTGGCAAACACAGCCTACGTTGGCTATATTTAGTCCTCAAATGAATGAGAATGTCATGAGTACTGGTCGTTTCAAATAAGTAGCATGTGAAGCTGTTTACACTTATTGGGACGTGTGGTATACCACATTCACACATGTCAGTAGCATTGGTGCAAAAACGATACATTTCTCAGGGGAAACTTCTACATGGACTCTTGGGATCAGAGCTCTAACTCATACACACGTACTTTTCCTTTTAAAATGATCCTGCATGATAAGCAAACAAAACACTGGATGAACACCTAGACGGTGAGCTCTGTACTAAATGATTTTAAAGCCAGTAGATGGAATGAGCTGATGAGGAAGACTACAAACAAGTCATCTTCTTCAGCTTGGTCAAACTGCTCATAGTCATACAAGTGAATGAAAAGTTAAGCCTGTTGTCATTCAATCTGTTTTAAAGAAATAGAATAATAAAACAAATTAGTAAATCTTATTTTCTTAATAAACGTTGTATTATTTCTGCACGGCTTTGTTACTGGCATAAATAGAATATCTACAATAATAACGTGTAGATTATTATTGTAATAATAATGAAATGGATTCACATTCGATATCGATTCACATCTATAATTGATGCCATAGCTGTTTGATACTATTGCTTGAATGAATGCAACTTATGTGACTTCACAAACTACAAACACGACTAACATAATAGGTATTAAAAAACCTTGAGTGACATGAGCGTGAAGACTTAGTAGAGTTGCTCTCAAGAATAATGATACTATTATTCGCTCTAGCCATAGTACTGGAATCTGTACATTAACACCCCTGCAAAAGAAATGGAAAGGATAGAATAATAATAAAGGAACTTCATAACTATATTCCTACTGTAAACATTCAACACTATGTTTTCTTTTAAACTGACTTTCATATTTGGTCTACTGTAACCTCTTCTGTGTTCATTTTATGCTAAACTTATTGCTAACAGTAAAATTACCATACGAGCTCTAATTCTTTTTTTTTTACTTGCAAAGCTAATGATAGAACCAAAGGCCGATATCTACATCAAACAGGAGAAACGGAATGGAAACTGTAAACAATTTTATGGAAGAACATTTCTGTGCTCCTATTCAGTCAAATGGACATTCAAAAGGATGTGATTTTTCTCAAAGTTTATTTCAGAAACTTGGAATTGGATGACTGCAAACAATAACACTAATAATATATTGATACATAATATTAAAAATATACAGTGGGTCATTCTTTTTTTTATTCTGCCACAGCTAACAGACAGGAAGTCAGTTGTCGTAACTACTACTAACATAAGACCCTCACCGATAAGTGAAGATATATAGGAAAATCCATAATAGATCTAAAAACCATCAAAGATAAAATGGTAATTAAAAAATACAGTGACAGTTTAGTTGGCATAAGAAACAGGATGATTATGAAAGCAAAGCCAACAATCACGGATAGGCCATGGAAGCCCGTGGCTGTCACGAGTGTTGACTTGTATCCTTCATCTGAGGTTGTTAAAAGCGCTTGGTAAAATCCAGAGGTTTGCAGCAGTGGTAACCTCCTGAACAGACTGAAATAAAAAGGGTTTCCAGAATATCCTGATGATTTCCATCTACTAGGCTGTGATGAGCTCAAGCAATACATACTCCAGAGGACAGAAGACAGACAGGTTGGGAACACGTCTACTGCACTTAGGGAGAAAGGGAATGTTGCTACTCAGCCTAGTACAAGTGTAGAAGCAACACCTCAGTGATTCGACCTTTAAAGAATAGATACGTATGAGAACGACTGGTATGAATAATCCTTCACAAGTGCGTTCTCAGACCTCCTCCCATCATAAGCACAAGCATAATGAAAACACTGAGTTTTCATGGTCTCACACAAAATTAGACTCACTTATGACTTTGCTTTGAGAAGAGTTGAACTACTCATTGTTAAAGAGAAATGATCCTTTCTTCTCTGAAGATTTGTGAATCATTCAAAGGGTGTGGTGAATAAACTACTTAAGGATCCAATACATAAAAATGCAATAGGCTAAGCACAGAGATGTTTTTCTCCCTTTCTCAAAGGATGGAACATTTTGTATTTACACTGATTTTGTCTCTACACTGATTTTGTCTTGACTTCATGTACAATTACATATTGATTTTTTTAGTTGACATACAATAGGACTAAAAATATTGATATTATACTAATAACTCATGTTGGTATGTGTGGTTGTCACATAGGATTCACAGGAGATTTAAATTCACAGTTGTCAACGTAAAGGATGAATGCTATTTAGCTTCTTTGTGAATCTAGACCATGAATGAAGAGTTTTCCTCAACATATTTCACTGAGGGAAATACAAGGATGATAGGCATAATACTATGCTTCGACTCATGGATATCTAAGCATTGCTCACAATACATATCTGATTTTCGAAATCAGGGTTCTTTCAGTGTCCTTGAACAGCATTTGTTTTTCTGTATACAGAAGAAAAAAACTCATGAGTATCAAACTGGTTCACATAAAACATGTGTATGAATTGTTATCTTCCTGAACCAGAGATCAAACCCACATCACTTCCACCTCCTGCACTGGTAGGCAGATTATTTACTGACTGTGCCACCTGGGAATCGACATACATTTCAAGGACCACTGCCATCAGCTTCTACTGTTCATGACCAAAGTAGGAGAAACAACATTGGAAGAAGTACTCATAAGGGTACTCATAGGAAGTACTCATAAGTCAAGGAACTGTTATACTGGGTACTCTCGTTATTACTGGGACAAGTCAGTTCCTCTGATGATGACGGGTATAACTGAAAAATTATTACAAATGCATGGGCTGCGATGTCTACATGATAAATGTGTTCCTCTTATACTATTGCTTCAGGGATGCCTACTTCCACATGAAGGACTGCACTTCAAGGGATGCCTGCTATTCCAGCTCAAGCAACAGATAGTGAAGTGCAGATCATTGTCCTTTGTTGAAAATAATCAGCAGTTTGTCAACATAGGGAACATGCCGGAGGAACCCTTGGGATGGAACTCTAAAAACAGGTTGGGCCCTCTTTTTGCCAAGCCCTGCGATAAAATACAAATCAGAAAAAGAAAAATAGCATCGGTTTTGTCAGGACTTCCTCATCTTTTCTTTCTCGGTAGCAGGAAGCAGACATTGAGGCCAGAGGACTGCAGGATTTCATTGTGAACTAATGTTGGGTGGGGTGGAAGCTCATCACTCTAGTAAGAATGTGGCTCAATAAAACGGAATTTCATTCACTTCATGGACATAGAGTTCTATAATCCTTCATTAAGGAATTCAATAAGCTATATTTCCTTACACCTTCACAATCTCTTGGTTTACGAGAATGTCAATTGCTAGTCCAGCACTTATACAATGAGTGTTACAGGTAGTATTAGTGTATAAATGATGATGAGCAATGACAGGAAGTTTATTTATTCTCTGTTTGAATTCTTGATTTTTTATATAATTTTTTATAATATCCTTACAGATGTGAATATTTTAGTGACATGTATAAATACACGTTGAGTAGTGCTATGATAACTCATAGTGTTGGCACAATAAATATCATGGTTATTATGTGCTTTTCATATATTCCTTTTGAGATTCTCTTCCATTATACATTATCATAAGATATTTAATAGTTTCCTAAACTGTACAGTAGGTCCTTGTGGCTTCTTTTATATATAGTAATGTATTTGTTAATAATTCAAACAAAAACTGGTACACAAATATTCATAGTGACATTCACGATAGCTCAGAGGTAGAACTCATTCAAGTGTCCGTTGGTGGGAGACTGAATATGCAACACAAGGTATATTCAGAAGCTTGAACGGTATTCCACCATACGAAAAAGTACATTAAATGGTGCTGTCACTCTGCAAGACATTACAGAAATGACTCCAAAACAAACACATGGAATAAATACATAGTTCGATTCCAATTCAAGCTATGTACCCAAAAGGATTAGGAAAGGGGGCTGAAAAAATGGATACTTCTTCCGTCATACTCACAACAGCATGATTCACACTGGCAAACAAACAGAAGCAATCTAAGTGTCCATGGCAGCCAATTCCATAAACAAACTGTGGTATACACACAATGGAATCTGATTCGGCCCTTCAAAGGCAGTAATTCTGACAATGCGACAATGTGGACAAACCTTATGGTCATTAGATTAAGTGAAATAAACCAGACCAAGAAAAGACAAACGTGCTGTGATTCCACTCATATGAGATATCCAAACAAGTCAAATCTGTCAGAAATAGCAGAGAGTGATTCCGACCGATCGAAAAGAGTTCATGTTTCATGGACCTCAGTTTCCCTTGGAAAAACTGACTTCCCGTGATATCTCCAAAACCAATTAGACAAATAATTGGAAGCTATATCCAGTCAAATGAATGTAGACATAATGTTACATACAGTGTACACCAAACTCACTCAAACTTCTTAACAGACAAAAGGCAAAACTGTATCTATGGTACCTCATCTTAGCTTAAAACTGTATCTACAGTACCTCACTTCTGCTTATAAAATTTAACAACAACAACAACACACTAAAGTCTATCCAAAAAAAGGATATAAAACATATATAACATTAACTTTAAAAAATTGGAAATTTAAACTGTGGAAAACCTTATTCACAAAACTTAAACACAAGCCACAGGAAAATATATTTATAAAATACATATCTGATAAAGGATTGTACTATAAACATACCAAAAAATCTGGAACAATCTCATAAAAAATGTATAAACCTAAACACCTGGCCTACAAAAATATAAAGATAGTAAATAAGCCTATCAAAAAGACTCAAAATCACATATCATTAGGAAATTACAAACTAAAATAACAGTGAGGTAGCACTGCACACCTATTAGATTCAGTAAACTCAAAAAAAAGGGGGTAGGGCACAACTTCTCTGGTGGCTCAGTGGTAAAGAATCTGCCTGACAATGCAAGACACTCTAGTTCGATCCGTTACCCCAGAAGATCCCACATGCCACAGAGAAACATAGCTGGATGTTTCCACAGCTAAACAAGGCTCTCCTGTGACCTGAATACTACATGGCTAGCACTTACTAAAAAGCTTTGAAAACATCCAGACAAAAAGTATCGCATGATTATATACAACAGCTCTACTTGTAATAACTAAAAACTTTCAAATATCAGGATGTCTTCAGTAGATGACAGTGTAAACAAATGGGGATACATCCAAAGTGAAGGGGAGCAAATGCTACCACAAAATATACCACCTCAGCATGAGAATCAGTTGGACCCAATTAACTTTTATTTTTTTAGAGGACACATGATCATCTCTGAAACCCAAGTTCAAGACAGCTCTTCTGTGAGTCACATTTACCAGAGAAATCTCATTTCAAAGGAATCCTCTCTATATGCCAGATAGAAGGATGAGACACAGTCTTTTGAAACTCTTTTTTCTTTTCTATCGATAGGGAAAGCTAAGCCGTAAATCTGCACAACCACCATACCCTTCCTTTCCTTTGGTTGTATTTTTTTTAATATTTGTCTCTTTTTTAACTTGGCTGTGCCAGGTCGACCTTCATTGAGGCAAGCCAGATACTTAGCTACAACATGCAAATTCTCCGTTGTGGCATGGGAGATCTAGTTCTTGGATCAGGGAATGAACCTGGGCCTCCTTCTTTGGGAGTGTCCAGTCTCAGCCACTGGACCACCAGGAAGTGCCTGTTTTGTTTTCAGATGAAGATGGAATCTAAGGTGATATCTTGGGCCATTTCAGTCACTGACTCAGTTTCCTGAGTTTCTCCAAAGCACGCATAAGGTGCACATTATTAAACTGGTTTGCAAAACAAGAAAAGGTTGTCTGCTACAACACTGTATGCTTACAAATATCTAAACGGTAAATGGCATATTATTTATTTTTAATTACTATGGGGGGAGAAAGAATGCAGGATTCATACATGTTACAACATGAATAAATATTAAAACCATCTTCAGTGAAAAAAAAAATCCACATAGGAAAGGCCAC
The DNA here is from genome assembly GCF_042477335.2 of Ovis canadensis. Classification (NCBI taxonomy): domain Eukaryota; kingdom Metazoa; phylum Chordata; class Mammalia; order Artiodactyla; family Bovidae; genus Ovis; species Ovis canadensis. The sequence goes on from NC_091264.1 coordinate 26,818, forward strand.
CCAGAACCCTTATTCACCATGTCTGCTTTCAATCCATCAAGTTTGTCCAAATAACTGAAAATCTCAGTAACACTCTAAATAAAGAAAAAAGGATGAAGATGGAAACAAAAGATATATTCATACATTTGAACAATTGCTAAAAGTGGAAGTGGGGTGGTGGATTACATTATAATGTAGATACCATATGATTTCCTGATTTTGGAGATTATGTGCTGGTTCTGAAGAAGGCACCCATTTTGGATAAAACACATGGAGTATTTTAGATGATGTGGCAAATGCTAGCACTTGTTCCCATTGCTAGGCATTTTCTGTACATTTTAAATGACTGGAAAGTATACTAGGTTTCAAAACAACCATGTCGATACCACAAAAGAAATTTAGAGCAGACAGGCAGGAAACTTTCTGATACAGGCCAAGACTTACCCAGATGAAGTTCAAGGGAAGCTGCGATGCTCACTGCCCGTGAAGGAGTCCACGTGGAATGAAGAAGTACTGTGGGACGTCTATTAGTAACCACCATGTCTTGGGTCCTCTGGATGACCTACTGCAGGAGAAACAGATCTTACAGATAAAATGATCCACATCACTTCACAAAAAGTTGTTAGGCTACATTCAGTAAAGCGGAATCATTTCGGATCAATTTACAATCATATAAAATACTACCATTTACAGTCCAGAAATCACTTGCATTTCTACACACTAATAACAATCAGAAAAAAATATTAAGAAAATCCCACTTAAATAAAACATCTAGCAACAAACTTAATCAAGAACATAAAAGACCAGTAGTCAGAAAACTAGAAAGCACTGATAAAGAAACCAAAGAAAACACAAATACACAGAAAACTGTTCCACGCTCATGCACTGGAACAATGAGGAATTAAAAGGTCCATTCCAACCAAAGTCATCAACAAATACACGGACTGCAATCACAAAATAATATTCAATGGCATTTTTCACAGAAATAGAAGTATTCCTCATATTAGACTGCTACTGTTGAACAGGACCTTAAACGGCCAAAAAGACTCTGAGAAAGAGGAACACAGCTGGAGGCATCTTCCTATCCCTCTTCAAACTACATCACGGAGCTGTAGTGACCACCACAGTGAGGAACTGGCAGGAACACAGACACATGGACTCCAGGAGAGAATAGAGAGCCCAGAAACGAACCCACCTGTACATGGTCAGTTCCTGAAAATCAAACCAGGAACGAGCGAAGAGGAAAGGACAGTCTTCTCAAGAAACAGTGACAGGAAAATGGCCACCTACACGGAAGAACATCAGTGTTCATCCTCTACATCATCTAACGCAAATCTAACTGAAAACCCACCGCTTTGCACACGGAGCTCTTTCCCCCTGAGTCCTCTGAGATGGACCCCCAGTCAGCCCTCAGCTGGACACAGGAAACGTCTACTCCGTCCTCATTTTTCGCTCTTGCAGCGCCTCCCTGCTGGTGGGCACTGAGGCAACCCTGCTCCTCTCAGCCTGGATGCAGCCCTGTTATCCAGAAGCCTGAGCCCTGATGGTCCTGAGGAGACAAAGCTCCCGCCAGCTGCTCACGGAGCAGAGTCTAAAGGCAAAGCGTCCTGCTCCCGCGGGTCAGAGGGGCCTTTGGCGCCCCCTTCGGGCCACAGGAGAAGAGCGGGCAGCCCGGCGCTCACAGACCTCAGAGGGCTCACCCAGAAGCAGCTCTGCTGCGAGCACTCAGACTGGAAGCCCAAACTGAAATGGAGCAGAATAGCTCCATGACCCTCTGCAAAACATGGCTAAGGAACAAACAGAGCCTGTATGGAATGCAGCCATAAAAAGGAACACATTTGAGTTTGTTCTAATAAAGGGGAGGGAAGTCAGTCAAAGAGAGAAAAACATGTAATCTAGAAGGATGGTACTGACGAGTCTGTTCACAGAGCAGCAATGGAGGTGCAGACATAGAGAACAGACTTACAGACGAGGGTGGAGAACAAGAGGGAGAGGGTGAGATGAATGGAGAGAGCAGCATGGGTGCAGGTACACCTACATTTGTAAATATGTAAACCAATGGGAATTTGCTGTATGATTCAGGGAACTCAAACTGGGGCTCAGTATTAACCTGGAGAGGTGGGAATGCGTGCGAGGTGGGAGGGAGATTCAAGAGCAAGAGGACATAGGTACACCTATGGTTAATTCATGTGGATGTATGACAAATCAAACCAATATTGTAAAGCAATGATCAATCAACTAAAAAGAAATAACTGTTTAAAAAAATATGAACATAAACACAAACTTTGCAACAAGGTAACTCCATTTTAAAAACTATAGAATTTTAGAAAACTACTAAAGTTCTACATGACCTTCGGTCTGGTGATCAGGTCTAACATACACAAAACAAGCCAACTTACCAAATTATGAATACAAATTAGTTAAAACATTGCCTTTTATCATTTCATACATTTACCCTGTGGAGGACCTTACTCGAGAGAACCAAAAACAAACTATTAAATGAACCACCGACCACCCACCCTGGCCAGGCAACAGAGAAAAGAAAACACTTGCAGGAGTCATCTTACAACAGGAGGGCCTGGGAAGGAACAAGGAACTAACAAGCTACCACCAACCAGAATTCTGGAGAGGTCAGGTGATGGGAGGCTCCAGTTCAGAGGTCCTACCAACCTCCCAGGATCCACTTCGCTGGAATCCATCTCAGCTGAGTGATGTGTGTGCCCCCAAGAGAGATCCCAATTCAGAATGCCTGGCAAGAGACAAACCAGAAATTAACCCGATGACCATAAAACCTGAGACTGTGAGCCACATGACAGAGTGGCTCTCTCCGTTTCCCTCACCCTCCTGCCCTCCACCCCGGCAGCCCTTCCCAATAAAGCCTCTCGCTTGGACAGCACTCCTCTCCTCAGACAACTCATTGCCCAGTGTCAGACAAGAACTCACTCTCAAGCCCTGGAAGGGATCCCCCTTCCTTCATCAAAAGCAATATCCAGGAGAAAATATCTTCAAAACGCTATCTTGCAGAGAAGGAAATCAGAGAAGGCAATGGCAGCCCACTCCAGTACCATTGCCTGGAGAATCCCACGGACAGAGGAGCCTGGTAGGCTGCAACCCCGGGGTCACTAAGAGATGGACACGACTTCACTGAGTGACTTCACTTTCACTTTTCACTTTCATGCACTGGAGAAGCACATGGCAACCCACTCCAGTGTTCTTGCCTGGAGAATCCCAGGGACAGAGGAGCCTGGTAGGCTGCTGTCTATGGGGTCGCGCAGAGTCAGGCACGACTGAAGCGACGCAGCAGCAGCAGCAGAGAAGGAAATGGCACCACCTGCAGTACTCTGGTCTCAGAAATCCCAGGGACAGAGGAGCTTGGTGGGCTACAGTCCAAAAGCAGGGCATTTCTGACGGGAGGAAACAGTCCCAGGGAAGCTGAGCTGCTCACCAAAGGCCCCAGAGCTTTGGATAGCACACCAGAGCTGGGGCTGAGGATTCCCAGCTGCCATGCCTCTTGATCCTGGCCTCTTTCACTAGATACATGTGTGGAAAACTAGAATCTAAAATATGCCCTGGTAGTTCCATAGATTCCAAAGAATCCACACCCTGGTGCTGGAGATGCATGTGCGATCCCTAGGATGGGAAGATCCCACATCCTATGGAGCCCGTGTGCCACAACTGCCGAGCCTGTGCTCTAGATCCTGGAAGCCACGATGCCGAGTTCACATGCTGCAGCCACTGAAGCCCGTGAGCCTGTGCCCCTCAACAAGAGGAGACACTGCAGTGAGAAGCCTGCAAACCACTAGTTATGGCCCATGCTCACCAAAACTAGAGAAAAGCCCACACACAAAGATGCAACACAGCCAACAATCAATAAAACTGTTTTCCTAAAAAAAATGCATATCTGACAAAGAAACTGTATTCGAATTGTCCAAGAACACTAGAGCAAACAAGCCCATTCATAATTGGTAGCGACTGAAATAGACACCTGGCCACTGAGGGTATACTGATAGTAAACTATCATACAAAAACATACTCAAGATACTGGTGCAATGCATGCAGAGCCCCCTTTGAAAGACAATCTGACAGTTTTTTTTCAGTAACCACGTGGGACAAGCACTGAATTCTGTGTATGACAAGCGGTGGAAGCCAGGTATCTTACCATTGGAATGCAAAGTTACAGATAAACAAAAGGAAACGTTACAATGTCCATGTCGTGGTGGATCAGGTTGGAGACATCACAAATTACCTTTAACTGAATATGTTCAAAGGTGAGCTGGAATACATGTATATATATATCCATGTATTTGTCAGCTGAGCATATTGAGCTCCTACATGTATGTTTTAAATATCATTCTCTAATAAAAGGGAACAGGAAACATCTCCGATGGCCCGGTGGTAAAGAATCTGCCTACCGATGCAGGGAACACGGGTTCAATTCCTGTGTAGGAGATCCCACACGCCCAGGGGCAACGAAGCCCTTGAACAACTCTAGAAGTTTGCATGCTCCAGAGCCCAAGTTCTGCAAACAGAGAAAGCACTGCAATGAGAAGCCATGGCACAGCAACTAGAGGGTAGCCTCTGCTCACTACAACTAGACAAACGAGCAATAAAGACCCAGCACAGTCAAAAATAATGTAATGTTAAAAAAAGGGACAGTTCTTTGAAGAAATGACTGAGACTAGGGGTGAGACTGTAAATATATGAGCCAGGGTCATCTTAAATTATGAGAAATTAAAGAAACTAAAGACAACTATCAAGCTGTCCAAACTGATACAAATGGATGATGACACAGTGTTATCTGTATACACCAGCAAATAACAATCTGAAAAGGAATTTAAACAAACGATTCCCTTTCAGTCATGTCAACATTAATAAAAGACTTTGCTATGGACAGAATGAGGATAACAAGACTGGCACACTGGAAATGATACTTGATTGCTGAAAAATACCTTAAAGACATGGACAGATACTCCATAGCGATGAAAAGGCTTCAGTTGGCAATACCATGGAATGCATCTTCAATCTGAAATGAAGATTCAATATGAATTACAAAAGGCTGAAAGGTGGTTGCTAAACCACAAAAGATGCCAGCATTCTTGGACTCCAGAGGAGAATTCAATCCAGGGCAAGTGACGAAGCTTGATGGCTCAGAGGTTTTCTGTTAAAAAGTTTTATTAAAATATAAAAGAGATCGAGAGAGCTGCTGACATAGACAGTAAAAGGGGGAAGAAAGAGTACCCCCTGCTAGTCTTTAGCCAGATGTTATAGAGCCACTAGCAGTCTGCTAATGAAAGAAAGACAATGTGTCAGAGAATGGCACCAGGCCCCTCACCCACAGCATGCATTGAGATAACATTGGCAGCAGATGAGTCATCCCAGGCCATAAAATGATGGACATGAATCTTGAAGAAAGGCAGATTTCCAAGCAAATATATAGTTTCATTCACATAGATTAAGAGAACAAGGTATGAGTAAAACATACCGGTTTGTCAAGTTTTTTCTGAGCCTTTAGGGGAAACTGACCTGAAGACAGAGCCTTGGGTAAATACATAGTACATTAGCATACCTTAAGACAAACATTTCCATAAGAAAAATGCATTGCTTAGTTCAAGGTTTGAGGAAAGTTAAATTCAGGTGGAGCCAGGAGTGGTCATGGCAACACAGAATTTTCTGAGAAACCTCCTTTTAAATTTGTATCAAGATGGAGGAAAAAAAATGCAGCACTCTTTTGTCTCCTCCGGCCTCTTAAGAGAGGAAAAAACGTCTGACACTTGCAGTCTATTTTCTCTGTCTGGAGACCCCTGGCCTTCCTGCCTGTTATCCTCTCCAGGCCTGTAGGAAGCAATACACTAGGCTGCTTGGGAAAACCGCGCGGGTCTGAGCTTTATGCAAAGGGGTAAAGCGGTAAAACCCTTGGCCCCAAAGGCGAGGCTTTTCTGCGACCGCCATTTTAGTCGGCTCCGAGACTGCAAACAAAGAGGGCAGAATACATGGTTCCCTGCTCCGCCCAGTCTGAGTTCCCTTACCTGTGGCCCACAGCCCTGCGCTCTGCTCGCTGGATGCCAATCGACGGGGACCCAGGAGCCCACGAAACGAGCATTCCCAGCTGCAATGGCGAGCCCTGAGAGCCCTGGCCCCCGACGCGCCGCCATGTTCATCCCGCCCCAGACCCGCTCACGTGAGCCGCGCTCCTGACCAGCCGCCCAGGTTGGCCCCGCCCCCGACGCGCTCACGGTGCGCCCCACCCCCACGCCCCCTTCCAGGACAGGCCTGCGGACCGCGACTGCCTCCAGGTGAAACACAAGGACAAGCAAATCCACCCCACCGAGACAATCCAAGCTTTTTCTCAGCTGATCTGTCTATGATTTAGGGATAAAACTATGACTATAGAAAGCAAAGATGACCTAGGACAGCCATGATATTCTATAGAGCCAGACCCTGGCGGGCAGAGGCTTGAAGAGGGTCCGGGATCTCTGTCAGAGCAGCAAGCCTCTGTAGCATAGAGGTTAGGTGCGCTGGTAAGCAGGCAGACTATGGTCTGTAAGTCAGGAGTTCAAGTCCGCAGCTTAGCTCTTTTGCTCTTAGGGGGCGGGGGACAGCAAGAGGCGGGGCTTAGACCAGAAACGTTTATTTTTATTTTAGAGGTTTATTGTTAAGCTTAGGGTTAGGGTCCGGGCAACCCCCCAACTTGTTCAGGTTCGGGTTCAGGGTTAGGGTTAGAATTTGGGGAACCCCCCTCTTCTAAGAGTTCGGGTTTGGGTTAGGGTTCATGTCAGGGTCAGGGTTCAGGTTACGGTTAGGGTTAGCATTAGTGTTGGGGTTACAGCTTAAAGTGAGCCCTAATAGGGCTCATAGTTCTTTATTAGCCTGCCCTGGCGGGCCGAGGCTTGAAGAGGGTTCGGGAGCCCTGCTGAAAGCAGCAAGCCTCTGTAGCATAGGGGTTAGGGAGGCCACTAGGCAGGCAGACTATGGCCTGTAAGTCAGGAGTTCAAGTCTCCAGTCTAACCTTTTTCTTTTAACGGGCAGGGGACTGCAAGAGCCAGGGCTTAGACCAGAAAATTTTTTTATTTTAGAGGTTTATTGTTAAGCTTAGGGTTAGGGTTCGGGCAACCCCCCCAATTGTTAGGGTTCGGGTTCAGGTTAGAATTCGGGGACCCCCCTCTTCTTAGAGTTCGGGTTTGGGTTAGGGTTCAGGTCAGGGTCAGGGTTTGGGTTACGGTTAGGGTTGGCATTAGTGTTGGGGTTACAGCTTAAAGTGAGCGCTAATAGGGTCCATAGTTCTTTATTAGCCTGCCGTGGCGGGGTGAGGCTTGAAGAGAGCCTGGGAGCAAGACAAAACCCAGTAATCCTCCCTAGCGAAGCGGTTAGGCTGACAACCAGTTAAACATCCAACTTGGCTCTGTAGGTCAGGCATTCAAGTCCCAGTTTTGCCTCGTTTGCTTTTAGGGGGTGAGGGACAGCAAGGGGCGGGGCTTAGGCCAGAAAAGTTTATGTTTATGTTAGAGTTTTATTGTTAGGGTTAGGTTTAGGGTTCCGGCATCCCCCCAACTTGTTAGGGTTCAGGTTCAGAGTTCGGGTGCGAGGAATCCCCTCTCTACTTAGGGTTCGGGTTCAGGGTTCGTGTTTGTGGTTTGGGGTTCAGCGTTTGGGGTTAGGGGTTCGCGGTTCTAGTTTGAAGTTTGGGGTTCCAATTAGGGGTTCAAGGTTCAGCTTAGGGGTTCGGGGTTTGGGTTAGGGGTTCGCGGTTTGGGTTTGGGGTTTGGGGTTCGGATTAGGGGTTCGCGTTTCAGATTTGGGGATCAGGTTATGGGTTCTCAGTTCAGGTTCGGGGTTCGCAGTTCGGGTTTGGGGTTTGAGGTTCAGGTAAAGGGTTTGGGGTTCGCGGTTTGGGTTTGTGGTTTGAGGTTTGGGTTTGGGGTTTGGGGATCAGGTTAGGGGCTCTCAGATTGGGTTAGGGGTTCACAGTTCGGGTTTGGGTTTGAGGTTAGGATGAAGGGTTTGGGGTTTGGGGTTCACGGCTTGGGTTGGAGGTTTGGGATTCAGGTTAGGGGTTTTGGGTTTGGGATTCGGGTTATGGGTTTGGGTTTTGGGGTTCGCGGTTTGGGTTTGGGTTTGGGGTTTGGAGTTCGAGGTTTGGGGTTCGCTTTTCAGGTTAGGGGTTGAGGGTTGGGGTTTGGGGTTCGCGGTTTGGGATAGGGGTTCACGGATTTGGTTAGGGGTTAGGGATTTGGGGTTTGGAGTCTGGGATTTGGGTCAGGGGTTCGCGGTTTGGGGTTCCAGTTATGGGTTTGGGCTTTGGGTTCAGGGTTGTGGTTTGGGGGTTTGGGGTTCGGTTTTTGGGTTTGCAGTTTGGGTTACGGATTAGGGCTTTGGGGTTTGGGTTTGGGGTTCGGGAATTGGGGTTCGAGGATTGGGGTTGGGGGTTCCGATTAGAGGTTCAGTAAGTGAGATTTGTGGTTCGGGGGTCAAGATTTGAGGTTTGGGGTTTGGGCTTCGGGGGTTTGGGTTCAGGGTTTGGGGATGGGGGTGTGAGGTGCAGTTTTGAGTTTCGCTGTTCAGGTTAGGAGTTAGGGGTTGGGAGTTCGAGGTTCGGCTTAGGGGTTTGGGGTGTGCGGTTTGGGGTTTGAGGTTTGGGGTTCCGGTTAGGGGTTTGGGGTTTGGGGTTCGGATCAGGGGTTTGGAGTTTGGGTTTGAGGGTTGGGTTTTGGGGGTTGGGTTTCGGGGTTTAGAATTCGGTTTAGGTGTTCGCAGTTTGGGTTAGGGGTTTGGGGTTTGGGTTGGGGGTGTGGGGTGTGGGGTACAGGTTAGGGGTTTGGGTTCAGGGTTTGGGGTTCAGTTTATGGGTTTGCGTTTCCGGTAAGGCATTAGGGGTGTGCGGTTTGGGTTTGGGGTTCGTGTTAGCGGTTTGGGGTTGGGGGTTCGGGTTCCAGATTTGGGGTTCGGGGTTTGAGTTATGGATTCGGGGTTTGGGCTACGTGGTTCGGGGTTTGTGGTATGGGGTTTGGGGGTCGGGGCTTGGGTTTGGGGCTCGGGTTGGGGGTTCGGGTTCGAGTTAGGGGTTCACGGATCGGGTTAGGGGTTTGGGGTTCAGCGTTTGAGGTTCGGTTAAGGGGTTCGCTGTTCTGGTTAGGGGTTAGTGACAGGGGCTTCTGTTTTAGGGTAGGGGGTCGCAGTTCAGGTTATGGGTTAGGGGTTTGGTGTTTCGTTTTCGGGTTATGGTAAAGGGTTCAGGTAGGGGATTGGGTTAGGGGATTGGGGTTCAGGTTTGGAGTTCGGTGCTTGGGGTTAGAGATTTGGATTCGGGAAATGGGTTGGGGTTCATGGTATGGTGTTCGAGTTAGGGGTTTGGGGTTCGGAGTTTGGGGGTTCTTGTTCTGATTAGGGGCTTGGGGTTTGGGGTATGGGGTTTGGCTTCGGGGTTAGAGGTTTGCGGTTTGGGGTTTCGGTTTGGAGATTGGAGTTTGGGTTTGGGATTAAGCGGTAGGTGTTTTGGTTTGAGGTTGGGTTAGGGTTAAGGTATCAGGTTTAAGGTTCATTGTTTGGGGATTCGAGCTAGGCATTCAGTTTACGGGTTCGGATAATAGGGTTTTGAGGTCAGGGTGGAGTTCGGGGTTTGGAGTCACGATTAGGGGCTACTGAGTGCCGCACAGGCAAGGGCTCCAGGAGTAAAAGCACGCTACGCGAAGCTGGGAGACGCCACTGGCGCATTTCTGGCCTCAGCTCCGCTCCTGCCTTACCTCTGCACCTAGGCCCCAGGCGTCCTTGGGGAGGGCTTAGGGGCCGGTGGCTTGCTCACTGCCAAGGGCTCCAGCAGGGAGAGCTCTGTGAGAGGGAAGGGAAGGGCAAGTGCAGGGCTCTTCCAGCTGTTGCTTGGCCGCCGAGACTCAGCGCCGCACGGAGAGCACCAGGCTCCCAGGGCCCCTGGCTGGGGTCTGCAGCCCCGCACACCCGGAGGCTGATTCCCTGGGCGCCCAGCAGCTGCCTTACACACGTAGCTTCCCTAGCGCTTTCCTCCCCAGCAGAGACGTGTGCAGCTGGTTGGGGCCTGCCCCTGCGTGCCTGGGCTCCCACCCACAGCCCCAGCTCAGGGCAAGCAGCCCCTGAGCCAAGAGCTGCAGGAGGCGTAGAGCGCCCCCGCCTGGTAGCCGAGGGAACAGCATGCGGGGAAGCGAGCCTCCTCGAGGAAAGAAGAGGCAGCCTAGCCTCGTTTGGCTCAAGCCATACTTGGCTGGAGCCGAGTGAGCCTCCAGGACGGCAGAGCTCCAGCTCTGCTCAGAGGCCCTATCTGGCTGAGTTGTTGGTGGGAGGCTGCTCTGCCCTGGGCGAGCCTTGCCCAGACTTGCCTCGCTGCTAGGCTTCCTGCCCAGGAAGGAGCAGGCTGCGCGAGGCTGGGAGATGCCACTGGCGCCTTCCTGGCCTCAGCTCCGCTCCTGCCTTGCCTTTGCACCTAGGCCCCAGGCGTCCTTGGGGAGGGCTTAGGGGCCGGTGGCTTGCACACTGCCAAGGGCTCCAGCAGGAAGAGCTCTGTGCGAGGGAAGGGAAGGGCTAGTGCAGGGCTCCTCCAGCGGTTGCTTGGCCGCCCAGACTCAGCGCCAAACCGAGTGCACCAGGCTCCCAGGGCCTCTGGCTGGGGTCTGCAGCCCCGCACACCCGGAGGCTGACTCCCTGGGCGCCCAGCAGCTGCCTCACACACGTAGCTTCCCTAGCGCTCTCCTCCCCAGCAGAGACGTGTGCAGCTGGTTGGGGCCTGCCCCTGCGTGCCTGGGCTCCCGCCCACAGCCCCAGCTCAGGGCAAGCAGTCCCTGAGCCAAGACCTGCAGGAGGCGCAGAGCGCCCCCACCTGGAAGCCGAGTGAACAGCTGGCGGGGAGGCGAGCCTCCTCGAGGGAAGAAGAGGCAGCCCAGCCTCCTTTGGCTCAAGCCCTACTTGGCTGGAGCCGAGTGAGCCTCCAGGACGGCAAAGCTCCAGCTCTGCTCAGAGGCCCGATCTGGCAGAGTTGCTGGCGCGAGGCTGCTCTGCCCTGGGCGAGCCTTGCCCAGACTTGCCTCGCTGCTAGGCTTCCTGCCCAGGAGGAGCAGGCTGCGCGAGGCTGGGAAACGCCACTGACGCCTTCCTGGCCTCAGCTCCGCTCCTGCCTTGCCTTTGCACCTAGGCCCCAGGCGTCCTTGGGGAGGGCTTGGGGCCGGTGGCTTGCACACTGCCAAGGGCTCCAGCAGGAAGAGCTCTGTGCGAGGGTAGGGAAGGGCTAGTGCAGGGTTCCTCCAGCAGTTGCTTGGCTGCCCAGACTCAGCGCCAAACCGAGTGCACCAGGCTCCCAGGGCCCCTGGCTGGGGTCTGCAGCCCCGCACACACGCAGGCTGACTCCCTGGGCGCCCAGCAGCTGCCTAACACACGTAGCTCCCTAGCACTCTCCTCCCCTGCAGAGACGTGTGCAGCTGGTTGGGGCCTGCCCCTGTGTGCCTGGGCTCCCGCCCACAGCCCCAGCTCAGGGCAAGCAGCCCCTGAGCCAAGACCTGCAGGAGGCGCAGAGCGCCCCCACCTGGAAGCCGACTGACCCGCTGGCCTGGAGGCGAGCCTGCTCGAGGGAAGAAGAGGCAGCCCAGCCTCGTTTGGCTCAAGCCCTACTTGGCTGGAGCCGAGTGAGCCTCCAGGACGGCAGAGCTCCAGCTCTGCTCAGAGGCCCGATCTGGCAGAGTAGCTGGCGCGAGGCTTCTCTGCACTGGGCGAGCCTTGCCATGACTTGCCTCGCTGCTAGGCTTCCTGCCCAGGAAGGAGCAGGCTGCGCGAGGCTGGGAGACGCCACTGGCGCCTTCCTGGCCTCAGCTCCGCTCCTGCCTTGCCTTTGCACCTAGGCCACAGGCGTCCTTGGGGAGGGCTTAGGGTCGGTGTCTTGCACCCTGCCAAGGGCACCAGCAGGGAGAGCTCTGTGAGAGGGAAGGGAAGGGCAACTGCAGGGCTGCTTCATCGGTTGCTTGGACGCCCAAACTGAGCGCCACACAGAGAGCACCAGGCGCCCAGGGCACCTGGCTGGGGTCTGCAACCCCGTACACCGGGAGGCTGATTTCATGGGCGCCCAGCAGCTGTCTCACACACGGAGTTTCCCTGGTGCTCTCCTCCACAGCAGAGACGTGTGCAGCTGGTTGGGGCCTGCCCATGCGTGCCTGGGCTCCCGCCCACAGCCCCAGCTCAGGGCAAGCAGCCCCTGAGCCAAGACCTGCAGGAGGCGCAGATCGCCCCCGCCTGGAAGCCGAGTGAACAGCATGCGGGGAAATGAGCCTCCTTGGGGGAAGCAGAGGCAGCTCAGCCGCGTGCAGCTAAAGCCTGCTTGGGCAGAGCTGAGTGAGCCTCCAGTCCGGCAGAGCTCCAGCTCTGCTCAGAGGCCCGATCTGGCAGAGTTCCTGGCGTGAGGCCGCTCTGCCCTGGGCGAGCTTTGCCCAGAATTGCCTCACTGCTAGGCTTCCTGCCCAGGAAGGAGCAGGCTGCGCGAGGCTGGGACAAGCCACGGCGCCTTCCTGACCTCACCTCCGCTCCTGCCTTGCCTATGCACCAAGGCTCCAGGCGTCCTAGGGGAGGTCTTGGGGCCAGTGGCTGGCACAGTGCCAAGCGTTCCAGCAGGGAGAACTCCGACAGAGGAACGAGAAGGACATATGCAGGGCTCCTCCAGAGGTTGCTTGGCCGCCCAGACTCAGCGCCGCCCGGAGAGCACCTGGCTCCCAGGGTCCGTGGATGGGGACTGCAGCCCTGCACACCCGGAGGCTTACTCCGTGGGCGCCCAGCAGCTGTCTCACACACGGAGTTTCCCTAGCGCTCTCCTCACCAGCAGAGACATGTGCAGCTGGTTGGGGCCTGCCCCTGCGTGTGTGGCCTCCACCTCCCACCCCAGCTCAGGTGAAGCTGCCGAGACCGGCAGGAGGCGCAGCGCGCCTCCGCCTTGAAGCCGAGTGTATAGCATGTGGGGAAGCGAGCTTCCTCAGGGGGAAGCAGATGCAGCCCAGCCGCGGGCAGCTAAAGCCCTGCTTGGCCAGAGCCAAGTGCGCCTCCAGTAGGGCAGAGCTCCAGCTCTGCTCAGAGGCCCGATCTGTCAGAGTTCCTGGCGTGAGGCTGCTCTGCCCTGGGCGAGCCTTACCCAGACTTGCCTCCCTGCTAGGCTTCCTGCCCAGGAAGGAGCAGGCTGCGAGAAGCTGGGACAAGCCACTGGCGCCTTCCTGGCCTCAGCTCCGCTCCTGCCTTGCCTTTGCACCTAGGCCCCAGGCGTCCTTGGGGAGGGCTTAGGGGCCGGTGTCTTGCCCACTGCCAAGGACTCCAGCAGGGAGAGCTCTGTCAGAGGGAAGGAAAGGGCAACTGCAGGGCTCCTCCATCGGTTGCTTGGACGCCCAGACTGAGCGCCTCACAGAGAGCACCAGGCTCCCAGGGCCCCTGGCTGGGGTCTGCAGCCCCGCACACCCGGAGACTGATTTCATGGGCGCCCAACAGCTGCCTCACACACGGAGGTTCCCTAGCGCTCTCCTACCCAGCAGAGACGTGTGCAGCTGGTTGGGGTTTGCCCCTGCGTGTCTAGGCTCCCGCTCACAGCCGCAGCTCAGGGAAAGTAGCCCCTGAGCCAAGACCTGCAGCAGGCGCAGAGCGCCTCCGCCTGGAAGCCGAGTGAACAGCATGCGGGGAAGCGAGCCTCCTTGAGGGAATACGTGGCAGCCGAGCCGGGTGCAGTTGCAACCCCTGCTTGGGCGGATCCGAGTGCGCCTCCAATATGGCAGAGTTCCATCTCTGCTCAGAGGCCCGATCTGGCAGAGTTGCTGGCGCGAGACTGCTCTGCCCTGGGCGAGCCATGCCAGATTTTGCCTCACTGCTAGGCCTCTTGCCCAGGAAGGAGCAGGCTGCGCGAGGCTGGGAGACACCACTGGCGCCTTCCTGGACTCAGCTCTGCTCAAGCACTGCCTTTGCATCTAGGCCCCAGACATCTTTGTGGATGGCTTAGGGGACGGTGGGTTGCACACTGCCAAGGGCTCCAGCAGGGAGAGCTCTGTGAGAGGGAAGGGAAGGGCTACTGCAGGGCATCTTCAGCGGTTCTTGGCCGCCCAGACTCAGAGCAGCACGGAGATAACAGGCTCCCAGGGCCCCTGACTGGGGTCTGCAGCCCCGCACACCTGGAGCCTGACTCCGTGGGCACCCAGCAGTTGACTCACACACGGAGGTTCCCTGGCGCTCTCCTCCCCAGCAGAGATGTGTGCAGCTGGTTGGGGGCTGCCCCTGCGTGTCTCGGCTCCCGCCCACAGCCCCAGCTCACGGCAAGCAGCCCCTGAGCCAAGAGCTGCAGGAGGCGCAAAGCGCCCTCGGCTGGAAGCCGAGTGAACAGCAGGCGGGGAAGTGAGACTCCTCGGGGGAAGCAGAGGCAGGTCAGCCCCATGCGGCTAAAGCCTGCTTGGGCAGAGCCGAGTGCGCCTCCAGTACGGCAGAGCTCCAGCTCTGCTCAGAGGCCCGATCTGGCAGAGTTCCTGGCGTGAGGCTGCTCTGACTTGGGCGAGCCTTGCCCAGACTTGCCTCGCTACTAGTCTTCCTGCCCAGGAAGGAGCAGGCTGCGCGAGGCTGGGACAAGCCACTGGCGCCTTCCTGGCCTCAGCTCCCCTCCTGCCTTGCCTTTGCACCAAGGCCGCAGGCGTCCTTGGGGAGGGCTTGGGGCCAGTGGCTTGCACACTACCAAGAGCTCCAGCAGGGAGAGCTCCGTCAGAGTGAAGAGAAGGACAAGTGCAGTGCTCCTCCAGCGGTTGCTTGGCTGCCCAGACTCAGAGCCGCATGGAGAGCAGAAGGCTCCCAGGGCACCTTGCTGGGGTCTGCCGCCACGCACACCCGGAGGCTGACTCCGTGGGCGCCCAGCAGCTGCCTCACACACGGAGGTTCCCTAGCGCTCTCCTCGGAGCAGAGACGTGTGCAGGTGGCTGGGGCCTGCCCCTACGTGTCTGGGCTCACGCCCAGAGCCCCAGCTCAGGGGAGCAGCCCCTGAGCCAAGACCTGCAGGAGGCGCAGAGCGCCCCCGCCTGGAAGCCGAGTGAACAGCATGCGGGGAAGCGAGCCTCCTTGGGGGAAGCAGAGGCAGCTCTGCCGCGTGCAGCTAAAGCCTGCTTGGGCAGAGCTGAGTGCGCCTCCAGTCCAGCAGAGCTCCAGCTCTGCTCAGAGGCCCGATCTGGCAGAGTTCCTGGCGTGAGGCCGCTCTGCCCTGGGCGAGCCTTGCCCAGACTTGCCTCGCTGCTAGGCTTCCTGCCCAGGAAGGAGCAGGCTGCGCGAGGCTGGTACAAGCCACTGGCGCCTTCCTGGCCTCAGCTACGCTCATGCCTTGCCTTTCCACCAAGGCCCCAGGCGTCCTTGAGGAGGGCTTGGGGCCAGTGGCTGGCACAGTGCCAAGAGTTCCAGCAGGGAGAACTCCGTCAGAGGAACGAGAAGGACAAGTGCAGGGCTCCTCCAGAGGTTGCTTGGCCGCCCAGACTCAGCACCACACGGAGAGCACCAGGCTCCCAGGGCCCCTGGCTGGCGTCTGCAGCCCCGCACACCCAGAGGCTGACTCCGTGGGCGCCCAGCAGCTGCCTCACACACGTAGGTTCCCTAGCGCTCTCCTCGGAGCAGAGACGTGTGCAGGTGGCTGGGGCCTGCCCCTACGTGTCTGGGCTCATGCCCAGAGCCCCAGCTCAGGGGAGCAGCCCCTGACCGAAGACCTGCAGGAGGTGCTCGGGGAAAGCAGAGGCAGCCCAGCCGCGTGCGGCTACAAACCATGCTTGGGCGGATCCGAGTGCGCTTCCAGTACGGCACAGCTCCAGCTCTGCTCAGAGTCCCGATCTTGCAGAGTTCCTGGCGCGAGGCAGCTTTGCCCTGGACCAGCATTGCCCTGACTTGCCTCGCTGCTAGGCTTCCTGCCCAAGAAGGAGCAGACTGCCAGAGGCTAGAGAGGCCACTGGCGCCTTCCTGGGCCCAGGTCCACTCCTGCCTTGCCTTTGCACCTAGGCCCAATGCGTCCTTGGGGAGGGCTTAGGGTCGGTGTCTTGCACCCTGCCAAGGGCTCCAGCAGGGAGAGCTCTGTCAGAGGGAAGGGAAGGGCAAGTGTAGGGCTGCTTCATCGGCTGCTTGGACCCCCAGACTGAGGGCCACAGAGAGAGAGCACCAGGCTCCCAGGGCCCCTGGCTGGGGTCTGCAACCCTGTACACCCGGAGGCTGATTTCATGGGCGCCCAGGAGCTGCCTCACACACGGAGGTTCCCTGGCGCTCTCCTCCCTAGCAGAGATGTGTGCAGCTGGTTGGGGCCTGCCCCTGCGTGTCTGGGCTCCCGCCCACAGCCCCAGCTCAGGGGAAGCAGCCCCTGATTCAAGACCTGCAGGAGGCGCAGAGCGCCCCCACCTGGAAGCTGAGTGAAAAGCATGCGGGGAAGCGAGCCTCCTTGGGGGAAGCAGAGGCATCTCAGCCGCGTGGGGCTAAAGCCTGCTTGGGCAGAGCCGAGTGCACCTCCAGTACGGCAGAGCTCCAGCTCTGCTCAGAGGCCCGATCTGGCAGAGTTCCTTGCGTGAGGCTGCTCTGCCCTGGGAGAGCCTTGCCCAGACTTGCCTCACTACTAGTCTTCCTGCCCAGGAAGGAGCTGGCTGCGCGAGGCTGGGAGAAGCCACTGGCGCCTTCCTGGCCTCAGCTCCGCTCCTGCCTTGCCTTTGCACCAAGGCTCCAGGCGTCCTTGGGGAAGTCTTGGGGCCAGTGGCTTGCACACTGCCAAGGGCTCCAGCAGGAAGAGCTCTGTGCGAGGGTAGGGAAGGGCTAGTGCAGGGTTCCTCCAGCGGTTGCTTGGCCGCCCAGACTCAGCGCCGCCCAGAGAGCACCTGGCTCCCAGGGTCCGTGGATGGGGACTGCAGCCCTGCACACCTGGAGGCTGACTCCGTGGGCGCCCAGCAGCTGCCTCACACACGTAGCTTCCCTAGCGCTCTCCTCCCCAGCAGAGACGTGTGCAGCTGGTTGGGGCCTGCCCCTGCGTGCCTGGGCTCCCGCCCACAGCCCCAGCTCAGGGCAAGCAGCCCCTGAGCCACGACCTGCAGGAGGCGCAGAGCGCCCCCGCCTGGAAGCCGAGTGAACAGCATGCGGGGAAGCGAGCCTCCTTGGGGGAAGCAGAGGCAGCTCAGCCGCGTGCAGCTAAAGCCTGCTTGGGCAGATCCCAGTGCGCCTCCAGTACGGCAGAGCTCCAGCTCTGCTCAGAGGCCCGATCTGGCAGAGTTCCTGGCGTGAGGCTGCTCTGACTTGGGCGAGCCTTGCCCAGACTTGCCTCGCTACTAGTCTTCCTGCCCAGGAAGGAGCAGGCTGCGCGAGGCTGGGACAAGCCACTGGCGCCTTCCTGGCCTCAGCTCCCCTCCTGCCTTGCCTTTGCACCAAGGCCGCAGGCGTCCTTGGGGAGGGCTTGGGGCCAGTGGCTTGCACACTACCAAGAGCTCCAGCAGGGAGAGCTCCGTCAGAGTGAAGAGAAGGACAAGTGCAGTGCTCCTCCAGCGGTGGCTTGGCTGCCCAGACTCAGAGCCGCATGGAGAGCAGTAGGCTCCCAGGGCATCTTGCTGGGGTCTGCCGCCACGCACACCCGGAGGCTGACTCCGTGGGCGCCCAGCAGCTGCCTCACACACGTAGGTTCCCTAGCGCTCTCCTCGGAGCAGAGACGTGTGCAGGTGGCTGGGGCCTGCCCCTACGTGTCTGGGCTCATGCCCAGAGCCCCAGCTCAGGGGAGCAGCCCCTGACCCAAGACCTGCAGGAGGCGCTCGGGGAAAGCAGAGGCAGCCCAACCGCGTGCAGCTACAAACCATGCTTGGGCGGATCCCAGTTCGCTTCCAGTACGGCAGAGCTCCAGCTCTGCTCAGAGTCCCGATCTGGCAGAGTTCCTGGCGCGAGGCAGCTTTGCCCTGGACCAGCATTGCCCTGACTTGCCTCGCTGCTAGGCTTCCTGCCCAGGAAGGAGCAGGCTGCGCGAGGCTGGGAGACACCACTGGCGCCTTCCTGGACTCAGCTCTGCTCAAGCACTGCCTTTGCATCTAGGCCCCAGACATCTTTGTGGATGGCTTAGGGGACGGTGGGTTGCACACTGCCAAGGGCTCCAGCAGGGAGAGCTCTGCGAGAGGGAAGGGAAGGGCAACTGCAGGGCACCTTCAGCCGTTCTTGGCCGCCCAGACTCAGAGCAGCACGGAGATAACAGGCTCCCAGGGCCCCTGGCTGGGGTCTGCAGCCCCGCACACCTGGAGGCTGACTCTGTGGGCACCCAGCAGTTGACTCACACACGGAGGTTCCCTGGCGCTCTCCTCCCCAGCAGAGACATGTGCAGCTGGTTGGGGCCTGCCCCTGCGTGTGTGGCCTCCACCTCCCACCCCAGCTCAGGTGAAGCTGCCGAGACCGGCAGGAGGCGCAGCGCGCCTCCGCCTTGAAGCCGAGTGAATAGTATGTGGGGAAGCGAGCTTCCCCAGGGGAAGCAGATGCAGCCCAGCCGCGGGCGGCTAAAGCCCTGCTTGGCCAGAGCCAAGTGCGCCTCCAGTAGGGCAGAGCTCCAGCTCTGCTCAGAGGCCCGATCTGTCAGAGTTCCTGGCGTGAGGCTGCTCTGCCCTGGGCGAGCCTTACCCAGACTTGCCTCCCTGCTAGGCTTCCTGCCCAGGAAGGAGCAGGCTGCGCAAAGCTGGGACAAGCCACTGGCGCCTTCCTGGCCTCAGCTCCGCTCCTGCCTTGCCTTTGCACCTAAGCCCCAGGCGTCCTTGGGGAGGGCTTAGGGGCCGGTGTCTTGCACACTGCCCAGGGCTCTAGCAGGGAGAGCTCTGTCAGAGGGAAGGAAAGGGCAACTGCAGGGCTCCTCCATCGGTTGCTTGGACGCCCAGACTGAGCGCCTCACAGAGAGCACCAGGCTCCCAGGGCCCCTGGCTGGGGTCTGCAGCCCCGCACACCCGGAGGCTGACTCCGTGGGCGCCGAGCAGCTGCCTCACACAGGTAGGTTCCCTAGCGCTCTCCTCGGAGCAGAGACGTGTGCAGGTGGTTGGGTCCTGCCCCTGTGTGTCTGGGCTCCCGCCCACAGCCCCAGGTCAGGGGAAGCAGCCCCTGATCCTAGACCGGACGGAGGGGCAGGGAGCCGGCGCCTGGAAGCCGAGTGAACAGCATTTGGGAATCTAGCTTCCCAGGGGGAAGATGAAGCAGCCCAGCCGCCTTAGGGCTTGGCGGAGCCGAGTGCGCCCCCACGATGGCAGAGCTCCAGCTCTGCTCAGAGGCCCGATCTGGCAGAGTTCCTGGCGCGAGGCTGCTCTGCCCTGGGCGAACCTTGGCCACACTTGCCTCGCTGCTAGGCTTCCTACCCAGGAAGGAGCAGCCTTTGCAAAGTTGGCAGACACCACTGGCGCCTTCCTGGCCTCAGCTCCACTCCTGCATTGCCTTTGCACCTAGGCCCCAGTCGTCCTTTTGGAGGGCTTATAGGCCGGTGGGTTCCACACTGCCAAGGGCTCCCATAGGGAGAGGTCTGTTCAAGGGAAGGGATGGGTATATTTGGAGTACAATCCTGTATCAGATGTGAGGCCCACACCTTCACCCTGAACGCTCACCCCGAACCCTAACCCTGACCTTCACCCTGAACCCTCACCCTCACCCTCTCCCTGAACCCTTACCCTCATCCTGAATCCTCACCCTGAATCCTTACCCTCACCCTCATCCTGAACCCTCACACCTCACCCTAACAAGTTTGGAGGGCTGTTCCACGAACTCTAACCTTTACCCTACCCTAACCTGACCCCCTATCCACATCCTAACCCTAACCCACATCATAGTCATGCCCTCAGCCCTATACTTACCCTTGAAGTACCTACCCGCATCTTCTTCATTTTTGACACTTCCCATGCATAACAAAAGACGAGGTTGTAAGGTTTGAAACATGGATCCAAGACCCATTATCCACATAAAAGGGATATAAATACTGTGATCACATCATTTAAATCTCTTGCATCACCAAAATACCTCTCCACCACTTATCCAGTCGCCATTGATGGATCACATCTATCTCACACATTTTATAACTTAGCAATCAAATACGCACCAGGACTCTGGGTAATTATATAGAAAAGATTTATTTATACCATAAATATTTCAACAAATTCCACTTTCTACGATGAGTTCAATCTTCACAAAAGTAGGATGAACAGCACCTGTTTCCACTAGGATCCATAGCATTGCACAAAGTGACAGTGAGCGTGAAAATCTTAATGATGACCACCAGAAAGAAGGTCAGCAGGGTTGATATCACAGATTTTTCAGTGTTCCAATACAAGTTCTACCCAAATCCATAAAGAAAGACATATGCATAGGAAACTACAAATTGAAAGCAAGTCTATTGAGATAAATATTGGACATCAATTGTATGAATCTTTAAGGCATAACTGCAGACATTCTTCAGACATTCTTCAAATTCATAGAATGACAACAAAGTATGGCTACGTACAATCCATTCGGTTTTATAAACCACTCATGAATAACCTCACAAGCCATTTGAAACCAGATGACAATTTCAAATAGCTTTGATCTATAAACAAGGCTGTAAGACAGAAAGTTAAAATCGAAATACATGAAGTAAATCCTCGGTAGATATGAAAAGATCCCATGGTAGTGAAGTCAATTAGCATTAGTTATTAGGGCTTTCATGCACAGACTCATCTCTGATCGATGTGATCCCAATTCATATTTGGCAAAAAATACAAAAGCTGATCTTAACAGTCATATTATTTTTCTTTGTACCCCTAAAAAGAAAAATGAACATGAAAAACTAAATTAAGCTTGGAGGCTCACATTTCCCAATCGGTATACAAAGCAACAGCATGTCAAACTTTCTAATTCACATATGCATTTAAATGAAATTGGATGAAATACCCCTAAATAAACACATACTTCTATGCCCAATGTTTCACAAGGCAGAAAACGCTCAATGAATGAAACTGAGAGGGTAACAGCCAGGAAGGCCAGGGGTCTCCAAAGGGAGGAAATGGGGTGCAAGTGTCAGACAGTTGTTATCTGTCGCTTCCGAGGCAGGAGGAAACAAGCTGTTATCTTTTTTCCCCTTCTTGATACAAATTTAAAAAGAGGTTTTCTCTTACAATTCTGTGTTGCTATAATGACACCTGGTTCTGCCTGAACTTCACTTTTCTCATACTTTGAGCTGACCAAGGCATTTTTCTTATGGAAAGGTTTGCCTTAAGCTATGTGAATGTACTATGTATTTAGCCTAGACTCTATCTTCAAGTAGGTTCTGCCTAAAGGCTCAGAACTGACTTGACAAACCAATATGCGTTACTCATACATGGCTCTCCTGATCTATGTGAATGAAGCTATCCATTTGCTCATATCAATCGTTTTATGGCCCAGGATGACTCACCTGGTGCCACGGTCATCTCCATATATCTTGTGGGTGAGGGGTCTGCTGCCATTCCTTTCTCTAATGAGTAGACTGCTAGTAGCTAGATAACATCCAGCCAAAGATGAGTAGGGGGCACTCTTTCTGCCCCCTTCTGATGTCTATGTCAGAAGCTTTCTCTCTTTTATACTTTAATAAAACGTTGGGACACAAAAGCTCTGACTGATCAAGCCTCATCACTGGCCCTGGGTTGAATTCTTCCTCTAAGGAGCCCAAGACTTCAAGCATCTTTCATGGTTAGACAACAACCTTTCCAAACAATGGTCTTTTCAAAAAAAATGATGATAAGTGATGAGTATGCATATGTCTACGAATGAAATGGGACCCATATGTCAAACCACATAAAAATATATCTTCCCTCAACATACATATAACACAACCAGGCCTTCACATGCATCGATTCTCCAACTATCAAGTCATACAAATATGGATGTAAAATATCACAATACATTCCAAAGTTTAAAAGTGATGGATATTGACTTTCGCCCGCTGGTGCTTCTTTTTATGTCATCTCCATTATATTAGCTATGACAACGAATCATGTGCTGTGCGAAGTCACTTACATTGTGTCCAACTCCTTGGGATCATATGGACTAGGCCCCACCAGGCTCCTCTCTCCATGAGATTCTCTAGGCAAAGATACTGGAGGGGGTTGCCATGCTCTCCCTCAGGAGATCTTCCTGCCCCAGGGATGGAATCCATACCTCCCATGTCTCCTGCATGGGTATGTTCTGCATGTTCTTTACCACTAGAACCACCTGGGAAGCCCCAAGACACATGAACATCAGTGGATTTGGGGATCCACGGGGCATATACAGAACCATTCCTCCAACAAAACTGAAGAATGACTTTAAAATCTCAAACAAAACATGAGTATATGTGTTCACAAACTTCATGGAGCAAGGGTTTCTTCGATCTGAAAACTGGCGTCGATGAAGGACTGTGTGAAGAATACTTCAAAGTCTATTTGGCAAACACAGCCTACGTTGGCTATATTTAGTCCTCAGTTGAATGGAATGTCATGAGTACTGGTCATTTCAAATAAGTAGCCTGTGAAGCTGTTTACACTTATTGGGACGCGTGGTATACCACATTCACACATTTCAGTAGCATTGGTGCAAAAACGATACATTTCTCAGGGGAAGCTTCTACATGGACTCTTGGGATCAGAGCTCTAACTCATACACACATACTTTTCCTTTTAAAATGATCCTGCATGATAAGCAAACAAAACACTGGATGAACACCTAGACGGTGAGCTCTGTACTAAATGATTTTAAAGCCAGTAGATGGAATGAGCTGATGAGGAAGACTACAAACGAGTCATCTTCTTCAACTTGGTCAAACTGCTCATAGTCATACAAGTGAATGAAAAGTTGAGCCTGTTGTCATTCAATCTGTTTAAAAGAAATAGAATAAAAAAACAAATTAGTAAATCTTATTTTTTTAATAAACATTGTATTATTTCTGCACAGCTTTGTTACTGGCATGAATAGAATATCTACAATAATAACTTGTCACAGTGAAATGGATTCACATTCGATATCGATTCACATCTATAATTGATGCTATTGCTGTTTGATACTATTGCTTGAATGAATGCAACTTATGTGACTTCACAAACTACAAACACGACTAACATAATAGGTATTAAAAAACCTTGAGTGACATGAGCGTGAAGACTTAGTAGAGTTGCTCTCAAGAATAATGATACTATTATTCACTCTAGCCATAGTACTGGAATCTGTACATTAACACCCCTGCAAAAGAAACGGAAAGGATAGAATAATAATAAAGGAACTTCATAACTATATTCCTACTGTAAACATTCAACACTATGTTTTCTTTTAAACTGACTTTCATATTTGGTCTACTGTAACCTCTTCTGTGTTCATTTTATGCTAAACTTATTGCTAACAGTAAAATTACCATACGAGCTCTAATTATTTTTTTTTTACTTGCAAAGCTAGTGATAGAACCAAAGGCCGATATCTACATCAAACAGGAGGAACGGAATGGAAACTGTAAACAATTTTATGGAATAGCATTTCCGTGCTCCTATTCAGTCAAACGGACATTCAAAAGGATGTGATTTTTCTGAAAGTTTATTTCAGAAACTTGGAAGTGGATGACTGCAAACAATAAAACGAATAATATATTGATACATAATATTAATAATATACAATGGGTCATTCTTTTTTCTATTCTGCCAGAGCTAACTGACTGGAAGTCAGTTGTCGTAACTACTACTAACATAAGACCCTCACCGATGAGTGAAGATATATAGGAAAATCCATAATAGATCTAAAAACCATCAAAGATAAAATGGTAATTAAAAAATACAGTGACAGTTTAGTTGGTATAAGAAACAGGATGATTATGAAAGCAAAGCCAACAATCATGGATAGGCCATGGAAGCCCGTGGCTGTCACGAGTGTTGACTTGTATCCTTCATCTGAGGTTGTTAAAAGTGCGTGGTAAAATCCAGAGGTTTGCAGCAGTGGTAACCTCCTGAGCAGACTGAAATAAAAAGGGTTTCCAGAATATCCTGACGATTTCCATCTACTAGGCTGTGGTGAGCTCAAGCAATACATACTCCAGAGGACAGAAGACAGACGTCTACTGCACTTAGGGAGAAAGGGAATGTTGCTGCTCAGCCTAGTACAAGTGTAGAAGCAACACCTCGGTGATTCGACCTTTAAAGACTCAATACATATGAGAACGACTGGTATGAATAATCCTTCAGAAGTGCCTTCTCAGACCTCCTCCCATCATAAGCACAAGCATAATGAAAACACTGAGTTTTCATGGTCTCACGCAAAATTAGACTCACTTATGACTTTGCTTTGAGAAGAGTTGAACTACTCATTGTTTAAGAGAAATGACCCTTTCTTCTCTGAAGATTTGTGAATCATTCATAGGGTGTGGTAAATAAACTACTTAAGGATCTAATACATAAAATGCAATAGGCTAAGCACAGAGATGTTTTTCTCCCTTTCTCAAAGGATGGAACATTTTGTATTTGCACTGACTTTATGTCTTGACTTCATGTACAATTATATATTGATTTTTTTAGTTGACATACAATAGGACTAAAAATATTGATATAATACTAATAACTCATGTTGGTATGTGTGGTTGTCACATAGGATTCACAGGAGATTTAAATTCACAGTTGTCAACGTAAAGGATGAATGCTATTTAGCTTCTTCGTGAATCTAGACCCTGAATGAAGAGTTTTCCTCAACATATTTCACTGAGGGAAATACAAGGATGATAGGCATAATACTATGCTTCGACTCACGGATATCTAAGCATTGCTCACAATACAGATCTGATTTTCGAAATCAGGGTTCTTTCAGTGTCCTTGAACAGCATTTGCTTTTCTGTATACAGAAGAAAAAACTCATGAGTATCAAACTGGTTCACATAAAACATGCGTATGAATTGGTATCTTCCTGAACCAGGGATCAAACCCACATCACTTCCACCTCCTGCACTGGTAGGCAGATTATTTACTGACTGTGCCACCTGGGAATCGACATACATTTCAAGGACCACTGCCATCAGCTTCTACTGTTCATGACCAAAGTAGGAGAAACAACATTGGAAGAAGTACTCATAAGGGTACTCATAGGAAGTACTCATAAGTCAAGGAACTGTGATCCTGGGTACTCTCGTTATTACTGGGACAAGTCAGTTCCTCCGATGATGACGGGTATAACTGAAAAATTATTACAACTGCATGGGATGCGATGTCTACATGATAAATGTGTTCCTCTTATACTACTGCTTCAGGGATGCCTACTTCCGCATGAAGGACTGCACTTCAAGGGATGCCCGCTATTCCAGCTCAAGCAACAGATAGTGAAGTGCAGATCATTGTCCTTTGTTGAAAATAATCAGCAGTTTGTCAACATAGGGAACATGCTGGAGGAACCCTTGGGATAGAACTCTAAAAACACGTTGGGCCCTCTTTTTGCCAAGCCCTGAGATAAAATACAAATCAGAAAAAGAAAAATAGCATCGGTTTTGTCAGGACTTCCTCATCTTTTCTTTCTCGGTAGCAGGAAGCAGACATTGAGGCCAGAGGACTGCAGGATTTCATTGTGAACTAACGTTGGGTGGGGTGGAGGCTCATCACTCTAGTAAGAATGTGGCTCAATAAAATGGAATTTCATTCACTTCATGGACATAGAGTTCTATAATCCTTCATTAAGGAATTCAATAAGTTATATTTCCTTACACCTTCACAATCTCTTGGTTTACAAGAATGTCAATTGCTAGTCCAGCACTTATAAAATGAGTGTTGCAGGTAGTATGAGTGTATAAATGATGACGAGCAATGACAGGAAGTTTATTTATTCTCTGTTTGAATTCTTGATTTTTTATATAATTTTTTATAATATCCTTACAGATGTGAATGTTTTAGTGACATGTATAAATACACGTTGAGTAGTGCTATGATAACTCATAGTGTTGGCACAATAAATATCATGGTTATTATGTGCTTTTCATATATTCCTTTTGAGATTCTCTTCCATTATACATTATCATAAGATATTTAATAGTTTCCTAAACTGTACAGTAGGTCCTTGTGGCTTCT
Source organism: Ovis canadensis (assembly GCF_042477335.2). NCBI lineage: Eukaryota > Metazoa > Chordata > Mammalia > Artiodactyla > Bovidae > Ovis > Ovis canadensis. Next base: position 52,833 of record NC_091264.1, read on the forward strand.
TTTATATATAGTAATGTATTTGTTAATAATTCAAACAAAAACTGGTACACAAATATTCATAGTGACATTCACGATAGCTCAAAGGTAGAACTCATTCAAGTGTCCGTTGGTGGGAGACTGAATATGCAACACAAGGTATATTCAGAAGCTTGAACGGTATTCCACCATACGAAAAAGTACATTAAATGGTGCTGTCACTCTGCAAGACATTACAGAAATGACTCCAAAACGAACACGTGGAATAAATACATAGTTTGATTCCAATTCATGCTATGTACCCAAAAGGATTGGGAAAGGGGGCTGAAAAAATGGATACTTCTTCCGTCATACTCACAACAGCATGATTCAACACTGGCAAACAAACAGAAGCAATCTAAGTGTCCATGGCAGCCAATTCCATAAACAAACTGTGGTATACACACAATGGAATCTGATTCGGCCCTTCAGAGTCAGTAATTCTGACAATGCGACAATGTGGACAAACCTTATGGTCATTAGATTAAATGAAATAAACCAGACCAAAAAAAGACAAACGTGCTGTGATTCCACTCATATGAGATATCCAAACAAGTCAAATCTGTCAGAAATAGCAGAGAGTGATTCCGACCGATCGAAAAGAGTTCATGTTTCATGGACCTCAGTTTCCCTTGGAAAAACTGACTTCCCATGATATCTCCAAAACCAATTAGACAAATAATTGGAAGCTATATCCAGTCAAATGAATGTAGACATAATGTTACAGTGTACACCAAACTCACTCAAACTTCTCAACAGACAAAAGGCAAAACTGTATCTATGGTACCTCAGCTTAACTTAAAACTGTATCTACGGTACCTCACTTCTGCTTATAAAATTTAACAACAACAACAACACACTAAAGTCTATCCAAAAACGGACATAAAACATATATAACATCAACTTTAAAAATTAGAAATTTAAACTGTGAAAAACCTTATTCACAAAACTTAAACACAAGCCACAGGAAAATATATTTATAAAATATATATCTGATAAAGGATTGTACTCCAAATATACCAAAAAATCTAGAACAATCTCATAAAAAATGTATACACCTAAACGTCTGGCCTACAAAAATATAAAGATAGTAAATAAGCCTATCAAAAAGACTCAAAATCACATATCATTAGGAAATTACAAACTAAAATAACAGTGAGGTAGCACTGCACACCTATTAGATCCAGTAAACTCAAAAAAAGGGGGTAGGGCACAGCTTCTCGAGTGGCTCAGTGGTAAAGAATCTGCCTGACAATGCAAGACACTCTAGTTCGATCTGTTACCCCAGAAGATCCCACAAGCCACAGAGAAACATAGCTGGATGTTTCCACAGCTAAACAAGGCTCTCCTGTGACCTGAATACTACATGGCTAGCACTTACTAAACAGCTTTGAAAACATGTCCAGACAAAAAAGTATCGCATGATTATATACAACAGCTCTACTTGTAATAACTAAAAACTTTCAAATATCAGGATGTCTTCAGTAGATGACAGTGTAAACAAATGGGGATACATCCAAAGTGAAGGGGAGCAAATGCTACCACAAAATATACCACCTCAGCATGAGGATTAGTTGGACCCAATTAACTTTTATTTTTTTAGAGGACACATGATCATCTCTGAAACCCAAGTTCAAGACAGCTCTTCTGTGAGTCACATTTACCAGAGAAATCTCATTTCAAAGGAATCCTCTCTATATGCCAGATAGAAGGATGAGACACAGTCTTTTGAAACTCTTTTTTCTTTTCTATCGATAGGGAAAGCTAAGCCGTAAATCTGCACAACCACCATACCCTTCCTTTCCTTTGGTTGTATTTTTTTTTAATATTTGTTTCTTTTTTAATTTGGCTGTGCCAGGTCGACCTTCATTGAGGCAAGCCAGATACTTAGCTACAACATGCAAATTCTCCGTTGTGGCATGGGAGATCTAGTTCTTGGATCAGGGAATGAACCTGGGCCTCCTTCTTTGGGAGTGTCCAGTCTCAGCCACTGGACCACCAGGAAGTGCCTGTTTTGTTTTCAGATGAAGATGGAATCTAAGGTGATATCTTGGGCCATTTCAGTCACTGACTCAGTTTCTTGAGTTTCTCCAAAGCACGCATAAGGTGCACATTATTAAACTGGTTTGCAAAACAAGAAAAGGTTGTCTGCTACAACACTGTATGCTTACAAATATCTAAACGGTAAATGGCATATTATTTATTTTTAATTACTATGGGGGGAGAAAGAATGCAGGATTCATACATGTTACAACATGAATAAATATTAAAACCATCTTCAGTGAAAAAAAAAATCCACATAGGAAAGGCCACCCAGAACCCTTATTCACCATGTCTGCTTTCAATCCATCAAGTTTGTCCAAATAACTGAAAATCTCAGTAACACTCTAAATAAAGAAAACAGGATGAAGATGGAAACAAAAGATATATTCATACATTTGAACAATTGCTAAAAGTGGAAGTGGGGTGGTGGACTACATTATAATGTAGATACCATATGATTTCCTGATTTTGGAGATTATGTGCTGGTTCTGAAGAAGGCACCCATTTTGGATAAAACACATAGAGTATTTTAGATGATGTGGCAAATGCTAGCACTTGTTCCCATTGCTAGGCATTTTCTGTACATTTTAAATGACTGGAAAGTATACTAGGTTTCAAAACAACCATGTCAATACCACAAAAGAAATTTAGAGCAGACAGGCAGGAAACTTTCTGATACAGGCCAAGACTTACCCAGATGAAGTTCAAGGGAAGCTGCGATGCTCACTGCCCGTGAAGGAGTCCACGTGGAATGAAGAAGTACTGTGGGAAGTCTATTAGTAACCACCATGTCTTGGGTCCTCTGGATGACCTACTGCAGGAGAAACAGATCTTACAGATAAAATGTTCCACATCACTTCACAAAAAGTTGTTAGGCTACATTCAGTAAAGCGGAATCATTTCGGATCAATTTACAATCATATAAAATACTACCATTTACAGTCCAGAAATCACTTGCATTTCTACACACTAATAACAATCAGAAAAAAATATTAAGAAAATTCCACTTAAATAAAACATCTAGCAACAAACTTAATCAAGAACATAAAAGACCAGTAGTCAGAAAACTAGAAAGCACTGATAAAGAAACCAAAGAAAACACAAATACACAGAAAACTGTTCCACGCTCATGCACTGGAACAATGAGGAATTAAAAGGTCCATTCCAACCAAAGTCATCAACAAATACACGGACTGCAATCACAAAATAATATTCAATGGCATTTTTCACAGAAATAGAAGTATTCCTCATATTAGACTGCTACTGTTGAACAGGACCTTAAACGGCCAAAAAGACTCTGAGAAAGAGGAACACAGCTGGAGGCATCTTCCTATCCCTCTTCAAACTACATCACGGAGCTGTAGTGACCACCACAGTGAGGAACTGGCAGGAACACAGACACATGGACTCCAGGAGAGAATAGAGAGCCCAGAAACGAACCCACCCGTACATGGTCAGTTCCTGAAAATCAAACCAGGAACGAGCGAAGAGGAAAGGACAGTCTTCTCAAGAAACAGTGACAGGAAAATGGCCACCTACACGGAAGAACATCAGTGTTCATCCTCTACATCATCTAACGCAAATCTAACTGAAAACCCACCGCTTTGCACACGGAGCTCTTTCCCCCTGAGTCCTCTGAGATGGACCTCCAGTCAGCCCTCAGCTGGACACAGGAAACGTCCACTCCATCCTCATTTTCCGCTCTTGCAGCGCCTCCCTGCTGGTGGGCACTGAGGCAACCCTGCTCCTCTCAGCCTGGATGCAGCCCTGTTATCCAGAAGCCTGAGCCCTGATGGTCCTGAGGAGACAAAGCTCCCGCCAGCTGCTCACGGAGCAGAGTCTAAAGGCAAAGCGTCCTGCGCCCGCGGGTCAGAGGGGGCTTTGGCGCCCCCTGCGGGCCACAAGAGAAGAGCGGGCAGCCCGGTGCTCACAGACCTCAGAGGGCTCACCCAGAAGCAGCTCTGCTGCGAGCACTCAGACTGGAAGCCCAAACTGAAATGGAGCAGAATAGCTCCATGACCCTCCGCAAAACATGGCTAAGGAACAATCAGAGCCTGCATGGAATGCAGCCATAAAAAGGAACACATTTGAGTTTGTTCTAATAAAGGGGAGGGAAGTCAGTCAAAGAGAGAAAAACATGTAATCTAGAAGGATGGTACTGACGAGTCTGTTCACAGAGCAGCAATGGAGGTGCAGACATAGAGAACAGACTTACAGACGAGGGTGGAGAACAAGAGGGAGAGGGTGAGATGAATGGAGAGAGCAGCATGGGTGCAGGTACACCTACATTTGTAAATAGACAACCAATGGGAATTTGCTGTATGATTCAGGGAACTCAAACTGGGGCTCAGTAGTAACCCGGAGTGGTGGGAATGGGTGTGAAATGGGAGGGAGATTCAAGAGTAAGAGGACATAGGTACACCTATGGTTAATTCATGTGGATGTATGACAAATCAAACCAATATTGTAAAGCAATGATCAATCAACTAAAAAGAAATAACTGTTTAAAAAAATATGAACATAAACACAAACTTTGCAACAAGGTAACTCCATTTTAAAAACTATAGAATTTTAGAAAACTACTAAAGTTCTACATGACCTTCGGTCTGGTGATCAGGTCTAACATACACAAAACAAGCCAACTTACCAAATTATGAATACAAATTAGTTAAAACATTGCCTTTTATCATTTCATACATTTACCCTGTGGAGGACCTTACTCGAGAGAACCAAAAACAAACTGTTAAATGAACCACGGACCACCCACCCCGGCCAGGCAACAGAGAAAAGAAAACACTTGCAGGAGTCATCTTACAACAGGAGGGCCTGGGAAGGAACAAGGAACGAACAAGCTACCACCAACCAGAATTCTGGAGAGGTCAGGTGATGGGAGGCTCCAGTTCAGAGGTCCTACCAACCTCCCAGGATCCACTTCGCTGGAATCCATCTCAGCTGAGTGATGTGTGTGCCCCCAAGAGAGATCCCAATTCAGAATGCCTGGCAAGAGACAAACCAGAAATTAACCCGATGACCATAAAACCTGAGACTGTGAGCCACATGACAGAGTGGTTCTCTCCGTTTCCCTCACCCTCCTGCCCTCCACCCCGGCAGCCCTTCCCAATAAAGCCTCTCGCTTGGACAGCACTCCTCTCCTCAGACAACTCATTGCCCAGTGTCAGACAAGAACTCACTCTCAAGCCCTGGAAGGGATCCCTCTTCCTTCATCAAAAGCAATATCCAGGAGAAAATATCTTCAAAACGCTATCTTGCAGAGAAGGAAATCAGAGAAGGCAATGGCAGCCCACTCCAGTACCATTGCCTGGAGAATCCCACGGACAGAGGAGCCTGGTAGGCTGCAACCCCGGGGTCACTAAGAGATGGACACGACTTCACTGAGTGACTTCACTTTCACTTTTCACTTTCATGCACTGGAGAAGCACATGGCAACCCACTCCAGTGTTCTTGCCTGGAGAATCCCAGGGACAGAGGAGCCTGGTAGGCTGCTGTCTATGGGGTCGCGCAGAGTCAGGCACGACTGAAGCGACGCAGCAGCAGCAGCAGCAGCAGAGAAGGAAATGGCACCACCTGCAGTACTCTGGTCTCAGAAATCCCAGGGACAGAGGAGCTTGGTGGGCTACAGTCCAAAAGCAGGGCATTTCTGATGGGAGGAAACAGTCCCAGGGAAGCTGAGCTGCTCACCAAAGGCCCCAGAGCTTTGGATAGCACACCAGAGCTGGGGCTGAGGATTCCCAGCTGCCATGCCTCTTGATCCTGGCCTCTTTCACTAGATACATGTGTGGAAAACTAGAATCTAAAATATGCCCTGGTGGTTCCATAGTAAAGAATCCACCCCCCGGTGCTGGAGATGCATGTGCGATCCCTAGGATGGGAAGATCCCACATCCTATGGAGCCCGTGTGCCACAACTGCCGAGCCTGTGCTCTAGATCCTGGAAGCCACGATGCCGAGTTCACATGCTGCAGCCACTGAAGCCCGTGAGCCTGTGCCCCTCAACAAGAGGAGACACTGCAGTGAGAAGCCTGCAAACCACTAGTTATGGCCCATGCTCACCAAAACTAGAGAAAAGCCCACTCACAAAGATGCAACACAGCCAACAATCAGTAAAACTGTTTTCCTAAAACAATGCATATCTGACAAAGATACTGTATTCGAATTGTCCAAGAACACTAGAGCAAACAAGCCCATTCATAATTGGTAGCGACTGAAATAGACACCTGGCCACTGAGGGTATACTGATAGTAAACTATCATACAAAAACATACTCAAGATACTGGTGCAATGCATGCAGAGCCCCCTTTGAAAGACAATCTGACAGTTTTTTTTCAGTAACCACGTGGGACAAGCACTGAATTCTGTGTATGACAAGCGGTGGAAGCCAGGTATCTTACCATTGGAATGCAAAGTTACAGATAAACAAAAGGAAACGTTACAATGTCCATGTCGTGGTGGATCAGGTTGGAGACATCACAAATTACCTTTAACTGAATATGTTCAAAGGTGAGCTGGAATACATGTATATATATATCCATGTATTTGTCAGCTGAGCATATTGAGCTCCTACATGTATGTTTTAAATATCATTCTCTAATAAAAGGGAACAGGAAACATCTCCGATGGCCCGGTGGTAAAGAATCTGCCTACCGATGCAGGGAACACGGGTTCAATTCCTGTGTAGGAGATCCCACACGCCCAGGGGCAACGAAGCCCTTGAACAACTCTAGAAGTTTGCATGCTCCAGAGCCCAAGTTCTGCAAACAGAGAAAGCACTGCAATGAGAAGCCATGGCACAGCAACTAGAGGGTAGCCTCTGCTCACTACAACTAGACAAACGAGCAATAAAGACCCAGCACAGTCAAAAATAATGTAATGTTAAAAAAAGGGACAGTTCTTTGAAGAAATGACTGAGACTAGGGGTGAGACTGTAAATATATGAGCCAGGGTCATCTTAAATTATGAGAAATTAAAGAAACTAAAGACAACTATCAAGCTGTCCAAACTGATACAAATGGATGATGACACAGTGTTATCTGTATACACCAGCAAATAACAATCTGAAAAGGAATTTAAACAAACGATTCCCTTTCAGTCATGTCAACATTAATAAAAGACTTTGCTATGGACAGAATGAGGATAACAAGACTGGCACACTGGAAATGATACTTGATTGCTGAAAAATACCTTAAAGACATGGACAGATACTCCATAGCGATGAAAAGGCTTCAGTTGGCAATACCATGGAATGCATCTTCAATCTGAAATGAAGATTCAATATGAATTACAAAAGGCTGAAAGGTGGTTGCTAAACCACAAAAGATGCCAGCATTCTTGGACTCCAGAGGAGAATTCAATCCAGGGCAAGTGACGAAGCTTGATGGCTCAGAGGTTTTCTGTTAAAAAGTTTTATTAAAATATAAAAGAGATCGAGAGAGCTGCTGACATAGACAGTAAAAGGGGGAAGAAAGAGTACCCCCTGCTAGTCTTTAGCCAGATGTTATAGAGCCACTAGCAGTCTGCTAATGAAAGAAAGACAATGTGTCAGAGAATGGCACCAGGCCCCTCACCCACAGCATGCATTGAGATAACATTGGCAGCAGATGAGTCATCCCAGGCCATAAAATGATGGACATGAATCTTGAAGAAAGGCAGATTTCCAAGCAAATATATAGTTTCATTCACATAGATTAAGAGAACAAGGTATGAGTAAAACATACCGGTTTGTCAAGTTTTTTCTGAGCCTTTAGGGGAAACTGACCTGAAGACAGAGCCTTGGGTAAATACATAGTACATTAGCATACCTTAAGACAAACATTTCCATAAGAAAAATGCATTGCTTAGTTCAAGGTTTGAGGAAAGTTAAATTCAGGTGGAGCCAGGAGTGGTCATGGCAACACAGAATTTTCTGAGAAACCTCCTTTTAAATTTGTATCAAGATGGAGGAAAAAAAATGCAGCACTCTTTTGTCTCCTCCGGCCTCTTAAGAGAGAGGAAAAAACGTCTGACACTTGCAGTCTATTTTCTCTGTCTGGAGACCCCTGGCCTTCCTGCCTGTTATCCTCTCCAGGCCTGTAGGAAGCAATACACTAGGCTGCTTGGGAAAACCGCGCGGGTCTGAGCTTTATGCAAAGGGGTAAAGCGGTAAAACCCTTGGCCCCAAAGGCGAGGCTTTTCTGCGACCGCCATTTTAGTCGGCTCCGAGACTGCAAACAAAGAGGGCAGAATACATGGTTCCCTGCTCCGCCCAGTCTGAGTTCCCTTACCTGTGGCCCACAGCCCTGCGCTCTGCTCGCTGGATGCCAATCGACGGGGACCCAGGAGCCCACAAAACGAGCATTCCCAGCTGCAATGGCGAGCCCTGAGAGCCCTGGCCCCCGACGCGCCGCCATGTTCATCCCGCCCCAGACCCGCTCACGTGAGCCGCGCTCCTGACCAGCCGCCCAGGTTGGCCCCGCCCCCGACGCGCTCACGGTGCGCCCCACCCCCACGCCCCCTTCCAGGACAGGCCCGCGGGACCGCGACTGCCTCCAGGTGAAACACAAGGACAAGCAAATCCACCCCACCGAGACAATCCAAGCTTTTTCTCAGCTGATCTGTCTATGATTTAGGGATAAAACTATGACTATAGAAAGCAAAGATGACCTAGGACAGCCATGATATTCTATAGAGCCAGACCCTGGCGGGCAGAGGCTTGAAGAGGGTCCGGGAGCTCTGTCAGAGCAGCAAGCCTCTGTAGCGTAGCGGTTAGGTGCGCTGGTAAGCAGGCAGACGATGGTCTGTAAGTCAAGAGTTCAAATCCACAGCTTAGCTCTTTTGCTCTTAGGGAGCGGGGGACAACAACAGGCGGGACTTAGACCAGAAACGTTTATTTTTATTTTAGAGGTTTATTGTTAAGCTTAGGGTTAGGGTTCGGGCAACCCCCCAACTTGTTCAGGTTCGGGTTCAGGGTTAGGGTTAGAATTTGGGGATCCCCCCTCTTCTAAGAGTTTGGGTTTGGGTTAGGGTTCATGTCAGTGTCAGGGTTCGGGTTACGGTTAGGGTTAGCATTAGTGTTGGGGTTACAGCTTAAAGTGAGCCCTAATAGGGCCCATAGTTCTTTATTAGCCTGCCCTGGCGGGCCGAGGCTTGAAGAGGGTTCGGGAGCCCTGCTGAAAGCAGCAAGCCTCTGTAGCATAGGGGTTAGGCAGGCCACTAGGCAGGCAGACTATGGCCTGTAAATCAGGAGTTTAAGTCTTCAGTCTGACCTTTTTGCTTTTAAGGGGCAGGGGACTGCAAGAGCCAGGGCTTAGACCAGAAAATTTTTTTATTTTAGAGGTTTATTGTTAAGCTTAGGGTTAGGGTTCGGGCAACCCCCCCACTTGTTAGGGTTCGGGTTCAGGTTAGAATTCGGGGACCCCCCTCTTCTTAGAGTTCGGGTTTGGGTTAGGGTTCATGTCAGGGTCAGGGTTCGGGTTACGGTTAGGGTTAGCATTAGTGTTGGGGTTACAGCTTAAAGTGAGCCCTAATAGGGCTCATAGTTCTTTATTAGCCTGCCCTGGCGGGCCGAGGCTTGAAGAGGGTTCGGGAGCCCTGCTGAAAGCAGCAAGCCTCTGTAGCATAGGGGTTAGGCAGGCCACTAGGCAGGCAGACTCTGGCCTGTAAGTCAGGAGTTCAAGTCTCCAGTCTGACCTTTTTGCTTTTAAGGGGCAGGGGACTGCAAGAGCCAGGGCTTAGACCAGAAAATTTTTTTATTTTAGAGGTTTATTGTTAAGCTTAGGGTTAGGGTTCGGGCAAACCCCCCACTTGTTAGGGTTCGGGTTCAGGTTAGAATTCGGGGACCCCCCCTCTTCTTAGAGTTCGGGTTTGGGTTAGGGTTCATGTCAGGGTCAGGGTTCGGGTTACGGTTAGGGTTGGCATTAGCTCTAGGGTTACAGCTAAAGTGAGCGCTAATAGGGTCCATAGTTCTTTATTAGCCTGCAGTGGCGGCGTGAGGCTGGAAGAGCGCCTGGGAGCAAGACAAAACCCAGTAATCCTCCCTAGCGAAGCGGTTAGGCTGACAACCAGTTAAACATCCAACTTGACTCTGTAGGTCAGGCATTCAAGTCCCAGTTTTGCCTCGTTTGCTTTTAGGGGGTGAGGGACAGCAAGGGGCGGGGCTTAGGCCAGAAAAGTTTATGTTTATGTTAGAGTTTTATTGTTAGGGTTAGGTTTAGGGTTCTGGCATCCCCCCAACTTGTTAGGGTTCAGGTTCAGAGTTCGGGTGCGGGGAATCCCCTCTCTACTTAGGGTTCGGGTTCAGGGTTCGTGTTTGTGGTTTGGGGTTCAGCGTTTGGGATTAGGGGTTCGCGGTTCTAGTTTGAAGTTTGGGGTTCCGATTAGGGGTTCAAGGTTCAGCTTAGGGGTTCGGGGTTGGGGTTAGGGGTTCGCAGTTTGGGTTTGGGGTTCGGGTTAGGGGTTCACGTTTCAGATTTGGGGATCAGGTTATGGGTTCTCAGTTCAGGTTCGGGGTTCGCAGTTCGGGTTTGGGGTTTGAGGTTCAGGTAAAGGGTTTGGGGTTCGCGGTTTGGGTTTGTGGTTTGAGGTTTGGGTTTGGGGTTTGGGGATCAGGTTAGGGGCTCTCGGATTGGGTTAGGGGTTCACAGTTCGGGTTTGGGTTTGAGGTTAGGGTGAAGGGTTTGGGGTTTGGGGTTCGCGGTTTGGGTTGGAGGTTTGGGATTCGGGTTAGGGGTTTTGGGTTTGGGATTTGGGTTATGGGTTTGGGTTTTGGGGTTCGCGGTTTGGGTTTGGGGTTTGGGTTCGGGGTTCGGGGTTCGGGTTTGGGGTTTGGAGTTCGAGGTTTGGGGTTCGCGTTTCAGGTTAGGGGTTGAGGGTTGGGGTTTGGGGTTTGCGGTTTGGGATAGGGGTTTGCGGATTTGGTTAGGGGTTAGGGATTTGGGGTTTGGAGTCTGGGATTTGGGTCAGGGGTTCGTGGTTTGGGGTTCCAGTTATGGGTTTGGGGTTTGGGTTCAGGGTTGTGGGTTGGGGGTTTGGGGTTCGGTTTTTGGGTTTGCAGTTTGGGTTACGGATTAGGGGTTTGGGGTTTGGGGTTGGGGTTCGGGAATTGGGGTTCGAGGATTGGGGTTGGGGGTTCCGATTAGAGGTTCAGTAAGTGAGGTTTGTGGTTCGGGGGTCAAGATTTGAGGTTTGGGGTTTGGGGTTCGGGGGTTTGGGTTCAGGGTTTGGGGATGGGGGTGTGAGGTGCAGTTTCGAGTTTTGCTGTTCAGGTTAGGAGTTAGGGGTTGGGAGTTCGGGGTTCGGCTTAGGGGTTTGGGGTGTGCGGTTTGGGGTTTGAGGTTTGGGGTTCCGGCTAGGGGTTTGGGGTTTGGGGTTCGGATCAGGGGTTTGGAGTTTGGGTTTGAGGGTTGGGTTTTGGGGTTTGGGTTTCGGGGTTTAGAATTCGGTTTAGGTGTTCGCAGTTTGGGTTAGGGGTTTGGGGTTTGGGTTGGGGGTGTGGGGTGTGGGGTACGGGTTAGGGGTTTGGGTTCAGGGTTTGGGGTTCAGTTTATGGGTTTGCGTTTCCGGTAAGGCATTAGGGGTGTGTGGTCTGGGTTTGGGGTTCGTGTTACCGGTTTGGGGTTGGGGGTTCGGGTTCCAGATTTGGGGTTCGGGATTTGAGTTATGGATTCGGGGTTTGGGCTACATGGTTCGGGGTTTGTGGTATGGGGTTTGGGGGTGGGGTTTGGGTTTGGGGCTCGGGTTAGGGGTTCGGGTTCGAGTTAGGGGTTCACGGATCGGGTTAGGGGTGTGGGGTTCGGCGTTTGAGGTTCGGTTAAGGGGTTCGCTGTTCTGGTTAGGGGTTAGTGACAGAGGCTTCTGTTTTAGGGTAGGGGGTTGCAGTTCAGGTTATGGGTTAGGGGTTTGGTGTTTCGTTTTCGGGTTATGGTAAAGGGTTCAGGTAGGGGATTGGGTTAGGGGATTCGGGATCAGGTTGGGAGTTTGGTGCTTGGGGTTAGAGATTTGGATTCGGGAAATGGGTTGGGGTGCATGGTATGGTGTTCGAGTTAGGGGTTTGGGGTTCGGAGTTTGGGGGTTCTTGTTCTGATTAGGGGCTTGGGGTTTGGGGTATGGGGTTTGGCTTCGGGGTTAGAGGTTTGCGGTTTGGGGTTTCGGTTTGGAGATTGGAGTTTGGGTTTGGGATTAAGTGGTAGGTGTTTTGGTTTGAGGTCGGGGTAGGGTTAAGGTATCAGGTTTAAGGTTCATTGTTTGGGGATTCGAGCTAGGCATTCAGTTTACGGGTTTGGGATATAAGGATTTGAAGTCAGGGTGGAGTTCGGGGATTGGAGTCGCGATTAGGGGCGACTGAGTGCCGCAGAGGCAAGGGCTCCAGCAGTAAAAGCAGGCTGCGCGAAGCTAGGAGAGGCTATTGGCGACTTTCTGGCCTCAGCTCCGCTCCTGCCTTGCCTTTGCACGTTGGCCCCAGGCGTCCTTGGGGAGGGCTTAGGGGCCGGTGGCTTGAACACTGCCAAGGGCTCCAGCAGGGAGAGCTCTGTGAGAGGGAAGGGAAGGGCAAGTGCAGGGCTCCTCCAGCTGTTGCTTGGCCGCCCAGACTCAGAGCCGCACGGAGTGCACCAGGCTCCCAGGGCCCCTGGCTGGGGACTGCAGCCCCGCACACCCGGAGGCTGATTCCCTGGGTGCCCAGCAGCAGCCTTACACACTTAGTTTCCCTAGCGCTCTCCTCCCCAGCAGAGACGTTTGCAGCTGGTTGGGGGCCTGCCCCTGCGTGCCTGCGCTCCCGCCCACAGCCCCAGCTCAGGGCAAGCAGCCCCTGAGCCAAGACCTGCAGGAGGCGCAGAGCGCCCCCACCTGGAAGCCGAGTGAAGAGCTGGCGGGGAGGCGAGCCTCCTCGAGGGAAGAAGAGGCAGCCCAGCCTCGTTTGGCTCAAGCCCTACTTGGCTGGAGCCGAGTGCGCCTCCAGGACGGCAGAGTTCCAGCTCTGCTCAGAGGCCCGATCTGGCAGAGTTGCTGGCGCGAGGCTGCTCTGCCCTGGGCGAGCCTTGCCCAGACTTGCCTCGCTGCTAGGCTTCCTGCCCAGGAAGGAGCAGGCTGCGCGAGGCTGGGAGACGCCACTGGCGCCTTCCTGGCCTCAGCTCCGCTCCTGCCTTGCCTTTGCACATAGGCCCCAGGCGTCCTTGGGGAGGGCTTAGGGGCCGGTGGCTTGCACACTGCCAAGGGTTCCAGCAGGGAGAGCTCTGTGAGAGGGAGGGAAAGGCAAGTGCAGGGCAACTCCAGCGGTTGCTGGGCCGCCCAGACTCAGCGCCGAACGGAGTGCAGCAGCCTCCCAGGGCCCGTCGCTGCGGTCTGCAGCCCCGCACACCCGGAGGCTGACTCCCTGGGCGCCCAGCAGCTGCCTCACACACGTAGCTTCCCTAGCGCTCTCCTCCCAAGCAGAGACGTGTGCAGCTGGTTGGGGCCTGCCCCTGCGTGCCTGGGCTCCCGCCCACAGCCCCAGCTCAGGGCAAGCAGCCCCTGAGCCAAGACCTGCAGGAGGCGCAGAGCGCCCCCACCTGGAAGCCGACTGACCCGCTGGCGGGGAGGCGAGCCTCCTCGAGGGAAGAAGAGGCAGCCCAGCCTCGTTTGGCTCAAGCCCTACTTGGCTGGAGCCGAGTGCGCCTCCAGGACGGCAGAGCTCCAGCTCTGCTCAGAGGCCCGTTCTGGCAGAGTTGCTGGCGCGAGGCTGCTCTGCCCTGGGCGAGCCTTGCCCAGACTTGCCTCGCTGCTAGGCTTCCTGCCCAGGAAGGAGCAGGCTGCGCGAGGCTGGGAGACGCCACTGGCGCCTTCCTGGCCTCAGCTCCGCTCCTGCCGTGCCTTTGAACCTAGGCCCCAGGCGTCCTTGGCGAGGGCTTAGGGGCCGGTGGCTTGCACACTGCCAAGGGCTCCAGCAGGAAGAGCTCTGTGCGAGGGAAGGGAAGGGCCAGTGAAGGGCTCCTCCAGCGGTTGCTTGGCCGCCCAGGCTCAGCGCCGCACGGAGTGCACCAGGCTCACAGGGCCCCTGGCTGGGGTCTGCAGCCCCGCACACCCGGAGGCTGACTCCCTGGGCGCCCAGCAGCTGCCTCACACACGTAGCTTCCCTAGCGCTCTCCTCCCCAGCGGAGACGTGTGCAGCTGGTTGGGGCCTGCCCCTGCGTGCCTGGGCTCCCGCGCACAGCCCCAGCTCAGGGCAAGCAGCCCCTGAGCCAAGACCTGCAGGAGGCGCAGAGTGCCCCCACCTGGAAGCCGAGTGAACAGCTGGCAGGGAGGGGAGACTCCTCGAGGGAAGAAGAGGCAGCCCAGCCTCGTTTGGCTCAAGCCCTACTTGGCTGGATCCGAGTGCGCCTCCAGGACGGCAGAGCTCCAGCTCTGCTCAGAGGCCCGATCTGGCTGAGTTGCTGGCGCGAGGCTGCTCTGCCCTGGGCGAGCCTTGCCCAGACTTGCCTCGCTGCTAGGCTTCCTGCCCAGGAAGGAGCAGGCTGCGCGAGGCTGGGAGACGCCACTGGCGCTTTCCTGGCCTCAGCTCCGCTCCTGCCTTGCCTTTGCACCTAGGCCCCAGGCGTCCTTGGGGAGAGCTTACGGGCCGGTGGCTTGCACACTGCCAAGGGCTCCAGCAGGAAGAGCTCTGTGCGAGGGAAGGGAAGGGCTAGTGCAGGGCTCCTCCAGCGGTTGCTTGGCCGCCCAGACTCAGCGCCGCACGGAGTGCACCAGGCTCCCAGGGCCCCTGGCTGGGGTCTGCAGCCCCGCACACCCGGAGGCTGACTCCCTGGGCGCCCAGCAGCTGCCTCACACACGTAGCTTCCCTAGCGTTCTCCTCCCCAGCAGAGACGTGTGCAGCTGGTTGGGGCCTGCCCCTGCGTGCCTGGGCTCCCGCCCACAGCCCCAGCTCAGGGCAAGCAGCCCCTGAGACAAGACCTGCAGGAGGCGCAGAGCGCAACCACCTGGAAGCCGAGTGAACAGCTGGCGGGGAGGCGAGCCTCCTCGAGGGAAGAAGAGGCAGCCCAGCCTCGTTTGGCTCAAGCCCTACTTGGCTGGAGCCGAGTGCGCCTCCAGGACGGCAGAGCTCCAGCTCTGCTCAGAGGCCCGTTCTGGCAGAGTTGCTGGCGCGAGGCTGCTCTGCCCTGAGCGAGCCTTGCCCAGACTTGCCTCGCTGCTAGGCTTCCTGCCCAGGAAGGAGCAGGCTGCGCGAGGCTGGGAGACGCCACTGGCGCCTTCCTGGCCTCAGCTCCGCTCCTGCCTTGCCTTTGCACCTAGGCCCCAGGCGTCCTTGGGGAGGGCTTAGGGGCCGGTGGCTTGCACACTGCCAAGGGCTCCAGCAGGAAGAGCTCTGTGCGAGGAAAGGGAAGGGCCAGTGCAGGGCTCCTCCAGCGGTTGCTTGGCCGCCCAGGCTCAGCGCCGCACGGAGTGCACCAGGCTCCCAGGGCCCCTGGCTGGGGTCTGCAGCCCCGCACACCCGGAGGCTGACTCCCTGGGCGCCCAGCAGCTGCCTCACACACGTAGCTTCCCTAGCGCTCTCCTCCCCAGCAGAGACGTGCGCAGCTGGTTGGGGCCTGCCCCTGCGTGCCTGGGCTCCCGCCCACAGCCCCAGCTCAGGGCAAGCAGCCCCTGAGCCAAGACCTGCAGGAGGCGCAGAGCGCCCCCACCTGGAAGCCGAGTGAACAGCTGGCGGGGAAGCGAGCCTCCTCGAGGGAAGAAGAGGCAGCCCAGCCTCGTTTGGCTCAAGCCCTACTTGGCTGGAGCCGAGTGCGCCTCCAGGACGGCACAGCTCCAGCTCTGCTCAGAGGCCCGTTCTGGCAGAGTTGCTGGCGCGAGGCTGCTCTGCCCTGGGCGAGCCTTGCCCAGACTTGCCTCGCTGCTAGGCTTCCTGCCCAGGAAGGAGCAGGCTGCGCGAGGCTGGGAGACGCCACTGGCGCCTTCCTGGCCTCAGCTCCGCTCCTGCCTTGCCTTTGCACTTAGGCCCCAGGCGTCCTTGTGGAGGGCTTAGGGGCCGGTGGCTTGCACACTGCCAAGGGCTCCAGCAGGAAGAGCTCTGTGCGAGGGAAGGGAAGGGCCAGTGCAGGGCTCCTCCAGCGGTTGCTTGGCCGCCCAGACTCAGCACCGCACGGAGTGCACCAGGCTCCCAGGGCCCCTGGCTGGGGTCTGCAGCCCCGCACACCCGGAGGCTGACTCCCTGGGCGCCCAGCAGCTGCCTCACACACGTAGCTTCCCTAGCGCTCTCGTCTCCAGCAGAGAAGTGTGCAGCTGGTTGGGGCCTGCCCCTGCGTGCCTGGGCTCCCGCCCACAGCCCCAGCTCAGGGCAAGCAGCCCCTGAGCCAAGACCTGCAGGAGGCGCAGAGCGCCCCCACCTGGAAGCCGAGTGAACAGCTGGCGGGGAGGCGAGCCTCCTCGAGGGAAGAAGAGGCAGCCCAGCCTCGTTTGGCTCAAGCCCTACTTGGCTGGAGCCGAGTGCGCCTCCAGGACGGCAGAGCTCCAGCTCTGCTCAGAGGCCCGTTCTGGCAGAGTTGCTGGCGCGAGGCTGCTCTGCCCTGGGCGAGCCTTGCCCAGACTTGCCTCGCTGCTAGGCTTCCTGCCCAGGAAGGAGCAGGCTGCGCGAGGCTGGGAGACGCCACTGGCGCCTTCCTGGCCTCAGCTCCGCTCCTGCCTTGCCTTTGCACCTAGGCCCCAGGCGTCCTTGGGGAGGGCTTAGGGGCCGGTGGCTTGCACACTGCCAAGGGCTCCAGCAGGAAGAGCTCTGTGCGAGGGAAGGGAAGGGCCACTGCAGGGCTCCTCCAGCGGTTGCTTGGCCGCGCAGGCTCAGCGCCGCACGGAGTGCACCAGGCTTCCATGGCCCCTGGCTGGGGTCTGCAGCCCCGCACACCCGGAGGCTGACTCCCTGGGCGCCCAGCAGCTGCCTCACACACGTAGCTTCCCTAGCGCTCTCCTCCCCAGCAGAGACGTGTGCAGCTGGTTGGGGCCTGGTCCTGCGTGCCTGGGCTCCCGCGCACAGCCCCAGCTCAGGGCAAGCAGCCCCTGAGACAAGACCTGCAGGAGGCGCAGAGCGCAACCACCTGGAAGCCGAGTGAACAGCTGGCGGGGAGGCGAGCCTCCTCGAGGGAAGAAGAGGCAGCCCAGCCTCGTTTGGCTCAAGCCCTACTTGGCTGGAGCCGAGTGCGCCTCCAGGACGGCAGAGCTCCAGCTCTGCTCAGAGGCCCGTTCTGGCAGAGTTGCTGGCGCGAGGCTGCTCTGCCCTGAGCGAGCCTTGCCCAGACTTGCCTCGCTGCTAGGCTTCCTGCCCAGGAAGGAGCAGGCTGCGCGAGGCTGGGAGACGCCACTGGCGCCTTCCTGGCCTCAGCTCCGCTCCTGCCTTGCCTTTGCACCTAGGCCCCAGGCGTCCTTGGGGAGGGCTTAGGGGCCGGTGGCTTGCACACTGCCAAGGGCTCCAGCAGGAAGAGCTCTGTGCGAGGAAAGGGAAGGGCCAGTGCAGGGCTCCTCCAGCGGTTGCTTGGCCGCCCAGGCTCAGCGCCGCACGGAGTGCACCAGGCTCCCAGGGCCCCTGGCTGGGGTCTGCAGCCCCGCACACCCGGAGGCTGACTCCCTGGGCGCCCAGCAGCTGCCTCACACACGTAGCTTCCCTAGCGCTCTCCTCCCCAGCAGAGACGTGCGCAGCTGGTTGGGGCCTGCCCCTGCGTGCCTGGGCTCCCGCCCACAGCCCCAGCTCAGGGCAAGCAGCCCCTGAGCCAAGACCTGCAGGAGGCGCAGAGCGCCCCCACCTGGAAGCCGAGTGAACAGCTGGCGGGGAAGCGAGCCTCCTCGAGGGAAGAAGAGGCAGCCCAGCCTCGTTTGGCTCAAGCCCTACTTGGCTGGAGCCGAGTGCGCCTCCAGGACGGCACAGCTCCAGCTCTGCTCAGAGGCCCGTTCTGGCAGAGTTGCTGGCGCGAGGCTGCTCTGCCCTGGGCGAGCCTTGCCCAGACTTGCCTCGCTGCTAGGCTTCCTGCCCAGGAAGGAGTAGGCTGCGCGAGGCTGGGAGACGCCACTGGCGCCTTCCTGGCCTCAGCTCCGCTCCTGCCTTGCCTTTGCACTTAGGCCCCAGGCGTCCTTGTGGAGGGCTTAGGGGCCGGTGGCTTGCACACTGCCAAGGGCTCCAGCAGGAAGAGCTCTGTGCGAGGGAAGGGAAGGGCCAGTGCAGGGCTCCTCCAGCGGTTGCTTGGCCGCCCAGACTCAGCACCGCACGAGTGCACCAGGCTCCCAGGGCCCCTGGCTGGGGTCTGCAGCCCCGCACACCCGGAGGCTGACTCCCTGGGCGCCCAGCAGCTGCCTCACACACGTAGCTTCCCTAGCGCTCTCGTCTCCAGCAGAGAAGTGTGCAGCTGGTTGGGGCCTGCCCCTGCGTGCCTGGGCTCCCGCCCACAGCCCCAGCTCAGGGCAAGCAGCCCCTGAGCCAAGACCTGCAGGAGGCGCAGAGCGCCCCCACCTGGAAGCCGAGTGAACAGCTGGCGGGGAGGCGAGCCTCCTCGAGGGAAGAAGAGGCAGCCCAGCCTCGTTTGGCTCAAGCCCTACTTGGCTGGAGCCGAGTGCGCCTCCAGGACGGCAGAGGTCCAGCTCTGCTGAGAGGCCCGTTCTGGCAGAGTTGCTGGCGCGAGGCTGCTCTGCCCTGGGCGAGCCTTGCCCAGACTTGCCTCGCTGCTAGGCTTCCTGCCCAGGAAGGAGCAGGCTGCGCGAGGCTGGGAGACGCCACTGGCGCCTTCCTGGCCTCAGCTCCGCTCCTGCCTTGCCTTTGCACCTAGGCCCCAGGCGTCCTTGGGGAGGGCTTAGGGGCCGGTGGCTTGCACACTGCCAAGGGCTCCAGCAGGAAGAGCTCTGTGCGAGGGAAGGGAAGGGCCACTGCAGGGCTCCTCTAGCGGTTGCTTGGCCGCGCAGGCTCAGCGCCGCACGGAGTGCACCAGGCTTCCATGGCCCCTGGCTGGGGTCTGCAGCCCCGCACACCCGGAGGCTGACTCCCTGGGCGCCCAGCAGCTGCCTCACACACGTAGCTTCCCTAGCGCTCTCCTCCCCAGCAGAGACGTGTGCAGCTGGTTGGGGCCTGGTCCTGCGTGCCTGGGCTCCCGCGCACAGCCCCAGCTCAGGGCAAGCAGCCCCTGAGACAAGACCTGCAGGAGGCGCAGAGCGCAACCACCTGGAAGCCGAGTGAACAGCTGGCGGGGAGGCGAGCCTCCTCGAGGGAAGAAGAGGCAGCCCAGCCTCGTTTGGCTCAAGCCCTACTTGGCTGGAGCCGAGTGCGCCTCCAGGACGGCAGAGCTCCAGCTCTGCTCAGAGGCCCGTTCTGGCAGAGTTGCTGGCGCGAGGCTGCTCTGCCCTGAGCGAGCCTTGCCCAGACTTGCCTCGCTGCTAGGCTTCCTGCCCAGGAAGGAGCAGGCTGCGCGAGGCTGGGAGACGCCACTGGCGCCTTCCTGGCCTCAGCTCCGCTCCTGCCTTGCCTTTGCACCTAGGCCCCAGGCGTCCTTGGGGAGGGCTTAGGGGCCGGTGGCTTGCACACTGCCAAGGGCTCCAGCAGGAAGAGCTCTGTGCGAGGAAAGGGAAGGGCCAGTGCAGGGCTCCTCCAGCGGTTGCTTGGCCGCCCAGGCTCAGCGCCGCACGGAGTGCACCAGGCTCCCAGGGCCCCTGGCTGGGGTCTGCAGCCCCGCACACCCGGAGGCTGACTCCCTGGGCGCCCAGCAGCTGCCTCACACACGTAGCTTCCCTAGCGCTCTCCTCCCCAGCAGAGACGTGCGCAGCTGGTTGGGGCCTGCCCCTGCGTGCCTGGGCTCCCGCCCACAGCCCCAGCTCAGGGCAAGCAGCCCCTGAGCCAAGACCTGCAGGAGGCGCAGAGCGCCCCCACCTGGAAGCCGAGTGAACAGCTGGCGGGGAAGCGAGCCTCCTCGAGGGAAGAAGAGGCAGCCCAGCCTCGTTTGGCTCAAGCCCTACTTGGCTGGAGCCGAGTGCGCCTCCAGGACGGCACAGCTCCAGCTCTGCTCAGAGGCCCGTTCTGGCAGAGTTGCTGGCGCGAGGCTGCTCTGCCCTGGGCGAGCCTTGCCCAGACTTGCCTCGCTGCTAGGCTTCCTGCCCAGGAAGGAGTAGGCTGCGCGAGGCTGGGAGACGCCACTGGCGCCTTCCTGGCCTCAGCTCCGCTCCTGCCTTGCCTTTGCACTTAGGCCCCAGGCGTCCTTGTGGAGGGCTTAGGGGCCGGTGGCTTGCACACTGCCAAGGGCTCCAGCAGGAAGAGCTCTGTGCGAGGGAAGGGAAGGGCCAGTGCAGGGCTCCTCCAGCGGTTGCTTGGCCGCCCAGACTCAGCACCGCACGAGTGCACCAGGCTCCCAGGGCCCCTGGCTGGGGTCTGCAGCCCCGCACACCCGGAGGCTGACTCCCTGGGCGCCCAGCAGCTGCCTCACACACGTAGCTTCCCTAGCGCTCTCGTCTCCAGCAGAGAAGTGTGCAGCTGGTTGGGGCCTGCCCCTGCGTGCCTGGGCTCCCGCCCACAGCCCCAGCTCAGGGCAAGCAGCCCCTGAGCCAAGACCTGCAGGAGGCGCAGAGCGCCCCCACCTGGAAGCCGAGTGAACAGCTGGCGGGGAGGCGAGCCTCCTCGAGGGAAGAAGAGGCAGCCCAGCCTCGTTTGGCTCAAGCCCTACTTGGCTGGAGCCGAGTGCGCCTCCAGGACGGCAGAGCTCCAGCTCTGCTCAGAGGCCCGTTCTGGCAGAGTTGCTGGCGCGAGGCTGCTCTGCCCTGGGCGAGCCTTGCCCAGACTTGCCTCGCTGCTAGGCTTCCTGCCCAGGAAGGAGCAGGCTGCGCGAGGCTGGGAGACGCCACTGGCGCCTTCCTGGCCTCAGCTCCGCTCCTGCCTTGCCTTTGCACCTAGGCCCCAGGCGTCCTTGGGGAGGGCTTAGGGGCCGGTGGCTTGCACACTGCCAAGGGCTCCAGCAGGAAGAGCTCTGTGCGAGGGAAGGGAAGGGCCACTGCAGGGCTCCTCTAGCGGTTGCTTGGCCGCGCAGGCTCAGCGCCGCACGGAGTGCACCAGGCTTCCATGGCCCCTGGCTGGGGTCTGCAGCCCCGCACACCCGGAGGCTGACTCCCTGGGCGCCCAGCAGCTGCCTCACACACGTAGCTTCCCTAGCGCTCTCCTCCCCAGCAGAGACGTGTGCAGCTGGTTGGGGCCTGGTCCTGCGTGCCTGGGCTCCCGCGCACAGCCCCAGCTCAGGGCAAGCAGCCCCTGAGCCAAGACCTGCAGAAGGCGCAGAGCGCCCCCACCTGGAAGCCAAGTGAACAGCTGGCGGGGAGGCGAGCCTCCTCGAGGGAAGAAGAGGCAGCCCAGCCTCGTTTGGCTCAAGCCCTACTTGGCTGGAGCCGAGTGTGCCTCCAGGACGGCAGAGCTCCAGCTCTGCTCAGAGGCCCGTTCTGGCAGAGTTGCTGGCGCGAGGCTGCTCTGCCCTGGGCGAGCCTTGCCCAGACTTGCCTCGCTGCTAGGCTTCCTGCCCACGAAGGAGCAGGCTGCACGAGGCTGGGAGACGCCACTGGCGCCTTCCTGGCCTCAGCTCCGCTCCTGCCTTGCCTTTGCACCTAGGCCCCAGGCGTCCTTGGGGAGGGCTTAGGGGCCGGTGGCTTGCACACAGCCAAGGGCTCCAGCAGGAAGAGCTCTGGGCGAGGGAAGGGAAGGGCCAGTGCAGGGCTCCTCCAGCGGTTGCTTGGCCGCCCAGGCTCAGCGCCGCACGGAGTGCACCAGGCTCCCAGGGCCCCTGGCTGGGGTCTGCAGCCCCGCACACCCGGAGGCTGACTCCCTGGGCGCCCAGCAGCTGCCTCACACACGTAGCTTCCCTAGCGCTCTCCTCCCCAGCAGAGACGTGTGCAGCTGGTTGGGGCCTGCCCCTGCGTGCCTGGGCTCCCGCGCACAGCCCCAGCTCAGGGCAAGCAGCCCCTGAGCCAAGACCTGCAGAAGGCGCAGAGCGCCCCCACCTGGAAGCCAAGTGAACAGCTGGCGGGGAGGCGAGCCTCCTCGAGGGAAGAAGAGGCAGCCCAGCCTCGTTTGGCTCAAGCCCTACTTGGCTGGAGCCGAGTGCGCCTCCAGGACGGCAGAGCTCCAGCTCTGCTGAGAGGCCCTTTCTGGCAGAGTTGCTGGCGCGAGGCTGCTCTGCCCTGGGCGAGCCTTGCCCAGACTTGCCTCATTGCTAGGCTTCCTGCCCAGGAAGGAGCAGGCTGCGCGAGGCTGGGAGACGCCACTGGCGCCTTCCTGGCCTCAGCTCCGCTCCTGCCTTGCCTTTGCACCTAGGCCCCAGGAGTCCTTGGGGAGGGCTTAGGGGCCGGTGGCTTGCACACTGCCAAGGGCTCCAGCAGGAAGAGCTCTGTGCGAGGGAAGGGAAGGGCCAGTGCAGGGCTCCTCCAGCGGTTGCTTGGCCGCCCAGGCTCAGCGCCGCACGGAGTGCACCAGGCTCCCAGGGCCCCTGGCTGGGGTCTGCAGCCCCGCACACCCGGAGGCTGACTCCCTGGGCGCCCAGCAGCTGCCTCACACACGTAGCTTCCCTAGTGCTCTCCTCCCCAGCAGAGACGTGTGCAGCTGGTTGGGGCCTGCCCCTGCGTGCCTGGGCTCCCGCACACAGCCCCAGCTCAGGGCAAGCAGCCCCTGAGCCAAGACCTGCAGGAGGCGCAGAGCGCCCCCACCTGGAAGCCGAGTGAACAGCTGGCGGGGAGGCGAGCCTCCTCGAAGGAAGAAGAGGCAGCCCAGCCTCGTTTGGCTCAAGCCCTACTTGGCTGGAGCCGAGTGCGCCTCCAGGACGGCAGAGCTCCAGCTCTGCTCAGAGGCCCGATCTGGCAGAGTTGCTGGCGCGAGGCTGCTCTGCCCTGGGCGAGCCTTGCCCAGACTTGCCTCGCTGCTAGGCTTCCTGCCCAGGAAGGAGCAGGCTGCGCGAGGCTGGGAGACGCCACTGGCGCCTTCCTGGCCTCAGCTCCGCTCCTGCCTTGCCTTTGCACCTAGGCCCCAGGCGTCCTTGGGGAGGGCTTAGGGGCCGGTGGCTTGCACACTGCCAAGGGCTCCAGCAGGAAGAGCTCTGTGCGAGGGAAGGGAAGGGCCAGTGCAGGGCTCCTCCAGCGGTTGCTTGGCCGCCCAGATTCAGCGCCGCACGGAGTGCACCAGGCTCCCAGGGCCCCTGGCGGGGGTCTGTAGCCCCCACACCCGGAGGCTGACTCCCTGGGCGCCCAGCAGCTGCCTCACACACGTAGCTTCCCTAGCGCTCTCCTCCCCAGCAGAGACGTGTGCAGCTGGTTGGGGCCTGCCCCTGCGTGCCTGGGCTCCCGCGCACAGCCCCAGCTCAGGGCAAGCAGCCCCTGAGCCAAGAACTGAAGAAGGCGCAGAGCGCCCCCACCTGGAAGCCGAGTGAACAGCCGGCGGGGAGGCGAGCCTCCTCGAGGGAAGAAGAGGCAGCCCAGCCTCGTTTGGCTCAAGCCCTACTTGGCTGGAGCCGAGTGCGCCTCCAGGACGGCAGAGCTCCAGCTCTGCTCAGAGGCCCGATCTGGCAGAGTTGCTGGCGCGAGGCTGCTCTGCCCTGGGCGAGCCTTGCCCAGACTTGCCTCGCTGCTAGGCTTCCTGCCCAGGAAGGAGCAGGCTGCGCGAGGCTGGGAGACGCCACTGGCGCCTTCCTGGCCTCAGCTCCGCTCCTGCCTTGCCTTTGCACCTAGGCCCCAGGCGTCCTTGGGGAGGGCTTAGGGGCCGGTGGCTTGCACACTGCCAAGGGCTCCAGCAGGAAGAGCTCTGTGCGAGGGAAGGGAAGGGCCAGTGCAGGGCTCCTCCAGCGGTTGCTTGGCCGCCCAGATTCATCGCCGCACGGAGTGCACCAGGCTCCCAGGGCCCCTGGCGGGGGTCTGCAGCCCCGCACACCCGGAGGCTGACTCCCTGGGCGCCCAGCAGCTGCCTCACACACGTAGCTTCCCTAGCGCTCTCCTCCCCAGCAGAGACGTGTGCAGCTGGTTGGGGCCTGCCCCTGCGTGCCTGGGCTCCCGCGCACAGCCCCAGCTCAGGGCAAGCAGCCCCTGAGCCAAGACCTGAAGAAGGCGCAGAGCGCCCCCACCTGGAAGCCGAGTGAACAGCTGGCGGGGAGGCGAGCCTCCTCGAGGGAAGAAGAGGCAGCCCAGCCTCGTTTGGCTCAAGCCCTACTTGGCTGGAGCCGAGTGCGCCTCCAGGACGGCAGAGCTCCAGCTCTGCTCAGAGGCCCGATCTGGCAGAGTTGCTGGCGCGAGGCTGCTCTGCCCTGGGCGAGCCTTGGCCAGACTTGCCTCGCTACTAGGCTTCCTGCCCAGGAAGGAGCAGGCTGCGCGAGGCTGGGAGACGCCACTGGCGCCTTCCTGGCCTCAGCTCCGCTCCTGCCTTGCCTTTGCACCTAGGCCCCAGGCGTCCTTGGGGAGGGCTTAGGGGCCGGTGGCTTGCACACTGCCAAGGGCTCCAGCAGGAAGAGCTCTGTGCGAGGGAAGGGAAGGGCCAGTGCAGGGCTCCTCCAGCGGTTGCTTGGCCGCCCAGACTCAGCACCGCACGGAGTGCACCAGGCTCCCAGGGCCCCTGGCTGGGGTCTGCAGCCCCGCACACCCGGAGGCTGACTCCCTGGGCGCCCAGCAGCTGCCTCACACACGTAGCTTCCCTAGCGCTCTCCTCCCCAGCAGAGACGTGTGCAGCTGGTTGGGGCCTGCCCCTGCGTGCCTGGGCTCCCGCGCACAGCCCCAGCTCAGGGCAAGCAGCCCCTGAGCCAAGACCTGCAGAAGGCGCAGAGCGCCCCCACCTGGAAGCCGAAAGAACAGCTGGCGGGGAGGCGAGCCTCCTCGAGGGAAGAAGAGGCAGCCCAGCCTCGTTTGGCTCAAGCCCTACTTGGCTGGAGCCGAGTGCGCCTCCAGGACGGCAGAGCTCCAGCTCTGCTCAGAGGCCCGATCTGGCAGAGTTGCTGGCGCGAGGCTGCTCTGCCCTGGGCGAGCCTTGCCCAGACTTGCCTCGCTGCTAGGCTTCCTGCCCAGGAAGGAGCAGGCTGCGCGAGGCTGGGAGACGCCACTGGCGCCTTCCTGGCCTCAGCTCCGCTCCTGCCTTGCCTTTGCACCTAGGCCCCAGGCGTCCTTGGGGAGGGCTTAGGGGCCGGTGGCTTGCACACTGCCAAGGGCTCCAGCAGGAAGAGCTCTGTGCGAGGGAAGGGAAGGGCCAGTGCAGGGCTCCTCCAGCGGTTGCTTGGCCGCCCAGATTCATCGCCGCACGGAGTGCACCAGGCTCCCAGGGCTCCTGGCGGGGGTCTGCAGCCCCGCACACCCGGAGGCTGACTCCCTGGGCGCCCAGCAGCTGCCTCACACACGTAGCTTCCCTAGCGCTCTCCTCCCCAGCAGAGACGTGTGCAGCTGGTTGGGGCCTGCCCCTGCGTGCCTGGGCTCCCGCCCACAGCCCCAGCTCAGGGCAAGCAGCCCCTGAGCCAAGACCTGCAGGAGGCGCAGAGCGCCCCCACCTGGAAGCCGAGTGAACAGCTGGCGGGGAGGCGAGCCTCCTCGAGGGAAGAAGAGGCAGCCCAGCCTCGTTTGGCTCAAGCCCTACTTGGCTGGAGCCGAGTGCGCCTCCAGGACGGCAGAGCTCCAGCTCTGCTCAGAGGCCCGATCTGGCAGAGTTGCTGGCGCGAGGCTGCTCTGCCCTGGGCGAGCCTTGCCCAGACTTGCCTCGCTGCTAGGCTTCCTGCCCAGGAAGGAGCAGGCTGCGCGAGGCTGGGAGACGCCACTGGCGCCTTCCTGGCCTCAGCTCCGCTCCTGCCTTGCCTTTGCACCTAGGCCCCAGGCGTCCTTGGGGAGGGCTTAGGGGCCGGTGGCTTGCACACTGCCAAGGGCTCCAGCAGGAAGAGCTCTGTGCGAGGGAAGGGAAGGGCCAGTGCAGGGCTCCTCCAGCGGTTGCTTGGCCGCCCAGATTCAGCGCCGCACGGAGTGCACCAGGCTCCCAGGGCCCCTGGCGGGGGTCTGTAGCCCCCACACCCGGAGGCTGACTCCCTGGGCGCCCAGCAGCTGCCTCACACACGTAGCTTCCCTAGCGCTCTCCTCCCCAGCAGAGACGTGTGCAGCTGGTTGGGGCCTGCCCCTGCGTGCCTGGGCTCCCGCGCACAGCCCCAGCTCAGGGCAAGCAGCCCCTGAGCCAAGACCTGAAGAAGGCGCAGAGCGCCCCCACCTGGAAGCCGAGTGAACAGCTGGCGGGGAGGCGAGCCTCCTGGAGGGAAGAAGAGGCAGCCCAGCCTCGTTTGGCTCAAGCCCTACTTGGCTGGATCCGAGTGCGCCTCCAGGACGGCAGAGCTCCAGCTATGCTCAGAGGCCCGATCTGGCAGAGTTGCTGGCGCGAGGCTGCTCTGCCCTGGGCGAGCCTTGCCCAGACTTGCCTCGCTGCTAGGCTTCCTGCCCAGGAAGGAGCAGGCTGCGCGAGGCTGGGAGATGCCACTGGCGCCTTCCTGGCCTCAGCTCCGCTCCTGCCTTGCCTTTGCACCTAGGCCCCAGGCGTCCTTGGGGAGGGCTTAGGGGCCGGTGGCTTGCACACTGCCAAGGGCTCCAGCAGGAAGAGCTCTGTGCGAGGGAAGGGAAGGGCCAGTGCAGGGCTCCTCCAGCGGTTGCTTGGCCGCCCAGGCTCAGCGCCGCACGGAGTGCACCAGGCTCCCAGGGCCCCTGGCTGGGGTCTGCAGCCCCGCACACCCGGAGGCTGACTCCCTGGGCGCCCAGCAGCTGCCTCACACACGTAGCTTCCCTAGCGCTCTCCTCCCCAGCAGAGACGTGTGCAGCTGGTTGGGGCCTGCCCCTGCGTGCCTGGGCTCCCGCGCACAGCCCCAGCTCAGGGCAAGCAGCCCCTGAGCCAAGACCTGCAGGAGGCGCAGAGCGCCCCCACCTGGAAGCCGAGTGAACAGCTGGCGGGGAGGCGAGCCTCCTCGAGGGAAGAAGAGGCAGCCCAGCCTCGTTTGGCTCAAGCCCTACTTGGCTGGAGCCAAGTGCGCCTCCAGGACGGCAGAGCTCCAGCTCTGCTGAGAGGCCCGTTCTGGCAGAGTTGCTGGCGCGAGGCTGCTCTGCCCTGGGCGAGCCTTGCCCAGACTTGCCTCGCTGCTAGGCTTCCTGCCCAGGAAGGAGCAGGCTGCGCGAGGCTGGGAGATGCCACTGGCGCCTTCCTGGCCTCAGCTCCGCTCCTGCCTTGCCTTTGCACCTAGGCCCCAGGAGTCCTTGGGGAGGGCTTAGGGGCCGGTGGCTTGCACACTGCCAAGGGCTCCAGCAGGAAGAGCTCTGTGCGAGGGAAGGGAAGGGCCAGTGCAGGGCTCCTCCAGCGGTTGCTTGGCCGCCCAGGCTCAGCGCCGCACGGAGTGCACCAGGCTCCCAGGGCCCCTGGCTGGGGTCTGCAGCCCCGCACACCCGGAGGCTGACTCCCTGGGCGCCCAGCAGCTGCCTCACACACGTAGCTTCCCTAGTGCTCTCCTCCCCAGCAGAGACGTGTGCAGCTAGTTGGGGCCTGCCCCTGCGTGCCTGGGCTCCCGCACACAGCCCCAGCTCAGGGCAAGCAGCCCCTGAGCCAAGACCTGCAGGAGGCGCAGAGCGCCCCCACCTGGAAGCCGAGTGAACAGCTGGCGGGGAGGCGAGCCTCCTCGAGGGAAGAAGAGGCAGCCCAGCCTCGTTTGGCTCAAGCCCTACTTGGCTGGAGCCGAGTGCGCCTCCAGGACGGCAGAGCTCCAGCTCTGCTCAGAGGCCCGATCTGGCAGAGTTGCTGGTGCGAGGCTGCTCTGCCCTGGGCGAGCCTTGCCCAGACTTGCCTCGCTGCTAGGCTTCTTGCCCAGGAAGGAGCAGGCTGCGCGAGGCTGGGAGATGCCACTGGCGCCTTCCTGGCCTCAGCTCCGCTCCTGCCTTGCCTTTGCACCTAGGCCCCAGGCGTCCTTGGGGAGGGCTTAGGGGCCGGTGGCTTGCACACTGCCAAGGGTTCCAGCAGGAAGAGCTCTGTGCGAGGGAAGGGAAGGGCCAGTGCAGGGCTCCTCCAGCGGTTGCTTGGCCGCCCAGATTCAGCGCCGCACGGAGTGCACCAGGCTCCCAGGGCCCCTGGCTGGGGTCTGCAGCCCCGCACACCCGGAGGCTGACTCCCTGGGCGCCCAGCAGCTGCCTCACACACGTAGCTTCCCTAGCGCTCTCCTCCCCAGCAGAGACGTGTGCAGCTGGTTGGGGCCTGCCCCTGCGTGCCTGGGCTCCCGCGCACAGCCCCAGCTCAGGGCAAGCAGCCCCTGAGCCAAGACCTGCAGAAGGCGCAGAGCGCCCCCACCTGGAAGCCGAAAGAACAGCTGGCGGGGAGGCGAGCCTCCTCGAGGGAAGAAGAGGCAGCCCAGCCTCGTTTGGCTCAAGCCCTACTTGGCTGGAGCCGAGTGCGCCTCCAGGACGGCAGAGCTCCTGCTCTGCTCAGAGGCCCGATCTGGCAGAGTTGCTGGCGCGAGGCTGCTCTGCCCTGGGCGAGCCTTGCCCAGACTTGCCTCGCTGCTAGGCTTCCTGCCCAGGAAGGAGCAGGCTGCGCGAGGCTGGGAGACGCCACTGGCGCCTTCCTGGCCTCAGCTCCGCTCCTGCCTTGCCTTTGCACCTAGGCCCCAGGCGTCCTTGGGGAGGGCTTAGGGGCCGGTGGCTTGCACACTGCCAAGGGCTCCAGCAGGAAGAGCTCTGTGCGAGGGAAGGGAAGGGCCAGTGCAGGGCTCCTCCAGCGGTTGCTTGGCCGCCCAGATTCAGCGCCGCACGGAGTGCACCAGGCTCCCAGGGCCCCTGGCGGGGGTCTGCAGCCCCGCACACCCGGAGGCTGACTCCCTGGGCGCCCAGCAGCTGCCTCACACACGTAGCTTCCCTAGCGCTCTCCTCCCCAGCAGAGACGTGTGCAGCTGGTTGGGGCCTGCCCCTGCGTGCCTGGGCTCCCGCGCACAGCCCCAGCTCAGGGCAAGCAGCCCCTGAGCCAAGACCTGAAGAAGGCGCAGAGCGCCCCCACCTGGAAGCCGAGTGAACAGCTGGCGGGGAGGCGAGCCTCCTCGAGGGAAGAAGAGGCAGCCCAGCCTCGTTTGGCTCAAGCCCTACTTGGCTGGAGCCGAGTGCGCCTCCAGGACGGCAGAGCTCCAGCTATGCTCAGAGGCCCGATCTGGCAGAGTTGCTGGCGCGAGGCTGCTCTGCCCTGGGCGACCGTTGCCCAGACTTGCCTCGCTGCTAGGCTTCCTGCCCAGGAAGGAGCAGGCTGCGCGAGGCTGGGAGATGCCACTGGCGCCTTCCTGGCCTCAGCTCCGCTCCTGCCTTGCCTTTGCACCTAGGCCCCAGGCGTCCTTGGGGAGGGCTTAGGGGCCGGTGGCTTGCACACTGCCAAGGGCTCCAGCAGGAAGAGCTCTGTGCGAGGGAAGGGAAGGGCCAGTGCAGGGCTCCTCCAGCGGTTGCTTGGCCGCCCAGGCTCAGCGCCGCACGGAGTGCACCAGGCTCCCAGGGCCCCTGGCTGGGGTCTGCAGCCCCGCACACCCGGAGGCTGACTCCCTGGGCGCCCAGCAGCTGCCTCACACACGTAGCTTCCCTAGCGCTCTCCTCCCCAGCAGAGACGTGTGCAGCTGGTTGGGGCCTGCCCCTGCGTGCCTGGGCTCCCGCGCACAGCCCCAGCTCAGGGTAAGCAGACCCTGAGCCAAGACCTGCAGGAGGCGCAGAGCGCCCCCACCTGGAAGCCGAGTGAACAGCTGGCGGGGAGGCGAGCCTCCTCGAGGGAAGAAGAGGCAGCCCAGCCTCGTTTGGCTCAAGCCCTACTTGGCTGGAGCCAAGTGCGCCTCCAGGACGGCAGAGCTCCAGCTCTGCTGAGAGGCCCGTTCTGGCAGAGTTGCTGGCGCGAGGCGGCTCTGCCCTGGGCGAGCCTTGCCCAGACTTGCCTCGCTGCTAGGCTTCCTGCCCAGGAAGGAGCAGGCTGCGCGAGGCTGGGAGACGCCACTGGCGCCTTCCTGGCCTCAGCTCCGCTCCTGCCTTGCCTTTGCACCTAGGCCCCAGGCCTCCTTGGGGAGGACTTAGGGGCCAGTGGCTTGCACACTGCCAAGGGCTCCAGCAGGAAGAGCTCTGTGCGAGGGAAGGGAAGGGCCAGTGCAGGGCTCCTCCAGCGGTTGCTTGGCCGCCCAGGCTCAGCGCCGCACGGAGTGCACCAGGCGCCCAGGGCCCCTGGCTGGGGTCTGCAGCCCCGCACACCCGGAGGCTGACTCCCTGGGCGCCCAGCTGCTGCCTCACACACGTAGCTTCCCTAGCGCTCTCCTCCCCAGCAGAGACGTGTGCAGCTGGTTGGGGCCTGCCCCTGTGTGCCTGGGCTCCCGCCCACAGCCCCAGCTCAGGGCAAGCAGCCCCTGAGCCAAGACCTGCAGGAGGCGCAGAGCGCCCCCATCTGGAAGCCGAGTGAACAGCTGGCGGGGAGGCGAGCCTCCTCGAGGGAAGAAGAGGCAGCCCAGCCTCGTTTGGCTCAAGCCCTACTTGGCTGGAGCCGAGTGCGCCTCCAGGACGGCAGAGCTCCAGCTCTGCTCAGAAGCCCGATCTGGCAGAGTTGCTGGCGCGAGGCTGCTCTGCCCTGGGCGAGCCTTGCCCAGACTTGCCTCGCTGCTAGGCTTCCTGCCCAGGAAGGAGCAGGCTGCGCGAGGCTGGGAGACGCCACTGGCGCCTTCCTGGCCTCAGCTCCGCTCCTGCCTTGCCTTTGCACCTAGGCCCCAGGCGTCCTTGGGGAGGGCTTAGGGGCCGGTGGCTTGCACACTGCCAAGGGCTCCAGCAGGAAGAGCTCTGTGCGAGGGAAGGGAAGGGCCAGTGCAGGGCTCCTCCAGCGGTTGCTTGGCCGCCCAGACTCAGCACCGCACGGAGTGCACCAGGCTCCCAGGGCCCCTGGCTGGGGTCTGCAGCCCCGCACACCCGGAGGCTGACTCCCTGGGCGCCCAGCAGCTGCCTCACACACGTAGCTTCCCTAGCGCTCTCCTCCCCAGCAGAGACGTGTGCAGCTGGTTGGGGCCTGCCCCTGCGTGCCTGGGCTCCCGCGCACAGCCCCAGCTCAGGGCAAGCAGCCCCTGAGCCAAGACCTGCAGAAGGCGCAGAGCGCCCCCACCTGGAAGCCGAAAGAACAGCTGGCGGGGAGGCGAGCCTCCTCGAGGGAAGAAGAGGCAGCCCAGCCTCGTTTGGCTCAAGCCCTACTTGGCTGGAGCCGAGTGCGCCTCCAGGACGGCAGAGCTCCAGCTCTGCTCAGAGGCCCGATCTGGCAGAGTTGCTGGCGCGAGGCTGCTCTGCCCTGGGCGAGCCTTGCCCAGACTTGCCTCGCTGCTAGGCTTCCTGCCCAGGAAGGAGCATTCTGCGCGAGGCTGGGAGACGCCACTGGCGCCTTCCTGGCCTCAGCTCCGCTCCTGCCTTGCCTTTGCACCTAGGCCCCAGGCGTCCTTGGGGAGGGCTTAGGGGCCGGTGGCTTGCACACTGCCAAGGGCTCCAGCAGGAAGAGCTCTGTGCGAGGGAAGGGAAGGGCCAGTGCAGGGCTCCTCCAGCGGTTGCTTGGCCGCCCAGATTCAGCGCCGCACGGAGTGCACCAGGCTCCCAGGGCCCCTGGCTGGGGTCTGCAGCCCCGCACACCCGGAGGCTGACTCCCTGGGCGCCCAGCAGCTGCCTCACACACGTAGCTTCCCTAGCGCTCTCCTCCCCAGCAGAGACGTGTGCAGCTGGTTGGGGCCTGCCCCTGCGTGCCTGGGCTCCCGCGCACAGCCCCAGCTCAGGGCAAGCAGCCCCTGAGCCAAGACCTGAAGAAGGCGCAGAGCGCCCCCACCTGGATGCCGAGTGAACAGCTGGCGGGGAGGCGAGCCTCCTCGAGGGAAGAAGAGGCAGCCCAGCCTCGTTTGGCTCAAGCCCTACTTGGCTGGAGCCGAGTGCGCCTCCAGGACGGCAGAGCTCCAGCTCTGCTCAGAGGCCCGATCTGGCAGAGTTGCTGGCGCTAGGCTGCTCTGCCCTGGGCGACCGTTGCCCAGACTTGCCTCGCTGCTAGGCTTCCTGCCCAGGAAGGAGCAGGCTGCGCGAGGCTGGGAGATGCCACTGGCGCCTTCCTGGCCTCAGCTCCGCTCCTGCCTTGCCTTTGCACCTAGGCCCCAGGCGTCCTTGGGGAGGGCTTAGGGGCCGGTGGCTTGCACACTGCCAAGGGCTCCAGCAGGAAGAGCTCTGTGCGAGGGAAGGGAAGGGCCAGTGCAGGGCTCCTCCAGCGGTTGCTTGGCCGCCCAGGCTCAGCGCCGCACGGAGTGCACCAGGCTCCCAGGGCCCCTGGCTGGGGTCTGCAGCCCCGCACACCCGGAGGCTGACTCCCTGGGCGCCCAGCAGCTGCCTCACACACGTAGCTTCCCTAGCGCTCTCCTCCCCAGCAGAGACGTGTGCAGCTGGTTGGGGCCTGCCCCTGCGTGCCTGGGCTCCCGCCCACAGCCCCAGCTCAGGGTAAGCAGACCCTGAGCCAAGACCTGCAGGAGGCGCAGAGCGCCCCCACCTGGAAGCCGAGTGAACAGCTGGCGGGGAGGCGAGCCTCCTCGAGGGAAGAAGAGGCAGCCCAGCCTCGTTTGGCTCAAGCCCTACTTGGCTGGAGCCAAGTGCGCCTCCAGGACGGCAGAGCTCCAGCTCTGCTGAGAGGCCCGTTCTGGCAGAGTTGCTGGCGCGAGGCTGCTCTGCCCTGGGCGAGCCTTGCCCAGACTTGCCTCGCTGCTAGGCTTCCTGCCCAGGAAGGAGCAGGCTGCGCGAGGCTGGGAGACGCCACTGGCGCCTTCCTGGCCTCAGCTTCGCTCCTGCCTTGCCTTTGCACCTAGGCCCCAGGCCTCCTTGGGGAGGACTTAGGGGCCAGTGGCTTGCACACTGCCAAGGGCTCCAGCAGGAAGAGCTCTGTGCGAGGGAAGGGAAGGGCCAGTGCAGGGCTCCTCCAGCGGTTGCTTGGCCGCCCAGACTCAGCGCCGCACGGAGTGCACCAGGCTCCCAGGGCCCCTGGCTGGGGTCTGCAGCCCCGCACACCCGGAGGCTGACTCCCTGGGCGCCCAGCTGCTGCCTCACACACGTAGCTTCCCTAGCGCTCTCCTCCCCAGCAGAGACGTGTGCAGCTGGTTGGGGCCTGCCCCTGTGTGCCTGGGCTCCCGCCCACAGCCCCAGCTCAGGGCAAGCAGCCCCTGAGCCAAGACCTGCAGGAGGCGCAGAGCGCCCCCACCTGGAAGCCGAGTGAACAGCTGGCGGGGAGGCGAGCCTCCTCGAGGGAAGAAGAGGCAGCCCAGCCTCGTTTGGCTCAAGCCCTACTTGGCTGGAGCCGAGTGCGCCTCCAGGACGGCAGAGCTCCAGCTCTGCTCAGAGGCCCGATCTGGCAGAGTTGCTGGCGCGAGGCTGCTCTGCCCTGGGCGAGCCTTGCCCAGACTTGCCTCGCTGCTAGGCTTCCTGCCCAGGAAGGAGCAGGCTGCGCGAGGCTGGGAGACGCCACTGGCGCCTTCCTGGCCTCAGCTCCGCTCCTGCCTTGCCTTTGCACCTAGGCCCCAGGCGTCCTTGGGGAGGGCTTAGGGGCCGGTGGCTTGCACACTGCCAAGGGCTCCAGCAGGAAGAGCTCTGTGCGAGGGAAGGGAAGGGCCAGTGCAGGGCTCCTCCAGCGGTTGCTTGGCCGCCCAGACTCAGCACCGCACGGAGTGCACCATGCTCCCAGGGCCCCTGGCTGGGGTCTGCAGCCCCGCACACCCGGAGGCTGACTCCCTGGGCGCCCAGCAGCTGCCTCACACACGTAGCTTCCCTAGCGCTCTCCTCCCCAGCAGAGACGTGTGCAGCTGGTTGGGGCCTGCCCCTGCGTGCCTGGGCTCCCGCGCACAGCCCCAGCTCAGGGCAAGCAGCCCCTGAGCCAAGACCTGCAGAAGGCGCAGAGCGCCCCCACCTGGAAGCCGAAAGAACAGCTGGCGGGGAGGCGAGCCTCCTCGAGGGAAGAAGAGGCAGCCCAGCCTCGTTTGGCTCAAGCCCTACTTGGCTGGAGCCGAGTGCGCCTCCAGGACGGCAGAGCTCCAGCTCTGCTCAGAGGCCCGATCTGGCAGAGTTGCTGGCGCGAGGCTGCTCTGCCCTGGGCGAGCCTTGCCCAGACTTGCCTCGCTGCTAGGCTTCCTGCCCAGGAAGGAGCAGGCTGCGCGAGGCTGGGAGACGCCACTGGCGCCTTCCTGGCCTCAGCTCCGCTCCTGCCTTGCCTTTGCACCTAGGCCCCAGGCGTCCTTGGGGAGGGCTTAGGGGCCGGTGGCTTGCACACTGCCAAGGGCTCCAGCAGGAAGAGCTCTGTGCGAGGGAAGGGAAGGGCCAGTGCAGGGCTCCTCCAGCGGTTGCTTGGCCGCCCAGATTCAGCGCCGCACGGAGTGCACCAGGCTCCCAGGGCCCCTGGCTGGGGTCTGCAGCCCCGCACACCCGGAGGCTGACTCCCTGGGCGCCCAGCAGCTGCCTCACACACGTAGCTTCCCTAGCGCTCTCCTCCCCAGCAGAGACGTGTGCAGCTGGTTGGGGCCTGCCCCTGCGTGCCTGGGCTCCCGCGCACAGCCCCAGCTCAGGGCAAGCAGCCCCTGAGCCAAGACCTGAAGAAGGCGCAGAGCGCCCCCACCTGGAAGCCGAGTGAACAGCTGGCGGGGAGGCGAGCCTCCTCGAGGGAGGAAGAGGCAGCCCAGCCTCCTTTGGCTCAAGCCCTACTTGGCTGGAGCCAAGTGCGCCTCCAGGACGGCAGAGCTCCAGCTCTGCTGAGAGGCCCGTTCTGGCAGAGTTGCTGGCGCGAGGCTGCTCTGCCCTGGGCGAGCCTTGCCCAGACTTGCCTCGCTGCTAGGCTTCCTGCCCAGGAAGGAGCAGGCTGCGCGAGGCTGGGAGACGCCACTGGCGCCTTCCTGGCCTCAGCTCCGCTCCTGCCTTGCCTTTGCACCTAGGCCCCAGGCCTCCTTGGGGAGGACTTAGGGGCCAGTGGCTTGCACACTGCCAAGGGCTCCAGCAGGAAGAGCTCTGTGCGAGGGAAGGGAAGGGCCAGTGCAGGGCTCCTCCAGCGGTTGCTTGGCAGCCCAGGCTCAGCGCCACACGGAGTGCACCAGGCTCCCAGGGCCCCTGGCTGGGGTCTGCAGCCCCGCACACACGGAGGCTGACTCCCTGGGCGCCCAGCTGCTGCCTCACACACGTAGCTTCCCTAGCGCTCTCCTCCCCAGCAGAGACGTGTGCAGCTGGTTGGGGCCTGCCCCTGTGTGCCTGGGCTCCCGCCCACAGCCCCAGCTCAGGGCAAGCAGCCCCTGAGCCAAGACCTGCAGGAGGCGCAGAGCGCCCCCACCTGGAAGCCGAGTGAACAGCTGGCGGGTAGGCGAGCCTCCTCGAGGGAAGAAGAGGCAGCCCAGCCTCGTTTGGCTCAAGCCCTACTTGGCTGGAGCCGAGTGCGCCTCCAGGACGGCAGAGCTCCAGCTCTGCTCAGAGGCCCGATCTGGCAGAGTTGCTGGCGCGAGGCTGCTCTGCCCTGGGCGAGCCTTGGCCAGACTTGCCTCGCTGCTAGGCTTCCTGCCCAGGAAGGAGCAGGCTGCGCGAGGCTGGGAGACGCCACTGGCGCCTTCCTGGCCTCAGCTCCGCTCCTGCCTTGCCTTTGCACCTAGGCCCCAGGCGTCCTTGGGGAGGGCTTAGGGGCCGGTGGCTTGCACACTGCCAAGGGCTCCAGCAGGAAGAGCTCTGTGCGAGGGAAGGGAAGGGCCAGTGCAGGGCTCCTCCAGCGGTTGCTTGGCCGCCCAGACTCAGCACCGCACGGAGTGCACCAGGCTCCCAGGGCCCCTGGCTGGGGTCTGCAGCCCCGCACACCCGGAGGCTGACTCCCTGGGCGCCCAGCAGCTGCCTCACACACGTAGCTTCCCTAGCGCTCTCCTCCCCAGCAGAGACGTGTGCAGCTGGTTGGGGCCTGCCCCTGCGTGCCTGGGCTCCCGCGCACAGCCCCAGCTCAGGGCAAGCAGCCCCTGAGCCAAGACCTGCAGAAGGCGCAGAGCGCCCCCACCTGGAAGCCGAAAGAACAGCTGGCAGGGAGGCGAGCCTCCTCGAGGGAAGAAGAGGCAGCCCAGCCTCGTTTGGCTCAAGCCCTACTTGGCTGGAGCCGAGTGCGCCTCCAGGACGGCAGAGCTCCAGCTCTGCTCAGAGGCCCGATCTGGCAGAGTTGCTGGCGCGAGGCTGCTCTGCCCTTGGCGAACCTTGCCCAGACTTGCCTCGCTGCTAGGCTTCCTGCCCAGGAAGGAGCAGGCTGCGCGAGGCTGGGAGACGCCACTGGCGCCTTCCTGGCCTCAGCTCCGCTCCTGCCTTGCCTTTGCACCTAGGCCCCAGGCGTCCTTGGGGAGGGCTTAGGGGCCGGTGGCTTGCACACTGCCAAGGGCTCCAGCAGGAAGAGCTCTGTGCGAGGGAAGGGAAGGGCCAGTGCAGGGCTCCTCCAGCGGTTGCTTGGCCGCCCAGATTCAGCGCCGCACGGAGTGCACCAGGCTCCCAGGGCCCCTGGCGGGGGTCTGCAGCCCCGCACACCCGGAGGCTGACTCCCTGGGCGCCCAGCAGCTGCCTCACACACGTAGCTTCCCTAGCGCTCTCCTCCCCAGCAGAGACGTGTGCAGCTGGTTGGGGCCTGCCCTGCGTGCCTGGGCTCCCGCGCACAGCCCCAGCTCAGGGCAAGCAGCCCCTGAGCCAAGACCTGAAGAAGGCGCAGAGCGCCCCCACCTGGAAGCCGAGTGAACAGCTGGCGGGGAGGCGAGCCTCCTCGAGGGAAGAAGAGGCAGCCCAGCCTCGTTTGGCTCAAGCCCTACTTGGCTGGAGCCGAGTGCGCCTCCAGGACGGCAGAGCTCCAGCTCTGCTCAGAGGCCCTTTCTGGCAGAGTTGCTGGCGCGAGGCTGCTCTGCCCTGGGCGAGCCTTGCCCAGACTTGCCTCGCTGCTAGGCTTCCTGCCCAGGAAGGAGCAGGCTGCGCGAGGCTGGGAGACGCCACTGGCGCCTTCCTGGCCTCAGCTCTGCTCCTGCCTTGCCTTTGCACCTAGGCCCCAGGCGTCCTTGGGGAGGGCTTAGGGGCCGGTGGCTTGCACACTGCCAAGGGCTCCAGCAGGAAGAGCTCTGTGCGAGGGAAGGGAAGGGCCAGTGCAGGGCTCCTCCAGCGGTTGCTTGGCCGCCCAGATTCAGCGCCGCACGGAGTGCACCAGGCTCCCAGGGCCCCTGGCGGGGGTCTGCAGCCCCGCACACCCGGAGGCTGACTCCCTGGGCGCCCAGCAGCTGCCTCACACACGTAGCTTCCCTAGCGCTCTCCTCCCCAGCAGAGACGTGTGCAGCTGGTTGGGGCCTGCCCCTGCGTGCCTGGGCTCCCGCGCACAGCCCCAGCTCAGGGCAAGCAGCCCCTGAGCCAAGACCTGAAGAAGGCGCAGAGCGCCCCCACCTGGATGCCGAGTGAACAGCTGGCGGGGAGGCGAGCCTCCTCGAGGGAAGAAGAGGCAGCCCAGCCTCGTTTGGCTCAAGCCCTACTTGGCTGGAGCCGAGTGCGCCTCCAGGACGGCAGAGCTCCAGCTATGCTCAGAGGCCCGATCTGGCAGAGTTGCTGGCGCGAGGCTGCTCTGCCCTGGGCGACCGTTGCCCAGACTTGCCTCGCTGCTAGGCTTCCTGCCCAGGAAGGAGCAGGCTGCGCGAGGCTGGGAGATGCCACTGGCGCCTTCCTGGCCTCAGCTCCGCTCCTGCCTTGCCTTTGCACCTAGGCCCCAGGCGTCCTTGGGGAGGGCTTAGGGGCCGGTGGCTTGCACACTGCCAAGGGCTCCAGCAGGAAGACCTCTGTGCGAGGGAAGGGAAGGGCCAGTGCAGGGCTCCTCCAGCGGTTGCTTGGCCGCCCAGGCTCAGCGCCGCACGGAGTGCACCAGGCTCCCAGGGCCCCTGGCTGGGGTCTGCAGCCCCGCACACCCGGAGGCTGACTCCCTGGGCGCCCAGCAGCTGCCTCACACACGTAGCTTCCCTAGCGCTCTCCTCCCCAGCAGAGACGTGTGCAGCTGGTTGGGGCCTGCCCCTGCGTGCCTGGGCTCCCGCGCACAGCCCCAGCTCAGGGCAAGCAGCCCCTGAGCCAAGACCTGAAGAAGGCGCAGAGCGCCCCCACCTGGATGCCGAGTGAACAGCTGGCGGGGAGGCGAGCCTCCTCGAGGGAAGAAGAGGCAGCCCAGCCTCGTTTGGCTCAAGCCCTACTTGGCTGGAGCCGAGTGCGCCTCCAGGACGGCAGAGCTCCAGCTATGCTCAGAGGCCCGATCTGGCAGAGTTGCTGGCGCGAGGCTGCTCTGCCCTGGGCGACCGTTGCCCAGACTTGCCTCGCTGCTAGGCTTCCTGCCCAGGAAGGAGCAGGCTGCGCGAGGCTGGGAGATGCCACTGGCGCCTTCCTGGCCTCAGCTCCGCTCCTGCCTTGCCTTTGCACCTAGGCCCCAGGCGTCCTTGGGGAGGGCTTAGGGGCCGGTGGCTTGCACACTGCCAAGGGCTCCAGCAGGAAGAGCTCTGTGCGAGGGAAGGGAAGGGCCAGTGCAGGGCTCCTCCAGCGGTTGCTTGGCCGCCCAGGCTCAGCGCCGCACGGAGTGCACCAGGCTCCCAGGGCCCCTGGCTGGGGTCTGCAGCCCCGCACACCCGGAGGCTGACTCCCTGGGCGCCCAGCAGCTGCCTCACACACGTAGCTTCCCTAGCGCTCTCCTCCCCAGCAGAGACGTGTGCAGCTGGTTGGGGCCTGCCCCTGCGTGCCTGGGCTCCCGCCCACAGCCCCAGCTCAGGGCAAGCAGACCCTGAGCCAAGACCTGCAGGAGGCGCAGAGCGCCCCCACCTGGAAGCCGAGTGAACAGCTGGCGGGGAGGCGAGCCTCCTCGAGGGAAGAAGAGGCAGCCCAGCCTCGTTTGGCTCAAGCCCTACTTGGCTGGAGCCAAGTGCGCCTCCAGGACGGCAGAGCTCCAGCTCTGCTGAGAGGCCCGTTCTGGCAGAGTTGTTGGCGCGAGGCTGCTCTGCCCTGGGCGAGCCTTGCCCAGACTTGCCTCGCTGCTAGGCTTCCTGCCCAGGAAGGAGCAGGCTGCACGAGGCTGGGAGACGCCACTGGCGCCTTCCTGGCCTCAGCTCCGCTCCTGCCCTGCCTTTGCACCTAGGCCCCAGGCCTCCTTGGGGAGGACTTAGGGGCCAGTGGCTTGCACACTGCCAAGGGCTCCAGCAGGAAGAGCTCTGTGCGAGGGAAGGGAAGGGCCAGTGCAGGGCTCCTCCAGCGGTTGCTTGGCCGCCAAGACTCAGCACCGCACGGAGTGCACCAGGCTCCCAGGGCCCCTGGCTGGGGTCTGCAGCCCCGCACACCCGGAGGCTGACTCCCTGGGCGCCTAGCAGCTGCCTCACACACGTAGCTTCCCTAGCGCTCTCCTCCCCAGCAGAGACGTGTGCAGCTGGTTGGGGCCTGCCCCTGCGTGCCTGGGCTCCCGCGCACAGCCCCAGCTCAGGGCAAGCAGCCCCTGAGCCAAGACCTGCAGAAGGCGCAGAGCGCCCCCACCTGGAAGCCGAAAGAACAGCTGGCGGGGAGGCGAGCCTCCTCGAGGGAAGAAGAGGCAGCCCAGCCTCGTTTGGCTCAAGCCCTACTTGGCTGGAGCCGAGTGCGCCTCCAGGACGGCAGAGCTCCAGCTCTGCTCAGAGGCCCGATCTGGCAGAGTTGCTGGCGCGAGGCTGCTCTGCCCTGGGCGAGCCTTGCCCAGACTTGCCTCGCTGCTAGGCTTCCTGCCCAGGAAGGAGCAGGCTGCGCGAGGCTGGGAGACGCCACTGGCGCCTTCCTGGCCTCAGCTCCGCTCCTGCCTTGCCTTTGCACCTAGGCCCCAGGCGTCCTTGGGGAGGGCTTAGGGGCCGGTGGCTTGCACACTGCCAAGGGCTCCAGCAGGAAGAGCTCTGTGCGAGGGAAGGGAAGGGCCAGTGCAGGGCTCCTCCAGCGGTTGCTTGGCCGCCCAGGCTCAGCGCCGCACGGAGTGCACCAGGCTCCCAGGGCCCCTGGCTGGGGTCTGCAGCCCCGCACACCCGGAGGCTGACTCCCTGGGCGCCCAGCAGCTGCCTCACACACGTAGCTTCCCTAGCGCTCTCCTCCCCAGCAGAGACGTGTGCAGCTGGTTGGGGCCTGCCCCTGCGTGCCTGGGCTCCCGCGCACAGCCCCAGCTCAGGGCAAGCAGCCCCTGAGCCAAGACCTGAAGAAGGCGCAGAGCGCCCCCACCTGGATGCCGAGTGAACAGCTGGCGGGGAGGCGAGCCTCCTCGAGGGAAGAAGAGGCAGCCCAGCCTCGTTTGGCTCAAGCCCTACTTGGCTGGAGCCGAGTGCGCCTCCAGGACGGCAGAGCTCCAGCTATGCTCAGAGGCCCGATCTGGCAGAGTTGCTGGCGCGAGGCTGCTCTGCCCTGGGCGACCGTTGCCCAGACTTGCCTCGCTGCTAGGCTTCCTGCCCAGGAAGGAGCAGGCTGCGCGAGGCTGGGAGATGCCACTGGCGCCTTCCTGGCCTCAGCTCCGCTCCTGCCTTGCCTTTGCACCTAGGCCCCAGGCGTCCTTGGGGAGGGCTTAGGGGCCGGTGGCTTGCACACTGCCAAGGGCTCCAGCAGGAAGAGCTCTGTGCGAGGGAAGGGAAGGGCCAGTGCAGGGCTCCTCCAGCGGTTGCTTGGCCGCCCAGGCTCAGCGCCGCACGGAGTGCACCAGGCTCCCAGGGCCCCTGGCTGGGGTCTGCAGCCCCGCACACCCGGAGGCTGACTCCCTGGGCGCCCAGCAGCTGCCTCACACACGTAGCTTCCCTAGCGCTCTCCTCCCCAGCAGAGACGTGTGCAGCTGGTTGGGGCCTGCCCCTGCGTGCCTGGGCTCCCGCCCACAGCCCCAGCTCAGGGCAAGCAGACCCTGAGCCAAGACCTGCAGGAGGCGCAGAGCGCCCCCACCTGGAAGCCGAGTGAACAGCTGGCGGGGAGGCGAGCCTCCTCGAGGGAAGAAGAGGCAGCCCAGCCTCGTTTGGCTCAAGCCCTACTTGGCTGGAGCCAAGTGCGCCTCCAGGACGGCAGAGCTCCAGCTCTGCTGAGAGGCCCGTTCTGGCAGAGTTGTTGGCGCGAGGCTGCTCTGCCCTGGGCGAGCCTTGCCCAGACTTGCCTCGCTGCTAGGCTTCCTGCCCAGGAAGGAGCAGGCTGCACGAGGCTGGGAGACGCCACTGGCGCCTTCCTGGCCTCAGCTCCGCTCCTGCCCTGCCTTTGCACCTAGGCCCCAGGCCTCCTTGGGGAGGACTTAGGGGCCAGTGGCTTGCACACTGCCAAGGGCTCCAGCAGGAAGAGCTCTGTGCGAGGGAAGGGAAGGGCCAGTGCAGGGCTCCTCCAGCGGTTGCTTGGCCGCCCAGACTCAGCACCGCACGGAGTGCACCAGGCTCCCAGGGCCCCTGGCTGGGGTCTGCAGCCCCGCACACCCGGAGGCTGACTCCCTGGGCGCCTAGCAGCTGCCTCACACACGTAGCTTCCCTAGCGCTCTCCTCCCCAGCAGAGACGTGTGCAGCTGGTTGGGGCCTGCCCCTGCGTGCCTGGGCTCCCGCGCACAGCCCCAGCTCAGGGCAAGCAGCCCCTGAGCCAAGACCTGCAGAAGGCGCAGAGCGCCCCCACCTGGAAGCCGAAAGAACAGCTGGCGGGGAGGCGAGCCTCCTCGAGGGAAGAAGAGGCAGCCCAGCCTCGTTTGGCTCAAGCCCTACTTGGCTGGAGCCGAGTGCGCCTCCAGGACGGCAGAGCTCCAGCTCTGCTCAGAGGCCCGATCTGGCAGAGTTGCTGGCGCGAGGCTGCTCTGCCCTGGGCGAGCCTTGCCCAGACTTGCCTCGCTGCTAGGCTTCCTGCCCAGGAAGGAGCAGGCTGCGCGAGGCTGGGAGACGCCACTGGCGC
Organism: Ovis canadensis; assembly: GCF_042477335.2. Lineage (NCBI taxonomy): Eukaryota > Metazoa > Chordata > Mammalia > Artiodactyla > Bovidae > Ovis > Ovis canadensis. The sequence goes on from NC_091264.1 coordinate 94,772, forward strand.
CTTCCTGGCCTCAGCTCCGCTCCTGCCTTGCCTTTGCACCTAGGCCCCAGGCGTCCTTGGGGAGGGCTTAGGGGCCGGTGGCTTGCACACTGCCAAGGGCTCCAGCAGGAAGAGCTCTGTGCGAGGGAAGGGAAGGGCCAGTGCAGGGCTCCTCCAGCGGTTGCTTGGCCGCCCAGATTCAGCGCCGCACGGAGTGCACCAGGCTCCCAGGGCCCCTGGCTGGGGTCTGCAGCCCCGCACACCCGGAGGCTGACTCCCTGGGCGCCCAGCAGCTGCCTCACACACGTAGCTTCCCTAGCGCTCTCCTCCCCAGCAGAGACGTGTGCAGCTGGTTGGGGCCTGCCCCTGCGTGCCTGGGCTCCCGCGCACAGCCCCAGCTCAGGGCAAGCAGCCCCTGAGCCAAGACCTGAAGAAGGCGCAGAGCGCCCCCACCTGGAAGCCGAGTGAACAGCTGGCGGGGAGGCGAGCCTCCTCGAGGGAAGAAGAGGCAGCCCAGCCTCGTTTGGCTCAAGCCCTACTTGGCTGGAGCCAAGTGCGCCTCCAGGACGGCAGAGCTCCAGCTCTGCTGAGAGGCCCGTTCTGGCAGAGTTGCTGGCGCGAGGCTGCTCTGCCCTGGGCGAGCCTTGCCCAGACTTGCCTCGCTGCTAGGCTTCCTGCCCAGGAAGGAGCAGGCTGCGCGAGGCTGGGAGACGCCACTGGCGCCTTCCTGGCCTCAGCTCCGCTCCTGCCTTGCCTTTGCACCTAGGCCCCAGGCCTCCTTGGGGAGGACTTAGGGGCCAGTGGCTTGCACACTGCCAAGGGCTCCAGCAGGAAGAGCTCTGTGCGAGGGAAGGGAAGGGCCAGTGCAGGGCTCCTCCAGCGGTTGCTTGGCAGCCCAGGCTCAGCGCCACACGGAGTGCACCAGGCTCCCAGGGCCCCTGGCTGGGGTCTGCAGCCCCGCACACACGGAGGCTGACTCCCTGGGCGCCCAGCTGCTGCCTCACACACGTAGCTTCCCTAGCGCTCTCCTCCCCAGCAGAGACGTGTGCAGCTGGTTGGGGCCTGCCCCTGTGTGCCTGGGCTCCCGCCCACAGCCCCAGCTCAGGGCAAGCAGCCCCTGAGCCAAGACCTGCAGGAGGCGCAGAGCGCCCCCACCTGGAAGCCGAGTGAACAGCTGGCGGGTAGGCGAGCCTCCTCGAGGGAAGAAGAGGCAGCCCAGCCTCGTTTGGCTCAAGCCCTACTTGGCTGGAGCCGAGTGCGCCTCCAGGACGGCAGAGCTCCAGCTCTGCTCAGAGGCCCGATCTGGCAGAGTTGCTGGCGCGAGGCTGCTCTGCCCTGGGCGAGCCTTGGCCAGACTTGCCTCGCTGCTAGGCTTCCTGCCCAGGAAGGAGCAGGCTGCGCGAGGCTGGGAGACGCCACTGGCGCCTTCCTGGCCTCAGCTCCGCTCCTGCCTTGCCTTTGCACCTAGGCCCCAGGCGTCCTTGGGGAGGGCTTAGGGGCCGGTGGCTTGCACACTGCCAAGGGCTCCAGCAGGAAGAGCTCTGTGCGAGGGAAGGGAAGGGCCAGTGCAGGGCTCCTCCAGCGGTTGCTTGGCCGCCCAGACTCAGCACCGCACGGAGTGCACCAGGCTCCCAGGGCCCCTGGCTGGGGTCTGCAGCCCCGCACACCCGGAGGCTGACTCCCTGGGCGCCCAGCAGCTGCCTCACACACGTAGCTTCCCTAGCGCTCTCCTCCCCAGCAGAGACGTGTGCAGCTGGTTGGGGCCTGCCCCTGCGTGCCTGGGCTCCCGCGCACAGCCCCAGCTCAGGGCAAGCAGCCCCTGAGCCAAGACCTGCAGAAGGCGCAGAGCGCCCCCACCTGGAAGCCGAAAGAACAGCTGGCAGGGAGGCGAGCCTCCTCGAGGGAAGAAGAGGCAGCCCAGCCTCGTTTGGCTCAAGCCCTACTTGGCTGGAGCCAAGTGCGCCTCCAGGACGGCAGAGCTCCAGCTCTGCTCAGAGGCCCGATCTGGCAGAGTTGCTGGCGCGAGGCTGCTCTGCCCTTGGCGAACCTTGCCCAGACTTGCCTCGCTGCTAGGCTTCCTGCCCAGGAAGGAGCAGGCTGCGCGAGGCTGGGAGACGCCACTGGCGCCTTCCTGGCCTCAGCTCCGCTCCTGCCTTGCCTTTGCACCTAGGCCCCAGGCGTCCTTGGGGAGGGCTTAGGGGCCGGTGGCTTGCACACTGCCAAGGGCTCCAGCAGGAAGAGCTCTGTGCGAGGGAAGGGAAGGGCCAGTGCAGGGCTCCTCCAGCGGTTGCTTGGCCGCCCAGATTCAGCGCCGCACGGAGTGCACCAGGCTCCCAGGGCCCCTGGCGGGGGTCTGCAGCCCTGCACACCCGGAGGCTGACTCCCTGGGCGCCCAGCAGCTGCCTCACACACGTAGCTTCCCTAGCGCTCTCCTCCCCAGCAGAGACGTGTGCAGCTGGTTGGGGCCTGCCCTGCGTGCCTGGGCTCCCGCGCACAGCCCCAGCTCAGGGCAAGCAGCCCCTGAGCCAAGACCTGAAGAAGGCGCAGAGCGCCCCCACCTGGAAGCCGAGTGAACAGCTGGCGGGGAGGCGAGCCTCCTCGAGGGAAGAAGAGGCAGCCCAGCCTCGTTTGGCTCAAGCCCTACTTGGCTGGAGCCGAGTGCGCCTCCAGGACGGCAGAGCTCCAGCTATGCTCAGAGGCCCGATCTGGCAGAGTTGCTGGCGCGAGGCTGCTCTGCCCTGGGCGACCGTTGCCCAGACTTGCCTCGCTGCTAGGCTTCCTGCCCAGGAAGGAGCAGGCTGCGCGAGGCTGGGAGATGCCACTGGCGCCTTCCTGGCCTCAGCTCCGCTCCTGCCTTGCCTTTGCACCTAGGCCCCAGGCGTCCTTGGGGAGGGCTTAGGGGCCGGTGGCTTGCACACTGCCAAGGGCTCCAGCAGGAAGAGCTCTGTGCGAGGGAAGGGAAGGGCCAGTGCAGGGCTCCTCCAGCGGTTGCTTGGCCGCCCAGGCTCAGCGCCGCACGGAGTGCACCAGGCTCCCAGGGCCCCTGGCTGGGGTCTGCAGCCCCGCACACCCGGAGGCTGACTCCCTGGGCGCCCAGCAGCTGCCTCACACACGTAGCTTCCCTAGCGCTCTCCTCCCCAGCAGAGACGTGTGCAGCTGGTTGGGGCCTGCCCCTGCGTGCCTGGGCTCCCGCCCACAGCCCCAGCTCAGGGTAAGCAGACCCTGAGCCAAGACCTGCAGGAGGCGCAGAGCGCCCCCACCTGGAAGCCGAGTGAACAGCTGGCGGGGAGGCGAGCCTCCTCGAGGGAAGAAGAGGCAGCCCAGCCTCGTTTGGCTCAAGCCCTACTTGGCTGGAGCCAAGTGCGCCTCCAGGACGGCAGAGCTCCAGCTCTGCTGAGAGGCCCGTTCTGGCAGAGTTGCTGGCGCGAGGCTGCTCTGCCCTGGGCGAGCCTTGCCCAGACTTGCCTCGCTGCTAGGCTTCCTGCCCAGGAAGGAGCAGGCTGCGCGAGGCTGGGAGACGCCACTGGCGCCTTCCTGGCCTCAGCTCCGCTCCTGCCTTGCCTTTGCACCTAGGCCCCAGGCCTCCTTGGGGAGGGCTTAGGGGCCAGTGGCTTGCACACTGCCAAGGGCTCCAGCAGGAAGAGCTCTGTGCGAGGGAAGGGAAGGGCCAGTGCAGGGCTCCTCCAGCGGTTGCTTGGCAGCCCAGGCTCAGCGCCGCACGGAGTGCACCAGGCTCCCAGGGCCCCTGGCTGGGGTCTGCAGCCCCGCACACACGGAGGCTGACTCCCTGGGCGCCCAGCTGCTGCCTCACACACGTAGCTTCCCTAGCGCTCTCCTCCCCAGCAGAGACGTGTGCAGCTGGTTGGGGCCTGCCCCTGTGTGCCTGGGCTCCCGCGCACAGCCCCAGCTCAGGGCAAGCAGCCCCTGAGCCAAGACCTGCAGAGGGCGCAGAGCGCCCCCACCTGGAAGCCGAAAGAACAGCTGGCAGGGAGGCGAGCCTCCTCGAGGGAAGAAGAGGCAGCCCAGCCTCGTTTGGCTCAAGCCCTACTTGGCTGGAGCCGAGTGCGCCTCCAGGACGGCAGAGCTCCAGCTCTGCTCAGAGGCCCGATCTGGCAGAGTTGCTGGCGCGAGGCTGCTCTGCCCTGGGCGAGCCTTGGCCAGACTTGCCTCGCTGCTAGGCTTCCTGCCCAGGAAGGAGCAGGCTGCGCGAGGCTGGGAGACGCCACTGGCGCCTTCCTGGCCTCAGCTCCGCTCCTGCCTTGCCTTTGCACCTAGGCCCCAGGCGTCCTTGGGGAGGGCTTAGGGGCCGGTGGCTTGCACACTGCCAAGGGCTCCAGCAGGAAGAGCTCTGTGCGAGGGAAGGGAAGGGCCAGTGCAGGGCTCCTCCAGCGGTTGCTTGGCCGCCCAGATTCAGCGCCGCACGGAGTGCACCAGGCTCCCAGGGCCCCTGGCGGGGGTCTGCAGCCCCGCACACCCGGAGGCTGACTCCCTGGGCGCCCAGCAGCTGCCTCACACACGTAGCTTCCCTAGCGCTCTCCTCCCCAGCAGAGACGTGTGCAGCTGGTTGGGGCCTGCCCTGCGTGCCTGGGCTCCCGCGCACAGCCCCAGCTCAGGGCAAGCAGCCCCTGAGCCAAGACCTGAAGAAGGCCCAGAGCGCCCCCACCTGGAAGCCGAGTGAACAGTTGGCGGGGAGGCGAGCCTCCTCGAGGGAAGAAGAGGCAGCCCAGCCTCGTTTGGCTCAAGCCCTACTTGGCTGGAGCCGAGTGCGCCTCCAGGACGGCAGAGCTCCAGCTATGCTCAGAGGCCCGATCTGGCAGAGTTGCTGGCGCGAGGCTGCTCTGCCCTGGGCGACCGTTGCCCAGACTTGCCTCGCTGCTAGGCTTCCTGCCCAGGAAGGAGCAGGCTGCGCGAGGCTGGGAGATGCCACTGGCGCCTTCCTGGCCTCAGCTCCGCTCCTGCCTTGCCTTTGCACCTAGGCCCCAGGCGTCCTTGGGGAGGGCTTAGGGGCCGGTGGCTTGCACACTGCCAAGGGCTCCAGCAGGAAGAGCTCTGTGCGAGGGAAGGGAAGGGCCAGTGCAGGGCTCCTCCAGCGGTTGCTTGGCCGCCCAGGCTCAGCGCCGCACGGAGTGCACCAGGCTCCCAGGGCCCCTGGCTGGGGTCTGCAGCCCCGCACACCCGGAGGCTGACTCCCTGGGCGCCCAGCAGCTGCCTCACACACGTAGCTTCCCTAGCGCTCTCCTCCCCAGCAGAGACGTGTGCAGCTGGTTGGGGCCTGCCCCTGCGTGCCTGGGCTCCCGCCCACAGCCCCAGCTCAGGGTAAGCAGCCCCTGAGCCAAGACCTGCAGGAGGCGCAGAGCGCCCCCACCTGGAAGCCGAGTGAACAGCTGGCGGGGAGGCGAGCCTCCTCGAGGGAAGAAGAGGCAGCCCAGCCTCGTTTGGCTCAAGCCCTACTTGGCTGGAGCCAAGTGCGCCTCCAGGACGGCAGAGCTCCAGCTCTGCTGAGAGGCCCGTTCTGGCAGAGTTGCTGGCGCGAGGCTGCTCTGCCCTGGGCGAGCCTTGCCCAGACTTGCCTCGCTGCTAGGCTTCCTGCCCAGGAAGGAGCAGGCTGCGCGAGGCTGGGAGACGCCACTGGCGCCTTCCTGGCCTCAGCTCCGCTCCTGCCTTGCCTTTGCACCTAGGCCCCAGGCCTCCTTGGGGAGGGCTTAGGGGCCAGTGGCTTGCACACTGCCAAGGGCTCCAGCAGGAAGAGCTCTGTGCGAGGGAAGGGAAGGGCCAGTGCAGGGCTCCTCCAGCGGTTGCTTGGCCGCCCAGACTCAGCACTGCACGGAGTGCACCAGGCTCCCAGGGCCCCTGGCTGGGGTCTGCAGCCCCGCACACCCGGAGGCTGACTCCCTGGGCGCCCAGCAGCTGCCTCACACACGTAGCTTCCCTAGCGCTCTCCTCCCCAGCAGAGACGTGTGCAGCTGGTTGGGGCCTGCCCCTGCGTGCCTGGGCTCCCGCGCACAGCCCCAGCTCAGGGCAAGCAGCCCCTGAGCCAAGACCTGCAGAAGGCGCAGAGCGCCCCCACCTGGAAGCCGAAAGAACAGCTGGCGGGGAGGCGAGCCTCCTCGAGGGAAGAAGAGGCAGCCCAGCCTCGTTTGGCTCAAGCCCTACTTGGCTGGAGCCGAGTGCGCCTCCAGGACGGCAGAGCTCCAGCTCTGCTCAGAGGCCCGATCTGGCAGAGTTGCTGGCGCGAGGCTGCTCTGCCCTGGGCGAGCCTTGCCCAGACTTGCCTCGCTGCTAGGCTTCCTGCCCAGGAAGGAGCAGGCTGCGCGAGGCTGGGAGACGCCACTGGCGCCTTCCTGGCCTCAGCTCCGCTCCTGCCTTGCCTTTGCACCTAGGCCCCAGGCGTCCTTGGGGAGGGCTTAGGGGCCGGTGGCTTGCACACTGCCAAGGGCTCCAGCAGGAAGAGCTCTGTGCGAGGGAAGGGAAGGGCCAGTGCAGGGCTCCTCCAGCGGTTGCTTGGCCGCCCAGATTCAGCGCCGCACGGAGTGCACCAGGCTCCCAGGGCCCCTGGCTGGGGTCTGCAGCCCCGCACACCCGGAGGCTGACTCCCTGGGCGCCCAGCAGCTGCCTCACACACGTAGCTTCCCTAGCGCTCTCCTCCCCAGCAGAGACGTGTGCAGCTGGTTGGGGCCTGCCCCTGCGTGCCTGGGCTCCCGCCCACAGCCCCAGCTCAGGGCAAGCAGACCCTGAGCCAAGACCTGCAGGAGGCGCAGAGCGCCCCCACCTGGAAGCCGAGTGAACAGCTGGCGGGGAGGCGAGCCTCCTCGAGGGAAGAAGAGGCAGCCCAGCCTCGTTTGGCTCAAGCCCTACTTGGCTGGAGCCAAGTGCGCCTCCAGGACGGCAGAGCTCCAGCTCTGCTGAGAGGCCCGTTCTGGCAGAGTTGTTGGCGCGAGGCTGCTCTGCCCTGGGCGAGCCTTGCCCAGACTTGCCTCGCTGCTAGGCTTCCTGCCCAGGAAGGAGCAGGCTGCACGAGGCTGGGAGACGCCACTGGCGCCTTCCTGGCCTCAGCTCCGCTCCTGCCCTGCCTTTGCACCTAGGCCCCAGGCCTCCTTGGGGAGGACTTAGGGGCCAGTGGCTTGCACACTGCCAAGGGCTCCAGCAGGAAGAGCTCTGTGCGAGGGAAGGGAAGGGCCAGTGCAGGGCTCCTCCAGCGGTTGCTTGGCCGCCCAGACTCAGCACCGCACGGAGTGCACCAGGCTCCCAGGGCCCCTGGCTGGGGTCTGCAGCCCCGCACACCCGGAGGCTGACTCCCTGGGCGCCTAGCAGCTGCCTCACACACGTAGCTTCCCTAGCGCTCTCCTCCCCAGCAGAGACGTGTGCAGCTGGTTGGGGCCTGCCCCTGCGTGCCTGGGCTCCCGCGCACAGCCCCAGCTCAGGGCAAGCAGCCCCTGAGCCAAGACCTGCAGAAGGCGCAGAGCGCCCCCACCTGGAAGCCGAAAGAACAGCTGGCGGGGAGGCGAGCCTCCTCGAGGGAAGAAGAGGCAGCCCAGCCTCGTTTGGCTCAAGCCCTACTTGGCTGGAGCCGAGTGCGCCTCCAGGACGGCAGAGCTCCAGCTCTGCTCAGAGGCCCGATCTGGCAGAGTTGCTGGCGCGAGGCTGCTCTGCCCTGGGCGAGCCTTGCCCAGACTTGCCTCGCTGCTAGGCTTCCTGCCCAGGAAGGAGCAGGCTGCGCGAGGCTGGGAGACGCCACTGGCGCCTTCCTGGCCTCAGCTCCGCTCCTGCCTTGCCTTTGCACCTAGGCCCCAGGCGTCCTTGGGGAGGGCTTAGGGGCCGGTGGCTTGCACACTGCCAAGGGCTCCAGCAGGAAGAGCTCTGTGCGAGGGAAGGGAAGGGCCAGTGCAGGGCTCCTCCAGCGGTTGCTTGGCCGCCCAGATTCAGCGCCGCACGGAGTGCACCAGGCTCCCAGGGCCCCTGGCTGGGGTCTGCAGCCCCGCACACCCGGAGGCTGACTCCCTGGGCGCCCAGCAGCTGCCTCACACACGTAGCTTCCCTAGCGCTCTCCTCCCCAGCAGAGACGTGTGCAGCTGGTTGGGGCCTGCCCCTGCGTGCCTGGGCTCCCGCGCACAGCCCCAGCTCAGGGCAAGCAGCCCCTGAGCCAAGACCTGAAGAAGGCGCAGAGCGCCCCCACCTGGAAGCCGAGTGAACAGCTGGCGGGGAGGCGAGCCTCCTCGAGGGAAGAAGAGGCAGCCCAGCCTCGTTTGGCTCAAGCCCTACTTGGCTGGAGCCAAGTGCGCCTCCAGGACGGCAGAGCTCCAGCTCTGCTGAGAGGCCCGTTCTGGCAGAGTTGCTGGCGCGAGGCTGCTCTGCCCTGGGCGAGCCTTGCCCAGACTTGCCTCGCTGCTAGGCTTCCTGCCCAGGAAGGAGCAGGCTGCGCGAGGCTGGGAGACGCCACTGGCGCCTTCCTGGCCTCAGCTCCGCTCCTGCATTGCCTTTGCACCTAGGCCCCAGGCCTCCTTGGGGAGGACTTAGGGGCCAGTGGCTTGCACACTGCCAAGGGCTCCAGCAGGAAGAGCTCTGTGCGAGGGAAGGGAAGGGCCAGTGCAGGGCTCCTCCAGCGGTTGCTTGGCAGCCCAGGCTCAGCGCCACACGGAGTGCACCAGGCTCCCAGGGCCCCTGGCTGGGGTCTGCAGCCCCGCACACACGGAGGCTGACTCCCTGGGCGCCCAGCTGCTGCCTCACACACGTAGCTTCCCTAGCGCTCTCCTCCCCAGCAGAGACGTGTGCAGCTGGTTGGGGCCTGCCCCTGTGTGCCTGGGCTCCCGCCCACAGCCCCAGCTCAGGGCAAGCAGCCCCTGAGCCAAGACCTGCAGGAGGCGCAGAGCGCCCCCACCTGGAAGCCGAGTGAACAGCTGGCGGGTAGGCGAGCCTCCTCGAGGGAAGAAGAGGCAGCCCAGCCTCGTTTGGCTCAAGCCCTACTTGGCTGGAGCCGAGTGCGCCTCCAGGACGGCAGAGCTCCAGCTCTGCTCAGAGGCCCGATCTGGCAGAGTTGCTGGCGCGAGGCTGCTCTGCCCTGGGCGAGCCTTGGCCAGACTTGCCTCGCTGCTAGGCTTCCTGCCCAGGAAGGAGCAGGCTGCGCGAGGCTGGGAGACGCCACTGGCGCCTTCCTGGCCTCAGCTCCGCTCCTGCCTTGCCTTTGCACCTAGGCCCCAGGCGTCCTTGGGGAGGGCTTAGGGGCCGGTGGCTTGCACACTGCCAAGGGCTCCAGCAGGAAGAGCTCTGTGCGAGGGAAGGGAAGGGCCAGTGCAGGGCTCCTCCAGCGGTTGCTTGGCCGCCCAGACTCAGCACCGCACGGAGTGCACCAGGCTCCCAGGGCCCCTGGCTGGGGTCTGCAGCCCCGCACACCCGGAGGCTGACTCCCTGGGCGCCCAGCAGCTGCCTCACACACGTAGCTTCCCTAGCGCTCTCCTCCCCAGCAGAGACGTGTGCAGCTGGTTGGGGCCTGCCCCTGCGTGCCTGGGCTCCCGCGCACAGCCCCAGCTCAGGGCAAGCAGCCCCTGAGCCAAGACCTGCAGAAGGCGCAGAGCGCCCCCACCTGGAAGCCGAAAGAACAGCTGGCAGGGAGGCGAGCCTCCTCGAGGGAAGAAGAGGCAGCCCAGCCTCGTTTGGCTCAAGCCCTACTTGGCTGGAGCCAAGTGCGCCTCCAGGACGGCAGAGCTCCAGCTCTGCTCAGAGGCCCGATCTGGCAGAGTTGCTGGCGCGAGGCTGCTCTGCCCTTGGCGAACCTTGCCCAGACTTGCCTCGCTGCTAGGCTTCCTGCCCAGGAAGGAGCAGGCTGCGCGAGGCTGGGAGACGCCACTGGCGCCTTCCTGGCCTCAGCTCCGCTCCTGCCTTGCCTTTGCACCTAGGCCCCAGGCGTCCTTGGGGAGGGCTTAGGGGCCGGTGGCTTGCACACTGCCAAGGGCTCCAGCAGGAAGAGCTCTGTGCGAGGGAAGGGAAGGGCCAGTGCAGGGCTCCTCCAGCGGTTGCTTGGCCGCCCAGATTCAGCGCCGCACGGAGTGCACCAGGCTCCCAGGGCCCCTGGCGGGGGTCTGCAGCCCTGCACACCCGGAGGCTGACTCCCTGGGCGCCCAGCAGCTGCCTCACACACGTAGCTTCCCTAGCGCTCTCCTCCCCAGCAGAGACGTGTGCAGCTGGTTGGGGCCTGCCCTGCGTGCCTGGGCTCCCGCGCACAGCCCCAGCTCAGGGCAAGCAGCCCCTGAGCCAAGACCTGAAGAAGGCGCAGAGCGCCCCCACCTGGAAGCCGAGTGAACAGCTGGCGGGGAGGCGAGCCTCCTCGAGGGAAGAAGAGGCAGCCCAGCCTCGTTTGGCTCAAGCCCTACTTGGCTGGAGCCGAGTGCGCCTCCAGGACGGCAGAGCTCCAGCTATGCTCAGAGGCCCGATCTGGCAGAGTTGCTGGCGCGAGGCTGCTCTGCCCTGGGCGACCGTTGCCCAGACTTGCCTCGCTGCTAGGCTTCCTGCCCAGGAAGGAGCAGGCTGCGCGAGGCTGGGAGATGCCACTGGCGCCTTCCTGGCCTCAGCTCCGCTCCTGCCTTGCCTTTGCACCTAGGCCCCAGGCGTCCTTGGGGAGGGCTTAGGGGCCGGTGGCTTGCACACTGCCAAGGGCTCCAGCAGGAAGAGCTCTGTGCGAGGGAAGGGAAGGGCCAGTGCAGGGCTCCTCCAGCGGTTGCTTGGCCGCCCAGGCTCAGCGCCGCACGGAGTGCACCAGGCTCCCAGGGCCCCTGGCTGGGGTCTGCAGCCCCGCACACCCGGAGGCTGACTCCCTGGGCGCCCAGCAGCTGCCTCACACACGTAGCTTCCCTAGCGCTCTCCTCCCCAGCAGAGACGTGTGCAGCTGGTTGGGGCCTGCCCCTGCGTGCCTGGGCTCCCGCCCACAGCCCCAGCTCAGGGTAAGCAGACCCTGAGCCAAGACCTGCAGGAGGCGCAGAGCGCCCCCACCTGGAAGCCGAGTGAACAGCTGGCGGGGAGGCGAGCCTCCTCGAGGGAAGAAGAGGCAGCCCAGCCTCGTTTGGCTCAAGCCCTACTTGGCTGGAGCCAAGTGCGCCTCCAGGACGGCAGAGCTCCAGCTCTGCTGAGAGGCCCGTTCTGGCAGAGTTGCTGGCGCGAGGCTGCTCTGCCCTGGGCGAGCCTTGCCCAGACTTGCCTCGCTGCTAGGCTTCCTGCCCAGGAAGGAGCAGGCTGCGCGAGGCTGGGAGACGCCACTGGCGCCTTCCTGGCCTCAGCTCCGCTCCTGCCTTGCCTTTGCACCTAGGCCCCAGGCCTCCTTGGGGAGGACTTAGGGGCCAGTGGCTTGCACACTGCCAAGGGCTCCAGCAGGAAGAGCTCTGTGCGAGGGAAGGGAAGGGCCAGTGCAGGGCTCCTCCAGCGGTTGCTTGGCAGCCCAGGCTCAGCGCCGCACGGAGTGCACCAGGCTCCCAGGGCCCCTGGCTGGGGTCTGCAGCCCCGCACACACGGAGGCTGACTCCCTGGGCGCCCAGCTGCTGCCTCACACACGTAGCTTCCCTAGCGCTCTCCTCCCCAGCAGAGACGTGTGCAGCTGGTTGGGGCCTGCCCCTGTGTGCCTGGGCTCCCGCGCACAGCCCCAGCTCAGGGCAAGCAGCCCCTGAGCCAAGACCTGCAGAGGGCGCAGAGCGCCCCCACCTGGAAGCCGAAAGAACAGCTGGCAGGGAGGCGAGCCTCCTCGAGGGAAGAAGAGGCAGCCCAGCCTCGTTTGGCTCAAGCCCTACTTGGCTGGAGCCGAGTGCGCCTCCAGGACGGCAGAGCTCCAGCTCTGCTCAGAGGCCCGATCTGGCAGAGTTGCTGGCGCGAGGCTGCTCTGCCCTGGGCGAGCCTTGGCCAGACTTGCCTCGCTGCTAGGCTTCCTGCCCAGGAAGGAGCAGGCTGCGCGAGGCTGGGAGACGCCACTGGCGCCTTCCTGGCCTCAGCTCCGCTCCTGCCTTGCCTTTGCACCTAGGCCCCAGGCGTCCTTGGGGAGGGCTTAGGGGCCGGTGGCTTGCACACTGCCAAGGGCTCCAGCAGGAAGAGCTCTGTGCGAGGGAAGGGAAGGGCCAGTGCAGGGCTCCTCCAGCGGTTGCTTGGCCGCCCAGATTCAGCGCCGCACGGAGTGCACCAGGCTCCCAGGGCCCCTGGCGGGGGTCTGCAGCCCCGCACACCCGGAGGCTGACTCCCTGGGCGCCCAGCAGCTGCCTCACACACGTAGCTTCCCTAGCGCTCTCCTCCCCAGCAGAGACGTGTGCAGCTGGTTGGGGCCTGCCCTGCGTGCCTGGGCTCCCGCGCACAGCCCCAGCTCAGGGCAAGCAGCCCCTGAGCCAAGACCTGAAGAAGGCCCAGAGCGCCCCCACCTGGAAGCCGAGTGAACAGTTGGCGGGGAGGCGAGCCTCCTCGAGGGAAGAAGAGGCAGCCCAGCCTCGTTTGGCTCAAGCCCTACTTGGCTGGAGCCGAGTGCGCCTCCAGGACGGCAGAGCTCCAGCTATGCTCAGAGGCCCGATCTGGCAGAGTTGCTGGCGCGAGGCTGCTCTGCCCTGGGCGACCGTTGCCCAGACTTGCCTCGCTGCTAGGCTTCCTGCCCAGGAAGGAGCAGGCTGCGCGAGGCTGGGAGATGCCACTGGCGCCTTCCTGGCCTCAGCTCCGCTCCTGCCTTGCCTTTGCACCTAGGCCCCAGGCGTCCTTGGGGAGGGCTTAGGGGCCGGTGGCTTGCACACTGCCAAGGGCTCCAGCAGGAAGAGCTCTGTGCGAGGGAAGGGAAGGGCCAGTGCAGGGCTCCTCCAGCGGTTGCTTGGCCGCCCAGGCTCAGCGCCGCACGGAGTGCACCAGGCTCCCAGGGCCCCTGGCTGGGGTCTGCAGCCCCGCACACCCGGAGGCTGACTCCCTGGGCGCCCAGCAGCTGCCTCACACACGTAGCTTCCCTAGCGCTCTCCTCCCCAGCAGAGACGTGTGCAGCTGGTTGGGGCCTGCCCCTGCGTGCCTGGGCTCCCGCCCACAGCCCCAGCTCAGGGTAAGCAGCCCCTGAGCCAAGACCTGCAGGAGGCGCAGAGCGCCCCCACCTGGAAGCCGAGTGAACAGCTGGCGGGGAGGCGAGCCTCCTCGAGGGAAGAAGAGGCAGCCCAGCCTCGTTTGGCTCAAGCCCTACTTGGCTGGAGCCAAGTGCGCCTCCAGGACGGCAGAGCTCCAGCTCTGCTGAGAGGCCCGTTCTGGCAGAGTTGCTGGCGCGAGGCTGCTCTGCCCTGGGCGAGCCTTGCCCAGACTTGCCTCGCTGCTAGGCTTCCTGCCCAGGAAGGAGCAGGCTGCGCGAGGCTGGGAGACGCCACTGGCGCCTTCCTGGCCTCAGCTCCGCTCCTGCCTTGCCTTTGCACCTAGGCCCCAGGCCTCCTTGGGGAGGACTTAGGGGCCAGTGGCTTGCACACTGCCAAGGGCTCCAGCAGGAAGAGCTCTGTGCGAGGGAAGGGAAGGGCCAGTGCAGGGCTCCTCCAGCGGTTGCTTGGCCGCCCAGACTCAGCACCGCACGGAGTGCACCAGGCTCCCAGGGCCCCTGGCTGGGGTCTGCAGCCCCGCACACCCGGAGGCTGACTCCCTGGGCGCCCAGCAGCTGCCTCACACACGTAGCTTCCCTAGCGCTCTCCTCCCCAGCAGAGACGTGTGCAGCTGGTTGGGGCCTGCCCCTGCGTGCCTGGGCTCCCGCGCACAGCCCCAGCTCAGGGCAAGCAGCCCCTGAGCCAAGACCTGCAGAAGGCGCAGAGCGCCCCCACCTGGAAGCCGAAAGAACAGCTGGCGGGGAGGCGAGCCTCCTCGAGGGAAGAAGAGGCAGCCCAGCCTCGTTTGGCTCAAGCCCTACTTGGCTGGAGCCGAGTGCGCCTCCAGGACGGCAGAGCTCCAGCTCTGCTCAGAGGCCCGATCTGGCAGAGTTGCTGGCGCGAGGCTGCTCTGCCCTGGGCGAGCCTTGCCCAGACTTGCCTCGCTGCTAGGCTTCCTGCCCAGGAAGGAGCAGGCTGCGCGAGGCTGGGAGACGCCACTGGCGCCTTCCTGGCCTCAGCTCCGCTCCTGCCTTGCCTTTGCACCTAGGCCCCAGGCGTCCTTGGGGAGGGCTTAGGGGCCGGTGGCTTGCACACTGCCAAGGGCTCCAGCAGGAAGAGCTCTGTGCGAGGGAAGGGAAGGGCCAGTGCAGGGCTCCTCCAGCGGTTGCTTGGCCGCCCAGATTCAGCGCCGCACGGAGTGCACCAGGCTCCCAGGGCCCCTGGCTGGGGTCTGCAGCCCCGCACACCCGGAGGCTGACTCCCTGGGCGCCCAGCAGCTGCCTCACACACGTAGCTTCCCTAGCGCTCTCCTCCCCAGCAGAGACGTGTGCAGCTGGTTGGGGCCTGCCCCTGCGTGCCTGGGCTCCCGCGCACAGCCCCAGCTCAGGGCAAGCAGCCCCTGAGCCAAGACCTGAAGAAGGCGCAGAGCGCCCCCACCTGGAAGCCGAGTGAACAGCTGGCGGGGAGGCGAGCCTCCTCGAGGGAAGAAGAGGCAGCCCAGCCTCGTTTGGCTCAAGCCCTACTTGGCTGGAGCCAAGTGCGCCTCCAGGACGGCAGAGCTCCAGCTCTGCTGAGAGGCCCGTTCTGGCAGAGTTGCTGGCGCGAGGCTGCTCTGCCCTGGGCGAGCCTTGCCCAGACTTGCCTCGCTGCTAGGCTTCCTGCCCAGGAAGGAGCAGGCTGCGCGAGGCTGGGAGACGCCACTGGCGCCTTCCTGGCCTCAGCTCCGCTCCTGCCTTGCCTTTGCACCTCGGCCCCAGGCCTCCTTGGGGAGGACTTAGGGGCCAGTGGCTTGCACACTGCCAAGGGCTCCAGCAGGAAGAGCTCTGTGCGAGGGAAGGGAAGGGCCAGTGCAGGGCTCCTCCAGCGGTTGCTTGGCAGCCCAGGCTCAGCGCCGCACGGAGTGCACCAGGCTCCCAGGGCCCCTGGCTGGGGTCTGCAGCCCCGCACACACGGAGGCTGACTCCCTGGGCGCCCAGCTGCTGCCTCACACACGTAGCTTCCCTAGCGCTCTCCTCCCCAGCAGAGACGTGTGCAGCTGGTTGGGGCCTGCCCCTGTGTGCCTGGGCTCCCGCCCACAGCCCCAGCTCAGGGCAAGCAGCCCCTGAGCCAAGACCTGCAGGAGGCGCAGAGCGCCCCCACCTGGAAGCCGAGTGAACAGCTGGCGGGGAGGCGAGCCTCCTCGAGGGAAGAAGAGGCAGCCCAGCCTCGTTTGGCTCAATCCCTACTTGGCTGGAGCCGAGTGCGCCTCCAGGACGGCAGAGCTCCAGCTCTGCTCAGAGGCCCGATCTGGCAGAGTTGCTGGCGCGAGGCTGCTCTGCCCTGGGCGAGCCTTGGCCAGACTTGCCTCGCTGCTAGGCTTCCTGCCCAGGAAGGAGCAGGCTGCGCGAGGCTGGGAGACGCCACTGGCGCCTTCCTGGCCTCAGCTCCGCTCCTGCCTTGCCTTTGCACCTAGGCCCCAGGCGTCCTTGGGGAGGGCTTAGGGGCCGGTGGCTTGCACACTGCCAAGGGCTCCAGCAGGAAGAGCTCTGTGCGAGGGAAGGGAAGGGCCAGTGCAGGGCTCCTCCAGCGGTTGCTTGGCCGCCCAGACTCAGCACCGCACGGAGTGCACCAGGCTCCCAGGGCCCCTGGCTGGGGTCTGCAGCCCCGCACACCCGGAGGCTGACTCCCTGGGCGCCCAGCAGCTGCCTCACACACGTAGCTTCCCTAGCGCTCTCGTCTCCAGCAGAGATGTGTGCAGCTGGTTGGGGCCTGCCCCTGCGTGCCTGGGCTCCCGCCCACAGCCCCAGCTCAGGGCAAGCAGCCCCTGAGCCAAGACCTGCAGGAGGCGCAGAGCGCCCCCACCTGGAAGCCGAGTGAACAGCTGGGGGGGAGGCGAGCCTCCTCGAGGGAAGAAGAGGCAGCCCAGCCTCGTTTGGCTCAAGCCCTACTTGGCTGGAGCCGAGTGCGCCTCCAGACGGCAGAGCTCCAGCTCTGCTGAGAGGCCCGTTCTGGCAGAGTTGCTGGCGCGAGGCTGCTCTGCCCTGGGCGAGCCTTGCCCAGACTTGCCTCGCTGCTAGGCTTCCTGCCCAGGAAGGAGCAGGCTGCGCGAGGCTGGGAGACGCCACTGGCGCCTTCCTGGCCTCAGCTCCGCTCCTGCCTTGCCTTTGCACCTAGGCCCCAGGCGTCCTTGGGGAGGGCTTAGGGGCCGGTGGCTTGCACACTGCCAAGGGCTCCACCAGGAAGAGCTTGTGCGAGGGAAGGGAAGGGCCAGTGCAGGGCTCCTCCAGCGGTTGCTTGGCCCCCCAGACTCAGCGCCGCACGGAGTGCACCAGGCTCCCAGGGCCCCTGGCTGGGGTCTGCAGCCCCGCACACCCGGAGGCTGACTCCCTGGGCGCCCAGCAGCTGCCTCACACACGTAGCTTCCCTAGCGCTCTCGTCCCCAGCAGAGACGTGTGCAGCTGGTTGGGGCCTGCCCCTGCGTGCCTGGGCTCCCACCCACAGCCCCAGGTCAGGGCAAGCAGCCCCTGAGCCAAGACCTGCAGGAGGCGCAGAGCGCCCCCACCTGGAAGCCGAGTGAACAGCTGGCGGGGAGGCGAGCCTCCTCGAGGGAAGAAGAGGCAGCCCAGCCTCGTTTGGCTCAAGCCCTACTTGGCTGGAGCCAAGTGCGCCTCCAGGACGGCAGAGCTCCAGCTCTGCTGAGAGGCCCGTTCTGGCAGAGTTGCTGGCGCGAGGCTGCTCTGCCCTGGGCGAGCCTTGCCCAGACTTGCCTCGCTGCTAGGCTTCCTGCCCAGGAAGGAGCAGGCTGCGCGAGGCTGGGAGACGCCACTGGCGCCTTCCTGGCCTCAGCTCCGCTCCTGCCTTGCCTTTGCACCTAGGCCCCAGGCCTCCTTGGGGAGGACTTAGGGGCCAGTGGCTTGCACACTGCCAAGGGCTCCAGCAGGAAGAGCTCTGTGCGAGGGAAGGGAAGGGCCAGTGCAGGGCTCCTCCAGCGGTTGCTTGGCAGCCCAGGCTCAGCGCCGCACGGAGTGCACCAGGCTCCCAGGGCCCCTGGCTGGGGTCTGCAGCCCCGCACACACGGAGGCTGACTCCCTGGGCGCCCAGCTGCTGCCTCACACACGTAGCTTCCCTAGCGCTCTCCTCCCCAGCAGAGACGTGTGCAGCTGGTTGGGGCCTGCCCCTGTGTGCCTGGGCTCCCGCCCACAGCCCCAGCTCAGGGCAAGCAGCCCCTGAGCCAAGACCTGCAGGAGGCGCAGAGCGCCCCCACCTGGAAGCCGAGTGAACAGCTGGCGGGGAGGCGAGCCTCCTCGAGGGAAGAAGAGGCAGCCCAGCCTCGTTTGGCTCAAGCCCTACTTGGCTGGAGCCGAGTGCGCCTCCAGGACGGCAGAGCTCCAGCTCTGCTCAGAGGCCCGATCTGGCAGAGTTGCTGGCGCGAGGCTGCTCTGCCCTGGGCGAGCCTTGGCCAGACTTGCCTCGCTGCTAGGCTTCCTGCCCAGGAAGGAGCAGGCTGCGCGAGGCTGGGAGACGCCACTGGCGCCTTCCTGGCCTCAGCTCCGCTCCTGCCTTGCCTTTGCACCTAGGCCCCAGGCGTCCTTGGGGAGGGCTTAGGGGCCGGTGGCTTGCACACTGCCAAGGGCTCCAGCAGGAAGAGCTCTGTGCGAGGGAAGGGAAGGGCCAGTGCAGGGCTCCTCCAGCGGTTGCTTGGCCGCCCAGACTCAGCACCGCACGGAGTGCACCAGGCTCCCAGGGCCCCGGGCTGGGGTCTGCAGCCCCGCACACCCGGAGGCTGACTCCCTGGGCGCCCAGCAGCTGCCTCACACATGTAGCTTCCCTAGCGCTCTCGTCTCCAGCAGAGATGTGTGCAGCTGGTTGGGGCCTGCCCCTGCGTGCCTGGGCTCCCGCCCACAGCCCCAGCTCAGGGCAAGCAGCCCCTGAGCCAAGACCTGCAGGAGGCGCAGAGCGCCCCCACCTGGAAGCCGAGTGAACAGCTGGCGGGGAGGCGAGCCTCCTCGAGGGAAGAAGAGGCAGCCCAGCCTCGTTTGGCTCAAGCCCTACTTGGCTGGAGCCGAGTGCGCCTCCAGGACGGCAGAGCTCCAGCTCTGCTCAGAGGCCCGTTCTGGCAGAGTTGCTGGCGCGAGGCTGCTCTGCCCTGGGCGAGCCTTGCCCAGACTTCCCTCGCTGCTAGGCTTCCTGCCCAGGAAGGAGCAGGCTGCGCGAGGCTGGGAGACGCCACTGGCGCCTTCCTGGCCTCAGCTCCGCTCCTGCCTTGCCTTTGCACCTAGGCCCCAGGCGTCCTTGGGGAGGGCTTAGGGGCCGGTGGCTTGCACACTGCCAAGGGCTCCAGCAGGAAGAGCTCTGTGCGAGGGAAGGGAAGGGCCAGTGCAGGGCTCCTCCAGCGGTTGCTTGGCCGCCCAGGCTCAGCGCCGCACGGAGTGCACCAGGCTTCCATGGCCCCTGGCTGGGGTCTGCAGCCCCGCACACCCGGAGGCTGACTCCCTGGGCGCCCAGCAGCTGCCTCACACACGTAGCTTCCCTAGCGCTCTCCTCCCCAGCAGAGACGTGTGCAGCTGGTTGGGGCCTGGCCCTGCGTGCCTGGGCTCCCACCCACAGCCCCAGCTCAGGGCAAGCAGCCCCTGAGCCAAGACCTGCAGAAGGCGCAGAGCGCCCCCACCTGGAAGCCAAGTGAACAGCTGGCGGGGAGGCGAGCCTCCTCGAGGGAAGAAGAGGCAGCCCAGCCTCGTTTGGCTCAAGCCCTACTTGGCTGGAGCCGAGTGTGCCTCCAGGACGGCAGAGCTCCAGCTCTGCTCAGAGGCCCGTTCTGGCAGAGTTGCTGGCGCGAGGCTGCTCTGCCCTGGGCGAGCCTTGCCCAGACTTGCCTCGCTGCTAGGCTTCCTGCCAGGAAGGAGCAGGCTGCACGAGGCTGGGAGACGCCACTGGCGCCTTCCTGGCCTCAGCTCCGCTCCTGCCTTGCCTTTGCACCTAGGCCCCAGGCGTCCTTGGGGAGGGCTTAGGGGCCGGTGGCTTGCACACTGCCAAGGGCTCCAGCAGGAAGAGCTCTGGGCGAGGGAAGGGAAGGGTCAGTGCAGGGCTCCTCCAGCGGTTGCTTGGCCGCCCAGGCTCAGCGCCGCACGGAGTGCACCAGGCTCCCAGGGCCCCTGGCTGGGGTCTGCAGCCCCGCACACCCGGAGGCTGACTCCCTGGGCGCCCAGCAGCTGCCTCACACACGTAGCTTCCCTAGCGCTCTCCTCCCCAGCAGAGACGTGTGCAGCTGGTTGGGGCCTGCCCCTGCGTGCCTGGGCTCCCGCCCACAGCCCCAGCTCAGGGCAAGCAGCCCCTGAGCCAAGACCTGCAGGAGGCGCAGAGCGCCCCCACCTGGAAGCCGAGTGAACAGCTGGCGGGAGGCGAGCCTCCTCGAGGGAAGAAGAGGCAGCCCAGCCTCGTTTGGCTCAAGCCCTACTTGGCTGGAGCCGAGTGCGCCTCCAGGACGGCAGAGCTCCAGCTCTGCTGAGAGGCCCTTTCTGGCAGAGTTGCTGGCGCGAGGCTGCTCTGCCCTGGGCGAGCCTTGCCCAGACTTGCCTCGCTGCTAGGCTTCCTGCCCAGGAAGGAGCAGGCTGCGCGAGGCTGGGAGACGCCACTGGCGCCTTCCTGGCCTCAGCTCCGCTCCTGCCTTGCCTTTGCACCTAGGCCCCAGGAGTCCTTGGGGAGGGCTTAGGGGCCGGTGGCTTGCACACTGCCAAGGGCTCCAGCAGGAAGAGCTCTGTGCGAGGGAAGGGAAGGGCCAGTGCAGGGCTCCTCCAGCGGTAGCTTGGCCGCCCAGGCTCAGCGCCGCACGGAGTGCACCAGGCTCCCAGGGCCCCTGGCTGGGGTCTGCAGCCCCGCACACCCGGAGGCTGACTCCCTGGGCGCCCAGCAGCTGCCTCACACACGTAGCTTCCCTAGCGCTCTCGTCTCCAGCAGAGATGTGTGCAGCTGGTTGGGGCCTGCCCCTGCGTGCCTGGGCTCCCGCCCACAGCCCCAGCTCAGGGCAAGCAGCCCCTGAGCCAAGACCTGCAGGAGGCGCAGAGCGCCCCCACCTGGAAGCCGAGTGAACAGCTGGCGGGGAGGCGAGCCTCCTCGAGGGAAGAAGAGGCAGCCCAGCCTCGTTTGGCTCAAGCCCTACTTGGCTGGAGCCGAGTGCGCCTCCAGGACGGCAGAGCTCCAGCTCTGCTCAGAGGCCCGTTCTGGCAGAGTTGCTGGCGCGAGGCTGCTCTGCCCTGGGCGAGCCTTGCCCAGACTTGCCTCGCTGCTAGGCTTCCTGCCCAGGAAGGAGCAGGCTGCGCGAGGCTGGGAGACGCCACTGGCGCCTTCCTGGCCTCAGCTCCGCTCCTGCCTTGCCTTTGCACCTAGGCCCCAGGCGTCCTTGGGGAGGGCTTAGGGGCCGGTGGCTTGCACACTGCCAAGGGCTCCAGCAGGAAGAGCTCTGTGCGAGGGAAGGGAAGGGCCAGTGCAGGGCTCCTCCAGCGGTTGCTTGGCCGCCCAGACTCAGCGCCGCACGGAGTGCACCAGGCTCCCAGGGCCCCTGGCTGGGGTCTGCAGCCCCGCACACCCGGAGGCTGACTCCCTGGGCGCCCAGCAGCTGCCTCACACACGTAGCTTCCCTAGCGCTCTCGTCCCCAGCAGAGACGTGTGCAGCTGGTTGGGGCCTGCCCCTGCGTGCCTGGGCTCCCACCCACAGCCCCAGGTCAGGGCAAGGAGCCCCTGAGCCAAGACCTGCAGGAGGCGCAGAGCGCCCCCACCTGGAAGCCGAGTGAACAGCTGGCGGGGAGGCGAGCCTCCTCGAGGGAAGAAGAGGCAGCCCAGCCTCGTTTGGCTCAAGCCATACTTGGCTGGAGCCGAGTGCGCCTCCAGGACGGCAGAACTCCAGCTCTGCTCAGAGGCCCGATCTGGCAGAGTTGCTGGCGCGAGGCTGCTCTGCCCTGGGCGAGCCTTGCCCAGACTTGCCTCGCTGCTAGGCTTCCTGCCCAGGAAGGAGCAGGCTGCGCGAGGCTGGGAGATGCCACTGGCGCCTTCCTGGCCTCAGCTCCGCTCCTGCCTTGCCTTTGCACCTAGGCCCCAGGCGTCCTTGGGGAGGGCTTAGGGGCCGGTGGCTTGCACACTGCCAAGGGCTCCAGCAGGAAGAGCTCTGTGCGAGGGAAGGGAAGGGCCAGTGCAGGGCTCCTCCAGCGGTTGCTTTGCCGCCCAGGCTCAGCGCCGGACGGAGTGCACCAGGCTCCCAGGGCCCCTGGCTGGGGTCTGCAGCCCCGCACACCCGGAGGTTGACTCCCTGGGCGCCCAGCAGCTGCCTCACACACGTAGCTTCCCTAGCACTCTCCTCCCCAGCAGAGACGTGCGCAGCTGGTTGGGGCCTGCCCCTGCGTGCCTGGGCTCCCACCCACAGCCCCAGCTCAGGGCAAGCAGCCCCTGAGCCAAGACCTGCAGGAGGCGCAGAGCGCCCCCACCTGGAAGCCGAGTGAACAGCTGGCGGGGAGGCGAGCCTCCTCGAGGGAAGAAGAGGCAGCCCAGCCTCGTTTGGCTCAAGCCCTACTTGGCTGGAGCCGAGTGCGCCTCCAGGACGGCAGAGCTCCAGCTCTGCTCAGAGGCCCGTTCTGGCAGAGTTGCTGGCGCGAGGCTGCTCTGCCCTGGGCGAGCCTTGCCCAGACTTGCCTCGCTGCTAGGCTTCCTGCCCAGGAAGGAGCAGGCTGCGCGAGGCTGGGAGACGCCACTGGCGCCTTCCTGGCCTCAGCTCCGCTCCTGCCTTGCCTTTGCACTTAGGCCCCAGGCGTCCTTGGGGAGGGCTTAGGGGCCGGTGGCTTGCACACTGCCAAGGACTCCAGCAGGAAGAGCTCTGTGCGAGGGAAGGGAAGGGCCAGTGCAGGGCTCCTCCAGCGGTTGCTTGGCCGCCCAGGCTCAGCACCGCACGAAGTGCACCAGGCTCCCAGGGCCCCTGGCTGGGGTCTGCAGCCCCGCACACCCGGAGGCTGACTCCCTGGGCGCCCAGCAGCTGCCTCACACACGTAGCTTCCCTAGCGCTCTCGTCTCCAGCAGAGATGTGTGCAGCTGGTTGGGGCCTGCCCCTGCGTGCCTGGGCTCCCGCCCACAGCCCCAGCTCAGGGCAAGCAGCCCCTGAGCCAAGACCTGCAGGAGGCGCAGAGCGCCCCCACCTGGAAGCCGAGTGAACAGCTGGCGGGGAGGCGAGCCTCCTCGAGGGAAGAAGAGGCAGCCCAGCCTCGTTTGGCTCAAGCCCTACTTGGCTGGAGCCGAGTGCGCCTCCAGGACGGCAGAGCTCCAGCTCTGCTGAGAGGCCCGTTCTGGCAGAGTTGCTGGCGCGAGGCTGCTCTGCCCTGGGCGAGCCTTGCCCAGACTTGCCTCGCTGCTAGGCTTCCTGCCCAGGAAGGAGCAGGCTGCGCGAGGCTGGGAGACGCCACTGGCGCCTTCCTGGCCTCAGCTCCGCTCCTGCCTTGCCTTTGCACCTAGGCCCCAGGCGTCCTTGGGGAGGGCTTAGGGGCCGGTGGCTTGCACACTGCCAAGGGCTCCAGCAGGAAGAGCTCTGTGCGAGGGAAGGGAAGGGCCAGTGCAGGGCTCCTCCAGCGGTTGCTTGGCCGCCCAGACTCAGCACCGCACGGAGTGCACCAGGCTCCCAGGGCCCCTGGCTGGGGTCTGCAGTCCCGCACACCCGGAGGCTGACTCCCTGGGCGCCCAGCAGCTGCCTCACACACGTAGCTTCCCTAGCGCTCTCGTCTCCAGCAGAGATGTGTGCAGCTGGTTGGGGCCTGCCCCTGCGTGCCTGGGCTCCCGCCCACAGCCCCAGCTCAGGGCAAGCAGCCCCTGAGCCAAGACCTGCAGGAGGCGCAGAGCGCCCCCACCTGGAAGCCGAGTGAACAGCTGGGGTGGAGGCGAGCCTCCTCGAGGGAAGAAGAGGCAGCCCAGCCTCGTTTGGCTCAAGCCCTACTTGGCTGGAGCCGAGTGCGCCTCCAGGACGGCAGAGCTCCAGCTCTGCTCAGAGGCCCGTTCTGGCAGAGTTGCTGGCGCGAGGCTGCTCTGCCCTGGGCGAGCCTTGCCCAGACTTGCCTCGCTGCTAGGCTTCCTGCCCAGGAAGGAGCAGGCTTCGCGAGGCTGGGAGACGCCACTGGCGCCTTCCTGGCCTCAGCTCCGCTCCTGCCTTGCCTTTGCACCTAGGCCCCAGGCGTCCTTGGGGAGGGCTTAGGGGCCGGTGGCTTGCACACTGCCAAGGGCTCCAGCAGGAAGAGCTCTGTGCGAGGGAAGGGAAGGGCCAGTGCAGGGCTCCTCCAGCGGTTGCTTGGCCGCCCAGACTCAGCGCCGCACGGAGTGCACCAGGCTCCCAGGGCCCCTGGCTGGGGTCTGCAGCCCCGCACACCCGGAGGCTGACTCCCTGGGCGCCCAGCAGCTGCCTCACACACGTAGCTTCCCTAGCGCTCTCGTCCCCAGCAGAGACGTGTGCAGCTGGTTGGGGCCTGCCCCTGCGTGCCTGGGCTCCCACCCACAGCCCCAGGTCAGGGCAAGCAGCCCCTGAGCCAAGACCTGCAGGAGGCGCAGAGCGCCCCCACCTGGAAGCCGAGTGAACAGCTGGCGGGGAGGCGAGCCTCCTCGAGGGAAGAAGAGGCAGCCCAGCCTCGTTTGGCTCAAGCCCTATTTGGCTGGAGCCGAGTGCGCCTCCAGGACGGCAGAACTCCAGCTCTGCTCAGAGGCCCGATCTGGCAGAGTTGCTGGCGCGAGGCTGCTCTGCCCTGGGCGAGCCTTGCCCAGACTTGCCTCGCTGCTAGGCTTCCTGCCCAGGAAGGAGCAGGCTGCGCGAGGCTGGGAGATGCCACTGGCGCCTTCCTGGCCTCAGCTCCGCTCCTGCCTTGCCTTTGCACTTAGGCCCCAGGCGTCCTTGGGGAGGGCTTAGGGGCCGGTGGCTTGCACACTGCCAAGGGCTCCAGCAGGAAGAGCTCTGTGCGAGGGAAGGGAAGGGCCAGTGCAGGGCTCCTCCAGCGGTTGCTTGGCCGCCCAGACTCAGCACCGCACGGAGTGCACCAGGCTCCCAGGGCCCCGGGCTGGGGTCTGCAGCCCCGCACACCCGGAGGCTGACTCCCTGGGCGCCCAGCAGCTGCCTCACACATGTAGCTTCCCTAGCGCTCTCGTCTCCAGCAGAGATGTGTGCAGCTGGTTGGGGCCTGCCCCTGCGTGCCTGGGCTCCCGCCCACAGCCCCAGCTCAGGGCAAGCAGCCCCTGAGCCAAGACCTGCAGGAGGCGCAGAGCGCCCCCACCTGGAAGCCGAGTGAACAGCTGGCGGGGAGGCGAGCCTCCTCGAGGGAAGAAGAGGCAGCCCAGCCTCGTTTGGCTCAAGCCCTACTTGGCTGGAGCCGAGTGCGCCTCCAGGACGGCAGAGCTCCAGCTCTGCTCAGAGGCCCGTTCTGGCAGAGTTGCTGGCGCGAGGCTGCTCTGCCCTGGGCGAGCCTTGCCCAGACTTCCCTCGCTGCTAGGCTTCCTGCCCAGGAAGGAGCAGGCTGCGCGAGGCTGGGAGACGCCACTGGCGCCTTCCTGGCCTCAGCTCCGCTCCTGCCTTGCCTTTGCACCTAGGCCCCAGGCGTCCTTGGGGAGGGCTTAGGGGCCGGTGGCTTGCACACTGCCAAGGGCTCCAGCAGGAAGAGCTCTGTGCGAGGGAAGGGAAGGGCCAGTGCAGGGCTCCTCCAGCGGTTGCTTGGCCGCCCAGGCTCAGCGCCGCACGGAGTGCACCAGGCTTCCATGGCCCCTGGCTGGGGTCTGCAGCCCCGCACACCCGGAGGCTGACTCCCTGGGCGCCCAGCAGCTGCCTCACACACGTAGCTTCCCTAGCGCTCTCCTCCCCAGCAGAGACGTGTGCAGCTGGTTGGGGCCTGGCCCTGCGTGCCTGGGCTCCCACCCACAGCCCCAGCTCAGGGCAAGCAGCCCCTGAGCCAAGACCTGCAGAAGGCGCAGAGCGCCCCCACCTGGAAGCCAAGTGAACAGCTGGCGGGGAGGCGAGCCTCCTCGAGGGAAGAAGAGGCAGCCCAGCCTCGTTTGGCTCAAGCCCTACTTGGCTGGAGCCGAGTGTGCCTCCAGGACGGCAGAGCTCCAGCTCTGCTCAGAGGCCCGTTCTGGCAGAGTTGCTGGCGCGAGGCTGCTCTGCCCTGGGCGAGCCTTGCCCAGACTTGCCTCGCTGCTAGGCTTCCTGCCCAGGAAGGAGCAGGCTGCACGAGGCTGGGAGACGCCACTGGCGCCTTCCTGGCCTCAGCTCCGCTCCTGCCTTGCCTTTGCACCTAGGCCCCAGGCGTCCTTGGGGAGGGCTTAGGGGCCGGTGGCTTGCACACTGCCAAGGGCTCCAGCAGGAAGAGCTCTGGGCGAGGGAAGGGAAGGGTCAGTGCAGGGCTCCTCCAGCGGTTGCTTGGCCGCCCAGGCTCAGCGCCGCACGGAGTGCACCAGGCTCCCAGGGCCCCTGGCTGGGGTCTGCAGCCCCGCACACCCGGAGGCTGACTCCCTGGGCGCCCAGCAGCTGCCTCACACACGTAGCTTCCCTAGCGCTCTCCTCCCCAGCAGAGACGTGTGCAGCTGGTTGGGGCCTGCCCCTGCGTGCCTGGGCTCCCGCCCACAGCCCCAGCTCAGGGCAAGCAGCCCCTGAGCCAAGACCTGCAGGAGGCGCAGAGCGCCCCCACCTGGAAGCCGAGTGAACAGCTGGCGGGGAGGCGAGCCTCCTCGAGGGAAGAAGAGGCAGCCCAGCCTCGTTTGGCTCAAGCCCTACTTGGCTGGAGCCGAGTGCGCCTCCAGGACGGCAGAGCTCCAGCTCTGCTGAGAGGCCCTTTCTGGCAGAGTTGCTGGCGCGAGGCTGCTCTGCCCTGGGCGAGCCTTGCCCAGACTTGCCTCGCTGCTAGGCTTCCTGCCCAGGAAGGAGCAGGCTGCGCGAGGCTGGGAGACGCCACTGGCGCCTTCCTGGCCTCAGCTCCGCTCCTGCCTTGCCTTTGCACCTAGGCCCCAGGAGTCCTTGGGGAGGGCTTAGGGGCCGGTGGCTTGCACACTGCCAAGGGCTCCAGCAGGAAGAGCTCTGTGCGAGGGAAGGGAAGGGCCAGTGCAGGGCTCCTCCAGCGGTTGCTTGGCCGCCCAGGCTCAGCGCCGCACGGAGTGCACCAGGCTCCCAGGGCCCCTGGCTGGGGTCTGCAGCCCCGCACACCCGGAGGCTGACTCCCTGGGCGCCCAGCAGCTGCCTCACACACGTAGCTTCCCTAGCGCTCTCCTCCCCAGCAGAGACGTGTGCAGCTGGTTGGGGCCTGCCCCTGCGTGCCTGGGCTCCCGCGCACAGCCCCAGCTCAGGGCAAGCAGCCCCTGAGCCAAGACCTGAAGAAGGCGCAGAGCGCCCCCACCTGGAAGCCGAGTGAACAGCTGGCGGGGAGGCGAGCCTCCTCGAGGGAAGAAGAGGCAGCCCAGCCTCGTTTGGCTCAAGCCCTACTTGGCTGGAGCCAAGTGCGCCTCCAGGACGGCAGAGCTCCAGCTCTGCTGAGAGGCCCGTTCTGGCAGAGTTGCTGGCGCGAGGCTGCTCTGCCCTGGGCGAGCCTTGCCCAGACTTGCCTCGCTGCTAGGCTTCCTGCCCAGGAAGGAGCAGGCTGCGCGAGGCTGGGAGACGCCACTGGCGCCTTCCTGGCCTCAGCTCCGCTCCTGCCTTGCCTTTGCACCTAGGCCCCAGGCCTCCTTGGGGAGGACTTAGGGGCCAGGGGCTTGCACACTGCCAAGGGCTCCAGCAGGAAGAGCTCTGTGCGAGGGAAGGGAAGGGCCAGTGCAGGGCTCCTCCAGCGGTTGCTTGGCAGCCCAGGCTCAGCGCCGCACGGAGTGCACCAGGCTCCCAGGGCCCCTGGCTGGGGTCTGCAGCCCCGCACACACGGAGGCTGACTCCCTGGGCGCCCAGCTGCTGCCTCACACACGTAGCTTCCCTAGCGCTCTCCTCCCCAGCAGAGACGTGTGCAGCTGGTTGGGGCCTGCCCCTGTGTGCCTGGGCTCCCGCCCACAGCCCCAGCTCAGGGCAAGCAGCCCCTGAGCCAAGACCTGCAGGAGGCGCAGAGCGCCCCCACCTGGAAGCCGAGTGAACAGCTGGCGGGGAGGCGAGCCTCCTCGAGGGAAGAAGAGGCAGCCCAGCCTCGTTTGGCTCAAGCCCTACTTGGCTGGAGCCGAGTGCGCCTCCAGGACGGCAGAGCTCCAGCTCTGCTCAGAGGCCCGATCTGGCAGAGTTGCTGGCGCGAGGCTGCTCTGCCCTGGGCGAGCCTTGGCCAGAATGCCTCGCTGCTAGGCTTCCTGCCCAGGAAGGAGCAGGCTGCGCGAGGCTGTGAGACGCCACTGGCGCCTTCCTGGCCTCAGCTCCGCTCCTGCCTTGCCTTTGCACCTAGGCCCCAGGCGTCCTTGGGGAGGGCTTAGGGGCCGGTGGCTTGCACACTGCCAAGGGCTCCAGCAGGAAGAGCTCTGTGCGAGGGAAGGGAAGGGCCAGTGCAGGGCTCCTCCAGCGGTTGCTTGGCCGCCCAGACTCAGCACCGCACGGAGTGCACCAGGCTCCCAGGGCCCCTGGCTGGGGTCTGCAGCCCCGCACACCCGGAGGCTGACTCCCTGGGCGCCCAGCAGCTGCCTCACACACGTAGCTTCCCTAGCGCTCTCGTCTCCAGCAGAGATGTGTGCAGCTGGTTGGGGCCTGCCCCTGCGTGCCTGGGCTCCCGCCCACAGCCCCAGCTCAGGGCAAGCAGCCCCTGAGCCAAGACCTGCAGGAGGCGCAGAGCGCCCCCACCTGGAAGCCGAGTGAACAGCTGGCGGGGAGGCGAGACTCCTCGAGGGAAGAAGAGGCAGCCCAGCCTCGTTTGGCTCAAGCCCTACTTGGCTGGAGCCGAGTGCGCCTCCAGGACGGCAGAGCTCCAGCTCTGCTCAGAGGCCCGTTCTGGCAGAGTTGCTGGCGCGAGGCTGCTCTGCCCTGGGCGAGCCTTGCCCAGACTTGCCTCGCTGCTAGGCTTCCTGCCCAGGAAGGAGCAGGCTGCGCGAGGCAGGGAGACGCCACTGGCGCCTTCCTGGCCTCAGCTCCGCTCCTGCCTTGCCTTTGCACCTAGGCCCCAGGCGTCCTTGGGGAGGGCTTAGGGGCCGGTGGCTTGCACACTGCCAAGGGCTCCAGCAGGAAGAGCTCTGTGCGAGGGAAGGGAAGGGCCAGTGCAGGGCTCCTCCAGCGGTTGCTTGGCCGCCCAGACTCAGCGCCGCACGGAGTGCACCAGGCTCCCAGGGCCCCTGGCTGGGGTCTGCAGCCCCGCACACCCGGAGGCTGACTCCCTGGGCGCCCAGCAGCTGCCTCACACACGTAGCTTCCCTAGCGCTCTCGTCCCCAGCAGAGACGTGTGCAGCTGGTTGGGGCCTGCCCCTGCGTGCCTGGGCTCCCACCCACAGCCCCAGGTCAGGGCAAGCAGCCCCTGAGCCAAGACCTGCAGGAGGCGCAGAGCGCCCCCACCTGGAAGCCGAGTGAACAGCTGGCGGGGAGGCGAGCCTCCTCGAGGGAAGAAGAGGCAGCCCAGCCTCGTTTGGCTCAAGCCCTATTTGGCTGGAGCCGAGTGCGCCTCCAGGACGGCAGAACTCCAGCTCTGCTCAGAGGCCCGATCTGGCAGAGTTGCTGGCGCGAGGCTGCTCTGCCCTGGGCGAGCCTTGCCCAGACTTGCCTCGCTGCTTGGCTTCCTGCCCAGGAAGGAGCAGGCTGCGCGAGGCTGGGAGATGCCACTGGCGCCGTCCTGGCCTCAGCTCCGCTCCTGCCTTGCCTTTGCACTTAGGCCCCAGGCGTCCTTGGGGAGGGCTTAGGGGCCGGTGGCTTGCACACTGCCAAGGGCTCCAGCAGGAAGAGCTCTGTGCGAGGGAAGGGAAGGGCCAGTGCAGGGCTCCTCCAGCGGTTGCTTGGCCGCCCAGACTCAGCACCGCACGGAGTGCACCAGGCTCCCAGGGCCCCGGGCTGGGGTCTGCAGCCCCGCACACCCGGAGGCTGACTCCCTGGGCGCCCAGCAGCTGCCTCACACATGTAGCTTCCCTAGCACTCTCGTCTCCAGCAGAGATGTGTGCAGCTGGTTGGGGCCTGCCCCTGCGTGCCTGGGCTCCCGCCCACAGCCCCAGCTCAGGGCAAGCAGCCCCTGAGCCAAGACCTGCAGGAGGCGCAGAGCGCCCCCACCTGGAAGCCGAGTGAACAGCTGGCGGGGAGGCGAGCCTCCTCGAGGGAAGAAGAGGCAGCCCAGCCTCGTTTGGCTCAAGCCCTACTTGTCTGGAGCCGAGTGCGCCTCCAGGACGGCAGAGCTCCAGCTCTGCTCAGAGGCCCGTTCTGGCAGAGTTGCTGGCGCGAGGCTGCTCTGCCCTGGGCGAGCCTTGCCCAGACTTCCCTCGCTGCTAGGCTTCCTGCCCAGGAAGGAGCAGGCTGCGCGAGGCTGGGAGACGCCACTGGCGCCTTCCTGGCCTCAGCTCCGCTCCTGCCTTGCCTTTGCACCTAGGCCCCAGGCGTCCTTGGGGAGGGCTTAGGGGCCGGTGGCTTGCACACTGCCAAGGGCTCCAGCAGGAAGAGCTCTGTGCGAGGGAAGGGAAGGGCCAGTGCAGGGCTCCTCCAGCGGTTGCTTGGCCGCCCAGGCTCAGCGCCGCACGGAGTGCACCAGGCTCCCAGGGCCCCTGGCTGGGGTCTGCAGCCCCGCACACCCGGAGGCTGACTCCCTGGGCGCCCAGCAGCTGCCTCACACACGTAGCTTCCCTAGCGCTCTCCTCCCCAGCAGAGACGTGTGCAGCTGGTTGGGGCCTGCCCCTGCGTGCCTGGGCTCCCGCGCACAGCCCCAGCTCAGGGCAAGCAGCCCCTGAGCCAAGACCTGAAGAAGGCGCAGAGCGCCCCCACCTGGAAGCCGAGTGAACAGCTGGCGGGGAGGCGAGACTCCTCGAGGGAAGAAGAGGCAGCCCAGCCTCGTTTGGCTCAAGCCCTACTTGGCTGGAGCCAAGTGCGCCTCCAGGACGGCAGAGCTCCAGCTCTGCTGAGAGGCCCGTTCTGGCAGAGTTGCTGGCGCGAGGCTGCTCTGCCCTGGGCGAGCCTTGCCCAGACTTGCCTCGCTGCTAGGCTTCCTGCCCAGGAAGGAGCAGGCTGCGCGAGGCTGGGAGACGCCACTGGCGCCTTCCTGGCCTCAGCTCCGCTCCTGCCTTGCCTTTGCACCTAGGCCCCAGGCCTCCTTGGGGAGGACTTAGGGGCCAGGGGCTTGCACACTGCCAAGGGCTCCAGCAGGAAGAGCTCTGTGCAAGGGAAGGGAAGGGCCAGTGCAGGGCTCCTCCAGCGGTTGCTTGGCAGCCCAGGCTCAGCGCCGCACGGAGTGCACCAGGCTCCCAGGGCCCCTGGCTGGGGTCTGCAGCCCCGCACACACGGAGGCTGACTCCCTGGGCGCCCAGCTGCTGCCTCACACACGTAGCTTCCCTAGCGCTCTCCTCCCCAGCAGAGACGTGTGCAGCTGGTTGGGGCCTGCCCCTGTGTGCCTGGGCTCCCGCCCACAGCCCCAGCTCAGGGCAAGCAGCCCCTGAGCCAAGACCTGCAGGAGGCGCAGAGCGCCCCCACCTGGAAGCCGAGTGAACAGCTGGCGGGGAGGCGAGCCTCCTCGAGGGAAGAAGAGGCAGCCCAGCCTCGTTTGGCTCAAGCCCTACTTGGCTGGAGCCGAGTGCGCCTCCAGGACGGCAGAGCTCCAGCTCTGCTCAGAGGCCCGATCTGGCAGAGTTGCTGGCGCGAGGCTGCTCTGCCCTGGGCGAGCCTTGGCCAGAATGCCTCGCTGCTAGGCTTCCTGCCCAGGAAGGAGCAGGCTGCGCGAGGCTGTGAGACGCCACTGGCGCCTTCCTGGCCTCAGCTCCGCTCCTGCCTTGCCTTTGCACCTAGGCCCCAGGCGTCCTTGGGGAGGGCTTAGGG
This sequence comes from Ovis canadensis, assembly GCF_042477335.2. Lineage (NCBI taxonomy): Eukaryota > Metazoa > Chordata > Mammalia > Artiodactyla > Bovidae > Ovis > Ovis canadensis. The sequence goes on from NC_091264.1 coordinate 125,723, forward strand.
GCCGGTGGCTTGCACACTGCCAAGGGCTCCAGCAGGAAGAGCTCTGTGCGAGGGAAGGGAAGGGCCAGTGCAGGGCTCCTCCAGCGGTTGCTTGGCCGCCCAGACTCAGCACCGCACGGAGTGCACCAGGCTCCCAGGGCCCCTGGCTGGGGTCTGCAGCCCCGCACACCCGGAGGCTGACTCCCTGGGCGCCCAGCAGCTGCCTCACACACGTAGCTTCCCTAGCGCTCTCGTCTCCAGCAGAGATGTGTGCAGCTGGTTGGGGCCTGCCCCTGCGTGCCTGGGCTCCCGCCCACAGCCCCAGCTCAGGGCAAGCAGCCCCTGAGCCAAGACCTGCAGGAGGCGCAGAGCGCCCCCACCTGGAAGCCGAGTGAACAGCTGGCGGGGAGGCGAGACTCCTCGAGGGAAGAAGAGGCAGCCCAGCCTCGTTTGGCTCAAGCCCTACTTGGCTGGAGCCGAGTGCGCCTCCAGGACGGCAGAGCTCCAGCTCTGCTCAGAGGCCCGTTCTGGCAGAGTTGCTGGCGCGAGGCTGCTCTGCCCTGGGCGAGCCTTGCCCAGACTTGCCTCGCTGCTAGGCTTCCTGCCCAGGAAGGAGCAGGCTGCGCGAGGCAGGGAGACGCCACTGGCGCCTTCCTGGCCTCAGCTCCGCTCCTGCCTTGCCTTTGCACCTAGGCCCCAGGCGTCCTTGGGGAGGGCTTAGGGGCCGGTGGCTTGCACACTGCCAAGGGCTCCAGCAGGAAGAGCTCTGTGCGAGGGAAGGGAAGGGCCAGTGCAGGGCTCCTCCAGCGGTTGCTTGGCCGCCCAGACTCAGCGCCGCACGGAGTGCACCAGGCTCCCAGGGCCCCTGGCTGGGGTCTGCAGCCCCGCACACCCGGAGGCTGACTCCCTGGGCGCCCAGCAGCTGCCTCACACACGTAGCTTCCCTAGCGCTCTCGTCCCCAGCAGAGACGTGTGCAGCTGGTTGGGGCCTGCCCCTGCGTGCCTGGGCTCCCACCCACAGCCCCAGGTCAGGGCAAGCAGCCCCTGAGCCAAGACCTGCAGGAGGCGCAGAGCGCCCCCACCTGGAAGCCGAGTGAACAGCTGGCGGGGAGGCGAGCCTCCTCGAGGGAAGAAGAGGCAGCCCAGCCTCGTTTGGCTCAAGCCCTATTTGGCTGGAGCCGAGTGCGCCTCCAGGACGGCAGAACTCCAGCTCTGCTCAGAGGCCCGATCTGGCAGAGTTGCTGGCGCGAGGCTGCTCTGCCCTGGGCGAGCCTTGCCCAGACTTGCCTCGCTGCTTGGCTTCCTGCCCAGGAAGGAGCAGGCTGCGCGAGGCTGGGAGATGCCACTGGCGCCGTCCTGGCCTCAGCTCCGCTCCTGCCTTGCCTTTGCACTTAGGCCCCAGGCGTCCTTGGGGAGGGCTTAGGGGCCGGTGGCTTGCACACTGCCAAGGGCTCCAGCAGGAAGAGCTCTGTGCGAGGGAAGGGAAGGGCCAGTGCAGGGCTCCTCCAGCGGTTGCTTGGCCGCCCAGACTCAGCACCGCACGGAGTGCACCAGGCTCCCAGGGCCCCGGGCTGGGGTCTGCAGCCCCGCACACCCGGAGGCTGACTCCCTGGGCGCCCAGCAGCTGCCTCACACATGTAGCTTCCCTAGCGCTCTCGTCTCCAGCAGAGATGTGTGCAGCTGGTTGGGGCCTGCCCCTGCGTGCCTGGGCTCCCGCCCACAGCCCCAGCTCAGGGCAAGCAGCCCCTGAGCCAAGACCTGCAGGAGGCGCAGAGCGCCCCCACCTGGAAGCCGAGTGAACAGCTGGCGGGGAGGCGAGCCTCCTCGAGGGAAGAAGAGGCAGCCCAGCCTCGTTTGGCTCAAGCCCTACTTGGCTGGAGCCGAGTGCGCCTCCAGGACGGCAGAGCTCCAGCTCTGCTCAGAGGCCCGTTCTGGCAGAGTTGCTGGCGCGAGGCTGCTCTGCCCTGGGCGAGCCTTGCCCAGACTTCCCTCGCTGCTAGGCTTCCTGCCCAGGAAGGAGCAGGCTGCGCGAGGCTGGGAGACGCCACTGGCGCCTTCCTGGCCTCAGCTCCGCTCCTGCCTTGCCTTTGCACCTAGGCCCCAGGCGTCCTTGGGGAGGGCTTAGGGGCCGGTGGCTTGCACACTGCCAAGGGCTCCAGCAGGAAGAGCTCTGTGCGAGGGAAGGGAAGGGCCAGTGCAGGGCTCCTCCAGCGGTTGCTTGGCCGCCCAGGCTCAGCGCCGCACGGAGTGCACCAGGCTTCCATGGCCCCTGGCTGGGGTCTGCAGCCCCGCACACCCGGAGGCTGACTCCCTGGGCGCCCAGCAGCTGCCTCACACACGTAGCTTCCCTAGCGCTCTCGTCCCCAGCAGAGACGTGTGCAGCTGGTTGGGGCCTGGCCCTGCGTGCCTGGGCTCCCACCCACAGCCCCAGCTCAGGGCAAGCAGCCCCTGAGCCAAGACCTGCAGAAGGCGCAGAGCGCCCCCACCTGGAAGCCAAGTGAACAGCTGGCGGGGAGGCGAGCCTCCTCGAGGGAAGAAGAGGCAGCCCAGCCTCGTTTGGCTCAAGCCCTACTTGGCTGGAGCCGAGTGTGCCTCCAGGACGGCAGAGCTCCAGCTCTGCTCAGAGGCCCGTTCTGGCAGAGTTGCTGGCGCGAGGCTGCTCTGCCCTGGGCGAGCCTTGCCCAGACTTGCCTCGCTGCTAGGCTTCCTGCCCAGGAAGGAGCAGGCTGCACGAGGCTGGGAGACGCCACTGGCGCCTTCCTGGCCTCAGCTCCGCTCCTGCCTTGCCTTTGCACCTAGGCCCCAGGCGTCCTTGGGGAGCGCTTAGGGGCCGGTGGCTTGCACACTGCCAAGGGCTCCAGCAGGAAGAGCTCTGGGCGAGGGAAGGGAAGGGTCAGTGCAGGGCTCCTCCAGCGGTTGCTTGGCCGCCCAGGCTCAGCGCCGCACGGAGTGCACCAGGCTCCCAGGGCCCCTGGCTGGGGTCTGCAGCCCCGCACACCCGGAGGCTGACTCCCTGGGCGCCCAGCAGCTGCCTCACACACGTAGCTTCCCTAGCGCTCTCCTCCCCAGCAGAGACGTGTGCAGCTGGTTGGGGCCTGCCCCTGCGTGCCTGGGCTCCCGCCCACAGCCCCAGCTCAGGGCAAGCAGCCCCTGAGCCAAGACCTGCAGGAGGCGCAGAGCGCCCCCACCTGGAAGCCGAGTGAACAGCTGGCGGGGAGGCGAGCCTCCTCGAGGGAAGAAGAGGCAGCCCAGCCTCGTTTGGCTCAAGCCCTACTTGGCTGGAGCCGAGTGCGCCTCCAGGACGGCAGAGCTCCAGCTCTGCTGAGAGGCCCTTTCTGGCAGAGTTGCTGGCGCGAGGCTGCTCTGCCCTGGGCGAGCCTTGCCCAGACTTGCCTCGCTGCTAGGCTTCCTGCCCAGGAAGGAGCAGGCTGCGCGAGGCTGGGAGACGCCACTGGCGCCTTCCTGGCCTCAGCTCCGCTCCTGCCTTGCCTTTGCACCTAGGCCCCAGGAGTCCTTGGGGAGGGCTTAGGGGCCGGTGGCTTGCACACTGCCAAGGGCTCCAGCAGGAAGAGCTCTGTGCGAGGGAAGGGAAGGGCCAGTGCAGGGCTCCTCCAGCGGTTGCTTGGCCGCCCAGGCTCAGCGCCGCACGGAGTGCACCAGGCTCCCAGGGCCCCTGGCTGGGGTCTGCAGCCCCGCACACCCGGAGGCTGACTCCCTGGGCGCCCAGCAGCTGCCTCACACACGTAGCTTCCCTAGCGCTCTCCTCCCCAGCAGAGACGTGTGCAGCTGGTTGGGGCCTGCCCCTGCGTGCCTGGGCTCCCGCGCACAGCCCCAGCTCAGGGCAAGCAGCCCCTGAGCCAAGACCTGAAGAAGGCGCAGAGCGCCCCCACCTGGAAGCCGAGTGAACAGCTGGCGGGGAGGCGAGCCTCCTCGAGGGAAGAAGAGGCAGCCCAGCCTCGTTTGGCTCAAGCCCTACTTGGCTGGAGCCAAGTGCGCCTCCAGGACGGCAGAGCTCCAGCTCTGCTGAGAGGCCCGTTCTGGCAGAGTTGCTGGCGCGAGGCTACTCTGCCCTGGGCGAGCCTTGGCCAGAATGCCTCGCTGCTAGGCTTCCTGCCCAGGAAGGAGCAGGCTGCGCGAGGCTGTGAGACGCCACTGGCGCCTTCCTGGCCTCAGCTCCGCTCCTGCCTTGCCTTTGCACCTAGGCCCCAGGCGTCCTTGGGGAGGGCTTAGGGGCCGGTGGCTTGCACACTGCCAAGGGCTCCAGCAGGAAGAGCTCTGTGCGAGGGAAGGGAAGGGCCAGTGCAGGGCTCCTCCAGCGGTTGCTTGGCCGCCCAGACTCAGCACCGCACGGAGTGCACCAGGCTCCCAGGGCCCCTGGCTGGGGTCTGCAGCCCCGCACACCCGGAGGCTGACTCCCTGGGCGCCCAGCAGCTGCCTCACACACGTAGCTTCCCTAGCGCTCTCGTCTCCAGCAGAGATGTGTGCAGCTGGTTGGGGCCTGCCCCTGCGTGCCTGGGCTCCCGCCCACAGCCCCAGCTCAGGGCAAGCAGCCCCTGAGCCAAGACCTGCAGGAGGCGCAGAGCGCCCCCACCTGGAAGCCGAGTGAACAGCTGGCGGGGAGGCGAGACTCCTCGAGGGAAGAAGAGGCAGCCCAGCCTCGTTTGGCTCAAGCCCTACTTGGCTGGAGCCGAGTGCGCCTCCAGGACGGCAGAGCTCCAGCTCTGCTCAGAGGCCCGTTCTGGCAGAGTTGCTGGCGCGAGGCTGCTCTGCCCTGGGCGAGCCTTGCCCAGACTTGCCTCGCTGCTAGGCTTCCTGCCCAGGAAGGAGCAGGCTGCGCGAGGCAGGGAGACGCCACTGGCGCCTTCCTGGCCTCAGCTCCGCTCCTGCCTTGCCTTTGCACCTAGGCCCCAGGCGTCCTTGGGGAGGGCTTAGGGGCCGGTGGCTTGCACACTGCCAAGGGCTCCAGCAGGAAGAGCTCTGTGCGAGGGAAGGGAAGGGCCAGTGCAGGGCTCCTCCAGCGGTTGCTTGGCCGCCCAGACTCAGCGCCGCACGGAGTGCACCAGGCTCCCAGGGCCCCTGGCTGGGGTCTGCAGCCCCGCACACCCGGAGGCTGACTCCCTGGGCGCCCAGCAGCTGCCTCACACACGTAGCTTCCCTAGCGCTCTCGTCCCCAGCAGAGACGTGTGCAGCTGGTTGGGGCCTGCCCCTGCGTGCCTGGGCTCCCACCCACAGCCCCAGGTCAGGGCAAGCAGCCCCTGAGCCAAGACCTGCAGGAGGCGCAGAGCGCCCCCACCTGGAAGCCGAGTGAACAGCTGGCGGGGAGGCGAGCCTCCTCGAGGGAAGAAGAGGCAGCCCAGCCTCGTTTGGCTCAAGCCCTATTTGGCTGGAGCCGAGTGCGCCTCCAGGACGGCAGAACTCCAGCTCTGCTCAGAGGCCCGATCTGGCAGAGTTGCTGGCGCGAGGCTGCTCTGCCCTGGGCGAGCCTTGCCCAGACTTGCCTCGCTGCTTGGCTTCCTGCCCAGGAAGGAGCAGGCTGCGCGAGGCTGGGAGATGCCACTGGCGCCGTCCTGGCCTCAGCTCCGCTCCTGCCTTGCCTTTGCACTTAGGCCCCAGGCGTCCTTGGGGAGGGCTTAGGGGCCGGTGGCTTGCACACTGCCAAGGGCTCCAGCAGGAAGAGCTCTGTGCGAGGGAAGGGAAGGGCCAGTGCAGGGCTCCTCCAGCGGTTGCTTGGCCGCCCAGACTCAGCACCGCACGGAGTGCACCAGGCTCCCAGGGCCCCGGGCTGGGGTCTGCAGCCCCGCACACCCGGAGGCTGACTCCCTGGGCGCCCAGCAGCTGCCTCACACATGTAGCTTCCCTAGCGCTCTCGTCTCCAGCAGAGATGTGTGCAGCTGGTTGGGGCCTGCCCCTGCGTGCCTGGGCTCCCGCCCACAGCCCCAGCTCAGGGCAAGCAGCCCCTGAGCCAAGACCTGCAGGAGGCGCAGAGCGCCCCCACCTGGAAGCCGAGTGAACAGCTGGCGGGGAGGCGAGCCTCCTCGAGGGAAGAAGAGGCAGCCCAGCCTCGTTTGGCTCAAGCCCTACTTGGCTGGAGCCGAGTGCGCCTCCAGGACGGCAGAGCTCCAGCTCTGCTCAGAGGCCCGTTCTGGCAGAGTTGCTGGCGCGAGGCTGCTCTGCCCTGGGCGAGCCTTGCCCAGACTTCCCTCGCTGCTAGGCTTCCTGCCCAGGAAGGAGCAGGCTGCGCGAGGCTGGGAGACGCCACTGGCGCCTTCCTGGCCTCAGCTCCGCTCCTGCCTTGCCTTTGCACCTAGGCCCCAGGCGTCCTTGGGGAGGGCTTAGGGGCCGGTGGCTTGCACACTGCCAAGGGCTCCAGCAGGAAGAGCTCTGTGCGAGGGAAGGGAAGGGCCAGTGCAGGGCTCCTCCAGCGGTTGCTTGGCCGCCCAGGCTCAGCGCCGCACGGAGTGCACCAGGCTTCCATGGCCCCTGGCTGGGGTCTGCAGCCCCGCACACCCGGAGGCTGACTCCCTGGGCGCCCAGCAGCTGCCTCACACACGTAGCTTCCCTAGCGCTCTCCTCCCCAGCAGAGACGTGTGCAGCTGGTTGGGGCCTGGCCCTGCGTGCCTGGGCTCCCACCCACAGCCCCAGCTCAGGGCAAGCAGCCCCTGAGCCAAGACCTGCAGAAGACGCAGAGCGCCCCCACCTGGAAGCCAAGTGAACAGCTGGCGGGGAGGCGAGCCTCCTCGAGGGAAGAAGAGGCAGCCCAGCCTCGTTTGGCTCAAGCCCTACTTGGCTGGAGCCGAGTGTGCCTCCAGGACGGCAGAGCTCCAGCTCTGCTCAGAGGCCCGTTCTGGCAGAGTTGCTGGCGCGAGGCTGCTCTGCCCTGGGCGAGCCTTGCCCAGACTTGCCTCGCTGCTAGGCTTCCTGCCCAGGAAGGAGCAGGCTGCACGAGGCTGGGAGACGCCACTGGCGCCTTCCTGGCCTCAGCTCCGCTCCTGCCTTGCCTTTGCACCTAGGCCCCAGGCGTCCTTGGGGAGCGCTTAGGGGCCGGTGGCTTGCACACTGCCAAGGGCTCCAGCAGGAAGAGCTCTGGGCGAGGGAAGGGAAGGGTCAGTGCAGGGCTCCTCCAGCGGTTGCTTGGCCGCCCAGGCTCAGCGCCGCACGGAGTGCACCAGGCTCCCAGGGCCCCTGGCTGGGGTCTGCAGCCCCGCACACCCGGAGGCTGACTCCCTGGGCGCCCAGCAGCTGCCTCACACACGTAGCTTCCCTAGCGCTCTCCTCCCCAGCAGAGACGTGTGCAGCTGGTTGGGGCCTGCCCCTGCGTGCCTGGGCTCCCGCCCACAGCCCCAGCTCAGGGCAAGCAGCCCCTGAGCCAAGACCTGCAGGAGGCGCAGAGCGCCCCCACCTGGAAGCCGAGTGAACAGCTGGCGGGGAGGCGAGCCTCCTCGAGGGAAGAAGAGGCAGCCCAGCCTCGTTTGGCTCAAGCCCTACTTGGCTGGAGCCGAGTGCGCCTCCAGGACGGCAGAGCTCCAGCTCTGCTGAGAGGCCCTTTCTGGCAGAGTTGCTGGCGCGAGGCTGCTCTGCCCTGGGCGAGCCTTGCCCAGACTTGCCTCGCTGCTAGGCTTCCTGCCCAGGAAGGAGCAGGCTGCGCGAGGCTGGGAGACGCCACTGGCGCCTTCCTGGCCTCAGCTCCGCTCCTGCCTTGCCTTTGCACCTAGGCCCCAGGAGTCCTTGGGGAGGGCTTAGGGGCCGGTGGCTTGCACACTGCCAAGGGCTCCAGCAGGAAGAGCTCTGTGCGAGGGAAGGGAAGGGCCAGTGCAGGGCTCCTCCAGCGGTTGCTTGGCCGCCCAGGCTCAGCGCCGCACGGAGTGCACCAGGCTCCCAGGGCCCCTGGCTGGGGTCTGCAGCCCCGCACACCCGGAGGCTGACTCCCTGGGCGCCCAGCAGCTGCCTCACACACGTAGCTTCCCTAGCGCTCTCCTCCCCAGCAGAGACGTGTGCAGCTGGTTGGGGCCTGCCCCTGCGTGCCTGGGCTCCCGCGCACAGCCCCAGCTCAGGGCAAGCAGCCCCTGAGCCAAGACCTGAAGAAGGCGCAGAGCGCCCCCACCTGGAAGCCGAGTGAACAGCTGGCGGGGAGGCGAGCCTCCTCGAGGGAAGAAGAGGCAGCCCAGCCTCGTTTGGCTCAAGCCCTACTTGGCTGGAGCCAAGTGCGCCTCCAGGACGGCAGAGCTCCAGCTCTGCTGAGAGGCCCGTTCTGGCAGAGTTGCTGGCGCGAGGCTGCTCTGCCCTGGGCGAGCCTTGCCCAGACTTGCCTCGCTGCTAGGCTTCCTGCCCAGGAAGGAGCAGGCTGCACGAGGCTGGGAGACGCCACTGGCGCCTTCCTGGCCTCAGCTCCGCTCCTGCCTTGCCTTTGCACCTAGGCCCCAGGCGTCCTTGGGGAGGGCTTAGGGGCCGGTGGCTTGCACACTGCCAAGGGCTCCAGCAGGAAGAGCTCTGGGCGAGGGAAGGGAAGGGTCAGTGCAGGGCTCCTCCAGCGGTTGCTTGGCCGCCCAGGCTCAGCGCCGCACGGAGTGCACCAGGCTCCCAGGGCCCCTGGCTGGGGTCTGCAGCCCCGCACACCCGGAGGCTGACTCCCTGGGCGCCCAGCAGCTGCCTCACACACGTAGCTTCCCTAGCGCTCTCCTCCCCAGCAGAGACGTGTGCAGCTGGTTGGGGCCTGCCCCTGCGTGCCTGGGCTCCCGCCCACAGCCCCAGCTCAGGGCAAGCAGCCCCTGAGCCAAGACCTGCAGGAGGCGCAGAGCGCCCCCACCTGGAAGCCGAGTGAACAGCTGGCGGGGAGGCGAGCCTCCTCGAGGGAAGAAGAGGCAGCCCAGCCTCGTTTGGCTCAAGCCCTACTTGGCTGGAGCCGAGTGCGCCTCCAGGACGGCAGAGCTCCAGCTCTGCTGAGAGGCCCTTTCTGGCAGAGTTGCTGGCGCGAGGCTGCTCTGCCCTGGGCGAGCCTTGCCCAGACTTGCCTCGCTGCTAGGCTTCCTGCCCAGGAAGGAGCAGGCTGCGCGAGGCTGGGAGACGCCACTGGCGCCTTCCTGGCCTCAGCTCCGCTCCTGCCTTGCCTTTGCACCTAGGCCCCAGGAGTCCTTGGGGAGGGCTTAGGGGCCGGTGGCTTGCACACTGCCAAGGGCTCCAGCAGGAAGAGCTCTGTGCGAGGGAAGGGAAGGGCCAGTGCAGGGCTCCTCCAGCGGTTGCTTGGCCGCCCAGGCTCAGCGCCGCACGGAGTGCACCAGGCTCCCAGGGCCCCTGGCTGGGGTCTGCAGCCCCGCACACCCGGAGGCTGACTCCCTGGGCGCCCAGCAGCTGCCTCACACACGTAGCTTCCCTAGCGCTCTCCTCCCCAGCAGAGACGTGTGCAGCTGGTTGGGGCCTGCCCCTGCGTGCCTGGGCTCCCGCGCACAGCCCCAGCTCAGGGCAAGCAGCCCCTGAGCCAAGACCTGAAGAAGGCGCAGAGCGCCCCCACCTGGAAGCCGAGTGAACAGCTGGGGGGGAGGCGAGCCTCCTCGAGGGAAGAAGAGGCAGCCCAGCCTCGTTTGGCTCAAGCCCTACTTGGCTGGAGCCAAGTGCGCCTCCAGGACGGCAGAGCTCCAGCTCTGCTGAGAGGCCCGTTCTGGCAGAGTTGCTGGCGCGAGGCTGCTCTGCCCTGGGCGAGCCTTGCCCAGACTTCCCTCGCTGCTAGGCTTCCTGCCCAGGAAGGAGCAGGCTGCGCGAGGCTGGGAGACGCCACTGGCGCCTTCCTGGCCTCAGCTCCGCTCCTGCCTTGCCTTTGCACCTAGGCCCCAGGCCTCCTTGGGGAGGACTTAGGGGCCAGGGGCTTGCACACTGCCAAGGGCTCCAGCAGGAAGAGCTCTGTGCGAGGGAAGGGAAGGGCCAGTGCAGGGCTCCTCCAGCGGTTGCTTGGCAGCCCAGGCTCAGCGCCGCACGGAGTGCACCAGGCTCCCAGGGCCCCTGGCTGGGGTCTGCAGCCCCGCACACACGGAGGCTGACTCCCTGGGCGCCCAGCTGCTGCCTCACACACGTAGCTTCCCTAGCGCTTTCCTCCCCAGCAGAGACGTGTGCAGCTGGTTGGGGCCTGCCCCTGTGTGCCTGGGCTCCCGCCCACAGCCCCAGCTCAGGGCAAGCAGCCCCTGAGCCAAGACCTGCAGGAGGCGCAGAGCGCCCCCACCTGGAAGCCGAGTGAACAGCTGGCGGGGAGGCGAGCCTCCTCGAGGGAAGAAGAGGCAGCCCAGCCTCGTTTGGCTCAAGCCCTACTTGGCTGGAGCCGAGTGCGCCTCCAGGACGGCAGAGCTCCAGCTCTGCTCAGAGGCCCGATCTGGCAGAGTTGCTGGTGCGAGGCTGCTCTGCCCTGGGCGAGCCTTGGCCAGAATGCCTCGCTGCTAGGCTTCCTGCCCAGGAAGGAGCAGGCTGCGCGAGGCTGTGAGACGCCACTGGCGCCTTCCTGGCCTCAGCTCCGCTCCTGCCTTGCCTTTGCACCTAGGCCCCAGGCGTCCTTGGGGAGGGCTTAGGGGCCGGTGGCTTGCACACTGCCAAGGGCTCCAGCAGGAAGAGCTCTGTGCGAGGGAAGGGAAGGGCCAGTGCAGGGCTCCTCCAGCGGTTGCTTGGCCGCCCAGACTCAGCACCGCACGGAGTGCACCAGGCTCCCAGGGCCCCTGGCTGGGGTCTGCAGCCCCGCACACCCGGAGGCTGACTCCCTGGGCGCCCAGCAGCTGCCTCACACACGTAGCTTCCCTAGCGCTCTCGTCTCCAGCAGAGATGTGTGCAGCTGGTTGGGGCCTGCCCCTGCGTGCCTGGGCTCCCGCCCACAGCCCCAGCTCAGGGCAAGCAGCCCCTGAGCCAAGACCTGCAGGAGGCGCAGAGCGCCCCCACCTGGAAGCCCAGTGAACAGCTGGCGGGGAGGCGAGCCTCCTCGAGGGAAGAAGAGGCAGCCCAGCCTCGTTTGGCTCAAGCCCTACTTGGCTGGAGCCGAGTGCGCCTCCAGGACGGCAGAGCTCCAGCTCTGCTCAGAGGCCCGTTCTGCCAGAGTTGCTGGCGCGAGGCTGCTCTGCCCTGGGCGAGCCTTGCCCAGACTTGCCTCGCTGCTAGGCTTCCTGCCCAGGAAGGAGCAGGCTGCGCGAGGCTGGGAGACGCCACTGGCGCCTTCCTGGCCTCAGCTCCGCTCCTGCCTTGCCTTTGCACCTAGGCCCCAGGCGTCCTTGGGGAGGGCTTAGGGGCCGGTGGCTTGCACACTGCCAAGGGCTCCAGCAGGAAGAGCTCTGTGCGAGGGAAGGGAAGGGCCAGTGCAGGGCTCCTCCAGCGGTTGCTTGGCCGCCCAGACTCAGCGCCGCACGGAGTGCACCAGGCTCCCAGGGCCCCTGGCTGGGGTCTGCAGCCCCGCACACCCGGAGGCTGACTCCCTGGGCGCCCAGCAGCTGCCTCACACACGTAGCTTCCCTAGCGCTCTCGTCCCCAGCAGAGACGTGTGCAGCTGGTTGGGGCCTGCCCCTGCGTGCCTGGGCTCCCACCCACAGCCCCAGGTCAGGGCAAGCAGCCCCTGAGCCAAGACCTGCAGGAGGCGCAGAGCGCCCCCACCTGGAAGCCGAGTGAACAGCTGGCGGGGAGGCGAGCCTCCTCGAGGGAAGAAGAGGCAGCCCAGCCTCGTTTGGCTCAAGCCCTATTTGGCTGGAGCCGAGTGCGCCTCCAGGACGGCAGAACTCCAGCTCTGCTCAGAGGCCCGATCTGGCAGAGTTGCTGGCGCGAGGCTGCTCTGCCCTGGGCGAGCCTTGCCCAGACTTGCCTCGCTGCTAGGCTTCCTGCCCAGGAAGGAGCAGGCTGCGCGAGGCTGCGAGATGCCACTGGCGCCTTCCTGGCCTCAGCTCCGCTCCTGCCTTGCCTTTGCACTTAGGCCCCAGGCTTCCTTGGGGAGGGCTTAGGGGCCGGTGGCTTGCACACTGCCAAGGGCTCCAGCAGGAAGAGCTCTGTGCGAGGGAAGGGAAGGGCCAGTGCAGGGCTCCTCCAGCGGTTGCTTGGCCGCCCAGACTCAGCACCGCACGGAGTGCACCAGGCTCCCAGGGCCCCGGGCTGGGGTCTGCAGCCCCGCACACCCGGAGGCTGACTCCCTGGGCGCCCAGCAGCTGCCTCACACATGTAGCTTCCCTAGCGCTCTCGTCTCCAGCAGAGATGTGTGCAGCTGGTTGGGGCCTGCCCCTGCGTGCCTGGGCTCCCGCCCACAGCCCCAGCTCAGGGCAAGCAGCCCCTGAGCCAAGACCTGCAGGAGGCGCAGAGCGCCCCCACCTGGAAGCCGAGTGAACAGCTGGCGGGGAGGCGAGCCTCCTCGAGGGAAGAAGAGGCAGCCCAGCCTCGTTTGGCTCAAGCCCTACTTGGCTGGAGCCGAGTGCGCCTCCAGGACGGCAGAGCTCCAGCTCTGCTCAGAGGCCCGTTCTGGCAGAGTTGCTGGCGCGAGGCTGCTCTGCCCTGGGCGAGCCTTGCCCAGACTTCCCTCGCTGCTAGGCTTCCTGCCCAGGAAGGAGCAGGCTGCGCGAGGCTGGGAGACGCCACTGGCGCCTTCCTGGCCTCAGCTCCGCTCCTGCCTTGCCTTTGCACCTAGGCCCCAGGCGTCCTTGGGGAGGGCTTAGGGGCCGGTGGCTTGCACACTGCCAAGGGCTCCAGCAGGAAGAGCTCTGTGCGAGGGAAGGGAAGGGCCAGTGCAGGGCTCCTCCAGCGGTTGCTTGGCCGCCCAGGCTCAGCGCCGCACGGAGTGCACCAGGCTTCCATGGCCCCTGGCTGGGGTCTGCAGCCCCGCACACCCGGAGGCTGACTCCCTGGGCGCCCAGCAGCTGCCTCACACACGTAGCTTCCCTAGCGCTCTCCTCCCCAGCAGAGACGTGTGCAGCTGGTTGGGGCCTGGCCCTGCGTGCCTGGGCTCCCACCCACAGCCCCAGCTCAGGGCAAGCAGCCCCTGAGCCAAGACCTGCAGAAGGCGCAGAGCGCCCCCACCTGGAAGCCAAGTGAACAGCTGGCGGGGAGGCGAGCCTCCTCGAGGGAAGAAGAGGCAGCCCAGCCTCGTTTGGCTCAAGCCCTACTTGGCTGGAGCCGAGTGCGCCTCCAGGACGGCAGAGCTCCAGCTCTGCTCAGAGGCCCGTTCTGGCAGAGTTGCTGGCGCGAGGCTGCTCTGCCCTGGGCGAGCCTTGCCCAGACTTGCCTCGCTGCTAGGCTTCCTGCCCAGGAAGGAGCAGGCTGCACGAGGCTGGGAGACGCCACTGGCGCCTTCCTGGCCTCAGCTCCGCTCCTGCCTTGCCTTTGCACCTAGGCCCCAGGCGTCCTTGGGGAGGGCTTAGGGGCCGGTGGCTTGCACACTGCCAAGGGCTCCAGCAGGAAGAGCTCTGGGCGAGGGAAGGGAAGGGTCAGTGCAGGGCTCCTCCAGCGGTTGCTTGGCCGCCCAGGCTCAGCGCCGCACGGAGTGCACCAGGCTCCCAGGGCCCCTGGCTGGGGTCTGCAGCCCCGCACACCCGGAGGCTGACTCCCTGGGCGCCCAGCAGCTGCCTCACACACGTAGCTTCCCTAGCGCTCTCCTCCCCAGCAGAGACGTGTGCAGCTGGTTGGGGCCTGCCCCTGCGTGCCTGGGCTCCCGCCCACAGCCCCAGCTCAGGGCAAGCAGCCCCTGAGCCAAGACCTGCAGGAGGCGCAGAGCGCCCCCACCTGGAAGCCGAGTGAACAGCTGGCGGGGAGGCGAGCCTCCTCGAGGGAAGAAGAGGCAGCCCAGCCTCGTTTGGCTCAAGCCCTACTTGGCTGGAGCCGAGTGCGCCTCCAGGACGGCAGAGCTCCAGCTCTGCTGAGAGGCCCTTTCTGGCAGAGTTGCTGGCGCGAGGCTGCTCTGCCCTGGGCGAGCCTTGCCCAGACTTGCCTCGCTGCTAGGCTTCCTGCCCAGGAAGGAGCAGGCTGCGCGAGGCTGGGAGACGCCACTGGCGCCTTCCTGGCCTCAGCTCCGCTCCTGCCTTGCCTTTGCACCTAGGCCCCAGGAGTCCTTGGGGAGGGCTTAGGGGCCGGTGGCTTGCACACTGCCAAGGGCTCCAGCAGGAAGAGCTCTGTGCGAGGGAAGGGAAGGGCCAGTGCAGGGCTCCTCCAGCGGTTGCTTGGCCGCCCAGGCTCAGCGCCGCACGGAGTGCACCAGGCTCCCAGGGCCCCTGGCTGGGGTCTGCAGCCCCGCACACCTGGAGGCTGACTCCCTGGGAGCCCAGCAGCTGCCTCACACACGTAGCTTCCCTAGCGCTCTCCTCCCCAGCAGAGACGTGTGCAGCTGGTTGGGGCCTGCCCCTGCGTGCCTGGGCTCCCGCGCACAGCCCCAGCTCAGGGCAAGCAGCCCCTGAGCCAAGACCTGAAGAAGGCGCAGAGCGCCCCCACCTGGAAGCCGAGTGAACAGCTGGCGGGGAGGCGAGCCTCCTCGAGGGAAGAAGAGGCAGCCCAGCCTCGTTTGGCTCAAGCCCTACTTGGCTGGAGCCAAGTGCGCCTCCAGGACGGCAGAGCTCCAGCTCTGCTGAGAGGCCCGTTCTGGCAGAGTTGCTGGCGCGAGGCTGCTCTGCCCTGGGCGAGCCTTGCCCAGACTTGCCTCGCTGCTAGGCTTCCTGCCCAGGAAGGAGCAGGCTGCGCGAGGCTGGGAGACGCCACTGGCGCCTTCCTGGCCTCAGCTCCGCTCCTGCCTTGCCTTTGCACCTAGGCCCCAGGCCTCCTTGGGGAGGACTTAGGGGCCAGGGGCTTGCACACTGCCAAGGGCTCCAGCAGGAAGAGCTCTGTGCGAGGGAAGGGAAGGGCCAGTGCAGGGCTCCTCCAGCGGTTGCTTGGCAGCCCAGGCTCAGCGCCGCACGGAGTGCACCAGGCTCCCAGGGCCCCTGGCTGGGGTCTGCAGCCCCGCACACACGGAGGCTGACTCCCTGGGCGCCCAGCTGCTGCCTCACACACGTAGCTTCCCTAGCGCTCTCCTCCCCAGCAGAGACGTGTGCAGCTGGTTGGGGCCTGCCCCTGTGTGCCTGGGCTCCCGCCCACAGCCCCAGCTCAGGGCAAGCAGCCCCTGAGCCAAGACCTGCAGGAGGCGCAGAGCGCCCCCACCTGGAAGCCGAGTGAACAGCTGGCGGGGAGGCGAGCCTCCTCGAGGGAAGAAGAGGCAGCCCAGCCTCGTTTGGCTCAAGCCCTACTTGGCTGGAGCCGAGTGCGCCTCCAGGACGGCAGAGCTCCAGCTCTGCTCAGAGGCCCGATCTGGCAGAGTTGCTGGCGCGAGGCTGCTCTGCCCTGGGCGAGCCTTGGCCAGAATGCCTCGCTGCTAGGCTTCCTGCCCAGGAAGGAGCAGGCTGCGCGAGGCTGTGAGACGCCACTGGCGCCTTCCTGGCCTCAGCTCCGCTCCTGCCTTGCCTTTGCACCTAGGCCCCAGGCGTCCTTGGGGAGGGCTTAGGGGCCGGTGGCTTGCACACTGCCAAGGGCTCCAGCAGGAAGAGCTCTGTGCGAGGGAAGGGAAGGGCCAGTGCAGGGCTCCTCCAGCGGTTGCTTGGCCGCCCAGACTCAGCACCGCACGGAGTGCACCAGGCTCCCAGGGCCCCTGGCTGGGGTCTGCAGCCCCGCACACCCGGAGGCTGACTCCCTGGGCGCCCAGCAGCTGCCTCACACACGTAGCTTCCCTAGCGCTCTCGTCTCCAGCAGAGATGTGTGCAGCTGGTTGGGGCCTGCCCCTGCGTGCCTGGGCTCCCGCCCACAGCCCCAGCTCAGGGCAAGCAGCCCCTGAGCCAAGACCTGCAGGAGGCGCAGAGCGCCCCCACCTGGAAGCCGAGTGAACAGCTGGCGGGGAGGCGAGACTCCTCGAGGGAAGAAGAGGCAGCCCAGCCTCGTTTGGCTCAAGCCCTACTTGGCTGGAGCCGAGTGCGCCTCCAGGACGGCAGAGCTCCAGCTCTGCTCAGAGGCCCGTTCTGGCAGAGTTGCTGGCGCGAGGCTGCTCTGCCCTGGGCGAGCCTTGCCCAGACTTGCCTCGCTGCTAGGCTTCCTGCCCAGGAAGGAGCAGGCTGCGCGAGGCAGGGAGACGCCACTGGCGCCTTCCTGGCCTCAGCTCCGCTCCTGCCTTGCCTTTGCACCTAGGCCCCAGGCGTCCTTGGGGAGGGCTTAGGGGCCGGTGGCTTGCACACTGCCAAGGGCTCCAGCAGGAAGAGCTCTGTGCGTGGGAAGGGAAGGGCCAGTGCAGGGCTCCTCCAGCGGTTGCTTGGCCGCCCAGACTCAGCGCCGCACGGAGTGCACCAGGCTCCCAGGGCCCCTGGCTGGGGTCTGCAGCCCCGCACACCCGGAGGCTGACTCCCTGGGCGCCCAGCAGCTGCCTCACACACGTAGCTTCCCTAGCGCTCTCGTCCCCAGCAGAGACGTGTGCAGCTGGTTGGGGCCTGCCCCTGCGTGCCTGGGCTCCCACCCACAGCCCCAGGTCAGGGCAAGCAGCCCCTGAGCCAAGACCTGCAGGAGGCGCAGAGCGCCCCCACCTGGAAGCCGAGTGAACAGCTGGCGGGGAGGCGAGCCTCCTCGAGGGAAGAAGAGGCAGCCCAGCCTCGTTTGGCTCAAGCCCTATTTGGCTGGAGCCGAGTGCGCCTCCAGGACGGCAGAACTCCAGCTCTGCTCAGAGGCCCGATCTGGCAGAGTTGCTGGCGCGAGGCTGCTCTGCCCTGGGCGAGCCTTGCCCAGACTTGCCTCGCTGCTAGGCTTCCTGCCCAGGAAGGAGCAGGCTGCGCGAGGCTGGGAGATGCCACTGGCGCCTTCCTGGCCTCAGCTCCGCTCCTGCCTTGCCTTTGCACTTAGGCCCCAGGCGTCCTTGGGGAGGGCTTAGGGGCCGGTGGCTTGCACACTGCCAAGGGCTCCAGCAGGAAGAGCTCTGTGCGAGGGAAGGGAAGGGCCAGTGCAGGGCTCCTCCAGCGGTTGCTTGGCCGCCCAGACTCAGCACCGCACGGAGTGCACCAGGCTCCCAGGGCCCCGGGCTGGGGTCTGCAGCCCCGCACACCCGGAGGCTGACTCCCTGGGCGCCCAGCAGCTGCCTCACACATGTAGCTTCCCTAGCGCTCTCGTCTCCAGCAGAGATGTGTGCAGCTGGTTGGGGCCTGCCCCTGCGTGCCTGGGCTCCCGCCCACAGCCCCAGCTCAGGGCAAGCAGCCCCTGAGCCAAGACCTGCAGGAGGCGCAGAGCGCCCCCACCTGGAAGCCGAGTGAACAGCTGGCGGGGAGGCGAGCCTCCTCGAGGGAAGAAGAGGCAGCCCAGCCTCGTTTGGCTCAAGCCCTACTTGGCTGGAGCCGAGTGCGCCTCCAGGACGGCAGAGCTCCAGCTCTGCTCAGAGGCCCGTTCTGGCAGAGTTGCTGGCGCGAGGCTGCTCTGCCCTGGGCGAGCCTTGCCCAGACTTCCCTCGCTGCTAGGCTTCCTGCCCAGGAAGGAGCAGGCTGCGCGAGGCTGGGAGACGCCACTGGCGCCTTCCTGGCCTCAGCTCCGCTCCTGCCTTGCCTTTGCACCTAGGCCCCAGGCGTCCTTGGGGAGGGCTTAGGGGCCGGTGGCTTGCACACTGCCAAGGGCTCCAGCAGGAAGAGCTCTGTGCGAGGGAAGGGAAGGGCCAGTGCAGGGCTCCTCCAGCGGTTGCTTGGCCGCCCAGGCTCAGCGCCGCACGGAGTGCACCAGGCTTCCATGGCCCCTGGCTGGGGTCTGCAGCCCCGCACACCCGGAGGCTGACTCCCTGGGCGCCCAGCAGCTGCCTCACACACGTAGCTTCCCTAGCGCTCTCCTCCCCAGCAGAGACGTGTGCAGCTGGTTGGGGCCTGGCCCTGCGTGCCTGGGCTCCCACCCACAGCCCCAGCTCAGGGCAAGCAGCCCCTGAGCCAAGACCTGCAGAAGGCGCAGAGCGCCCCCACCTGGAAGCCAAGTGAACAGCTGGCGGGGAGGCGAGCCTCCTCGAGGGAAGAAGAGGCAGCCCAGCCTCGTTTGGCTCAAGCCCTACTTGGCTGGAGCCGAGTGTGCCTCCAGGACGGCAGAGCTCCAGCTCTGCTCAGAGGCCCGTTCTGGCAGAGTTGCTGGCGCGAGGCTGCTCTGCCCTGGGCGAGCCTTGCCCAGACTTGCCTCGCTGCTAGGCTTCCTGCCCAGGAAGGAGCAGGCTGCACGAGGCTGGGAGACGCCACTGGCGCCTTCCTGGCCTCAGCTCCGCTCCTGCCTTGCCTTTGCACCTAGGCCCCAGGCGTCCTTGGGGAGGGCTTAGGGGCCGGTGGCTTGCACACTGCCAAGGGCTCCAGCAGGAAGAGCTCTGGGCGAGGGAAGGGAAGGGTCAGTGCAGGGCTCCTCCAGCGGTTGCTTGGCCGCCCAGGCTCAGCGCCGCACGGAGTGCACCAGGCTCCCAGGGCCCCTGGCTGGGGTCTGCAGCCCCGCACACCCGGAGGCTGACTCCCTGGGCGCCCAGCAGCTGCCTCACACACGTAGCTTCCCTAGCGCTCTCCTCCCCAGCAGAGACGTGTGCAGCTGGTTGGGGCCTGCCCCTGCGTGCCTGGGCTCCCGCCCACAGCCCCAGCTCAGGGCAAGCAGCCCCTGAGCCAAGACCTGCAGGAGGCGCAGAGCGCCCCCACCTGGAAGCCGAGTGAACAGCTGGCGGGGAGGCGAGCCTCCTCGAGGGAAGAAGAGGCAGCCCAGCCTCGTTTGGCTCAAGCCCTACTTGGCTGGAGCCGAGTGCGCCTCCAGGACGGCAGAGCTCCAGCTCTGCTGAGAGGCCCTTTCTGGCAGAGTTGCTGGCGCGAGGCTGCTCTGCCCTGGGCGAGCCTTGCCCAGACTTGCCTCGCTGCTAGGCTTCCTGCCCAGGAAGGAGCAGGCTGCGCGAGGCTGGGAGACGCCACTGGCGCCTTCCTGGCCTCAGCTCCGCTCCTGCCTTGCCTTTGCACCTAGGCCCCAGGAGTCCTTGGGGAGGGCTTAGGGGCCGGTGGCTTGCACACTGCCAAGGGCTCCAGCAGGAAGAGCTCTGTGCGAGGGAAGGGAAGGGCCAGTGCAGGGCTCCTCCAGCGGTTGCTTGGCCGCCCAGGCTCAGCGCCGCACGGAGTGCACCAGGCTCCCAGGGCCCCTGGCTGGGGTCTGCAGCCCCGCACACCCGGAGGCTGACTCCCTGGGCGCCCAGCAGCTGCCTCACACACGTAGCTTCCCTAGCGCTCTCCTCCCCAGCAGAGACGTGTGCAGCTGGTTGTGGCCTGCCCCTGCGTGCCTGGGCTCCCGCGCACAGCCCCAGCTCAGGGCAAGCAGCCCCTGAGCCAAGACCTGAAGAAGGCGCAGAGCGCCCCCACCTGGAAGCCGAGTGAACAGCTGGGGGGGAGGCGAGCCTCCTCGAGGGAAGAAGAGGCAGCCCAGCCTCGTTTGGCTCAAGCCCTACTTGGCTGGAGCCAAGTGCGCCTCCAGGACGGCAGAGCTCCAGCTCTGCTGAGAGGCCCGTTCTGGCAGAGTTGCTGGCGCGAGGCTGCTCTGCCCTGGGCGAGCCTTGCCCAGACTTCCCTCGCTGCTAGGCTTCCTGCCCAGGAAGGAGCAGGCTGCGCGAGGCTGGGAGACGCCACTGGCGCCTTCCTGGCCTCAGCTCCGCTCCTGCCTTGCCTTTGCACCTAGGCCCCAGGCCTCCTTGGGGAGGACTTAGGGGCCAGGGGCTTGCACACTGCCAAGGGCTCCAGCAGGAAGAGCTCTGTGCGAGGGAAGGGAAGGGCCAGTGCAGGGCTCCTCCAGCGGTTGCTTGGCAGCCCAGGCTCAGCGCCGCACGGAGTGCACCAGGCTCCCAGGGCCCCTGGCTGGGGTCTGCAGCCCCGCACACACGGAGGCTGACTCCCTGGGCGCCCAGCTGCTGCCTCACACACGTAGCTTCCCTAGCGCTTTCCTCCCCAGCAGAGACGTGTGCAGCTGGTTGGGGCCTGCCCCTGTGTGCCTGGGCTCCCGCCCACAGCCCCAGCTCAGGGCAAGCAGCCCCTGAGCCAAGACCTGCAGGAGGCGCAGAGCGCCCCCACCTGGAAGCCGAGTGAACAGCTGGCGGGGAGGCGAGCCTCCTCGAGGGAAGAAGAGGCAGCCCAGCCTCGTTTGGCTCAAGCCCTACTTGGCTGGAGCCGAGTGCGCCTCCAGGACGGCAGAGCTCCAGCTCTGCTCAGAGGCCCGATCTGGCAGAGTTGCTGGCGCGAGGCTGCTCTGCCCTGGGCGAGCCTTGGCCAGAATGCCTCGCTGCTAGGCTTCCTGCCCAGGAAGGAGCAGGCTGCGCGAGGCTGTGAGACGCCACTGGCGCCTTCCTGGCCTCAGCTCCGCTCCTGCCTTGCCTTTGCACCTAGGCCCCAGGCGTCCTTGGGGAGGGCTTAGGGGCCGGTGGCTTGCACACTGCCAAGGGCTCCAGCAGGAAGAGCTCTGTGCGAGGGAAGGGAAGGGCCAGTGCAGGGCTCCTCCAGCGGTTGCTTGGCCGCCCAGACTCAGCACCGCACGGAGTGCACCAGGCTCCCAGGGCCCCTGGCTGGGGTCTGCAGCCCCGCACACCCGGAGGCTGACTCCCTGGGCGCCCAGCAGCTGCCTCACACACGTAGCTTCCCTAGCGCTCTCGTCTCCAGCAGAGATGTGTGCAGCTGGTTGGGGCCTGCCCCTGCGTGCCTGGGCTCCCGCCCACAGCCCCAGCTCAGGGCAAGCAGCCCCTGAGCCAAGACCTGCAGGAGGCGCAGAGCGCCCCCACCTGGAAGCCCAGTGAACAGCTGGCGGGGAGGCGAGCCTCCTCGAGGGAAGAAGAGGCAGCCCAGCCTCGTTTGGCTCAAGCCCTACTTGGCTGGAGCCGAGTGCGCCTCCAGGACGGCAGAGCTCCAGCTCTGCTCAGAGGCCCGTTCTGCCAGAGTTGCTGGCGCGAGGCTGCTCTGCCCTGGGCGAGCCTTGCCCAGACTTGCCTCGCTGCTAGGCTTCCTGCCCAGGAAGGAGCAGGCTGCGCGAGGCTGGGAGACGCCACTGGCGCCTTCCTGGCCTCAGCTCCGCTCCTGCCTTGCCTTTGCACCTAGGCCCCAGGCGTCCTTGGGGAGGGCTTAGGGGCCGGTGGCTTGCACACTGCCAAGGGCTCCAGCAGGAAGAGCTCTGTGCGAGGGAAGGGAAGGGCCAGTGCAGGGCTCCTCCAGCGGTTGCTTGGCCGCCCAGACTCAGCGCCGCACGGAGTGCACCAGGCTCCCAGGGCCCCTGGCTGGGGTCTGCAGCCCCGCACACCCGGAGGCTGACTCCCTGGGCGCCCAGCAGCTGCCTCACACACGTAGCTTCCCTAGCGCTCTCGTCCCCAGCAGAGACGTGTGCAGCTGGTTGGGGCCTGCCCCTGCGTGCCTGGGCTCCCACCCACAGCCCCAGGTCAGGGCAAGCAGCCCCTGAGCCAAGACCTGCAGGAGGCGCAGAGCGCCCCCACCTGGAAGCCGAGTGAACAGCTGGCGGGGAGGCGAGCCTCCTCGAGGGAAGAAGAGGCAGCCCAGCCTCGTTTGGCTCAAGCCCTATTTGGCTGGAGCCGAGTGCGCCTCCAGGACGGCAGAACTCCAGCTCTGCTCAGAGGCCCGATCTGGCAGAGTTGCTGGCGCGAGGCTGCTCTGCCCTGGGCGAGCCTTGCCCAGACTTGCCTCGCTGCTAGGCTTCCTGCCCAGGAAGGAGCAGGCTGCGCGAGGCTGCGAGATGCCACTGGCGCCTTCCTGGCCTCAGCTCCGCTCCTGCCTTGCCTTTGCACTTAGGCCCCAGGCGTCCTTGGGGAGGGCTTAGGGGCCGGTGGCTTGCACACTGCCAAGGGCTCCAGCAGGAAGAGCTCTGTGCGAGGGAAGGGAAGGGCCAGTGCAGGGCTCCTCCAGCGGTTGCTTGGCCGCCCAGACTCAGCACCGCACGGAGTGCACCAGGCTCCCAGGGCCCCGGGCTGGGGTCTGCAGCCCCGCACACCCGGAGGCTGACTCCCTGGGCGCCCAGCAGCTGCCTCACACATGTAGCTTCCCTAGCGCTCTCGTCTCCAGCAGAGATGTGTGCAGCTGGTTGGGGCCTGCCCCTGCGTGCCTGGGCTCCCGCCCACAGCCCCAGCTCAGGGCAAGCAGCCCCTGAGCCAAGACCTGCAGGAGGCGCAGAGCGCCCCCACCTGGAAGCCGAGTGAACAGCTGGCGGGGAGGCGAGCCTCCTCGAGGGAAGAAGAGGCAGCCCAGCCTCGTTTGGCTCAAGCCCTACTTGGCTGGAGCCGAGTGCGCCTCCAGGACGGCAGAGCTCCAGCTCTGCTCAGAGGCCCGTTCTGGCAGAGTTGCTGGCGCGAGGCTGCTCTGCCCTGGGCGAGCCTTGCCCAGACTTCCCTCGCTGCTAGGCTTCCTGCCCAGGAAGGAGCAGGCTGCGCGAGGCTGGGAGACGCCACTGGCGCCTTCCTGGCCTCAGCTCCGCTCCTGCCTTGCCTTTGCACCTAGGCCCCAGGCGTCCTTGGGGAGGGCTTAGGGGCCGGTGGCTTGCACACTGCCAAGGGCTCCAGCAGGAAGAGCTCTGTGCGAGGGAAGGGAAGGGCCAGTGCAGGGCTCCTCCAGCGGTTGCTTGGCCGCCCAGGCTCAGCGCCGCACGGAGTGCACCAGGCTTCCATGGCCCCTGGCTGGGGTCTGCAGCCCCGCACACCCGGAGGCTGACTCCCTGGGCGCCCAGCAGCTGCCTCACACACGTAGCTTCCCTAGCGCTCTCCTCCCCAGCAGAGACGTGTGCAGCTGGTTGGGGCCTGGCCCTGCGTGCCTGGGCTCCCACCCACAGCCCCAGCTCAGGGCAAGCAGCCCCTGAGCCAAGACCTGCAGAAGGCGCAGAGCGCCCCCACCTGGAAGCCAAGTGAACAGCTGGCGGGGAGGCGAGCCTCCTCGAGGGAAGAAGAGGCAGCCCAGCCTCGTTTGGCTCAAGCCCTACTTGGCTGGAGCCGAGTGTGCCTCCAGGACGGCAGAGCTCCAGCTCTGCTCAGAGGCCCGTTCTGGCAGAGTTGCTGGCGCGAGGCTGCTCTGCCCTGGGCGAGCCTTGCCCAGACTTGCCTCGCTGCTAGGCTTCCTGCCCAGGAAGGAGCAGGCTGCACGAGGCTGGGAGACGCCACTGGCGCCTTCCTGGCCTCAGCTCCGCTCCTGCCTTGCCTTTGCACCTAGGCCCCAGGCGTCCTTGGGGAGGGCTTAGGGGCCGGTGGCTTGCACACTGCCAAGGGCTCCAGCAGGAAGAGCTCTGGGCGAGGGAAGGGAAGGGTCAGTGCAGGGCTCCTCCAGCGGTTGCTTGGCCGCCCAGGCTCAGCGCCGCACGGAGTGCACCAGGCTCCCAGGGCCCCTGGCTGGGGTCTGCAGCCCCGCACACCCGGAGGCTGACTCCCTGGGCGCCCAGCAGCTGCCTCACACACGTAGCTTCCCTAGCGCTCTCCTCCCCAGCAGAGACGTGTGCAGCTGGTTGGGGCCTGCCCCTGCGTGCCTGGGCTCCCGCCCACAGCCCCAGCTCAGGGCAAGCAGCCCCTGAGCCAAGACCTGCAGGAGGCGCAGAGCGCCCCCACCTGGAAGCCGAGTGAACAGCTGGCGGGGAGGCGAGCCTCCTCGAGGGAAGAAGAGGCAGCCCAGCCTCGTTTGGCTCAAGCCCTACTTGGCTGGAGCCGAGTGCGCCTCCAGGACGGCAGAGCTCCAGCTCTGCTGAGAGGCCCTTTCTGGCAGAGTTGCTGGCGCGAGGCTGCTCTGCCCTGGGCGAGCCTTGCCCAGACTTGCCTCGCTGCTAGGCTTCCTGCCCAGGAAGGAGCAGGCTGCGCGAGGCTGGGAGACGCCACTGGCGCCTTCCTGGCCTCAGCTCCGCTCCTGCCTTGCCTTTGCACCTAGGCCCCAGGAGTCCTTGGGGAGGGCTTAGGGGCCGGTGGCTTGCACACTGCCAAGGGCTCCAGCAGGAAGAGCTCTGTGCGAGGGAAGGGAAGGGCCAGTGCAGGGCTCCTCCAGCGGTTGCTTGGCCGCCCAGGCTCAGCGCCGCACGGAGTGCACCAGGCTCCCAGGGCCCCTGGCTGGGGTCTGCAGCCCCGCACACCTGGAGGCTGACTCCCTGGGAGCCCAGCAGCTGCCTCACACACGTAGCTTCCCTAGCGCTCTCCTCCCCAGCAGAGACGTGTGCAGCTGGTTGGGGCCTGCCCCTGCGTGCCTGGGCTCCCGCGCACAGCCCCAGCTCAGGGCAAGCAGCCCCTGAGCCAAGACCTGAAGAAGGCGCAGAGCGCCCCCACCTGGAAGCCGAGTGAACAGCTGGCGGGGAGGCGAGCCTCCTCGAGGGAAGAAGAGGCAGCCCAGCCTCGTTTGGCTCAAGCCCTACTTGGCTGGAGCCAAGTGCGCCTCCAGGACGGCAGAGCTCCAGCTCTGCTGAGAGGCCCGTTCTGGCAGAGTTGCTGGCGCGAGGCTGCTCTGCCCT
Source organism: Ovis canadensis (assembly GCF_042477335.2). Classification (NCBI taxonomy): domain Eukaryota; kingdom Metazoa; phylum Chordata; class Mammalia; order Artiodactyla; family Bovidae; genus Ovis; species Ovis canadensis. The sequence continues at coordinate 150,128 of NC_091264.1, forward strand.
GGGCGAGCCTTGCCCAGACTTGCCTCGCTGCTAGGCTTCCTGCCCAGGAAGGAGCAGGCTGCGCGAGGCTGGGAGACGCCACTGGCGCCTTCCTGGCCTCAGCTCCGCTCCTGCCTTGCCTTTGCACCTAGGCCCCAGGCCTCCTTGGGGAGGACTTAGGGGCCAGGGGCTTGCACACTGCCAAGGGCTCCAGCAGGAAGAGCTCTGTGCGAGGGAAGGGAAGGGCCAGTGCAGGGCTCCTCCAGCGGTTGCTTGGCAGCCCAGGCTCAGCGCCGCACGGAGTGCACCAGGCTCCCAGGGCCCCTGGCTGGGGTCTGCAGCCCCGCACACACGGAGGCTGACTCCCTGGGCGCCCAGCTGCTGCCTCACACACGTAGCTTCCCTAGCGCTCTCCTCCCCAGCAGAGACGTGTGCAGCTGGTTGGGGCCTGCCCCTGTGTGCCTGGGCTCCCGCCCACAGCCCCAGCTCAGGGCAAGCAGCCCCTGAGCCAAGACCTGCAGGAGGCGCAGAGCGCCCCCACCTGGAAGCCGAGTGAACAGCTGGCGGGGAGGCGAGCCTCCTCGAGGGAAGAAGAGGCAGCCCAGCCTCGTTTGGCTCAAGCCCTACTTGGCTGGAGCCGAGTGCGCCTCCAGGACGGCAGAGCTCCAGCTCTGCTCAGAGGCCCGATCTGGCAGAGTTGCTGGCGCGAGGCTGCTCTGCCCTGGGCGAGCCTTGGCCAGAATGCCTCGCTGCTAGGCTTCCTGCCCAGGAAGGAGCAGGCTGCGCGAGGCTGTGAGACGCCACTGGCGCCTTCCTGGCCTCAGCTCCGCTCCTGCCTTGCCTTTGCACCTAGGCCCCAGGCGTCCTTGGGGAGGGCTTAGGGGCCGGTGGCTTGCACACTGCCAAGGGCTCCAGCAGGAAGAGCTCTGTGCGAGGGAAGGGAAGGGCCAGTGCAGGGCTCCTCCAGCGGTTGCTTGGCCGCCCAGACTCAGCACCGCACGGAGTGCACCAGGCTCCCAGGGCCCCTGGCTGGGGTCTGCAGCCCCGCACACCCGGAGGCTGACTCCCTGGGCGCCCAGCAGCTGCCTCACACACGTAGCTTCCCTAGCGCTCTCGTCTCCAGCAGAGATGTGTGCAGCTGGTTGGGGCCTGCCCCTGCGTGCCTGGGCTCCCGCCCACAGCCCCAGCTCAGGGCAAGCAGCCCCTGAGCCAAGACCTGCAGGAGGCGCAGAGCGCCCCCACCTGGAAGCCGAGTGAACAGCTGGCGGGGAGGCGAGACTCCTCGAGGGAAGAAGAGGCAGCCCAGCCTCGTTTGGCTCAAGCCCTACTTGGCTGGAGCCGAGTGCGCCTCCAGGACGGCAGAGCTCCAGCTCTGCTCAGAGGCCCGTTCTGGCAGAGTTGCTGGCGCGAGGCTGCTCTGCCCTGGGCGAGCCTTGCCCAGACTTGCCTCGCTGCTAGGCTTCCTGCCCAGGAAGGAGCAGGCTGCGCGAGGCAGGGAGACGCCACTGGCGCCTTCCTGGCCTCAGCTCCGCTCCTGCCTTGCCTTTGCACCTAGGCCCCAGGCGTCCTTGGGGAGGGCTTAGGGGCCGGTGGCTTGCACACTGCCAAGGGCTCCAGCAGGAAGAGCTCTGTGCGTGGGAAGGGAAGGGCCAGTGCAGGGCTCCTCCAGCGGTTGCTTGGCCGCCCAGACTCAGCGCCGCACGGAGTGCACCAGGCTCCCAGGGCCCCTGGCTGGGGTCTGCAGCCCCGCACACCCGGAGGCTGACTCCCTGGGCGCCCAGCAGCTGCCTCACACACGTAGCTTCCCTAGCGCTCTCGTCCCCAGCAGAGACGTGTGCAGCTGGTTGGGGCCTGCCCCTGCGTGCCTGGGCTCCCACCCACAGCCCCAGGTCAGGGCAAGCAGCCCCTGAGCCAAGACCTGCAGGAGGCGCAGAGCGCCCCCACCTGGAAGCCGAGTGAACAGCTGGCGGGGAGGCGAGCCTCCTCGAGGGAAGAAGAGGCAGCCCAGCCTCGTTTGGCTCAAGCCCTATTTGGCTGGAGCCGAGTGCGCCTCCAGGACGGCAGAACTCCAGCTCTGCTCAGAGGCCCGATCTGGCAGAGTTGCTGGCGCGAGGCTGCTCTGCCCTGGGCGAGCCTTGCCCAGACTTGCCTCGCTGCTAGGCTTCCTGCCCAGGAAGGAGCAGGCTGCGCGAGGCTGGGAGATGCCACTGGCGCCGTCCTGGCCTCAGCTCCGCTCCTGCCTTGCCTTTGCACTTAGGCCCCAGGCGTCCTTGGGGAGGGCTTAGGGGCCGGTGGCTTGCACACTGCCAAGGGCTCCAGCAGGAAGAGCTCTGTGCGAGGGAAGGGAAGGGCCAGTGCAGGGCTCCTCCAGCGGTTGCTTGGCCGCCCAGACTCAGCACCGCACGGAGTGCACCAGGCTCCCAGGGCCCCGGGCTGGGGTCTGCAGCCCCGCACACCCGGAGGCTGACTCCCTGGGCGCCCAGCAGCTGCCTCACACATGTAGCTTCCCTAGCGCTCTCGTCTCCAGCAGAGATGTGTGCAGCTGGTTGGGGCCTGCCCCTGCGTGCCTGGGCTCCCGCCCACAGCCCCAGCTCAGGGCAAGCAGCCCCTGAGCCAAGACCTGCAGGAGGCGCAGAGCGCCCCCACCTGGAAGCCGAGTGAACAGCTGGCGGGGAGGCGAGCCTCCTCGAGGGAAGAAGAGGCAGCCCAGCCTCGTTTGGCTCAAGCCCTACTTGGCTGGAGCCGAGTGCGCCTCCAGGACGGCAGAGCTCCAGCTCTGCTCAGAGGCCCGTTCTGGCAGAGTTGCTGGCGCGAGGCTGCTCTGCCCTGGGCGAGCCTTGCCCAGACTTCCCTCGCTGCTAGGCTTCCTGCCCAGGAAGGAGCAGGCTGCGCGAGGCTGGGAGACGCCACTGGCGCCTTCCTGGCCTCAGCTCCGCTCCTGCCTTGCCTTTGCACCTAGGCCCCAGGCGTCCTTGGGGAGGGCTTAGGGGCCGGTGGCTTGCACACTGCCAAGGGCTCCAGCAGGAAGAGCTCTGTGCGAGGGAAGGGAAGGGCCAGTGCAGGGCTCCTCCAGCGGTTGCTTGGCCGCCCAGGCTCAGCGCCGCACGGAGTGCACCAGGCTTCCATGGCCCCTGGCTGGGGTCTGCAGCCCCGCACACCCGGAGGCTGACTCCCTGGGCGCCCAGCAGCTGCCTCACACACGTAGCTTCCCTAGCGCTCTCCTCCCCAGCAGAGACGTGTGCAGCTGGTTGGGGCCTGGCCCTGCGTGCCTGGGCTCCCACCCACAGCCCCAGCTCAGGGCAAGCAGCCCCTGAGCCAAGACCTGCAGAAGGCGCAGAGCGCCCCCACCTGGAAGCCAAGTGAACAGCTGGCGGGGAGGCGAGCCTCCTCGAGGGAAGAAGAGGCAGCCCAGCCTCGTTTGGCTCAAGCCCTACTTGGCTGGAGCCGAGTGTGCCTCCAGGACGGCAGAGCTCCAGCTCTGCTCAGAGGCCCGTTCTGGCAGAGTTGCTGGCGCGAGGCTGCTCTGCCCTGGGCGAGCCTTGCCCAGACTTGCCTCGCTGCTAGGCTTCCTGCCCAGGAAGGAGCAGGCTGCACGAGGCTGGGAGACGCCACTGGCGCCTTCCTGGCCTCAGCTCCGCTCCTGCCTTGCCTTTGCACCTAGGCCCCAGGCGTCCTTGGGGAGGGCTTAGGGGCCGGTGGCTTGCACACTGCCAAGGGCTCCAGCAGGAAGAGCTCTGGGCGAGGGAAGGGAAGGGTCAGTGCAGGGCTCCTCCAGCGGTTGCTTGGCCGCCCAGGCTCAGCGCCGCACGGAGTGCACCAGGCTCCCAGGGCCCCTGGCTGGGGTCTGCAGCCCCGCACACCCGGAGGCTGACTCCCTGGGCGCCCAGCAGCTGCCTCACACACGTAGCTTCCCTAGCGCTCTCCTCCCCAGCAGAGACGTGTGCAGCTGGTTGGGGCCTGCCCCTGCGTGCCTGGGCTCCCGCCCACAGCCCCAGCTCAGGGCAAGCAGCCCCTGAGCCAAGACCTGCAGGAGGCGCAGAGCGCCCCCACCTGGAAGCCGAGTGAACAGCTGGCGGGGAGGCGAGCCTCCTCGAGGGAAGAAGAGGCAGCCCAGCCTCGTTTGGCTCAAGCCCTACTTGGCTGGAGCCGAGTGCGCCTCCAGGACGGCAGAGCTCCAGCTCTGCTCAGAGGCCCGTTCTGGCAGAGTTGCTGGCGCGAGGCTGCTCTGCCCTGGGCGAGCCTTGCCCAGACTTGCCTCGCTGCTAGGCTTCCTGCCCAGGAAGGAGCAGGCTGCACGAGGCTGGGAGACGCCACTGGCGCCTTCCTGGCCTCAGCTCCGCTCCTGCCTTGCCTTTGCACCTAGGCCCCAGGCGTCCTTGGGGAGGGCTTAGGGGCCGGTGGCTTGCACACTGCCAAGGGCTCCAGCAGGAAGAGCTCTGGGCGAGGGAAGGGAAGGGTCAGTGCAGGGCTCCTCCAGCGGTTGCTTGGCCGCCCAGGCTCAGCGCCGCACGGAGTGCACCAGGCTCCCAGGGCCCCTGGCTGGGGTCTGCAGCCCCGCACACCCGGAGGCTGACTCCCTGGGCGCCCAGCAGCTGCCTCACACACGTAGCTTCCCTAGCGCTCTCCTCCCCAGCAGAGACGTGTGCAGCTGGTTGGGGCCTGCCCCTGCGTGCCTGGGCTCCCGCCCACAGCCCCAGCTCAGGGCAAGCAGCCCCTGAGCCAAGACCTGCAGGAGGCGCAGAGCGCCCCCACCTGGAAGCCGAGTGAACAGCTGGCGGGGAGGCGAGCCTCCTCGAGGGAAGAAGAGGCAGCCCAGCCTCGTTTGGCTCAAGCCCTACTTGGCTGGAGCCGAGTGCGCCTCCAGGACGGCAGAGCTCCAGCTCTGCTGAGAGGCCCTTTCTGGCAGAGTTGCTGGCGCGAGGCTGCTCTGCCCTGGGCGAGCCTTGCCCAGACTTGCCTCGCTGCTAGGCTTCCTGCCCAGGAAGGAGCAGGCTGCGCGAGGCTGGGAGATGCCACTGGCGCCTTCCTGGCCTCAGCTCCGCTCCTGCCTTGCCTTTGCACCTAGGCCCCAGGAGTCCTTGGGGAGGGCTTAGGGGCCGGTGGCTTGCACACTGCCAAGGGCTCCAGCAGGAAGAGCTCTGTGCGAGGGAAGGGAAGGGCCAGTGCAGGGCTCCTCCAGCGGTTGCTTGGCCGCCCAGGCTCAGCGCCGCACGGAGTGCACCAGGCTCCTAGGGCCCCTGGCTGGGGTCTGCAGCCCCGCACACCCGGAGGCTGACTCCCTGGGCGCCCAGCAGCTGCCTCACACACGTAGCTTCCCTAGCGCTCTCCTCCCCAGCAGAGACGTGTGCAGCTGGTTGGGGCCTGCCCCTGCGTGCCTGGGCTCCCGCCCACAGCCCCAGCTCAGGGCAAGCAGCCCCTGAGCCAAGACCTGAAGAAGGCGCAGAGCGCCCCCACCTGGAAGCCGAGTGAACAGCTGGCGGGGAGGCGAGCCTCCTCGAGGGAAGAAGAGGCAGCCCAGCCTCGTTTGGCTCAAGCCCTACTTGGCTGGAGCCAAGTGCGCCTCCAGGACGGCAGAGCTCCAGCTCTGCTGAGAGGCCCGTTCTGGCAGAGTTGCTGGCGCGAGGCTGCTCTGCCCTGGGCGAGCCTTGCCCAGACTTGCCTCGCTGCTAGGCTTCCTGCCCAGGAAGGAGCAGGCTGCGCGAGGCTGGGAGACGCCACTGGCGCCTTCCTGGCCTCAGCTCCGCTCCTGCCTTGCCTTTGCACCTAGGCCCCAGGCCTCCTTGGGGAGGACTTAGGGGCCAGGGGCTTGCACACTGCCAAGGGCTCCATCAGGAAGAGCTCTGTGCGAGGGAAGGGAAGGGCCAGTGCAGGGCTCCTCCAGCGGTTGCTTGGCAGCCCAGGCTCAGCGCCGCACGGAGTGCACCAGGCTCCCAGGGCCCCTGGCTGGGGTCTGCAGCCCCGCACACACGGAGGCTGACTCCCTGGGCGCCCAGCTGCTGCCTCACACACGTAGCTTCCCTAGCGCTCTCCTCCCCAGCAGAGACGTGTGCAGCTGGTTGGGGCCTGCCCCTGTGTGCCTGGGCTCCCGCCCACAGCCCCAGCTCAGGGCAAGCAGCCCCTGAGCCAAGACCTGCAGGAGGCGCAGAGCGCCCCCACCTGGAAGCCGAGTGAACAGCTGGCGGGGAGGCGAGCCTCCTCGAGGGAAGAAGAGGCAGCCCAGCCTCGTTTGGCTCAAGCCCTACTTGGCTGGAGCCGAGTGCGCCTCCAGGACGGCAGAGCTCCAGCTCTGCTCAGAGGCCCGATCTGGCAGAGTTGCTGGCGCGAGGCTGCTCTGCCCTGGGCGAGCCTTGGCCAGAATGCCTCGCTGCTAGGCTTCCTGCCCAGGAAGGAGCAGGCTGCGCGAGGCTGTGAGACGCCACTGGCGCCTTCCTGGCCTCAGCTCCGCTCCTGCCTTGCCTTTGCACCTAGGCCCCAGGCGTCCTTGGGGAGGGCTTAGGGGCCGGTGGCTTGCACACTGCCAAGGGCTCCAGCAGGAAGAGCTCTGTGCGAGGGAAGGGAAGGGCCAGTGCAGGGCTCCTCCAGCGGTTGCTTGGCCGCCCAGACTCAGCACCGCACGGAGTGCACCAGGCTCCCAGGGCCCCTGGCTGGGGTCTGCAGCCCCGCACACCCGGAGGCTGACTCCCTGGGCGCCCAGCAGCTGCCTCACACACGTAGCTTCCCTAGCGCTCTCGTCTCCAGCAGAGATGTGTGCAGCTGGTTGGGGCCTGCCCCTGCGTGCCTGGGCTCCCGCCCACAGCCCCAGCTCAGGGCAAGCAGCCCCTGAGCCAAGACCTGCAGGAGGCGCAGAGCGCCCCCACCTGGAAGCCGAGTGAACAGCTGGCGGGGAGGCGAGCCTCCTCGAGGGAAGAAGAGGCAGCCCAGCCTCGTTTGGCTCAAGCCCTACTTGGCTGGAGCCGAGTGCGCCTCCAGGACGGCAGAGCTCCAGCTCTGCTCAGAGGCCCGTTCTGGCAGAGTTGCTGGCGCGAGGCTGCTCTGCCCTGGGCGAGCCTTGCCCAGACTTGCCTCGCTGCTAGGCTTCCTGCCCAGGAAGGAGCAGGCTGCGCGAGGCTGGGAGACGCCACTGGCGCCTTCCTGGCATCAGCTCCGCTCCTGCCTTGCCTTTGCACCTAGGCCCCAGGCGTCCTTGGGGAGGGCTTAGGGGCCGGTGGCTTGCACACTGCCAAGGGCTCCAGCAGGAAGAGCTCTGTGCGAGGGAAGGGAAGGGCCAGTGCAGGGCTCCTCCAGCGGTTGCTTGGCCGCCCAGACTCAGCACCGCACGGAGTGCACCAGGCTCCCAGGGCCCCTGGCTGGGGTCTGCAGCCCCGCACACCCGGAGGCTGACTCCCTGGGCGCCCAGCAGCTGCCTCACACACGTAGCTTCCCTAGCGCTCTCGTCCCCAGCAGAGACGTGTGCAGCTGGTTGGGGCCTGCCCCTGCGTGCCTGGGCTCCCACCCACAGCCCCAGGTAGGGCAAGCAGCCCCTGAGCCAAGACCAGCAGGAGGCGCAGAGCGCCCCCACCTGGAAGCCGAGTGAACAGCTGGCGGGGAGGCGAGCCTCCTCGAGGGAAGAAGAGGCAGCCCAGCCTCGTTTGGCTCAAGCCCTATTTGGCTGGAGCCGAGTGCGCCTCCAGGACGGCAGAACTCCAGCTCTGCTCAGAGGCCCGATCTGGCAGAGTTGCTGGCGCGAGGCTGCTCTGCCCTGGGCGAGCCTTGCCCAGACTTGCCTCGCTGCTAGGCTTCCTGCCCAGGAAGGAGCAGGCTGTGCGAGGCTGGGAGACGCCACTGGCGCCTTCCTGGCCTCAGCTCCGCTCCTGCCTTGCCTTTGCACCTAGGCCCCAGGCGTCCTTGGGGAGGGCTTAGGGGCCGGTGGCTTGCACACTGCCAAGGGCTCCAGCAGGAAGAGCTCTGTGCGAGGAAAGGGAAGGGCCAGTGCAGGGCTCCTCCAGCGGTTGCTTGGCCGCCCAGGCTCAGCGCCGCACGGAGTGCACCAGGCTCCCAGGGCCCCTGGCTGGGGTCTGCAGCCCCGCACACCCGGAGGCTGACTCCCTGGGCGCCCAGCAGCTGCCTCACACACGTAGCTTCCCTAGCGCTCTCCTCCCCAGCAGAGACATGCGCAGCTGGTTGGGGCCTGCCCCTGCGTGCCTGGGCTCCCGCCCACAGCCCCAGCTCAGGGCAAGCAGCCCCTGAGCCAAGACCTGCAGGAGGCGCAGAACGCCCCCACCTGGAAGCCGAGTGAACAGCTGGCGGGGAAGCGAGCCTCCTCGAGGGAAGAAGAGGCAGCCCAGCCTCGTTTGGCTCAAGCCCTACTTGGCTGGAGCCGAGTGCGCCTCCAGGACGGCAGAGCTCCAGCTCTGCTCAGAGGCCCGTTCTGGCAGAGTTGCTGGCGCGAGGCTGCTCTGCCCTGGGCGAGCCTTGCCCAGACTTGCCTCGCTGCTAGGCTTCCTGCCCAGGAAGGAGCAGGCTGCGCGAGGCTGGGAGACGCCACTGGCGCCTTCCTGGCCTCAGCTCCGCTCCTGCCTTGCCTTTGCACCTAGGCCCCAGGCGTCCTTGGGGAGGGCTTAGGGGCCGGTGGCTTGCACACTGCCAAGGGCTCCAGCAGGAAGAGCTCTGTGCGAGGGAAGGGAAGGGCCAGTGCAGGGCTCCTCCAGCGGTTGCTTGGCCGCCCAGACTCAGCGCCGCACGGAGTGCACCAGGCTCCCAGGGCCCCTGGCTGGGGTCTGCAGACCCGCACACCCGGAGGCTGACTCCCTGGGCGCCCAGCAGCTGCCTCACACACGTAGCTTCCCTAGCGCTCTCGTCCCCAGCAGAGACGTGTGCAGCTGGTTGGGGCCTGCCCCTGCGTGCCTGGGCTCCCACCCACAGCCCCAGGTCAGGGCAAGCAGCCCCTGAGCCAAGACCTGCAGGAGGCGCAGAGCGCCCCCACCTGGAAGCCGAGTGAACAGCTGGCGGGGAGGCGAGCCTCCTCGAGGGAAGAAGAGGCAGCCCAGCCTCGTTTGGCTCAAGCCCTACTTGGCTGGAGCCGAGTGCGCCTCCAGGACGGCAGAACTCCAGCTCTGCTCAGAGGCCCGATCTGGCAGAGTTGCTGGCGCGAGGCTGCTCTGCCCTGGGCGAGCCTTGCCCAGACTTGCTCGCTGCTAGGCTTCCTGCCCAGGAAGGAGCAGGCTGCGCGAGGCTGGGAGATGCCACTGGCGCCTTCCTGGCCTCAGCTCCGCTCCTGCCTTGCCTTTGCACCTAGGCCCCAGGCGTCCTTGGGGAGGGCTTAGGGGCCGGTGGCTTGCACACTGCCAAGGGCTCCAGCAGGAAGAGCTCTGTGCGAGGGAAGGGAAGGGCCAGTGCAGGGCTCCTCCAGCGGTTGCTTTGCCGCCCAGGCTCAGCGCCGGACGGAGTGCACCAGGCTCCCAGGGCCCCTGGCTGGGGTCTGCAGCCCCGCACACCCGGAGGTTGACTCCCTGGGCGCCCAGCAGCTGCCTCACACACGTAGCTTCCCTAGCACTCTCCTCCCCAGCAGAGACGTGCGCAGCTGGTTGGGGCCTGCCCCTGCGTGCCTGGGCTCCCACCCACAGCCCCAGCTCAGGGCAAGCAGCCCCTGAGCCAAGAACTGCAGGAGGCGCAGAGCGCCCCCACCTGGAAGCCGAGTGAACAGCTGGCGGGGAGGCGAGCCTCCTCGAGGGAAGAAGAGGCAGCCCAGCCTCGTTTGGCTCAAGCCCTACTTGGCTGGAGCCGAGTGCGCCTCCAGGACGGCAGAGCTCCAGCTCTGCTCAGAGGCCCGTTCTGGCAGAGTTGCTGGCGCGAGGCTGCTCTGCCCTGGGCGAGCCTTGCCCAGACTTGCCTCGCTGCTAGGCTTCCTGCCCAGGAAGGAGCAGGCTGCGCGAGGCTGGGAGACGCCACTGGCGCCTTCCTGGCCTCAGCTCCGCTCCTGCCTTGCCTTTGCACTTAGGCCCCAGGCGTCCTTGGGGAGGGCTTAGGGGCCGGTGGCTTGCACACTGCCAAGGACTCCAGCAGGAAGAGCTCTGTGCGAGGGAAGGGAAGGGCCAGTGCAGGGCTCCTCCAGCGGTTGCTTGGCCGCCCAGGCTCAGCACCGCACGAAGTGCACCAGGCTCCCAGGGCCCCTGGCTGGGGTCTGCAGCCCCGCACACCCGGAGGCTGACTCCCTGGGCGCCCAGCAGCTGCCTCACACACGTAGCTTCCCTAGCGCTCTCGTCTCCAGCAGAGATGTGTGCAGCTGGTTGGGGCCTGCCCCTGCGTGCCTGGGCTCCCGCCCACAGCCCCAGCTCAGGGCAAGCAGCCCCTGAGCCAAGACCTGCAGGAGGCGCAGAGCGCCCCCACCTGGAAGCCGAGTGAACAGCTGGCGGGGAGGCGAGCCTCCTCGAGAGAAGAAGAGGCAGCCCAGCCTCGTTTGGCTCAAGCCCTACTTGGCTGGAGCCGAGTGCGCCTCCAGGACGGCAGAGCTCCAGCTCTGCTCAGAGGCCCGTTCTGGCAGAGTTGCTGGCGCGAGGCTGCTCTGCCCTGGGCGAGCCTTGCCCAGACTTGCCTCGCTGCTAGGCTTCCTGCCCAGGAAGGAGCAGGCTGCGCGAGGCTGGGAGACGCCACTGGCGCCTTCCTGGCCTCAGCTCCGCTCCTGCCTTGCCTTTGCACCTAGGCCCCAGGCGTCCTTGGGGAGGGCTTAGGGGCCGGTGGCTTGCACACTGCCAAGGGCTCCAGCAGGAAGAGCTCTGTGCGAGGGAAGGGAAGGGCCAGTGCAGGGCTCCTCCAGCGGTTGCTTGGCCGCCCAGACTCAGCACCGCACGGAGTGCACCAGGCTCCCAGGGCCCCTGGCTGGGGTCTGCAGTCCCGCACACCCGGAGGCTGACTCCCTGGGCGCCCAGCAGCTGCCTCACACACGTAGCTTCCCTAGCGCTCTCGTCGCCAGCAGAGATGTGTGCAGCTGGTTGGGGCCTGCCCCTGCGTGCCTGGGCTCCCGCCCACAGCCCCAGCTCAGGGCAAGCAGCCCCTGAGCCAAGACCTGCAGGAGGCGCAGAGCGCCCCCACCTGGAAGCCGAGTGAACAGCTGGGGGGGAGGCGAGCCTCCTCGAGGGAAGAAGAGGCAGCCCAGCCTCGTTTGGCTCAAGCCCTACTTGGCTGGAGCCGAGTGCGCCTCCAGGACGGCAGAGCTCCAGCTCTGCTCAGAGGCCCGTTCTGGCAGAGTTGCTGGCGCGAGGCTGCTCTGCCCTGGGCGAGCCTTGCCCAGACTTGCCTCGCTGCTAGGCTTCCTGCCCAGGAAGGAGCAGGCTGCGCGAGGCTGGGAGACGCCACTGGCGCCTTCCTGGCCTCAGCTCCGCTCCTGCCTTGCCTTTGCACCTAGGCCCCAGGCGTCCTTGGGGAGGGCTTAGGGGCCGGTGGCTTGCACACTGCCAGGGGCTCCAGCAGGAAGAGCTCTGTGCGAGGGAAGGGAAGGGCCAGTGCAGGGCTCCTCCAGCGGTTGCTTGGCCGCCCAGACTCAGCGCCGCACGGAGTGCACCAGGCTCCCAGGGCCCCTGGCTGGGGTCTGCAGCCCCGCACACCCGGAGGCTGACTCCCTGGGCGCCCAGCAGCTGCCTCACACACGTAGCTTCCCTAGCGCTCTCGTCCCCAGCAGAGACGTGTGCAGCTGGTTGGGGCCTGCCCCTGCGTGCCTGGGCTCCCACCCACAGCCCCAGGTCAGGGCAAGCAGCCCCTGAGCCAAGACCTGCAGGAGGCGCAGAGCGCCCCCACCTGGAAGCCGAGTGAACAGCTGGCGGGGAGGCGAGCCTCCTCGAGGGAAGAAGAGGCAGCCCAGCCTCGTTTGGCTCAAGCCCTATTTGGCTGGAGCCGAGTGCGCCTCCAGGACGGCAGAACTCCAGCTCTGCTCAGAGGCCCGATCTGGCAGAGTTGCTGGCGCGAGGCTGCTCTGCCCTGGGCGAGCCTTGCCCAGACTTGCCTCGCTGCTAGGCTTCCTGCCCAGGAAGGAGCAGGCTGCGCGAGGCTGGGAGATGCCACTGGCGCCTTCCTGGCCTCAGCTCTGCTCCTGCCTTGCCTTTGCACTTAGGCCCCAGGCGTCCTTGGGGAGGGCTTAGGGGCCGGTGGCTTGCACACTGCCAAGGGCTCCAGCAGGAAGAGCTCTGTGCGAGGGAAGGGAAGGGCCAGTGCAGGGCTCCTCCAGCGGTTGCTTGGCCGCCCAGACTCAGCACCGCACGGAGTGCACCAGGCTCCCAGGGCCCCGGGCTGGGGTCTGCAGCCCCGCACACCCGGAGGCTGACTCCCTGGGCGCCCAGCAGCTGCCTCACACATGTAGCTTCCCTAGCGCTCTCGTCTCCAGCAGAGATGTGTGCAGCTGGTTGGGGCCTGCCCCTGCGTGCCTGGGCTCCCGCCCACAGCCCCAGCTCAGGGCAAGCAGCCCCTGAGCCAAGACCTGCAGGAGGCGCAGAGCGCCCCCACCTGGAAGCCGAGTGAACAGCTGGCGGGGAGGCGAGCCTCCTCGAGGGAAGAAGAGGCAGCCCAGCCTCGTTTGGCTCAAGCCCTACTTGGCTGGAGCCGAGTGCGCCTCCAGGACGGCAGAGCTCCAGCTCTGCTCAGAGGCCCGTTCTGGCAGAGTTGCTGGCGCGAGGCTGCTCTGCCCTGGGCGAGCCTTGCCCAGACTTCCCTCGCTGCTAGGCTTCCTGCCCAGGAAGGAGCAGGCTGCGCGAGGCTGGGAGACGCCACTGGCGCCTTCCTGGCCTCAGCTCCGCTCCTGCCTTGCCTTTGCACCTAGGCCCCAGGCGTCCTTGGGGAGGGCTTAGGGGCCGGTGGCTTGCACACTGCCAAGGGCTCCAGCAGGAAGAGCTCTGTGCGAGGGAAGGGAAGGGCCAGTGCAGGGCTCCTCCAGCGGTTGCTTGGCCGCCCAGGCTCAGCGCCGCACGGAGTGCACCAGGCTTCCATGGCCCCTGGCTGGGGTCTGCAGCCCCGCACACCCGGAGGCTGACTCCCTGGGCGCCCAGCAGCTGCCTCACACACGTAGCTTCCCTAGCGCTCTCCTCCCCAGCAGAGACGTGTGCAGCTGGTTGGGGCCTGGCCCTGCGTGCCTGGGCTCCCACCCACAGCCCCAGCTCAGGGCAAGCAGCCCCTGAGCCAAGACCTGCAGAAGGCGCAGAGCGCCCCCACCTGGAAGCCAAGTGAACAGCTGGCGGGGAGGCGAGCCTCCTCGAGGGAAGAAGAGGCAGCCCAGCCTCGTTTGGCTCAAGCCCTACTTGGCTGGAGCCGAGTGTGCCTCCAGGACGGCAGAGCTCCAGCTCTGCTCAGAGGCCCGTTCTGGCAGAGTTGCTGGCGCGAGGCTGCTCTGCCCTGGGCGAGCCTTGCCCAGACTTGCCTCGCTGCTAGGCTTCCTGCCCAGGAAGGAGCAGGCTGCACGAGGCTGGGAGACGCCACTGGCGCCTTCCTGGCCTCAGCTCCGCTCCTGCCTTGCCTTTGCACCTAGGCCCCAGGCGTCCTTGGGGAGGGCTTAGGGGCCGGTGGCTTGCACACTGCCAAGGGCTCCAGCAGGAAGAGCTCTGGGCGAGGGAAGGGAAGGTTCAGTGCAGGGGGCCACCAGCGGTTGCTTGGCCGCCCAGGCTCAGCGCCGCACGGAGTGCACCAGGCTCCCAGGGCCCCTGGCTGGGGTCTGCAGCCCCGCACATCCGGAGGCTGACTCCCTGGGCGCCCAGCAGCTGCCTCACACACGTAGCTTCCCTAGCGCTCTCCTCCCCAGCAGAGACGTGTGCAGCTGGTTGGGGCCTGCCCCTGCGTGCCTGGGCTCCCGCCCACAGCCCCAGCTCAGGGCAAGCAGCCCCTGAGCCAAGACCTGCAGGAGGCGCAGAGCGCCCCCACCTGGAAGCCGAGTGAACAGCTGGCGGGGAGGCGAGCCTCCTCGAGGGAAGAAGAGGCAGCCCAGCCTCGTTTGGCTCAAGCCCTACTTGGCTGGAGCCAAGTGCGCCTCCAGGACGGCAGAGCTCCAGCTCTGCTGAGAGGCCCGTTCTGGCAGAGTTGCTGGCGCGAGGCTGCTCTGCCCTGGGCGAGCCTTGCCCAGACTTGCCTCGCTGCTAGGCTTCCTGCCCAGGAAGGAGCAGGCTGCGCGAGGCTGGGAGACGCCACTGGCGCCTTCCTGGCCTCAGCTCCGCTCCTGCCTTGCCTTTGCACCTAGGCCCCAGGCCTCCTTGGGGAGGACTTAGGGGCCAGGGGCTTGCACACTGCCAAGGGCTCCAGCAGGAAGAGCTCTGTGCGAGGGAAGGGAAGGGCCAGTGCAGGGCTCCTCCAGCGGTTGCTTGGCAGCCCAGGCTCAGCGCCGCACGGAGTGCACCAGGCTCCCAGGGCCCCTGGCTGGGGTCTGCAGCCCCGCACACACGGAGGCTGACTCCCTGGGCGCCCAGCTGCTGCCTCACACACGTAGCTTCCCTAGCGCTCTCCTCCCCAGCAGAGACGTGTGCAGCTGGTTGGGGCCTGCCCCTGTGTGCCTGGGCTCCCGCCCCCAGCCCCAGCTCAGGGCAAGCAGCCCCTGAGCCAAGACCTGCAGGAGGCGCAGAGCGCCCCCACCTGGAAGCCGAGTGAACAGCTGGCGGGGAGGCGAGCCTCCTCGAGGGAAGAAGAGGCAGCCCAGCCTCGTTTGGCTCAAGCCCTACTTGGCTGGAGCCGAGTGCGCCTCCAGGACGGCAGAGCTCCAGCTCTGCTCAGAGGCCCGATCTGGCAGAGTTGCTGGCGCGAGGCTGCTCTGCCCTGGGCGAGCCTTGGCCAGAATGCCTCGCTGCTAGGCTTCCTGCCCAGGAAGGAGCAGGCTGCGCGAGGCTGTGAGACGCCACTGGCGCCTTCCTGGCCTCAGCTCCGCTCCTGCCTTGCCTTTGCACCTAGGCCCCAGGCGTCCTTGGGGAGGGCTTAGGGGCCGGTGGCTTGCACACTGCCAAGGGCTCCAGCAGGAAGAGCTCTGTGCGAGGGAAGGGAAGGGCCAGTGCAGGGCTCCTCCAGCGGTTGCTTGGCCGCCCAGACTCAGCACCGCACGGAGTGCACCAGGCTCCCAGGGCCCCTGGCTGGGGTCTGCAGCCCCGCACACCCGGAGGCTGACTCCCTGGGCGCCCAGCAGCTGCCTCACACACGTAGCTTCCCTAGCGCTCTCGTCTCCAGCAGAGATGTGTGCAGCTGGTTGGGGCCTGCCCCTGCGTGCCTGGGCTCCCGCCCACAGCCCCAGCTCAGGGCAAGCAGCCCCTGAGCCAAGACCTGCAGGAGGCGCAGAGCGCCCCCACCTGGAAGCCGAGTGAACAGCTGGCGGGGAGGCGAGCCTCCTCGAGGGAAGAAGAGGCAGCCCAGCCTCGTTTGGCTCAAGCCCTACTTGGCTGGAGCCGAGTGCGCCTCCAGGACGGCAGAGCTCCAGCTCTGCTCAGAGGCCCGTTCTGGCAGAGTTGCTGGCGCGAGGCTGCTCTGCCCTGGGCGAGCCTTGCCCAGACTTGCCTCGCTGCTAGGCTTCCTGCCCAGGAAGGAGCAGGCTGCGCGAGGCTGGGAGACGCCACTGGCGCCTTCCTGGCATCAGCTCCGCTCCTGCCTTGCCTTTGCACCTAGGCCCCAGGCGTCCTTGGGGAGGGCTTAGGGGCCGGTGGCTTGCACACTGCCAAGGGCTCCAGCAGGAAGAGCTCTGTGCGAGGGAAGGGAAGGGCCAGTGCAGGGCTCCTCCAGCGGTTGCTTGGCCGCCCAGACTCAGCGCCGCACGGAGTGCAGCAGGCTCCCAGGGCCCCTGGCTGGGGTCTGCAGCCCCGCACACCCGGAGGCTGACTCCCTGGGCGCCCAGCAGCTGCCTCACACACGTAGCTTCCCTAGCGCTCTCGTCCCCAGCAGAGACGTGTGCAGCTGGTTGGGGCCTGCCCCTGCGTGCCTGGGCTCCCACCCACAGCCCCAGGTAGGGCAAGCAGCCCCTGAGCCAAGACCAGCAGGAGGCGCAGAGCGCCCCCACCTGGAAGCCGAGTGAACAGCTGGCGGTGAGGCGAGCCTCCTCGAGGGAAGAAGAGGCAGCCCAGCCTCGTTTGGCTCAAGCCCTATTTGGCTGGAGCCGAGTGCGCCTCCAGGACGGCAGAACTCCAGCTCTGCTCAGAGGCCCGATCTGGCAGAGTTGCTGGCGCGAGGCTGCTCTGCCCTGGGAGAGCCTTGCCCAGACTTGCCTCGCTGCTAGGCTTCCTGCCCAGGAAGGAGCAGGCTGCGCGATGCTGGGAGATGCCACTGGCGCCTTCCTGGCCTCAGCTCCGCTCCTGCCTTGCCTTTGCACCTAGGCCCCAGGCGTCCTTGGGGAGGGCTTAGGGGCCGGTGGCTTGCACACTGCCAAGGGCTCCAGCAGGAAGAGCTCTGTGCGAGGAAAGGGAAGGGCCAGTGCAGGGCTCCTCCAGCGGTTGCTTGGCCGCCCAAGCTCAGCGCCACACGGAGTGCACCAGGCTCCCAGGGCCCCTGGCTGGGGTCTGCAGCCCCGCACACCCGGAGGCTGACTCCCTGGGCGCCCAGCAGCTGCCTCACACACGTAGCTTCCCTAGCGCTCTCCTCCCCAGCAGAGACATGCGCAGCTGGTTGGGGCCTGCCCCTGCGTGCCTGGGCTCCCGCCCACAGCCCCAGCTCAGGGCAAGCAGCCCCTGAGCCAAGACCTGCAGGAGGCGCAGAGCGCCCCCACCTGGAAGCCGAGTGAACAGCTGGCGGGGAAGCGAGCCTCCTCGAGGGAAGAAGAGGCAGCCCAGCCTCGTTTGGCTCAAGCCCTACTTGGCTGGAGCCGAGTGCGCCTCCAGGACGGCAGAGCTCCAGCTCTGCTCAGAGGCCCGTTCTGGCAGAGTTGCTGGCGCGAGGCTGCTCTGCCCTGGACGAGCCTTGCCCAGACTTGCCTCGCTGCTAGGCTTCCTGCCCAGGAAGGAGCAGGCTGCGCGAGGCTGGGAGACGCCACTGGCGCCTTCCTGGCCTCAGCTCCGCTCCTGCCTTGCCTTTGCACTTAGGCCCCAGGCGTCCTTGGGGAGGGCTTAGGGGCCGGTGGCTTGCACACTGCCAAGGGCTCCAGCAGGAAGAGCTCTGTGCGAGGGAAGGGAAGGGCCAGTGCAGGGCTCCTCCAGCGGTTGCTTGGCCGCCCAGGCTCAGCACCGCACGAAGTGCACCAGGCTCCCAGGGCCCCTGGCTGGGGTCTGCAGCCCCGCACACCCGGAGGCTGACTCCCTGGGCGCCCAGCAGCTGCCTCACACACGTAGCTTCCCTAGCGCTCTCCTCCCCAGCAGAGACGTGTGCAGCTGGTTGGGGCCTGCCCCTGCGTGCCTGGGCTCCCGCCCACAGCCCCAGCTCAGGGCAAGCAGCCCCTGAGCCAAGACCTGCAGGAGGCGCAGAGCGCCCCCACCTGGAAGCCGAGTGAACAGCTGGCGGGGAGGCGAGCCTCCTCGAGGGAAGAAGAGGCGTCCCAGCCTCGTTTGGCTCAAGCCCTACTTGGCTGGAGCCGAGTGCGCCTCCAGGACGGCAGAGCTCCAGCTCTGCTCAGAGGCCCGTTCTGGCAGAGTTGCTGGCGCGAGGCTGCTCTGCCCTGGGCGAGCCTTGCCCAGACTTGCCTCGCTGCTAGGCTTCCTGCCCAGGAAGGAGCAGGCTGCGCGAGGCTGGGAGACGCCACTGGCGCCTTCCTGGCCTCAGCTCCGCTCCTGCCTTGCCTTTGCACCTAGGCCCCAGGCGTCCTTGGGGAGGGCTTAGGGGCCGGTGGCTTGCACACTGCCAAGGGCTCCAGCAGGAAGAGCTCTGTGCGAGGGAAGGGAAGGGCCAGTGCAGGGCTCCTCCAGCGGTTGCTTGGCCGCCCAGACTCAGCGCCGCACGGAGTGCACCAGGCTCCCAGGGCCCCTGGCTGGGGTCTGCAGCCCCGCACACCCGGAGGCTGACTCCCTGGGCGCCCAGCAGCTGCCTCACACACGTAGCTTCCCTAGCGCTCTCGTCCCCAGCAGAGACGTGTGCAGCTGGTTGGGGCCTGCCCCTGCGTGCCTGGGCTCCCACCCACAGCCCCAGGTCAGGGCAAGCAGCCCCTGAGCCAAGACCTGCAGGAGGCGCAGAGCGCCCCCACCTGGAAGCCGAGTGAACAGCTGGCGGGGAAGCGAGCCTCCTCGAGGGAAGAAGAGGCAGCCCAGCCTCGTTTGGCTCAAGCCCTACTTGGCTGGAGCCGAGTGCGCCTCCAGGACGGCAGAGCTCCAGCTCTGCTCAGAGGCCCGTTCTGGCAGAGTTGCTGGCGCGAGGCTGCTCTGCCCTGCGCGAGCCTTGCCCAGACTTGCCTCGCTGCTAGGCTTCCTGCCCAGGAAGGAGCAGGCTGCGCGAGGCTGGGAGACGCCACTGGCGCCTTCCTGGCCTCAGCTCCGCTCCTGCCTTGCCTTTGCACCTAGGCCCCAGGCGTCCTTGGGGAGGGCTTAGGGGCCGGTGGCTTGCACACTGCCAAGGGCTCCAGCAGGAAGAGCTCTGTGCGAGGGAAGGGAAGGGCCAGTGCAGGGCTCCTCCAGCGGTTGCTTGGCCGCCCAGACTCAGCGCCGCACGGAGTGCACCAGGCTCCCAGGGCCCCTGTCTGGGGTCTGCAGCCCCGCACACCCGGAGGCTGACTCCCTGGGCGCCCAGCAGCTGCCTCACACACGTAGCTTCCCTAGCGCTCTCGTCCCCAGCAGAGACGTGTGCAGCTGGTTGGGGCCTGCCCCTGCGTGCCTGGGCTCCCACCCACAGCCCCAGGTCAGGGCAAGCAGCCCCTGAGCCAAGACCTGCAGGAGGCGCAGAGCGCCCCCACCTGGAAGCCGAGTGAACAGCTGGCGGGGAGGCGAGCCTCCTCGAGGGAAGAAGAGGCAGCCCAGCCTCGTTTGGCTCAAGCCCTACTTGGCTGGAGCCGAGTGCGCCTCCAGGACGGCAGAACTCCAGCTCTGCTCAGAGGCCCGATCTGGCAGAGTTGCTGGCGCGAGGCTGCTCTGCCCTGGGCGAGCCTTGCCCAGACTTGCCTCGCTGCTAGGCTTCCTGCCCAGGAAGGAGCAGGCTGCGCGAGGCTGGGAGATGCCACTGGCGCCTTCCTGGCCTCAGCTCCGCTCTTGCCTTGCCTTTGCACCTAGGCCCCAGGCGTCCTTGGGGAGGGCTTAGGGGCCGGTGGCTTGCACACTGCCAAGGGCTCCAGCAGGAAGAGCTCTGTGCGAGGGAAGGGAAGGGCCAGTGCAGGGCTCCTCCAGCGGTTGCTTGGCCGCCCAGGCTCAGCGCCGGACGGAGTGCACCAGGCTCCCAGGGCCCCTGGCTGGGGTCTGCAGCCCCGCACACCCGGAGGTTGACTCCCTGGGCGCCCAGCAGCTGCCTCACATACGTAGCTTCCCTAGCACTCTCCTCCCCAGCACAGACGTGCGCAGCTGGTTGGGGCCTGCCCCTGCGTGCCTGGGCTCCCACCCACAGCCCCAGCTCAGGGCAAGCAGCCCCTGAGCCAAGACCTGCAGGAGGCGCAGAGCGCCCCCACCTGGAAGCCGAGTGAACAGCTGGCGGGGAGGCGAGCCTCCTCGAGGGAAGAAGAGGCAGCCCAGCCTCGTTTGGCTCAAGCCCTACTTGGCTGGAGCCGAGTGCGCCTCCAGGACGGCAGAGCTCCAGCTCTGCTCAGAGGCCCGTTCTGGCAGAGTTGCTGGCGCGAGGCTGCTCTGCCCTGGGCGAGCCTTGCCCAGACTTGCCTCGCTGCTAGGCTTCCTGCCCAGGAAGGAGCAGGCTGCGCGAGGCTGGGAGACGCCACTGGCGCCTTCCTGGCCTCAGCTCCGCTCCTGCCTTGCCTTTGCACTTAGGCCCCAGGCGTCCTTGGGGAGGGCTTAGGGGCCGGTGGCTTGCACACTGCCAAGGACTCCAGCAGGAAGAGCTCTGTGCGAGGGAAGGGAAGGGCCAGTGCAGGGCTCCTCCAGCGGTTGCTTGGCCGCCCAGGCTCAGCACCGCACGAAGTGCACCAGGCTCCCAGGGCCCCTGGCTGGGGTCTGCAGCCCCGCACACCCGGAGGCTGACTCCCTGGGCGCCCAGCAGCTGCCTCACACACGTAGCTTCCCTAGCGCTCTCGTCTCCAGCAGAGATGTGTGCAGCTGGTTGGGGCCTGCCCCTGCGTGCCTGGGCTCCCGCCCACAGCCCCAGCTCAGGGCAAGCAGCCCCTGAGCCAAGACCTGCAGGAGGCGCAGAGCGCCCCCACCTGGAAGCCGAGTGAACAGCTGGCGGGGAGGCGAGCCTCCTCGAGGGAAGAAGAGGCAGCCCAGCCTCGTTTGGCTCAAGCCCTACTTGGCTGGAGCCGAGTGCGCCTCCAGGACGGCAGAGCTCCAGCTCTGCTCAGAGGCCCGTTCTGGCAGAGTTGCTGGCGCGAGGCTGCTCTGCCCTGGGCGAGCCTTGCCCAGACTTGCCTCGCTGCTAGGCTTCCTGCCCAGGAAGGAGCAGGCTGCGCGAGGCTGGGAGACGCCACTGGCGCCTTCCTGGCCTCAGCTCCGCTCCTGCCTTGCCTTTGCACCTAGGCCCCAGGCGTCCTTGGGGAGGGCTTAGGGGCCGGTGGCTTGCACACTGCCAAGGGCTCCAGCAGGAAGAGCTCTGTGCGAGGGAAGGGAAGGGCCAGTGCAGGGCTCCTCCAGCGGTTGCTTGGCCGCCCAGACTCAGCGCCGCACGGAGTGCACCAGGCTCCCAGGGCCCCTGGCTGGGGTCTGCAGCCCCGCACACCCGGAGGCTGACTCCCTGGGCGCCCAGCAGCTGCCTCACACACGTAGCTTCCCTAGCGCTCTCGTCCCCAGCAGAGACGTGTGCAGCTGGTTGGGGCCTGCCCCTGCGTGCCTGGGCTCCCACCCACAGCCCCAGCTCAGGGCAAGCAGCCCCTGAGCCAAGACCTGCAGGAGGCGCAGAGCGCCCCCACCTGGAAGCCGAGTGAACAATTGGCGGGGAGGCGAGCCTCCTCGAGGGAAGAAGAGGCAGCCCAGCCTCGTTTGGCTCAAGCCCTACTTGGCTGGAGCCGAGTGCGCCTCCAGGACGGCAGAGCTCCAGCTCTCCTCAGAGGCCCGTTCTGGCAGAGTTGCTGGCGCGAGGCTGCTCTGCCCTGGGCGAGCCTTGCCCAGACTTGCCTCGCTGCTAGGCTTCCTGCCCAGGAAGGAGCAGGCTGCGCGAGGCTGGGAGACGCCACTGGGGCCTTCCTGGCCTCAGCTCCGCTCCTGCCTTGCCTTTGCACCTAGGCCCCAGGCCTCCTTGGAGAGGGCTTAGGGGCCGGTGGCTTGCACACTGCCAAGGGCTCCAGCAGGAAGAGCTCTGTGCGAGGGAAGGGAAGGGCCAGTGCAGGGCTCCTCCAGCGGTTGCTTGGCCGCCCAGGCTCAGCGCCGCACGGAGTGCACCAGGCTCCCAGGGCCCCTGGCTGGGGTCTGCAGCCCCGCACACCCGGAGGCTGACTCCCTGGGCGCCCAGCAGCTGCCTCACACACGTAGCTTCCCTAGCGCTCTCCTCCCCAGCAGAGACGTGTGCAGCTGGTTGGGGCCTGCCCCTGCGTGCCTGGGCTCCCGCCCACAGCCCCAGCTCAGGGCAAGCAGCCCCTGAGCCAAGACCTGCAGGAGGCGCAGAGCGCCCCCACCTGGAAGCCGAGTGAACAGCTGGCGGGGAGGCGAGCCTCCTCGAGGGAAGAAGAGGCAGCCCAGCCTCGTTTGGCTCAAGCCCTACTTGGCTGGAGCCGAGTGCGCCTCCAGGACGGCAGAGCTCCAGCTCTGCTCAGAGGCCCGATCTGGCAGAGTTGCTGGCGCGAGGCTGCTCTGCCCTGGGCGAGCCTTGCCCAGACTTGCCTCGCTGCTAGGCTTCCTGCCCAGGAAGGAGCAGGCTGTGCGAGGCTGGGAGACGCCACTGGCGCCTTCCTGGCCTCAGCTCCGCTCCTGCCTTGCCTTTGCACCTAGGCCCCAGGCGTCCTTGGGGAGGGCTTAGGGGCCGGTGGCTTGCACACTGCCAAGGGCTCCAGCAGGAAGAGCTCTGTGCGAGGGAAGGGAAGGGCCAGTGCAGGGCTCCTCCAGCGGTTGCTTTGCCGCCCAGGCTCAGCGCCGGACGGAGTGCACCAGGCTCCCAGGGCCCCTGGCTGGGGTCTGCAGCCCCGCACACCCGGAGGCTGACTCCCTGGGCGCCCAGCAGCTGCCTCACACACGTAGCTTCCCTAGCGCTCTCGTCTCCATCAGAGATGTGTGCAGGTGGTTGGGGCCTGCCCCTGCGTTCCTGGGCTCCCGCCCACAGCCCCAGCTCAGGGTAAGCAGCCCCTGGGCCAAGACCTGCAGGAGGCGCAGAGCGCCCCCACCTGGAAGCCGAGTGAACAGCTGGCGGGGAGGCGAGCCTCCTCGAGGGAAGAAGAGGCAGCCCAGCCTCGTTTGGCTCAAGCCCTACTTGGCTGGAGCCGTGTGCGCCTCCAGGACGGCAGAGCTCCAGCTCTGCTCAGAGGCCCGTTCTGGCAGAGTTGCTGGCGCGAGGCTGCTCTGCCCTGGGCGAGCCTTGCCCAGACTTGCCTCGCTGCTAGGCTTCCTGCCCAGGAAGGAGCAGGCTGCGCGAGGCTGGGAGACGCCACTGGCGCCTTCCTGGCCTCAGCTCCGCTCCTGCCTTGCCTTTGCACCTAGGCCCCAGGCGTCCTTGGGGAGGGCTTAGGGGCCGGTGGCTTGCACACTGCCAAGGGCTCCAGCAGGAAGAGCTCTGTGCGAGGGAAGGGAAGGGCCAGTGCAGGGCTCCTCCAGCGGTTGCTTGGCCGCCCAGACTCAGCGCCGCACGGAGTGCACCAGGCTCCCAGGGCCCCTGGCTGGGGTCTGCAGCCCCGCACATCCGGAGGCTGACTCCCTGGGCGCCCAGCAGCTGCCTCACACACGTAGCTTCCCTAGCGCTCTCGTCCCCAGCAGAGACGTGTGCAGCTGGTTGGGGCCTGCCCCTGCGTGCCTGGGCTCCCACCCACAGCCCCAGCTCAGGGCAAGCAGCCCCTGAGCCAAGACCTGCAGGAGGCTCAGAGCGCCCCCACCTGGAAGCCGAGTGAACAGCTGGCGGGGAGGCGAGCCTCCTCGAGGGAAGAAGAGGCAGCCCAGCCTCGTTTGGCTCAAGCCCTACTTGGCTGGAGCCGAGTGCGCCTCCAGGACGGCAGAGCTCCAGCTCTGCTCAGAGGCCCGTTCTGGCAGAGTTGCTGGCGCGAGGCTGCTCTGCCCTGGGCGAGCCTTGCCCAGACTTGCCTCGCTGCTAGGCTTCCTGCCCAGGAAGGAGCAGGCTGCGCGAGGCTGGGAGACGCCACTGGCGCCTTCCTGGCCTCAGCTCCGCTCCTGCCTTGCCTTTGCACCTAGGCCCCAGGCGTCCTTGGGGAGGGCTTAGGGGCCGGTGGCTTGCACACTGCCAAGGGCTCCAGCAGGAAGAGCTCTGGGCGAGGGAAGGGAAGGTTCAGTGCAGGGGGCCACCAGCGGTTGCTTGGCCGCCCAGGCTCAGCGCCGCACGGAGTGCACCAGGCTCCCAGGGCCCCTGGCTGGGGTCTGCAGCCCCGCACATCCGGAGGCTGACTCCCTGGGCGCCCAGCAGCTGCCTCACACACGTAGCTTCCCTAGCGCTCTCCTCCCCAGCAGAGACGTGTGCAGCTGGTTGGGGCCTGCCCCTGCGTGCCTGGGCTCCCGCCCACAGCCCCAGCTCCGGGCAAGCAGCCCCTGAGCCAAGACCTGCAGGAGGCGCAGAGCGCCCCCACCTGGAAGCCGAGTGAACAGCTGGCGGGGAGGCGAGCCTCCTCGAGGGAAGAAGAGGCAGCCCAGCCTCGTTTGGCTCAAGCCCTACTTGGCTGGAGCCGAGTGCGCCTCCAGGACGGCAGAGCTCCAGCTCTGCTGAGAGGCCCTTTCTGGCAGAGTTGCTGGCGCGAGGCTGCTCTGCCCTGGGCGAGCCTTGCCCAGACTTGCCTCGCTGCTAGGCTTCCTGCCCAGGAAGGAGCAGGCTGCGCGAGGCTGGGAGACGCCACTGGCGCCTTCCTGGCCTCAGCTCCGCTCCTGCCTTGCCTTTGCACCTAGGCCCCAGGAGTCCTTGGGGAGGGCTTAGGGGCCGGTGGCTTGCACACTGCCAAGGGCTCCAGCAGGAAGAGCTCTGTGCGAGGGAAGGGAAGGGCCAGTGCAGGGCTCCTCCAGCGGTTGCTTGGCCGCCCAGGCTCAGCGCCGCACGGAGTGCACCAGGCTCCCAGGGCCCCTGGCTGGGGTCTGCAGCCCCGCACACCCGGAGGCTGACTCCCTGGGCGCCCAGCAGCTGCCTCACACACGTAGCTTCCCTAGCGCTCTCCTCCCCAGCAGAGACGTGTGCAGCTGGTTGGGGCCTGACCCTGCGTGCCTGGGCTCCCGCGCACAGCCCCAGCTCAGGGCAAGCAGCCCCTGAGCCAAGACCTGAAGAAGGCGCAGAGCGCCCCCACCTGGAAGCCGAGTGAACAGCTGGCGGGGAGGCGAGCCTCCTCGAGGGAAGAAGAGGCAGCCCAGCCTCGTTTGGCTCAAGCCCTACTTGGCTGGAGCCAAGTGCGCCTCCAGGACGGCAGAGCTCCAGCTCTGCTGAGAGGCCCGTTCTGGCAGAGTTGCTGGCGCGAGGCTGCTCTGCCCTGGGCGAGCCTTGCCCAGACTTGCCTCGCTGCTAGGCTTCCTGCCCAGGAAGGAGCAGGCTGCGCGAGGCTGGGAGACGCCACTGGCGCCTTCCTGGCCTCAGCTCCGCTCCTGCCTTGCCTTTGCACCTAGGCCCCAGGCCTCCTTGGGGAGGACTTAGGGGCCAGGGGCTTGCACACTGCCAAGGGCTCCAGCAGGAAGAGCTCTGTGCGAGGGAAGGGAAGGGCCAGTGCAGGGCTCCTCCAGCGGTTGCTTGGCAGCCCAGGCTCAGCGCCGCACGGAGTGCACCAGGCTCCCAGGGCCCCTGGCTGGGGTCTGCAGCCCCGCACACACGGAGGCTGACTCCCTGGGCGCCCAGCTGCTGCCTCACACACGTAGCTTCCCTAGCGCTCTCCTCCCCAGCAGAGACGTGTGCAGCTGGTTGGGGCCTGCCCCTGTGTGCCTGGGCTCCCGCCCACAGCCCCAGCTCAGGGCAAGCAGCCCCTGAGCCAAGACCTGCAGGAGGCGCAGAGCGCCCCCACCTGGAAGCCGAGTGAACAGCTGGCGGGGAGGCGAGCCTCCTCGAGGGAAGAAGAGGCAGCCCAGCCTCGTTTGGCTCAAGCCCTACTTGGCTGGAGCCGAGTGCGCCTCCAGGACGGCAGAGCTCCAGCTCTGCTCAGAGGCCCGATCTGGCAGAGTTGCTGGCGCGAGGCTGCTCTGCCCTGGGCGAGCCTTGGCCAGAATGCCTCGCTGCTAGGCTTCCTGCCCAGGAAGGAGCAGGCTGCGCGAGGCTGTGAGACGCCACTGGCGCCTTCCTGGCCTCAGCTCCGCTCCTGCCTTGCCTTTGCACCTAGGCCCCAGGCGTCCTTGGGGAGGGCTTAGGGGCCGGTGGCTTGCACACTGCCAAGGGCTCCAGCAGGAAGAGCTCTGTGCGAGGGAAGGGAAGGGCCAGTGCAGGGCTCCTCCAGCGGTTGCTTGGCCGCCCAGACTCAGCACCGCACGGAGTGCACCAGGCTCCCAGGGCCCCTGGCTGGGGTCTGCAGCCCCGCACACCCGGAGGCTGACTCCCTGGGCGCCCAGCAGCTGCCTCACACACGTAGCTTCCCTAGCGCTCTCGTCTCCAGCAGAGATGTGTGCAGCTGGTTGGGGCCTGCCCCTGCGTGCCTGGGCTCCCGCCCACAGCCCCAGCTCAGGGCAAGCAGCCCCTGAGCCAAGACCTGCAGGAGGCGCAGAGCGCCCCCACCTGGAAGCCGAGTGAACAGCTGGCGGGGAGGCGAGCCTCCTCGAGGGAAGAAGAGGCAGCCCAGCCTCGTTTGGCTCAAGCCCTACTTGGCTGGAGCCGAGTGCGCCTCCAGGACGGCAGAGCTCCAGCTCTGCTCAGAGGCCCGTTCTGGCAGAGTTGCTGGCGCGAGGCTGCTCTGCCCTGGGCGAGCCTTGCCCAGACTTGCCTCGCTGCTAGGCTTCCTGCCCAGGAAGGAGCAGGCTGCGCGAGGCTGGGAGACGCCACTGGCGCCTTCCTGGCATCAGCTCCGCTCCTGCCTTGCCTTTGCACCTAGGCCCCAGGCGTCCTTGGGGAGGGCTTAGGGGCCGGTGGCTTGCACACTGCCAAGGGCTCCAGCAGGAAGAGCTCTGTGCGAGGGAAGGGAAGGGCCAGTGCAGGGCTCCTCCAGCGGTTGCTTGGCCGCCCAGACTCAGCGCCGCACGGAGTGCACCAGGCTCCCAGGGCCCCTGGCTGGGGTCTGCAGCCCCGCACACCCGGAGGCTGACTCCCTGGGCGCCCAGCAGCTGCCTCACACACGTAGCTTCCCTAGCGCTCTCGTCCCCAGCAGAGACGTGTGCAGCTGGTTGGGGCCTGCCCCTGCGTGCCTGGGCTCCCACCCACAGCCCCAGGTAGGGCAAGCAGCCCCTGAGCCAAGACCAGCAGGAGGCGCAGAGCGCCCCCACCTGGAAGCCGAGTGAACAGCTGGCGGGGAGGCGAGCCTCCTCGAGGGAAGAAGAGGCAGCCCAGCCTCGTTTGGCTCAAGCCCTATTTGGCTGGAGCCGAGTGCGCCTCCAGGACGGCAGAACTCCAGCTCTGCTCAGAGGCCCGATCTGGCAGAGTTGCTGGCGCGAGGCTGCTCTGCCCTGGGCGAGCCTTGCCCAGACTTGCCTCGCTGCTAGGCTTCCTGCCCAGGAAGGAGCAGGCTGCGCGATGCTGGGAGATGCCACTGGCGCCTTCCTGGCCTCAGCTCCGCTCCTGCCTTGCCTTTGCACCTAGGCCCCAGGCGTCCTTGGGGAGGGCTTAGGGGCCGGTGGCTTGCACACTGCCAAGGGCTCCAGCAGGAAGAGCTCTGTGCGAGGAAAGGGAAGGGCCAGTGCAGGGCTCCTCCAGCGGTTGCTTGGCCGCCCAGGCTCAGCGCCGCACGGAGTGCACCAGGCTCCCAGGGCCCCTGGCTGGGGTCTGCAGCCCCGCACACCCGGAGGCTGACTCCCTGGGCGCCCAGCAGCTGCCTCACACACGTAGCTTCCCTAGCGCTCTCGTCTCCAGCAGAGATGTGTGCAGCTGGTTGGGGCCTGCCCCTGCGTGCCTGGGCTCCCGCCCACAGCCCCAGCTCAGGGCAAGCAGCCCCTGAGCCAAGACCTGCAGGAGGCGCAGAGCGCCCCCACCTGGAAGCCGAGTGAACAGCTGGCGGGGAGGCGAGCCTCCTCGAGGGAAGAAGAGGCAGCCCAGCCTCGTTTGGCTCAAGCCCTACTTGGCTGGAGCCGAGTGCGCCTCCAGGACGGCAGAGCTCCAGCTCTGCTCAGAGGCCCGTTCTGGCAGAGTTGCTGGCGCGAGGCTGCTCTGCCCTGGGCGAGCCTTGCCCAGACTTGCCTCGCTGCTAGGCTTCCTGCCCAGGAAGGAGCAGGCTGCGCGAGGCTGGGAGACGCCACTGGCGCCTTCCTGGCCTCAGCTCCGCTCCTGCCTTGCCTTTGCACCTAGGCCCCAGGCGTCCTTGGGGAGGGCTTAGGGGCCGGTGGCTTGCACACTGCCAAGGGCTCCAGCAGGAAGAGCTCTGTGCGAGGGAAGGGAAGGGCCAGTGCAGGGCTCCTCCAGCGGTTGCTTGGCCGCCCAGACTCAGCGCCGCACGGAGTGCACCAGGCTCCCAGGGCCCCTGGCTGGGGTCTGCAGCCCCGCACACCCGGAGGCTGACTCCCTGGGCGCCCAGCAGCTGCCTCACACACGTAGCTTCCCTAGCGCTCTCGTCCCCAGCAGAGACGTGTGCAGCTGGTTGGGGCCTGCCCCTGCGTGCCTGGGCTCCCACCCACAGCCCCAGCTCAGGGCAAGCAGCCCCTGAGCCAAGACCTGCAGGAGGCGCAGAGCGCCCCCACCTGGAAGCCGAGTGAACAATTGGCGGGGAGGCGAGCCTCCTCGAGGGAAGAAGAGGCAGCCCAGCCTCGTTTGGCTCAAGCCCTACTTGGCTGGAGCCGAGTGCGCCTCCAGGACGGCAGAGCTCCAGCTCTCCTCAGAGGCCCGTTCTGGCAGAGTTGCTGGCGCGAGGCTGCTCTGCCCTGGGCGAGCCTTGCCCAGACTTGCCTCGCTGCTAGGCTTCCTGCCCAGGAAGGAGCAGGCTGCGCGAGGCTGGGAGACGCCACTGGGGCCTTCCTGGCCTCAGCTCCGCTCCTGCCTTGCCTTTGCACCTAGGCCCCAGGCCTCCTTGGAGAGGGCTTAGGGGCCGGTGGCTTGCACACTGCCAAGGGCTCCAGCAGGAAGAGCTCTGTGCGAGGGAAGGGAAGGGCCAGTGCAGGGCTCCTCCAGCGGTTGCTTGGCCGCCCAGGCTCAGCGCCGGACGGAGTGCACCAGGCTCCCAGGGCCCCTGGCTGGGGTCTGCAGCCCCGCACACCCGGAGGCTGACTCCCTGGGCGCCCAGCAGCTGCCTCACACACGTAGCTTCCCTAGCGCTCTCCTCCCCAGCAGAGACGTGTGCAGCTGGTTGGGGCCTGCCCCTGCGTGCCTGGGCTCCCGCCCACAGCCCCAGCTCAGGGCAAGCAGCCCCTGAGCCAAGACCTGCAGGAGGCGCAGAGCGCCCCCACCTGGAAGCCGAGTGAACAGCTGGCGGGGAGGCGAGCCTCCTCGAGGGAAGAAGAGGCAGCCCAGCCTCGTTTGGCTCAAGCCCTACTTGGCTGGAGCCGAGTGCGCCTCCAGGACGGCAGAGCTCCAGCTCTGCTCAGAGGCCCGATCTGGCAGAGTTGCTGGCGCGAGGCTGCTCTGCCCTGGGCGAGCCTTGCCCAGACTTGCCTCGCTGCTAGGCTTCCTGCCCAGGAAGGAGCAGGCTGTGCGAGGCTGGGAGACGCCACTGGCGCCTTCCTGGCCTCAGCTCCGCTCCTGCCTTGCCTTTGCACCTAGGCCCCAGGCGTCCTTGGGGAGGGCTTAGGGGCCGGTGGCTTGCACACTGCCAAGGGCTCCAGCAGGAAGAGCTCTGTGCGAGGGAAGGGAAGGGCCAGTGCAGGGCTCCTCCAGCGGTTGCTTTGCCGCCCAGGCTCAGCGCCGGACGGAGTGCACCAGGCTCCCAGGGCCCCTGGCTGGGGTCTGCAGCCCCGCACACCCGGAGGCTGACTCCCTGGGCGCCCAGCAGCTGCCTCACACACGTAGCTTCCCTAGCGCTCTCGTCTCCATCAGAGATGTGTGCAGCTGGTTGGGGCCTGCCCCTGCGTTCCTGGGCTCCCGCCCACAGCCCCAGCTCAGGGTAAGCAGCCCCTGGGCCAAGACCTGCAGGAGGCGCAGAGCGCCCCCACCTGGAAGCCGAGTGAACAGCTGGCGGGGAGGCGAGCCTCCTCGAGGGAAGAAGAGGCAGCCCAGCCTCGTTTGGCTCAAGCCCTACTTGGCTGGAGCCGTGTGCGCCTCCAGGACGGCAGAGCTCCAGCTCTGCTCAGAGGCCCGTTCTGGCAGAGTTGCTGGCGCGAGGCTGCTCTGCCCTGGGCGAGCCTTGCCCAGACTTGCCTCGCTGCTAGGCTTCCTGCCCAGGAAGGAGCAGGCTGCGCGAGGCTGGGAGACGCCACTGGCGCCTTCCTGGCCTCAGCTCCGCTCCTGCCTTGCCTTTGCACCTAGGCCCCAGGCGTCCTTGGGGAGGGCTTAGGGGCCGGTGGCTTGCACACTGCCAAGGGCTCCAGCAGGAAGAGCTCTGTGCGAGGGAAGGGAAGGGCCAGTGCAGGGCTCCTCCAGCGGTTGCTTGGCCGCCCAGACTCAGCGCCGCACGGAGTGCACCAGG
This sequence comes from Ovis canadensis, assembly GCF_042477335.2. NCBI lineage: Eukaryota > Metazoa > Chordata > Mammalia > Artiodactyla > Bovidae > Ovis > Ovis canadensis. The sequence goes on from NC_091264.1 coordinate 179,895, forward strand.
CTCCCAGGGCCCCTGGCTGGGGTCTGCAGCCCCGCACATCCGGAGGCTGACTCCCTGGGCGCCCAGCAGCTGCCTCACACACGTAGCTTCCCTAGCGCTCTCGTCCCCAGCAGAGACGTGTGCAGCTGGTTGGGGCCTGCCCCTGCGTGCCTGGGCTCCCACCCACAGCCCCAGCTCAGGGCAAGCAGCCCCTGAGCCAAGACCTGCAGGAGGCGCAGAGCGCCCCCACCTGGAAGCCGAGTGAACAGCTGGCGGGGAGGCGAGCCTCCTCGAGGGAAGAAGAGGCAGCCCAGCCTCGTTTGGCTCAAGCCCTACTTGGCTGGAGCCGAGTGCGCCTCCAGGACGGCAGAGCTCCAGCTCTGCTGAGAGGCCCTTTCTGGCAGAGTTGCTGGCGCGAGGCTGCTCTGCCCTGGGCGAGCCTTGCCCAGACTTGCCTCGCTGCTAGGCTTCCTGCCCAGGAAGGAGCAGGCTGCGCGAGGCTGGGAGACGCCACTGGCGCCTTCCTGGCCTCAGCTCCGCTCCTGCCTTGCCTTTGCACCTAGGCCCCAGGCCTCCTTGGGGAGGACTTAGGGGCCAGGGGCTTGCACACTGCCAAGGGCTCCAGCAGGAAGAGCTCTGTGCGAGGGAAGGGAAGGGCCAGTGCAGGGCTCCTCCAGCGGTTGCTTGGCAGCCCAGGCTCAGCGCCGCACGGAGTGCACCAGGCTCCCAGGGCCCCTGGCTGGGGTCTGCAGCCCCGCACACACGGAGGCTGACTCCCTGGGCGCCCAGCTGCTGCCTCACACACGTAGCTTCCCTAGCGCTCTCCTCCCCAGCAGAGACGTGTGCAGCTGGTTGGGGCCTGCCCCTGTGTGCCTGGGCTCCCGCCCACAGCCCCAGCTCAGGGCAAGCAGCCCCTGAGCCAAGACCTGCAGGAGGCGCAGAGCGCCCCCACCTGGAAGCCGAGTGAACAGCTGGCGGGGAGGCGAGCCTCCTCGAGGGAAGAAGAGGCAGCCCAGCCTCGTTTGGCTCAAGCCCTACTTGGCTGGAGCCGAGTGCGCCTCCAGGACGGCAGAGCTCCAGCTCTGCTCAGAGGCCCGATCTGGCAGAGTTGCTGGCGCGAGGCTGCTCTGCCCTGGGCGAGCCTTGGCCAGAATGCCTCGCTGCTAGGCTTCCTGCCCAGGAAGGAGCAGGCTGCGCGAGGCTGTGAGACGCCACTGGCGCCTTCCTGGCCTCAGCTCCGCTCCTGCCTTGCCTTTGCACCTAGGCCCCAGGCGTCCTTGGGGAGGGCTTAGGGGCCGGTGGCTTGCACACTGCCAAGGGCTCCAGCAGGAAGAGCTCTGTGCGAGGGAAGGGAAGGGCCAGTGCAGGGCTCCTCCAGCGGTTGCTTGGCCGCCCAGACTCAGCACCGCACGGAGTGCACCAGGCTCCCAGGGCCCCTGGCTGGGGTCTGCAGCCCCGCACACCCGGAGGCTGACTCCCTGGGCGCCCAGCAGCTGCCTCACACACGTAGCTTCCCTAGCGCTCTCGTCTCCAGCAGAGATGTGTGCAGCTGGTTGGGGCCTGCCCCTGCGTGCCTGGGCTCCCGCCCACAGCCCCAGCTCAGGGCAAGCAGCCCCTGAGCCAAGACCTGCAGGAGGCGCAGAGCGCCCCCACCTGGAAGCCGAGTGAACAGCTGGCGGGGAGGCGAGCCTCCTCGAGGGAAGAAGAGGCAGCCCAGCCTCGTTTGGCTCAAGCCCTACTTGGCTGGAGCCGAGTGCGCCTCCAGGACGGCAGAGCTCCAGCTCTGCTCAGAGGCCCGTTCTGGCAGAGTTGCTGGCGCGAGGCTGCTCTGCCCTGGGCGAGCCTTGCCCAGACTTGCCTCGCTGCTAGGCTTCCTGCCCAGGAAGGAGCAGGCTGCGCGAGGCTGGGAGACGCCACTGGCGCCTTCCTGGCATCAGCTCCGCTCCTGCCTTGCCTTTGCACCTAGGCCCCAGGCGTCCTTGGGGAGGGCTTAGGGGCCGGTGGCTTGCACACTGCCAAGGGCTCCAGCAGGAAGAGCTCTGTGCGAGGGAAGGGAAGGGCCAGTGCAGGGCTCCTCCAGCGGTTGCTTGGCCGCCCAGACTCAGCGCCGCACGGAGTGCACCAGGCTCCCAGGGCCCCTGGCTGGGGTCTGCAGCCCCGCACACCCGGAGGCTGACTCCCTGGGCGCCCAGCAGCTGCCTCACACACGTAGCTTCCCTAGCGCTCTCGTCCCCAGCAGAGACGTGTGCAGCTGGTTGGGGCCTGCCCCTGCGTGCCTGGGCTCCCACCCACAGCCCCAGGTAGGGCAAGCAGCCCCTGAGCCAAGACCAGCAGGAGGCGCAGAGCGCCCCCACCTGGAAGCCGAGTGAACAGCTGGCGGGGAGGCGAGCCTCCTCGAGGGAAGAAGAGGCAGCCCAGCCTCGTTTGGCTCAAGCCCTATTTGGCTGGAGCCGAGTGCGCCTCCAGGACGGCAGAACTCCAGCTCTGCTCAGAGGCCCGATCTGGCAGAGTTGCTGGCGCGAGGCTGCTCTGCCCTGGGCGAGCCTTGCCCAGACTTGCCTCGCTGCTAGGCTTCCTGCCCAGGAAGGAGCAGGCTGCGCGATGCTGGGAGATGCCACTGGCGCCTTCCTGGCCTCAGCTCCGCTCCTGCCTTGCCTTTGCACCTAGGCCCCAGGCGTCCTTGGGGAGGGCTTAGGGGCCGGTGGCTTGCACACTGCCAAGGGCTCCAGCAGGAAGAGCTCTGTGCGAGGAAAGGGAAGGGCCAGTGCAGGGCTCCTCCAGCGGTTGCTTGGCCGCCCAGGCTCAGCGCCGCACGGAGTGCACCAGGCTCCCAGGGCCCCTGGCTGGGGTCTGCAGCCCCGCACACCCGGAGGCTGACTCCCTGGGCGCCCAGCAGCTGCCTCACACACGTAGCTTCCCTAGCGCTCTCCTCCCCAGCAGAGACATGCGCAGCTGGTTGGGGCCTGCCCCTGCGTGCCTGGGCTCCCGCCCACAGCCCCAGCTCAGGGCAAGCAGCCCCTGAGCCAAGACCTGCAGGAGGCGCAGAGCGCCCCCACCTGGAAGCCGAGTGAACAGCTGGCGGGGAAGCGAGCCTCCTCGAGGGAAGAAGAGGCAGCCCAGCCTCGTTTGGCTCAAGCCCTACTTGGCTGGAGCCGAGTGCGCCTCCAGGACGGCAGAGCTCCAGCTCTGCTCAGAGGCCCGTTCTGGCAGAGTTGCTGGCGCGAGGCTGCTCTGCCCTGGGCGAGCCTTGCCCAGACTTGCCTCGCTGCTAGGCTTCCTGCCCAGGAAGGAGCAGGCTGCGCGAGGCTGGGAGACGCCACTGGCGCCTTCCTGGCCTCAGCTCCGCTCCTGCCTTGCCTTTGCACTTAGGCCCCAGGCGTCCTTGGGGAGGGCTTAGGGGCCGGTGGCTTGCACACTGCCAAGGACTCCAGCAGGAAGAGCTCTGTGCGAGGGAAGGGAAGGGCCAGTGCAGGGCTCCTCCAGCGGTTGCTTGGCCGCCCAGACTCAGCACCGCACGAAGTGCACCAGGCTCCCAGGGCCCCTGGCTGGGGTCTGCAGCCCCGCACACCCGGAGGCTGACTCCCTGGGCGCCCAGCAGCTGCCTCACACACGTAGCTTCCCTAGCGCTCTCCTCCTCAGCAGAGACGTGTGCAGCTGGTTGGGGCCTGCCCCTGCGTGCCTGGGCTCCCGCCCACAGCCCCAGCTCAGGGCAAGCAGCCCCTGAGCCAAGACCTGCAGGAGGCGCAGAGCGCCCCCACCTGGAAGCCGAGTGAACAGCTGGCGGGGAGGCGAGCCTCCTCGAGGGAAGAAGAGGCGTCCCAGCCTCGTTTGGCTCAAGCCCTACTTGGCTGGAGCCGAGTGCGCCTCCAGGACGGCAGAGCTCCAGCTCTGCTCAGAGGCCCGTTCTGGCAGAGTTGCTGGCGCGAGGCTGCTCTGCCCTGGGCGAGCCTTGCCCAGACTTGCCTCGCTGCTAGGCTTCCTGCCCAGGAAGGAGCAGGCTGCGCGAGGCTGGGAGACGCCACTGGCGCCTTCCTGGCCTCAGCTCCGCTCCTGCCTTGCCTTTGCACCTAGGCCCCAGGCGTCCTTGGGGAGGGCTTAGGGGCCGGTGGCTTGCACACTGCCAAGGGCTCCAGCAGGAAGAGCTCTGTGCGAGGGAAGGGAAGGGCCAGTGCAGGGCTCCTCCAGCGGTTGCTTGGCCGCCCAGACTCAGCGCCGCACGGAGTGCACCAGGCTCCCAGGGCCCCTGGCTGGGGTCTGCAGCCCCGCACACCCGGAGGCTGACTCCCTGGGCGCCCAGCAGCTGCCTCACACACGTAGCTTCCCTAGCGCTCTCGTCCCCAGCAGAGACGTGTGCAGCTGGTTGGGGCCTGCCCCTGCGTGCCTGGGCTCCCACCCACAGCCCCAGGTCAGGGCAAGCAGCCCCTGAGCCAAGACCTGCAGGAGGCGCAGAGCGCCCCCACCTGGAAGCCGAGTGAACAGCTGGCGGGGAAGCGAGCCTCCTCGAGGGAAGAAGAGGCAGCCCAGCCTCGTTTGGCTCAAGCCCTACTTGGCTGGAGCCGAGTGCGCCTCCAGGACGGCAGAGCTCCAGCTCTGCTCAGAGGCCCGTTCTGGCAGAGTTGCTGGCGCGAGGCTGCTCTGCCCTGGGCGAGCCTTGCCCAGACTTGCCTCGCTGCTAGGCTTCCTGCCCAGGAAGGAGCAGGCTGCGCGAGGCTGGGAGACGCCACTGGCGCCTTCCTGGCCTCAGCTCCGCTCCTGCCTTGCCTTTGCACCTAGGCCCCAGGCGTCCTTGGGGAGGGCTTAGGGGCCGGTGGCTTGCACACTGCCAAGGGCTCCAGCAGGAAGAGCTCTGTGCGAGGGAAGGGAAGGGCCAGTGCAGGGCTCCTCCAGCGGTTGCTTGGCCGCCCAGACTCAGCGCCGCAAGGAGTGCACCAGGCTCCCAGGGCCCCTGGCTGGGGTCTGCAGCCCCGCACACCCGGAGGCTGACTCCCTGGGCGCCCAGCAGCTGCCTCACACACGTAGCTTCCCTAGCGCTCTCGTCCCCAGCAGAGACGTGTGCAGCTGGTTGGGGCCTGCCCCTGCGTGCCTGGGCTCCCACCCACAGCCCCAGGTCAGGGCAAGCAGCCCCTGAGCCAAGACCTGCAGGAGGCGCAGAGCGCCCCCACCTGGAAGCCGAGTGAACAGCTGGCGGGGAGGCGAGCCTCCTCGAGGGAAGAAGAGGCAGCCCAGCCTCGTTTGGCTCAAGCCCTACTTGGCTGGAGCCGAGTGCGCCTCCAGGACGGCAGAACTCCAGCTCTGCTCAGAGGCCCGATCTGGCAGAGTTGCTGGCGCGAGGCTGCTCTGCCCTGGGCGAGCCTTGCCCAGACTTGCCTCGCTGCTAGGCTTCCTGCCCAGGAAGGAGCAGGCTGCGCGAGGCTGGGAGATGCCACTGGCGCCTTCCTGGCCTCAGCTCCGCTCTTGCCTTGCCTTTGCACCTAGGCCCCAGGCGTCCTTGGGGAGGGCTTAGGGGCCGGTGGCTTGCACACTGCCAAGGGCTCCAGCAGGAAGAGCTCTGTGCGAGGGAAGGGAAGGGCCAGTGCAGGGCTCCTCCAGCGGTTGCTTTGCCGCCCAGGCTCAGCGCCGGACGGAGTGCACCAGGCTCCCAGGGCCCCTGGCTGGGGTCTGCAGCCCCGCACACCCGGAGGTTGACTCCCTGGGCGCCCAGCAGCTGCCTCACACACGTAGCTTCCCTAGCACTCTCCTCCCCAGCACAGACGTGCGCAGCTGGTTGGGGCCTGCCCCTGCGTGCCTGGGCTCCCACCCACAGCCCCAGCTCAGGGCAAGCAGCCCCTGAGCCAAGACCTGCAGGAGGCGCAGAGCGCCCCCACCTGGAAGCCGAGTGAACAGCTGGCGGCGAGGCGAGCCTCCTCGAGGGAAGAAGAGGCAGCCCAGCCTCGTTTGGCTCAAGCCCTACTTGGCTGGAGCCGAGTGCGCCTCCAGGACGGCAGAGCTCCAGCTCTGCTCAGAGGCCCGTTCTGGCAGAGTTGCTGGCGCGAGGCTGCTCTGCCCTGGGCGAGCCTTGCCCAGACTTGCCTCGCTGCTAGGCTTCCTGCCCAGGAAGGAGCAGGCTGCGCGAGGCTGGGAGACGCCACTGGCGCCTTCCTGGCCTCAGCTCCGCTCCTGCCTTGCCTTTGCACCTAGGCCCCAGGCGTCCTTGGGGAGGGCTTAGGGGCCGGTGGCTTGCACACTGCCAAGGACTCCAGCAGGAAGAGCTCTGTGCGAGGGAAGGGAAGGGCCAGTGCAGGGCTCCTCCAGCGGTTGCTTGGCCGCCCAGGCTCAGCACCGCACGAAGTGCACCAGGCTCCCAGGGCCCCTGGCTGGGGTCTGCAGCCCCGCACACCCGGAGGCTGACTCCCTGGGCGCCCAGCAGCTGCCTCACACACGTAGCTTCCCTAGCGCTCTCGTCTCCATCAGAGATGTGTGCAGCTGGTTGGGGCCTGCCCCTGCGTGCCTGGGCTCCCGCCCACAGCCCCAGCTCAGGGCAAGCAGCCCCTGAGCCAAGACCTGCAGGAGGCGCAGAGCGCCCCCACCTGGAAGCCGAGTGAACAGCTGGCGGGGAGGCGAGCCTCCTCGAGGGAAGAAGAGGCAGCCCAGCCTCGTTTGGCTCAAGCCCTACTTGGCTGGAGCCGAGTGCGCCTCCAGGACGGCAGAGCTCCAGCTCTGCTCAGAGGCCCGTTCTGGCAGAGTTGCTGGCGCGAGGCTGCTCTGCCCTGGGCGAGCCTTGCCCAGACTTGCCTCGCTGCTAGGCTTCCTGCCCAGGAAGGAGCAGGCTGCGCGAGGCTGGGAGACGCCACTGGCGCCTTCCTGGCCTCAGCTCCGCTCCTGCCTTGCCTTTGCACCTAGGCCCCAGGCGTCCTTGGGGAGGGCTTAGGGGCCGGTGGCTTGCACACTGCCAAGGGCTCCAGCAGGAAGAGCTCTGTGCGAGGGAAGGGAAGGGCCAGTGCAGGGCTCCTCCAGCGGTTGCTTGGCCGCCCAGACTCAGCGCCGCACGGAGTGCACCAGGCTCCCAGGGCCCCTGGCTGGGGTCTGCAGCCCCGCACACCCGGAGGCTGACTCCCTGGGCGCCCAGCAGCTGCCTCACACACGTAGCTTCCCTAGCGCTCTCGTCCCCAGCAGAGACGTGTGCAGCTGGTTGGGGCCTGCCCCTGCGTGCCTGGGCTCCCACCCACAGCCCCAGCTCAGGGCAAGCAGCCCCTGAGCCAAGACCTGCAGGAGGCGCAGAGCGCCCCCACCTGGAAGCCGAGTGAACAGCTGGCGGGGAGGCGAGCCTCCTCGAGGGAAGAAGAGGCAGCCCAGCCTCGCTTGGCTCAAGCCCTACTTGGCTGGAGCCGAGTGCGCCTCCAGGACGGCAGAGCTCCAGCTCTCCTCAGAGGCCCGTTCTGGCAGAGTTGCTGGCGCGAGGCTGCTCTGCCCTGGGCGAGCCTTGCCCAGACTTGCCTCGCTGCTAGGCTTCCTGCCCAGGAAGGAGCAGGCTTCGCGAGGCTGGGAGACGCCACTGGCGCCTTCCTGGCCTCAGCTCCGCTCCTTCCTTGCCTTTGCACCTAGGCCCCAGGCGTCCTTGGGGAGGGCTTAGGGGCCGGTGGCTTGCACACTGCCAAGGGCTCCAGCAGGAAGAGCTCTGTGCGAGGGAAGGGAAGGGCCAGTGCAGGGCTCCTCCAGCGGTTGCTTGGCAGCCCAGGCTCAGCGCCGCACGGAGTGCACCAGTCTCCCAGGGCCCCTGGCTGGGGTCTGCAGCCCCGCACACCCGGAGGCTGACTCCCTGGGCGCCCAGCTGCTGCCTCACACACGTAGCTTCCCTAGCGCTCTCCTCCCCAGCAGAGACGTGTGCAGCTGGTTGGGGCCTGCCCCTGCGTGCCTGGGCTCCCGCCCACAGCCCCAGCTCAGGGCAAGCAGCCCCTGAGCCAAGACCTGCAGGAGGCGCAGAGCGCCCCCACCTGGAAGCCGAGTGAACAGCTGGAGGGGAGGCGAGCCTCCTCGAGGGAAGAAGAGGCAGCCCAGCCTCGTTTGGCTCAAGCCCTACTTGGCTGGAGCCGAGTGCGCCTCCAGGACGGCACAGCTCCAGCTCTGCTCAGAGGCCCGATCTGGCAGAGTTGCTGGCGCGAGGCTGCTCTGCCTTGGGCGAGCCTTGCCCAGACTTGCCTCGCTGCTAGACTTCCTGCCCAGGAAGGAGCACGCTGCGCGAGGCTGTGAGTCGCCACTGGCGCCTTCCTGGCCTCAGCTCCGCTCCTGCCTTGCCTTTGCACCTAGGCCCCAGGCGTCCTTGGGGAGGGCTTAGGGGCCGGTGGCTTGCACACTGCCAAGGGCTCCAGCAGGAAGAGCTCTGTGCGAGGGAAGGGAAGGGCCAGTGCAGGGCTCCTCCATCGGTTGCTTGGACGCCCAGACTCAGCGCCGCACGGAGTGCACCAGGCTCCCAGGGCCCCTGGCTGGGGTCTGCAGCCCCGCACACCCGGAGGCTGACTCCCTGGGCGCCCAGCAGCTGCCTCACACACGTAGCTTCCCTAGCGCTCTCGTCTCCAGCAGAGACGTGTGCAGCTGGTTGGGGCCTGCCCCTGCGTGCCTGGGCTCCCGCCCACAGCCCCAGCTCAGGGCAAGCAGCCCCTGAGCCAAGACCTGCAGGAGGCGCAGAGCGCCCCCACCTGGAAGCCGAGTGAACAGCTGGCGGGGAGGCGAGCCTCCTCGAGGGAAGAAGAGGCAGCCCAGCCTCGTTTGGCTCAAGCCCTACTTGGCTGGAGCCGAGTGCGCCTCCAGGACGGCACAGCTCCAGCTCTGCTCAGAGGCCCGTTCTGGCAGAGTTGCTGGCGCGAGGCTGCTCTGCCCTGGGCGAGCCTTGCCCAGACTTGCCTCGCTGCTAGGCTTCCTGCCCAGGAAGGAGCAGGCTGCGCGAGGCTGGGAGACGCCACTGGCGCCTTCCTGGCCTCAGCTCCGCTCCTGCCTTGCCTTTGCACCTAGGCCCCAGGCCTCCTTGGAGAGGGCTTAGGGGCCGGTGGCTTGCACACTGCCAAGGGCTCCAGCAGGAAGAGCTCTGTGCGAGGGAAGGGAAGGGCCAGTGCAGGGCTCCTCCAGCAGTTGCTTGGCCGCCCAGGCTCAGCGCCGCACGGAGTGCACCAGGCTCCCAGGGCCCCTGGCTGGGGTCTGCAGCCCCGCACACCCGGAGGCTGACTCCCTGGGCGCCCAGCAGCTGCCTCACACACGTAGCTTCCCTAGCGCTCTCCTCCCCAGCAGAGACGTGTGCAGCTGGTTGGGGCCTGCCCCTGCGTGCCTGGGCTCCCGCCCACAGCCCCAGCTCAGGGCAAGCAGCCCCTGAGCCAAGACCTGCAGGAGGCGCAGAGCGCCCCCACCTGGAAGCCGAGTGAACAGCTGGCGGGGAGGCGAGCCTCCTCGAGGGAAGAAGAGGCGTCCCAGCCTCGTTTGGCTCAAGCCCTACTTGGCTGGAGCCGAGTGCGCCTCCAGGACGGCAGAGCTCCAGCTCTGCTCAGAGGCCCGTTCTGGCAGAGTTGCTGGCGCGAGGCTGCTCTGCCCTGGGCGAGCCTTGCCCAGACTTGCCTCGCTGCTAGGCTTCCTGCCCAGGAAGGAGCAGGCTGCGCGAGGCTGGGAGACGCCACTGGCGCCTTCCTGGCCTCAGCTCCGCTCCTGCCTTGCCTTTGCACCTAGGCCCCAGGCGTCCTTGGGGAGGGCTTAGGGGCCGGTGGCTTGCACACTGCCAAGGGCTCCAGCAGGAAGAGCTCTGTGCGAGGGAAGGGAAGGGCCAGTGCAGGGCTCCTCCAGCGGTTGCTTGGCCGCCCAGACTCAGCGCCGCACGGAGTGCACCAGGCTCCCAGGGCCCCTGGCTGGGGTCTGCAGCCCCGCACACCCGGAGGCTGACTCCCTGGGCGCCCAGCAGCTGCCTCACACACGTAGCTTCCCTAGCGCTCTCGTCCCCAGCAGAGACGTGTGCAGCTGGTTGGGGCCTGCCCCTGCGTGCCTGGGCTCCCACCCACAGCCCCAGGTCAGGGCAAGCAGCCCCTGAGCCAAGACCTGCAGGAGGCGCAGAGCGCCCCCACCTGGAAGCCGAGTGAACAGCTGGCGGGGAAGCGAGCCTCCTCGAGGGAAGAAGAGGCAGCCCAGCCTCGTTTGGCTCAAGCCCTACTTGGCTGGAGCCGAGTGCGCCTCCAGGACGGCAGAGCTCCAGCTCTGCTCAGAGGCCCGTTCTGGCAGAGTTGCTGGCGCGAGGCTGCTCTGCCCTGGGCGAGCCTTGCCCAGACTTGCCTCGCTGCTAGGCTTCCTGCCCAGGAAGGAGCAGGCTGCGCGAGGCTGGGAGACGCCACTGGCGCCTTCCTGGCCTCAGCTCCGCTCCTGCCTTGCCTTTGCACCTAGGCCCCAGGCGTCCTTGGGGAGGGCTTAGGGGCCGGTGGCTTGCACACTGCCAAGGGCTCCAGCAGGAAGAGCTCTGTGCGAGGGAAGGGAAGGGCCAGTGCAGGGCTCCTCCAGCGGTTGCTTGGCCGCCCAGACTCAGCGCCGCACGGAGTGCACCAGGCTCCCAGGGCCCCTGGCTGGGGTCTGCAGCCCCGCACACCCGGAGGCTGACTCCCTGGGCGCCCAGCAGCTGCCTCACACACGTAGCTTCCCTAGCGCTCTCGTCCCCAGCAGAGACGTGTGCAGCTGGTTGGGGCCTGCCCCTGCGTGCCTGGGCTCCCACCCACAGCCCCAGGTCAGGGCAAGCAGCCCCTGAGCCAAGACCTGCAGGAGGCGCAGAGCGCCCCCACCTGGAAGCCGAGTGAACAGCTGGCGGGGAGGCGAGCCTCCTCGAGGGAAGAAGAGGCAGCCCAGCCTCGTTTGGCTCAAGCCCTACTTGGCTGGAGCCGAGTGCGCCTCCAGGACGGCAGAACTCCAGCTCTGCTCAGAGGCCCGATCTGGCAGAGTTGCTGGCGCGAGGCTGCTCTGCCCTGGGCGAGCCTTGCCCAGACTTGCCTCGCTGCTAGGCTTCCTGCCCAGGAAGGAGCAGGCTGCGCGAGGCTGGGAGATGCCACTGGCGCCTTCCTGGCCTCAGCTCCGCTCTTGCCTTGCCTTTGCACCTAGGCCCCAGGCGTCCTTGGGGAGGGCTTAGGGGCCGGTGGCTTGCACACTGCCAAGGGCTCCAGCAGGAAGAGCTCTGTGCGAGGGAAGGGAAGGGCCAGTGCAGGGCTCCTCCAGCGGTTGCTTTGCCGCCCAGGCTCAGCGCCGGACGGAGTGCACCAGGCTCCCAGGGCCCCTGGCTGGGGTCTGCAGCCCCGCACACCCGGAGGTTGACTCCCTGGGCGCCCAGCAGCTGCCTCACACACGTAGCTTCCCTAGCACTCTCCTCCCCAGCACAGACGTGCGCAGCTGGTTGGGGCCTGCCCCTGCGTGCCTGGGCTCCCACCCACAGCCCCAGCTCAGGGCAAGCAGCCCCTGAGCCAAGACCTGCAGGAGGCGCAGAGCGCCCCCACCTGGAAGCCGAGTGAACAGCTGGCGGGGAGGCGAGCCTCCTCGAGGGAAGAAGAGGCAGCCCAGCCTCGTTTGGCTCAAGCCCTACTTGGCTGGAGCCGAGTGGGCCTCCAGGACGGCAGAGCTCCAGCTCTGCTCAGAGGCCCGATCTGGCAGAGTTGCTGGCGCGAGGCTGCTCTGCCCTGGGCGAGCCTTGCCCAGACTTGCCTCGCTGCTAGGCTTCCTGCCCAGGAAGGAGCAGGCTGTGCGAGGCTGGGAGACGCCACTGGCGCCTTCCTGGCCTCAGCTCCGCTCCTGCCTTGCCTTTGCACCTAGGCCCCAGGCGTCCTTGGGGAGGGCTTAGGGGCCGGTGGCTTGCACACTGCCAAGGGCTCCAGCAGGAAGAGCTCTGTGCGAGGGAAGGGAAGGGCCAGTGCAGGGCTCCTCCAGCGGTTGCTTTGCCGCCCAGGCTCAGCGCCGGACGGAGTGCACCAGGCTCCCAGGGCCCCTGGCTGGGGTCTGCAGCCCCGCACACCCGGAGGCTGACTCCCTGGGCGCCCAGCAGCTGCCTCACACACGTAGCTTCCCTAGCGCTCTCGTCTCCATCAGAGATGTGTGCAGCTGGTTGGGGCCTGCCCCTGCGTTCCTGGGCTCCCGCCCACAGCCCCAGCTCAGGGTAAGCAGCCCCTGAGCCAAGACCTGCAGGAGGCGCAGAGCGCCCCCACCTGGAAGCCGAGTGAACAGCTGGCGGGGAGGCGAGCCTCCTCGAGGGAAGAAGAGGCAGCCCAGCCTCGTTTGGCTCAAGCCCTACTTGGCTGGAGCCGTGTGCGCCTCCAGGACGGCAGAGCTCCAGCTCTGCTCAGAGGCCCGTTCTGGCAGAGTTGCTGGCGCGAGGCTGCTCTGCCCTGGGCGAGCCTTGCCCAGACTTGCCTCGCTGCTAGGCTTCCTGCCCAGGAAGGAGCAGGCTGCGCGAGGCTGGGAGACGCCACTGGCGCCTTCCTGGCCTCAGCTCCGCTCCTGCCTTGCCTTTGCACCTAGGCCCCAGGCGTCCTTGGGGAGGGCTTAGGGGCCGGTGGCTTGCACACTGCCAAGGGCTCCAGCAGGAAGAGCTCTGTGCGAGGGAAGGGAAGGGCCAGTGCAGGGCTCCTCCAGCGGTTGCTTTGCCGCCCAGGCTCAGCGCCGGACGGAGTGCACCAGGCTCCCAGGGCCCCTGGCTGGGGTCTGCAGCCCCGCACACCCGGAGGTTGACTCCCTGGGCGCCCAGCAGCTGCCTCACACACGTAGCTTCCCTAGCGCTCTCCTCCCCAGCACAGACGTGCGCAGCTGGTTGGGGCCTGCCCCTGCGTGCCTGGGCTCCCACCCACAGCCCCAGCTCAGGGCAAGCAGCCCCTGAGCCAAGACCTGCAGGAGGCGCAGAGCGCCCCCACCTGGAAGCCGAGTGAACAGCTGGCGGGGAGGCGAGCCTCCTCGAGGGAAGAAGAGGCAGCCCAGCCTCGTTTGGCTCAAGCCCTACTTGGCTGGAGCCGAGTGCGCCTCCAGGACGGCAGAGCTCCAGCTCTGCTCAGAGGCCCGTTCTGGCAGAGTTGCTGGCGCGAGGCTGCTCTGCCCTGGGCGAGCCTTGCCCAGACTTGCCTCGCTGCTAGGCTTCCTGCCCAGGAAGGAGCAGGCTGCGCGAGGCTGGGAGACGCCACTGGCGCCTTCCTGGCCTCAGCTCCGCTCCTGCCTTGCCTTTGCACTTAGGCCCCAGGCGTCCTTGGGGAGGGCTTAGGGGCCGGTGGCTTGCACACTGCCAAGGACTCCAGCAGGAAGAGCTCTGTGCGAGGGAAGGGAAGGGCCAGTGCAGGGCTCCTCCAGCGGTTGCTTGGCCGCCCAGGCTCAGCACCTCACGAAGTGCACCAGGCTCCCAGGGCCCCTGGCTGGGGTCTGCAGCCCCGCACACCCGGAGGCTGACTCCCTGGGCGCCCAGCAGCTGCCTCACACACGTAGCTTCCCTAGCGCTCTCGTCTCCAGCAGAGATGTGTGCAGCTGGTTGGGGCCTGCCCCTGCGTGCCTGGGCTCCCGCCCACAGCCCCAGCTCAGGGCAAGCAGCCCCTGAGCCAAGACCTGCAGGAGGCGCAGAGCGCCCCCACCTGGAAGCCGAGTGAACAGCTGGCGGGGAGGCGAGCCTCCTCGAGGGAAGAAGAGGCAGCCCAGCCTCGTTTGGCTCAAGCCCTACTTGGCTGGAGCCGAGTGCGCCTCCAGGACGGCAGAGCTCCAGCTCTGCTCAGAGGCCCGTTCTGGCAGAGTTGCTGGCGCGAGGCTGCTCTGCCCTGGGCGAGCCTTGCCCAGACTTGCCTCGCTGCTAGGCTTCCTGCCCAGGAAGGAGCAGGCTGCGCGAGGCTGGGAGACGCCACTGGCGCCTTCCTGGCCTCAGCTCCGCTCCTGCCTTGCCTTTGCACCTAGGCCCCAGGCGTCCTTGGGGAGGGCTTAGGGGCCGGTGGCTTGCACACTGCCAAGGGCTCCAGCAGGAAGAGCTCTGTGCGAGGGAAGGGAAGGGCCAGTGCAGGGCTCCTCCAGCGGTTGCTTGGCCGCCCAGACTCAGCGCCGCACGGAGTGCACCAGGCTCCCAGGGCCCCTGGCTGGGGTCTGCAGCCCCGCACACCCGGAGGCTGACTCCCTGGGCGCCCAGCAGCTGCCTCACACACGTAGCTTCCCTAGCGCTCTCGTCCCCAGCAGAGACGTGTGCAGCTGGTTGGGGCCTGCCCCTGCGTGCCTGGGCTCCCACCCACAGCCCCAGCTCAGGGCAAGCAGCCCCTGAGCCAAGACCTGCAGGAGGCGCAGAGCGCCCCCACCTGGAAGCCGAGTGAACAGCTGGCAGGGAGGCGAGCCTCCTCGAGGGAAGAAGAGGCAGCCCAGCCTCGTTTGGCTCAAGCCCTACTTGGCTGGAGCCGAGTGCGCCTCCAGGACGGCAGAGCTCCAGCTCTCCTCAGAGGCCCGTTCTGGCAGAGTTGCTGGCGCGAGGCTGCTCTGCCCTGGGCGAGCCTTGCCCAGACTTGCCTCGCTGCTAGGCTTCCTGCCCAGGAAGGAGCAGGCTGCGCGAGGCTGGGAGACGCCACTGGGGCCTTCCTGGCCTCAGCTCCGCTCCTGCCTTGCCTTTGCACCTAGGCCCCAGGCCTCCTTGGAGAGGGCTTAGGGGCCGGTGGCTTGCACACTGCCAAGGGCTCCAGCAGGAAGAGCTCTGTGCGAGGGAAGGGAAGGGCCAGTGCAGGGCTCCTCCAGCGGTTGCTTGGCCGCCCAGGCTCAGCGCCGCACGGAGTGCACCAGGCTCCCAGGGCCCCTGGCTGGGGTCTGCAACCCCGCACACCCGGAGGCTGACTCCCTGGGCGCCCAGCAGCTGCCTCACACACGTAGCTTCCCTAGCGCTCTCCTCCCCAGCAGAGACGTGTGCAGCTGGTTGGGGCCTGCCCCTGCGTGCCTGGGCTCCCGCCCACAGCCCCAGCTCAGGGCAAGCAGCCCCTGAGCCAAGACCTGCAGGAGGCGCAGAGCGCCCCCACCTGGAAGCCGAGTGAACAGCTGGCGGGGAGGCGAGCCTCCTCGAGGGAAGAAGAGGCAGCCCAGCCTCGTTTGGCTCAAGCCCTACTTGGCTGGAGCCGAGTGCGCCTCCAGGACGGCAGAGCTCCAGCTCTGCTCAGAGGCCCGATCTGGCAGAGTTGCTGGCGCGAGGCTGCTCTGCCCTGGGCGAGCCTTGCCCAGACTTGCCTCGCTGCTAGGCTTCCTGCCCAGGAAGGAGCAGGCTGTGCGAGGCTGGGAGACGCCACTGGCGCCTTCCTGGCCTCAGCTCCGCTCCTGCCTTGCCTTTGCACCTAGGCCCCAGGCGTCCTTGGGGAGGGCTTAGGGGCCGGTGGCTTGCACACTGCCAAGGGCTCCAGCAGGAAGAGCTCTGTGCGAGGGAAGGGAAGGGCCAGTGCAGGGCTCCTCCAGCGGTTGCTTTGCCGCCCAGGCTCAGCGCCGGACGGAGTGCACCAGGCTCCCAGGGCCCCTGGCTGGGGTCTGCAGCCCCGCACACCCGGAGGCTGACTCCCTGGGCGCCCAGCAGCTGCCTCACACACGTAGCTTCCCTAGCGCTCTCGTCTCCATCAGAGATGTGTGCAGCTGGTTGGGGCCTGCCCCTGCGTTCCTGGGCTCCCGCCCACAGCCCCAGCTCAGGGTAAGCAGCCCCTGAGCCAAGACCTGCAGGAGGCGCAGAGCGCCCCCACCTGGAAGCCGAGTGAACAGCTGGCGGGGAGGCGAGCCTCCTCGAGGGAAGAAGAGGCAGCCCAGCCTCGTTTGGCTCAAGCCCTACTTGGCTGGAGCCGTGTGCGCCTCCAGGACGGCAGAGCTCCAGCTCTGCTCAGAGGCCCGTTCTGGCAGAGTTGCTGGCGCGAGGCTGCTCTGCCCTGGGCGAGCCTTGCCCAGACTTGCCTCGCTGCTAGGCTTCCTGCCCAGGAAGGAGCAGGCTGCGCGAGGCTGGGAGACGCCACTGGCGCCTTCCTGGCCTCAGCTCCGCTCCTGCCTTGCCTTTGCACCTAGGCCCCAGGCGTCCTTGGGGAGGGCTTAGGGGCCGGTGGCTTGCACACTGCCAAGGGCTCCAGCAGGAAGAGCTCTGTGCGAGGGAAGGGAAGGGCCAGTGCAGGGCTCCTCCAGCGGTTGCTTGGCCGCCCAGACTCAGCGCCGCACGGAGTGCACCAGGCTCCCAGGGCCCCTGGCTGGGGTCTGCAGCCCCGCACATCCGGAGGCTGACTCCCTGGGCGCCCAGCAGCTGCCTCACACACGTAGCTTCCCTAGCGCTCTCGTCCCCAGCAGAGACGTGTGCAGCTGGTTGGGGCCTGCCCCTGCGTGCCTGGGCTCCCACCCACAGCCCCAGCTCAGGGCAAGCAGCCCCTGAGCCAAGACCTGCAGGAGGCTCAGAGCGCCCCCACCTGGAAGCCGAGTGAACAGCTGGCGGGGAGGCGAGCCTCCTCGAGGGAAGAAGAGGCAGCCCAGCCTCGTTTGGCTCAAGCCCTACTTGGCTGGAGCCGAGTGCGCCTCCAGGACGGCAGAGCTCCAGCTCTGCTCAGAGGCCCGTTCTGGCAGAGTTGCTGGCGCGAGGCTGCTCTGCCCTGGGCGAGCCTTGCCCAGACTTGCCTCGCTGCTAGGCTTCCTGCCCAGGAAGGAGCAGGCTGCGCGAGGCTGGGAGACGCCACTGGCGCCTTCCTGGCCTCAGCTCCGCTCCTTCCTTGCCTTTGCACCTAGGCCCCAGGCGTCCTTGGGGAGGGCTTAGGGGCCGGTGGCTTGCACACTGCCAAGGGCTCCAGCAGGAAGAGCTCTGTGCGAGGGAAGGGAAGGGCCAGTGCAGGGCTCCTCCAGCGGTTGCTTGGCAGCCCAGGCTCAGCGCCGCACGGAGTGCACCAGTCTCCCAGGGCCCCTGGCTGGGGTCCGCAGAACCGCACACCCGGAGGCTGACTCCCTGGGCGCCCAGCAGCTGCCTCACACACGTAGCTTCCCTAGCGCTCTCGTCTCCAGCAGAGACGTGTGCAGCTGGTTGGGGCCTGCCCCTGCGTGCCTGGGCTCCCGCCCACAGCCCCAGCTCAGGGCAAGCAGCCCCTGAGCCAAGACCTGCAGGAGGCGCAGAGCGCCCCCACCTGGAAGCCGAGTGAACAGCTGGCGGGGAGGCGAGCCTCCTCGAGGGAAGAAGAGGCAGCCCAGCCTCGTTTGGCTCAAGCCCTACTTGGCTGGAGCCGAGTGCGCCTCCAGGACGGCACAGCTCCAGCTCTGCTCAGAGGCCCGTTCTGGCAGAGTTGCTGGCGCGAGGCTGCTCTGCCCTGGGCGAGCCTTGCCCAGACTTGCCTCGCTGCTAGGCTTCCTGCCCAGGAAGGAGCAGGCTGCGCGAGGCTGGGAGACGCCACTGGCGCCTTCCTGGCCTCAGCTCCGCTCCTGCCTTGCCTTTGCACCTAGGCCCCAGGCCTCCTTGGAGAGGGCTTAGGGGCCGGTGGCTTGCACACTGCCAAGGGCTCCAGCAGGAAGAGCTCTGTGCGAGGGAAGGGAAGGGCCAGTGCAGGGCTCCTCCAGCAGTTGCTTGGCCGCCCAGGCTCAGCGCCGCACGGAGTGCACCAGGCTCCCAGGGCCCCTGGCTGGGGTCTGCAGCCCCGCACACCCGGAGGCTGACTCCCTGGGCGCCCAGCAGCTGCCTCACACACGTAGCTTCCCTAGCGCTCTCCTCCCCAGCAGAGACGTGTGCAGCTGGTTGGGGCCTGCCCCTGCGTGCCTGGGCTCCCGCCCACAGCCCCAGCTCAGGGCAAGCAGCCCCTGAGCCAAGACCTGCAGGAGGCGCAGAGCGCCCCCACCTGGAAGCCGAGTGAACAGCTGGCGGGGAGGCGAGCCTCCTCGAGGGAAGAAGAGGCAGCCCAGCCTCGTTTGGCTCAAGCCCTACTTGGCTGGAGCCGAGTGCGCCTCCAGGACGGCAGAGCTCCAGCTCTGCTCAGAGGCCCGATCTGGCAGAGTTGCTGGCGCGAGGCTGCTCTGCCCTGGGCGAGCCTTGCCCAGACTTGCCTCGCTGCTAGGCTTCCTGCCCAGGAAGGAGCAGGCTGCGCGAGGCTGGGAGACGCCACTGGCGCCTTCCTGGCCTCAGCTCCGCTCCTTCCTTGCCTTTGCACCTAGGCCCCAGGCGTCCTTGGGGAGGGCTTAGGGGCCGGTGGCTTGCACACTGCCAAGGGCTCCAGCAGGAAGAGCTCTGTGCGAGGGAAGGGAAGGGCCAGTGCAGGGCTCCTCCAGCGGTTGCTTGGCAGCCCAGGCTCAGCGCCGCACGGAGTGCACCAGTCTCCCAGGGCCCCTGGCTGGGGTCTGCAGAACCGCACACCCGGAGGCTGACTCCCTGGGCGCCCAGCTGCTGCCTCACACACGTAGCTTCCCTAGCGCTCTCCTCCCCAGCAGAGACGTGTGCAGCTGGTTGGGGCCTGCCCCTGCGTGCCTGGGCTCCCGCCCACAGCCCCAGCTCAGGGCAAGCAGCCCCTGAGCCAAGACCTGCAGGAGGCGCAGAGCGCCCCCACCTGGAAGCCGAGTGAACAGCTGGCGGGGAGGCGAGCCTCCTCGAGGGAAGAAGAGGCAGCCCAGCCTCGTTTGGCTCAAGCCCTACTTGGCTGGAGCCGAGTGCGCCTCCAGGACGGCAGAGCTCCAGCTCTGCTGAGAGGCCCGTTCTGGCAGAGTTGCTGGCGCGAGGCTGCTCTGCCCTGGGCGAGCCTTGCCCAGACTTTCCTCGCTGCTAGGCTTCCTGCCCAGGAAGGAGCAGGCTTCGCGAGGCTGGGAGACGCCACTGGCGCCTTCCTGGCCTCAGCTCCGCTCCTGCCTTGCCTTTGCACCTAGGCCCCAGGCGTCCTTGGGGAGGGCTTAGGGGCCGGTGGCTTGCACACTGCCAAGGGCTCCAGCAGGAAGAGCTCTGTGCGAGGGAAGGGAAGGGCCAGTGCAGGGCTCCTCCATCGGTTGCTTGGACGCCCAGACTCAGCACCGCACGGAGTGCACCAGGCTCCCAGGGCCCCTGGCTGGGGTCTGCAGCCCCGCACACCCGGAGGCTGACTCCCTGGGCGCCCAGCAGCTGCCTCACACACGTAGCTTCCCTAGCGCTCTCGTCTCCAGCAGAGACGTGTGCAGCTGGTTGGGGCCTGCCCCTGCGTGCCTGGGCTCCCGCCCACAGCCCCAGCTCAGGGCAAGCAGCCCCTGAGCCAAGACCTGCAGGAGGCGCAGAGCGCCCCCACCTGGAAGCCGAGTGAACAGCTGGCGGGGAGGCGAGCCTCCTCGAGGGAAGAAGAGGCAGCCCAGCCTCGTTTGGCTCAAGCCCTACTTGGCTGGAGCCGAGTGGGCCTCCAGGACGGCACAGCTCCAGCTCTGCTCAGAGGCCCGTTCTGGCAGAGTTGCTGGCGCGAGGCTGCTCTGCCCTGGGCGAGCCTTGCCCAGACTTGCCTCGCTGCTAGGCTTCCTGCCCAGGAAGGAGCAGGCTGCGCGAGGCTGGGAGACGCCACTGGCGCCTTCCTGGCCTCAGCTCCGCTCCTGCCTTGCCTTTGCACCTAGGCCCCAGGCCTCCTTGGAGAGGGCTTAGGGGCCGGTGGCTTGCACACTGCCAAGGGCTCCAGCAGGAAGAGCTCTGTGCGAGGGAAGGGAAGGGCCAGTGCAGGGCTCCTCCAGCGGTTGCTTGGCCGCCCAGGCTCAGCGCGGCACGGAGTGCACCAGGCTCCCAGGGCCCCTGGCTGGGGTCTGCAGCCCCGCACACCCGGAGGCTGACTCCCTGGGCGCCCAGCAGCTGCCTCACACACGTAGCTTCCCTAGCGCTCTCCTCCCCAGCAGAGACGTGTGCAGCTGGTTGGGGCCTGCCCCTGCGTGCCTGGGCTCCCGCCCACAGCCCCAGCTCAGGGCAAGCAGCCCCTGAGCCAAGACCTGCAGGAGGCGCAGAGCGCCCCCACCTGGAAGCCGAGTGAACAGCTGGCGGGGAGGCGAGCCTCCTCGAGGGAAGAAGAGGCAGCCCAGCCTCGTTTGGCTCAAGCCCTACTTGGCTGGAGCCGAGTGCGCCTCCAGGACGGCAGAGCTCCAGCTCTGCTCAGAGGCCCGATCTGGCAGAGTTGCTGGCGCGAGGCTGCTCTGCCCTGTGCGAGCCTTGCCCAGACTTGCCTCGCTGCTAGGCTTCCTGCCCAGGAAGGAGCAGGCTGCGCGAGGCTGGGAGACGCCACTGGCGCCTTCCTGGCCTCAGCTCCGCTCCTGCCTTGCCTTTGCACCTAGGCCCCAGGCCTCCTTGGGGAGGACTTAGGGGCCAGTGGCTTGCACACTGCCAAGGGCTCCAGCAGGAAGAGCTCTGTGCGAGGGAAAGGAAGGGCCAGTGCAGGGCTCCTCCAGCGGTTGCTTGGCAGCCCAGGCTCAGCGCCGCACGGAGTGCACAAGGCTCCCAGGGCCCTGGCTGGGGTCTGCAGCCCCGCACACACGGAGGCTGACTCCCTGGGCGCCCAGCTGCTGCCTCACACACGTAGCTTCCCTAGCGCTCTCCTCCCCAGCAGAGACGTGTGCAGCTGGTTGGGGCCTGCCCCTGCGTGCCTGGGCTCCCGCCCACAGCCCCAGCTCAGGGCAAGCAGCCCCTGAGCCAAGACCTGCAGGAGGCGCAGAGCGCCCCCACCTGGAAGCCGAGTGAACAGCTGGCGGGGAGGCGAGCCTCCTCGAGGGAAGAAGAGGCAGCCCAGCCTCGTTTGGCTCAAGCCCTACTTGGCTGGAGCCGAGTGCGCCTCCAGGACGGCAGAGCTCCAGCTCTGCTCAGAGACCCGATCTGGCAGAGTTGTTGGCGCGAGGCTGCTCTGCCCTGGGCGAGCCTTGGCCAGACTTGCCTCGCTGCTAGGCTTCCTGCCCAGGAAGGAGCAGGCTGCGCGAGGCTGGGAGACGCCACTGGCGCCTTCCTGGCCTCAGCTCCGCTCCTGCCTTGCCTTTGCACCTAGGCCCCAGGCGTCCTTGGGGAGGGCTTAGGGGCCGGTGGCTTGCACACTGCCAAGGGCTCCAGCAGGAAGAGCTCTGTGCGAGGGAAGGGAAGGGCCAGTGCAGGGCTCCTCCAGCGGTTGCTTGGCCGCCCAGACTCAGCACCGCACGGAGTGCACCAGGCTCCCAGGGCCCCTGGCTGGGGTCTGCAGCCCCGCACACCCGGAGGCTGACTCCCTGGGCGCCCAGCAGCTGCCTCACACACGTAGCTTCCCTAGCGCTCTCGTCTCCAGCAGAGATGTGTGCAGCTGGTTGGGGCCTGCCCCTGCGTGCCTGGGCTCCCGCCCACAGCCCCAGCTCAGGGCAAGCAGCCCCTGAGCCAAGACCTGCAGGAGGCGCAGAGCGCCCCCACCTGGAAGCCGAGTGAACAGCTGGCGGGGAGGCGAGCCTCCTCGAGGGAAGAAGAGGCAGCCCAGCCTCGTTTGGCTCAAGCCCTACTTGGCTGGAGCCGAGTGCGCCTCCAGGACGGCAGAGCTCCAGCTCTGCTCAGAGGCCCGTTCTGGCAGAGTTGCTGGCGCGAGGCTGCTCTGCCCTGGGCGACCGTTGCCCAGACTTGCCTCGCTGCTAGGCTTCCTGCCCAGGAAGGAGCAGGCTGCGCGAGGCTGGGAGATGCCACTGGCGCCTTCCTGGCCTCAGCTCCGCTCCTGCCTTGCCTTTGCACCTAGGCCCCAGGCGTCCTTGGGGAGGGCTTAGGGGCCGGTGGCTTGCACACTGCCAAGGGCTCCAGCAGGAAGAGCTCTGTGCGAGGGAAGGGAAGGGCCAGTGCAGGGCTCCTCCAGCGGTTGCTTTGCCGCCAAGGCTCAGCGCCGGACGGAGTGCACCAGGCTCCCAGGGCCCCTGGCTGGGGTCTGCAGCCCCGCACACCCGGAGGCTGACTCCCTGGGCGCCCAGCAGCTGCCTCACACACGTAGCTTCCCTAGCGCTCTCGTCTCGAGCAGAGATGTGTGCAGCTGGTTGGGGCCTGCCCCTGCGTTCCTGGGCTCCCGCCCACAGCCCCAGCTCAGGGTAAGCAGCCCCTGAGCCAAGACCTGCAGGAGGCGCAGAGCGCCCCCACCTGGAAGCCGAGTGAACAGCTGGCGGGGAGGCGAGCCTCCTCGAGGGAAGAAGAGGCAGCCCAGCCTCGTTTGGCTCAAGCCCTACTTGGCTGGAGCCGTGTGCGCCTCCAGGACGGCAGAGCTCCAGCTCTGCTCAGAGGCCCGTTCTGGCAGAGTTGCTGGCGCGAGGCTGCTCTGCCCTGGGCGAGCCTTGCCCAGACTTGCCTCGCTGCTAGGCTTCCTGCCCAGGAAGGAGCAGGCTGCGCGAGGCTGGGAGACGCCACTGGGGCCTTCCTGGCCTCAGCTCCGCTCCTGCCTTGCCTTTGCACCTAGGCCCCAGGCGTCCTTGGGGAGGGCTTAGGGGCCGGTGGCTTGCACACTGCCAAGGGCTCCAGCAGGAAGAGCTCTGTGCGAGGGAAGGGAAGGGCCAGTGCAGGGCTCCTCCAGCGGTTGCTTGGCCGCCCAGACTCAGCGCCGCACGGAGTGCACCAGGCTCCCAGGGCCCCTGGCTGGGGTCTGCAGAACCGCACACCCGGAGGCTGACTCCCTGGGCGCCCAGCTGCTGCCTCACACACGTAGCTTCCCTAGCGCTCTCCTCCCCAGCAGAGACGTTTGCAGCTGGTTGGGGCCTGCCCCTGCGTGCCTGGGCTCCCGCCCACAGCCCCAGCTCAGGGCAAGCAGCCCCTGAGCCAAGACCTGCAGGAGGCGCAGAGCGCCCCCACCTGGAAGCCGAGTGAACAGCTGGCGGGGAGGCGAGCCTCCTCGAGGGAAGAAGAGGCAGCCCAGCCTCGTTTGGCTCAAGCCCTACTTGGCTGGAGCCGAGTGCGCCTCCAGGACGGCAGAGCTCCAGCTCTGCTCAGAGGCCCGTTCTGGCAGAGTTGCTGGCGCGAGGCTGCTCTGCCCTGGGCGAGCCTTGCCCAGACTTGCCTCGCTGCTAGGCTTCCTGCCCAGGAAGGAGCAGGCTGCGCGAGGCTGGGAGACGCCACTGGCGCCTTCCTGGCCTCAGCTCCGCTCCTGCCTTGCCTTTGCACCTAGGCCCCAGGCCTCCTTGGAGAGGGCTTAGGGGCCGGTGGCTTGCACACTGCCAAGGGCTCCAGCAGGAAGAGCTCTGTGCGAGGGAAGGGAAGGGCCAGTGCAGGGCTCCTCCAGCGGTTGCTTGGCCGCCCAGGCTCAGCGCCGCACGGAGTGCACCAGGCTCCCAGGGCCCCTGGCTGGGGTCTGCAACCCCGCACACCCGGAGGCTGACTCCCTGGGCGCCCAGCAGCTGCCTCACACACGTAGCTTCCCTAGCGCTCTCCTCCCCAGCAGAGACGTGTGCAGCTGGTTGGGGCCTGCCCCTGCGTGCCTGGGCTCCCGCCCACAGCCCCAGCTCAGGGCAAGCAGCCCCTGAGCCAAGACCTGCAGGAGGCGCAGAGCGCCCCCACCTGGAAGCCGAGTGAACAGCTGGCGGGGAGGCGAGCCTCCTCGAGGGAAGAAGAGGCAGCCCAGCCTCGTTTGGCTCAAGCCCTACTTGGCTGGAGCCGAGTGCGCCTCCAGGACGGCAGAGCTCCAGCTCTGCTCAGAGGCCCGATCTGGCAGAGTTGCTGGCGCGAGGCTGCTCTGCCCTGGGCGAGCCTTGCCCAGACTTGCCTCGCTGCTAGGCTTCCTGCCCAGGAAGGAGCAGGCTGTGCGAGGCTGGGAGACGCCACTGGCGCCTTCCTGGCCTCAGCTCCGCTCCTGCCTTGCCTTTGCACCTAGGCCCCAGGCGTCCTTGGGGAGGGCTTAGGGGCCGGTGGCTTGCACACTGCCAAGGGCTCCAGCAGGAAGAGCTCTGTGCGAGGGAAGGGAAGGGCCAGTGCAGGGCTCCTCCAGCGGTTGCTTTGCCGCCCAGGCTCAGCGCCGGACGGAGTGCACCAGGCTCCCAGGGCCCCTGGCTGGGGTCTGCAGCCCCGCACACCCGGAGGCTGACTCCCTGGGCGCCCAGCAGCTGCCTCACACACGTAGCTTCCCTAGCGCTCTCGTCTCCATCAGAGATGTGTGCAGCTGGTTGGGGCCTGCCCCTGCGTTCCTGGGCTCCCGCCCACAGCCCCAGCTCAGGGTAAGCAGCCCCTGAGCCAAGACCTGCAGGAGGCGCAGAGCGCCCCCACCTGGAAGCCGAGTGAACAGCTGGCGGGGAGGCGAGCCTCCTCGAGGGAAGAAGAGGCAGCCCAGCCTCGTTTGGCTCAAGCCCTACTTGGCTGGAGCCGTGTGCGCCTCCAGGACGGCAGAGCTCCAGCTCTGCTCAGAGGCCCGTTCTGGCAGAGTTGCTGGCGCGAGGCTGCTCTGCCCTGGGCGAGCCTTGCCCAGACTTGCCTCGCTGCTAGGCTTCCTGCCCAGGAAGGAGCAGGCTGCGCGAGGCTGGGAGACGCCACTGGCGCCTTCCTGGCCTCAGCTCCGCTCCTGCCTTGCCTTTGCACCTAGGCCCCAGGCGTCCTTGGGGAGGGCTTAGGGGCCGGTGGCTTGCACACTGCCAAGGGCTCCAGCAGGAAGAGCTCTGTGCGAGGGAAGGGAAGGGCCAGTGCAGGGCTCCTCCAGCGGTTGCTTGGCCGCCCAGACTCAGCGCCGCACGGAGTGCACCAGGCTCCCAGGGCCCCTGGCTGGGGTCTGCAGCCCCGCACATCCGGAGGCTGACTCCCTGGGCGCCCAGCAGCTGCCTCACACACGTAGCTTCCCTAGCGCTCTCGTCCCCAGCAGAGACGTGTGCAGCTGGTTGGGGCCTGCCCCTGCGTGCCTGGGCTCCCACCCACAGCCCCAGCTCAGGGCAAGCAGCCCCTGAGCCAAGACCTGCAGGAGGCTCAGAGCGCCCCCACCTGGAAGCCGAGTGAACAGCTGGCGGGGAGGCGAGCCTCCTCGAGGGAAGAAGAGGCAGCCCAGCCTCGTTTGGCTCAAGCCCTACTTGGCTGGAGCCGAGTGCGCCTCCAGGACGGCAGAGCTCCAGCTCTGCTCAGAGGCCCGTTCTGGCAGAGTTGCTGGCGCGAGGCTGCTCTGCCCTGGGCGAGCCTTGCCCAGACTTGCCTCGCTGCTAGGCTTCCTGCCCAGGAAGGAGCAGGCTGCGCGAGGCTGGGAGACGCCACTGGCGCCTTCCTGGCCTCAGCTCCGCTCCTTCCTTGCCTTTGCACCTAGGCCCCAGGCGTCCTTGGGGAGGGCTTAGGGGCCGGTGGCTTGCACACTGCCAAGGGCTCCAGCAGGAAGAGCTCTGTGCGAGGGAAGGGAAGGGCCAGTGCAGGGCTCCTCCAGCGGTTGCTTGGCAGCCCAGGCTCAGCGCCGCACGGAGTGCACCAGTCTCCCAGGGCCCCTGGCTGGGGTCTGCAGAACCGCACACCCGGAGGCTGACTCCCTGGGCGCCCAGCTGCTGCCTCACACACGTAGCTTCCCTAGCGCTCTCCTCCCCAGCAGAGACGTGTGCAGCTGGTTGGGGCCTGCCCCTGCGTGCCTGGGCTCCCGCCCACAGCCCCAGCTCAGGGCAAGCAGCCCCTGAGCCAAGACCTGCAGGAGGCGCAGAGCGCCCCCACCTGGAAGCCGAGTGAACAGCTGGCGGGGAGGCGAGCCTCCTCGAGGGAAGAAGAGGCAGCCCAGCCTCGTTTGGCTCAAGCCCTACTTGGCTGGAGCCGAGTGCGCCTCCAGGACGGCAGAGCTCCAGCTCTGCTGAGAGGCCCGTTCTGGCAGAGTTGCTGGCGCGAGGCTGCTCTGCCCTGGGCGAGCCTTGCCCAGACTTTCCTCGCTGCTAGGCTTCCTGCCCAGGAAGGAGCAGGCTTCGCGAGGCTGGGAGACGCCACTGGCGCCTTCCTGGCCTCAGCTCCGCTCCTGCCTTGCCTTTGCACCTAGGCCCCAGGCGTCCTTGGGGAGGGCTTAGGGGCCGGTGGCTTGCACACTGCCAAGGGCTCCAGCAGGAAGAGCTCTGTGCGAGGGAAGGGAAGGGCCAGTGCAGGGCTCCTCCATCGGTTGCTTGGACGCCCAGACTCAGCACCGCACGGAGTGCACCAGGCTCCCAGGGCCCCTGGCTGGGGTCTGCAGCCCCGCACACCCGGAGGCTGACTCCCTGGGCGCCCAGCAGCTGCCTCACACACGTAGCTTCCCTAGCGCTCTCGTCTCCAGCAGAGACGTGTGCAGCTGGTTGGGGCCTGCCCCTGCGTGCCTGGGCTCCCGCCCACAGCCCCAGCTCAGGGCAAGCAGCCCCTGAGCCAAGACCTGCAGGAGGCGCAGAGCGCCCCCACCTGGAAGCCGAGTGAACAGCTGGCGGGGAGGCGAGCCTCCTCGAGGGAAGAAGAGGCAGCCCAGCCTCGTTTGGCTCAAGCCCTACTTGGCTGGAGCCGAGTGGGCCTCCAGGACGGCACAGCTCCAGCTCTGCTCAGAGGCCCGTTCTGGCAGAGTTGCTGGCGCGAGGCTGCTCTGCCCTGGGCGAGCCTTGCCCAGACTTGCCTCGCTGCTAGGCTTCCTGCCCAGGAAGGAGCAGGCTGCGCGAGGCTGGGAGACGCCACTGGCGCCTTCCTGGCCTCAGCTCCGCTCCTGCCTTGCCTTTGCACCTAGGCCCCAGGCCTCCTTGGAGAGGGCTTAGGGGCCGGTGGCTTGCACACTGCCAAGGGCTCCAGCAGGAAGAGCTCTGTGCGAGGGAAGGGAAGGGCCAGTGCAGGGCTCCTCCAGCGGTTGCTTGGCCGCCCAGGCTCAGCGCGGCACGGAGTGCACCAGGCTCCCAGGGCCCCTGGCTGGGGTCTGCAGCCCCGCACACCCGGAGGCTGACTCCCTGGGCGCCCAGCAGCTGCCTCACACACGTAGCTTCCCTAGCGCTCTCCTCCCCAGCAGAGACGTGTGCAGCTGGTTGGGGCCTGCCCCTGCGTGCCTGGGCTCCCGCCCACAGCCCCAGCTCAGGGCAAGCAGCCCCTGAGCCAAGACCTGCAGGAGGCGCAGAGCGCCCCCACCTGGAAGCCGAGTGAACAGCTGGCGGGGAGGCGAGCCTCCTCGAGGGAAGAAGAGGCAGCCCAGCCTCGTTTGGCTCAAGCCCTACTTGGCTGGAGCCGAGTGCGCCTCCAGGACGGCAGAGCTCCAGCTCTGCTCAGAGGCCCGATCTGGCAGAGTTGCTGGCGCGAGGCTGCTCTGCCCTGTGCGAGCCTTGCCCAGACTTGCCTCGCTGCTAGGCTTCCTGCCCAGGAAGGAGCAGGCTGCGCGAGGCTGGGAGACGCCACTGGCGCCTTCCTGGCCTCAGCTCCGCTCCTGCCTTGCCTTTGCACCTAGGCCCCAGGCCTCCTTGGGGAGGACTTAGGGGCCAGTGGCTTGCACACTGCCAAGGGCTCCAGCAGGAAGAGCTCTGTGCGAGGGAAAGGAAGGGCCAGTGCAGGGCTCCTCCAGCGGTTGCTTGGCAGCCCAGGCTCAGCGCCGCACGGAGTGCACAAGGCTCCCAGGGCCCTGGCTGGGGTCTGCAGCCCCGCACACACGGAGGCTGACTCCCTGGGCGCCCAGCTGCTGCCTCACACACGTAGCTTCCCTAGCGCTCTCCTCCCCAGCAGAGACGTGTGCAGCTGGTTGGGGCCTGCCCCTGCGTGCCTGGGCTCCCGCCCACAGCCCCAGCTCAGGGCAAGCAGCCCCTGAGCCAAGACCTGCAGGAGGCGCAGAGCGCCCCCACCTGGAAGCCGAGTGAACAGCTGGCGGGGAGGCGAGCCTCCTCGAGGGAAGAAGAGGCAGCCCAGCCTCGTTTGGCTCAAGCCCTACTTGGCTGGAGCCGAGTGCGCCTCCAGGACGGCAGAGCTCCAGCTCTGCTCAGAGGCCCGATCTGGCAGAGTTGTTGGCGCGAGGCTGCTCTGCCCTGGGCGAGCCTTGGCCAGACTTGCCTCGCTGCTAGGCTTCCTGCCCAGGAAGGAGCAGGCTGCGCGAGGCTGGGAGACGCCACTGGCGCCTTCCTGGCCTCAGCTCCGCTCCTGCCTTGCCTTTGCACCTAGGCCCCAGGCGTCCTTGGGGAGGGCTTAGGGGCCGGTGGCTTGCACACTGCCAAGGGCTCCAGCAGGAAGAGCTCTGTGCGAGGGAAGGGAAGGGCCAGTGCAGGGCTCCTCCAGCGGTTGCTTGGCCGCCCAGACTCAGCACCGCACGGAGTGCACCAGGCTCCCAGGGCCCCTGGCTGGGGTCTGCAGCCCCGCACACCCGGAGGCTGACTCCCTGGGCGCCCAGCAGCTGCCTCACACACGTAGCTTCCCTAGCGCTCTCGTCTCCAGCAGAGATGTGTGCAGCTGGTTGGGGCCTGCCCCTGCGTGCCTGGGCTCCCGCCCACAGCCCCAGCTCAGGGCAAGCAGCCCCTGAGCCAAGACCTGCAGGAGGCGCAGAGCGCCCCCACCTGGAAGCCGAGTGAACAGCTGGCGGGGAGGCGAGCCTCCTCGAGGGAAGAAGAGGCAGCCCAGCCTCGTTTGGCTCAAGCCCTACTTGGCTGGAGCCGAGTGCGCCTCCAGGACGGCAGAGCTCCAGCTCTGCTCAGAGGCCCGTTCTGGCAGAGTTGCTGGCGCGAGGCTGCTCTGCCCTGGGCGACCGTTGCCCAGACTTGCCTCGCTGCTAGGCTTCCTGCCCAGGAAGGAGCAGGCTGCGCGAGGCTGGGAGATGCCACTGGCGCCTTCCTGGCCTCAGCTCCGCTCCTGCCTTGCCTTTGCACCTAGGCCCCAGGCGTCCTTGGGGAGGGCTTAGGGGCCGGTGGCTTGCACACTGCCAAGGGCTCCAGCAGGAAGAGCTCTGTGCGAGGGAAGGGAAGGGCCAGTGCAGGGCTCCTCCAGCGGTTGCTTTGCCGCCAAGGCTCAGCGCCGGACGGAGTGCACCAGGCTCCCAGGGCCCCTGGCTGGGGTCTGCAGCCCCGCACACCCGGAGGCTGACTCCCTGGGCGCCCAGCAGCTGCCTCACACACGTAGCTTCCCTAGCGCTCTCGTCTCGAGCAGAGATGTGTGCAGCTGGTTGGGGCCTGCCCCTGCGTTCCTGGGCTCCCGCCCACAGCCCCAGCTCAGGGTAAGCAGCCCCTGAGCCAAGACCTGCAGGAGGCGCAGAGCGCCCCCACCTGGAAGCCGAGTGAACAGCTGGCGGGGAGGCGAGCCTCCTCGAGGGAAGAAGAGGCAGCCCAGCCTCGTTTGGCTCAAGCCCTACTTGGCTGGAGCCGTGTGCGCCTCCAGGACGGCAGAGCTCCAGCTCTGCTCAGAGGCCCGTTCTGGCAGAGTTGCTGGCGCGAGGCTGCTCTGCCCTGGGCGAGCCTTGCCCAGACTTGCCTCGCTGCTAGGCTTCCTGCCCAGGAAGGAGCAGGCTGCGCGAGGCTGGGAGACGCCACTGGGGCCTTCCTGGCCTCAGCTCCGCTCCTGCCTTGCCTTTGCACCTAGGCCCCAGGCGTCCTTGGGGAGGGCTTAGGGGCCGGTGGCTTGCACACTGCCAAGGGCTCCAGCAGGAAGAGCTCTGTGCGAGGGAAGGGAAGGGCCAGTGCAGGGCTCCTCCAGCGGTTGCTTGGCCGCCCAGACTCAGCGCCGCACGGAGTGCACCAGGCTCCCAGGGCCCCTGGCTGGGGTCTGCAGAACCGCACACCCGGAGGCTGACTCCCTGGGCGCCCAGCTGCTGCCTCACACACGTAGCTTCCCTAGCGCTCTCCTCCCCAGCAGAGACGTTTGCAGCTGGTTGGGGCCTGCCCCTGCGTGCCTGGGCTCCCGCCCACAGCCCCAGCTCAGGGCAAGCAGCCCCTGAGCCAAGACCTGCAGGAGGCGCAGAGCGCCCCCACCTGGAAGCCGAGTGAACAGCTGGCGGGGAGGCGAGCCTCCTCGAGGGAAGAAGAGGCAGCCCAGCCTCGTTTGGCTCAAGCCCTACTTGGCTGGAGCCGAGTGCGCCTCCAGGACGGCACAGCTCCAGCTCTGCTCAGAGGCCCGTTCTGGCAGAGTTGCTGGCGCGAGGCTGCTCTGCCCTGGGCGAGCCTTGCCCAGACTTGCCTCGCTGCTAGGCTTCCTGCCCAGGAAGGAGCAGGCTGCGCGAGGCTGGGAGACGCCACTGGCGCCTTCCTGGCCTCAGCTCCGCTCCTGCCTTGCCTTTGCACCTAGGCCCCAGGCCTCCTTGGAGAGGGCTTAGGGGCCGGTGGCTTGCACACTGCCAAGGGCTCCAGCAGGAAGAGCTCTGTGCGAGGGAAGGGAAGGGCCAGTGCAGGGCTCCTCCAGCGGTTGCTTGGCCGCCCAGGCTCAGCGCGGCACGGAGTGCACCAGGCTCCCAGGGCCCCTGGCTGGGGTCTGCAGCCCCGCACACCCGGAGGCTGACTCCCTGGGCGCCCAGCAGCTGCCTCACACACGTAGCTTCCCTAGCGCTCTCCTCCCCAGCAGAGACGTGTGCAGCTGGTTGGGGCCTGCCCCTGCGTGCCTGGGCTCCCGCCCACAGCCCCAGCTCAGGGCAAGCAGCCCCTGAGCCAAGACCTGCAGGAGGCGCAGAGCGCCCCCACCTGGAAGCCGAGTGAACAGCTGGCGGGGAGGCGAGCCTCCTCGAGGGAAGAAGAGGCAGCCCAGCCTCGTTTGGCTCAAGCCCTATTTGGCTGGAGCCGAGTGCGCCTCCAGGACGGCAGAACTCCAGCTCTGCTCAGAGGCCCGATCTGGCAGAGTTGCTGGCGCGAGGCTGCTCTGCCCTGGGCGAGCCTTGCCCAGACTTGCCTCGCTGCTAGGCTTCCTGCCCAGGAAGGAGCAGGCTGCGCGAGGCTGGGAGATGCCACTGGGGCCTTCCTGGCCTCAGCTCCGCTCCTGCCTTGCCTTTGCACCTAGGCCCCAGGCGTCCTTGGGGAGGGCTTAGGGGCCGGTGGCTTGCACACTGCCAAGGGCTCCAGCAGGAAGAGCTCTGTGCGAGGGAAGGGAAGGGCCAGTGCAGGGCTCCTCCAGCGGTTGCTTGGCAGCCCAGGCTCAGCGCCGCACGGAGTGCACCAGGCTCCCAGGGCCCCTGGCTGGGGTCTGCAGCCCCGCACACACGGAGGCTGACTCCCTGGGCGCCCAGCTGCTGCCTCACACACGTAGCTTCCCTAGCGCTCTCCTCCCCAGCAGAGACGTGTGCAGCTGGTTGGGGCCTGCCCCTGTGTGCCTGGGCTCCCGCCCACAGCCCCAGCTCAGGGCAAGCAGCCCCTGAGCCAAGACCTGCAGGAGGCGCAGAGCGCCCCCACCTGGAAGCCGAGTGAACAGCTGGCGGGGAGGCGAGCCTCCTCGAGGGAAGAAGAGGCAGCCCAGCCTCGTTTGGCTCAAGCCCTACTTGGCTGGAGCCGAGTGCGCCTCCAGGACGGCAGAGCTCCAGCTCTGCTCAGAGGCCCGATCTGGCAGAGTTGCTGGCGCGAGGCTGCTCTGCCCTGGGCGAGCCTTGGCCAGAATGCCTCGCTGCTAGGCTTCCTGCCCAGGAAGGAGCAGGCTGCGCGAGGCAGGGAGACGCCACTGGCGCCTTCCTGGCCTCAGCTCCGCTCCTGCCTTGCCTTTGCACCTAGGCCCCAGGCGTCCTTGGGGAGGGCTTAGGGGCCGGTGGCTTGCACACTGCCAAGGGCTCCAGCAGGAAGAGCTCTGTGCGAGGGAAGGGAAGGGCCAGTGCAGGGCTCCTCCAGCGGTTGCTTGGCCGCCCAGACTCAGCACCGCACGGAGTGCACCAGGCTCCCAGGGCCCCTGGCTGGGGTCTGCAGCCCCGCACACCCGGAGGCTGACTCCCTGGGCGCCCAGCAGCTGCCTCACACACGTAGCTTCCCTAGCGCTCTCGTCTCCAGCAGAGATGTGTGCAGCTGGTTGGGGCCTGCCCCTGCGTGCCTGGGCTCCCGCCCACAGCCCCAGCTCAGGGCAAGCAGCCCCTGAGCCAAGACCTGCAGGAGGCGCAGAGCGCCCCCACCTGGAAGCCGAGTGAACAGCTGGCGGGGAGGCGAGCCTCCTCGAGGGAAGAAGAGGCAGCCCAGCCTCGTTTGGCTCAAGCCCTACTTGGCTGGAGCCGAGTGCGCCTCCAGGACGGCAGAGCTCCAGCTCTGCTCAGAGGCCCGTTCTGGCAGAGTTGCTGGCGCGAGACTGCTCTGCCCTGGGCGAGCCTTGCCCAGACTTGCCTCGCTGCTAGGCTTCCTGCTCAGGAAGGAGCAGGCTGCGCGAGGCTGGGAGACGCCACTGGCGCCTTCCTGGCATCAGCTCCGCTCCTGCCTTGCCTTTGCACCTAGGCCCCAGGCGTCCTTGGGGAGGGCTTAGGGGCCGGTGGCTTGCACACTGCCAAGGGCTCCAGCAGGAAGAGCTCTGTGCGAGGGAAGGGAAGGGCCAGTGCAGGGCTCCTCCAGCGGTTGCTTGGCCGCCCAGACTCAGCGCCGCACGGAGTGCACCAGGCTCCCAGGGCCCCTGGCTGGGGTCTGCAGCCCCGCACACCCGGAGGCTGACTCCCTGGGCGCCCAGCAGCTGCCTCACACACGTAGCTTCCCTAGCGCTCTCGTCCCCAGCAGAGACGTGTGCAGCTGGTTGGGGCCTGCCCCTGCGTGCCTGGGCTCCCACCCACAGCCCCAGGTCAGGGCAAGCAGCCCCTGAGCCAAGACCAGCAGGAGGCGCAGAGCGCCCCCACCTGGAAGCCGAGTGAACAGCTGGCGGGGAGGCGAGCCTCCTCGAGGGAAGAAGAGGCAGCCCAGCCTCGTTTGGCTCAAGCCCTATTTGGCTGGAGCCGAGTGCGCCTCCAGGACGGCAGAACTCCAGCTCTGCTCAGAGGCCCGATCTGGCAGAGTTGCTGGCGCGAGGCTGCTCTGCTCTGGGCGAGCCTTGCCCAGACTTGCCTCGCTGCTAGGCTTCCTGCCCAGGAAGGAGCAGGCTGCGCGATGCTGGGAGATGCCACTGGCGCCTTCCTGGCCTCAGCTCCGCTCCTGCCTTGCCTTTGCACCTAGGCCCCAGGCGTCCTTGGGGAGGGCTTAGGGGCCGGTGGCTTGCACACTGCCAAGGGCTCCAGCAGGAAGAGCTCTGTGCGAGGAAAGGGAAGGGCCAGTGCAGGGCTCCTCCAGCGGTTGCTTGGCCGCCCAGGCTCAGCGCCGCACGGAGTGCACCAGGCTCCCAGGGCCCCTGGCTGGGGTCTGCAGCCCCGCACACCCGGAGGCTGACTCCCTTGGCGCCCAGCAGCTGCCTCACACACGTAGCTTCCCTAGCGCTCGCCTCCCCAGCAGAGACGTGCGCAGCAGTTTGGGGCCTGCCCCTGCGTGCCTGGGCTCCCGCCCACAGCCCCAGCTCAGGGCAAGCAGCCCCTGAGCCAAGACCTGCAGGAGGCGCAGAGCGCCCCCACCTGGAAGCCGAGTGAACAGCTGGCGGGGAAGCGAGCCTCCTCGAGGGAAGAAGAGGCAGCCCAGCCTCGTTTGGCTCAAGCCCTACTTGGCTGGAGCCGAGTGCGCCTCCAGGACGGCAGAGCTCCAGCTCTGCTCAGAGGCCCGTTCTGGCAGAGTTGCTGGCGCGAGGCTGCTCTGCCCTGGGCGAGCCTTGCCCAGACTTGCCTCGCTGCTAGGCTTCCTGCCCAGGAAGGAGCAGGCTGCGCGAGGCTGGGAGACGCCACTGGCGCCTTCCTGGCCTCAGCTCCGCTCCTGCCTTGCCTTTGCACCTAGGCCCCAGGCGTCCTTGGGAAGGGCTTAGGGGCCGGTGGCTTGCACACTGCCAAGGGCTCCAGCAGGAAGAGCTCTGTGCGAGGGAAGGGAAGGGCCAGTGCAGGGCTCCTCCAGCGGTTGCTTGGCCGCCCAGACTCAGCGCCGCACGGAGTGCACCAGGCTCCCAGGGCCCCTGGCTGGGGTCTGCAGCCCCGCACACCCGGAGGCTGACTCCCTGGGCGCCCAGCAGCTGCGTCACACACGTAGCTTCCCTAGCGCTCTCGTCCCCAGCAGAGACGTGTGCAGCTGGTTGGGGCCTGCCCCTGCGTGCCTGGGCTCCCGCCCACAGCCCCAGCTCAGGGCAAGCAGCCCCTGAGCCAAGACCTGCAGGAGGCGCAGAGCGCCCCCACCTGGAAGCCGAGTGAACAGCTGGCGGGGAGGCGAGCCTCCTCGAGGGAAGAAGAGGCAGCCCAGCCTCGTTTGGCTCAAGCCCTACTTGGCTGGAGCCGAGTGCGCCTCCAGGACGGCAGAACTCCAGCTCTGCTCAGAGGCCCGATCTGGCAGAGTTGCTGGCGCGAGGCTGCTCTGCCCTGGGCGAGCCTTGCCCAGACTTGCCTCGCTGCTAGGCTTCCTGCCCAGGAAGGAGCAGGCTGCGCGAGGCTGGGAGATGCCACTGGCGCCTTCCTGGCCTCAGCTCCGCTCCTGCCTTGCCTTTGCACCTAGGCCCCAGGCGTCCTTGGGGAGGGCTTAGGGGCCGGTGGCTTGCACACTGCCAAGGGCTCCAGCAGGAAGAGCTCTGTGCGAGGGAAGGGAAGGGCCAGTGCAGGGCTCCTCCAGCGGTTGCTTGGCCGCCCAGGCTCAGCGCCGGACGGAGTGCACCAGGCTCCCAGGGCCCCTGGCTGGGGTCTGCAGCCCCGCACACCCGGAGGCTGACTCCCTGGGCGCCCAGCAGCTGCCTCACACACGTAGCTTCCCTAGCACTCTCCTCCCCAGCAGAGACGTGCGCAGCTGGTTGGGGCCTGCCCCTGCGTGCCTGGGCTCCCACCCACAGCCCCAGCTCAGGGCAAGCAGCCCCTGAGCCAAGACCTGCAGGAGGCGCAGAGCGCCCCCACCTGGAAGCCGAGTGAACAGCTGGCGGGGAGGCGAGCCTCCTCGAGGGAAGAAGAGGCAGCCCAGCCTCGTTTGGCTCAAGCCCTACTTGGCTGGAGCCGAGTGCGCCTCCAGGACGGCAGAGCTCCAGCTCTGCTCAGAGGCCCGTTCTGGCAGAGTTGCTGGCGCGAGGCTGCTCTGCCCTGGGCGAGCCTTGCCCAGACTTGCCTCGCTGCTAGGCTTCCTGCCCAGGAAGGAGCAGGCTGCGCGAGGCTGGGAGACGCCACTGGGGCCTTCCTGGCCTCAGCTCCGCTCCTGCCTTGCCTTTGCACCTAGGCCCCAGGCCTCCTTGGAGAGGGCTTAGGGGCCGGTGGCTTGCACACTGCCAAGGGCTCCAGCAGGAAGAGCTCTGTGCGAGGGAAGGGAAGGGCTAGTGCAGGGCTCCTCCAGCGGTTGCTTGGCCGCCCAGGCTCAGCGCCGCACGGAGTGCACCAGGCTGCCAGGGCCCTGGCTGGGGTCTGCAGCCCCGCACACCCGGAGGCTGACTCCCTGGGCGCCCAGCAGCTGCCTCACACACGTAGCTTCCCTAGCGCTCTCCTCCCCAGCAGAGACGTGTGCAGCTGGTTGGGGCCTGCCCCTGCGTGCCTGGGCTCCCGCGCACAGCCCCAGCTCAGGGCAAGCAGCCCCTGAGCCAAGACCTGCAGGAGGCGCAGAGCGCCCCCACCTGGAAGCCGAGTGAACAGCTGGCGGGGAGGCGAGCCTCCTCGAGGGAAGAAGAGGCAGCCCAGCCTCGTTTGGCTCAAGCCCTACTTGGCTGGAGCCGAGTGCGCCTCCAGGACGGCAGAGCTCCAGCTCTGCTCAGAGGCCCGATCTGACAGAGTTGCTGGCGCGAGGCTGCTCTGCCCTGGGCGAGCCTTGCCCAGACTTGCCTCGCTACTAGGCTTCCTGCCCAGGAAGGAGCAGGCTGCGCGAGGCTGGGAGACGCCACTGGCGCCTTCCTGGCCTCAGCTCCGCTCCTGCCTTGCCTTTGCACCTAGGCCCCAGGCGTCCTTGGGGAGGGCTTAGGGGCCGGTGGCTTGCACACTGCCAAGAGCTCCAGCAGGAAGAGCTCTGTGCGAGGGAAGGGAAGGGCCAGTGCAGGGCTCCTCCAGCGGTTGCTTGGCCGCCCAGATTCAGCGCCACACGGAGTGCACCAGGCTCCCAGGGCCCCTGGCTGGGGTCTGCAGCCCCGCACACCCGGAGGCTGACTCCCTGGGCGCCCAGCAGCTGCCTCACACACGTAGCTTCCCTAGCGCTCTCGTCTCCAGCAGAGATGTGTGCAGCTGGTTGGGGCCTGCCCCTGCGTTCCTGGGCTCCCGCCCACAGCCCCAGCTCAGGGTAAGCAGCCCCTGAGCCAAGACCTGCAGGAGGCGCAGAGCGCCCCCACCTGGAAGCCGAGTGAACAGCTGGCGGGGAGGCGAGCCTCCTCGAGGGAAGAAGAGGCAGCCCAGCCTCGTTTGGCTCAAGCCCTATTTGGCTGGAGCCGAGTGCGCCTCCAGGACGGCAGAACTCCAGCTCTGCTCAGAGGCCCGATCTGGCAGAGTTGCTGGCGCGAGGCTGCTCTGCCCTGGGCGAGCCTTGCCCAGACTTGCCTCGCTGCTAGGCTTCCTGCCCAGGAAGGAGCAGGCTGCGCGAGGCTGGGAGATGCCACTGGGGCCTTCCTGGCCTCAGCTCCGCTCCTGCCTTGCCTTTGCACCTAGGCCCCAGGCGTCCTTGGGGAGGGCTTAGGGGCCGGTGGCTTGCACACTGCCAAGGGCTCCAGCAGGAAGAGCTCTGTGCGAGGGAAGGGAAGGGCCAGTGCAGGGCTCCTCCAGCGGTTGCTTGGCAGCCCAGGCTCAGCGCCGCACGGAGTGCACCAGGCTCCCAGGGCCCCTGGCTGGGGTCTGCAGCCCCGCACACACGGAGGCTGACTCCCTGGGCGCCCAGCTGCTGCCTCACACACGTAGCTTCCCTAGCGCTCTCCTCCCCAGCAGAGACGTGTGCAGCTGGTTGGGGCCTGCCCCTGTGTGCCTGGGCTCCCGCGCACAGCCCCAGCTCAGGGCAAGCAGCCCCTGAGCCAAGACCTGCAGGAGGCGCAGAGCGCCCCCACCTGGAAGCCGAGTGAACAGCTGGCGGGGAGGCGAGCCTCCTCGAGGGAAGAAGAGGCAGCCCAGCCTCGTTTGGCTCAAGCCCTACTTGGCTGGAGCCGAGTGGGCCTCCAGGACGGCACAGCTCCAGCTCTGCTCAGAGGCCCGATCTGGCAGAGTTGCTGGCGCGAGGCTGCTCTGCCCTGGGCGAGCCTTGGCCAGAATGCCTCGCTGCTAGGCTTCCTGCCCAGGAAGGAGCAGGCTGCGCGAGGCAGGGAGACGCCACTGGCGCCTTCCTGGCCTCAGCTCCGCTCCTGCCTTGCCTTTGCACCTAGGCCCCAGGCGTCCTTGGGGAGGGCTTAGGGGCCGGTGGCTTGCACACTGCCAAGGGCTCCAGCAGGAAGAGCTCTGTGCGAGGGAAGGGAAGGGCCAGTGCAGGGCTCCTCCAGCGGTTGCTTGGCCGCCCAGACTCAGCACCGCACGGAGTGCACCAGGCTCCCAGGGCCCCTGGCTGGGGTCTGCAGCCCCGCACACCCGGAGGCTGACTCCCTGGGCGCCCAGCAGCTGCCTCACACACGTAGCTTCCCTAGCGCTCTCGTCTCCAGCAGAGATGTGTGCAGCTGGTTGGGGCCTGCCCCTGCGTGCCTGGGCTCCCGCCCACAGCCCCAGCTCAGGGCAAGCAGCCCCTGAGCCAAGACCTGCAGGAGGCGCAGAGCGCCCCCACCTGGAAGCCGAGTGAACAGCTGGCGGGGAGGCGAGCCTCCTCGAGGGAAGAAGAGGCAGCCCAGCCTCGTTTGGCTCAAGCCCTACTTGGCTGGAGCCGAGTGCGCCTCCAGGACGGCAGAGCTCCAGCTCTGCTCAGAGGCCCGATCTGGCAGAGTTGCTGGCGCGAGGCTCCTCTGCCCTGGGCGAGCCTTGCCCAGACTTGCCTCGCTGCTAGGCTTCCTGCCCAGGAAGGAGCAGGCTGCGCGAGGCTGGGAGACGCCACTGGCGCCTTCCTGGCCTCAGCTCCGCTCCTGCCTTGCCTTTGCACCTAGGCCCCAGGCGTCCTTGGGGAGGGCTTAGGGGCCGGTGGCTTGCACACTGCCAAGGGCTCCAGCAGGAAGAGCTCTGTGCGAGGGAAGGGAAGGGCCAGTGCAGGGCTCCTCCAGCGGTTGCTTGGCCGCCCAGACTCAGCGCCGCACGGAGTGCACCAGGCTCCCAGGGCCCCTGGCTGGGGTCTGCAGCCCCGCACACCCGGAGGCTGACTCCCTGGGCGCCCAGCAGCTGCGTCACACACGTAGCTTCCCTAGCGCTCTCGTCCCCAGCAGAGACGTGTGCAGCTGGTTGGGGCCTGCCCCTGCGTGCCTGGGCTCAAACCCACAGCCCCAGGTCAGGGCAAGCAGCCCCTGAGCCAAGACCTGCAGGAGGCGCAGAGCGCCCCCACCTGGAAGCCGAGTGAACAGCTGGCGGGGAGGCGAGCCTCCTCGAGGGAAGAAGAGGCAGCCCAGCCTCGTTTGGCTCAAGCCCTACTTGGCTGGAGCCGAGTGCGCCTCCAGGACGGCAGAACTCCAGCTCTGCTCAGAGGCCCGATCTGGCAGAGTTGCTGGCGCGAGGCTGCTCTGCCCTGGGCGAGCCTTGCCCAGACTTGCCTCGCTGCTAGGCTTCCTGCCCAGGAAGGAGCAGGCTGCGCGAGGCTGGGAGATGCCACTGGCGCCTTCCTGGCCTCAGCTCCGCTCCTGCCTTGCCTTTGCACCTAGGCCCCAGGCGTCCTTGGGGAGGGCTTAGGGGCCGGTGGCTTGCACACTGCCAAGGGCTCCAGCAGGAAGAGCTCTGTGCGAGGGAAGGGAAGGGCCAGTGCAGGGCTCCTCCAGCGGTTGCTTGGCCGCCCAGGCTCAGCGCCGGACGGAGTGCACCAGGCTCCCAGGGCCCCTGGCTGGGGTCTGCAGCCCCGCACACCCGGAGGCTGACTCCCTGGGCGCCCAGCAGCTGCCTCACACACGTAGCTTCCCTAGCACTCTCCTCCCCAGCAGAGACGTGCGCAGCTGGTTGGGGCCTGCCCCTGCGTGCCTGGGCTCCCACCCACAGCCCCAGCTCAGGGCAAGCAGCCCCTGAGCCAAGACCTGCAGGAGGCGCAGAGCGCCCCCACCTGGAAGCCGAGTGAACAGCTGGCGGGGAGGCGAGCCTCCTCGAGGGAAGAAGAGGCAGCCCAGCCTCGTTTGGCTCAAGCCCTACTTGGCTGGAGCCGAGTGCGCCTCCAGGACGGCAGAACTCCAGCTCTGCTCAGAGGCCCGATCTGGCAGAGTTGCTGGCGCGAGGCTGCTCTGCCCTGGGCGAGCCTTGCCCAGACTTGCCTCGCTGCTAGGCTTCCTGCCCAGGAAGGAGCAGGCTGCGCGAGGCTGGGAGATGCCACTGGCGCCTTCCTGGCCTCAGCTCCGCTCCTGCCTTGCCTTTGCACCTAGGCCCCAGGCGTCCTTGGGGAGGGCTTAGGGGCCGGTGGCTTGCACACTGCCAAGGGCTCCAGCAGGAAGAGCTCTGTGCGAGGGAAGGGAAGGGCCAGTGCAGGGCTCCTCCAGCGGTTGCTTGGCCGCCCAGGCTCAGCGCCGGACGGAGTGCACCAGGCTCCCAGGGCCCCTGGCTGGGGTCTGCAGCCCCGCACACCCGGAGGCTGACTCCCTGGGCGCCCAGCAGCTGCCTCACACACGTAGCTTCCCTAGCACTCTCCTCCCCAGCAGAGACGTGCGCAGCTGGTTGGGGCCTGCCCCTGCGTGCCTGGGCTCCCACCCACAGCCCCAGCTCAGGGCAAGCAGCCCCTGAGCCAAGACCTGCAGGAGGCGCAGAGCGCCCCCACCTGGAAGCCGAGTGAACAGCTGGCGGGGAGGCGAGCCTCCTCGAGGGAAGAAGAGGCAGCCCAGCCTCGTTTGGCTCAAGCCCTACTTGGCTGGAGCCGAGTGCGCCTCCAGGACGGCAGAGCTCCAGCTCTGCTCAGAGGCCCGTTCTGGCAGAGTTGCTGGCGCGAGGCTGCTCTGCCCTGGGCGAGCCTTGCCCAGACTTGCCTCGCTGCTAGGCTTCCTGCCCAGGAAGGAGCAGGCTGCGCGAGGCTGGGAGACGCCACTGGGGCCTTCCTGGCCTCAGCTCCGCTCCTGCCTTGCCTTTGCACCTAGGCCCCAGGCCTCCTTGGAGAGGGCTTAGGGGCCGGTGGCTTGCACACTGCCAAGGGCTCCAGCAGGAAGAGCTCTGTGCGAGGGAAGGGAAGGGCTAGTGCAGGGCTCCTCCAGCGGTTGCTTGGCCGCCCAGGCTCAGCGCCGCACGGAGTGCACCAGGCTGCCAGGGCCCCTGGCTGGGGTCTGCAGCCCCGCACACCCGGAGGCTGACTCCCTGGGCGCCCAGCAGCTGCCTCACACACGTAGCTTCCCTAGCGCTCTCCTCCCCAGCAGAGACGTGTGCAGCTGGTTGGGGCCTGCCCCTGCGTGCCTGGGCTCCCGCCCACAGCCCCAGCTCAGGGCAAGCAGCCCCTGAGCCAAGACCTGCAGGAGGCGCAGAGCGCCCCCACCTGGAAGCCGAGTGAACAGCTGGCGGGGAGGCGAGCCTCCTCGAAGGAAGAAGAGGCAGCCCAGCCTCGTTTGGCTCAAGCCCTACTTGGCTGGAGCCGAGTGCGCCTCCAGGACGGCAGAGCTCCAGCTCTGCTCAGAGGCCCGATCTGACAGAGTTGCTGGCGCGAGGCTGCTCTGCCCTGGGCGAGCCTTGCCCAGACTTGCCTCGCTACTAGGCTTCCTGCCCAGGAAGGAGCAGGCTGTGCGAGGCTGGGAGACGCCACTGGCGCCTTCCTGGCCTCAGCTCCGCTCCTGCCTTGCCTTTGCACCTAGGCCCCAGGCGTCCTTGGGGAGGGCTTAGGGGCCGGTGGCTTGCACACTGCCAAGGGCTCCAGCAGGAAGAGCTCTGTGCGAGGGAAGGGAAGGGCCAGTGCAGGGCTCCTCCAGCGGTTGCTTGGCCGCCCAGATTCAGCGCCACACGGAGTGCACCAGGCTCCCAGGGCCCCTGGCTGGGGTCTGCAGCCCCGCACACCCGGAGGCTGACTCCCTGGGTGCCCAGCAGCTGCCTCACACACGTAGCTTCCCTAGCGCTCTCGTCTCCAGCAGAGATGTGTGCAGCTGGTTGGGGCCTGCCCCTGCGTTCCTGGGCTCCCGCCCACAGCCCCAGCTCAGGGTAAGCAGCCCCTGAGCCAAGACCTGCAGGAGGCGCAGAGCGCCCCCACCTGGAAGCCGAGTGAACAGCTGGCGGGGAGGCGAGCCTCCTCGAGGGAAGAAGAGGCAGCCCAGCCTCGTTTGGCTCAAGCCCTACTTGGCTGGAGCCGTGTGCGCCTCCAGGACGGCAGAGCTCCAGCTCTGCTCAGAGGCCCGTTCTGTCAGAGTTGCTGGCGCGAGGCTGCTCTGCCCTGGGCGAGCCTTGCCCAGACTTGCCTCGCTGCTAGGCTTTCTGCCCAGGAAGGAGCAGGCTGCGTGAGGCTGGGAGACGCCACTGGCGCCTTCCTGGCCTCAGCTCCACTCCTGCCTTGCCTTTGCACCTAGGCCCCAGGCGTCCTTGGGGAGGGCTTAGGGGCCGGTGGCTTGCACACTGCCAAGGGCTCCAGCAGGAAGAGCTCTGTGCGAGGGAAGGGAAGGGCCAGTGCAGGGCTCCTCCAGCGGTTGCTTGGCCGCCCAGACTCAGCGCCGCACGGAGTGCACCAGGCTCCCAGGGCCCCTGGCTGGGGTCTGCAGCCCCGCACATCCGGAGGCTGACTCCCTGGGCGCCCAGCAGCTGCCTCACACACGTAGCTTCCCTAGCGCTCTCGTCCCCAGCAGAGACGTGTGCAGCTGGTTGGGGCCTGCCCCTGCGTGCCTGGGCTCCCACCCACAGCCCCAGGTCAGGGCAAGCAGCCCCTGAGCCAAGACCTGCAGGAGGCGCAGAGCGCCCCCACCTGGAAGCCGAGTGAACAGCTGGCGGGGAGGCGAGCCTCCTCGAGGGAAGAAGAGGCAGCCCAGCCTCGTTTGGCTCAAGCCCTATTTGGCTGGAGCCGAGTGCGCCTCCAGGACGGCAGAACTCCAGCTCTGCTCAGAGGCCCGATCTGGCAGAGTTGCTGGCGCGAGGCTGCTTTGCCCTGGGCGAGCCTTGCCCAGACTTCCCTCGCTGCTAGGCTTCCTGCCCAGGAAGGAGCAGGCTGCGCGAGGCTGGGAGATGCCACTGGGGCCTTCCTGGCCTCAGCTCCGCTCCTGCCTTGCCTTTGCACCTAGGCCCCAGGCGTCCTTGGGGAGGGCTTAGGGGCCGGTGGCTTGCACACTGCCAAGGGCTCCAGCAGGAAGAGCTCTGTGCGAGGGAAGGGAAGGGCCAGTGCAGGGCTCCTCCAGCGGTTGCTTGGCAGCCCAGGCTCAGCGCCGCACGGAGTGCACCAGGCTCCCAGGGCCCCTGGCTGGGGTCTGCAGCCCCGCACACACGGAGGCTGACTCCCTGGGCGCCCAGCTGCTGCCTCACACACGTAGCTTCCCTAGCGCTCTCCTCCCCAGCAGAGACGTGTGCAGCTGGTTGGGGCCTGCCCCTGTGTGCCTGGGCTCCCGCCCACAGCCCCAGCTCAGGGCAAGCAGCCCCTGAGCCAAGACATGCAGGAGGCGCAGAGCGCCCCCACCTGGAAGCCGAGTGAACAGCTGGCGGGGAGGCGAGCCTCCTCGAGGGAAGAAGAGGCAGCCCAGCCTCGTTTGGCTCAAGCCCTACTTGGCTGGAGCCGAGTGCGCCTCCAGGACGGCAGAGCTCCAGCTCTGCTCAGAGGCCCGATCTGGCAGAGTTGCTGGCGCGAGGCTGCTCTGCCCTGGGCGAGCCTTGGCCAGAATGCCTCGCTGCTAGGCTTCCTGCCCAGGAAGGAGCAGGCTGCGCGAGGCAGGGAGACGCCACTGGCGCCTTCCTGGCCTCAGCTCCGCTCCTGCCTTGCCTTTGCACCTAGGCCCCAGGCGTCCTTGGGGAGGGCTTAGGGGCCGGTGGCTGGCACACTGCCAAGGGCTCCAGCAGGAAGAGCTCTGTGCGAGGGAAGGGAAGGGCCAGTGCAGGGCTCCTCCAGCGGTTGCTTGGCCGCCCAGACTCAGCACCGCACGGAGTGCACCAGGCTCCCAGGGCCCCTGGCTGGGGTCTGCAGCCCCGCACACCCGGAGGCTGACTCCCTGGGCGCCCAGCAGCTGCCTCACACACGTAGCTTCCCTAGCGCTCTCGTCTCCAGCAGAGATGTGTGCAGCTGGTTGGGGCCTGCCCCTGCGTGCCTGGGCTCCCGCCCACAGCCCCAGCTCAGGGCAAGCAGCCCCTGAGCCAAGACCTGCAGGAGGCGCAGAGCGCCCCCACCTGGAAGCCGAGTGAACAGCTGGCGGGGAGGCGAGCCTCCTCGAGGGAAGAAGAGGCAGCCCAGCCTCGTTTGGCTCAAGCCCTACTTGGCTGGAGCCGAGTGCGCCTCCAGGACGGCAGAGCTCCAGCTCTGCTCAGAGGCCCGTTCTGGCAGAGTTGCTGGCG
This sequence comes from Ovis canadensis, assembly GCF_042477335.2. Classification (NCBI taxonomy): domain Eukaryota; kingdom Metazoa; phylum Chordata; class Mammalia; order Artiodactyla; family Bovidae; genus Ovis; species Ovis canadensis. The sequence goes on from NC_091264.1 coordinate 223,103, forward strand.
CGAGGCTGCTCTGCCCTGGGCGAGCCTTGCCCAGACTTGCCTCGCTGCTAGGCTTCCTGCTCAGGAAGGAGCAGGCTGCGCGAGGCTGGGAGACGCCACTGGCGCCTTCCTGGCATCAGCTCCGCTCCTGCCTTGCCTTTGCACCTAGGCCCCAGGCGTCCTTGGGGAGGGCTTAGGGGCCGGTGGCTTGCACACTGCCAAGGGCTCCAGCAGGAAGAGCTCTGTGCGAGGGAAGGGAAGGGCAAGTGCAGGGCTCCTCCAGCGGTTGCTTGGCCGCCCAGACTCAGCGCCGCACGGAGTGCACCAGGCTCCCAGGGCCCCTGGCTGGGGTCTGCAGCCCCGCACACCCGGAGGCTGACTCCCTGGGCGCCCAGCAGCTGCCTCACACACGTAGCTTCCCTAGCGCTCTCATCCCCAGCAGAGACGTGTGCAGCTGGTTGGGGCCTGCCCCTGCGTGCCTGGGCTCCCACCCACAGCCCCAGGTCAGGGCAAGCAGCCCCTGAGCCAAGACCAGCAGGAGGCGCAGAGCGCCCCCACCTGGAAGCCGAGTGAACAGCTGGCGGGGAGGCGAGCCTCCTCGAGGGAAGAAGAGGCAGCCCAGCCTCGTTTGGCTCAAGCCCTATTTGGCTGGAGCCGAGTGCGCCTCCAGGACGGCAGAACTCCAGCTCTGCTCAGAGGCCCGATCTGGCAGAGTTGCTGGCGCGAGGCTGCTCTGCTCTGGGCGAGCCTTGCCCAGACTTGCCTCGCTGCTAGGCTTCCTGCCCAGGAAGGAGCAGGCTGCGCGATGCTGGGAGATGCCACTGGCGCCTTCCTGGCCTCAGCTCCGCTCCTGCCTTGCCTTTGCACCTAGGCCCCAGGCGTCCTTGGGGAGGGCTTAGGGGCCGGTGGCTTGCACACTGCCAAGGGCTCCAGCAGGAAGAGCTCTGTGCGAGGAAAGGGAAGGGCCAGTGCAGGGCTCCTCCAGCGGTTGCTTGGCCGCCCAGGCTCAGCGCCGCACGGAGTGCACCAGGCTCCCAGGGCCCCTGGCTGGGGTCTGCAGCCCCGCACACCCGGAGGCTGACTCCCTGGGCGCCCAGCTGCTGCCTCACACACGTAGCTTCCCTAGCGCTCTCCTCCCCAGCAGAGACGTGTGCAGCTGGTTGGGGCCTGCCCCTGCGTGCCTGGGCTCCCGCCCACAGCCCCAGCTCAGGGCAAGCAGCCCCTGAGCCAAGACCTGCAGGAGGCGCAGAGCGCCCCCACCTGGAAGCCGAGTGAACAGCTGGAGGGGAGGCGAGCCTCCTCGAGGGAAGAAGAGGCAGCCCAGCCTCGTTTGGCTCAAGCCCTACTTGGCTGGAGCCGAGTGCGCCTCCAGGACGGCACAGCTCCAGCTCTGCTCAGAGGCCCGATCTGGCAGAGTTGCTGGCGCGAGGCTGCTCTGCCTTGGGCGAGCCTTGCCCAGACTTGCCTCGCTGCTAGGCTTCCTGCCCAGGAAGGAGCACGCTGCGCGAGGCTGTGAGTCGCCACTTGCGCCTTCCTGGCCTCAGCTCCGCTCCTGCCTTGCCTTTGCACCTAGGCCCCAGGCGTCCTTGGGGAGGGCTTAGGGGCCGGTGGCTTGCACACTGCCAAGGGCTCCAGCAGGAAGAGCTCTGTGCGAGGGAAGGGAAGGGCCAGTGCAGGGCTCCTCCATCGGTTGCTTGGACGCCCAGACTCAGCGCCGCACGGAGTGCACCAGGCTCCCAGGGCCCCTGGCTGGGGTCTGCAGCCCCGCACACCCGGAGGCTGACTCCCTGGGCGCCCAGCAGCTGCCTCACACACGTAGCTTCCCCAGCGCTCTCGTCTCCAGCAGAGACGTGTGCAGCTGGTTGGGGCCTGCCCCTGCGTGCCTGGGCTCCCGCCCACAGCCCCAGCTCAGGGCAAGCAGCCCCTGAGCCAAGACCTGCAGGAGGCGCAGAGCGCCCCCACCTGGAAGCCGAGTGAACAGCTGGCGGGGAGGCGAGCCTCCTCGAGGGAAGAAGAGGCAGCCCAGCCTCGTTTGGCTCAAGCCCTACTTGGCTGGAGCCGAGTGCGCCTCCAGGACGGCAGAGCTCCAGCTCTGCTCAGAGGCCCGTTCTGGCAGAGTTGCTGGCGCGAGGCTGCTCTGCCCTGGGCGAGCCTTGCCCAGACTTGCCTCGCTGCTAGGCTTCCTGCCCAGGAAGGAGCAGGCTGCGCGAGGCTGGGAGACGCCACTGGCGCCTTCCTGGCCTCAGCTCCGCTCCTGCCTTGCCTTTGCACCTAGGCCCCAGGCGTCCTTGGGGAGGGCTTAGGGGCCGGTGGCTTGCACACTGCCAAGGGCTCCAGCAGGAAGAGCTCTGTGCGAGGGAAGGGAAGGGCCAGTGCAGGGCTCCTCCAGCGTTTGCTTGGCAGCCCAGGCTCAGCGCCGCACGGAGTGCACCAGTCTCCCAGGGCCCCTGGCTGGGGTCTGCAGAACCGCACACCCGGAGGCTGACTCCCTGGGCGCCCAGCTGCTGCCTCACACACGTAGCTTCCCTAGCGCTCTCCTCCCCAGCAGAGACGTGTGCAGCTGGTTGGGGCCTGCCCCTGCGTGCCTGGGCTCCCGCCCACAGCCACAGCTCAGGGTAAGCAGCCCCTGAGCCAAGACCTGCAGGAGGCGCAGAGCGCCCCCACCTGGAAGCCGAGTGAACAGCTGGCGGGGAGGCGAGCCTCCTCGAGGGAAGAAGAGGCAGCCCAGCCTCGTTTGGCTCAAGCCCTACTTGGCTGGAGCCGAGTGCGCCTCCAGGACGGCAGAGCTCCAGCTCTGCTGAGAGGCCCGTTCTGGCAGAGTTGCTGGCGCGAGGCTGCTCTGCCCTGGGCGAGCCTTGCCCAGACTTTCCTCGCTGCTAGGCTTCCTGCCCAGGAAGGAGCAGGCTGCGCGAGGCTGGGAGACGCCACTGGCGCCTTCCTGGCCTCAGCTCCGCTCCTGCCTTGCCTTTGCACCTAGGCCCCAGGCGTCCTTGGGGAGGGCTTAGGGGCCGGTGGCTTGCACACTGCCAAGGGCTCCAGCAGGAAGAGCTCTGTGCGAGGGAAGGGAAGGGCCAGTGCAGGGCTCCTCCAGCGGTTGCTTGGCAGCCCAGGCTCAGCGCCGCACGGAGTGCACCAGTCTCCCAGGGCCCCTGGCTGGGGTCTGCAGCCCCGCACACCCGGAGGCTGACTCCCTGGGCGCCCAGCTGCTGCCTCACACACGTAGCTTCCCTAGCGCTCTCCTCCCCAGCAGAGACGTGTGCAGCTGGTTGGGGCCTGCCCCTGCGTGCCTGGGCTCCCGCCCACAGCCCCAGCTCAGGGCAAGCAGCCCCTGAGCCAAGACCTGCAGGAGGCGCAGAGCGCCCCCACCTGGAAGCCGAGTGAACAGCTGGAGGGGAGGCGAGCCTCCTCGAGGGAAGAAGAGGCAGCCCAGCCTCGTTTGGCTCAAGCCCTACTTGGCTGGAGCCGAGTGCGCCTCCAGGACGGCACAGCTCCAGCTCTGCTCAGAGGCCCGATCTGGCAGAGTTGCTGGCGCGAGGCTGCTCTGCCTTGGGCGAGCCTTGCCCAGACTTGCCTCGCTGCTAGGCTTCCTGCCCAGGAAGGAGCACGCTGCGCGAGGCTGTGAGTCGCCACTGGCGCCTTCCTGGCCTCAGCTCCGCTCCTGCCTTGCCTTTGCACCTAGGCCCCAGGCGTCCTTGGGGAGGGCTTAGGGGCCGGTGGCTTGCACACTGCCAAGGGCTCCAGCAGGAAGAGCTCTGTGCGAGGGAAGGGAAGGGCCAGTGCAGGGCTCCTCCATCGGTTGCTTGGACGCCCAGACTCAGCGCCGCACGGAGTGCACCAGGCTCCCAGGGCCCCTGGCTGGGGTCTGCAGCCCCGCACACCCGGAGGCTGACTCCCTGGGCGCCCAGCAGCTGCCTCACACACGTAGCTTCCCTAGCGCTCTCGTCTCCAGCAGAGACGTGTGCAGCTGGTTGGGGCCTGCCCCTGCGTGCCTGGGCTCCCGCCCACAGCCCCAGCTCAGGGCAAGCAGCCCCTGAGCCAAGACCTGCAGGAGGCGCAGAGCGCCCCCACCTGGAAGCCGAGTGAACAGCTGGCGGGGAGGCGAGCCTCCTCGAGGGAAGAAGAGGCAGCCCAGCCTCGTTTGGCTCAAGCCCTACTTGGCTGGAGCCGAGTGCGCCTCCAGGACGGCAGAGCTCCAGCTCTGCTCAGAGGCCCGTTCTGGCAGAGTTGCTGGCGCGAGGCTGCTCTGCCCTGGGCGAGCCTTGCCCAGAATTGCCTCGCTGCTAGGCTTCCTGCCCAGGAAGGAGCAGGCTGCGCGAGGCTGGGAGACGCCACTGGCGCCTTCCTGGCCTCAGCTCCGCTCCTGCCTTGCCTTTGCACCTAGGCCCCAGGCGTCCTTGGAGAGGGCTTAGGGGCCGGTGGCTTGCACACTGCCAAGGGCTCCAGCAGGAAGAGCTCTGTGCGAGGGAAGGGAAGGGCCAGTGCAGGGCTCCTCCAGCGGTTGCTTGGCAGCCCAGGCTCAGCGCCGCACGGAGTGCACCAGTCTCCCAGGGCCCCTGGCTGGGGTCTGCAGCCCCGCACACCTGGAGGCTGACTCCCTGGGCGCCCAGCAGCTGCCTCACACATGTAGCTTCCCTAGCGCTCTCCTCCCCAGCAGAGACGTGTGCAGCTGGTTGGGGCCTGCCCCTGCGTGCCTGGGCTCCCGCCCACAGCCACAGCTCAGGGCAAGCAGCCCCTGAGCCAAGACCTGCAGGAGGCGCAGAGCGCCCCCACCTGGAAGCCGAGTGAATAGCTGGCGGGGAAGCGAGCCTCCTCGAGGGAAGAAGAGGCAGCCCAGCCTCGTTTGGCTCAAGCCCTACTTGGCTGGAGCCGAGTGCGCCTCCAGGACGGCACAGCTCCAGCTCTGCTCAGAGGCCCGTTCTGGCAGAGTTGCTGGCGCGAGGCTGCTCTGCCCTGGGCGAGCCTTGCCCAGACTTGCCTCGCTGCTAGGCTTCCTGCCCAGGAAGGAGCAGGCTGCGCGAGGCTGGGAGACGCCACTGGCGCCTTCCTGGCCTCAGCTCCGCTCCTGCCTTGCCTTTGCACTTAGGCCCCAGGCGTCCTTGGGGAGGGCTTAGGGGCCGGTGGCTTGCACACTGCCAAGGGCTCCAGCAGGAAGAGCTCTGTGCGAGGGAAGGGAAGGGCCAGTGCAGGGCTCCTCCAGCGGTTGCTTGGCCGCCCAGGCTCAGCACTGCACGGAGTGCACCAGGCTCCCAGGGCCCCTGGCTGGGGTCTGCTGCACCGCACACCCGGAGGCTGACTCCCTGGGCGCCCAGCAGCTGCCTCACACACGTAGCTTCCCTAGCGCTCTCGTCTCCAGCAGAGATGTGTGCAGCTGGTTGGGGCCTGCCCCTGCGTGCCTGGGCTCCCGCCCACAGCCCCAGCTCAGGGCAAGCAGCCCCTGAGCCAAGACCTGCAGGAGGCGCAGAGCGCCCCCACCTGGAAGCCGAGTGAACAGCTGGTGGGGAGGCGAGCCTCCTCGAGGGAAGAAGAGGCAGCCCAGCCTCGTTTGGCTCAAGCCCTACTTGGCTGGAGCCGAGTGCGCCTCCAGGACGGCAGAGCTCCAGCTCTGCTCAGAGGCCCGTTCTGGCAGAGTTGCTGGCGCGAGGCTGCTCTGCCCTGGGCGAGCCTTGCCCAGACTTGCCTCGCTGCTAGGCTTCCTGCCCAGGAAGGAGCAGGCTGCGCGAGCCTGGGAGACGCCACTGGCGCCTTCCTGGCCTCAGCTCCGCTCCTTCCTTGCCTTTGCACCTAGGCCCCAGGCGTCCTTGGGGAGGGCTTAGGGGCCGGTGGCTTGCACACTGCCAAGGGCTCCAGCAGGAAGAGCTCTGTGCGAGGGAAGGGAAGGGCCAGTGCAGGGCTCCTCCAGCGGTTGCTTGGCCGCCCAGGCTCAGCGCCGCACGGAGTGCACCAGGCTCCCAGGGCCCCTGGCTGGGGTCTGCAGCCCCGCACACCCGGAGGCTGACTCCCTGGGCGCCCAGCAGCTGCCTCACACACGTAGCTTCCCTAGCGCTCTCGTCTCCAGCAGAGATGTGTGCAGCTGGTTGGGGCCTGCCCCTGCGTTCCTGGGCTCCCGCCCACAGCCCCAGCTCAGGGTAAGCAGCCCCTGAGCCAAGACCTGCAGGAGGCGCAGAGCGCCCCCACCTGGAAGCCGAGTGAACAGCTGGCGGGGAGGCGAGCCTCCTCGAGGGAAGAAGAGGCAGCCCAGCCTCGTTTGGCTCAAGCCCTACTTGGCTGGAGCCGTGTGCGCCTCCAGGACGGCAGAGCTCCAGCTCTGCTCAGAGGCCCGTTCTGGCAGAGTTGCTGGCGCGAGGCTGCTCTGCCCTGGGCGAGCCTTGCCCAGACTTGCCTCGCTGCTAGGCTTCCTGCCCAGGAAGGAGCAGGCTGCGCGAGGCTGGGAGACGCCACTGGCGCCTTCCTGGCCTCAGCTCCGCTCCTGCCTTGCCTTTGCACCTAGGCCCCAGGCTTCCTTGGGGAGGGCTTAGGGGCCGGTGGCTTGCACACTGCCAAGGGCTCCAGCAGGAAGAGCTCTGTGCGAGGGAAGGGAAGGGCCAGTGCAGGGCTCCTCCAGCGTTTGCTTGGCAGCCCAGGCTCAGCGCCGCACGGAGTGCACCAGTCTCCCAGGGCCCCTGGCTGGGGTCTGCAGAACCGCACACCCGGAGGCTGACTCCCTGGGCGCCCAGCTGCTGCCTCACACACGTAGCTTCCCTAGCGCTCTCCTCCCCAGCAGAGACGTGTGCAGCTGGTTGGGGCCTGCCCCTGCGTGCCTGGGCTCCCGCCCACAGCCACAGCTCAGGGTAAGCAGCCCCTGAGCCAAGACCTGCAGGAGGCGCAGAGCGCCCCCACCTGGAAGCCGAGTGAACAGCTGGCGGGGAGGCGAGCCTCCTCGAGGGAAGAAGAGGCAGCCCAGCCTCGTTTGGCTCAAGCCCTACTTGGCTGGAGCCGAGTGCGCCTCCAGGTCGGCAGAGCTCCAGCTCTGCTGAGAGGCCCGTTCTGGCAGAGTTGCTGGCGCGAGGCTGCTCTGCCCTGGGCGAGCCTTGCCCAGACTTTCCTCGCTGCTAGGCTTCCTGCCCAGGAAGGAGCAGGCTGCGCGAGGCTGGGAGACGCCACTGGCGCCTTCCTGGCCTCAGCTCCGCTCCTGCCTTGCCTTTGCACCTAGGCCCCAGGCGTCCTTGGGGAGGGCTTAGGGGCCGGTGGCTTGCACACTGCCAAGGGCTCCAGCAGGAAGAGCTCTGTGCGAGGGAAGGGAAGGGCCACTGCAGGGCTCCTCCAGCGGTTGCTTGGCAGCCCAGGCTCAGCGCCGCACGGAGTGCACCAGTCTCCCAGGGCCCCTGGCTGGGGTCTGCAGCCCCGCACACCCGGAGGCTGACTCCCTGGGCGCCCAGCTGCTGCCTCACACACGTAGCTTCCCTAGCGCTCTCCTCCCCAGCAGAGACGTGTGCAGCTGGTTGGGGCCTGCCCCTGCGTGCCTGGGCTCCCGCCCACAGCCCCAGCTCAGGGCAAGCAGCCCCTGAGCCAAGACCTGCAGGAGGCGCAGAGCGCCCCCACCTGGAAGCCGAGTGAACAGCTGGAGGGGAGGCGAGCCTCCTCGAGGGAAGAAGAGGCAGCCCAGCCTCGTTTGGCTCAAGCCCTACTTGGCTGGAGCCGAGTGCGCCTCCAGGACGGCACAGCTCCAGCTCTGCTCAGAGGCCCGATCTGGCAGAGTTGCTGGCGCGAGGCTGCTCTGCCTTGGGCGAGCCTTGCCCAGACTTGCCTCGCTGCTAGGCTTCCTGCCCAGGAAGGAGCACGCTGCGCGAGGCTGTGAGTCGCCACTGGCGCCTTCCTGGCCTCAGCTCCGCTCCTGCCTTGCCTTTGCACCTAGGCCCCAGGCGTCCTTGGGGAGGGCTTAGGGGCCGGTGGCTTGCACACTGCCAAGGGCTCCAGCAGGAAGAGCTCTGTGCGAGGGAAGGGAAGGGCCAGTGCAGGGCTCCTCCAGCGGTTGCTTTGCAGCCCAGGCTCAGCGCCGCACGGAGTGCACCAGTCTCCCAGGGCCCCTGGCTGGGGTCTGCAGCCCCGCACACCTGGAGGCTGACTCCCTGGGCGCCCAGCAGCTGCCTCACACACGTAGCTTCCCTAGCGCTCTCGTCTCCAGCAGAGACGTGTGCAGCTGGTTGGGGCCTGCCCCTGCGTGCCTGGGCTCCCGCCCACAGCCCCAGCTCAGGGCAAGCAGCCCCTGAGCCAAGACCTGCAGGAGGCGCAGAGCGCCCCCACCTGGAAGCCGAGTGAACAGCTGGCGGGGAGGCGAGCCTCCTCGAGGGAAGAAGAGGCAGCCCAGCCTCGTTTGGCTCAAGCCCTACTTGGCTGGAGCCGAGTGCGCCTCCAGGACTGCAGAGCTCCAGCTCTGCTGAGAGGCCCGTTCTGGCAGAGTTGCTGGCGCGAGGCTGCTCTGCCCTGGGCGAGCCTTGCCCAGACTTGCCTCGCTGCTAGGCTTCCTGCCCAGGAAGGAGCAGGCTGCGCGAGGCTGGGAGACGCCACTGGCGCCTTCCTGGCCTCAGCTCCGCTCCTGCCTTGCCTTTGCACCTAGGCCCCAGGCGTCCTTGGAGAGGGCTTAGGGGCCGGTGGCTTGCACACTGCCAAGGGCTCCAGCAGGAAGAGCTCTGTGCGAGGGAAGGGAAGGGCCAGTGCAGGGCTCCTCCAGCGGTTGCTTGGCAGCCCAGGCTCAGCGCCGCACGGAGTGCACCAGTCTCCCAGGGCCCCTGGCTGGGGTCTGCAGCCCCGCACACCTGGAGGCTGACTCCCTGGGCGCCCAGCAGCTGCCTCACACATGTAGCTTCCCTAGCGCTCTCCTCCCCAGCAGAGACGTGTGCAGCTGGTTGGGGCCTGCCCCTGCGTGCCTGGGCTCCCGCCCACAGCCACAGCTCAGGGCAAGCAGCCCCTGAGCCAAGACCTGCAGGAGGCGCAGAGCGCCCCCACCTGGAAGCCGAGTGAATAGCTGGCGGGGAAGCGAGCCTCCTCGAGGGAAGAAGAGGCAGCCCAGCCTCGTTTGGCTCAAGCCCTACTTGGCTGGAGCCGAGTGCGCCTCCAGGACGGCACAGCTCCAGCTCTGCTCAGAGGCCCGTTCTGGCAGAGTTGCTGGCGCGAGGCTGCTCTGCCCTGGGCGAGCCTTGCCCAGACTTGCCTCGCTGCTAGGCTTCCTGCCCAGGAAGGAGCAGGCTGCGCGAGGCTGGGAGACGCCACTGGCGCCTTCCTGGCCTCAGCTCCGCTCCTGCCTTGCCTTTGCACTTAGGCCCCAGGCGTCCTTGGGGAGGGCTTAGGGGCCGGTGGCTTGCACACTGCCAAGGGCTCCAGCAGGAAGAACTCTGTGCGAGGGAAGGGAAGGGCCAGTGCAGGGCTCCTCCAGCGGTTGCTTGGCCGCCCAGGCTCAGCACTGCACGGAGTGCACCAGGCTCCCAGGGCCCCTGGCTGGGGTCTGCTGCACCGCACACCCGGAGGCTGACTCCCTGGGCGCCCAGCAGCTGCCTCACACACGTAGCTTCCCTAGCGCTCTCGTCTCCAGCAGAGATGTGTGCAGCTGGTTGGGGCCTGCCCCTGCGTGCCTGGGCTCCCGCCCACAGCCCCAGCTCAGGGCAAGCAGCCCCTGAGCCAAGACCTGCAGGAGGCGCAGAGCGCCCCCACCTGGAAGCCGAGTGAACAGCTGGCGGGGAGGCGAGCCTCCTCGAGGGAAGAAGAGGCAGCCCAGCCTCGTTTGGCTCAAGCCCTACTTGGCTGGAGCCGAGTGCGCCTCCAGGACGGCAGAGCTCCAGCTCTGCTCAGAGGCCCGATCTGGCAGAGTTGCTGGCGCGAGGCTGCTCTGCCCTGGGCGAGCCTTGCCCAGACTTGCCTCGCTGCTAGGCTTCCTGCCCAGGAAGGAGCAGGCTGCGCGAGGCTGGGAGACGCCACTGGCGCCTTCCTGGCCTCAGCTCCGCTCCTGCCTTGCCTTTGCACCTAGGCCCCAGGCGTCCTTGGGGAGGGCTTAGGGGCCGGTGGCTTGCACACTGCTAAGGGCTCCAGCAGGAAGAGCTCTGTGCGAGGGAAGGGAAGGGCCAGTGCAGGGCTCCTCCAGCGGTTGCTTGGCCGCCCAGGCTCAGCGCCGCACGGAGTGCACCAGGCTCCCAGGGCCCCTGGCTGGGGTCTGCAGCCCCGCACACCCGGAGGCTGACTCCCTGGGCGCCCAGCAGCTGCCTCACACACGTAGCTTCCCTAGCGCTCTCGTCTCCAGCAGAGATGTGTGCAGCTGGTTTGGGCCTGCCCCTGCGTTCCTGGGCTCCCGCCCACAGCCCCAGCTCAGGGTAAGCAGCCCCTGAGCCAAGACCTGCAGGAGGCGCAGAGCGCCCCCACCTGGAAGCCGAGTGAACAGCTGGCGGGGAGGCGAGCCTCCTCGAGGGAAGAAGAGGCAGCCCAGCCTCGTTTGGCTCAAGCCCTACTTGGCTGGAGCCGTGTGCGCCTCCAGGACGGCAGAGCTCCAGCTCTGCTCAGAGGCCCGTTCTGGCAGAGTTGCTGGCGCGAGGCTGCTCTGCCCTGGGCGAGCCTTGCCCAGACTTGCCTCGCTGCTAGGCTTCCTGCCCAGGAAGGAGCAGGCTGCGCGAGGCTGGGAGACGCCACTGGCGCCTTCCTGGCCTCAGCTCCGCTCCTGCCTTTCCTTTGCACCTAGGCCCCAGGCGTCCTTGGGGAGGGCTTAGGGGCCGGTGGCTTGCACACTGCCAAGGGCTCCAGCAGGAAGAGCTCTGTGCGAGGGAAGGGAAGGGCCAGTGCAGGGCTCCTCCAGCGGTTGCTTGGCCGCCCAGGCTCAGCGCCGGACGGAGTGCACCAGGCTCCCAGGGCCCCTGGCTGGGGTCTGCAGCCCCGCACACCCGGAGGCTGACTCCCTGGGCACCCAGCAGCTGCCTCACACACGTAGCTTCCCTAGCGCTCTCCTCCCCAGCAGAGACGTGTGCAGCTGGTTGGGGCCTGCCCCTGCGTGCCTGGGCTCCCGCCCACAGCCCCAGCTCAGGGCAAGCAGCCCCTGAGCCAAGACCTGCAGGAGGCGCAGAGCGCCCCCACCTGGAAGCCGAGTGAACAGCTGGCGGGGAGGCGAGCCTCCTCGAGGGAAGAAGAGGCAGCCCAGCCTCGTTTGGCTCAAGCCCTACTTGGCTGGAGCCGAGTGCGCCTCCAGGACGGCAGAGCTCCTGCTCTGCTGAGAGGCCCGTTCTGGCAGAGTTGCTGGCGCGAGGCTGCTCTGCCCTGGGCGAGCCTTGCCCAGACTTGCCTCGCTGCTAGGCTTCCTGCCCAGGAAGGAGCAGGCTGCGCGAGGCTGGGAGACGCCACTGGCGCCTTCCTGGCCTCAGCTCCGCTCCTGCCTTGCCTTTGCACCTAGGCCCCAGGCGTCCTTGGGGAGGGCTTTGGGGCCGGTGGCTTGCACACTGCCAAGGGCTCCAGCAGGAAGAGCTCTGTGCGATGGAAGGGAAGGGCCAGTGCAGGGCTCCTCCAGCGGTTGCTTGGCAGCCCAGGCTCAGCGCCGCACGGAGTGCACCAGTCTCCCAGGGCCCCTGGCTGGGGTCTGCAGCCCCGCACACCCGGAGGCTGACTCCCTGGGCGCCCAGCTGCTGCCTCACACACGTAGCTTCCCTAGCGCTCTCCTCCCCAGCAGAGACGTGTGCAGCTGGTTGGGGCCTGCCCCTGCGTGCCTGGGCTCCCGCCCACAGCCCCAGCTCAGGGCAAGCAGCCCCTGAGCCAAGACCTGCAGGAGGCGCAGAGCGCCCCCACCTGGAAGCCGAGTGAACAGCTGGAGGGGAGGCGAGCCTCCTCGAGGGAAGAAGAGGCAGCCCAGCCTCGTTTGGCTCAAGCCCTACTTGGCTGGAGCCGAGTGCGCCTCCAGGACGGCAGAGCTCCAGCTCTGCTCAGAGGCCCGATCTGGCAGAGTTGCTGGCGCGAGGCTGCTCTGCCTTGGGCGAGCCTTGCCCAGACTTGCCTCGCTGCTAGGCTTCCTGCCCAGGAAGGAGCACGCTGCGCGAGGCTGTGAGTCGCCACTGGCGCCTTCCTGGCCTCAGCTCCGCTCCTGCCTTGCCTTTGCACCTAGACCCCAGGCGTCCTTGGGGAGGGCTTAGGGGCCGGTGGCTTGCACACTGCCAAGGGCTCCAGCAGGAAGAGCTCTGTGCGAGGGAAGGGAAGGGCCAGTGCAGGGCTCCTCCAGCGGTTGCTTGGCCGCCCAGGCTCAGCGCCGCACGGAGTGCACCAGGCTCCCAGGGCCCCTGGCTGGGGTCTGCAGCCCCGCACACCCGGAGGCTGACTCCCTGGGCGCCCAGCAGCTGCCTCACACACGTAGCTTCCCTAGCGCTCTCCTCCCCAGCAGAGACGTGTGCAGCTGGTTGGGGCCTGCCCCTGCGTGCCTGGGCTCCCGCCCACAGCCCCAGCTCAGGGCAAGCAGCCCCTGAGCCAAGACCTGCAGGAGGCGCAGAGCGCCCCCACCTGGAAGCCGAGTGAACAGCTGGCGGGGAGGCGAGCCTCCTCGAGGGAAGAAGAGGCAGCCCAGCCTCGTTTGGCTCAAGCCCTACTTGGCTGGAGCCGTGTGCGCCTCCAGGACGGCAGAGCTCCAGCTCTGCTCAGAGGCCCGTTCTGGCAGAGTTGCTGGCGCGAGGCTGCTCTGCCCTGGGCGAGCCTTGCCCAGACTTGCCTCGCTGCTAGGCTTCCTGCCCAGGAAGGAGCAGGCTGCGCGAGGCTGGGAGACGCCACTGGCGCCTTCCTGGCCTCAGCTCCGCTACTGCCTTGCCTTTGCACCTAGGCCCCAGGCGTCCTTGGGGAGGGCTTAGGGGCCGGTGGCTTGCACACTGCCAAGGGCTCCAGCAGGAAGAGCTCTGTGCGAGGGAAGGGAAGGGCCAGTGCAGGGCTCCTCCAGCGGTTGCTTGGCCGCCCAGACACAGCGCCGCACGGAGTGCACCAGGCTCCCAGGGCCCCTGGCTGGGGTCTGCAGCCCCGCACACCCGGAGGCTGACTCCCTGGGCGCCCAGCAGCTGCCTCACACACGTAGCTTCCCTAGCGCTCTCCTCCCCAGCAGAGACGTGTGCAGCTGGTTGGGGCCTGCCCCTGCGTGCCTGGGCTCCCGCCCACAGCCCCAGCTCAGGGCAAGCAGCCCCTGAGCCAAGACCTGCAGCAGGCGCAGAGCGCCCCCACCTGGAAGCCGAGTGAACAGCTGGCGGGGAGGCGAGCCTCCTCGAGGGAAGAAGAGGCAGCCCAGCCTCGTTTGGCTCAAGCCCTACTTGGCTGGAGCCGAAGGCGCCTCCAGGACGGCACAGCTCCAGCTCTGCTCAGAGGCCCGTTCTGGCAGAGTTGCTGGCGCGAGGCTGCTCTGCCCTGGGCGAGCCTTGCCCAGACTTGCCTCGCTGCTAGGCTTCCTGCCCAGGAAGGAGCAGGCTGCGCGAGGCTGGGAGACGCCACTGGCGCCTTCCTGGCCTCAGCTCCGCTCCTGCCTTGCCTTTGCACCTAGGCCCCAGGCGTCCTTGGGGAGGGCTTAGGGGCCGGTGGCTTGCACACTGCCAAGGGCTCCAGCAGGAAGAGCTCTGTGCGAGGGAAGGGAAGGGCCAGTGCAGGGCTCCTCCAGCGGTTGCTTGGCCGCCCAGACTCAGCGCCGCACGGAGTGCACCAGGCTCCCAGGGCCCCTGGCTGGGGTCTGCAGCCCCGCACACCCGGAGGCTGACTCCCTGGGCGCCCAGCAGCTGCCTCACACACGTAGCTTCCCTAGCGCTCTCCTCCCCAGTAGAGACGTGTGCAGCTGGTTGGGGCCTGCCCCTGCGTGTCTGGGCTCCCGCCCACAGCCCCAGCTCAGGGCAAGCAGCCCCTGAGCCAAGACCTGCAGGAGGCGCAGAGCGCCCCCACCTGGAAGCCGAGTGAACAGCTGGCGGGGAGGCGAGCCTCCTCGAGGGAAGAAGAGGCAGCCCAGCCTCGTTTGGCTCAAGCCCTACTTGGCTGGAGCCGAGTGCGCCTCCAGGACGGCACAGCTCCAGCTATGCTCAGAGGCCCGTTCTGGCAGAGTTGCTGGCGCGAGGCTGCTCTGCCCTGGGCGAGCCTTGCCCAGACTTGCCTCGCTGCTAGGCTTCCTGCCCAGGAAGGAGCAGGCTGCGCGAGGCTGGGAGACGCCACTGGCGCCTTCCTGGCCTCAGCTCCGCTCCTGCCTTGCCTTTGCACCTAGGCCCCAGGCGTCCTTGGGGAGGGCTTAGGGGCCGGTGGCTTGCACACTGCCAAGGGCTCCAGCAGGAAGAGCTCTGTGCGAGGGAAGGGAAGGGCCAGTGCAGGGCTCCTCCAGCGGTTGCTTGGCCGCCCAGGCTCTGCGCCGCACGGAGTGCACCAGGCTCCCAGGGTCCCTGGCTGGGGTCTGCAGCCCCGCACACCTGGAGGCTGACTCCCTGGGCGCCCAGCAGCTGCCTCACACACGTAGCTTCCCTAGCGCTCTCCTCCCCAGCAGAGACGTGTGCAGCTGGTTGGGGCCTGCCCCTGCGTGCCTGGGCTCCCGCCCACAGCCCCAGCTCAGGGCAAGCAGCCCCAGAGCCAAGACCTGCAGGAGGCGCAGAGCGCCCCCACCTGGAAGCCGAGTGAACAGCTGGCGGGGAGGCGAGCCTCCTCGAGGGAAGAAGAGGCAGCCCAGCCTCGTTTGGCTCAAGCCCTACTTGGCTGGAGCCGAGTGCGCCTCCAGGACGGCAGAGCTCCAGCTCTGCTGAGAGGCCCGTTCTGGCAGAGTTGCTGGCGCGAGGCTGCTCTGCCCTGGGCGAGCCTTGCCCAGACTTGCCTCGCAGCTAGGCTTCCTGCCCAGGAAGGAGCAGGCTGCGCGAGGCTGGGAGACGCCACTGGCGCCTTCCTGGCCTCAGCTCCGCTCCTGCCTTGCCTTTGCACCTAGGCCCCAGGCGTCCTTGGGGAGGGCTTAGGGGCCGGTGGCTTGCACACTGCCAAGGGCTCCAGCAGGAAGAGCTCTGTGCGAGGGAAGGGAAGGGCCAGTGCAGGGCTCCTCCAGCGGTTGCTTGGCCGCCCAGGCTCAGCGCCGCACGGAGTGCACCAGGCTCCCAGGGCCCCTGGCTGGGGTCTGCAGCCCCGCACACCCGGAGGCTGACTCCCTGGGCGCCCAGCAGCTGCCTCACACACGTAGCTTCCCTAGCGCTCTCCTCCCCAGCAGAGACGTGTGCAGCTGGTTGGGGCCTGCCCCTGCGTGCCTGGGCTCCCGCCCACAGCCCCAGCTCAGGGCAAGCAGCCCCTGAGCCAAGACCTGCAGGAGGCGCAGAGCGCCCCCACCTGGAAGCCGAGTGAACAGCTGGCGGGGAGGCGAGCCTCCTCGAGGGAAGAAGAGGCAGCCCAGCCTCGTTTGGCTCAAGCCCTACTTGGCTGGAGCCGAGTGCGCCTCCAGGACGGCAGAGCTCCAGCTCTGCTCAGAGGCCCGTTCTGGCAGAGTTGCTGGCGCGAGGCTGCTCTGCCCTGGGCGAGCCTTGCCCAGACTTGCCTCGCTGCTAGGCTTCCTGCCCAGGAAGGAGCAGGCTGCGCGAGGCTGGGAGACGCCACTGGCGCCTTCCTGGCCTCAGCTCCGCTCCTGCCTTGCCTTTGCACCTAGGCCCCAGGCGTCCTTGGGGAGGGCTTAGGGGCCGGTGGCTTGCACACTGCCAAGGGCTCCAGCAGGAAGAGCTCTGTGCGAGGGAAGGGAAGGGCCAGTGCAGGGCTCCTCCAGCGGTTGCTTGGCCGCCCAGGCTCAGCGCCGCACGGAGTGCACCAGGCTCCCAGGGCCCCTGGCTGGGGTCTGCAGCCCCGCACACCCGGAGGCTGACTCCCTGGGCGCCCAGCAGCTGCCTCACACACGTAGCTTCCCTAGCGCTCTCCTCCCCAGCAGAGACGTGTGCAGCTGGTTGGGGCCTGCCCCTGCGTGCCTGGGCTCCCGCCCACAGCCCCAGCTCAGGGCAAGCAGCCCCTGAGCCAAGACCTGCAGGAGGTGCAGAGCGCCCCCACCTGGAAGCCGAGTGAACAGCTGGCGGGGAGGCGAGCCTCCTCGAGGGAAGAAGAGGCAGCCCAGCCTCGTTTGGCTCAAGCCCTACTTGGCTGGAGCTGAGTGCGCCTCCAGGACGGCAGAGCTCCAGCTCTGCTCAGAGGCCCGATCTGGCAGAGTTGCTGGCGCGAGGCTGCTCTGCCCTGGGCGAGCCTTGCCCAGACTTGCCTCGCTGCTCGGCTTCCTGCCCAGGAAGGAGCAGGCTGCGCGAGGCTGGGAGACGCCACTGGCGCCTTCCTGGCCTCAGCTCCGCTCCTGCCTTGCCTTTGCACCTAGGCCCCAGGCGTCCTTGGGGAGGGCTTAGGGGCCGGTGGCTTGCACACTGCCAAGGGCTCCAGCAGGAAGAGCTCTGTGCGAGGGAAGGGAAGGGCCAGTGCAGGGCTCCTCCAGCGGTTGCTTGGCGGCCCAGATTCAGCGCCGCACGGAGTGCACCAGGCTCCCAGGGCCCCTGGCTGGGGTCTGCAGCCCCGCACACCCGGAGGCTGACTCCCTGGGCGCCCAGCAGCTGCCTCACACACGTAGCTTCCCTTGCGCTCTCCTCCCCAGCAGAGACGTGTGCAGCTGGTTGGGGCCTGCCCCTGCGTGCCTGGGCTCCCGCCCACAGCCCCAGCTCAGGGCAAGCAGCCCCTGAGCCAAGACCTGAAGAAGGCTCAGAGCGCCCCCACCTGGAAGCCGAGTGAACAGCTGGCGGGGAGGCGAGCCTCCTCGAGGGAAGAAGAGGCAGCCCAGCCTCGTTTGGCTCAAGCCCTACTTGGCTGGAGCCGAGTGCGCCTCCAGGACGGCAGAGCTCCAGCTATGCTCAGAGGCCCGATCTGGCAGAGTTGCTGGCGCGAGGCTGCTCTGCCCTGGGCGACCGTTGCCCAGACTTGCCTCGCTGCTAGGCTTCCTGCCCAGGAAGGAGCAGGCTGCGCGAGGCTGGGAGATGCCACTGGCGCCTTCCTGGCCTCAGCTCCGCTCCTGCCTTGCCTTTGCACCTAGGCCCCAGGCGTCCTTGGGGAGGGCTTAGGGGCCGGTGGCTTGCACACTGCCAAGGGCTCCAGCAGGAAGAGCTCTGTGCGAGGGAAGGGAAGGGCCAGTGCAGGGCTCCTCCAGCGGTTGCTTGGCCGCCCAGGCTCAGCGCCGGACGGAGTGCACCAGGCTCCCAGGGCCCCTGGCTGGGGTCTGCAGCCCCGCACACCCGGAGGCTGACTCCCTGGGCGCCCAGCAGCTGCCTCACACACGTAGCTTCCCTAGCGCTCTCCTCCCCAGCAGAGACGTGTGCAGCTGGTTGGGGCCTGCCCCTGCGTGCCTGGGCTCCCGCCCACAGCCCCAGCTCAGGGTAAGCAGCCCCTGAGCCAAGACCTGCAGGAGGCGCAGAGCGCCCCCACCTGGAAGCCGAGTGAACAGCTGGCGGGGAGGCGAGCCTCCTCGAGGGAAGAAGAGGCAGCCCAGCCTCGTTTGGCTCAAGCCCTACTTGGCTGGAGCCGAGTGCGCCTCCAGGACGGCAGAGCTCCAGCTCTGCTCAGAGGCCCGTTCTGGCAGAGTTGCTGGCGCGAGGCTGCTCTGCCCTGGGCGAGCCTTGCCCAGACTTTCCTCGCTGCTAGGCTTCCTGCCCAGGAAGGAGCAGGCTGCGCGAGGCTGGGAGACGCCACTGGCGCCTTCCTGGCCTCAGCTCCGCTCCTGCCTTGCCTTTGCACCTAGGCCCCAGGCGTCCTTGGGGAGGGCTTAGGGGCCAGTGGCTTGCACACTGCCAAGGGCTCCAGCAGGAAGAGCTCTGTGCGAGGGAAGGGAAGGGCCAGTGCAGGGCTCCTCCAGCGGTTGCTTGGCAGCCCAGGCTCAGCGCCGCACGGAGTGCACCAGGCTCCCAGGGCCCCTGGCT
The DNA here is from genome assembly GCF_042477335.2 of Ovis canadensis. Taxonomy (NCBI): domain Eukaryota; kingdom Metazoa; phylum Chordata; class Mammalia; order Artiodactyla; family Bovidae; genus Ovis; species Ovis canadensis. Next base: position 240,979 of record NC_091264.1, read on the forward strand.
GGGGTCTGCAGCCCCGCACACACGGAGGCTGACTCCCTGGGCGCCCAGCTGCTGCCTCACACACGTAGCTTCCCTAGCGCTCTCCTCCCCAGCAGAGACGTGTGCAGCTGGTTGGGGCCTGCCCCTGCGTGCCTGGGCTCCCGCCCACAGCCCCAGCTCAGGGCAAGCAGCCCCTGAGCCAAGACCTGCAGGAGGCGCAGAGCGCCCCCACCTGGAAGCCGAGTGAACAGCTGGCGGGGAGGCGAGCCTCCTCGAGGGAAGAAGAGGCAGCCCAGCCTCGTTTGGCTCAAGCCCTACTTGGCTGGAGCCGAGTGCGCCTCCAGGACGGCAGAGCTCCAGCTCTGCTGAGAGGCCCGTTCTGGCAGAGTTGCTGGCGCGAGGCTGCTCTGCCCTGGGCGAGCCTTGCCCAGACTTGCCTCGCTGCTAGGCTTCCTGCCCAGGAAGGAGCAGGCTGCGCGAGGCTGGGAGACGCCACTGGCGCCTTCCTGGCCTCAGCTCCGCTCCTGCCTTGCCTTTGCACCTAGGCCCCAGGCGTCCTTGGGGAGGGCTTAGGGGCCGGTGGCTTGCACACTGCCAAGGGCTCCAGCAGGAAGAGCTCTGTGCGAGGGAAGGGAAGGGCCAGTGCAGGGCTCCTCCAGCGGTTGCTTGGCCGCCCAGGCTCAGCGCCGCACGGAGTGCACCAGGCTCCCAGGGCCCCTGGCTGGGGTCTGCAGCCCCGCACACCCGGAGGCTGACTCCCTGGGCGCCCAGCAGCTGCCTCACACACGTAGCTTCCCTAGCGCTCTCCTCCCCAGCAGAGACGTGTGCAGCTGGTTGGGGCCTGCCCCTGCGTGCCTGGGCTCCCGCCCACAGCCCCAGCTCAGGGCAAGCAGCCCCTGAGCCAAGACCTGCAGGAGGCGCAGAGCGCCCCCACCTGGAAGCCGAGTGAACAGCTGGCGGGGAGGCGAGCCTCCTCGAGGGAAGAAGAGGCAGCCCAGCCTCGTTTGGCTCAAGCCCTACTTGGCTGGAGCCGAGTGCGCCTCCAGGACGGCAGAGCTCCAGCTCTGCTCAGAGGCCCGTTCTGGCAGAGTTCCTGGCGCGAGGCTGCTCTGCCCTGGGCGAGCCTTGCCCAGACTTGCCTCGCTGCTAGGCTTCCTGCCCAGGAAGGAGCAGGCTGCGCGAGGCTGGGAGACGCCACTGGCGCCTTCCTGGCCTCAGCTCCGCTCCTGCCTTGCCTTTGCACCTAGGCCCCAGGCGTCCTTGGGGAGGGCTTAGGGGCCGGTGGCTTGCACACTGCCAAGGGCTCCAGCAGGAAGAGCTCTGTGCGAGGGAAGGGAAGGGCCAGTGCAGGTTTCCTCCAGCGGTTGCTTGGCCGCCCAGGCTCAGCGCCGCACGGAGTGCACCAGGCTCCCAGGGCCCCTGGCTGGGGTCTGCAGCCCCGCACACCCGGAGGCTGACTCCCTGGGCGCCCAGCAGCTGCCTCACACACGTAGCTTCCCTAGCGCTCTCCTCCCCAGCAGAGACGTGTGCAGCTGGTTGGGGCCTGCCCCTGCGTGCCTGGGCTCCCGCCCACAGCCCCAGCTCAGGGCAAGCAGCCCCTGAGCCAAGACCTGCAGGAGGCGCAGAGCGCCCCCACCTGGAAGCCGAGTGAACAGCTGGCGGGGAGGCGAGCCTCCTCGAGGGAAGAAGAGGCAGCCCAGCCTCGTTTGGCTCAAGCCCTACTTGGCTGGAGCCGAGTGCGCCTCCAGGACGGCAGAGCTCCAGCTCTGCTGAGAGGCCCGTTCTGGCAGAGTTGCTGGCGCGAGGCTGCTCTGCCCTGGGCGAGCCTTGCCCAGACTTGCCTCGCTGCTAGGCTTCCTGCCCAGGAAGGAGCAGGCTGCGCGAGGCTGGGAGACGCCACTGGCGCCTTCCTGGCCTCAGCTCCGCTCCTGCCTTGCCTTTGCACCTAGGCCCCAGGCGTCCTTGGGGAGGGCTTAGGGGCCGGTGGCTTGCACACTGCCAAGGGCTCCAGCAGGAAGAGCTCTGTGCGAGGGAAGGGAAGGGCCAGTGCAGGGCTCCTCCAGCGGTTGCTTGGCCGCCCAGGCTCAGCGCCGCACGGAGTGCACCAGGCTCCCAGGGCCCCTGGCTGGGGTCTGCAGCCCCGCACACCCGGAGGCTGACTCCCTGGGCGCCCAGCAGCTGCCTCACACACGTAGCTTCCCTAGCGCTCTCCTCCCCAGCAGAGACGTGTGCAGCTGGTTGGGGCCTGCCCCTGCGTGCCTGGGCTCCCGCCCACAGCCCCAGCTCAGGGCAAGCAGCCCCTGAGCCAAGACCTGCAGGAGGTGCAGAGCGCCCCCACCTGGAAGCCGAGTGAACAGCTGGCGGGGAGGCGAGCCTCCTCGAGGGAAGAAGAGGCAGCCCAGCCTCGTTTGGCTCAAGCCCTACTTGGCTGGAGCCGAGTGCGCCTCCAGGACGGCAGAGCTCCAGCTCTGCTCAGAGGCCCGTTCTGGCAGAGTTCCTGGCGCGAGGCTGCTCTGCCCTGGGCGAGCCTTGCCCAGACTTGCCTCGCTGCTAGGCTTCCTGCCCAGGAAGGAGCAGGCTGCGCGAGGCTGGGAGACGCCACTGGCGCCTTCCTGGCCTCAGCTCCGCTCCTGCCTTGCCTTTGCACCTAGGCCCCAGGCGTCCTTGGGGAGGGCTTAGGGGCCGGTGGCTTGCACACTGCCAAGGGCTCCAGCAGGAAGAGCTCTGTGCGAGGGAAGGGAAGGGCCAGTGCAGGTTTCCTCCAGCGGTTGCTTGGCCGCCCAGGCTCAGCGCCGCACGGAGTGCACCAGGCTCCCAGGGCCCCTGGCTGGGGTCTGCAGCCCCGCACACCCGGAGGCTGACTCCCTGGGCGCCCAGCAGCTGCCTCACACACGTAGCTTCCCTAGCGCTCTCCTCCCCAGCAGAGACGTGTGCAGCTGGTTGGGGCCTGCCCCTGCGTGCCTGGGCTCCCGCCCACAGCCCCAGCTCAGGGCAAGCAGCCCCTGAGCCAAGACCTGCAGGAGGCGCAGAGCGCCCCCACCTGGAAGCCGAGTGAACAGCTGGCGGGGAGGCGAGCCTCCTCGAGGGAAGAAGAGGCAGCCCAGCCTCGTTTGGCTCAAGCCCTACTTGGCTGGAGCCGAGTGCGCCTCCAGGACGGCAGAGCTCCAGCTCTGCTGAGAGGCCCGTTCTGGCAGAGTTGCTGGCGCGAGGCTGCTCTGCCCTGGGCGAGCCTTGCCCAGACTTGCCTCGCTGCTAGGCTTCCTGCCCAGGAAGGAGCAGGCTGCGCGAGGCTGGGAGACGCCACTGGCGCCTTCCTGGCCTCAGCTCCGCTCCTGCCTTGCCTTTGCACCTAGGCCCCAGGCGTCCTTGGGGAGGGCTTAGGGGCCGGTGGCTTGCACACTGCCAAGGGCTCCAGCAGGAAGAGCTCTGTGCGAGGGAAGGGAAGGGCCAGTGCAGGGCTCCTCCAGCGGTTGCTTGGCCGCCCAGGCTCAGCGCCGCACGGAGTGCACCAGGCTCCCAGGGCCCCTGGCTGGGGTCTGCAGCCCCGCACACCCGGAGGCTGACTCCCTGGGCGCCCAGCAGCTGCCTCACACACGTAGCTTCCCTAGCGCTCTCCTCCCCAGCAGAGACGTGTGCAGCTGGTTGGGGCCTGCCCCTGCGTGCCTGGGCTCCCGCCCACAGCCCCAGCTCAGGGCAAGCAGCCCCTGAGCCAAGACCTGCAGGAGGTGCAGAGCGCCCCCACCTGGAAGCCGAGTGAACAGCTGGCGGGGAGGCGAGCCTCCTCGAGGGAAGAAGAGGCAGCCCAGCCTCGTTTGGCTCAAGCCCTACTTGGCTGGAGCTGAGTGCGCCTCCAGGACGGCAGAGCTCCAGCTCTGCTCAGAGGCCCGATCTGGCAGAGTTGCTGGCGCGAGGCTGCTCTGCCCTGGGCGAGCCTTGCCCAGACTTGCCTCGCTGCTAGGCTTCCTGCCCAGGAAGGAGCAGGCTGCACGAGGCTGGGAGACGCCACTGGCGCCTTCCTGGCCTCAGCTCCGCTCCTGCCTTGCCTTTGCACCTAGGCCCCAGGCGTCCTTGGGGAGGGCTTAGGGGCCGGTGGCTTGCACACTGCCAAGGGCTCCAGCAGGAAGAGCTCTGTGCGAGGGAAGGGAAGGGCCAGTGCAGGGCTCCTCCAGCGGTTGCTTGGCGGCCCAGATTCAGCGCCGCACGGAGTGCACCAGGCTCCCAGGGCCCCTGGCTGGGGTCTGCAGCCCCGCACACCCGGAGGCTGACTCCCTGGGCGCCCAGCAGCTGCCTCACACACGTAGCTTCCCTTGCGCTCTCCTCCCCAGCAGAGACGTGTGCAGCTGGTTGGGGCCTGCCCCTGCGTGCCTGGGCTCCCGCCCACAGCCCCAGCTCAGGGCAAGCAGCCCCTGAGCCAAGACCTGCAGGAGGCGCAGAGCGCCCCCACCTGGAAGCCGAGTGAACAGCTGGCGGGGAGGCGAGCCTCCTCGAGGGAAGAAGAGGCAGCCCAGCCTCGTTTGGCTCAAGCCCTACTTGGCTGGAGCCGAGTGCGCCTCCAGGACGGCAGAGCTCCAGCTCTGCTCAGAGGCCCGATCTGGCAGAGTTGCTGGCGCGAGGCTGCTCTGCCCTGGGCGAGCCTTGCCCAGACTTGCCTCGCTGCTAGGCTTCCTGCCCAGGAAGGAGCAGGCTGCGCGAGGCTGGGAGACGCCACTGGCGCCTTCCTGGCCTCAGCTCCGCTCCTGCCTTGCCTTTGCACCTAGGCCCCAGGCGTCCTTGGGGAGGGCTTAGGGGCCGGTGGCTTGCACACTGCCAAGGGCTCCAGCAAGAAGAGCTCTGTGCGAGGGAAGGGAAGGGCCAGTGCAGGGCTCCTCCAGCGGTTGCTTGGGCGCCAAGACTCAGCACCGCACGGAGTGCACAAGGCTCCCAGGGCCCCTGGCTGGGGTCTGCAGCCCCGCACACCCGGAGGCTGACTCCCTGGGCGCCCAGCAGCTGCCTCACACACGTAGCTTCCCTAGCGCTCTCGTCGCCAGCAGAGATGTGTGCAGCTGTTTGGGGCCTGCCCCTGCGTGCCTGGGCTCCCGCCCACAGCCCCAGCTCAGGGCAAGCAGCCCCTGAGCCAAGACCTGCAGGAGGCGCAGAGCGCCCCCACCTGGAAGCCGAGTGAACAGCTGGCGGGGAGGCGAGCCTCCTCGAGGGAAGAAGAGGCAGCCCAGCCTCGTTTGGCTCAAGCCCTACTTGGCTGGAGCCGTGTGCGCCTCCAGGACGGCAGAGCTCCAGCTCTGCTCAGAGGCCCGTTCTGGCAGAGTTGCTGGCGCGAGGCTGCTCTGCCCTGGGCGAGCCTTGCCCAGACTTGCCTCGCTGCTAGGCTTCCTGCCCAGGAAGGAGCAGGCTGCGCGAGGCTGGGAGACGCCACTGGCGCCTTCCTGGCCTCAGCTCCGCTCCTGCCTTGCCTTTGCACCTAGGCCCCAGGCGTCCTTGGGGAGGGCTTAGGGGCCGGTGGCTTGCACACTGCCAAGGGCTCCAGCAGGAAGAGCTCTGTGCGAGGGAAGGGAAGGGCCAGTGCAGGGCTCCTCCAGCGGTTGCTTGGCCGCCCAGACTCAGCGCCGCACGGAGTGCACCAGGCTCCCAGGGCCCCTGGCTGGGGTCTGCAGCCCCGCACACCCGGAGGCTGACTCCCTGGGCGCCCAGCAGCTGCCTCACACACGTAGCTTCCCTAGCGCTCTCGTCCCCAGCAGAGACGTGTGCAGCTGGTTGGGGCCTGCCCCTGCGTGCCTGGGCTCCCACCCACAGCCCCAGCTCAGGGCAAGCAGCCCCTGAGCCAAGACCTGCAGGAGGCGCAGAGCGCCCCCACCTGGAAGCCGAGTGAACAGCTGGCGGGGAGGCGAGCCTCCTCGAGGGAAGAAGAGGCAGCCCAGCCTCGTTTGGCTCAAGCCCTACTTGGCTGGAGCCGAGTGCGCCTCCAGGACGGCAGAGCTCCAGCTCTGCTGAGAGGCCCGTTCTGGCAGAGTTGCTGGCGCGAGGCTGCTCTGCCCTGGGCGAGCCTTGCCCAGACTTGCCTCGCTGCTAGGCTTCCTGCCCAGGAAGGAGCAGGCTGCGCGAGGCTGGGTGACGCCACTGGCGCCTTCCTGGCCTCAGGTCCGCTCCTTCCTTGCCTTTGCACCTAGGCCCCAGGCGTCCTTGGGGAGGGCTTAGGGGCCGGTGGCTTGCACACTGCCAAGGGCTCCAGCAGGAAGAGCTCTGTGCGAGGGAAGGGAAGGGCCAGTGCAGGGCTCCTCCAGCGGTTGCTTGGCAGCCCAGGCTCAGCGCCGCACGGAGTGCACCAGTCTCCCAGGGCCCCTGGCTGGGGTCTGCAGCCCCGCACACCCGGAGGCTGACTCCCTGGGCGCCCAGCTGCTGCCTCACACACGTAGCTTCCCTAGCGCTCTCCTCCCCAGCAGAGACGTGTGCAGCTGGTTGGGGCCTGCCCCTGCATGCCTGGGCTCCCGCCCACAGCCCCAGCTCAGGGCAAGCAGCCCCTGAGCCAAGACCTGCAGGAGGCGCAGAGCGCCCCCACCTGGAAGCCGAGTGAACAGCTGGAGGGGAGGCGAGCCTCCTCGAGGGAAGAAGAGGCAGCCCAGCCTCGTTTGGCTCAAGCCCTACTTGACTGGAGCCGAGTGCGCCTCCAGGACGGCACAGCTCCAGCTCTGCTCAGAGGCCCGATCAGGCAGAGTTGCTGGCGCGAGGCTGCTCTGCCTTGGGCGAGCCTTGCCCAGACTTGCCTCGCTGCTAGGCTTCCTGCCCAGGAAGGAGCACGCTGCGCGAGGCTGTGAGTCGCCACTGGCGCCTTCCTGGCCTCAGCTGCGCTCCTGCCTTGCCTTTGCACCTAGGCCCCAGGAGTCCTTGGGGAGGGCTTAGGGGCCGGTGGCTTGCACACTGCCAAGGGCTCCAGCAGGAAGAGCTCTGTGCGAGGGAAGGGAAGGGCCAGTGCAGGGCTCCTCCAGCGGTTGCTTGGCCGCCCAGACTCAGCGCCGCACGGAGTGCACCAGGCTCCCAGGGCCCCTGGCTGGGGTCTGCAGCCCCGCACACCCGGAGGCTGACTCCCTGGGCGCCCAGCAGCTGCCTCACACACGTAGCTTCCCTAGCGCTCTCGTCTCCAGCAGAGACGTGTGCAGCTGGTTGGGGCCTGCCCCTGCGTGCCTGGGCTCCCGCCCACAGCCCCAGCTCAGGGCAAGCAGCCCCTGAGCCAAGACCTGCAGGAGGCGCAGAGCGCCCCCACCTGGAAGCCGAGTGAACAGCTGGCGGGGAGGCGAGCCTCCTCGAGGGAAGAAGAGGCAGCCCAGCCTCGTTTGGCTCAAGCCCTACTTGGCTGGAGCCGAGTGCGCCTCCAGGACGGCAGAGCTCCAGCTCTGCTCAGAGGCCCGATCTGGCAGAGTTGCTGGCGCGAGGCTGCTCTGCCCTGGGCGAGCCTTGCCCAGACTTGCCTCGCTGCTAGGCTTCCTGCCCAGGAAGGAGCAGGCTGCGCGAGGCTGGGAGACGCCACTGGCGCCTTCCTGGCCTCAGCTCCGCTACTGCCTTGCCTTTGCACCTAGGCCCCAGGCGTCCTTGGGGAGGGCTTAGGGGCCGGTGGCTTGCACACTGCCAAGGGCTCCAGCAGGAAGAACTCTGTTCGAGGGAAGGGAAGGGCCAGTGCAGGGCTCCTCCAGCGGTTGCTTGGCCGCCCAGGCTCAGCGCCGCACGGAGTGCACCAGGTTCCCAGGGCCCCTGGCTGGGGTCTGCAGCCCCGCACACCCGGAGGCTGACTCCCTGGGCGCCCAGAAGCTGCCTCACACACGTAGCTTCCCTAGCGCTCTCCTCCCCAGCAGAGACGTGTGCAGCTGGTTGGGGCCTGCCCCTGCGTGCCTGGGCTCCCGCCCACAGCCCCAGCTCAGGGCAAGCAGCCCCTGAGCCAAGACCTGCAGGAGGCGCAGAGCGCCCCCACCTGGAAGCCGAGTGAACACCTGGCGGGGAGGCGAGCCTCCTCGAGGGAAGAAGAGGCAGCCCAGCCTCGTTTGGCTCAAGCCCTACTTGGCTGGAGCTGAGTGCGCCTCCAGGACGGCACAGCTCCAGCTCTGCTCAGAGGCCCGTTCTGGCAGAGTTGCTGGCGCGAGGCTGCTCTGCCCTGGGCGAGCCTTGCCCAGACTTGCCTCGCTGCTAGGCTTCCTGCCCAGGAAGGAGCAGGCTGCGCGAGGCTGGGAGACGCCACTGGCGCCTTCCTGGCCTCAGCTCCGCTCCTTCCTTGCCTTTGCACCTAGGCCCCAGGCGTCCTTGGGGAGGGCTTAGGGGCCGGTGGCTTGCACACTGCCAAGGGCTCCAGCAGGAAGAGCTCTGTGCGAGGGAAGGGAAGGGCCAGTGCAGGGCTCCTCCAGCGGTTGCTTGGCCGCCCAGGCTCAGCGCCGCACGGAGTGCACCAGGCTCCCAGGGCCCCTGGCTGGGGTCTGCAGCCCCGCACACCCGGAGGCTGACTCCCTGGGCGCCCAGCTGCTGCCTCACACACGTAGCTTCCCTAGCGCTCTCCTCCCCAGCAGAGAAGTGTGCAGCTGGTTGGGGCCTGCCCCTGCGTGCCTGGGCTCCCGCCCACAGCCCCAGCCAGGGCAAGCAGCCCCTGAGCCAAGACCTGCAGGAGGCGCAGAGCGCCCCCACCTGGAAGCCGAGTGAACAGCTGGCGGGGAGGCGAGCCTCCTCGAGGGAAGAAGAGGCAGCCCAGCCTCGTTTGGCTCAAGCCCTACTTGGCTGGAGCCGAGTGCGCCTCCAGGACGGCACAGCTCCAGCTCTGCTCAGAGGCCCGTTCTGGCAGAGTTGCTGGCGCGAGGCTGCTCTGCCCTGGGCGAGCCTTGCCCAGACTTGCCTCACTGCTAGGCTTCCTGCCCTGGAAGGAGCAGGCTGCGCGAGGCTGGGAGACGCCACTGGCGCCTTCCTGGCCTCAGCTCCGCTCCTTCCTTGCCTTTGCACCTAGGCCCCAGGCGTCCTTGGGGAGGGCTTAGGGGCCGGTGGCTTGCACACTGCCAAGGGCCCCAGCAGGAAGAGCTCTGTGCGAGGGAAGGGAAGGGCCAGTGCAGGGCTCCTCCAGCGGTTGCTTGGCCGCCCAGGCTCAGCGCCGCACGGAGTGCACCAGGCTCCCAGGGCCCCTGGCTGGGGTCTGCAGCCCCGCACACCCGGAGGCTGACTCCCTGGGCGCCCAGCTGCTGCCTCACACACGTAGCTTCCCTAGCGCTCTCCTCCCCAGCAGAGAAGTGTGCAGCTGGTTGGGGCCTGCCCCTGCGTGCCTGGGCTCCCGCCCACAGCCCCAGCCAGGGCAAGCAGCCCCAGAGCCAAGACCTGCAGGAGGCGCAGAGCGCCCCCACCTGGAAGCCGAGTGAACAGCTGGCGGGGAGGCGAGCCTCCTCGAGGGAAGAAGAGGCAGCCCAGCCTCGTTTGGCTCAAGCCCTACTTGGCTGGAGCCGAGTGCGCCTCCAGGACGGCACAGCTCCAGCTCTGCTCAGAGGCCCGTTCTGGCAGAGTTGCTGGCGCGAGGCTGCTCTGCCCTGGGCGAGCCTTGCCCAGACTTGCCTCACTGCTAGGCTTCCTGCCCTGGAAGGAGCAGGCTGCGCGAGGCTGGGAGACGCCACTGGCGCCTTCCTGGCCTCAGCTCCGCTCCTTCCTTGCCTTTGCACCTAGGCCCCAGGCGTCCTTGGGGAGGGCTTAGGGGCCGGTGGCTTGCACACTGCCAAGGGCCCCAGCAGGAAGAGCTCTGTGCGAGGGAAGGGAAGGGCCAGTGCAGGGCTCCTCCAGCGGTTGCTTGGCCGCCCAGGCTCAGCGCCGCACGGAGTGCACCAGGCTCCCAGGGCCCCTGGCTGGGGTCTGCAGCCCCGCACACCCGGAGGCTGACTCCCTGGGCGCCCAGCTGCTGCCTCACACACGTAGCTTCCCTAGCGCTCTCCTCCCCAGCAGAGAAGTGTGCAGCTGGTTGGGGCCTGCCCCTGCGTGCCTGGGCTCCCGCCCACAGCCCCAGCTCAGGGCAAGCAGCCCCTGAGCCAAGACCTGCAGGAGGCGCAGAGCGCCCCCACCTGGAAGCCGAGTGAACAGCTGGCGGGGAGGCGAGCCTCCTCGAGGGAAGAAGAGGCAGCCCAGCCTCGTTTGGCTCAAGCCCTACTTGGCTGGAGCCGAGTGCGCCTCCAGGACGGCACAGCTCCAGCTCTGCTCAGAGGCCCGATCTGGCAGAGTTGCTGGCGCGAGGCTGCTCTGCCTTGGGCGAGCCTTGCCCAGACTTGCCTCGCTGCTAGGCTTCCTGCCCAGGAAGGAGCACGCTGCGCGAGGCTGTGAGTCGCCACTGGCGCCTTCCTGGCCTCAGCTCCGCTCCTGCCTTGCCTTTGCACCTAGGCCCCAGGCGTCCTTGGGGAGGGCTTAGGGGCCAGTGGCTTGCACACTGCCAAGGGCTCCAGCAGGAAGAGCTCTGTGCGAGGGAAGGGAAGGGCCAGTGCAGGGCTCCTCCAGCGGTTGCTTGGCCGCCCAGACTCAGCGCCGCACGGAGTGCACCAGGCTCCCAGGGCCCCTGGCTGGGGTCTGCAGCCCCGCACACCCGGAGGCTGACTCCCTGGGCGCCCAGCAGCTGCCTCACACACGTAGCTTCCCTAGCGCTCTCCTCCCCAGCAGAGACGTGTGCAGCTGGTTGGGGCCTGCCCCTGCGTGCCTGGGCTCCCGCCCACAGCCCCAGCTCAGGGCAAGCAGCCCCTGAGCCAAGACCTGCAGGAGGCGCAGAGCGCCCCCACCTGGAAGCCGAGTGAACAGCTGGCGGGGAGGCGAGCCTCCTCGAGGGAAGAAGAGGCAGCCCAGCCTCGTTTGGCTCAAGCCCTACTTGGCTGGAGCCGAGTGCGCCTCCAGGACGGCACAGCTCCAGCTATGCTCAGAGGCCCGTTCTGGCAGAGTTGCTGGCGCGAGGCTGCTCTGCCCTGGGCGAGCCTTGCCCAGACTTGCCTCGCTGCTAGGCTTCCTGCCCAGGAAGGAGCAGGCTGCGCGAGGCTGGGAGACGCCACTGGCGCCTTCCTAGCCTCAGCTCCGCTCCTGCCTTGCCTTTGCACCTAGGCCCCAGGCGTCCTTGGGGAGGGCTTAGGGGCCGGTGGCTTGCACACTGCCAAGGGCTCCAGCAGGAAGAGCTCTGTGCGAGGGAAGGGAAGGGCCAGTGCAGGGCTCCTCCAGCGGTTGCTTGGCCGCCCAGGCTCAGCGCCGCACGGAGTGCACCAGGCTCCCAGGGCCCCTGGCTGGGCTCTGCAGCCCCGCACACCCGGAGGCTGACTCCCTGGGCGCCCAGCAGCTGCCTCACACACGTAGCTTCCCTAGCGCTCTCCTCCCCAGTAGAGACGTGTGCAGCTGGTTGGGGCCTGCCCCTGCGTGTCTGGGCTCCCGCCCACAGCCCCAGCTCAGGGCAAGCAGCCCCTGAGCCAAGACCTGCAGGAGGCGCAGAGCGCCCCCACCTGGAAGCCGAGTGAACAGCTGGCGGGGAGGCGAGCCTCCTCGAGGGAAGAAGAGGCAGCCCAGCCTCGTTTGGCTCAAGCCCTACTTGGCTGGAGCCGAGTGCGCCTCCAGGACGGCACAGCTCCAGCTATGCTCAGAGGCCCGTTCTGGCAGAGTTGCTGGCGCGAGGCTGCTCTGCCCTGGGCGAGCCTTGCCCAGACTTGCCTCGCTGCTAGGCTTCCTGCCCAGGAAGGAGCAGGCTGCGCGAGGCTGGGAGACGCCACTGGCGCCTTCCTGGCCTCAGCTCCGCTCCTGCCTTGCCTTTGCACCTAGGCCCCAGGCGTCCTTGGGGAGGGCTTAGGGGCCGGTGGCTTGCACACTGCCAAGGGCTCCAGCAGGAAGAGCTCTGTGCGAGGGAAGGGAAGGGCCAGTGCAGGGCTCCTCCAGCGGTTGCTTGGCCGCCCAGGCTCTGCGCCGCACGGAGTGCACCAGGCTCCCAGGGTCCCTGGCTGGGGTCTGCAGCCCCGCACACCTGGAGGCTGACTCCCTGGGCGCCCAGCAGCTGCCTCACACACGTAGCTTCCCTAGCGCTCTCCTCCCCAGCAGAGACGTGTGCAGCTGGTTGGGGCCTGCCCCTGCGTGCCTGGGCTCCCGCCCACAGCCCCAGCTCAGGGCAAGCAGCCCCAGAGCCAAGACCTGCAGGAGGCGCAGAGCGCCCCCACCTGGAAGCCGAGTGAACAGCTGGCGGGGAGGCGAGCCTCCTCGAGGGAAGAAGAGGCAGCCCAGCCTCGTTTGGCTCAAGCCCTACTTGGCTGGAGCCGAGTGCGCCTCCAGGACGGCAGAGCTCCAGCTCTGCTGAGAGGCCCGTTCTGGCAGAGTTGCTGGCGCGAGGCTGCTCTGCCCTGGGCGAGCCTTGCCCAGACTTGCCTCGCAGCTAGGCTTCCTGCCCAGGAAGGAGCAGGCTGCGCGAGGCTGGGAGACGCCACTGGCGCCTTCCTGGCCTCAGCTCCGCTCCTGCCTTGCCTTTGCACCTAGGCCCCAGGCGTCCTTGGGGAGGGCTTAGGGGCCGGTGGCTTGCACACTGCCAAGGGCTCCAGCAGGAAGAGCTCTGTGCGAGGGAAGGGAAGGGCCAGTGCAGGGCTCCTCCAGCGGTTGCTTGGCCGCCCAGGCTCAGCGCCGCACGGAGTGCACCAGGCTCCCAGGGCCCCTGGCTGGGGTCTGCAGCCCCGCACACCCGGAGGCTGACTCCCTGGGCGCCCAGCAGCTGCCTCACACACGTAGCTTCCCTAGCGCTCTCCTCCCCAGCAGAGACGTGTGCAGCTGGTTGGGGCCTGCCCCTGCGTGCCTGGGCTCCCGCCCACAGCCCCAGCTCAGGGCAAGCAGCCCCTGAGCCAAGACCTGCAGGAGGCGCAGAGCGCCCCCACCTGGAAGCCGAGTGAACAGCTGGCGGGGAGGCGAGCCTCCTCGAGGGAAGAAGAGGCAGCCCAGCCTCGTTTGGCTCAAGCCCTACTTGGCTGGAGCCGAGTGCGCCTCCAGGACGGCAGAGCTCCAGCTCTGCTGAGAGGCCCGTTCTGGCAGAGTTGCTGGCGCGAGGCTGCTCTGCCCTGGGCGAGCCTTGCCCAGACTTGCCTCGCTGCTAGGCTTCCTGCCCAGGAAGGAGCAGGCTGCGCGAGGCTGGGAGACGCCACTGGCGCCTTCCTGGCCTCAGCTCCGCTCCTGCCTTGCCTTTGCACCTAGGCCCCAGGCGTCCTTGGGGAGGGCTTAGGGGCCGGTGGCTTGCACACTGCCAAGGGCTCCAGCAGGAAGAGCTCTGTGCGAGGGAAGGGAAGGGCCAGTGCAGGGCTCCTCCAGCGGTTGCTTGGCCGCCCAGGCTCAGCGCCGCACGGAGTGCACCAGGCTCCCAGGGCCCCTGGCTGGGGTCTGCAGCCCCGCACACCCGGAGGCTGACTCCCTGGGCGCCCAGCAGCTGCCTCACACACGTAGCTTCCCTAGCGCTCTCCTCCCCAGCAGAGACGTGTGCAGCTGGTTGGGGCCTGCCCCTGCGTGCCTGGGCTCCCGCCCACAGCCCCAGCTCAGGGCAAGCAGCCCCTGAGCCAAGACCTGCAGGAGGTGCAGAGCGCCCCCACCTGGAAGCCGAGTGAACAGCTGGCGGGGAGGCGAGCCTCCTCGAGGGAAGAAGAGGCAGCCCAGCCTCGTTTGGCTCAAGCCCTACTTGGCTGGAGCTGAGTGCGCCTCCAAGACGGCAGAGCTCCAGCTCTGCTCAGAGGCCCGATCTGGCAGAGTTGCTGGCGCGAGGCTGCTCTGCCCTGGGCGAGCCTTGCCCAGACTTGCCTCGCTGCTAGGCTTCCTGCCCAGGAAGGAGCAGGCTGCGCGAGGCTGGGAGACGCCACTGGCGCCTTCCTGGCCTCAGCTCCGCTCCTGCCTTGCCTTTGCACCTAGGCCCCAGGCGTCCTTGGGGAGGGCTTAGGGGCCGGTGGCTTGCACACTGCCAAGGGCTCCAGCAGGAAGAGCTCTGTGCGAGGGAAGGGAAGGGCCAGTGCAGGGCTCCTCCAGCGGTTGCTTGGCGGCCCAGATTCAGCGCCGCACGGAGTGCACCAGGCTCCCAGGGCCCCTGGCTGGGGTCTGCAGCCCCGCACACCCGGAGGCTGACTCCCTGGGCGCCCAGCAGCTGCCTCACACACGTAGCTTCCCTTGCGCTCTCCTCCCCAGCAGAGACGTGTGCAGCTGGTTGGGGCCTGCCCCTGCGTGCCTGGGCTCCCGCCCACAGCCCCAGCTCAGGGCAAGCAGCCCCTGAGCCAAGACCTGAAGAAGGCTCAGAGCGCCCCCACCTGGAAGCCGAGTGAACAGCTGGCGGGGAGGCGAGCCTCCTCGAGGGAAGAAGAGGCAGCCCAGCCTCGTTTGGCTCAAGCCCTACTTGGCTGGAGCCGAGTGCGCCTCCAGGACGGCAGAGCTCCAGCTATGCTCAGAGGCCCGATCTGGCAGAGTTGCTGGCGCGAGGCTGCTCTGCCCTGGGCGACCGTTGCCCAGACTTGCCTCGCTGCTAGGCTTCCTGCCCAGGAAGGAGCAGGCTGCGCGAGGCTGGGAGATGCCACTGGCGCCTTCCTGGCCTCAGCTCCGCTCCTGCCTTGCCTTTGCACCTAGGCCCCAGGCGTCCTTGGGGAGGGCTTAGGGGCCGGTGGCTTGCACACTGCCAAGGGCTCCAGCAGGAAGAGCTCTGTGCGAGGGAAGGGAAGGGCCAGTGCAGGGCTCCTCCAGCGGTTGCTTGGCCGCCCAGGCTCAGCGCCGGACGGAGTGCACCAGGCTCCCAGGGCCCCTGGCTGGGGTCTGCAGCCCCGCACACCCGGAGGCTGACTCCCTGGGCGCCCAGCAGCTGCCTCACACACGTAGCTTCCCTAGCGCTCTCCTCCCCAGCAGAGACGTGTGCAGCTGGTTGGGGCCTGCCCCTGCGTGCCTGGGCTCCCGCCCACAGCCCCAGCTCAGGGTAAGCAGCCCCTGAGCCAAGACCTGCAGGAGGCGCAGAGCGCCCCCACCTGGAAGCCGAGTGAACAGCTGGCGGGGAGGCGAGCCTCCTCGAGGGAAGAAGAGGCAGCCCAGCCTCGTTTGGCTCAAGCCCTACTTGGCTGGAGCCGAGTGCGCCTCCAGGACGGCAGAGCTCCAGCTCTGCTCAGAGGCCCGTTCTGGCAGAGTTGCTGGCGCGAGGCTGCTCTGCCCTGGGCGAGCCTTGCCCAGACTTTCCTCGCTGCTAGGCTTCCTGCCCAGGAAGGAGCAGGCTGCGCGAGGCTGGGAGACGCCACTGGCGCCTTCCTGGCCTCAGCTCCGCTCCTGCCTTGCCTTTGCACCTAGGCCCCAGGCGTCCTTGGGGAGGGCTTAGGGGCCAGTGGCTTGCACACTGCCAAGGGCTCCAGCAGGAAGAGCTCTGTGCGAGGGAAGGGAAGGGCCAGTGCAGGGCTCCTCCAGCGGTTGCTTGGCAGCCCAGGCTCAGCGCCGCACGGAGTGCACCAGGCTCCCAGGGCCCCTGGCTGGGGTCTGCAGCCCCGCACACACGGAGGCTGACTCCCTGGGCGCCCAGCTGCTGCCTCACACACGTAGCTTCCCTAGCGCTCTCCTCCCCAGCAGAGACGTGTGCAGCTGGTTGGGGCCTGCCCCTGCGTGCCTGGGCTCCCGCCCACAGCCCCAGCTCAGGGCAAGCAGCCCCTGAGCCAAGACCTGCAGGAGGCGCAGAGCGCCCCCACCTGGAAGCCGAGTGAACAGCTGGCGGGGAGGCGAGCCTCCTCGAGGGAAGAAGAGGCAGCCCAGCCTCGTTTGGCTCAAGCCCTACTTGGCTGGAGCCGAGTGCGCCTCCAGGACGGCAGAGCTCCAGCTCTGCTGAGAGGCCCGTTCTGGCAGAGTTGCTGGCGCGAGGCTGCTCTGCCCTGGGCGAGCCTTGCCCAGACTTGCCTCGCTGCTAGGCTTCCTGCCCAGGAAGGAGCAGGCTGCGCGAGGCTGGGAGACGCCACTGGCGCCTTCCTGGCCTCAGCTCCGCTCCTGCCTTGCCTTTGCACCTAGGCCCCAGGCGTCCTTGGGGAGGGCTTAGGGGCCGGTGGCTTGCACACTGCCAAGGGCTCCAGCAGGAAGAGCTCTGTGCGAGGGAAGGGAAGGGCCAGTGCAGGGCTCCTCCAGCGGTTGCTTGGCCGCCCAGGCTCAGCGCCGCACGGAGTGCACCAGGCTCCCAGGGCCCCTGGCTGGGGTCTGCAGCCCCGCACACCCGGAGGCTGACTCCCTGGGCGCCCAGCAGCTGCCTCACACACGTAGCTTCCCTAGCGCTCTCCTCCCCAGCAGAGACGTGTGCAGCTGGTTGGGGCCTGCCCCTGCGTGCCTGGGCTCCCGCCCACAGCCCCAGCTCAGGGCAAGCAGCCCCTGAGCCAAGACCTGCAGGAGGCGCAGAGCGCCCCCACCTGGAAGCCGAGTGAACAGCTGGCGGGGAGGCGAGCCTCCTCGAGGGAAGAAGAGGCAGCCCAGCCTCGTTTGGCTCAAGCCCTACTTGGCTGGAGCCGAGTGCGCCTCCAGGACGGCAGAGCTCCAGCTCTGCTCAGAGGCCCGTTCTGGCAGAGTTCCTGGCGCGAGGCTGCTCTGCCCTGGGCGAGCCTTGCCCAGACTTGCCTCGCTGCTAGGCTTCCTGCCCAGGAAGGAGCAGGCTGCGCGAGGCTGGGAGACGCCACTGGCGCCTTCCTGGCCTCAGCTCCGCTCCTGCCTTGCCTTTGCACCTAGGCCCCAGGCGTCCTTGGGGAGGGCTTAGGGGCCGGTGGCTTGCACACTGCCAAGGGCTCCAGCAGGAAGAGCTCTGTGCGAGGGAAGGGAAGGGCCAGTGCAGGTTTCCTCCAGCGGTTGCTTGGCCGCCCAGGCTCAGCGCCGCACGGAGTGCACCAGGCTCCCAGGGCCCCTGGCTGGGGTCTGCAGCCCCGCACACCCGGAGGCTGACTCCCTGGGCGCCCAGCAGCTGCCTCACACACGTAGCTTCCCTAGCGCTCTCCTCCCCAGCAGAGACGTGTGCAGCTGGTTGGGGCCTGCCCCTGCGTGCCTGGGCTCCCGCCCACAGCCCCAGCTCAGGGCAAGCAGCCCCTGAGCCAAGACCTGCAGGAGGCGCAGAGCGCCCCCACCTGGAAGCCGAGTGAACAGCTGGCGGGGAGGCGAGCCTCCTCGAGGGAAGAAGAGGCAGCCCAGCCTCGTTTGGCTCAAGCCCTACTTGGCTGGAGCCGAGTGCGCCTCCAGGACGGCAGAGCTCCAGCTCTGCTGAGAGGCCCGTTCTGGCAGAGTTGCTGGCGCGAGGCTGCTCTGCCCTGGGCGAGCCTTGCCCAGACTTGCCTCGCTGCTAGGCTTCCTGCCCAGGAAGGAGCAGGCTGCGCGAGGCTGGGAGACGCCACTGGCGCCTTCCTGGCCTCAGCTCCGCTCCTGCCTTGCCTTTGCACCTAGGCCCCAGGCGTCCTTGGGGAGGGCTTAGGGGCCGGTGGCTTGCACACTGCCAAGGGCTCCAGCAGGAAGAGCTCTGTGCGAGGGAAGGGAAGGGCCAGTGCAGGGCTCCTCCAGCGGTTGCTTGGCCGCCCAGGCTCAGCGCCGCACGGAGTGCACCAGGCTCCCAGGGCCCCTGGCTGGGGTCTGCAGCCCCGCACACCCGGAGGCTGACTCCCTGGGCGCCCAGCAGCTGCCTCACACACGTAGCTTCCCTAGCGCTCTCCTCCCCAGCAGAGACGTGTGCAGCTGGTTGGGGCCTGCCCCTGCGTGCCTGGGCTCCCGCCCACAGCCCCAGCTCAGGGCAAGCAGCCCCTGAGCCAAGACCTGCAGGAGGTGCAGAGCGCCCCCACCTGGAAGCCGAGTGAACAGCTGGCGGGGAGGCGAGCCTCCTCGAGGGAAGAAGAGGCAGCCCAGCCTCGTTTGGCTCAAGCCCTACTTGGCTGGAGCTGAGTGCGCCTCCAGGACGGCAGAGCTCCAGCTCTGCTCAGAGGCCCGATCTGGCAGAGTTGCTGGCGCGAGGCTGCTCTGCCCTGGGCGAGCCTTGCCCAGACTTGCCTCGCTGCTAGGCTTCCTGCCCAGGAAGGAGCAGGCTGCGCGAGGCTGGGAGACGCCACTGGCGCCTTCCTGGCCTCAGCTCCGCTCCTGCCTTGCCTTTGCACCTAGGCCCCAGGCGTCCTTGGGGAGGGCTTAGGGGCCGGTGGCTTGCACACTGCCAAGGGCTCCAGCAGGAAGAGCTCTGTGCGAGGGAAGGGAAGGGCCAGTGCAGGGCTCCTCCAGCGGTTGCTTGGCGGCCCAGATTCAGCGCCGCACGGAGTGCACCAGGCTCCCAGGGCCCCTGGCTGGGGTCTGCAGCCCCGCACACCCGGAGGCTGACTCCCTGGGCGCCCAGCAGCTGCCTCACACACGTAGCTTCCCTTGCGCTCTCCTCCCCAGCAGAGACGTGTGCAGCTGGTTGGGGCCTGCCCCTGCGTGCCTGGGCTCCCGCCCACAGCCCCAGCTCAGGGCAAGCAGCCCCTGAGCCAAGACCTGCAGGAGGCGCAGAGCGCCCCCACCTGGAAGCCGAGTGAACAGCTGGCGGGGAGGCGAGCCTCCTCGAGGGAAGAAGAGGCAGCCCAGCCTCGTTTGGCTCAAGCCCTACTTGGCTGGAGCCGAGTGCGCCTCCAGGACGGCAGAGCTCCAGCTCTGCTCAGAGGCCCGATCTGGCAGAGTTGCTGGCGCGAGGCTGCTCTGCCCTGGGCGAGCCTTGCCCAGACTTGCCTCGCTGCTAGGCTTCCTGCCCAGGAAGGAGCAGGCTGCGCGAGGCTGGGAGACGCCACTGGCGCCTTCCTGGCCTCAGCTCCGCTCCTGCCTTGCCTTTGCACCTAGGCCCCAGGCGTCCTTGGGGAGGGCTTAGGGGCCGGTGGCTTGCACACTGCCAAGGGCTCCAGCAGGAAGAGCTCTGTGCGAGGGAAGGGAAGGGCCAGTGCAGGGCTCCTCCAGCGGTTGCTTGGGCGCCAAGACTCAGCACCGCACGGAGTGCACAAGGCTCCCAGGGCCCCTGGCTGGGGTCTGCAGCCCCGCACACCCGGAGGCTGACTCCCTGGGCGCCCAGCAGCTGCCTCACACACGTAGCTTCCCTAGCGCTCTCGTCGCCAGCAGAGATGTGTGCAGCTGTTTGGGGCCTGCCCCTGCGTGCCTGGGCTCCCGCCCACAGCCCCAGCTCAGGGCAAGCAGCCCCTGAGCCAAGACCTGCAGGAGGCGCAGAGCGCCCCCACCTGGAAGCCGAGTGAACAGCTGGCGGGGAGGCGAGCCTCCTCGAGGGAAGAAGAGGCAGCCCAGCCTCGTTTGGCTCAAGCCCTACTTGGCTGGAGCCGTGTGCGCCTCCAGGACGGCAGAGCTCCAGCTCTGCTCAGAGGCCCGTTCTGGCAGAGTTGCTGGCGCGAGGCTGCTCTGCCCTGGGCGAGCCTTGCCCAGACTTGCCTCGCTGCTAGGCTTCCTGCCCAGGAAGGAGCAGGCTGCGCGAGGCTGGGAGACGCCACTGGCGCCTTCCTGGCCTCAGCTCCGCTCCTGCCTTGCCTTTGCACCTAGGCCCCAGGCGTCCTTGGGGAGGGCTTAGGGGCCGGTGGCTTGCACACTGCCAAGGGCTCCAGCAGGAAGAGCTCTGTGCGAGGGAAGGGAAGGGCCAGTGCAGGGCTCCTCCAGCGGTTGCTTGGCAGCCCAGGCTCAGCGCCGCACGGAGTGCACCAGTCTCCCAGGGCCCCTGGCTGGGGTCTGCAGCCCCGCACACCCGGAGGCTGACTCCCTGGGCGCCCAGCTGCTGCCTCACACACGTAGCTTCCCTAGCGCTCTCCTCCCCAGCAGAGACGTGTGCAGCTGGTTGGGGCCTGCCCCTGCATGCCTGGGCTCCCGCCCACAGCCCCAGCTCAGGGCAAGCAGCCCCTGAGCCAAGACCTGCAGGAGGCGCAGAGCGCCCCCACCTGGAAGCCGAGTGAACAGCTGGAGGGGAGGCGAGCCTCCTCGAGGGAAGAAGAGGCAGCCCAGCCTCGTTTGGCTCAAGCCCTACTTGACTGGAGCCGAGTGCGCCTCCAGGACGGCACAGCTCCAGCTCTGCTCAGAGGCCCGATCAGGCAGAGTTGCTGGCGCGAGGCTGCTCTGCCTTGGGCGAGCCTTGCCCAGACTTGCCTCGCTGCTAGGCTTCCTGCCCAGGAAGGAGCACGCTGCGCGAGGCTGTGAGTCGCCACTGGCGCCTTCCTGGCCTCAGCTGCGCTCCTGCCTTGCCTTTGCACCTAGGCCCCAGGAGTCCTTGGGGAGGGCTTAGGGGCCGGTGGCTTGCACACTGCCAAGGGCTCCAGCAGGAAGAGCTCTGTGCGAGGGAAGGGAAGGGCCAGTGCAGGGCTCCTCCAGCGGTTGCTTGGCCGCCCAGACTCAGCGCCGCACGGAGTGCACCAGGCTCCCAGGGCCCCTGGCTGGGGTCTGCAGCCCCGCACACCCGGAGGCTGACTCCCTGGGCGCCCAGCAGCTGCCTCACACACGTAGCTTCCCTAGCGCTCTCGTCTCCAGCAGAGACGTGTGCAGCTGGTTGGGGCCTGCCCCTGCGTGCCTGGGCTCCCGCCCACAGCCCCAGCTCAGGGCAAGCAGCCCCTGAGCCAAGACCTGCAGGAGGCGCAGAGCGCCCCCACCTGGAAGCCGAGTGAACAGCTGGCGGGGAGGCGAGCCTCCTCGAGGGAAGAAGAGGCAGCCCAGCCTCGTTTGGCTCAAGCCCTACTTGGCTGGAGCCGAGTGCGCCTCCAGGACGGCAGAGCTCCAGCTCTGCTCAGAGGCCCGATCTGGCAGAGTTGCTGGCGCGAGGCTGCTCTGCCCTGGGCGAGCCTTGCCCAGACTTGCCTCGCTGCTAGGCTTCCTGCCCAGGAAGGAGCAGGCTGCGCGAGGCTGGGAGACGCCACTGGCGCCTTCCTGGCCTCAGCTCCGCTACTGCCTTGCCTTTGCACCTAGGCCCCAGGCGTCCTTGGGGAGGGCTTAGGGGCCGGTGGCTTGCACACTGCCAAGGGCTCCAGCAGGAAGAACTCTGTTCGAGGGAAGGGAAGGGCCAGTGCAGGGCTCCTCCAGCGGTTGCTTGGCCGCCCAGGCTCAGCGCCGCACGGAGTGCACCAGGTTCCCAGGGCCCCTGGCTGGGGTCTGCAGCCCCGCACACCCGGAGGCTGACTCCCTGGGCGCCCAGAAGCTGCCTCACACACGTAGCTTCCCTAGCGCTCTCCTCCCCAGCAGAGACGTGTGCAGCTGGTTGGGGCCTGCCCCTGCGTGCCTGGGCTCCCGCCCACAGCCCCAGCTCAGGGCAAGCAGCCCCTGAGCCAAGACCTGCAGGAGGCGCAGAGCGCCCCCACCTGGAAGCCGAGTGAACACCTGGCGGGGAGGCGAGCCTCCTCGAGGGAAGAAGAGGCAGCCCAGCCTCGTTTGGCTCAAGCCCTACTTGGCTGGAGCTGAGTGCGCCTCCAGGACGGCACAGCTCCAGCTCTGCTCAGAGGCCCGTTCTGGCAGAGTTGCTGGCGCGAGGCTGCTCTGCCCTGGGCGAGCCTTGCCCAGACTTGCCTCGCTGCTAGGCTTCCTGCCCAGGAAGGAGCAGGCTGCGCGAGGCTGGGAGACGCCACTGGCGCCTTCCTGGCCTCAGCTCCGCTCCTTCCTTGCCTTTGCACCTAGGCCCCAGGCGTCCTTGGGGAGGGCTTAGGGGCCGGTGGCTTGCACACTGCCAAGGGCTCCAGCAGGAAGAGCTCTGTGCGAGGGAAGGGAAGGGCCAGTGCAGGGCTCCTCCAGCGGTTGCTTGGCCGCCCAGGCTCAGCGCCGCACGGAGTGCACCAGGCTCCCAGGGCCCCTGGCTGGGGTCTGCAGCCCCGCACACCCGGAGGCTGACTCCCTGGGCGCCCAGCTGCTGCCTCACACACGTAGCTTCCCTAGCGCTCTCCTCCCCAGCAGAGAAGTGTGCAGCTGGTTGGGGCCTGCCCCTGCGTGCCTGGGCTCCCGCCCACAGCCCCAGCCAGGGCAAGCAGCCCCTGAGCCAAGACCTGCAGGAGGCGCAGAGCGCCCCCACCTGGAAGCCGAGTGAACAGCTGGCGGGGAGGCGAGCCTCCTCGAGGGAAGAAGAGGCAGCCCAGCCTCGTTTGGCTCAAGCCCTACTTGGCTGGAGCCGAGTGCGCCTCCAGGACGGCACAGCTCCAGCTCTGCTCAGAGGCCCGTTCTGGCAGAGTTGCTGGCGCGAGGCTGCTCTGCCCTGGGCGAGCCTTGCCCAGACTTGCCTCACTGCTAGGCTTCCTGCCCTGGAAGGAGCAGGCTGCGCGAGGCTGGGAGACGCCACTGGCGCCTTCCTGGCCTCAGCTCCGCTCCTTCCTTGCCTTTGCACCTAGGCCCCAGGCGTCCTTGGGGAGGGCTTAGGGGCCGGTGGCTTGCACACTGCCAAGGGCCCCAGCAGGAAGAGCTCTGTGCGAGGGAAGGGAAGGGCCAGTGCAGGGCTCCTCCAGCGGTTGCTTGGCCGCCCAGGCTCAGCGCCGCACGGAGTGCACCAGGCTCCCAGGGCCCCTGGCTGGGGTCTGCAGCCCCGCACACCCGGAGGCTGACTCCCTGGGCGCCCAGCTGCTGCCTCACACACGTAGCTTCCCTAGCGCTCTCCTCCCCAGCAGAGAAGTGTGCAGCTGGTTGGGGCCTGCCCCTGCGTGCCTGGGCTCCCGCCCACAGCCCCAGCCAGGGCAAGCAGCCCCAGAGCCAAGACCTGCAGGAGGCGCAGAGCGCCCCCACCTGGAAGCCGAGTGAACAGCTGGCGGGGAGGCGAGCCTCCTCGAGGGAAGAAGAGGCAGCCCAGCCTCGTTTGGCTCAAGCCCTACTTGGCTGGAGCCGAGTGCGCCTCCAGGACGGCACAGCTCCAGCTCTGCTCAGAGGCCCGTTCTGGCAGAGTTGCTGGCGCGAGGCTGCTCTGCCCTGGGCGAGCCTTGCCCAGACTTGCCTCACTGCTAGGCTTCCTGCCCTGGAAGGAGCAGGCTGCGCGAGGCTGGGAGACGCCACTGGCGCCTTCCTGGCCTCAGCTCCGCTCCTTCCTTGCCTTTGCACCTAGGCCCCAGGCGTCCTTGGGGAGGGCTTAGGGGCCGGTGGCTTGCACACTGCCAAGGGCCCCAGCAGGAAGAGCTCTGTGCGAGGGAAGGGAAGGGCCAGTGCAGGGCTCCTCCAGCGGTTGCTTGGCCGCCCAGGCTCAGCGCCGCACGGAGTGCACCAGGCTCCCAGGGCCCCTGGCTGGGGTCTGCAGCCCCGCACACCCGGAGGCTGACTCCCTGGGCGCCCAGCTGCTGCCTCACACACGTAGCTTCCCTAGCGCTCTCCTCCCCAGCAGAGAAGTGTGCAGCTGGTTGGGGCCTGCCCCTGCGTGCCTGGGCTCCCGCCCACAGCCCCAGCTCAGGGCAAGCAGCCCCTGAGCCAAGACCTGCAGGAGGCGCAGAGCGCCCCCACCTGGAAGCCGAGTGAACAGCTGGCGGGGAGGCGAGCCTCCTCGAGGGAAGAAGAGGCAGCCCAGCCTCGTTTGGCTCAAGCCCTACTTGGCTGGAGCCGAGTGCGCCTCCAGGACGGCACAGCTCCAGCTCTGCTCAGAGGCCCGATCTGGCAGAGTTGCTGGCGCGAGGCTGCTCTGCCTTGGGCGAGCCTTGCCCAGACTTGCCTCGCTGCTAGGCTTCCTGCCCAGGAAGGAGCACGCTGCGCGAGGCTGTGAGTCGCCACTGGCGCCTTCCTGGCCTCAGCTCCGCTCCTGCCTTGCCTTTGCACCTAGGCCCCAGGCGTCCTTGGGGAGGGCTTAGGGGCCAGTGGCTTGCACACTGCCAAGGGCTCCAGCAGGAAGAGCTCTGTGCGAGGGAAGGGAAGGGCCAGTGCAGGGCTCCTCCAGCGGTTGCTTGGCCGCCCAGACTCAGCGCCGCACGGAGTGCACCAGGCTCCCAGGGCCCCTGGCTGGGGTCTGCAGCCCCGCACACCCGGAGGCTGACTCCCTGGGCGCCCAGCAGCTGCCTCACACACGTAGCTTCCCTAGCGCTCTCCTCCCCAGCAGAGACGTGTGCAGCTGGTTGGGGCCTGCCCCTGCGTGCCTGGGCTCCCGCCCACAGCCCCAGCTCAGGGCAAGCAGCCCCTGAGCCAAGACCTGCAGGAGGCGCAGAGCGCCCCCACCTGGAAGCCGAGTGAACAGCTGGCGGGGAGGCGAGCCTCCTCGAGGGAAGAAGAGGCAGCCCAGCCTCGTTTGGCTCAAGCCCTACTTGGCTGGAGCCGAGTGCGCCTCCAGGACGGCACAGCTCCAGCTATGCTCAGAGGCCCGTTCTGGCAGAGTTGCTGGCGCGAGGCTGCTCTGCCCTGGGCGAGCCTTGCCCAGACTTGCCTCGCTGCTAGGCTTCCTGCCCAGGAAGGAGCAGGCTGCGCGAGGCTGGGAGACGCCACTGGCGCCTTCCTAGCCTCAGCTCCGCTCCTGCCTTGCCTTTGCACCTAGGCCCCAGGCGTCCTTGGGGAGGGCTTAGGGGCCGGTGGCTTGCACACTGCCAAGGGCTCCAGCAGGAAGAGCTCTGTGCGAGGGAAGGGAAGGGCCAGTGCAGGGCTCCTCCAGCGGTTGCTTGGCCGCCCAGGCTCAGCGCCGCACGGAGTGCACCAGGCTCCCAGGGTCCCTGGCTGGGGTCTGCAGCCCCGCACACCTGGAGGCTGACTCCCTGGGCGCCCAGCAGCTGCCTCACACACGTAGCTTCCCTAGCGCTCTCCTCCCCAGCAGAGACGTGTGCAGCTGGTTGGGGCCTGCCCCTGCGTGCCTGGGCTCCCGCCCACAGCCCCAGCTCAGGGCAAGCAGCCCCAGAGCCAAGACCTGCAGGAGGCGCAGAGCGCCCCCACCTGGAAGCCGAGTGAACAGCTGGCGGGGAGGCGAGCCTCCTCGAGGGAAGAAGAGGCAGCCCAGCCTCGTTTGGCTCAAGCCCTACTTGGCTGGAGCCGAGTGCGCCTCCAGGACGGCAGAGCTCCAGCTCTGCTGAGAGGCCCGTTCTGGCAGAGTTGCTGGCGCGAGGCTGCTCTGCCCTGGGCGAGCCTTGCCCAGACTTGCCTCGCTGCTAGGCTTCCTGCCCAGGAAGGAGCAGGCTGCGCGAGGCTGGGAGACGCCACTGGCGCCTTCCTGGCCTCAGCTCCGCTCCTGCCTTGCCTTTGCACCTAGGCCCCAGGCGTCCTTGGGGAGGGCTTAGGGGCCGGTGGCTTGCACACTGCCAAGGGCTCCAGCAGGAAGAGCTCTGTGCGAGGGAAGGGAAGGGCCAGTGCAGGGCTCCTCCAGCGGTTGCTTGGCCGCCCAGGCTCAGCGCCGCACGGAGTGCACCAGGCTCCCAGGGCCCCTGGCTGGGGTCTGCAGCCCCGCACACCCGGAGGCTGACTCCCTGGGCGCCCAGCAGCTGCCTCACACACGTAGCTTCCCTAGCGCTCTCCTCCCCAGCAGAGACGTGTGCAGCTGGTTGGGGCCTGCCCCTGCGTGCCTGGGCTCCCGCCCACAGCCCCAGCTCAGGGCAAGCAGCCCCTGAGCCAAGACCTGCAGGAGGCGCAGAGCGCCCCCACCTGGAAGCCGAGTGAACAGCTGGCGGGGAGGCGAGCCTCCTCGAGGGAAGAAGAGGCAGCCCAGCCTCGTTTGGCTCAAGCCCTACTTGGCTGGAGCCGAGTGCGCCTCCAGGACGGCAGAGCTCCAGCTCTGCTGAGAGGCCCGTTCTGGCAGAGTTGCTGGCGCGAGGCTGCTCTGCCCTGGGCGAGCCTTGCCCAGACTTGCCTCGCTGCTAGGCTTCCTGCCCAGGAAGGAGCAGGCTGCGCGAGGCTGGGAGACGCCACTGGCGCCTTCCTGGCCTCAGCTCCGCTCCTGCCTTGCCTTTGCACCTAGGCCCCAGGCGTCCTTGGGGAGGGCTTATGGGCCAGTGGCTTGCACACTGCCAAGGGCTCCAGCAGGAAGAGCTCTGTGCGAGGGAAGGGAAGGGCCAGTGCAGGGCTCCTCCAGCGGTTGCTTGGCCGCCCAGATTCAACGCCGCACGGAGTGCACCAGGCTCCCAGGTCCCCTGGCTGGGGTCTGCAGCCCCGCACACCCGGAGGCTGACTCCCTGGGCGCCCAGCAGCTGCCTCACACACGTAGCTTCCCTAGCGCTCTCCTCCCCAGCAGAGACGTGTGCAGCTGGTTGGGGCCTGCCCCTGCGTGCCTGGGCTCCCGCGCACAGCCCCAGCTCAGGGCAAGCAGCCCCTGAGCCAAGACCTGAAGAAGGCGCAGAGCGCCCCCACCTGGAAGCCGAGTGAACAGCTGGCGGGGAGGCGAGCCTCCTCGAGGGAAGAAGAGGCAGCCCAGCCTCGTTTGGCTCAAGCCCTACTTGGCTGGAGCCGAGTGCGCCTCCAGGACGGCAGAGCTCCAGCTATGCTCAGAGGCCCGATCTGGCAGAGTTGCTGGCGCGAGGTTGCTCTGCCCTGGGCGACCGTTGCCCAGACTTGCCTCGCTGCTAGGCTTCCTGCCCAGGAAGGAGCAGGCTGCGCGAGGCTGGGAGATGCCACTGGCGCCTTCCTGGCCTCAGCTCCGCTCCTGCCTTGCCTTTGCAAATAGGCCCCAGGCGTCCTTGGGGAGGGCTTAGGGGCCGGTGGCTTGCACACTGCCAAGGGCTCCAGCAGGAAGAGCTCTGTGCGAGGGAAGGGAAGGGCCAGTGCAGGGCTCCTCCAGCGGTTGCTTGGCCGCCCAGGCTCAGCGCTGGACGGAGTGCACCAGGCTCCCAGGGCCCCTGGCTGGGGTCTGCAGCCCCGCACACCCGGAGGCTGACTCCCTGGGCACCCAGCAGCTGCCTCACACACGTAGCTTCCCTAGCGCTCTCCTCCCCAGCAGAGACGTGTGCAGCTGGTTGGGGCCTGCCCCTGCGTGCCTGGGCTCCCGCCCACAGCCCCAGCTCAGGGTAAGCAGCCCCTGAGCCAAGACCTGCAGGAGGCGCAGAGCGCCCCCACTTGGAAGCCGAGTGAACAGCTGGCGGGGAGGCGAGCCTCCTCGAGGGAAGAAGAGGCAGCCCAGCCTCGTTTGGCTCAAGCCCTACTTGGCTGGAGCCGAGTGCGCCTCCAGGACGGCAGAGCTCCTGCTCTGCTGAGAGGCCCGTTCTGGCAGAGTTGCTGGCGCGAGGCTGCTCTGCCCTGGGCGAGCCTTGCCCAGACTTGCCTCGCTGCTAGGCTTCCTGCCCAGGAAGGAGCAGTCTGCGCGAGGCTGGGAGACGCCACTGGCGCCTTCCTGGCCTCAGCTCCGTTCCTGCCTTGCCTTTGCACCTAGGCCCCAGGCGTCCTTGGGGAGGGTTTAGGGGCCAGTGGCTTGCACACTGCCAAGGGCTCCAGCAGGAAGAGCTCTGTGCGAGGGAAGGGAAGGGCCAGTGCAGGGTACCTCCAGCGGTTGCTTGGCCGCCCAGATTCAACGCCGCACGGAGTGCACCAGGCTCCCAGGTCCCCTGGCTGGGGTCTGCAGCCCCGCACACCCGGAGGCTGACTCCCTGGGCGCCCAGCAGCTGCCTCACACACGTAGCTTCCCTAGCGCTCTCCTCCCCAGCAGAGACGTGTGCAGCTGGTTGGGGCCTGCCCCTGCGTGCCTGGGCTCCCGCGCACAGCCCCAGCTCAGGGCAAGCAGCCCCTGAGCCAAGACCTGAAGAAGGCGCAGAGCGCCCCCACCTGGAAGCCGAGTGAACAGCTGGCGGGGAGGCGAGCCTCCTCGAGGGAAGAAGAGGCAGCCCAGCCTCGTTTGGCTCAAGCCCTACTTGGCTGGAGCCGAGTGCGCCTCCAGGACGGCAGAGCTCCAGCTCTGCTCAGAGGCCCGATCTGGCAGAGTTGCTGGCGCGAGGCTGCTCTGCCCTGGGCGAGCCTTGCCCAGACTTGCCTCGCTGCTAGGCTTCCTGCCCAGGAAGGAGCAGGCTGCGCGAGGCTGGGAGACGCCACTGGCGCCTTCCTGGCCTCAGCTCCGCTCCTGCCTTGCCTTTGCACCTAGGCCCCAGGCGTCCTTGGGGAGGGCTTAGGGGCTGGTGGCTTGCACACTGCCAAGGGCTCCAGCAGGAAGAGCTCTGTGCGAGGGAAGGGAAGGGCCAGTGCAGGGCTCCTCCAGTGGTTGCTTGGCCGCCCAGACTCAGCACCGCACGGAGTGCACCAGGCTCCCAGGGCCCCTGGCTGGGGTCTACAGCCCCGCACACCCGGAGGCTGACTCCCTGGGCGCCCAGCATCTGCCTCACACACGTAGCTTCCCTAGCGCTCTCGTCTCCAGCAGAGATGTGTGCAGCTGGTTGGGGCCTGCCCCTGCGTGCCTGGGCTCCCGCCCACAGCCCCAGCTCAGGGCAAGCAGCCCCTGAGCCAAGACCTGCAGGAGAAGCAGAGCGCCCCCACCTGGAAGCCGAGTGAACAGCTGGCGGTGAGGCGAGCCTCCTCGAGGGAAGAAGAGGCAGCCCAGCCTCGTTTGGCTCAAGCCCTACTTGGCTGGAGCCGTGTGCGCCTCCAGGACGGCAGAGCTCCAGCTCTGCTCAGAGGCCCGTTCTGGCAGAGTTGCTGGCGCGAGGCTGCTCTGCCCTGGGCGAGCCTTGCCCAGACTTGCCTCGCTGCTAGGCTTCCTGCCCAGGAAGGAGCAGGCTGCGCGAGGCTGGGAGACGCCACTGGCGCCTTCCTGGCCTCAGCTCCGCTCCTGCCTTGCCTTTGCACCTAGGCCCCAGGCGTCCTTGGGGAGGGCTTAGGGGCCGGTGGCTTGCACACTGCCAAGGGCTCCAGCAGGAAGAGCTCTGTGCGAGGGAAGGGAAGGGCCAGTGCAGGGCTCCTCCAGCGGTTGCTTGGCCGCCCAGGCTCAGCGCCGGACGGAGTGCACCAGGCTCCCAGGGCCCCTGGCTGGGGTCTGCAGCCCCGCACACCCGGAGGCTGACTCCCTGGGCACCCAGCAGCTGCCTCACACACGTAGCTTCCCTAGCGCTCTCCTCCCCAGCAGAGACGTGTGCAGCTGGTTGGGGCCTGCCCCTGCGTGCCTGGGCTCCCGCCCACAGCCCCAGCTCAGGGTAAGCAGCCCCTGAGCCAAGACCTGCAGGAGGCGCAGAGCGCCCCCACTTGGAAGCCGAGTGAACAGCTGGCGGGGAGGCGAGCCTCCTCGAGGGAAGAAGAGGCAGCCCAGCCTCGTTTGGCTCAAGCCCTACTTGGCTGGAGCCGAGTGCGCCTCCAGGACGGCAGAGCTCCTGCTCTGCTGAGAGGCCCGTTCTGGCAGAGTTGCTGGCGCGAGGCTGCTCTGCCCTGGGCGAGCCTTGCCCAGACTTGCCTCGCTGCTAGGCTTCCTGCCCAGGAAGGAGCAGGCTGCGCGAGGCTGGGAGACGCCACTGGCGCCTTCCTGGCCTCAGCTCCGCTCCTGCCTTGCCTTTGCACCTAGGCCCCAGGCGTCCTTGGGGAGGGCTTAGGGGCCGGTGGCTTGCACACTGCCAAGGGCTCCAGCAGGAAGAGCTCTGTGCGAGGGAAGGGAAGGGTCAGTGCAGGGCTCCTCCAGCGGTTGCTTGGCCGCCCAGATTCAACGCCGCACGGAGTGCACCAGGCTCCCAGGTCCCCTGGCTGGGGTCTGCAGCCCCGCACACCCGGAGGCTGACTCCCTGGGCGCCCAGCAGCTGCCTCACACACGTAGCTTCCCTAGCGCTCTCCTCCCCAGCAGAGACGTGTGCAGCTGGTTGGGGCCTGCCCCTGCGTGCCTGGGCTCCCGCGCACAGCCCCAGCTCAGGGCAAGCAGCCCCTGAGCCAAGACCTGAAGAAGGCGCAGAGCGCCCCCACCTGGAAGCCGAGTGAACAGCTGGCGGGGAGGCGAGCCTCCTCGAGGGACGAAGAGGCAGCCCAGCCTCGTTTGGCTCAAGCCCTACTTGGCTGGAGCCGAGTGCGCCTCCAGGACGGCAGAGCTCCAGCTCTGCTCAGAGGCCCGATCTGGCAGAGTTGCTGGCGCGAGGTTGCTCTGCCCTGGGCGACCGTTGCCCAGACTTGCCTCGCTGCTAGGCTTCCTGCCCAGGAAGGAGCAGGCTGCGCGAGGCTGGGAGATGCCACTGGCGCCTTCCTGGCCTCAGCTCCGCTCCTGCCTTGCCTTTGCACCTAGGCCCCAGGCGTCCTTGGGGAGGGCTTAGGGGCCGGTGGCTTGCACACTGCCAAGGGCTCCAGCAGGAAGAGCTCTGTGCGAGGGAAGGGAAGGGCCAGTGCAGGGCTCCTCCAGCGGTTGCTTGGCCGCCCAGGCTCAGCGCCGGACGGAGTGCACCAGGCTCCCAGGGCCCCTGGCTGGGGTCTGCAGCCCCGCACACCCGGAGGCTGACTCCCTGGGCACCCAGCAGCTGCCTCACACACGTAGCTTCCCTAGCGCTCTCCTCCCCAGCAGAGACGTGTGCAGCTGGTTGGGGCCTGCCCCTGCGTGCCTGGGCTCCCGCCCACAGCCCCAGCTCAGGGCAAGCAGCCCCTGAGCCAAGACCTGCAGGAGGCGAAGAGCGCCCCCACCTGGAAGCCGAGTGAACAGCTGGCGGGGAGGCGAGCCTCCTCGAGGGAAGAAGAGGCAGCCCAGCCTCGTTTGGCTCAAGCCCTACTTGGCTGGAGCCGAGTGCGCCTCCAGGACGGCAGAGCTCCTGCTCTGCTGAGAGGCCCGTTCTGGCAGAGTTGCTGGCGCGAGGCTGCTCTGCCCTGGGCGAGCCTTGCCCAGACTTGCCTCGCTGCTAGGCTTCCTGCCCAGGAAGGAGCAGGCTGCGCGAGGCTGGGAGACGCCACTGGCGCCTTCCTGGCCTCAGCTCCGCTCCTGCCTTGCCTTTGCACCTAGGCCCCAGGCGTCCTTGGGGAGGGCTTTGGGGCCGGTGGCTTGCACACTGCCAAGGGCTCCAGCAGGAAGAGCTCTGTGCGAGGGAAGGGAAGGGCCAGTGCAGGGCTCCTCCAGCGGTTGCTTGGCAGCCCAGGCTCAGCGCCGCACGGAGTGCACCAGTCTCCCAGGGCCCCTGGCTGGGGTCTGCAGCCCCGCACACCCGGAGGCTGACTCCCTGGGCGCCCAGCTGCTGCCTCACACATGTAGCTTCCCTAGCGCTCTCCTCCCCAGCAGAGACGTGTGCAGCTGGTTGGGGCCTGCCCCTGCGTGCCTGGGCTCCCGCCCACAGCCCCAGCTCAGGGCAAGCAGCCCCTGAGCCAAGACCTGCAGGAGGCGCAGAGCGCCCCCACCTGGAAGCCGAGTGAACAGCTGGAGGGGAGGCGAGCCTCCTCGAGGGAAGAAGAGGCAGCCCAGCCTCGTTTGGCTCAAGCCCTACTTGGCTGGAGCCGAGTGCGCCTCCAGGACGGCAGAGCTCCAGCTCTGCTCAGAGGCCCGATCTGGCAGAGTTGCTGGCGCGAGGCTGCTCTGCCTTGGGCGAGCCTTGCCCAGACTTGCCTCGCTGCTAGGCTTCCTGCCCAGGAAGGAGCAGGCTGCGCGAGGCTGTGAGTCGCCACTGGCGCCTTCCTGGCCTCAGCTCCGCTCCTGCCTTGCCTTTGCACCTAGACCCCAGGCGTCCTTGGGGAGGGCTTAGGGGCCGGTGGCTTGCACACTGCCAAGGGCTCCAGCAGGAAGAGCTCTGTGCGAGGGAAGGGAAGGGCCAGTGCAGGGCTCCTCCAGCGGTTGCTTGGCCGCCCAGGCTCAGCGCCGCACGGAGTGCACCAGGCTCCCAGGGCCCCTGGCTGGGGTCTGCAGCCCCGCACACCCGGAGGCTGACTCCCTGGGCGCCCAGCAGCTGCCTCACACACGTAGATTCCCTAGCGCTCTCCTCCCCAGCAGAGACGTGTGCAGCTGGTTGGGGCCTGCCCCTGCGTGCCTGGGCTCCCGCCCACAGCCCCAGCTCAGGGCAAGCAGCCCCTGAGCCAAGACCTGCAGGAGGCGCAGAGCGCCCCCACCTGGAAGCCGAGTGAACAGCTGGCGGGGAGGCGAGCCTCCTCGAGGGAAGAAGAGGCAGCCCAGCCTCGTTTGGCTCAAGCCCTACTTGGCTGGAGCCGTGTGCGCCTCCAGGACGGCAGAGCTCCAGCTCTGCTCAGAGGCCCGTTCTGGCAGAGTTGCTGGCGCGAGGCTGCTCTGCCCTGGGCGAGCCTTGCCCAGACTTGCCTCGCTGCTAGGCTTCCTGCCCAGGAAGGAGCAGGCTGCGCGAGGCTGGGAGACGCCACTGGCGCCTTCCTGGCCTCAGCTCCGCTCCTGCCTTGCCTTTGCACCTAGGCCCCAGGCGTCCTTGGGGAGGGCTTAGGGGCCGGTGGCTTGCACACTGCCAAGGGCTCCAGCAGGAAGAGCTCTGTGCGAGGGAAGGGAAGGGCCAGTGCAGGGCTCCTCCAGCGGTTGCTTGGCCGCCCAGACACAGCGCCGCACGGAGTGCACCAGGCTCCCAGGGCCCCTGGCTGGGGTCTGCAGCCCCGCACACCCGGAGGCTGACTCCCTGGGCGCCCAGCAGCTGCCTCACACACGTAGCTTCCCTAGCGCTCTCCTCCCCAGCAGAGACGTGTGCAGCTGGTTGGGGCCTGCCCCTGCGTGCCTGGGCTCCCGCCCACAGCCCCAGCTCAGGGCAAGCAGCCCCTGAGCCAAGACCTGCAGGAGGCGCAGAGCGCCCCCACCTGGAAGCCGAGTGAACAGCTGGCGGGGAGGCGAGCCTCCTCGAGGGAAGAAGAGGCAGCCCAGCCTCGTTTGGCTCAAGCCCTACTTGGCTGGAGCCGAAGGCGCCTCCAGGACGGCACAGCTCCAGCTCTGCTCAGAGGCCCGTTCTGGCAGAGTTGCTGGCGCGAGGCTGCTCTGCCCTGGGCGAGCCTTGCCCAGACTTGCCTCGCTGCTAGGCTTCCTGCCCAGGAAGGAGCAGGCTGCGCGAGGCTGGGAGACGCCACTGGCGCCTTCCTGGCCTCAGCTCCGCTCCTGCCTTGCCTTTGCACCTAGGCCCCAGGCGTCCTTGGGGAGGGCTTAGGGGCCGGTGGCTTGCACACTGCCAAGGGCTCCAGCAGGAAGAGCTCTGTGCGAGGGAAGGGAAGGGCCAGTGCAGGGCTCCTCCAGCGGTTGCTTGGCCGCCCTAGCTCAGCGCCGGACGGAGTGCACCAGGCTCCCAGGGCCCCTGGCTGGGCTCTGCAGCCCCGCACACCCGGAGGCTGACTCCCTGGGCGCCCAGCAGCTGCCTCACACACGTAGATTCCCTAGCGCTCTCCTCCCCAGCAGAGACGTGTGCAGCTGGTTGGGGCCTGCCCCTGCGTGCCTGGGCTCCCGCCCACAGCCCCAGCTCAGGGTAAGCAGCCCCTGAGCCAAGACCTGCAGGAGGCGCAGAGCGCCCCCACCTGGAAGCCGAGTGAACAGCTGGCGGGGAGGCGAGCCTCCTCGAGGGAAGAAGAGGCAGCCCAGCCTCGTTTGGCTCAAGCCCTACTTGGCTGGAGCCGAGTGCGCCTCCAGGACGGCAGAGCTCCAGCTCTGCTGAGAGGCCCGTTCTGGCAGAGTTGCTGGCGCGAGGCTGCTCTGCCCTGGGCGAGCCTTGCCCAGACTTGCCTCGCTGCTAGGCTTCCTGCCCAGGAAGGAGCAGGCTGCGCGAGGCTGGGAGACGCCACTGGCGCCTTCCTGGCCTCAGCTCCGCTCCTGCCTTGCCTTTGCACCTAGGCCCCAGGCCTCCTTGGGGAGGGCTTAGGGGCCAATGGCTTGCACACTGCCAAGGGCTCCAGCAGGAAGAGCTCTGTGCGAGGGAAGGGAAGGGCCAGTGCAGGGCTCCTCCAGCGGTTGCTTGGCAGCCCAGGCTCAGCGCCGCACGGAGTGCACCAGGCTCCCAGGGCCCCTGGCTGGGGTCTGCAGCCCCGCACACCCGGAGGCTGACTCCCTGGGCGCCCAGCTGCTGCCTCACACACGTAGCTTCCCTAGCGCTCTCCTCCCCAGCAGAGACGTGTGCAGCTGGTTGGGGCCTGCCCCTGCGTGCCTGGGCTCCCGCGCACAGCCCCAGCTCAGGGCAAGCAGCCCCTGAGCCAAGACCTGCAGGAGGCGCAGAGCGCCCCCACCTGGAAGCCGAGTGAACAGCTGGCGGGGAGGCGAGCCTCCTCGAGGGAAGAAGAGGCAGCCCAGCCTCGTTTGGCTCAAGCCCTACTTGGCTGGAGCCGAGTGCGCCTCCAGGACGGCCGAGCTCCAGCTCTGCTCAGAGGCCCGATCTGGCAGAGTTGCTGGCGCGAGGCTGTTCTGCCCTGGGCAAGCCTTGCCCAGACTTGCCTCGCTGCTAGGCTTCCTGCCCAGGAAGGAGCAGGCTGCGCGAGGCTGGGAGACGCCACTGGCGCCTTCCTGGCCTCAGCTCCGCTCCTGCCTTGCCTTTGCACCTAGGCCCCAGGCGTCCTTGGGGAGGGCTTAGGGGCCGGTGGCTTGCACACTGCCAAGGGCTCCAGCAGGAAGAGCTCTGTGCGAGGGAAGGGAAGGGCCAGTGCAGGGCTCCTCCAGCGGTTGCTTGGCCGCCCAGACTCAGCACCGCACGGAGTGCACCAGGCTCCCAGGGCCCCTGGCTGGGGTCTGCAGCCCCGCACACACGGAGGCTGACTCCCTGGGCGCCCAGCAGCTGCCTCACACACGTAGCTTCCCAAGCGCTCTCGTCTCCAGCAGAGACGTGTGCAGCTGGTTGGGGCCTGCCCCTGCGTGCCTGGGCTCCCGCCCACAGCCCCAGCTCAGGGCAAGCAGCCCCTGAGCCAAGACCTGCAGGAGGCGCAGAGCGCCCCCACCTGGAAGCCGAGTGAACAGCTGGCGGGGAGGCGAGCCTCCTCGAGGGAAGAAGAGGCAGCCCAGCCTCGTTTGGCTCAAGCCCTACTTGGCTGGAGCCGTGTGCGCCTCCAGGACGGCAGAGCTCCAGCTCTGCTCAGAGGCCCGTTCTGGCAGAGTTGCTGGCGCGAGGCTGCTCTGCCCTGGGCGAGCCTTGCCCAGACTTGCCTCGCTGCTAGGCTTCCTGCCCAGGAAGGAGCAGGCTGCGCGAGGCTGGGAGACGCCACTGGCGCCTTCCTGGCCTCAGCTCCGCTCCTGCCTTGCCTTTGCACCTAGGCCCCAGGCGTCCTTGGGGAGGGCTTAGGGGCCGGTGGCTTGCACACTGCCAAGGGCTCCAGCAGGAAGAGCTCTGTGCGAGGGAAGGGAAGGGCCAGTGCAGGGCTCCTCCAGCGGTTGCTTGGCCGCCCAGACTCAGCGCCGCACGGAGTGCACCAGGCTCCCAGGGCCCCTGGCTGGGGTCTGCAGCCCCGCACACCCGGAGGCTGACTCCCTGGGCGCCCAGCAGCTGCCTCACACACGTAGCTTCCCTAGCGCTCTCGTCCCCAGCAGAGACGTGTGCAGCTGGTTGGGGCCTGCCCCTGCGTGCCTGGGCTCCCACCCACAGCCCCAGCTCAGGGCAAGCAGCCCCTGAGCCAAGACCTGCAGGAGGCGCAGAGCGCCCCCACCTGGAAGCCGAGTGAACAGCTGGCGGGGAGGCGAGCCTCCTCGAGGGAAGAAGAGGCAGCCCAGCCTCGTTTGGCTCAAGCCCTACTTGGCTGGAGCCGAGTGCGCCTCCAGGACGGCAGAGGTCCAGCTCTGCTGAGAGGCCCGTTCTGGCAGAGTTGCTGGCGCGAGGCTGCTCTGCCCTGGGCGAGCCTTGCCCAGACTTGCCTCGCTGCTAGGCTTCCTGCCCAGGAAGGAGCAGGCTGCGCGAGGCTGGGAGACGCCACTGGCGCCTTCCTGGCCTCAGCTCCGCTCCTGCCTTGCCTTTGCACCTAGGCCCCAGGCGTCCTTGGGGAGGGCTTAGGGGCCGGTGGCTTGCACACTGCCAAGGGCTCCAGCAGGAAGAGCTCTGTGCGAGAGAAGGGAAGGGCCAGTGCAGGGCTCCTCCAGCAGTTGCTTGGCAGCCCAGGCTCAACGCCGCACGGAGTGCACCAGTCTCCCAGGGCCCCTGGCTGGGGTCTGCAGCCCCGCACACCCGGAGGCTGACTCCCTGGGCGCCCAGCTGCTGCCTCACACACGTAGCTTCCCTAGCGCTCTCCTCCACAGCAGAGACGTGTGCAGCTGGTTGGGACCTGCCCCTGCGTGCCTGGGTTCCCGCCCACAGCCCCAGCTCAGGGCAAGCAGCCCCTGAGCCAAGACATGCAGGAGGCGCAGAGCGCCCCCACCTGGAAGCCGAGTGAACAGCTGGCGGGGAGGCGAGCCTCCTCGAGGGAAGAAGAGGCAGCCCAGCCTCGTTTGGCTCAAGCCCTACTTGGCTGGAGCCGAGTGCGCCTCCAGGACGGCACAGCTCCAGCTCTGCTCAGAGGCCCGATCTGGCAGAGTTGCTGGCGCGAGGCTGCTCTGCCTTGGGCGAGCCTTGCCCAGACTTGCCTCGCTGCTAGGCTTCCTGCCCAGGAAGGAGCACGCTGCGCGAGGCTGTGAGTCGCCACTGGCGCCTTCCTGGCCTCAGCTCCGCTCCTGCCTTGCCTTTGCACCTAGGCCCCAGGCGTCCTTGGGGAGGGCTTAGGGGCCGGTGGCTTGCACACTGCCAAGGGCTCCAGCAGGAAGAGCTCTGTGCGAGGGAAGGGAAGGGCCAGTGCAGGGCTCCTCCAGCGGTTGCTTGGCCGCCCAGACTCAGCGCCACACGAAGTGCACCAGGCTCCCAGGGCCCCTGGCTGGGGTCTGCAGCCCCGCACACCCGGAGGCTGACTCCCTGGGCGCCCAGCAGCTGCCTCACACACGTAGCTTCCCTAGCGCTCTCGTCTCCAGCAGAGACGTGTGCAGCTGGTTGGGGCCTGCCCCTGCGTGCCTGGGCTCCCGCCCACAGCCCCAGCTCAGGGCAAGCAGCCCCTGAGCCAAGACCTGCAGGAGGCGCAGAGCGCCCCCACCTGGAAGCCGAGTGAACAGCTGGCGGGGAGGCGGGCCTCCTCGAGGGAAGAAGAGGCAGCCCAGCCTCGTTTGGCTCAAGCCCTACTTGGCTGGAGCCGAGTGCGCCTCCAGGACGGCAGAGCTCCAGCTCTGCTCAGAGGCCCGTTCTGGCAGAGTTGCTGGCGCGAGGCTGCTCTGCCCTGGGCGAGCCTTGCCCAGACTTGCCTCGCTGCTAGGCTTCCTGCCCAGGAAGGAGCAGGCTGCGCGAGGCTGGGAGACGCCACTGGCGCCTTCCTGGCCTCAGCTCCGCTCCTGCCTTGCCTTTGCACCTAGGCCCCAGGCCTCCTTGGGGAGGGCTTAGGGGCCAATGGCTTGCACACTGCCAAGGGCTCCAGCAGGAAGAGCTCTGTGCGAGGGAAGGGAAGGGCCAGTGCAGGGCTCCTCCAGCGGTTGCTTGGCAGCCCAGGCTCAGCGCCGCACGGAGTGCACCAGGCTCCCAGGGCCCCTGGCTGGGGTCTGCAGCCCCGCACACCCGGAGGCTGACTCCCTGGGCGCCCAGCTGCTGCCTCACACACGTAGCTTCCCTAGCGCTCTCCTCCCCAGCAGAGACGTGTGCAGCTGGTTGGGGCCTGCCCCTGCGTGCCTGGGCTCCCGCGCACAGCCCCAGCTCAGGGCAAGCAGCCCCTGAGCCAAGACCTGCAGGAGGCGCAGAGCGCCCCCACCTGGAAGCCGAGTGAACAGCTGGCGGGGAGGCGAGCCTCCTCGAGGAAAGAAGAGGCAGCCCAGCCTCGTTTGGCTCAAGCCCTACTTGGCTGGAGCCGAGTGCGCCTCCAGGACGGCCGAGCTCCAGCTCTGCTCAGAGGCCCGATCTGGCAGAGTTGCTGGCGCGAGGCTGTTCTGCCCTGGGCAAGCCTTGCCAAGACTTGCCTCGCTGCTAGGCTTCCTGCCCAGGAAGGAGCAGGCTGCGCGAGGCTGGGAGACGCCACTGGCGCCTTCCTGGCCTCAGCTCCGCTCCTGCCTTGCCTTTGCACCTAGGCCCCAGGCGTCCTTGGGGAGGGCTTAGGGGCCGGTGGCTTGCACACTGCCAAGGGCTCCAGCAGGAAGAGCTCTGTGCGAGGGAAGGGAAGGGCCAGTGCAGGGCTCCTCCAGCGGTTGCTTGGCCGCCCAGACTCAGCACCGCACGGAGTGCACCAGGCTCCCAGGGCCCCTGGCTGGGGTCTGCAGCCCCGCACACACGGAGGCTGACTCCCTGGGCGCCCAGCAGCTGCCTCACACACGTAGCTTCCCTAGCGCTCTCGTCTCCAGCAGAGACGTGTGCAGCTGGTTGGGGCCTGCCCCTGCGTGCCTGGGCTCCCGCCCACAGCCCCAGCTCAGGGCAAGCAGCCCCTGAGCCAAGACCTGCAGGAGGCGCAGAGCGCCCCCACCTGGAAGCCGAGTGAACAGCTGGCGGGGAGGCGAGCCTCCTCGAGGGAAGAAGAGGCAGCCCAGCCTCGTTTGGCTCAAGCCCTACTTGGCTGGAGCCGTGTGCGCCTCCAGGACGGCAGAGCTCCAGCTCTGCTCAGAGGCCCGTTCTGGCAGAGTTGCTGGCGCGAGGCTGCTCTGCCCTGGGCGAGCCTTGCCCAGACTTGCCTCGCTGCTAGGCTTCCTGCCCAGGAAGGAGCAGGCTGCGCGAGGCTGGGAGACGCCACTGGCGCCTTCCTGGCCTCAGCTCCGCTCCTGCCTTGCCTTTGCACCTAGGCCCCAGGCGTCCTTGGGGAGGGCTTAGGGGCCGGTGGCTTGCACACTGCCAAGGGCTCCAGCAGGAAGAGCTCTGTGCGAGGGAAGGGAAGGGCCAGTGCAGGGCTCCTCCAGCGGTTGCTTGGCCGCCCAGACTCAGCGCCGCACGGAGTGCACCAGGCTCCCAGGGCCCCTGGCTGGGGTCTGCAGCCCCGCACACCCGGAGGCTGACTCCCTGGGCGCCCAGCAGCTGCCTCACACACGTAGCTTCCCTAGCGCTCTCGTCCCCAGCAGAGACGTGTGCAGCTGGTTGGGGCCTGCCCCTGCGTGCCTGGGCTCCCACCCACAGCCCCAGCTCAGGGCAAGCAGCCCCTGAGCCAAGACCTGCAGGAGGCGCAGAGCGCCCCCACCTGGAAGCCGAGTGAACAGCTGGCGGGGAGGCGAGCCTCCTCGAGGGAAGAAGAGGCAGCCCAGCCTCGTTTGGCTCAAGCCCTACTTGGCTGGAGCCGAGTGCGCCTCCAGGACGGCAGAGGTCCAGCTCTGCTGAGAGGCCCGTTCTGGCAGAGTTGCTGGCGCGAGGCTGCTCTGCCCTGGGCGAGCCTTGCCCAGACTTGCCTCGCTGCTAGGCTTCCTGCCCAGGAAGGAGCAGGCTGAGCGAGGCTGGGAGACGCCACTGGCGCCTTCCTGGCCTCAGCTCCGCTCCTGCCTTGCCTTTGCACCTAGGCCCCAGGCGTCCTTGGGGAGGGCTTAGGGGCCGGTGGCTTGCACACTGCCAAGGGCTCCAGCAGGAAGAGCTCTGTGCGAGAGAAGGGAAGGGCCAGTGCAGGGCTCCTCCAGCAGTTGCTTGGCAGCCCAGGCTCAACGCCGCACGGAGTGCACCAGTCTCCCAGGGCCCCTGGCTGGGGTCTGCAGCCCCGCACACCCGGAGGCTGACTCCCTGGGCGCCCAGCTGCTGCCTCACACACGTAGCTTCCCTAGCGCTCTCCTCCACAGCAGAGACGTGTGCAGCTGGTTGGGGCCTGCCCCTGCGTGCCTGGGCTCCCGCCCACAGCCCCAGCTCAGGGCAAGCAGCCCCTGAGCCAAGACCTGCAGGAGGCGCAGAGCGCCCCCACCTGGAAGCCGAGTGAACAGCTGGCGGGGAGGCGAGCCTCCTCGAGGGAAGAAGAGGCAGCCCAGCCTCGTTTGGCTCAAGCCCTACTTGGCTGGAGCCGAGTGCGCCTCCAGGACGGCACAGCTCCAGCTCTGCTCAGAGGCCCGATCTGGCAGAGTTGCTGGCGCGAGGCTGCTCTGCCTTGGGCGAGCCTTGCCCAGACTTGCCTCGCTGCTAGGCTTCCTGCCCAGGAAGGAGCACGCTGCGCGAGGCTGTGAGTCGCCACTGGCGCCTTCCTGGCCTCAGCTCCGCTCCTGCCTTGCCTTTGCACCTAGGCCCCAGGCGTCCTTGGGGAGGGCTTAGGGGCCGGTGGCTTGCACACTGCCAAGGGCTCCAGCAGGAAGAGCTCTGTGCGAGGGAAGGGAAGGGCCAGTGCAGGGCTCCTCCAGCGGTTGCTTGGCCGCCCAGACTCAGCGCCACACGAAGTGCACCAGGCTCCCAGGGCCCCTGGCTGGGGTCTGCAGCCCCGCACACCCGGAGGCTGACTCCCTGGGCGCCCAGCAGCTGCCTCACACACGTAGCTTCCCTAGCGCTCTCGTCTCCAGCAGAGACGTGTGCAGCTGGTTGGGGCCTGCCCCTGCGTGCCTGGGCTCCCGCCCACAGCCCCAGCTCAGGGCAAGCAGCCCCTGAGCCAAGACCTGCAGGAGGCGCAGAGCGCCCCCACCTGGAAGCCGAGTGAACAGCTGGCGGGGAGGCGGGCCTCCTCGAGGGAAGAAGAGGCAGCCCAGCCTCGTTTGGCTCAAGCCCTACTTGGCTGGAGCCGAGTGCGCCTCCAGGACGGCAGAGCTCCAGCTCTGCTCAGAGGCCCGTTCTGGCAGAGTTGCTGGCGCGAGGCTGCTCTGCCCTGGGCGAGCCTTGCCCAGACTTGCCTCGCTGCTAGGCTTCCTGCCCAGGAAGGAGCAGGCTGCGCGAGGCTGGGAGACGCCACTGGCGCCTTCCTGGCCTCAGCTCCGCTCCTGCCTTGCCTTTGCACCTAGGCCCCAGGCCTCCTTGGGGAGGGCTTAGGGGCCAATGGCTTGCACACTGCCAAGGGCTCCAGCAGGAAGAGCTCTGTGCGAGGGAAGGGAAGGGCCAGTGCAGGGCTCCTCCAGCGGTTGCTTGGCAGCCCAGGCTCAGCGCCGCACGGAGTGCACCAGGCTCCCAGGGCCCCTGGCTGGGGTCTGCAGCCCCGCACACCCGGAGGCTGACTCCCTGGGCGCCCAGCTGCTGCCTCACACACGTAGCTTCCCTAGCGCTCTCCTCCCCAGCAGAGACGTGTGCAGCTGGTTGGGGCCTGCCCCTGCGTGCCTGGGCTCCCGCGCACAGCCCCAGCTCAGGGCAAGCAGCCCCTGAGCCAAGACCTGCAGGAGGCGCAGAGCGCCCCCACCTGGAAGCCGAGTGAACAGCTGGCGGGGAGGCGAGCCTCCTCGAGGAAAGAAGAGGCAGCCCAGCCTCGTTTGGCTCAAGCCCTACTTGGCTGGAGCCGAGTGCGCCTCCAGGACGGCCGAGCTCCAGCTCTGCTCAGAGGCCCGATCTGGCAGAGTTGCTGGCGCGAGGCTGTTCTGCCCTGGGCAAGCCTTGCCAAGACTTGCCTCGCTGCTAGGCTTCCTGCCCAGGAAGGAGCAGGCTGCGCGAGGCTGGGAGACGCCACTGGCGCCTTCCTGGCCTCAGCTCCGCTCCTGCCTTGCCTTTGCACCTAGGCCCCAGGCGTCCTTGGGGAGGGCTTAGGGGCCGGTGGCTTGCACACTGCCAAGGGCTCCAGCAGGAAGAGCTCTGTGCGAGGGAAGGGAAGGGCCAGTGCAGGGCTCCTCCAGCGGTTGCTTGGCCGCCCAGACTCAGCACCGCACGGAGTGCACCAGGCTCCCAGGGCCCCTGGCTGGGGTCTGCAGCCCCGCACACACGGAGGCTGACTCCCTGGGCGCCCAGCAGCTGCCTCACACACGTAGCTTCCCTAGCGCTCTCGTCTCCAGCAGAGACGTGTGCAGCTGGTTGGGGCCTGCCCCTGCGTGCCTGGGCTCCCGCCCACAGCCCCAGCTCAGGGCAAGCAGCCCCTGAGCCAAGACCTGCAGGAGGCGCAGAGCGCCCCCACCTGGAAGCCGAGTGAACAGCTGGCGGGGAGGCGAGCCTCCTCGAGGGAAGAAGAGGCAGCCCAGCCTCGTTTGGCTCAAGCCCTACTTGGCTGGAGCCGTGTGCGCCTCCAGGACGGCAGAGCTCCAGCTCTGCTCAGAGGCCCGTTCTGGCAGAGTTGCTGGCGCGAGGCTGCTCTGCCCTGGGCGAGCCTTGCCCAGACTTGCCTCGCTGCTAGGCTTCCTGCCCAGGAAGGAGCAGGCTGCGCGAGGCTGGGAGACGCCACTGGCGCCTTCCTGGCCTCAGCTCCGCTCCTGCCTTGCCTTTGCACCTAGGCCCCAGGCGTCCTTGGGGAGGGCTTAGGGGCCGGTGGCTTGCACACTGCCAAGGGCTCCAGCAGGAAGAGCTCTGTGCGAGGGAAGGGAAGGGCCAGTGCAGGGCTCCTCCAGCGGTTGCTTGGCCGCCCAGACTCAGCGCCGCACGGAGTGCACCAGGCTCCCAGGGCCCCTGGCTGGGGTCTGCAGCCCCGCACACCCGGAGGCTGACTCCCTGGGCGCCCAGCAGCTGCCTCACACACGTAGCTTCCCTAGCGCTCTCGTCCCCAGCAGAGACGTGTGCAGCTGGTTGGGGCCTGCCCCTGCGTGCCTGGGCTCCCACCCACAGCCCCAGCTCAGGGCAAGCAGCCCCTGAGCCAAGACCTGCAGGAGGCGCAGAGCGCCCCCACCTGGAAGCCGAGTGAACAGCTGGCGGGGAGGCGAGCCTCCTCGAGGGAAGAAGAGGCAGCCCAGCCTCGTTTGGCTCAAGCCCTACTTGGCTGGAGCCGAGTGCGCCTCCAGGACGGCAGAGGTCCAGCTCTGCTGAGAGGCCCGTTCTGGCAGAGTTGCTGGCGCGAGGCTGCTCTGCCCTGGGCGAGCCTTGCCCAGACTTGCCTCGCTGCTAGGCTTCCTGCCCAGGAAGGAGCAGGCTGCGCGAGGCTGGGAGACGCCACTGGCGCCTTCCTGGCCTCAGCTCCGCTCCTGCCTTGCCTTTGCACCTAGGCCCCAGGCGTCCTTGGGGAGGGCTTAGGGGCCGGTGGCTTGCACACTGCTAAGGGCTCCAGCAGGAAGAGCTCTGTGCGAGAGAAGGGAAGGGCCAGTGCAGGGCTCCTCCAGCAGTTGCTTGGCAGCCCAGGCTCAACGCCGCACGGAGTGCACCAGTCTCCCAGGGCCCCTGGCTGGGGTCTGCAGCCCCGCACACCCGGAGGCTGACTCCCTGGGCGCCCAGCTGCTGCCTCACACACGTAGCTTCCCTAGCGCTCTCCTCCACAGCAGAGACGTGTGCAGCTGGTTGGGGCCTGCCCCTGCGTGCCTGGGCTCCCGCCCACAGCCCCAGCTCAGGGCAAGCAGCCCCTGAGCCAAGACCTGCAGGAGGCGCAGAGCGCCCCCACCTGGAAGCCGAGTGAACAGCTGGCGGGGAGGCGAGCCTCCTCGAGGGAAGAAGAGGCAGCCCAGCCTCGTTTGGCTCAAGCCCTACTTGGCTGGAGCCGAGTGCGCCTCCAGGACGGCACAGCTCCAGCTCTGCTCAGAGGCCCGATCTGGCAGAGTTGCTGGCGCGAGGCTGCTCTGCCTTGGGCGAGCCTTGCCCAGACTTGCCTCGCTGCTAGGCTTCCTGCCCAGGAAGGAGCACGCTGCGCGAGGCTGTGAGTCGCCACTGGCGCCTTCCTGGCCTCAGCTCCGCTCCTGCCTTGCCTTTGCACCTAGGCCCCAGGCGTCCTTGGGGAGGGCTTAGGGGCCGGTGGCTTGCACACTGCCAAGGGCTCCAGCAGGAAGAGCTCTGTGCGAGGGAAGGGAAGGGCCAGTGCAGGGCTCCTCCAGCGGTTGCTTGGCCGCCCAGACTCAGCGCCACACGAAGTGCACCAGGCTCCCAGGGCCCCTGGCTGGGGTCTGCAGCCCCGCACACCCGGAGGCTGACTCCCTGGGCGCCCAGCAGCTGCCTCACACACGTAGCTTCCCTAGCGCTCTCGTCTCCAGCAGAGACGTGTGCAGCTGGTTGGGG
Organism: Ovis canadensis; assembly: GCF_042477335.2. Lineage (NCBI taxonomy): Eukaryota > Metazoa > Chordata > Mammalia > Artiodactyla > Bovidae > Ovis > Ovis canadensis. Next base: position 284,616 of record NC_091264.1, read on the forward strand.
CCTGCCCCTGCGTGCCTGGGCTCCCGCCCACAGCCCCAGCTCAGGGCAAGCAGCCCCTGAGCCAAGACCTGCAGGAGGCGCAGAGCGCCCCCACCTGGAAGCCGAGTGAACAGCTGGCGGGGAGGCGGGCCTCCTCGAGGGAAGAAGAGGCAGCCCAGCCTCGTTTGGCTCAAGCCCTACTTGGCTGGATCCGAGTGCGCCTCCAGGACGGCAGAGCTCCAGCTCTGCTCAGAGGCCCGTTCTGGCAGAGTTGCTGGCGCGAGGCTGCTCTGCCCTGGGCGAGCCTTGCCCAGACTTGCCTCGCTGCTAGGCTTCCTGCCCAGGAAGGAGCAGGCTGCGCGAGGCTGGGAGACGCCACTGGCGCCTTCCTGGCCTCAGCTCCGCTCCTGCCTTGCCTTTGCACCTAGGCCCCAGGCGTCCTTGGGGAGGGCTTAGGGGCCGGTGGCTTGCACACTGCCAAGGGCTCCAGCAGGAAGAGCTCTGTGCGAGGGAAGGGAAGGGCCAGTGCAGGGCTCCTCCAGCGGTTGCTTGGCCGCCCAGGCTCAGCGCCGCACGGAGTGCACCAGGCTGCCAGGGCCCCTGGCTGGGGTCTGCAGCCCCGCACACCCGGAGGCTGACTCCCTGGGCGCCCAGCAGCTGCCTCACACACGTAGCTTCCCTAGCGCTCTCGTCCCCAGCAGAGACGTGTGCAGCTGGTTGGGGCCTGCCCCTGCGTGCCTGGGCTCCCGCCCACAGCCACAGCTCAGGGCAAGCAGCCCCTGAGCCAAGACCTGCAGGAGGCGCAGAGCGCCCCCACCTGGAAGCCGAGTGAACAGCTGGCGGGGAGGCGAGCCTCCTCGAGGGAAGAAGAGGCAGCCCAGCCTCGTTTGGCTCAAGCCCTACTTGGCTGGAGCCGAGTGCGCCTCCAGGACGGCAGAGCTCCAGGTCTGCTGAGAGGCCCGTTCTGGCAGAGTTGCTGGAGCGAGGCTGCTCTGCCCTGGGCGAGCCTTGCCCAGACTTGCCTCGCTGCTAGGCTTCCTGCCCAGGAAGGAGCAGCCTGGGCGAGGCTGGGAGACGCCACTGGCGCCTTCCTGGCCTCAGCTCCGCTCCTGCCTTGCCTTTGCACCTAGGCCCCAGGCGTCCTTGGGGAGGGCTTAGGGGCCGGTGGCTTGCACACTGCCAAGGGCTCCAGCAGGAAGAGCTCTGTGCGAGGGAAGGGAAGGGCCAGTGCAGGGCTCCTCCAGCGGTTGCTTGGCCGCCCAGGCTCAGCGCCGCACGGAGTGCACCAGGCTCCCAGGGCCCCTGGCTGGGCTCTGCAGCCCCGCACACCCGGAGGCTGACTCCCTGGGCGCCCAGCAGCTGCCTCACACACGTAGCTTCCCTAGCGCTCTCCTCCCCAGCAGAGACGTGTGCAGCTGGTTGGGGCCTGCCCCTGCGTGCCTGGGCTCCCGCCCACAGCCCCAGCTCAGGGCAAGCAGCCCCTGAGCCAAGACCTGCAGGAGGCCCAGAGCGCCCCCACCTGGAAGCCGAGTGAACAGCTGGCGGGGAGGCGAGCCTCCTCGAGGGAAGAAGAGGCAGCCCAGCCTCGTTTGGCTCAAGCCCTACTTGGCTGGAGCCGAGTGCGCCTCCAGGACGGCACAGCGCCAGCTCTGCTCAGAGGCCCGTTCTGGCAGAGTTGCTGGCGCGAGGCTGCTCTGCCCTGGGCGAGCCTTGCCCAGACTTGCCTCGCTGCTAGGCTTCCTGCCCAGGAAGGAGCAGGCTGCGCGAGGCTGGGAGACGCCACTGGCGCCTTCCTGGCCTCAGCTCCGCTCCTGCCTTGCCTTTGCACCTAGGCCCCAGGCGTCCTTGGGGAGGGCTTAGGGGCCGGTGGCTTGCACACTGCCAAGGGCTCCAGCAGGAAGAGCTCTGTGCGAGGGAAGGGAAGTGCCAGTGCAGGGCTCCTCCAGCGGTTGCTTGGCCGCCCAGGCTCAGCGCCGCACGGAGTGCACCAGGCTCCCAGGGCCCCTGGCTGGGGTCTGCAGTCCCGCACACCCGGAGGCTGACTCCCTGGGCGCCCAGCAGCTGCCTCACACACGTAGCTTCCCTAGCGCTCTCCTCCCCAGCAGAGACGTGTGCAGCTGGTTGGGGCCTGCCCCTGCGTGCCTGGGCTCCCGCCCACAGCCCCAGCTCAGGGCAAGCAGCCCCTGAGCCAAGACCTGCAGGAGGCGCAGAGCGCCCCCACCTGGAAGCCGAGTGAACAGCTGGCGGGGAGGCGAGCCTCCTCGAGGGAAGAAGAGGCAGCCCAGCCTCGTTTGGCTCAAGCCCTACTTGGCTGGAGCCGAGTGCGCCTCCAGGACGGCAGAGCTCCAGCTCTGCTGAGAGGCCCGTTCTGGCAGAGTTGCTGGCGCGAGGCTGCTCTGCCCTGGGCGAGCCTTGCCCAGACTTGCCTCGCTGCTAGGCTTCCTGCCCAGGAAGGAGCAGGCTGCGCGAGGCTGGGAGACGCCACTGGCGCCTTCCTGGCCTCAGCTCCGCTCCTGCCTTGCCTTTGCACCTAGGCCCCATGCGTCCTTGGGGAGGGCTTAGGGGCCGGTGGCTTGCACACTGCCAAGGGCTCCAGCAGGAAGAGCTCTGTGCGAGGGAAGGGAAGGGCCAGTGCAGGGCTCCTCCAGCGGTTGCTTGGCCGCCCAGACTCAGCGCCGCACGGAGTGCACCAGGCTCCCAGGGCCCCTGGCTGGGGTCTGCAGCCCCGCACACCCGGAGGCTGACTCCCTGGGCGCCCAGCAGCTGCCTCACACACGTAGCTTCCCTAGCGCTCTCGTCCCCAGCAGAGACGTGTGCAGCTGGTTGGGGCCTGCCCCTGCGTGCCTGGGCTCCCACCCACAGCCCCAGCTCAGGGCAAGCAGCCCCTGAGCCAAGACCTGCAGGAGGCGCAGAGCGCCCCCACCTGGAAGCCGAGTGAACAGCTGGCGGGGAGGCGAGCCTCCTCGAGGGAAGAAGAGGCAGCCCAGCCTCGTTTGGCTCAAGCCCTACTTGGCTGGAGCCGAGTGCGCCTCCAGGACGGCAGAGCTCCAGGTCTGCTGAGAGGCCCGTTCTGGCAGAGTTGCTGGAGCGAGGCTGCTCTGCCCTGGGCGAGCCTTGCCCAGACTTGCCTCGCTGCTAGGCTTCCTGCCCAGGAAGGAGCAGGCTGGGCGAGGCTGGGAGACGCCACTGGCGCCTTCCTGGCCTCAGCTCCGCTCCTGCCTTGCCTTTGCACCTAGGCCCCAGGCGTCCTTGGGGAGGGCTTAGGGGCCGGTGGCTTCCACACTGCCAAGGGCTCCAGCAGGAAGAGCTCTGTGCGAGGGAAGGGAAGGGCCAGTGCAGGGCTCCTCCAGCGGTTGCTTGGCCGCCCAGGCTCAGCGCCGCACGGAGTGCACCAGGCTCCCAGGGCCCCTGGCTGGGGTCTGCAGCCCCGCACACCCGGAGGCTGACTCCCTGGGCGCCCAGCAGCTGCCTCACACACGTAGCTTCCCTAGCGCTCTCCTCCCCAGCAGAGACGTGTGCAGCTGGTTGGGGCCTGCCCCTGCGTGCCTGGGCTCCCGCCCACAGCCCCAGCTCAGGGCAAGCAGCCCCTGAGCCAAGACCTGCAGGAGGCGCAGAGCGCCCCCACCTGGAAGCCGAGTGAACAGCTGGCGGGGAGGCGAGCCTCCTCGAGGGAAGAAGAGGCAGCCCAGCCTCGTTTGGCTCAAGCCCTACTTGGCTGGAGCCGTGTGCGCCTCCAGGACGGCAGAGCTCCAGCTCTGCTCAGAGGCCCGTTCTGGCAGAGTTGCTGGCGCGAGGCTGCTCTGCCCTGGGCGAGCCTTGCCCAGACTTGCCTCGCTGCTAGGCTTCCTGCCCAGGAAGGAGCAGCCTGGGCGAGGCTGGGAGACGCCACTGGCGCCTTCCTGGCCTCAGCTCCGCTCCTGCCTTGCCTTTGCACCTAGGCCCCAGGCGTCCTTGGGGAGGGCTTAGGGGCCGGTGGCTTGCACACTGCCAAGGGCTCCAGCAGGAAGAGCTCTGTGCGAGGGAAGGGAAGGGCCAGTGCAGGGCTCCTCCAGCGGTTGCTTGGCCGCCCAGGCTCAGCGCCGCACGGAGTGCACCAGGCTCCCAGGGCCCCTGGCTGGGGTCTGCAGCCCCGCACACACGGAGGCTGACTCCCTGGGCGCCCAGCAGCTGCCTCACACACGTAGCTTCCCTAGCGCTCTCGTCTCCAGCAGAGACGTGTGCAGCTGGTTGGGGCCTGCCCCTGCGTGCCTGGGCTCCCGCCCACAGCCCCAGCTCAGGGCAAGCAGCCCCTGAGCCAAGACCTGCAGGAGGCGCAGAGCGCCCCCACCTGGAAGCCGAGTGAACAGCTGGCGGGGAGGCGAGCCTCCTCGAGGGAAGAAGAGGCAGCCCAGCCTCGTTTGGCTCAAGCCCTACTTGGCTGGAGCCGTGTGCGCCTCCAGGACGGCAGAGCTCCAGCTCTGCTCAGAGGCCCGTTCTGGCAGAGTTGCTGGCGCGAGGCTGCTCTGCCCTGGGCGAGCCTTGCCCAGACTTGCCTCGCTGCTAGGCTTCCTGCCCAGGAAGGAGCAGGCTGCGCGAGGCTGGGAGACGCCACTGGCGCCTTCCTGGCCTCAGCTCCGCTCCTGCCTTGCCTTTGCACCTAGGCCCCAGGCGTCCTTGGGGAGGGCTTAGGGGCCGGTGGCTTGCACACTGCCAAGGGCTCCAGCAGGAAGAGCTCTGTGCGAGGGAAGGGAAGGGCCAGTGCAGGGCTCCTCCAGCGGTTGCTTGGCCGCCCAGACTCAGCGCCGCACGGAGTGCACCAGGCTCCCAGGGCCCCTGGCTGGGGTCTGCAGCCCCGCACACCCGGAGGCTGACTCCCTGGGCGCCCAGCAGCTGCCTCACACACGTAGCTTCCCTAGCGCTCTCGTCCCCAGCAGAGACGTGTGCAGCTGGTTGGGGCCTGCCCCTGCGTGCCTGGGCTCCCACCCACAGCCCCAGCTCAGGGCAAGCAGCCCCTGAGCCAAGACCTGCAGGAGGCGCAGAGCGCCCCCACCTGGAAGCCGAGTGAACAGCTGGCGGGGAGGCGAGCCTCCTCGAGGGAAGAAGAGGCAGCCCAGCCTCGTTTGGCTCAAGCCCTACTTGGCTGGAGCCGAGTGCGCCTCCAGGACGGCAGAGGTCCAGCTCTGCTGAGAGGCCCGTTCTGGCAGAGTTGCTGGCGCGAGGCTGCTCTGCCCTGGGCGAGCCTTGCCCAGACTTGCCTCGCTGCTAGGCTTCCTGCCCAGGAAGGAGCAGGCTGCGCGAGGCTGGGAGACGCCACTGGCGCCTTCCTGGCCTCAGCTCCGCTCCTGCCTTGCCTTTGCACCTAGGCCCCAGGCGTCCTTGGGGAGGGCTTAGGGGCCGGTGGCTTGCACACTGCCAAGGGCTCCAGCAGGAAGAGCTCTGTGCGAGAGAAGGGAAGGGCCAGTGCAGGGCTCCTCCAGCAGTTGCTTGGCAGCCCAGGCTCAACGCCGCACGGAGTGCACCAGTCTCCCAGGGCCCCTGGCTGGGGTCTGCAGCCCCGCACACCCGGAGGCTGACTCCCTGGGCGCCCAGCTGCTGCCTCACACACGTAGCTTCCCTAGCGCTCTCCTCCACAGCAGAGACGTGTGCAGCTGGTTGGGGCCTGCCCCTGCGTGCCTGGGCTCCCGCCCACAGCCCCAGCTCAGGGCAAGCAGCCCCTGAGCCAAGACCTGCAGGAGGCGCAGAGCGCCCCCACCTGGAAGCCGAGTGAACAGCTGGCGGGGAGGCGAGCCTCCTCGAGGGAAGAAGAGGCAGCCCAGCCTCGTTTGGCTCAAGCCCTACTTGGCTGGAGCCGAGTGCGCCTCCAGGACGGCCGAGCTCCAGCTCTGCTCAGAGGCCCGATCTGGCAGAGTTGCTGGCGCGAGGCTGCTCTGCCTTGGGCGAGCCTTGCCCAGACTTGCCTCGCTGCTAGGCTTCCTGCCCAGGAAGGAGCAGGCTGCGCGAGGCTGTGAGTCGCCACTGGCGCCTTCCTGGCCTCAGCTCCGCTCCTGCCTTGCCTTTGCACCTAGGCCCCAGGCGTCCTTGGGGAGGGCTTAGGGGCCGGTGGCTTGCACACTGCCAAGGGCTCCAGCAGGAAGAGCTCTGTGCGAGGGAAGGGAAGGGCCAGTGCAGGGCTCCTCCAGCGGTTGCTTGGCCGCCCAGACTCAGCGCCACACGAAGTGCACCAGGCTCCCAGGGCCCCTGGCTGGGGTCTGCAGCCCCGCACACCCGGAGGCTGACTCCCTGGGCGCCCAGCAGCTGCCTCACACACGTAGCTTCCCTAGCGCTCTCGTCTCCAGCAGAGACGTGTGCAGCTGGTTGGGGCCTGCCCCTGCGTGCCTGGGCTCCCGCCCACAGCCCCAGCTCAGGGCAAGCAGCCCCTGAGCCAAGACCTGCAGGAGGCGCAGAGCGCCCCCACCTGGAAGCCGAGTGAACAGCTGGCGGGGAGGCGGGCCTCCTCGAGGGAAGAAGAGGCAGCCCAGCCTCGTTTGGCTCAAGCCCTACTTGGCTGGAGCCGAGTGCGCCTCCAGGACGGCAGAGCTCCAGCTCTGCTCAGAGGCCCGTTCTGGCAGAGTTGCTGGCGCGAGGCTGCTCTGCCCTGGGCGAGCCTTGCCCAGACTTGCCTCGCTGCTAGGCTTCCTGCCCAGGAAGGAGCAGGCTGCGCGAGGCTGGGAGGCGCCACTGGCGCCTTCCTGGCCTCAGCTCCGCTCCTGCCTTGCCTTTGCACCTAGGCCCCAGGCGTCCTTGGGGAGGGCTTAGGGGCCGGTGGCTTGCACACTGCCAAGGGCTCCAGCAGGAAGAGCTCTGTGCGAGGGAAGGGAAGGGCCAGTGCAGGGCTCCTCCAGCGGTTGCTTGGCCGCCCAGGCTCAGCGCCGCACGGAGTGCACCAGGCTGCCAGGGCCCCTGGCTGGGGTCTGCAGCCCCGCACACCCGGAGGCTGACTCCCTGGGCGCCCAGCAGCTGCCTCACACACGTAGCTTCCCTAGCGCTCTCGTCCCCAGCAGAGACGTGTGCAGCTGGTTGGGGCCTGCCCCTGCGTGCCTGGGCTCCCGCCCACAGCCACAGCTCAGGGCAAGCAGCCCCTGAGCCAAGACCTGCAGGAGGCGCAGAGCGCCCCCACCTGGAAGCCGAGTGAACAGCGGGCGGGGAGGCGAGCCTCCTCGAGGGAAGAAGAGGCAGCCCAGCCTCGTTTGGCTCAAGCCCTACTTGGCTGGAGCCGAGTGCGCCTCCAGGACGGCAGAGCTCCAGGTCTGCTGAGAGGCCCGTTCTGGCAGAGTTGCTGGAGCGAGGCTGCTCTGCCCTGGGCGAGCCTTGCCCAGACTTGCCTCGCTGCTAGGCTTCCTGCCCAGGAAGGAGCAGCCTGGGCGAGGCTGGGAGACGCCACTGGCGCCTTCCTGGCCTCAGCTCCGCTCCTGCCTTGCCTTTGCACCTAGGCCCCAGGCGTCCTTGGGGAGGGCTTAGGGGCCGGTGGCTTGCACACTGCCAAGGGCTCCAGCAGGAAGAGCTCTGTGCGAGGGAAGGGAAGGGCCAGTGCAGGGCTCCTCCAGCGGTTGCTTGGCCGCCCAGGCTCAGCGCCGCACGGAGTGCACCAGGCTCCCAGGGCCCCTGGCTGGGCTCTGCAGCCCCGCACACCCGGAGGCTGACTCCCTGGGCGCCCAGCAGCTGCCTCACACACGTAGCTTCCCTAGCGCTCTCCTCCCCAGCAGAGACGTGTGCAGCTGGTTGGGGCCTGCCCCTGCGTGCCTGGGCTCCCGCCCACAGCCCCAGCTCAGGGCAAGCAGCCCCTGAGCCAAGACCTGCAGGAGGCCCAGAGCGCCCCCACCTGGAAGCCGAGTGAACAGCTGGCGGGGAGGCGAGCCTCCTCGAGGGAAGAAGAGGCAGCCCAGCCTCGTTTGGCTCAAGCCCTACTTGGCTGGAGCCGAGTGCGCCTCCAGGACGGCACAGCGCCAGCTCTGCTCAGAGGCCCGTTCTGGCAGAGTTGCTGGCGCGAGGCTGCTCTGCCCTGGGCGAGCCTTGCCCAGACTTGCCTCGCTGCTAGGCTTCCTGCCCAGGAAGGAGCAGGCTGCGCGAGGCTGGGAGACGCCACTGGCGCCTTCCTGGCCTCAGCTCCGCTCCTGCCTTGCCTTTGCACCTAGGCCCCAGGCGTCCTTGGGGAGGGCTTAGGGGCCGGTGGCTTGCACACTGCCAAGGGCTCCAGCAGGAAGAGCTCTGTGCGAGGGAAGGGAAGTGCCAGTGCAGGGCTCCTCCAGCGGTTGCTTGGCCGCCCAGGCTCAGCGCCGCACGGAGTGCACCAGGCTCCCAGGGCCCCTGGCTGGGGTCTGCAGTCCCGCACACCCGGAGGCTGACTCCCTGGGCGCCCAGCAGCTGCCTCACACACGTAGCTTCCCTAGCGCTCTCCTCCCCAGCAGAGACGTGTGCAGCTGGTTGGGGCCTGCCCCTGCGTGCCTGGGCTCCCGCCCACAGCCCCAGCTCAGGGCAAGCAGCCCCTGAGCCAAGACCTGCAGGAGGCGCAGAGCGCCCCCACCTGGAAGCCGAGTGAACAGCTGGCGGGGAGGCGAGCCTCCTCGAGGGAAGAAGAGGCAGCCCAGCCTCGTTTGGCTCAAGCCCTACTTGGCTGGAGCCGAGTGCGCCTCCAGGACGGCAGAGCTCCAGCTCTGCTGAGAGGCCCGTTCTGGCAGAGTTGCTGGCGCGAGGCTGCTCTGCCCTGGGCGAGCCTTGCCCAGACTTGCCTCGCTGCTAGGCTTCCTGCCCAGGAAGGAGCAGGCTGCGCGAGGCTGGGAGACGCCACTGGCGCCTTCCTGGCCTCAGCTCCGCTCCTGCCTTGCCTTTGCACCTAGGCCCCATGCGTCCTTGGGGAGGGCTTAGGGGCCGGTGGCTTGCACACTGCCAAGGGCTCCAGCAGGAAGAGCTCTGTGCGAGGGAAGGGAAGGGCCAGTGCAGGGCTCCTCCAGCGGTTGCTTGGCCGCCCAGACTCAGCGCTGCACGGAGTGCACCAGGCTCCCAGGGCCCCTGGCTGGGGTCTGCAGCCCCGCACACCCGGAGGCTGACTCCCTGGGCGCCCAGCAGCTGCCTCACACACGTAGCTTCCCTAGCGCTCTCGTCCCCAGCAGAGACGTGTGCAGCTGGTTGGGGCCTGCCCCTGCGTGCCTGGGCTCCCACCCACAGCCCCAGCTCAGGGCAAGCAGCCCCTGAGCCAAGACCTGCAGGAGGCGCAGAGCGCCCCCACCTGGAAGCCGAGTGAACAGCTGGCGGGGAGGCGAGCCTCCTCGAGGGAAGAAGAGGCAGCCCAGCCTCGTTTGGCTCAAGCCCTACTTGGCTGGAGCCGAGTGCGCCTCCAGGACGGCAGAGCTCCAGGTCTGCTGAGAGACCCGTTCTGGCAGAGTTGCTGGAGCGAGGCTGCTCTGCCCTGGGCGAGCCTTGCCCAGACTTGCCTCGCTGCTAGGCTTCCTGCCCAGGAAGGAGCAGGCTGGGCGAGGCTGGGAGACGCCACTGGCGCCTTCCTGGCCTCAGCTCCGCTCCTGCCTTGCCTTTGCACCTAGGCCCCAGGCGTCCTTGGGGAGGGCTTAGGGGCCGGTGGCTTCCACACTGCCAAGGGCTCCAGCAGGAAGAGCTCTGTGCGAGGGAAGGGAAGGGCCAGTGCAGGGCTCCTCCAGCGGTTGCTTGGCCGCCCAGGCTCAGCGCCGCACGGAGTGCACCAGGCTCCCAGGGCCCCTGGCTGGGGTCTGCAGCCCCGCACACCCGGAGGCTGACTCCCTGGGCGCCCAGCAGCTGCCTCACACACGTAGCTTCCCTAGCGCTCTCCTCCCCAGCAGAGACGTGTGCAGCTGGTTGGGGCCTGCCCCTGCGTGCCTGGGCTCCCGCCCACAGCCCCAGCTCAGGGCAAGCAGCCCCTGAGCCAAGACCTGCAGGAGGCGCAGAGCGCCCCCACCTGGAAGCCGAGTGAACAGCTGGCGGGGAGGCGAGCCTCCTCGAGGGAAGAAGAGGCAGCCCAGCCTCGTTTGGCTCAAGCCCTACATGGCTGGAGCCGAGTGCGCCTCCAGGACGGCACAGCGCCAGCTCTGCTCAGAGGCCCGTTCTGGCAGAGTTGCTGGCGCGAGGCTGCTCTGCCCTGGGCGAGCCTTGCCCAGACTTGCCTCGCTGCTAGGCTTCCTGCCCAGGAAGGAGCAGGCTGCGCGAGGCTGGGAGACGCCACTGGCGCCTTCCTGGCCTCAGCTCCGCTCCTGCCTTGCCTTTGCACCTAGGCCCCAGGCGTCCTTGGGGAGGGCTTAGGGGCCGGTGGCTTGCACACTGCCAAGGGCTCCAGCAGGAAGAGCTCTGTGCGAGGGAAGGGAAGGGCCAGTGCAGGGCTCCTCCAGCGGTTGCTTGGCCGCCCAGGCTCAGCGCCGCACGGAGTGCACCAGGCTCCCAGGGCCCCTGGCTGGGGTCTGCAGCCCCGCACACCCGGAGGCTGACTCCCTGGGCGCCCAGCAGCTGCCTCACACACGTAGCTTCCCTAGCGCTCTCCTCCCCAGCAGAGACGTGTGCAGCTGGTTGGGGCCTGCCCCTGCGTGCCTGGGCTCCCGCCCACAGCCCCAGCTCAGGGCAAGCAGCCCCTGAGCCAAGACCTGCAGGAGGCGCAGAGCGCCCCCACCTGGAAGCCGAGTGAACAGCTGGCGGGGAGGCGAGCCTCCTCGAGGGAAGAAGAGGCAGCCCAGCCTCGTTTGGCTCAAGCCCTACTTGGCTGGAGCCGAGTGCGCCTCCAGGACGGCAGAGCTCCAGCTCTGCTCAGAGGCCCGTTCTGGCAGAGTTGCTGGCGCGAGGCTGCTCTGCCCTGGGCGAGCCTTGCCCAGACTTGCCTCGCTGCTAGGCTTCCTGCCCAGGAAGGAGCAGGCTGCGCGAGGCTGGGAGACGCCACTGGCGCCTTCCTGGCCTCAGCTCCGCTCCTGCCTTGCCTTTGCACCTAGGCCCCAGGCGTCCTTGGGGAGGGCTTAGGGGCCGGTGGCTTGCACACTGCCAAGGGCTCCAGCAGGAAGAGCTCTGTGCGAGGGAAGGGAAGGGCCAGTGCAGGGCTCCTCCAGCGGTTGCTTGGCCGCCCAGGCTCAGCGCCGCACGGAGTGCACCAGGCTGCCAGGGCCCCTGGCTGGGGTCTGCAGCCCCGCACACCCGGAGGCTGACTCCCTGGGCGCCCAGCAGCTGCCTCACACACGTAGCTTCCCTAGCGCTCTCCTCCCCAGCAGAGACGTGTGCAGCTGGTTGGGGCCTGCCCCTGCGTGCCTGGGCTCCCGCCCACAGCCCCAGCTCAGGGCAAGCAGCCCCTGAGCCAAGACCTGCAGGAGGCGCAGAGCGCCCCCACCTGGAAGCCGAGTGAACAGCTGGCGGGGTGGCGAGCCTCCTCGAGGGAAGAAGAGGCAGCCCAGCCTCGTTTGGCTCAAGCCCTACTTGGCTGGAGCCGTGTGCGCCTCCAGGACGGCAGAGCTCCAGCTCTGCTCAGAGGCCCGTTCTGGCAGAGTTGCTGGCCCGAGGCTGCTCTGCCCTGGGCGAGCCTTGCCCAGACTTGCCTCGCTGCTAGGCTTCCTGCCCAGGAAGGAGCAGGCTGCGCGAGGCTGGGAGACGCCACTGGCGCCTTCCTGGCCTCAGCTCCGCTCCTGCCTTGCCTTTGCACCTAGGCCCCATGCGTCCTTGGGGAGGGCTTAGGGGCCGGTGGCTTGCACACTGCCAAGGGCTCCAGCAGGAAGAGCTCTGTGCGAGGGAAGGGAAGGGCCAGTGCAGGGCTCCTCCAGCGGTTGCTTGGCCGCCCAGGCTCAGCGCCGCACGGAGTGCACCAGGCTCCCAGGGCCCCTGGCTGGGGTCTGCAGCCCCGCACACCCGGAGGCTGACTCCCTGGGCGCCCAGCAGCTGCCTCACACACGTAGCTTCCCTAGCGCTCTCCTCCCCAGCAGAGACGTGTGCAGCTGGTTGGGGCCTGCCCCTGCGTGCCTGGGCTCCCGCCCACAGCCCCAGCTCAGGGCAAGCAGCCCCTGAGCCAAGACCTGCAGGAGGCGCAGAGCGCCCCCACCTGGAAGCCGAGTGAACAGCTGGCGGGGAGGCGAGCCTCCTCGAGGGAAGAAGAGGCAGCCCAGCCTCGTTTGGCTCAAGCCCTACTTGGCTGGAGCCGAGTGCGCCTCCAGGACGGCACAGCACCAGCTCTGCTCAGAGGCCCGTTCTGGCAGAGTTGCTGGCGCGAGGCTGCTCTGCCCTGGGCGAGCCTTGCCCAGACTTGCCTCGCTGCTAGGCTTCCTGCCCAGGAAGGAGCAGGCTGGGCGAGGCTGGGAGACGCCACTGGCGCCTTCCTGGCCTCAGCTCCGCTCCTGCCTTGCCTTTGCACCTAGGCCCCAGGCGTCCTTGGGGAGGGCTTAGGGGCCGGTGGCTTGCACACTGCCAAGGGCTCCAGCAGGAAGAGCTCTGTGCGAGGGAAGGGAAGGGCCAGTGCAGGGCTCCTCCAGCGGTTGCTTGGCCGCCCAGGCTCAGCGCCGCACGGAGTGCACCAGGCTCCCAGGGCCCCTGGCTGGGGTCTGCAGCCCCGCACACCCGGAGGCTGACTCCCTGGGCGCCCAGCTGCTGCCTCACACACGTAGCTTCCCTAGCGCTCTCCTCCCCAGCAGAGACGTGTGCAGCTGGTTGGGGCCTGCCCCTGCGTGCCTGGGCTCCCGCCCACAGCCACAGCTCAGGGCAAGCAGCCCCTGAGCCAAGACCTGCAGGAGGCGCAGAGCGCCCCCACCTGGAAGCCGAGTGAACAGCTGGCGGGGAGGCGAGCCTCCTCGAGGGAAGAAGAGGCAGCCCAGCCTCGTTTGGCTCAAGCCCTACTTGGCTGGAGCCGAGTGCGCCTCCAGGACGGCAGAGCTCCAGCTCTGCTGAGAGGCCCGTTCTGGCAGAGTTGCTGGCGCGAGGCTGCTCTGCCCTGGGCGAGCCTTGCCCAGACTTGCCTCGCTGCTAGGCTTCCTGCCCAGGAAGGAGCAGGCTGCGCGAGGCTGGGAGACGCCACTGGCGCCTTCCTGGCCTCAGCTCCGCTCCTGCCTTGCCTTTGCACCTAGGCCCCAGACGTCCTTGGGGAGGGCTTAGGGGCCGGTGGCTTGCACACTGCCAAGGGCTCCAGCAGGAAGAGCTCTGTGCGAGGGAAGGGAAGGGCCAGTGCAGGGCTCCTCCAGCGGTTGCTTGGCCGCCCAGGCTCAGCGCCGCACGGAGTGCACCAGGCTGCCAGGGCCCCTGGCTGGGGTCTGCAGCCCCGCACACCCGGAGGCTGACTCCCTGGGCGCCCAGCAGCTGCCTCACACACGTAGCTTCCCTAGCGCTCTCCTCCCCAGCAGAGACGTGTGCAGCTGGTTGGGGCCTGCCCCTGCGTGCCTGGGCTCCCGCCCACAGCCCCAGCTCAGGGCAAGCAGCCCCTGAGCCAAGACCTGCAGGAGGCGCAGAGCGCCCCCACCTGGAAGCCGAGTGAACAGCTGGCGGGGTGGCGAGCCTCCTCGAGGGAAGAAGAGGCAGCCCAGCCTCGTTTGGCTCAAGCCCTACTTGGCTGGAGCCGTGTGCGCCTCCAGGACGGCAGAGCTCCAGCTCTGCTCAGAGGCCCGTTCTGGCAGAGTTGCTGGCGCGAGGCTGCTCTGCCCTGGGCGAGCCTTGCCCAGACTTGCCTCGCTGCTAGGCTTCCTGCCCAGGAAGGAGCAGGCTGCGCGAGGCTGGGAGACGCCACTGGCGCCTTCCTGGCCTCAGCTCCGCTCCTGCCTTGCCTTTGCACCTAGGCCCCATGCGTCCTTGGGGAGGGCTTAGGGGCCGGTGGCTTGCACACTGCCAAGGGCTCCAGCAGGAAGAGCTCTGTGCGAGGGAAGGGAAGGGCCAGTGCAGGGCTCCTCCAGCGGTTGCTTGGCCGCCCAGACTCAGCGCCGCACGGAGTGCACCAGGCTCCCAGGGCCCCTGGCTGGGGTCTGCAGCCCCGCACACCCGGAGGCTGACTCCCTGGGCGCCCAGCAGCTGCCTCACACACGTAGCTTCCCTAGCGCTCTCCTCCCCAGCAGAGACGTGTGCAGCTGGTTGGGGCCTGCCCCTGCGTGCCTGGGCTCCCACCCACAGCCCCAGCTCAGGGCAAGCAGCCCCTGAGCCAAGACCTGCAGGAGGCGCAGAGCGCCCCCACCTGGAAGCCGAGTGAACAGCTGGCAGGGAGGCGAGCCTCCTCGAGTGAAGAAGAGGCAGCCCAGCCTCGTTTGGCTCAAGCCCTACTTGGCTGGAGCCGAGTAAGCCTCCAGGACGGCAGAGCTCCAGCTCTGCTGAGAGGCCCGTTCTGGCAGAGTTGCTGGCGCGAGGCTGCTCTGCCCTGGGCGAGCCTTGCCCAGACTTGCCTCGCTGCTAGGCTTCCTGCCCAGGAAGGAGCAGGCTGCGCGAGGCTGGGAGACGCCACTGGCGCCTTCCTGGCCTCAGCTCCGCTCCTGCCTTGCCTTTGCACCTAGGCCCCAGGCGTCCTTGGGGAGGGCTTAGGGGCCGGTGGCTTGCACACTGCCAAGGGCTCCAGCAGGAAGAGCTCTGTGCGAGGGAAGGGAAGGGCCAGTGCAGGGCTCCTCCAGCGGTTGCTTGGCCGCCCAGGCTCAGCGCCGCACGGAGTGCACCAGGCTCCCAGGGCCCCTGGCTGGGGTCTGCAGCCCCGCACACCCGGAGGCTGACTCCCTGGGCGCCCAGCAGCTGCCTCACACACGTAGCTTCCCTAGCGCTCTCCTCCCCAGCAGAGACGTGTGCAGCTGGTTGGGGCCTGCCCCTGCGTGCCTGGGCTCCCGCCCACAGCCCCAGCTCAGGGCAAGCAGCCCCTGAGCCAAGACCTGCAGGAGGCGCAGAGCGCCCCCACCTGGAAGCCGAGTGAACAGCTGGCGGGGTGGCGAGCCTCCTCGAGGGAAGAAGAGGCAGCCCAGCCTCGTTTGGCTCAAGCCCTACTTGGCTGGAGCCGTGTGCGCCTCCAGGACGGCAGAGCTCCAGCTCTGCTCAGAGGCCCGTTCTGGCAGAGTTGCTGGCGCGAGGCTGCTCTGCCCTGGGCGAGCCTTGCCCAGACTTGCCTCGCTGCTAGGCTTCCTGCCCAGGAAGGAGCAGGCTGCGCGAGGCTGGGAGACGCCACTGGCGCCTTCCTGGCCTCAGCTCCGCTCCTGCCTTGCCTTTGCACCTAGGCCCCATGCGTCCTTGGGGAGGGCTTAGGGGCCGGTGGCTTGCACACTGCCAAGGGCTCCAGCAGGAAGAGCTCTGTGCGAGGGAAGGGAAGGGCCAGTGCAGGGCTCCTCCAGCGGTTGCTTGGCCGCCCAGGCTCAGCGCCGCACGGAGTGCACCAGGCTCCCAGGGCCCCTGGCTGGGGTCTGCAGCCCCGCACACCCGGAGGCTGACTCCCTGGGCGCCCAGCAGCTGCCTCACACACGTAGCTTCCCTAGCGCTCTCCTCCCCAGCAGAGACGTGTGCAGCTGGTTGGGGCCTGCCCCTGCGTGCCTGGGCTCCCGCCCACAGCCCCAGCTCAGGGCAAGCAGCCCCTGAGCCAAGACCTGCAGGAGGCGCAGAGCGCCCCCACCTGGAAGCCGAGTGAACAGCTGGCGGGGAGGCGAGCCTCCTCGAGGGAAGAAGAGGCAGCCCAGCCTCGTTTGGCTCAAGCCCTACTTGGCTGGAGCCGAGTGCGCCTCCAGGACGGCACAGCACCAGCTCTGCTCAGAGGCCCGTTCTGGCAGAGTTGCTGGCGCGAGGCTGCTCTGCCCTGGGCGAGCCTTGCCCAGACTTGCCTCGCTGCTAGGCTTCCTGCCCAGGAAGGAGCAGGCTGGGCGAGGCTGGGAGACGCCACTGGCGCCTTCCTGGCCTCAG
Source organism: Ovis canadensis (assembly GCF_042477335.2). Classification (NCBI taxonomy): domain Eukaryota; kingdom Metazoa; phylum Chordata; class Mammalia; order Artiodactyla; family Bovidae; genus Ovis; species Ovis canadensis. Next base: position 300,438 of record NC_091264.1, read on the forward strand.
CTCCGCTCCTGCCTTGCCTTTGCACCTAGGCCCCAGGCGTCCTTGGGGAGGGCTTAGGGGCCGGTGGCTTGCACACTGCCAAGGGCTCCAGCAGGAAGAGCTCTGTGCGAGGGAAGGGAAGTGCCAGTGCAGGGCTCCTCCAGCGGTTGCTTGGCCGCCCAGGCTCAGCGCCGCACGGAGTGCACCAGGCTCCCAGGGCCCCTGGCTGGGGTCTGCAGCCCCGCACACCCGGAGGCTGACTCCCTGGGCGCCCAGCTGCTGCCTCACACACGTAGCTTCCCTAGCGCTCTCCTCCCCAGCAGAGACGTGTGCAGCTGGTTGGGGCCTGCCCCTGCGTGCCTGGGCTCCCGCCCACAGCCACAGCTCAGGGCAAGCAGCCCCTGAGCCAAGACCTGCAGGAGGCGCAGAGCGCCCCCACCTGGAAGCCGAGTGAACAGCTGGCGGGGAGGCGAGCCTCCTCGAGGGAAGAAGAGGCAGCCCAGCCTCGTTTGGCTCAAGCCCTACTTGGCTGGAGCCGAGTGCGCCTCCAGGACGGCAGAGCTCCAGCTCTGCTGAGAGGCCCGTTCTGGCAGAGTTGCTGGCGCGAGGCTGCTCTGCCCTGGGCGAGCCTTGCCCAGACTTGCCTCGCTGCTAGGCTTCCTGCCCAGGAAGGAGCAGGCTGCGCGAGGCTGGGAGACGCCACTGGCGCCTTCCTGGCCTCAGCTCCGCTCCTGCCTTGCCTTTGCACCTAGGCCCCAGACGTCCTTGGGGAGGGCTTAGGGGCCGGTGGCTTGCACACTGCCAAGGGCTCCAGCAGGAAGAGCTCTGTGCGAGGGAAGGGAAGGGCCAGTGCAGGGCTCCTCCAGCGGTTGCTTGGCCGCCCAGGCTCAGCGCCGCACGGAGTGCACCAGGCTGCCAGGGCCCCTGGCTGGGGTCTGCAGCCCCGCACACCCGGAGGCTGACTCCCTGGGCGCCCAGCAGCTGCCTCACACACGTAGCTTCCCTAGCGCTCTCCTCCCCAGCAGAGACGTGTGCAGCTGGTTGGGGCCTGCCCCTGCGTGCCTGGGCTCCCGCCCACAGCCCCAGCTCAGGGCAAGCAGCCCCTGAGCCAAGACCTGCAGGAGGCGCAGAGCGCCCCCACCTGGAAGCCGAGTGAACAGCTGGCGGGGTGGCGAGCCTCCTCGAGGGAAGAAGAGGCAGCCCAGCCTCGTTTGGCTCAAGCCCTACTTGGCTGGAGCCGTGTGCGCCTCCAGGACGGCAGAGCTCCAGCTCTGCTCAGAGGCCCGTTCTGGCAGAGTTGCTGGCGCGAGGCTGCTCTGCCCTGGGCGAGCCTTGCCCAGACTTGCCTCGCTGCTAGGCTTCCTGCCCAGGAAGGAGCAGGCTGCGCGAGGCTGGGAGACGCCACTGGCGCCTTCCTGGCCTCAGCTCCGCTCCTGCCTTGCCTTTGCACCTAGGCCCCATGCGTCCTTGGGGAGGGCTTAGGGGCCGGTGGCTTGCACACTGCCAAGGGCTCCAGCAGGAAGAGCTCTGTGCGAGGGAAGGGAAGGGCCAGTGCAGGGCTCCTCCAGCGGTTGCTTGGCCGCCCAGACTCAGCGCCGCACGGAGTGCACCAGGCTCCCAGGGCCCCTGGCTGGGGTCTGCAGCCCCGCACACCCGGAGGCTGACTCCCTGGGCGCCCAGCAGCTGCCTCACACACGTAGCTTCCCTAGCGCTCTCCTCCCCAGCAGAGACGTGTGCAGCTGGTTGGGGCCTGCCCCTGCGTGCCTGGGCTCCCACCCACAGCCCCAGCTCAGGGCAAGCAGCCCCTGAGCCAAGACCTGCAGGAGGCGCAGAGCGCCCCCACCTGGAAGCCGAGTGAACAGCTGGCAGGGAGGCGAGCCTCCTCGAGTGAAGAAGAGGCAGCCCAGCCTCGTTTGGCTCAAGCCCTACTTGGCTGGAGCCGAGTAAGCCTCCAGGACGGCAGAGCTCCAGCTCTGCTGAGAGGCCCGTTCTGGCAGAGTTGCTGGCGCGAGGCTGCTCTGCCCTGGGCGAGCCTTGCCCAGACTTGCCTCGCTGCTAGGCTTCCTGCCCAGGAAGGAGCAGGCTGCGCGAGGCTGGGAGACGCCACTGGCGCCTTCCTGGCCTCAGCTCCGCTCCTGCCTTGCCTTTGCACCTAGGCCCCAGGCGTCCTTGGGGAGGGCTTAGGGGCCGGTGGCTTGCACACTGCCAAGGGCTCCAGCAGGAAGAGCTCTGTGCGAGGGAAGGGAAGGGCCAGTGCAGGGCTCCTCCAGCGGTTGCTTGGCCGCCCAGGCTCAGCGCCGCACGGAGTGCACCAGGCTCCCAGGGCCCCTGGCTGGGGTCTGCAGCCCCGCACAGCCGGAGGCTGACTCCCTGGGCGCCCAGCAGCTGCCTCACACACGTAGCTTCCCTAGCGCTCTCCTCCCCAGCAGAGACGTGTGCAGCTGGTTGGGGCCTGCCCCTGCGTGCCTGGGCTCCCGCCCACAGCCACAGCTCAGGGCAAGCAGCCCCTGAGCCAAGACCTGCAGGAGGCGCAGAGCGCCCCCACCTGGAAGCCGAGTGAACAGCTGGCGGGGAGGCGAGCCTCCTCGAGGGAAGAAGAGGCAGCCCAGCCTCGTTTGGCTCAAGCCCTACTTGGCTGGAGCCGAGTGCGCCTCCAGGGCGGCAGAGCTCCAGCTCTGCTGAGAGGCCCGTTCTGGCAGAGTTGCTGGCGCGAGGCTGCTCTGCCCTGGGCGAGCCTTGCCCAGACTTGCCTCGCTGCTAGGCTTCCTGCCCAGGAAGGAGCAGGCTGCGCGAGGCTGGGAGACGCCACTGGCGCCTTCCTGGCCTCAGCTCCGCTCCTGCCTTGCCTTTGCACCTAGGCCCCAGGCGTCCTTGGGGAGGGCTTAGGGGCCGGTGGCTTGCACACTGCCAAGGGCTCCAGCAGGAAGAGCTCTGTGCGAGGGAAGGGAAGGGCCAGTGCAGGGCTCCTCCAGCGGTTGCTTGGCCGCCCAGGCTCAGCGCCGCACGGAGTGCACCAGGCTGCCAGGGCCCCTGGCTGGGGTCTGCAGCCCCGCACACCCGGAGGCTGACTCCCTGGGCGCCCAGCAGCTGCCTCACACACGTAGCTTCCCTAGCGCTCTCCTCCCCAGCAGAGACGTGTGCAGCTGGTTGGGGCCTGCCCCTGCGTGCCTGGGCTCCCGCCCACAGCCCCAGCTCAGGGCAAGCAGCCCCTGAGCCAAGACCTGCAGGAGGCGCAGAGCGCCCCCACCTGGAAGCCGAGTGAACAGCTGGCGGGGTGGCGAGCCTCCTCGAGGGAAGAAGAGGCAGCCCAGCCTCGTTTGGCTCAAGCCCTACTTGGCTGGAGCCGTGTGCGCCTCCAGGACGGCAGAGCTCCAGCTCTGCTCAGAGGCCCGTTCTGGCAGAGTTGCTGGCGCGAGGCTGCTCTGCCCTGGGCGAGCCTTGCCCAGACTTGCCTCGCTGCTAGGCTTCCTGCCCAGGAAGGAGCAGGCTGCGCGAGGCTGGGAGACGCCACTGGCGCCTTCCTGGCCTCAGCTCCGCTCCTGCCTTGCCTTTGCACCTAGGCCCCATGCGTCCTTGGGGAGGGCTTAGGGGCCGGTGGCTTGCACACTGCCAAGGGCTCCAGCAGGAAGAGCTCTGTGCGAGGGAAGGGAAGGGCCAGTGCAGGGCTCCTCCAGCGGTTGCTTGGCCGCCCAGACTCAGCGCCGCACGGAGTGCACCAGGCTCCCAGGGCCCCTGGCTGGGGTCTGCAGCCCCGCACACCCGGAGGCTGACTCCCTGGGCGCCCAGCAGCTGCCTCACACACGTAGCTTCCCTAGCGCTCTCCTCCCCAGCAGAGACGTGTGCAGCTGGTTGGGGCCTGCCCCTGCGTGCCTGGGCTCCCACCCACAGCCCCAGCTCAGGGCAAGCAGCCCCTGAGCCAAGACCTGCAGGAGGCGCAGAGCGCCCCCACCTGGAAGCCGAGTGAACAGCTGGCAGGGAGGCGAGCCTCCTCGAGTGAAGAAGAGGCAGCCCAGCCTCGTTTGGCTCAAGCCCTACTTGGCTGGAGCCGAGTAAGCCTCCAGGACGGCAGAGCTCCAGCTCTGCTGAGAGGCCCGTTCTGGCAGAGTTGCTGGCGCGAGGCTGCTCTGCCCTGGGCGAGCCTTGCCCAGACTTGCCTCGCTGCTAGGCTTCCTGCCCAGGAAGGAGCAGGCTGCGCGAGGCTGGGAGACGCCACTGGCGCCTTCCTGGCCTCAGCTCCGCTCCTGCCTTGCCTTTGCACCTAGGCCCCAGGCGTCCTTGGGGAGGGCTTAGGGGCCGGTGGCTTGCACACTGCCAAGGGCTCCAGCAGGAAGAGCTCTGTGCGAGGGAAGGGAAGGGCCAGTGCAGGGCTCCTCCAGCGGTTGCTTGGCCGCCCAGGCTCAGCGCCGCACGGAGTGCACCAGGCTCCCAGGGCCCCTGGCTGGGGTCTGCAGCCCCGCACAGCCGGAGGCTGACTCCCTGGGCGCCCAGCAGCTGCCTCACACACGTAGCTTCCCTAGCGCTCTCCTCCCCAGCAGAGACGTGTGCAGCTGGTTGGGGCCTGCCCCTGCGTGCCTGGGCTCCCGCCCACAGCCACAGCTCAGGGCAAGCAGCCCCTGAGCCAAGACCTGCAGGAGGCGCAGAGCGCCCCCACCTGGAAGCCGAGTGAACAGCTGGCGGGGAGGCGAGCCTCCTCGAGGGAAGAAGAGGCAGCCCAGCCTCGTTTGGCTCAAGCCCTACTTGGCTGGAGCCGAGTGCGCCTCCAGGGCGGCAGAGCTCCAGCTCTGCTGAGAGGCCCGTTCTGGCAGAGTTGCTGGCGCGAGGCTGCTCTGCCCTGGGCGAGCCTTGCCCAGACTTGCCTCGCTGCTAGGCTTCCTGCCCAGGAAGGAGCAGGCTGCGCGAGGCTGGGAGACGCCACTGGCGCCTTCCTGGCCTCAGCTCCGCTCCTGCCTTGCCTTTGCACCTAGGCCCCAGGCGTCCTTGGGGAGGGCTTAGGGGCCGGTGGCTTGCACACTGCCAAGGGCTCCAGCAGGAAGAGCTCTGTGCGAGGGAAGGGAAGGGCCAGTGCAGGGCTCCTCCAGCGGTTGCTTGGCCGCCCAGGCTCAGCGCCGCACGGAGTGCACCAGGCTGCCAGGGCCCCTGGCTGGGGTCTGCAGCCCCGCACACCCGGAGGCTGACTCCCTGGGCGCCCAGCAGCTGCCTCACACACGTAGCTTCCCTAGCGCTCTCCTCCCCAGCAGAGACGTGTGCAGCTGGTTGGGGCCTGCCCCTGCGTGCCTGGGCTCCCGCCCACAGCCCCAGCTCAGGGCAAGCAGCCCCTGAGCCAAGACCTGCAGGAGGCGCAGAGCGCCCCCACCTGGAAGCCGAGTGAACAGCTGGCGGGGTGGCGAGCCTCCTCGAGGGAAGAAGAGGCAGCCCAGCCTCGTTTGGCTCAAGCCCTACTTGGCTGGAGCCGTGTGCGCCTCCAGGACGGCAGAGCTCCAGCTCTGCTCAGAGGCCCGTTCTGGCAGAGTTGCTGGCGCGAGGCTGCTCTGCCCTGGGCGAGCCTTGCCCAGACTTGCCTCGCTGCTAGGCTTCCTGCCCAGGAAGGAGCAGGCTGCGCGAGGCTGGGAGACGCCACTGGCGCCTTCCTGGCCTCAGCTCCGCTCCTGCCTTGCCTTTGCACCTAGGCCCCATGCGTCCTTGGGGAGGGCTTAGGGGCCGGTGGCTTGCACACTGCCAAGGGCTCCAGCAGGAAGAGCTCTGTGCGAGGGAAGGGAAGGGCCAGTGCAGGGCTCCTCCAGCGGTTGCTTGGCCGCCCAGACTCAGCGCCGCACGGAGTGCACCAGGCTCCCAGGGCCCCTGGCTGGGGTCTGCAGCCCCGCACACCCGGAGGCTGACTCCCTGGGCGCCCAGCAGCTGCCTCACACACGTAGCTTCCCTAGCGCTCTCGTCCCCAGCAGAGACGTGTGCAGCTGGTTGGGGCCTGCCCCTGCGTGCCTGGGCTCCCACCCACAGCCCCAGGTCAGGGCAAGCAGCCCCTGAGCCAAGACCTGCAGGAGGCGCAGAGCGCCCCCACCTGGAAGCCGAGTGAACAGCTGGCGGGGAGGCGAGCCTCCTCGAGGGAAGAAGAGGCAGCCCAGCCTCGTTTGGCTCAAGCCCTACTTGGCTGGAGCCGAGTGCGCCTCCAGGACGGCAGAGCTCCAGGTCTGCTGAGAGGCCCGTTCTGGCAGAGTTGCTGGAGCGAGGCTGCTCTGCCCTGGGCGAGCCTTGCCCAGACTTGCCTCGCTGCTAGGCTTCCTGCCCAGGAAGGAGCAGGCTGGGCGAGGCTGGGAGACGCCACTGGCGCCTTCCTGGCCTCAGCTCTGCTCCTGCCTTGCCTTTGCACCTAGGCCCCAGGCGTCCTTGGGGAGGGCTTAGGGGCCGGTGGCTTGCACACTGCCAAGGGCTCCAGCAGGAAGAGCTCTGTGCGAGGGAAGGGAAGGGCCAGTGCAGGGCTCCTCAAGCGGTTGCTTGGCCGCCCAGGCTCAGCGCCGCACGGAGTGCACCAGGCTTCCAGGGCCCCTGGCTGGGGTCTGCAGCCCCGCACACCCGGAGGCTGACTCCCTGGGCGCCCAGCAGCTGCCTCACACACGTAGCTTCCCTAGCGCTCTCCTCCCCAGCAGAGACGTGTGCAGCTGGTTGGGGCCTGCCCCTGCGTGCCTGGGCTCCCGCCCACAGCCCCAGCTCAGGGCAAGCAGCCCCTGAGCCAAGACCTGCAGGAGGCGCAGAGCGCCACCACCTGGAAGCCGAGTGAACAGCTGGCGGGGAGGCGAGCCTCCTCGAGGGAAGAAGAGGCAGCCCAGCCTCGTTTGGCTCAAGCCCTACTTGGCTGGAGCCGAGTGCGCCTCCAGGACGGCACAGCGCCAGCTCTGCTCAGAGGCCCGTTCTGGCAGAGTTGCTGGCGCGAGGCTGCTCTGCCCTGGGCGAGCCTTGCCCAGACTTGCCTCGCTGCTAGGCTTCCTGCCCAGGAAGGAGCAGGCTGCGCGAGGCTGGGAGACGCCACTGGCGCCTTCCTGGCCTCAGCTCCGCTCCTGCCTTGCCTTTGCACCTAGGCCCCAGGCGTCCTTGGGGAGGGCTTAGGGGCCGGTGGCTTGCACACTGCCAAGGGCTCCAGCAGGAAGAGCTCTGTGCGAGGGAAGGGAAGTGCCAGTGCAGGGCTCCTCCAGCGGTTGCTTGGCCGCCCAGGCTCAGCGCCGCACGGAGTGCACCAGGCTCCCAGGGCCCCTGGCTGGGGTCTGCAGCCCCGCACACCCGGAGGCTGACTCCCTGGGCGCCCAGCTGCTGCCTCACACACGTAGCTTCCCTAGCGCTCTCCTCCCCAGCAGAGACGTGTGCAGCTGGTTGGGGCCTGCCCCTGCGTGCCTGGGCTCCCGCCCACAGCCCCAGCTCAGGGCAAGCAGCCCCTGAGCCAAGACCTGCAGGAGGCGCAGAGCGCCCCCACCTGGAAGCCGAGTGAACAGCTGGCGGGGAGGCGAGCCTCCTCGAGGGAAGAAGAGGCAGCCCAGCCTCGTTTGGCTCAAGCCCTACTTGGCTGGAGCCGTGTGCGCCTCCAGGACGGCAGAGCTCCAGCTCTGCTCAGAGGCCCGTTCTGGCAGAGTGGCTGGCGCGAGGCTGCTCTGCCCTGGGCGAGCCTTGCCCAGACTTGCCTCGCTGCTAGGCTTCCTGCCCAGGAAGGAGCAGGCTGCGCGAGGCTGGGAGACGCCACTGGCGCCTTCCTGGCCTCAGCTCCGTTCCTGCCTTGCCTTTGCACCTAGGCCCCAGGCGTCCTTGGGGAGGGCTTAGGGGCCGGTGGCTTGCACACTGCCAAGGGCTCCAGCAGGAAGAGCTCTGTGCGAGGGAAGGGAAGGGCCAGTGCAGGGCTCCTCCAGCGGTTGCTTGGCCGCCCAGGCTCAGCGCCGCACGGAGTGCACCAGGCTCCCAGGGCCCCTGGCTGGGGTCTGCAGCCCCGCACACCCGGAGGCTGACTCCCTGGGCGCCCAGCAGCTGCCTCACACACGTAGCTTCCCTAGCCCTCTCCTCCCCAGCAGAGACGTGTGCAGCTAGTTGGGGCCTGCCCCTGCGTGCCTGGGCTCCCGCCCACAGCCACAGCTCAGGGCAAGCAGCCCCTGAGCCAAGACCTGCAGGAGGCGCAGAGCGCCCCCACCTGGAAGCCGAGTGAACAGCTGGCGGGGAGGCGAGCCTCCTCGAGGGAAGAAGAGGCAGCCCAGCCTCGTTTGGCTCAAGCCCTACTTGGCTGGAGCCGAGTGCGCCTCCAGGACGGCAGAGCTCCAGCTCTGCTCAGAGGCCCGTTCTGGCAGAGTTGCTGGCGCGAGGCTGCTCTGCCCTGGGCGAGCCTTGCCCAGACTTGCCTCGCTGCTAGGCTTCCTGCCCAGGAAGGAGCAGGCTGGGCGAGGCTGGGAGACGCCACTGGCGCCTTCCTGGCCTCAGCTCCGCTCCTGCCTTGCCTTTGCACCTAGGCCCCAGGCGTCCTTGGGGAGGGCTTAGGGGCCGGTGGCTTGCACACTGCCAAGGGCTCCAGCAGGAAGAGCTCTGTGCGAGGGAAGGGAAGGGCCAGTGCAGGGCTCCTCCAGCGGTTGCCTGGCCGCCCAGGCTCAGCGCCGCACGGAGTGCACCAGGCTCCCAGGGCCCCTGGCTGGGGTCTGCAGCCCCGCACACCCGGAGGCTGACTCCCTGGGCGCCCAGCAGCTGCCTCACACACGTAGCTTCCCTAGCGCTCTCGTCCCCAGCAGAGACGTGTGCAGCTGGTTGGGGCCTGCCCCTGCGTGCCTGGGCTCCCGCCCACAGCCCCAGCTCAGGGCAAGCAGCCCCTGAGCCAAGACCTGCTGGAGGCGCAGAGCGCCCCCACCTGGAAGCCGAGTGAACAGCTGGCGGGGAGGCGAGCCTCCTCGAGGGAAGAAGAGGCAGCCCAGCCTCGTTTGGCTCAAGCCCTACTTGGCTGGAGCCGAGTGCGCCTCCAGGACGGCACAGCGCCAGCTCTGCTCAGAGGCCCGTTCTGGCAGAGTTGCTGGCGCGAGGCTGCTCTGCCTGGGCGAGCCTTGCCCAGACTTGCCTCGCTGCTAGGCTTCCTGCCCAGGAAGGAGCAGGCTGCGCGAGGCTGGGAGACGCCACTGGCGCCTTCCTGGCCTCAGCTCCGCTCCTGCCTTGCCTTTGCACCTAGGCCCCAGGCGTCCTTGGGGAGGGCTTAGGGGCCGGTGGCTTGCACACTGCCAAGGGCTCCAGCAGGAAGAGCTCTGTGCGAGGGAAGGGAAGTGCCAGTGCAGGGCTCCTCCAGCGGTTGCTTGGCCGCCCAGGCTCAGCGCCGCACGGAGTGCACCAGGCTCCCAGGGCCCCTGGCTGGGGTCTGCAGCCCCGCACACCCGGAGGCTGACTCCCTGGGCGCCCAGCAGCTGCCTCACACACGTAGCTTCCCTAGCGCTCTCCTCCCCAGCAGAGACGTGTGCAGCTGGTTGGGGCCTGCCCCTGCGTGCCTGGGCTCCCGCCCACAGCCCCAGCTCAGGGCAAGCAGCCCCTGAGCCAAGACCTGCAGGAGGCGCAGAGCGCCCCCACCTGGAAGCCGAGTGAACAGCTGGCGGGGAGGCGAGCCTCCTCGAGGGAAGAAGAGGCAGCCCAGCCTCGTTTGGCTCAAGCCCTACTTGGCTGGAGCCGAGTGCGCCTCCAGGACGGCACAGCTCCAGCTCTGCTCAGAGGCCCGATCTGGCAGAGTTGCTGGCGCGAGGCTGCTCTGCCTTGGGCGAGCCTTGCCCAGACTTGCCTCGCTGCTAGGCTTCCTGCCCAGGAAGGAGCACGCTGCGCGAGGCTGGGAGACGCCACTGGCGCCTTCCTGGCCTCAGCTCCGCTCCTGCCTTGCCTTTGCACCTAGGCCCCAGGCGTCCTTGGGGAGGGCTTAGGGGCCGGTGGCTTGCACACTGCCAAGGGCTCCAGCAGGAAGAGCTCTGTGCGAGGGAAGGGAAGGGCCAGTGCAGGGCTCCTCCAGCGGTTGCTTGGCCGCCCAGGCTCAGCGCCGCACGGAGTGCACCAGGCTCCCAGGGCCCCTGGCTGGGGTCTGCAGCCCCGCACACCCGGAGGCTGACTCCCTGGGCGCCCAGCAGCTGCCTCACACACGTAGCTTCCCTAGCGCTCTCGTCCCCAGCAGAGACGTGTGCAGCTGGTTGGGGCCTGCCCCTGCGTGCCTGGGCTCCCACCCACAGCCCCAGGTCAGGGCAAGCAGCCCCTGAGCCAAGACCTGCAGGAGGCGCAGAGCGCCCCCACCTGGAAGCCGAGTGAACAGCTGGCGGGGAGGCGAGCCTCCTCGAGGGAAGAAGAGGCAGCCCAGCCTCGTTTGGCTCAAGCCCTACTTGGCTGGAGCCGAGTGCGCCTCCAGGACGGCAGAGCTCCAGGTCTGCTGAGAGGCCCGTTCTGGCAGAGTTGCTGGAGCGAGGCTGCTCTGCCCTGGGCGAGCCTTGCCCAGACTTGCCTCGCTGCTAGGCTTCCTGCCCAGGAAGGAGCAGGCTGGGCGAGGCTGGGAGACGCCACTGGCGCCTTCCTGGCCTCAGCTCTGCTCCTGCCTTGCCTTTGCACCTAGGCCCCAGGCGTCCTTGGGGAGGGCTTAGGGGCCGGTGGCTTGCACACTGCCAAGGGCTCCAGCAGGAAGAGCTCTGTGCGAGGGAAGGGAAGGGCCAGTGCAGGGCTCCTCAAGCGGTTGCTTGGCCGCCCAGGCTCAGCGCCGCACGGAGTGCACCAGGCTCCCAGGGCCCCTGGCTGGGGTCTGCAGCCCCGCACACCCGGAGGCTGACTCCCTGGGCGCCCAGCAGCTGCCTCACACACGTAGCTTCCCTAGCGCTCTCCTCCCCAGCAGAGACGTGTGCAGCTGGTTGGGGCCTGCCCCTGCGTGCCTGGGCTCCCGCCCACAGCCACAGCTCAGGGCAAGCAGCCCCTGAGCCAAGACCTGCAGGAGGCGCAGAGCGCCCCCACCTGGAAGCCGAGTGAACAGCTGGCGGGGAGGCGAGCCTCCTCGAGGGAAGAAGAGGCAGCCCAGCCTCGTTTGGCTCAAGCCCTACTTGGCTGGAGCCGAGTGCGCCTCCAGGACGGCACAGCGCCAGCTCTGCTCAGAGGCCCGTTCTGGCAGAGTTGCTGGCGCGAGGCTGCTCTGCCCTGGGCGAGCCTTGCCCAGACTTGCCTCGCTGCTAGGCTTCCTGCCCAGGAAGGAGCAGGCTGCGCGAGGCTGGGAGACGCCACTGGCGCCTTCCTGGCCTCAGCTCCGCTCCTGCCTTGCCTTTGCACCTAGGCCCCAGGCGTCCTTGGGGAGGGCTTAGGGGCCGGTGGCTTGCACACTGCCAAGGGCTCCAGCAGGAAGAGCTCTGTGCGAGGGAAGGGAAGTGCCAGTGCAGGGCTCCTCCAGCGGTTGCTTGGCCGCCCAGGCTCAGCGCCGCACGGAGTGCACCAGGCTCCCAGGGCCCCTGGCTGGGGTCTGCAGCCCCGCACACCCGGAGGCTGACTCCCTGGGCGCCCAGCTGCTGCCTCACACATGTAGCTTCCCTAGCGCTCTCCTCCCCAGCAGAGACGTGTGCAGCTGGTTGGGGCCTGCCCCTGCGTGCCTGGGCTCCCGCCCACAGCCCCAGCTCAGGGCAAGCAGCCCCTGAGCCAAGACCTGCAGGAGGCGCAGAGCGCCCCCACCTGGAAGCCGAGTGAACAGCTGGCGGGGAGGCGAGCCTCCTCGAGGGAAGAAGAGGCAGCCCAGCCTCGTTTGGCTCAAGCCCTACTTGGCTGGAGCCGTGTGCGCCTCCAGGACGGCAGAGCTCCAGCTCTGCTCAGAGGCCCGTTCTGGCAGAGTGGCTGGCGCGAGGCTGCTCTGCCCTGGGCGAGCCTTGCCCAGACTTGCCTCGCTGCTAGGCTTCCTGCCCAGGAAGGAGCAGGCTGCGCGAGGCTGGGAGACGCCACTGGCGCCTTCCTGGCCTCAGCTCCGTTCCTGCCTTGCCTTTGCACCTAGGCCCCAGGCGTCCTTGGGGAGGGTTTAGGGGCCGGTGGCTTGCACACTGCCAAGGGCTCCAGCAGGAAGAGCTCTGTGCGAGGGAAGGGAAGGGCCAGTGCAGGGCTCCTCCAGCGGTTGCTTGGCCGCCCAGGCTCAGCGCCGCACGGAGTGCACCAGGCTCCCAGGGCCCCTGGCTGGGGTCTGCAGCCCCGCACACCCGGAGGCTGACTCCCTGGGCGCCCAGCAGCTGCCTCACACACGTAGCTTCCCTAGCCCTCTCCTCCCCAGCAGAGACGTGTGCAGCTAGTTGGGGCCTGCCCCTGCGTGCCTGGGCTCCCGCCCACAGCCACAGCTCAGGGCAAGCAGCCCCTGAGCCAAGACCTGCAGGAGGCGCAGAGCGCCCCCACCTGGAAGCCGAGTGAACAGCTGGCGGGGAGGCGAGCCTCCTCGAGGGAAGAAGAGGCAGCCCAGCCTCGTTTGGCTCAAGCCCTACTTGGCTGGAGCCGAGTGCGCCTCCAGGACGGCAGAGCTCCAGCTCTGCTCAGAGGCCCGTTCTGGCAGAGTTGCTGGCGCGAGGCTGCTCTGCCCTGGGCGAGCCTTGCCCAGACTTGCCTCGCTGCTAGGCTTCCTGCCCAGGAAGGAGCAGGCTGGGCGAGGCTGGGAGACGCCACTGGCGCCTTCCTGGCCTCAGCTCCGCTCCTGCCTTGCCTTTGCACCTAGGCCCCAGGCGTCCTTGGGGAGGGCTTAGGGGCCGGTGGCTTGCACACTGCCAAGGGCTCCAGCAGGAAGAGCTCTGTGCGAGGGAAGGGAAGGGCCAGTGCAGGGCTCCTCCAGCGGTTGCTTGGCCGCCCAGGCTCAGCGCCGCACGGAGTGCACCAGGCTCCCAGGGCCCCTGGCTGGGGTCTGCAGCCCCGCACACCCGGAGGCTGACTCCCTGGGCGCCCAGCAGCTGCCTCACACACGTAGCTTCCCTAGCGCTCTCGTCCCCAGCAGAGACGTGTGCAGCTGGTTGGGGCCTGCCCCTGCGTGCCTGGGCTCCCGCCCACAGCCCCAGCTCAGGGCAAGCAGCCCCTGAGCCAAGAACTGCTGGAGGCGCAGAGCGCCCCCACCTGGAAGCCGAGTGAACAGCTGGCGGGGAAGCGAGCCTCCTCGAGGGAAGAAGAGGCAGCCCAGCCTCGTTTGGCTCAAGCCCTACTTGGCTGGAGCCGAGTGCGCCTCCAGGACGGCACAGCGCCAGCTCTGCTCAGAGGCCCGTTCTGGCAGAGTTGCTGGCGCGAGGCTGCTCTGCCTGGGCGAGCCTTGCCCAGACTTGCCTCGCTGCTAGGCTTCCTGCCCAGGAAGGAGCAGGCTGCGCGAGGCTGGGAGACGCCACTGGCGCCTTCCTGGCCTCAGCTCCGCTCCTGCCTTGCCTTTGCACCTAGGCCCCAGGCGTCCTTGGGGAGGGCTTAGGGGCCGGTGGCTTGCACACTGCCAAGGGCTCCAGCAGGAAGAGCTCTGTGCGAGGGAAGGGAAGTGCCAGTGCAGGGCTCCTCCAGCGGTTGCTTGGCCGCCCAGGCTCAGCGCCGCACGGAGTGCACCAGGCTCCCAGGGCCCCTGGCTGGGGTCTGCAGCCCCGCACACCCGGAGGCTGACTCCCTGGGCGCCCAGCAGCTGCCTCACACACGTAGCTTCCCTAGCGCTCTCCTCCCCAGCAGAGACGTGTGCAGCTGGTTGGGGCCTGCCCCTGCGTGCCTGGGCTCCCGCCCACAGCCCCAGCTCAGGGCAAGCAGCCCCTGAGCCAAGACCTGCAGGAGGCGCAGAGCGCCCCCACCTGGAAGCCGAGTGAACAGCTGGCGGGGAGGCGAGCCTCCTCGAGGGAAGAAGAGGCAGCCCAGCCTCGTTTGGCTCAAGCCCTACTTGGCTGGAGCCGAGTGCGCCTCCAGGACGGCACAGCTCCAGCTCTGCTCAGAGGCCCGATCTGGCAGAGTTGCTGGCGCGAGGCTGCTCTGCCTTGGGCGAGCCTTGCCCAGACTTGCCTCGCTGCTAGGCTTCCTGCCCAGGAAGGAGCACGCTGCGCGAGGCTGGGAGACGCCACTGGCGCCTTCCTGGCCTCAGCTCCGCTCCTGCCTTGCCTTTGCACCTAGGCCCCAGGCGTCCTTGGGGAGGGCTTAGGGGCCGGTGGCTTGCACACTGCCAAGGGCTCCAGCAGGAAGAGCTCTGTGCGAGGGAAGGGAAGGGCCAGTGCAGGGCTCCTCCAGCGGTTGCTTGGCCGCCCAGGCTCAGCGCCGCACGGAGTGCACCAGGCTCCCAGGGCCCCTGGCTGGGGTCTGCAGCCCCGCACACCCGGAGGCTGACTCCCTGGGCGCCCAGCAGCTGCCTCACACACGTAGCTTCCCTAGCGCTCTCGTCCCCAGCAGAGACGTGTGCAGCTGGTTGGGGCCTGCCCCTGCGTGCCTGGGCTCCCACCCACAGCCCCAGGTCAGGGCAAGCAGCCCCTGAGCCAAGACCTGCAGGAGGCGCAGAGCGCCCCCACCTGGAAGCCGAGTGAACAGCTGGCGGGGAGGCGAGCCTCCTCGAGGGAAGAAGAGGCAGCCCAGCCTCGTTTGGCTCAAGCCCTACTTGGCTGGAGCCGAGTGCGCCTCCAGGACGGCAGAGCTCCAGGTCTGCTGAGAGGCCCGTTCTGGCAGAGTTGCTGGAGCGAGGCTGCTCTGCCCTGGGCGAGCCTTGCCCAGACTTGCCTCGCTGCTAGGCTTCCTGCCCAGGAAGGAGCAGGCTGGGCGAGGCTGGGAGACGCCACTGGCGCCTTCCTGGCCTCAGCTCTGCTCCTGCCTTGCCTTTGCACCTAGGCCCCAGGCGTCCTTGGGGAGGGCTTAGGGGCCGGTGGCTTGCACACTGCCAAGGGCTCCAGCAGGAAGAGCTCTGTGCGAGGGAAGGGAAGGGCCAGTGCAGGGCTCCTCAAGCGGTTGCTTGGCCGCCCAGGCTCAGCGCCGCACGGAGTGCACCAGGCTCCCAGGGCCCCTGGCTGGGGTCTGCAGCCCCGCACACCCGGAGGCTGACTCCCTGGGCGCCCAGCAGCTGCCTCACACACGTAGCTTCCCTAGCGCTCTCCTCCCCAGCAGAGACGTGTGCAGCTGGTTGGGGCCTGCCCCTGCGTGCCTGGGCTCCCGCCCACAGCCCCAGCTCAGGGCAAGCAGCCCCTGAGCCAAGACCTGCAGGAGGCGCAGAGCGCCCCCACCTGGAAGCCGAGTGAACAGCTGGCGGGGAGGCGAGCCTCCTCGAGGGAAGAAGAGGCAGCCCAGCCTCGTTTGGCTCAAGCCCTACTTGGCTGGAGCCGAGTGCGCCTCCAGGACGGCACAGCGCCAGCTCTGCTCAGAGGCCCGTTCTGGCAGAGTTGCTGGCGCGAGGCTGCTCTGCCCTGGGCGAGCCTTGCCCAGACTTGCCTCGCTGCTAGGCTTCCTGCCCAGGAAGGAGCAGGCTGCGCGAGGCTGGGAGACGCCACTGGCGCCTTCCTGGCCTCAGCTCCGCTCCTGCCTTGCCTTTGCACCTAGGCCCCAGGCGTCCTTGGGGAGGGCTTAGGGGCCGGTGGCTTGCACACTGCCAAGGGCTCCAGCAGGAAGAGCTCTGTGCGAGGGAAGGGAAGTGCCAGTGCAGGGCTCCTCCAGCGGTTGCTTGGCCGCCCAGGCTCAGCGCCGCACGGAGTGCACCAGGCTCCCAGGGGCCCTGGCTGGGGTCTGCAGCCCCGCACACCCGGAGGCTGACTCCCTGGGCGCCCAGCTGCTGCCTCACACACGTAGCTTCCCTAGCGCTCTCCTCCCCAGCAGAGACGTGTGCAGCTGGTTGGGGCCTGCCCCTGCGTGCCTGGGCTCCCGCCCACAGCCCCAGCTCAGGGCAAGCAGCCCCTGAGCCAAGACCTGCAGGAGGCGCAGAGCGCCCCCACCTGGAAGCCGAGTGAACAGCTGGCGGGGAGGCGAGCCTCCTCGAGGGAAGAAGAGGCAGCCCAGCCTCGTTTGGCTCAAGCCCTACTTGGCTGGAGCCGTGTGCGCCTCCAGGACGGCAGAGCTCCAGCTCTGCTCAGAGGCCCGTTCTGGCAGAGTGGCTGGCGCGAGGCTGCTCTGCCCTGGGCGAGCCTTGCCCAGACTTGCCTCGCTGCTAGGCTTCCTGCCCAGGAAGGAGCAGGCTGCGCGAGGCTGGGAGACGCCACTGGCGCCTTCCTGGCCTCAGCTCCGTTCCTGCCTTGCCTTTGCACCTAGGCCCCAGGCGTCCTTGGGGAGGGCTTAGGGGCCGGTGGCTTGCACACTGCCAAGGGCTCCAGCAGGAAGAGCTCTGTGCGAGGGAAGGGAAGGGCCAGTGCAGGGCTCCTCCAGCGGTTGCTTGGCCGCCCAGGCTCAGCGCCGCACGGAGTGCACCAGGCTCCCAGGGCCCCTGGCTGGGGTCTGCAGCCCCGCACACCCGGAGGCTGACTCCCTGGGCGCCCAGCAGCTGCCTCACACACGTAGCTTCCCTAGCCCTCTCCTCCCCAGCAGAGACGTGTGCAGCTAGTTGGGGCCTGCCCCTGCGTGCCTGGGCTCCCGCCCACAGCCACAGCTCAGGGCAAGCAGCCCCTGAGCCAAGACCTGCAGGAGGCGCAGAGCGCCCCCACCTGGAAGCCGAGTGAACAGCTGGCGGGGAGGCGAGCCTCCTCGAGGGAAGAAGAGGCAGCCCAGCCTCGTTTGGCTCAAGCCCTACTTGGCTGGAGCCGAGTGCGCCTCCAGGACGGCAGAGCTCCAGCTCTGCTCAGAGGCCCGTTCTGGCAGAGTTGCTGGCGCGAGGCTGCTCTGCCCTGGGCGAGCCTTGCCCAGACTTGCCTCGCTGCTAGGCTTCCTGCCCAGGAAGGAGCAGGCTGGGCGAGGCTGGGAGACGCCACTGGCGCCTTCCTGGCCTCAGCTCCGCTCCTGCCTTGCCTTTGCACCTAGGCCCCAGGCGTCCTTGGGGAGGGCTTAGGGGCCGGTGGCTTGCACACTGCCAAGGGCTCCAGCAGGAAGAGCTCTGTGCGAGGGAAGGGAAGGGCCAGTGCAGGGCTCCTCCAGCGGTTGCTTGGCCGCCCAGGCTCAGCGCCGCACGGAGTGCACCAGGCTCCCAGGGCCCCTGGCTGGGGTCTGCAGCCCCGCACACCCGGAGGCTGACTCCCTGGGCGCCCAGCAGCTGCCTCACACACGTAGCTTCCCTAGCGCTCTCGTCCCCAGCAGAGACGTGTGCAGCTGGTTGGGGCCTGCCCCTGCGTGCCTGGGCTCCCGCCCACAGCCCCAGCTCAGGGCAAGCAGCCCCTGAGCCAAGACCTGCTGGAGGCGCAGAGCGCCCCCACCTGGAAGCCGAGTGAACAGCTGGCGGGGAGGCGAGCCTCCTCGAGGGAAGAAGAGGCAGCCCAGCCTCGTTTGGCTCAAGCCCTACTTGGCTGGAGCCGAGTGCGCCTCCAGGACGGCACAGCGCCAGCTCTGCTCAGAGGCCCGTTCTGGCAGAGTTGCTGGCGCGAGGCTGCTCTGCCTGGGCGAGCCTTGCCCAGACTTGCCTCGCTGCTAGGCTTCCTGCCCAGGAAGGAGCAGGCTGCGCGAGGCTGGGAGACGCCACTGGCGCCTTCCTGGCCTCAGCTCCGCTCCTGCCTTGCCTTTGCACCTAGGCCCCAGGCGTCCTTGGGGAGGGCTTAGGGGCCGGTGGCTTGCACACTGCCAAGGGCTCCAGCAGGAAGAGCTCTGTGCGAGGGAAGGGAAGTGCCAGTGCAGGGCTCCTCCAGCGGTTGCTTGGCCGCCCAGGCTCAGCGCCGCACGGAGTGCACCAGGCTCCCAGGGCCCCTGGCTGGGGTCTGCAGCCCCGCACACCCGGAGGCTGACTCCCTGGGCGCCCAGCAGCTGCCTCACACACGTAGCTTCCCTAGCGCTCTCCTCCCCAGCAGAGACGTGTGCAGCTGGTTGGGGCCTGCCCCTGCGTGCCTGGGCTCCCGCCCACAGCCCCAGCTCAGGGCAAGCAGCCCCTGAGCCAAGACCTGCAGGAGGCGCAGAGCGCCCCCACCTGGAAGCCGAGTGAACAGCTGGCGGGGAGGCGAGCCTCCTCGAGGGAAGAAGAGGCAGCCCAGCCTCGTTTGGCTCAAGCCCTACTTGGCTGGAGCCGAGTGCGCCTCCAGGACGGCACAGCTCCAGCTCTGCTCAGAGGCCCGATCTGGCAGAGTTGCTGGCGCGAGGCTGCTCTGCCTTGGGCGAGCCTTGCCCAGACTTGCCTCGCTGCTAGGCTTCCTGCCCAGGAAGGAGCACGCTGCGCGAGGCTGGGAGACGCCACTGGCGCCTTCCTGGCCTCAGCTCCGCTCCTGCCTTGCCTTTGCACCTAGGCCCCAGGCGTCCTTGGGGAGGGCTTAGGGGCCGGTGGCTTGCACACTGCCAAGGGCTCCAGCAGGAAGAGCTCTGTGCGAGGGAAGGGAAGGGCCAGTGCAGGGCTCCTCCAGCGGTTGCTTGGCCGCCCAGGCTCAGCGCCGCACGGAGTGCACCAGGCTCCCAGGGCCCCTGGCTGGGGTCTGCAGCCCCGCACACCCGGAGGCTGACTCCCTGGGCGCCCAGCAGCTGCCTCACACACGTAGCTTCCCTAGCGCTCTCGTCCCCAGCAGAGACGTGTGCAGCTGGTTGGGGCCTGCCCCTGCGTGCCTGGGCTCCCACCCACAGCCCCAGGTCAGGGCAAGCAGCCCCTGAACCAAGACCTGCAGGAGGCGCAGAGCGCCCCCACCTGGAAGCCGAGTGAACAGCTGGCGGGGAGGCGAGCCTCCTCGAGGGAAGAAGAGGCAGCCCAGCCTCGTTTGGCTCAAGCCCTACTTGGCTGGAGCCGAGTGCGCCTCCAGGACGGCAGAGCTCCAGGTCTGCTGAGAGGCCCGTTCTGGCAGAGTTGCTGGAGCGAGGCTGCTCTGCCCTGGGCGAGCCTTGCCCAGACTTGCCTCGCTGCTAGGCTTCCTGCCCAGGAAGGAGCAGGCTGGGCGAGGCTGGGAGACGCCACTGGCGCCTTCCTGGCCTCAGCTCTGCTCCTGCCTTGCCTTTGCACCTAGGCCCCAGGCGTCCTTGGGGAGGGCTTAGGGGCCGGTGGCTTGCACACTGCCAAGGGCTCCAGCAGGAAGAGCTCTGTGCGAGGGAAGGGAAGGGCCAGTGCAGGGCTCCTCAAGCGGTTGCTTGGCCGCCCAGGCTCAGCGCCGCACGGAGTGCACCAGGCTCCCAGGGCCCCTGGCTGGGCTCTGCAGCCCCGCACACCCGGAGGCTGACTCCCTGGGCGCCCAGCAGCTGCCTCACACACGTAGCTTCCCTAGCGCTCTCCTCCCCAGCAGAGACGTGTGCAGCTGGTTGGGGCCTGCCCCTGCGTGCCTGGGCTCCCGCCCACAGCCCCAGCTCAGGGCAAGCAGCCCCTGAGCCAAGACCTGCAGGAGGCGCAGAGCGCCCCCACCTGGAAGCCGAGTGAACAGCTGGCGGGGAGGCGAGCCTCCTCGAGGGAAGAAGAGGCAGCCCAGCCTCGTTTGGCTCAAGCCCTACTTGGCTGGAGCCGAGTGCGCCTCCAGGACGGCACAGCGCCAGCTCTGCTCAGAGGCCCGTTCTGGCAGAGTTGCTGGCGCGAGGCTGCTCTGCCCTGGGCGAGCCTTGCCCAGACTTGCCTCGCTGCTAGGCTTCCTGCCCAGGAAGGAGCAGGCTGCGCGAGGCTGGGAGACGCCACTGGCGCCTTCCTGGCCTCAGCTCCGCTCCTGCCTTGCCTTTGCACCTAGGCCCCAGGCGTCCTTGGGGAGGGCTTAGGGGCCGGTGGCTTGCACACTGCCAAGGGCTCCAGCAGGAAGAGCTCTGTGCGAGGGAAGGGAAGTGCCAGTGCAGGGCTCCTCCAGCGGTTGCTTGGCCGCCCAGGCTCAGCGCCGCACGGAGTGCACCAGGCTCCCAGGGCCCCTGGCTGGGGTCTGCAGCCCCGCACACCCGGAGGCTGACTCCCTGGGCGCCCAGCTGCTGCCTCACACACGTAGCTTCCCTAGCGCTCTCCTCCCCAGCAGAGACGTGTGCAGCTGGTTGGGGCCTGCCCCTGCGTGCCTGGGCTCCCGCCCACAGCCCCAGCTCAGGGCAAGCAGCCCCTGAGCCAAGACCTGCAGGAGGCGCAGAGCGCCCCCACCTGGAAGCCGAGTGAACAGCTGGCGGGGAGGCGAGCCTCCTCGAGGGAAGAAGAGGCAGCCCAGCCTCGTTTGGCTCAAGCCCTACTTGGCTGGAGCCGAGTGCGCCTCCAGGACGGCAGAGCTCCAGCTCTGCTGAGAGGCCCGTTCTGGCAGAGTTGCTGGCGCGAGGCTGCTCTGCCCTGGGCGAGCCTTGCCCAGACTTGCCTCGCTGCTAGGCTTCCTGCCCAGGAAGGAGCAGGCTGCGCGAGGCTGGGAGACGCCACTGGCGCCTTCCTGGCCTCAGCTCCGCTCCTGCCTTGCCTTTGCACCTAGGCCCCAGGCGTCCTTGGGGAGGGCTTAGGGGCCGGTGGCTTGCACACTGCCAAGGGCTCCAGCAGGAATAGCTCTGTGCGAGGGAAGGGAAGGGCCAGTGCAGGGCTCCTCCAGCGGTTGCTTGGCCGCCCAGGCTCAGCGCCGCACGGAGTGCACCAGGCTGCCAGGGCCCCTGGCTGGGGTCTGCAGCCCCGCACACCCGGAGGCTGACTCCCTGGGCGCCCAGCAGCTGCCTCACACACGTAGCTTCCCTAGCGCTCTCCTCCCCAGCAGAGACGTGTGCAGCTGGTTGGGGCCTGCCCCTGCGTGCCTGGGCTCCCGCCCACAGCCCCAGCTCAGGGCAAGCAGCCCCTGAGCCAAGACCTGCAGGAGGCGCAGAGCGCCCCCACCTGGAAGCCGAGTGAACAGCTGGCGGGGTGGCGAGCCTCCTCGAGGGAAGAAGAGGCAGCCCAGCCTCGTTTGGCTCAAGCCCTACTTGGCTGGAGCCGTGTGCGCCTCCAGGACGGCAGAGCTCCAGCTCTGCTCAGAGGCCCGTTCTGGCAGAGTGGCTGGCGCGAGGCTGCTCTGCCCTGGGCGAGCCTTGCCCAGACTTGCCTCGCTGCTAGGCTTCCTGCCCAGGAAAGAGCAGGCTGCGCGAGGCTGGGAGACGCCACTGGCGCCTTCCTGGCCTCAGCTCCGTTCCTGCCTTGCCTTTGCACCTAGGCCCCAGGCGTCCTTGGGGAGGGCTTAGGGGCCGGTGGCTTGCACACTGCCAAGGGCTCCAGCAGGAAGAGCTCTGTGCGAGGGAAGGGAAGGGCCAGTGCAGGGCTCCTCCAGCGGTTGCTTGGCCGCCCAGGCTCAGCGCCGCACGGAGTGCACCAGGCTCCCAGGGCCCCTGGCTGGGGTCTGCAGCCCCGCACACCCGGAGGCTGACTCCCTGGGCGCCCAGCAGCTGCCTCACACACGTAGCTTCCCTAGCCCTCTCCTCCCCAGCAGAGACGTGTGCAGCTAGTTGGGGCCTGCCCCTGCGTGCCTGGGCTCCCGCCCACAGCCACAGCTCAGGGCAAGCAGCCCCTGAGCCAAGACCTGCAGGAGGCGCAGAGCGCCCCCACCTGGAAGCCGAGTGAACAGCTGGCGGGGAGGCGAGCCTCCTCGAGGGAAGAAGAGGCAGCCCAGCCTCGTTTGGCTCAAGCCCTACTTGGCTGGAGCCGAGTGCGCCTCCAGGACGGCAGAGCTCCAGCTCTGCTCAGAGGCCCGTTCTGGCAGAGTTGCTGGCGCGAGGCTGCTCTGCCCTGGGCGAGCCTTGCCCAGACTTGCCTCGCTGCTAGGCTTCCTGCCCAGGAAGGAGCAGGCTGGGCGAGGCTGGGAGACGCCACTGGCGCCTTCCTGGCCTCAGCTCCGCTCCTGCCTTGCCTTTGCACCTAGGCCCCAGGCGTCCTTGGGAAGGGCTTAGGGGCCGGTGGCTTGCACACTGCCAAGGGCTCCAGCAGGAAGAGCTCTGTGCGAGGGAAGGGAAGGGCCAGTGCAGGGCTCCTCCAGCGGTTGCTTGGCCGCCCAGGCTCAGCGCCGCACGGAGTGCACCAGGCTCCCAGGGCCCCTGGCTGGGGTCTGCAGCCCCGCACACCCGGAGGCTGACTCCCTGGGCGCCCAGCAGCTGCCTCACACACGTAGCTTCCCTAGCGCTCTCCTCCCCAGCAGAGACGTGTGCAGCTGGTTGGGGCCTGCCCCTGCGTGCCTGGGCTCCCACCCACAGCCCCAGGTCAGGGCAAGCAGCCCCTGAGCCAAGACCTGCAGGAGGCGCAGAGCGCCCCCACCTGGAAGCCGAGTGAACAGCTGGCGGGGAGGCGAGCCTCCTCGAGGGAAGAAGAGGCAGCCCAGCCTCGTTTGGCTCAAGCCCTACTTGGCTGGAGCCGAGTGCGCCTCCAGGACGGCAGAGCTCCAGGTCTGCTGAGAGGCCCGTTCTGGCAGAGTTGCTGGAGCGAGGCTGCTCTGCCCTGGGCGAGCCTTGCCCAGACTTGCCTCGCTGCTAGGCTTCCTGCCCAGGAAGGAGCAGGCTGGGCGAGGCTGGGAGACGCCACTGGCGCCTTCCTGGCCTCAGCTCTGCTCCTGCCTTGCCTTTGCACCTAGGCCCCAGGCGTCCTTGGGGAGGGCTTAGGGGCCGGTGGCTTGCACACTGCCAAGGGCTCCAGCAGGAAGAGCTCTGTGCGAGGGAAGGGAAGGGCCAGTGCAGGGCTCCTCAAGCGGTTGCTTGGCCGCCCAGGCTCAGCGCCGCACGGAGTGCACCAGGCTCCCAGGGCCCCTGGCTGGGGTCTGCAGCCCCGCACACCCGGAGGCTGACTCCCTGGGCGCCCAGCAGCTGCCTCACACACGTAGCTTCCCTAGCGCTCTCCTCCCCAGCAGAGACGTGTGCAGCTGGTTGGGGCCTGCCCCTGCGTGCCTGGGCTCCCGCCCACAGCCCCAGCTCAGGGCAAGCAGCCCCTGAGCCAAGACCTGCTGGAGGCGCAGAGCGCCCCCACCTGGAAGCCGAGTGAACAGCTGGCGGGGAGGCGAGCCTCCTCGAGGGAAGAAGAGGCAGCCCAGCCTCGTTTGGCTCAAGCCCTACTTGGCTGGAGCCGAGTGCGCCTCCAGGACGGCACAGCGCCAGCTCTGCTCAGAGGCCCGTTCTGGCAGAGTTGCTGGCGCGAGGCTGCTCTGCCTGGGCGAGCCTTGCCCAGACTTGCCTCGCTGCTAGGCTTCCTGCCCAGGAAGGAGCAGGCTGCGCGAGGCTGGGAGACGCCACTGGCGCCTTCCTGGCCTCAGCTCCGCTCCTGCCTTGCCTTTGCACCTAGGCCCCAGGCGTCCTTGGGGAGGGCTTAGGGGCCGGTGGCTTGCACACTGCCAAGGGCTCCAGCAGGAAGAGCTCTGTGCGAGGGAAGGGAAGTGCCAGTGCAGGGCTCCTCCAGCGGTTGCTTGGCCGCCCAGGCTCAGCGCCGCACGGAGTGCACCAGGCTCCCAGGGCCCCTGGCTGGGGTCTGCAGCCCCGCACACCCGGAGGCTGACTCCCTGGGCGCCCAGCAGCTGCCTCACACACGTAGCTTCCCTAGCGCTCTCCTCCCCAGCAGAGACGTGTGCAGCTGGTTGGGGCCTGCCCCTGCGTGCCTGGGCTCCCGCCCACAGCCCCAGCTCAGGGCAAGCAGCCCCTGAGCCAAGACCTGCAGGAGGCGCAGAGCGCCCCCACCTGGAAGCCGAGTGAACAGCTGGCGGGGAGGCGAGCCTCCTCGAGGGAAGAAGAGGCAGCCCAGCCTCGTTTGGCTCAAGCCCTACTTGGCTGGAGCCGAGTGCGCCTCCAGGACGGCACAGCTCCAGCTCTGCTCAGAGGCCCGATCTGGCAGAGTTGCTGGCGCGAGGCTGCTCTGCCTTGGGCGAGCCTTGCCCAGACTTGCCTCGCTGCTAGGCTTCCTGCCCAGGAAGGAGCACGCTGCGCGAGGCTGGGAGACGCCACTGGCGCCTTCCTGGCCTCAGCTCCGCTCCTGCCTTGCCTTTGCACCTAGGCCCCAGGCGTCCTTGGGGAGGGCTTAGGGGCCGGTGGCTTGCACACTGCCAAGGGCTCCAGCAGGAAGAGCTCTGTGCGAGGGAAGGGAAGGGCCAGTGCAGGGCTCCTCCAGCGGTTGCTTGGCCGCCCAGGCTCAGCGCCGCACGGAGTGCACCAGGCTCCCAGGGCCCCTGGCTG
This sequence comes from Ovis canadensis, assembly GCF_042477335.2. Lineage (NCBI taxonomy): Eukaryota > Metazoa > Chordata > Mammalia > Artiodactyla > Bovidae > Ovis > Ovis canadensis. The sequence continues at coordinate 324,510 of NC_091264.1, forward strand.
GGGTCTGCAGCCCCGCACACCCGGAGGCTGACTCCCTGGGCGCCCAGCAGCTGCCTCACACACGTAGCTTCCCTAGCGCTCTCCTCCCCAGCAGAGACGTGTGCAGCTGGTTGGGGCCTGCCCCTGCGTGCCTGGGCTCCCGCCCACAGCCCCAGCTCAGGGCAAGCAGCCCCTGAGCCAAGACCTGCAGGAGGCGCAGAGCGCCCCCACCTGGAAGCCGAGTGAACAGCTGGCGGGGAGGCGGGCCTCCTCGAGGGAAGAAGAGGCAGCCCAGCCTCGTTTGGCTCAAGCCCTACTTGGCTGGAGCCGAGTGCGCCTCCAGGACGGCAGAGCTCCAGCTCTGCTCAGAGGCCCGTTCTGGCAGAGTTGCTGGCGCGAGGCTGCTCTGCCCTGGGCGAGCCTTGCCCAGACTTGCCTCGCTGCTAGGCTTCCTGCCCAGGAAGGAGCAGGCTGCGCGAGGCTGGGAGACGCCACTGGCGCCTTCCTGGCCTTAGCTCCGCTCCTGCCTTGCCTTTGCACCTAGGCCCCAGGCGTCCTTGGGGAGGGCTTAGGGGCCGGTGGCTTGCACACTCCTAAGGGCTCCAGCAGGAAGAGCTCTGTGCGAGGGAAGGGAAGGGCCAGTGCAGGGCTCCTCCAGCGGTTGCTTGGCCGCCCAGGCTCAGCGCCGCACGGAGTGCACCAGGCTCCCAGGGCCCCTGGCTGGGGTCTGCAGCCCCGCACACCCGGAGGCTGACTCCCTGGGCGCCCAGCAGCTGCCTCACACGCGTAGCTTCCCTAGCGCTCTCGTCCCCAGCAGAGACGTGTGCAGCTGGTTGGGGCCTGCCCCTGCGTGCCTGGGCTCCCACCCACAGCCCCAGCTCAGGGCAAGCAGCCCCTGAGCCAAGACCTGCAGGAGGCGCAGAGCGCCCCCACCTGGAAGCCGAGTGAACAGCTGGCGGGGAGGCGAGCCTCCTCGAGGGAAGAAGAGGCAGCCCAGCCTCGTTTGGCTCAAGCCCTACTTGGCTGGAGCCGAGTGCGCCTCCAGGACGGCAGAGCTCCAGGTCTGCTGAGAGGCCCGTTCTGGCAGAGTTGCTGGAGCGAGGCTGCTCTGCCCTGGGCGAGCCTTGCCCAGACTTGCCTCGCTGCTAGGCTTCCTGCCCAGGAAGGAGCAGGCTGGGCGAGGCTGGGAGACGCCACTGGCGCCTTCCTGGCCTCAGCTCCGCTCCTGCCTTGCCTTTGCACCTAGGCCCCAGGCGTCCTTGGGGAGGGCTTAGGGGCCGGTGGCTTGCACACTGCCAAGGGCTCCAGCAGGAAGAGCTCTGTGCGAGGGAAGGGAAGGGCCAGTGCAGGGCTCCTCCAGCGGTTGCTTGGCCGCCCAGGCTCAGCGCCGCACGGAGTGCACCAGGCTCCCAGGGCCCCTGGCTGGGGTCTGCAGCCCCGCACACCCGGAGGCTGACTCCCTGGGCGCCCAGCAGCTGCCTCACACACGTAGCTTCCCTAGCGCTCTCCTCCCCAGCAGAGACGTGTGCAGCTGGTTGGGGCCTGCCCCTGCGTGCCTGGGCTCCCGCCCACAGCCCCAGCTCAGGGCAAGCAGCCCCTGAGCCAAGACCTGCAGGAGGCGCAGAGCGCCCCCACCTGGAAGCCGAGTGAACAGCTGGCGGGGAGGCGAGCCTCCTCGAGGGAAGAAGAGGCAGCCCAGCCTCGTTTGGCTCAAGCCCTACTTGGCTGGAGCCGTGTGCGCCTCCAGGACGGCAGAGCTCCAGCTCTGCTCAGAGGCCCGTTCTGGCAGAGTTGCTGGCGCGAGGCTGCTCTGCCCTGGGCGAGCCTTGCCCAGACTTGCCTCGCTGCTAGGCTTCCTGCCCAGGAAGGAGCAGGCTGCGCGAGGCTGGGAGACGCCACTGGCGCCTTCCTGGCCTCAGCTCCGCTCCTGCCTTGCCTTTGCACCTAGGCCCCAGGCGTCCTTGGGGAGGGCTTAGGGGCCGGTGGCTTGCACACTGCCAAGGGCTCCAGCAGGAAGAGCTCTGTGCGAGGGAAGGGAAGGGCCAGTGCAGGGCTCCTCCAGCGGTTGCTTGGCCGCCCAGGCTCAGCGCCGCACGGAGTGCACCAGGCTCCCAGGGCCCCTGGCTGGGGTCTGCAGCCCCGCACACACGGAGGCTGACTCCCTGGGCGCCCAGCAGCTGCCTCACACACGTAGCTTCCCTAGCGCTCTCGTCTCCAGCAGAGACGTGTGCAGCTGGTTGGGGCCTGCCCCTGCGTGCCTGGGCTCCCGCCCACAGCCCCAGCTCAGGGCAAGCAGCCCCTGAGCCAAGACCTGCAGGAGGCGCAGAGCGCCCCCACCTGGAAGCCGAGTGAACAGCTGGCGGGGAGGCGAGCCTCCTCGAGGGAAGAAGAGGCAGCCCAGCCTCGTTTGGCTCAAGCCCTACTTGGCTGGAGCCGTGTGCGCCTCCAGGACGGCAGAGCTCCAGCTCTGCTCAGAGGCCCGTTCTGGCAGAGTTGCTGGCGCGAGGCTGCTCTGCCCTGGGCGAGCCTTGCCCAGACTTGCCTCGCTGCTAGGCTTCCTGCCCAGGAAGGAGCAGGCTGCGCGAGGCTGGGAGACGCCACTGGCGCCTTCCTGGCCTCAGCTCCGCTCCTGCCTTGCCTTTGCACCTAGGCCCCAGGCGTCCTTGGGGAGGGCTTAGGGGCCGGTGGCTTGCACACTGCCAAGGGCTCCAGCAGGAAGAGCTCTGTGCGAGGGAAGGGAAGGGCCAGTGCAGGGCTCCTCCAGCGGTTGCTTGGCCGCCCAGACTCAGCGCCGCACGGAGTGCACCAGGCTCCCAGGGCCCCTGGCTGGGGTCTGCAGCCCCGCACACCCGGAGGCTGACTCCCTGGGCGCCCAGCAGCTGCCTCACACACGTAGCTTCCCTAGCGCTCTCGTCCCCAGCAGAGACGTGTGCAGCTGGTTGGGGCCTGCCCCTGCGTGCCTGGGCTCCCACCCACAGCCCCAGCTCAGGGCAAGCAGCCCCTGAGCCAAGACCTGCAGGAGGCGCAGAGCGCCCCCACCTGGAAGCCGAGTGAACAGCTGGCGGGGAGGCGAGCCTCCTCGAGGGAAGAAGAGGCAGCCCAGCCTCGTTTGGCTCAAGCCCTACTTGGCTGGAGCCGAGTGCGCCTCCAGGACGGCAGAGGTCCAGCTCTGCTGAGAGGCCCGTTCTGGCAGAGTTGCTGGCGCGAGGCTGCTCTGCCCTGGGCGAGCCTTGCCCAGACTTGCCTCGCTGCTAGGCTTCCTGCCCAGGAAGGAGCAGGCTGCGCGAGGCTGGGAGACGCCACTGGCGCCTTCCTGGCCTCAGCTCCGCTCCTGCCTTGCCTTTGCACCTAGGCCCCAGGCGTCCTTGGGGAGGGCTTAGGGGCCGGTGGCTTGCACACTGCCAAGGGCTCCAGCAGGAAGAGCTCTGTGCGAGAGAAGGGAAGGGCCAGTGCAGGGCTCCTCCAGCAGTTGCTTGGCAGCCCAGGCTCAACGCCGCACGGAGTGCACCAGTCTCCCAGGGCCCCTGGCTGGGGTCTGCAGCCCCGCACACCCGGAGGCTGACTCCCTGGGCGCCCAGCTGCTGCCTCACACACGTAGCTTCCCTAGCGCTCTCCTCCACAGCAGAGACGTGTGCAGCTGGTTGGGGCCTGCCCCTGCGTGCCTGGGCTCCCGCCCACAGCCCCAGCTCAGGGCAAGCAGCCCCTGAGCCAAGACCTGCAGGAGGCGCAGAGCGCCCCCACCTGGAAGCCGAGTGAACAGCTGGCGGGGAGGCGAGCCTCCTCGAGGGAAGAAGAGGCAGCCCAGCCTCGTTTGGCTCAAGCCCTACTTGGCTGGAGCCGAGTGCGCCTCCAGGACGGCACAGCTCCAGCTCTGCTCAGAGGCCCGATCTGGCAGAGTTGGTGGCGCGAGGCTGCTCTGCCTTGGGCGAGCCTTGCCCAGACTTGCCTCGCTGCTAGGCTTCCTGCCCAGGAAGGAGCACGCTGCGCGAGGCTGTGAGTCGCCACTGGCGCCTTCCTGGCCTCAGCTCCGCTCCTGCCTTGCCTTTGCACCTAGGCCCCAGGCGTCCTTGGGGAGGGCTTAGGGGCCGGTGGCTTGCACACTGCCAAGGGCTCCAGCAGGAAGAGCTCTGTGCGAGGGAAGGGAAGGGCCAGTGCAGGGCTCCTCCAGCGGTTGCTTGGCCGCCCAGACTCAGCGCCACACGAAGTGCACCAGGCTCCCAGGGCCCCTGGCTGGGGTCTGCAGCCCCGCACACCCGGAGGCTGACTCCCTGGGCGCCCAGCAGCTGCCTCACACACGTAGCTTCCCTAGCGCTCTCGTCTCCAGCAGAGACGTGTGCAGCTGGTTGGGGCCTGCCCCTGCGTGCCTGGGCTCCCGCCCACAGCCCCAGCTCAGGGCAAGCAGCCCCTGAGCCAAGACCTGCAGGAGGCGCAGAGCGCCCCCACCTGGAAGCCGAGTGAACAGCTGGCGGGGAGGCGGGCCTCCTCGAGGGAAGAAGAGGCAGCCCAGCCTCGTTTGGCTCAAGCCCTACTTGGCTGGAGCCGAGTGCGCCTCCAGGACGGCAGAGCTCCAGCTCTGCTCAGAGGCCCGTTCTGGCAGAGTTGCTGGCGCGAGGCTGCTCTGCCCTGGGCGAGCCTTGCCCAGACTTGCCTCGCTGCTAGGCTTCCTGCCCAGGAAGGAGCAGGCTGCGCGAGGCTGGGAGACGCCACTGGCGCCTTCCTGGCCTCAGCTCCGCTCCTGCCTTGCCTTTGCACCTAGGCCCCAGGCGTCCTTGGGGAGGGCTTAGGGGCCGGTGGCTTGCACACTGCCAAGGGCTCCAGCAGGAAGAGCTCTGTGCGAGGGAAGGGAAGGGCCAGTGCAGGGCTCCTCCAGCGGTTGCTTGGCCGCCCAGGCTCAGCGCCGCACGGAGTGCACCAGGCTGCCAGGGCCCCTGGCTGGGGTCTGCAGCCCCGCACACCCGGAGGCTGACTCCCTGGGCGCCCAGCAGCTGCCTCACACACGTAGCTTCCCTAGCGCTCTCGTCCCCAGCAGAGACGTGTGCAGCTGGTTGGGGCCTGCCCCTGCGTGCCTGGGCTCCCGCCCACAGCCACAGCTCAGGGCAAGCAGCCCCTGAGCCAAGACCTGCAGGAGGCGCAGAGCGCCCCCACCTGGAAGCCGAGTGAACAGCTGGCGGGGAGGCGAGCCTCCTCGAGGGAAGAAGAGGCAGCCCAGCCTCGTTTGGCTCAAGCCCTACTTGGCTGGAGCCGAGTGCGCCTCCAGGACGGCAGAGCTCCAGGTCTGCTGAGAGGCCCGTTCTGGCAGAGTTGCTGGAGCGAGGCTGCTCTGCCCTGGGCGAGCCTTGCCCAGACTTGCCTCGCTGCTAGGCTTCCTGCCCAGGAAGGAGCAGCCTGGGCGAGGCTGGGAGACGCCACTGGCGCCTTCCTGGCCTCAGCTCCGCTCCTGCCTTGCCTTTGCACCTAGGCCCCAGGCGTCCTTGGGGAGGGCTTAGGGGCCGGTGGCTTGCACACTGCCAAGGGCTCCAGCAGGAAGAGCTCTGTGCGAGGGAAGGGAAGGGCCAGTGCAGGGCTCCTCCAGCGGTTGCTTGGCCGCCCAGGCTCAGCGCCGCACGGAGTGCACCAGGCTCCCAGGGCCCCTGGCTGGGCTCTGCAGCCCCGCACACCCGGAGGCTGACTCCCTGGGCGCCCAGCAGCTGCCTCACACACGTAGCTTCCCTAGCGCTCTCCTCCCCAGCAGAGACGTGTGCAGCTGGTTGGGGCCTGCCCCTGAGTGCCTGGGCTCCCGCCCACAGCCCCAGCTCAGGGCAAGCAGCCCCTGAGCCAAGACCTGCAGGAGGCGCAGAGCGCCCCCACCTGGAAGCCGAGTGAACAGCTGGCGGGGAGGCGAGCCTCCTCGAGGGAAGAAGAGGCAGCCCAGCCTCGTTTGGCTCAAGCCCTACTTGGCTGGAGCCGTGTGCGCCTCCAGGACGGCAGAGCTCCAGCTCTGCTCAGAGGCCCGTTCTGGCAGAGTTGCTGGCGCGAGGCTGCTCTGCCCTGGGCGAGCCTTGCCCAGACTTGCCTCGCTGCTAGGCTTCCTGCCCAGGAAGGAGCAGGCTGCGCGAGGCTGGGAGACGCCACTGGCGCCTTCCTGGCCTCAGCTCCGCTCCTGCCTTGCCTTTGCACCTAGGCCCCAGGCGTCCTTGGGGAGGGCTTAGGGGCCGGTGGCTTGCACACTGCCAAGGGCTCCAGCAGGAAGAGCTCTGTGCGAGGGAAGGGAAGGGCCAGTGCAGGGCTCCTCCAGCGGTTGCTTGGCCGCCCAGGCTCAGCGCCGCACGGAGTGCACCAGGCTCCCAGGGCCCCTGGCTGGGGTCTGCAGCCCCGCACACACGGAGGCTGACTCCCTGGGCGCCCAGCAGCTGCCTCACACACGTAGCTTCCCTAGCGCTCTCGTCTCCAGCAGAGACGTGTGCAGCTGGTTGGGGCCTGCCCCTGCGTGCCTGGGCTCCCGCCCACAGCCCCAGCTCAGGGCAAGCAGCCCCTGAGCCAAGACCTGCAGGAGGCGCAGAGCGCCCCCACCTGGAAGCCGAGTGAACAGCTGGCGGGGAGGCGAGCCTCCTCGAGGGAAGAAGAGGCAGCCCAGCCTCGTTTGGCTCAAGCCCTACTTGGCTGGAGCCGTGTGCGCCTCCAGGACGGCAGAGCTCCAGCTCTGCTCAGAGGCCCGTTCTGGCAGAGTTGCTGGCGCGAGGCTGCTCTGCCCTGGGCGAGCCTTGCCCAGACTTGCCTCGCTGCTAGGCTTCCTGCCCAGGAAGGAGCAGGCTGCGCGAGGCTGGGAGACGCCACTGGCGCCTTCCTGGCCTCAGCTCCGCTCCTGCCTTGCCTTTGCACCTAGGCCCCAGGCGTCCTTGGGGAGGGCTTAGGGGCCGGTGGCTTGCACACTGCCAAGGGCTCCAGCAGGAAGAGCTCTGTGCGAGGGAAGGGAAGGGCCAGTGCAGGGCTCCTCCAGCGGTTGCTTGGCCGCCCAGACTCAGCGCCGCACGGAGTGCACCAGGCTCCCAGGGCCCCTGGCTGGGGTCTGCAGCCCCGCACACCCGGAGGCTGACTCCCTGGGCGCCCAGCAGCTGCCTCACACACGTAGCTTCCCTAGCGCTCTCGTCCCCAGCAGAGACGTGTGCAGCTGGTTGGGGCCTGCCCCTGCGTGCCTGGGCTCCCACCCACAGCCCCAGCTCAGGGCAAGCAGCCCCTGAGCCAAGACCTGCAGGAGGCGCAGAGCGCCCCCACCTGGAAGCCGAGTGAACAGCTGGCGGGGAGGCGAGCCTCCTCGAGGGAAGAAGAGGCAGCCCAGCCTCGTTTGGCTCAAGCCCTACTTGGCTGGAGCCGAGTGCGCCTCCAGGACGGCAGAGGTCCAGCTCTGCTGAGAGGCCCGTTCTGGCAGAGTTGCTGGCGCGAGGCTGCTCTGCCCTGGGCGAGCCTTGCCCAGACTTGCCTCGCTGCTAGGCTTCCTGCCCAGGAAGGAGCAGGCTGCGTGAGGCTGGGAGACGCCACTGGCGCCTTCCTGGCCTCAGCTCCGCTCCTGCCTTGCCTTTGCACCTAGGCCCCAGGCGTCCTTGGGGAGGGCTTAGGGGCCGGTGGCTTGCACACTGCCAAGGGCTCCAGCAGGAAGAGCTCTGTGCGAGAGAAGGGAAGGGCCAGTGCAGGGCTCCTCCAGCAGTTGCTTGGCAGCCCAGGCTCAACGCCGCACGGAGTGCACCAGTCTCCCAGGGCCCCTGGCTGGGGTCTGCAGCCCCGCACACCCGGAGGCTGACTCCCTGGGCGCCCAGCTGCTGCCTCACACACGTAGCTTCCCTAGCGCTCTCCTCCACAGCAGAGACGTGTGCAGCTGGTTGGGGCCTGCCCCTGCGTGCCTGGGCTCCCGCCCACAGCCCCAGCTCAGGGCAAGCAGCCCCTGAGCCAAGACCTGCAGGAGGCGCAGAGCGCCCCCACCTGGAAGCCGAGTGAACAGCTGGCGGGGAGGCGAGCCTCCTCGAGGGAAGAAGAGGCAGCCCAGCCTCGTTTGGCTCAAGCCCTACTTGGCTGGAGCCGAGTGCGCCTCCAGGACGGCACAGCTCCAGCTCTGCTCAGAGGCCCGATCTGGCAGAGTTGGTGGCGCGAGGCTGCTCTGCCTTGGGCGAGCCTTGCCCAGACTTGCCTCGCTGCTAGGCTTCCTGCCCAGGAAGGAGCACGCTGCGCGAGGCTGTGAGTCGCCACTGGCGCCTTCCTGGCCTCAGCTCCGCTCCTGCCTTGCCTTTGCACCTAGGCCCCAGGCGTCCTTGGGGAGGGCTTAGGGGCCGGTGGCTTGCACACTGCCAAGGGCTCCAGCAGGAAGAGCTCTGTGCGAGGGAAGGGAAGGGCCAGTGCAGGGCTCCTCCAGCGGTTGCTTGGCCGCCCAGACTCAGCGCCACACGAAGTGCACCAGGCTCCCAGGGCCCCTGGCTGGGGTCTGCAGCCCCGCACACCCGGAGGCTGACTCCCTGGGCGCCCAGCAGCTGCCTCACACACGTAGCTTCCCTAGCGCTCTCGTCTCCAGCAGAGACGTGTGCAGCTGGTTGGGGCCTGCCCCTGCGTGCCTGGGCTCCCGCCCACAGCCCCAGCTCAGGGCAAGCAGCCCCTGAGCCAAGACCTGCAGGAGGCGCAGAGCGCCCCCACCTGGAAGCCGAGTGAACAGCTGGCGGGGAGGCGGGCCTCCTCGAGGGAAGAAGAGGCAGCCCAGCCTCGTTTGGCTCAAGCCCTACTTGGCTGGAGCCGAGTGCGCCTCCAGGACGGCAGAGCTCCAGCTCTGCTCAGAGGCCCGTTCTGGCAGAGTTGCTGGCGCGAGGCTGCTCTGCCCTGGGCGAGCCTTGCCCAGACTTGCCTCGCTGCTAGGCTTCCTGCCCAGGAAGGAGCAGGCTGCGCGAGGCTGGGAGACGCCACTGGCGCCTTCCTGGCCTCAGCTCCGCTCCTGCCTTGCCTTTGCACCTAGGCCCCAGGCGTCCTTGGGGAGGGCTTAGGGGCCGGTGGCTTGCACACTGCCAAGGGCTCCAGCAGGAAGAGCTCTGTGCGAGGGAAGGGAAGGGCCAGTGCAGGGCTCCTCCAGCGGTTGCTTGGCCGCCCAGGCTCAGCGCCGCACGGAGTGCACCAGGCTGCCAGGGCCCCTGGCTGGGGTCTGCAGCCCCGCACACCCGGAGGCTGACTCCCTGGGCGCCCAGCAGCTGCCTCACACACGTAGCTTCCCTAGCGCTCTCGTCCCCAGCAGAGACGTGTGCAGCTGGTTGGGGCCTGCCCCTGCGTGCCAGGGCTCCCGCCCACAGCCACAGCTCAGGGCAAGCAGCCCCTGAGCCAAGACCTGCAGGAGGCGCAGAGCGCCCCCACCTGGAAGCCGAGTGAACAGCTGGCGGGGAGGCGAGCCTCCTCGAGGGAAGAAGAGGCAGCCCAGCCTCGTTTGGCTCAAGCCCTACTTGGCTGGAGCCGAGTGCGCCTCCAGGACGGCAGAGCTCCAGGTCTGCTGAGAGGCCCGTTCTGGCAGAGTTGCTGGAGCGAGGCTGCTCTGCCCTGGGCGAGCCTTGCCCAGACTTGCCTCGCTGCTAGGCTTCCTGCCCAGGAAGGAGCAGCCTGGGCGAGGCTGGGAGACGCCACTGGCGCCTTCCTGGCCTCAGCTCCGCTCCTGCCTTGCCTTTGCACCTAGGCCCCAGGCGTCCTTGGGGAGGGCTTAGGGGCCGGTGGCTTGCACACTGCCAAGGGCTCCAGCAGGAAGAGCTCTGTGCGAGGGAAGGGAAGGGCCAGTGCAGGGCTCCTCCAGCGGTTGCTTGGCCGCCCAGGCTCAGCGCCGCACGGAGTGCACCAGGCTCCCAGGGCCCCTGGCTGGGCTCTGCAGCCCCGCACACCCGGAGGCTGACTCCCTGGGCGCCCAGCAGCTGCCTCACACACGTAGCTTCCCTAGCGCTCTCCTCCCCAGCAGAGACGTGTGCAGCTGGTTGGGGCCTGCCCCTGCGTGCCTGGGCTCCCGCCCACAGCCCCAGCTCAGGGCAAGCAGCCCCTGAGCCAAGACCTGCAGGAGGCCCAGAGCGCCCCCACCTGGAAGCCGAGTGAACAGCTGGCGGGGAGGCGAGCCTCCTCGAGGGAAGAAGAGGCAGCCCAGCCTCGTTTGGCTCAAGCCCTACTTGGCTGGAGCCGAGTGCGCCTCCAGGACGGCACAGCGCCAGCTCTGCTCAGAGGCCCGTTCTGGCAGAGTTGCTGGCGCGAGGCTGCTCTGCCCTGGGCGAGCCTTGCCCAGACTTGCCTCGCTGCTAGGCTTCCTGCCCAGGAAGGAGCAGGCTGCGCGAGGCTGGGAGACGCCACTGGCGCCTTCCTGGCCTCAGCTCCGCTCCTGCCTTGCCTTTGCACCTAGGCCCCAGGCGTCCTTGGGGAGGGCTTAGGGGCCGGTGGCTTGCACACTGCCAAGGGCTCCAGCAGGAAGAGCTCTGTGCGAGGGAAGGGAAGTGCCAGTGCAGGGCTCCTCCAGCGGTTGCTTGGCCGCCCAGGCTCAGCGCCGCACGGAGTGCACCAGGCTCCCAGGGCCCCTGGCTGGGGTCTGCAGTCCCGCACACCCGGAGGCTGATTCCCTGGGCGCCCAGCAGCTGCCTCACACACGTAGCTTCCCTAGCGCTCTCCTCCCCAGCAGAGACGTGTGCAGCTGGTTGGGGCCTGCCCCTGCGTGCCTGGGCTCCCGCCCACAGCCCCAGCTCAGGGCAAGCAGCCCCTGAGCCAAGACCTGCAGGAGGCGCAGAGCGCCCCCACCTGGAAGCCGAGTGAACAGCTGGCGGGGAGGCGAGCCTCCTCGAGGGAAGAAGAGGCAGCCCAGCCTCGTTTGGCTCAAGCCCTACTTGGCTGGAGCCGAGTGCGCCTCCAGGACGGCAGAGCTCCAGCTCTGCTGAGAGGCCCGTTCTGGCAGAGTTGCTGGCGCGAGGCTGCTCTGCCCTGGGCGAGCCTTGCCCAGACTTGCCTCGCTGCTAGGCTTCCTGCCCAGGAAGGAGCAGGCTGCGCGAGGCTGGGAGACGCCACTGGCGCCTTCCTGGCCTCAGCTCCGCTCCTGCCTTGCCTTTGCACCTAGGCCCCATGCGTCCTTGGGGAGGGCTTAGGGGCCGGTGGCTTGCACACTGCCAAGGGCTCCAGCAGGAAGAGCTCTGTGCGAGGGAAGGGAAGGGCCAGTGCAGGGCTCCTCCAGCGGTTGCTTGGCCGCCCAGACTCAGCGCCGCACGGAGTGCACCAGGCTCCCAGGGCCCCTGGCTGGGGTCTGCAGCCCCGCACACCCGGAGGCTGACTCCCTGGGCGCCCAGCAGCTGCCTCACACACGTAGCTTCCCTAGCGCTCTCGTCCCCAGCAGAGACGTGTGCAGCTGGTTGGGGCCTGCCCCTGCGTGCCTGGGCTCCCACCCACAGCCCCAGCTCAGGGCAAGCAGCCCCTGAGCCAAGACCTGCAGGAGGCGCAGAGCGCCCCCACCTGGAAGCCGAGTGAACAGCTGGCGGGGAGGCGAGCCTCCTCGAGGGAAGAAGAGGCAGCCCAGCCTCGTTTGGCTCAAGCCCTACTTGGCTGGAGCCGAGTGCGCCTCCAGGACGGCAGAGCTCCAGGTCTGCTGAGAGGCCCGTTCTGGCAGAGTTGCTGGAGCGAGGCTGCTCTGCCCTGGGCGAGCCTTGCCCAGACTTGCCTCGCTGCTAGGCTTCCTGCCCAGGAAGGAGCAGGCTGGGCGAGGCTGGGAGACGCCACTGGCGCCTTCCTGGCCTCAGCTCCGCTCCTGCCTTGCCTTTGCACCTAGGCCCCAGGCGTCCTTGGGGAGGGCTTAGGGGCCGGTGGCTTCCACACTGCCAAGGGCTCCAGCAGGAAGAGCTCTGTGCGAGGGAAGGGAAGGGCCAGTGCAGGGCTCCTCCAGCGGTTGCTTGGCCGCCCAGGCTCAGCGCCGCACGGAGTGCACCAGGCTCCCAGGGCCCCTGGCTGGGGTCTGCAGCCCCGCACACCCGGAGGCTGACTCCCTGGGCGCCCAGCAGCTGCCTCACACACGTAGCTTCCCTAGCGCTCTCCTCCCCAGCAGAGACGTGTGCAGCTGGTTGGGGCCTGCCCCTGCGTGCCTGGGCTCCCGCCCACAGCCCCAGCTCAGGGCAAGCAGCCCCTGAGCCAAGACCTGCAGGAGGCGCAGAGCGCCCCCACCTGGAAGCCGAGTGAACAGCTGGCGGGGAGGCGAGCCTCCTCGAGGGAAGAAGAGGCAGCCCAGCCTCGTTTGGCTCAAGCCCTACATGGCTGGAGCCGAGTGCGCCTCCAGGACGGCACAGCGCCAGCTCTGCTCAGAGGCCCGTTCTGGCAGAGTTGCTGGCGCGAGGCTGCTCTGCCCTGGGCGAGCCTTGCCCAGACTTGCCTCGCTGCTAGGCTTCCTGCCCAGGAAGGAGCAGGCTGCGCGAGGCTGGGAGACGCCACTGGCGCCTTCCTGGCCTCAGCTCCGCTCCTGCCTTGCCTTTGCACCTAGGCCCCAGGCGTCCTTGGGGAGGGCTTAGGGGCCGGTGGCTTGCACACTGCCAAGGGCTCCAGCAGGAAGAGCTCTGTGCGAGGGAAGGGAAGGGCCAGTGCAGGGCTCCTCCAGCGGTTGCTTGGCCGCCCAGGCTCAGCGCCGCACGGAGTGCACCAGGCTCCCAGGGCCCCTGGCTGGGGTCTGCAGCCCCGCACACCCGGAGGCTGACTCCCTGGGCGCCCAGCAGCTGCCTCACACACGTAGCTTCCCTAGCGCTCTCCTCCCCAGCAGAGACGTGTGCAGCTGGTTGGGGCCTGCCCCTGCGTGCCTGGGCTCCCGCCCACAGCCCCAGCTCAGGGCAAGCAGCCCCTGAGCCAAGACCTGCAGGAGGCGCAGAGCGCCCCCACCTGGAAGCCGAGTGAACAGCTGGCGGGGAGGCGAGCCTCCTCGAGGGAAGAAGAGGCAGCCCAGCCTCGTTTGGCTGAAGCCCTACTTGGCTGGAGCCGAGTGCGCCTCCAGGACGGCAGAGCTCCAGCTCTGCTCAGAGGCCCGTTCTGGCAGAGTTGCTGGCGCGAGGCTGCTCTGCCCTGGGCGAGCCTTGCCCAGACTTGCCTCGCTGCTAGGCTTCCTGCCCAGGAAGGAGCAGGCTGCGCGAGGCTGGGAGACGCCACTGGCGCCTTCCTGGCCTCAGCTCCGCTCCTGCCTTGCCTTTGCACCTAGGCCCCAGGCGTCCTTGGGGAGGGCTTAGGGGCCGGTGGCTTGCACACTGCCAAGGGCTCCAGCAGGAAGAGCTCTGTGCGAGGGAAGGGAAGGGCCAGTGCAGGGCTCCTCCAGCGGTTGCTTGGCCGCCCAGGCTCAGCGCCGCACGGAGTGCACCAGGCTGCCAGGGCCCCTGGCTGGGGTCTGCAGCCCCGCACACCCGGAGGCTGACTCCCTGGGCGCCCAGCAGCTGCCTCACACACGTAGCTTCCCTAGCGCTCTCCTCCCCAGCAGAGACGTGTGCAGCTGGTTGGGGCCTGCCCCTGCGTGCCTGGGCTCCCGCCCACAGCCCCAGCTCAGGGCAAGCAGCCCCTGAGCCAAGACCTGCAGGAGGCGCAGAGCGCCCCCACCTGGAAGCCGAGTGAACAGCTGGCGGGGTGGCGAGCCTCCTCGAGGGAAGAAGAGGCAGCCCAGCCTCGTTTGGCTCAAGCCCTACTTGGCTGGAGCCGTGTGCGCCTCCAGGACGGCAGAGCTCCAGCTCTGCTCAGAGGCCCGTTCTGGCAGAGTTGCTGGCGCGAGGCTGCTCTGCCCTGGGCGAGCCTTGCCCAGACTTGCCTCGCTGCTAGGCTTCCTGCCCAGGAAGGAGCAGGCTGCGCGAGGCTGGGAGACGCCACTGGCGCCTTCCTGGCCTCAGCTCCGCTCCTGCCTTGCCTTTGCACCTAGGCCCCATGCGTCCTTGGGGAGGGCTTAGGGGCCGGTGGCTTGCACACTGCCAAGGGCTCCAGCAGGAAGAGCTCTGTGCGAGGGAAGGGAAGGGCCAGTGCAGGGCTCCTCCAGCGGTTGCTTGGCCGCCCAGGCTCAGCGCCGCACGGAGTGCACCAGGCTCCCAGGGCCCCTGGCTGGGGTCTGCAGCCCCGCACACCCGGAGGCTGACTCCCTGGGCGCCCAGCAGCTGCCTCACACACGTAGCTTCCCTAGCGCTCTCCTCCCCAGCAGAGACGTGTGCAGCTGGTTGGGGCCTGCCCCTGCGTGCCTGGGCTCCCGCCCACAGCCCCAGCTCAGGGCAAGCAGCCCCTGAGCCAAGACCTGCAGGAGGCGCAGAGCGCCCCCACCTGGAAGCCGAGTGAACAGCTGGCGGGGAGGCGAGCCTCCTCGAGGGAAGAAGAGGCAGCCCAGCCTCGTTTGGCTCAAGCCCTACTTGGCTGGAGCCGAGTGCGCCTCCAGGACGGCACAGCACCAGCTCTGCTCAGAGGCCCGTTCTGGCAGAGTTGCTGGCGCGAGGCTGCTCTGCCCTGGGCGAGCCTTGCCCAGACTTGCCTCGCTGCTAGGCTTCCTGCCCAGGAAGGAGCAGGCTGGGCGAGGCTGGGAGACGCCACTGGCGCCTTCCTGGCCTCAGCTCCGCTCCTGCCTTGCCTTTGCACCTAGGCCCCAGGCGTCCTTGGGGAGGGCTTAGGGGCCGGTGGCTTGCACACTGCCAAGGGCTCCAGCAGGAAGAGCTCTGTGCGAGGGAAGGGAAGTGCCAGTGCAGGGCTCCTCCAGCGGTTGCTTGGCCGCCCAGGCTCAGCGCCGCACGGAGTGCACCAGGCTCCCAGGGCCCCTGGCTGGGGTCTGCAGCCCCGCACACCCGGAGGCTGACTCCCTGGGCGCCCAGCTGCTGCCTCACACACGTAGCTTCCCTAGCGCTCTCCTCCCCAGCAGAGACGTGTGCAGCTGGTTGGGGCCTGCCCCTGCGTGCCTGGGCTCCCGCCCACAGCCACAGCTCAGGGCAAGCAGCCCCTGAGCCAAGACCTGCAGGAGGCGCAGAGCGCCCCCACCTGGAAGCCGAGTGAACAGCTGGCGGGGAGGCGAGCCTCCTCGAGGGAAGAAGAGGCAGCCCAGCCTCGTTTGGCTCAAGCCCTACTTGGCTGGAGCCGAGTGCGCCTCCAGGACGGCAGAGCTCCAGCTCTGCTGAGAGGCCCGTTCTGGCAGAGTTGCTGGCGCGAGGCTGCTCTGCCCTGGGCGAGCCTTGCCCAGACTTGCCTCGCTGCTAGGCTTCCTGCCCAGGAAGGAGCAGGCTGCGCGAGGCTGGGAGACGCCACTGGCGCCTTCCTGGCCTCAGCTCCGCTCCTGCCTTGCCTTTGCACCTAGGCCCCAGACGTCCTTGGGGAGGGCTTAGGGGCCGGTGGCTTGCACACTGCCAAGGGCTCCAGCAGGAAGAGCTCTGTGCGAGGGAAGGGAAGGGCCAGTGCAGGGCTCCTCCAGCGGTTGCTTGGCCGCCCAGGCTCAGCGCCGCACGGAGTGCACCAGGCTGCCAGGGCCCCTGGCTGGGGTCTGCAGCCCCGCACACCCGGAGGCTGACTCCCTGGGCGCCCAGCAGCTGCCTCACACACGTAGCTTCCCTAGCGCTCTCCTCCCCAGCAGAGACGTGTGCAGCTGGTTGGGGCCTGCCCCTGCGTGCCTGGGCTCCCGCCCACAGCCCCAGCTCAGGGCAAGCAGCCCCTGAGCCAAGACCTGCAGGAGGCGCAGAGCGCCCCCACCTGGAAGCCGAGTGAACAGCTGGCGGGGTGGCGAGCCTCCTCGAGGGAAGAAGAGGCAGCCCAGCCTCGTTTGGCTCAAGCCCTACTTGGCTGGAGCCGTGTGCGCCTCCAGGACGGCAGAGCTCCAGCTCTGCTCAGAGGCCCGTTCTGGCAGAGTTGCTGGCGCGAGGCTGCTCTGCCCTGGGCGAGCCTTGCCCAGACTTGCCTCGCTGCTAGGCTTCCTGCCCAGGAAGGAGCAGGCTGCGCGAGGCTGGGAGACGCCACTGGCGCCTTCCTGGCCTCAGCTCCGCTCCTGCCTTGCCTTTGCACCTAGGCCCCATGCGTCCTTGGGGAGGGCTTAGGGGCCGGTGGCTTGCACACTGCCAAGGGCTCCAGCAGGAAGAGCTCTGTGCGAGGGAAGGGAAGGGCCAGTGCAGGGCTCCTCCAGCGGTTGCTTGGCCGCCCAGACTCAGCGCCGCACGGAGTGCACCAGGCTCCCAGGGCCCCTGGCTGGGGTCTGCAGCCCCGCACACCCGGAGGCTGACTCCCTGGGCGCCCAGCAGCTGCCTCACACACGTAGCTTCCCTAGCGCTCTCCTCCCCAGCAGAGACGTGTGCAGCTGGTTGGGGCCTGCCCCTGCGTGCCTGGGCTCCCACCCACAGCCCCAGCTCAGGGCAAGCAGCCCCTGAGCCAAGACCTGCAGGAGGCGCAGAGCGCCCCCACCTGGAAGCCGAGTGAACAGCTGGCAGGGAGGCGAGCCTCCTCGAGTGAAGAAGAGGCAGCCCAGCCTCGTTTGGCTCAAGCCCTACTTGGCTGGAGCCGAGTAAGCCTCCAGGACGGCAGAGCTCCAGCTCTGCTGAGAGGCCCGTTCTGGCAGAGTTGCTGGCGCGAGGCTGCTCTGCCCTGGGCGAGCCTTGCCCAGACTTGCCTCGCTGCTAGGCTTCCTGCCCAGGAAGGAGCAGGCTGCGCGAGGCTGGGAGACGCCACTGGCGCCTTCCTGGCCTCAGCTCCACTCCTGCCTTGCCTTTGCACCTAGGCCCCAGGCGTCCTTGGGGAGGGCTTAGGGGCCGGTGGCTTGCACACTGCCAAGGGCTCCAGCAGGAAGAGCTCTGTGCGAGGGAAGGGAAGGGCCAGTGCAGGGCTCCTCCAGCGGTTGCTTGGCCGCCCAGGCTCAGCGCCGCACGGAGTGCACCAGGCTCCCAGGGCCCCTGGCTGGGGTCTGCAGCCCCGCACAGCCGGAGGCTGACTCCCTGGGCGCCCAGCAGCTGCCTCACACACGTAGCTTCCCTAGCGCTCTCCTCCCCAGCAGAGACGTGTGCAGCTGGTTGGGGCCTGCCCCTGCGTGCCTGGGCTCCCGCCCACAGCCACAGCTCAGGGCAAGCAGCCCCTGAGCCAAGACCTGCAGGAGGCGCAGAGCGCCCCCACCTGGAAGCCGAGTGAACAGCTGGCGGGGAGGCGAGCCTCCTCGAGGGAAGAAGAGGCAGCCCAGCCTCGTTTGGCTCAAGCCCTACTTGGCTGGAGCCGAGTGCGCCTCCAGGGCGGCAGAGCTCCAGCTCTGCTGAGAGGCCCGTTCTGGCAGAGTTGCTGGCGCGAGGCTGCTCTGCCCTGGGCGAGCCTTGCCCAGACTTGCCTCGCTGCTAGGCTTCCTGCCCAGGAAGGAGCAGGCTGCGCGAGGCTGGGAGACGCCACTGGCGCCTTCCTGGCCTCAGCTCCGCTCCTGCCTTGCCTTTGCACCTAGGCCCCAGGCGTCCTTGGGGAGGGCTTAGGGGCCGGTGGCTTGCACACTGCCAAGGGCTCCAGCAGGAAGAGCTCTGTGCGAGGGAAGGGAAGGGCCAGTGCAGGGCTCCTCCAGCGGTTGCTTGGCCGCCCAGGCTCAGCGCCGCACGGAGTGCACCAGGCTGCCAGGGCCCCTGGCTGGGGTCTGCAGCCCCGCACACCCGGAGGCTGACTCCCTGGGCGCCCAGCAGCTGCCTCACACACGTAGCTTCCCTAGCGCTCTCCTCCCCAGCAGAGACGTGTGCAGCTGGTTGGGGCCTGCCCCTGCGTGCCTGGGCTCCCGCCCACAGCCCCAGCTCAGGGCAAGCAGCCCCTGAGCCAAGACCTGCAGGAGGCGCAGAGCGCCCCCACCTGGAAGCCGAGTGAACAGCTGGCGGGGTGGCGAGCCTCCTCGAGGGAAGAAGAGGCAGCCCAGCCTCGTTTGGCTCAAGCCCTACTTGGCTGGAGCCGTGTGCGCCTCCAGGACGGCAGAGCTCCAGCTCTGCTCAGAGGCCCGTTCTGGCAGAGTTGCTGGCGCGAGGCTGCTCTGCCCTGGGCGAGCCTTGCCCAGACTTGCCTCGCTGCTAGGCTTCCTGCCCAGGAAGGAGCAGGCTGCGCGAGGCTGGGAGACGCCACTGGCGCCTTCCTGGCCTCAGCTCCGCTCCTGCCTTGCCTTTGCACCTAGGCCCCATGCGTCCTTGGGGAGGGCTTAGGGGCCGGTGGCTTGCACACTGCCAAGGGCTCCAGCAGGAAGAGCTCTGTGCGAGGGAAGGGAAGGGCCAGTGCAGGGCTCCTCCAGCGGTTGCTTGGCCGCCCAGACTCAGCGCCGCACGGAGTGCACCAGGCTCCCAGGGCCCCTGGCTGGGGTCTGCAGCCCCGCACACCCGGAGGCTGACTCCCTGGGCGCCCAGCAGCTGCCTCACACACGTAGCTTCCCTAGCGCTCTCGTCCCCAGCAGAGACGTGTGCAGCTGGTTGGGGCCTGCCCCTGCGTGCCTGGGCTCCCACCCACAGCCCCAGCTCAGGGCAAGCAGCCCCTGAGCCAAGACCTGCAGGAGGCGCAGAGCGCCCCCACCTGGAAGCCGAGTGAACAGCTGGCGGGGAGGCGAGCCTCCTCGAGGGAAGAAGAGGCAGCCCAGCCTCGTTTGGCTCAAGCCCTACTTGGCTGGAGCCGAGTGCGCCTCCAGGACGGCAGAGCTCCAGGTCTGCTGAGAGGCCCGTTCTGGCAGAGTTGCTGGAGCGAGGCTGCTCTGCCCTGGGCGAGCCTTGCCCAGACTTGCCTCGCTGCTAGGCTTCCTGCCCAGGAAGGAGCAGGCTGGGCGAGGCTGGGAGACGCCACTGGCGCCTTCCTGGCCTCAGCTCTGCTCCTGCCTTGCCTTTGCACCTAGGCCCCAGGCGTCCTTGGGGAGGGCTTAGGGGCCGGTGGCTTGCACACTGCCAAGGGCTCCAGCAGGAAGAGCTCTGTGCGAGGGAAGGGAAGGGCCAGTGCAGGGCTCCTCAAGCGGTTGCTTGGCCGCCCAGGCTCAGCGCCGCACGGAGTGCACCAGGCTTCCAGGGCCCCTGGCTGGGGTCTGCAGCCCCGCACACCCGGAGGCTGACTCCCTGGGCGCCCAGCAGCTGCCTCACACACGTAGCTTCCCTAGCGCTCTCCTCCCCAGCAGAGACGTGTGCAGCTGGTTGGGGCCTGCCCCTGCGTGCCTGGGCTCCCGCCCACAGCCCCAGCTCAGGGCAAGCAGCCCCTGAGCCAAGACCTGCAGGAGGCGCAGAGCGCCACCACCTGGAAGCCGAGTGAACAGCTGGCGGGGAGGCGAGCCTCCTCGAGGGAAGAAGAGGCAGCCCAGCCTCGTTTGGCTCAAGCCCTACTTGGCTGGAGCCGAGTGCGCCTCCAGGACGGCACAGCGCCAGCTCTGCTCAGAGGCCCGTTCTGGCAGAGTTGCTGGCGCGAGGCTGCTCTGCCCTGGGCGAGCCTTGCCCAGACTTGCCTCGCTGCTAGGCTTCCTGCCCAGGAAGGAGCAGGCTGCGCGAGGCTGGGAGACGCCACTGGCGCCTTCCTGGCCTCAGCTCCGCTCCTGCCTTGCCTTTGCACCTAGGCCCCAGGCGTCCTTGGGGAGGGCTTAGGGGCCGGTGGCTTGCACACTGCCAAGGGCTCCAGCAGGAAGAGCTCTGTGCGAGGGAAGGGAAGTGCCAGTGCAGGGCTCCTCCAGCGGTTGCTTGGCCGCCCAGGCTCAGCGCCGCACGGAGTGCACCAGGCTCCCAGGGCCCCTGGCTGGGGTCTGCAGCCCCGCACACCCGGAGGCTGACTCCCTGGGCGCCCAGCTGCTGCCTCACACACGTAGCTTCCCTAGCGCTCTCCTCCCCAGCAGAGACGTGTGCAGCTGGTTGGGGCCTGCCCCTGCGTGCCTGGGCTCCCGCCCACAGCCCCAGCTCAGGGCAAGCAGCCCCTGAGCCAAGACCTGCAGGAGGCGCAGAGCGCCCCCACCTGGAAGCCGAGTGAACAGCTGGCGGGGAGGCGAGCCTCCTCGAGGGAAGAAGAGGCAGCCCAGCCTCGTTTGGCTCAAGCCCTACTTGGCTGGAGCCGTGTGCGCCTCCAGGACGGCAGAGCTCCAGCTCTGCTCAGAGGCCCGTTCTGGCAGAGTGGCTGGCGCGAGGCTGCTCTGCCCTGGGCGAGCCTTGCCCAGACTTGCCTCGCTGCTAGGCTTCCTGCCCAGGAAGGAGCAGGCTGCGCGAGGCTGGGAGACGCCACTGGCGCCTTCCTGGCCTCAGCTCCGTTCCTGCCTTGCCTTTGCACCTAGGCCCCAGGCGTCCTTGGGGAGGGCTTAGGGGCCGGTGGCTTGCACACTGCCAAGGGCTCCAGCAGGAAGAGCTCTGTGCGAGGGAAGGGAAGGGCCAGTGCAGGGCTCCTCCAGCGGTTGCTTGGCCGCCCAGGCTCAGCGCCGCACGGAGTGCACCAGGCTCCCAGGGCCCCTGGCTGGGGTCTGCAGCCCCGCACACCCGGAGGCTGACTCCCTGGGCGCCCAGCAGCTGCCTCACACACGTAGCTTCCCTAGCCCTCTCCTCCCCAGCAGAGACGTGTGCAGCTAGTTGGGGCCTGCCCCTGCGTGCCTGGGCTCCCGCCCACAGCCA
The DNA here is from genome assembly GCF_042477335.2 of Ovis canadensis. Lineage (NCBI taxonomy): Eukaryota > Metazoa > Chordata > Mammalia > Artiodactyla > Bovidae > Ovis > Ovis canadensis. Next base: position 345,020 of record NC_091264.1, read on the forward strand.
CAGCTCAGGGCAAGCAGCCCCTGAGCCAAGACCTGCAGGAGGCGCAGAGCGCCCCCACCTGGAAGCCGAGTGAACAGCTGGCGGGGAGGCGAGCCTCCTCGAGGGAAGAAGAGGCAGCCCAGCCTCGTTTGGCTCAAGCCCTACTTGGCTGGAGCCGAGTGCGCCTCCAGGACGGCAGAGCTCCAGCTCTGCTCAGAGGCCCGTTCTGGCAGAGTTGCTGGCGCGAGGCTGCTCTGCCCTGGGCGAGCCTTGCCCAGACTTGCCTCGCTGCTAGGCTTCCTGCCCAGGAAGGAGCAGGCTGGGCGAGGCTGGGAGACGCCACTGGCGCCTTCCTGGCCTCAGCTCCGCTCCTGCCTTGCCTTTGCACCTAGGCCCCAGGCGTCCTTGGGGAGGGCTTAGGGGCCGGTGGCTTGCACACTGCCAAGGGCTCCAGCAGGAAGAGCTCTGTGCGAGGGAAGGGAAGGGCCAGTGCAGGGCTCCTCCAGCGGTTGCTTGGCCGCCCAGGCTCAGCGCCGCACGGAGTGCACCAGGCTCCCAGGGCCCCTGGCTGGGGTCTGCAGCCCCGCACACCCGGAGGCTGACTCCCTGGGCGCCCAGCAGCTGCCTCACACACGTAGCTTCCCTAGCGCTCTCGTCCCCAGCAGAGACGTGTGCAGCTGGTTGGGGCCTGCCCCTGCGTGCCTGGGCTCCCGCCCACAGCCCCAGCTCAGGGCAAGCAGCCCCTGAGCCAAGACCTGCTGGAGGCGCAGAGCGCCCCCACCTGGAAGCCGAGTGAACAGCTGGCGGGGAGGCGAGCCTCCTCGAGGGAAGAAGAGGCAGCCCAGCCTCGTTTGGCTCAAGCCCTACTTGGCTGGAGCCGAGTGCGCCTCCAGGACGGCACAGCGCCAGCTCTGCTCAGAGGCCCGTTCTGGCAGAGTTGCTGGCGCGAGGCTGCTCTGCCTGGGCGAGCCTTGCCCAGACTTGCCTCGCTGCTAGGCTTCCTGCCCAGGAAGGAGCAGGCTGCGCGAGGCTGGGAGACGCCACTGGCGCCTTCCTGGCCTCAGCTCCGCTCCTGCCTTGCCTTTGCACCTAGGCCCCAGGCGTCCTTGGGGAGGGCTTAGGGGCCGGTGGCTTGCACACTGCCAAGGGCTCCAGCAGGAAGAGCTCTGTGCGAGGGAAGGGAAGTGCCAGTGCAGGGCTCCTCCAGCGGTTGCTTGGCCGCCCAGGCTCAGCGCCGCACGGAGTGCACCAGGCTCCCAGGGCCCCTGGCTGGGGTCTGCAGCCCCGCACACCCGGAGGCTGACTCCCTGGGCGCCCAGCAGCTGCCTCACACACGTAGCTTCCCTAGCGCTCTCCTCCCCAGCAGAGACGTGTGCAGCTGGTTGGGGCCTGCCCCTGCGTGCCTGGGCTCCCGCCCACAGCCCCAGCTCAGGGCAAGCAGCCCCTGAGCCAAGACCTGCAGGAGGCGCAGAGCGCCCCCACCTGGAAGCCGAGTGAACAGCTGGCGGGGAGGCGAGCCTCCTCGAGGGAAGAAGAGGCAGCCCAGCCTCGTTTGGCTCAAGCCCTACTTGGCTGGAGCCGAGTGCGCCTCCAGGACGGCACAGCTCCAGCTCTGCTCAGAGGCCCGATCTGGCAGAGTTGCTGGCGCGAGGCTGCTCTGCCTTGGGCGAGCCTTGCCCAGACTTGCCTCGCTGCTAGGCTTCCTGCCCAGGAAGGAGCACGCTGCGCGAGGCTGGGAGACGCCACTGGCGCCTTCTTGGCCTCAGCTCCGCTCCTGCCTTGCCTTTGCACCTAGGCCCCAGGCGTCCTTGGGGAGGGCTTAGGGGCCGGTGGCTTGCACACTGCCAAGGGCTCCAGCAGGAAGAGCTCTGTGCGAGGGAAGGGAAGGGCCAGTGCAGGGCTCCTCCAGCGGTTGCTTGGCCGCCCAGGCTCAGCGCCGCACGGAGTGCACCAGGCTCCCAGGGCCCCTGGCTGGGGTCTGCAGCCCCGCACACCCGGAGGCTGACTCCCTGGGCGCCCAGCAGCTGCCTCACACACGTAGCTTCCCTAGCGCTCTCGTCCCCAGCAGAGACGTGTGCAGCTGGTTGGGGCCTGCCCCTGCGTGCCTGGGCTCCCACCCACAGCCCCAGGTCAGGGCAAGCAGCCCCTGAGCCAAGACCTGCAGGAGGCGCAGAGCGCCCCCACCTGGAAGCCGAGTGAACAGCTGGCGGGGAGGCGAGCCTCCTCGAGGGAAGAAGAGGCAGCCCAGCCTCGTTTGGCTCAAGCCCTACTTGGCTGGAGCCGAGTGCGCCTCCAGGACGGCAGAGCTCCAGGTCTGCTGAGAGGCCCGTTCTGGCAGAGTTGCTGGAGCGAGGCTGCTCTGCCCTGGGCGAGCCTTGCCCAGACTTGCCTCGCTGCTAGGCTTCCTGCCCAGGAAGGAGCAGGCTGGGCGAGGCTGGGAGACGCCACTGGCGCCTTCCTGGCCTCAGCTCTGCTCCTGCCTTGCCTTTGCACCTAGGCCCCAGGCGTCCTTGGGGAGGGCTTAGGGGCCGGTGGCTTGCACACTGCCAAGGGCTCCAGCAGGAAGAGCTCTGTGCGAGGGAAGGGAAGGGCCAGTGCAGGGCTCCTCAAGCGGTTGCTTGGCCGCCCAGGCTCAGCGCCGCACGGAGTGCACCAGGCTCCCAGGGCCCCTGGCTGGGGTCTGCAGCCCCGCACACCCGGAGGCTGACTCCCTGGGCGCCCAGCAGCTGCCTCACACACGTAGCTTCCCTAGCGCTCTCCTCCCCAGCAGAGACGTGTGCAGCTGGTTGGGGCCTGCCCCTGCGTGCCTGGGCTCCCGCCCACAGCCCCAGCTCAGGGCAAGCAGCCCCTGAGCCAAGACCTGCAGGAGGCGCAGAGCGCCCCCACCTGGAAGCCGAGTGAACAGCTGGCGGGGAGGCGAGCCTCCTCGAGGGAAGAAGAGGCAGCCCAGCCTCGTTTGGCTCAAGCCCTACTTGGCTGGAGCCGAGTGCGCCTCCAGGACGGCACAGCGCCAGCTCTGCTCAGAGGCCCGTTCTGGCAGAGTTGCTGGCGCGAGGCTGCTCTGCCCTGGGCGAGCCTTGCCCAGACTTGCCTCGCTGCTAGGCTTCCTGCCCAGGAAGGAGCAGGCTGCGCGAGGCTGGGAGACGCCACTGGCGCCTTCCTGGCCTCAGCTCCGCTCCTGCCTTGCCTTTGCACCTAGGCCCCAGGCGTCCTTGGGGAGGGCTTAGGGGCCGGTGGCTTGCACACTGCCAAGGGCTCCAGCAGGAAGAGCTCTGTGCGAGGGAAGGGAAGTGCCAGTGCAGGGCTCCTCCAGCGGTTGCTTGGCCGCCCAGGCTCAGCGCCGCACGGAGTGCACCAGGCTCCCAGGGCCCCTGGCTGGGGTCTGCAGCCCCGCACACCCGGAGGCTGACTCCCTGGGCGCCCAGCTGCTGCCTCACACACGTAGCTTCCCTAGCGCTCTCCTCCCCAGCAGAGACGTGTGCAGCTGGTTGGGGCCTGCCCCTGCGTGCCTGGGCTCCCGCCCACAGCCCCAGCTCAGGGCAAGCAGCCCCTGAGCCAAGACCTGCAGGAGGCGCAGAGCGCCCCCACCTGGAAGCCGAGTGAACAGCTGGCGGGGAGGCGAGCCTCCTCGAGGGAAGAAGAGGCAGCCCAGCCTCGTTTGGCTCAAGCCCTACTTGGCTGGAGCCGTGTGCGCCTCCAGGACGGCAGAGCTCCAGCTCTGCTCAGAGGCCCGTTCTGGCAGAGTGGCTGGCGCGAGGCTGCTCTGCCCTGGGCGAGCCTTGCCCAGACTTGCCTCGCTGCTAGGCTTCCTGCCCAGGAAGGAGCAGGCTGCGCGAGGCTGGGAGACGCCACTGGCGCCTTCCTGGCCTCAGCTCCGTTCCTGCCTTGCCTTTGCACCTAGGCCCCAGGCGTCCTTGGGGAGGGCTTAGGGGCCGGTGGCTTGCACACTGCCAAGGGCTCCAGCAGGAAGAGCTCTGTGCGAGGGAAGGGAAGGGCCAGTGCAGGGCTCCTCCAGCGGTTGCTTGGCCGCCCAGGCTCAGCGCCGCACGGAGTGCACCAGGCTCCCAGGGCCCCTGGCTGGGGTCTGCAGCCCCGCACACCCGGAGGCTGACTCCCTGGGCGCCCAGCAGCTGCCTCACACACGTAGCTTCCCTAGCCCTCTCCTCCCCAGCAGAGACGTGTGCAGCTAGTTGGGGCCTGCCCCTGCGTGCCTGGGCTCCCGCCCACAGCCACAGCTCAGGGCAAGCAGCCCCTGAGCCAAGACCTGCAGGAGGCGCAGAGCGCCCCCACCTGGAAGCCGAGTGAACAGCTGGCGGGGAGGCGAGCCTCCTCGAGGGAAGAAGAGGCAGCCCAGCCTCGTTTGGCTCAAGCCCTACTTGGCTGGAGCCGAGTGCGCCTCCAGGACGGCAGAGCTCCAGCTCTGCTCAGAGGCCCGTTCTGGCAGAGTTGCTGGCGCGAGGCTGCTCTGCCCTGGGCGAGCCTTGCCCAGACTTGCCTCGCTGCTAGGCTTCCTGCCCAGGAAGGAGCAGGCTGGGCGAGGCTGGGAGACGCCACTGGCGCCTTCCTGGCCTCAGCTCCGCTCCTGCCTTGCCTTTGCACCTAGGCCCCAGGCGTCCTTGGGGAGGGCTTAGGGGCCGGTGGCTTGCACACTGCCAAGGGCTCCAGCAGGAAGAGCTCTGTGCGAGGGAAGGGAAGGGCCAGTGCAGGGCTCCTCCAGCGGTTGCTTGGCCGCCCAGGCTCAGCGCCGCACGGAGTGCACCAGGCTCCCAGGGCCCCTGGCTGGGGTCTGCAGCCCCGCACACCCGGAGGCTGACTCCCTGGGCGCCCAGCAGCTGCCTCACACACGTAGCTTCCCTAGCGCTCTCGTCCCCAGCAGAGACGTGTGCAGCTGGTTGGGGCCTGCCCCTGCGTGCCTGGGCTCCCGCCCACAGCCCCAGCTCAGGGCAAGCAGCCCCTGAGCCAAGACCTGCTGGAGGCGCAGAGCGCCCCCACCTGGAAGCCGAGTGAACAGCTGGCGGGGAGGCGAGCCTCCTCGAGGGAAGAAGAGGCAGCCCAGCCTCGTTTGGCTCAAGCCCTACTTGGCTGGAGCCGAGTGCGCCTCCAGGACGGCACAGCGCCAGCTCTGCTCAGAGGCCCGTTCTGGCAGAGTTGCTGGCGCGAGGCTGCTCTGCCTGGGCGAGCCTTGCCCAGACTTGCCTCGCTGCTAGGCTTCCTGCCCAGGAAGGAGCAGGCTGCGCGAGGCTGGGAGACGCCACTGGCGCCTTCCTGGCCTCAGCTCCGCTCCTGCCTTGCCTTTGCACCTAGGCCCCAGGCGTCCTTGGGGAGGGCTTAGGGGCCGGTGGCTTGCACACTGCCAAGGGCTCCAGCAGGAAGAGCTCTGTGCGAGGGAAGGGAAGTGCCAGTGCAGGGCTCCTCCAGCGGTTGCTTGGCCGCCCAGGCTCAGCGCCGCACGGAGTGCACCAGGCTCCCAGGGCCCCTGGCTGGGGTCTGCAGCCCCGCACACCCGGAGGCTGACTCCCTGGGCGCCCAGCAGCTGCCTCACACACGTAGCTTCCCTAGCGCTCTCCTCCCCAGCAGAGACGTGTGCAGCTGGTTGGGGCCTGCCCCTGCGTGCCTGGGCTCCCGCCCACAGCCCCAGCTCAGGGCAAGCAGCCCCTGAGCCAAGACCTGCAGGAGGCGCAGAGCGCCCCCACCTGGAAGCCGAGTGAACAGCTGGCGGGGAGGCGAGCCTCCTCGAGGGAAGAAGAGGCAGCCCAGCCTCGTTTGGCTCAAGCCCTACTTGGCTGGAGCCGAGTGCGCCTCCAGGACGGCACAGCTCCAGCTCTGCTCAGAGGCCCGATCTGGCAGAGTTGCTGGCGCGAGGCTGCTCTGCCTTGGGCGAGCCTTGCCCAGACTTGCCTCGCTGCTAGGCTTCCTGCCCAGGAAGGAGCACGCTGCGCGAGGCTGGGAGACGCCACTGGCGCCTTCCTGGCCTCAGCTCCGCTCCTGCCTTGCCTTTGCACCTAGGCCCCAGGCGTCCTTGGGGAGGGCTTAGGGGCCGGTGGCTTGCACACTGCCAAGGGCTCCAGCAGGAAGAGCTCTGTGCGAGGGAAGGGAAGGGCCAGTGCAGGGCTCCTCCAGCGGTTGCTTGGCCGCCCAGGCTCAGCGCCGCACGGAGTGCACCAGGCTCCCAGGGCCCCTGGCTGGGGTCTGCAGCCCCGCACACCCGGAGGCTGACTCCCTGGGCGCCCAGCAGCTGCCTCACACACGTAGCTTCCCTAGCGCTCTCGTCCCCAGCAGAGACGTGTGCAGCTGGTTGGGGCCTGCCCCTGCGTGCCTGGGCTCCCACCCACAGCCCCAGGTCAGGGCAAGCAGCCCCTGAGCCAAGACCTGCAGGAGGCGCAGAGCGCCCCCACCTGGAAGCCGAGTGAACAGCTGGCGGGGAGGCGAGCCTCCTCGAGGGAAGAAGAGGCAGCCCAGCCTCGTTTGGCTCAAGCCCTACTTGGCTGGAGCCGAGTGCGCCTCCAGGACGGCAGAGCTCCAGGTCTGCTGAGAGGCCCGTTCTGGCAGAGTTGCTGGAGCGAGGCTGCTCTGCCCTGGGCGAGCCTTGCCCAGACTTGCCTCGCTGCTAGGCTTCCTGCCCAGGAAGGAGCAGGCTGGGCGAGGCTGGGAGACGCCACTGGCGCCTTCCTGGCCTCAGCTCTGCTCCTGCCTTGCCTTTGCACCTAGGCCCCAGGCGTCCTTGGGGAGGGCTTAGGGGCCGGTGGCTTGCACACTGCCAAGGGCTCCAGCAGGAAGAGCTCTGTGCGAGGGAAGGGAAGGGCCAGTGCAGGGCTCCTCAAGCGGTTGCTTGGCCGCCCAGGCTCAGCGCCGCACGGAGTGCACCAGGCTCCCAGGGCCCCTGGCTGGGGTCTGCAGCCCCGCACACCCGGAGGCTGACTCCCTGGGCGCCCAGCAGCTGCCTCACACACGTAGCTTCCCTAGCGCTCTCCTCCCCAGCAGAGACGTGTGCAGCTGGTTGGGGCCTGCCCCTGCGTGCCTGGGCTCCCGCCCACAGCCCCAGCTCAGGGCAAGCAGCCCCTGAGCCAAGACCTGCAGGAGGCGCAGAGCGCCCCCACCTGGAAGCCGAGTGAACAGCTGGCGGGGAGGCGAGCCTCCTCGAGGGAAGAAGAGGCAGCCCAGCCTCGTTTGGCTCAAGCCCTACTTGGCTGGAGCCGAGTGCGCCTCCAGGACGGCACAGCGCCAGCTCTGCTCAGAGGCCCGTTCTGGCAGAGTTGCTGGCGCGAGGCTGCTCTGCCCTGGGCGAGCCTTGCCCAGACTTGCCTCGCTGCTAGGCTTCCTGCCCAGGAAGGAGCAGGCTGCGCGAGGCTGGGAGACGCCACTGGCGCCTTCCTGGCCTCAGCTCCGCTCCTGCCTTGCCTTTGCACCTAGGCCCCAGGCGTCCTTGGGGAGGGCTTAGGGGCCGGTGGCTTGCACACTGCCAAGGGCTCCAGCAGGAAGAGCTCTGTGCGAGGGAAGGGAAGTGCCAGTGCAGGGCTCCTCCAGCGGTTGCTTGGCCGCCCAGGCTCAGCGCCGCACGGAGTGCACCAGGCTCCCAGGGCCCCTGGCTGGGGTCTGCAGCCCCGCACACCCGGAGGCTGACTCCCTGGGCGCCCAGCTGCTGCCTCACACACGTAGCTTCCCTAGCGCTCTCCTCCCCAGCAGAGACGTGTGCAGCTGGTTGGGGCCTGCCCCTGCGTGCCTGGGCTCCCGCCCACAGCCCCAGCTCAGGGCAAGCAGCCCCTGAGCCAAGACCTGCTGGAGGCGCAGAGCGCCCCCACCTGGAAGCCGAGTGAACAGCTGGCGGGGAGGCGAGCCTCCTCGAGGGAAGAAGAGGCAGCCCAGCCTCGTTTGGCTCAAGCCCTACTTGGCTGGAGCCGTGTGCGCCTCCAGGACGGCAGAGCTCCAGCTCTGCTCAGAGGCCCGTTCTGGCAGAGTGGCTGGCGCGAGGCTGCTCTGCCCTGGGCGAGCCTTGCCCAGACTTGCCTCGCTGCTAGGCTTCCTGCCCAGGAAGGAGCAGGCTGCGCGAGGCTGGGAGACGCCACTGGCGCCTTCCTGGCCTCAGCTCCGTTCCTGCCTTGCCTTTGCACCTAGGCCCCAGGCGTCCTTGGGGAGGGCTTAGGGGCCGGTGGCTTGCACACTGCCAAGGGCTCCAGCAGGAAGAGCTCTGTGCGAGGGAAGGGAAGGGCCAGTGCAGGGCTCCTCCAGCGGTTGCTTGGCCGCCCAGGCTCAGCGCCGCACGGAGTGCACCAGGCTCCCAGGGCCCCTGGCTGGGGTCTGCAGCCCCGCACACCCGGAGGCTGACTCCCTGGGCGCCCAGCAGCTGCCTCACACACGTAGCTTCCCTAGCGCTCTCGTCCCCAGCAGAGACGTGTGCAGCTGGTTGGGGCCTGCCCCTGCGTGCCTGGGCTCCCGCCCACAGCCCCAGCTCAGGGCAAGCAGCCCCTGAGCCAAGACCTGCTGGAGGCGCAGAGCGCCCCCACCTGGAAGCCGAGTGAACAGCTGGCGGGGAGGCGAGCCTCCTCGAGGGAAGAAGAGGCAGCCCAGCCTCGTTTGGCTCAAGCCCTACTTGGCTGGAGCCGAGTGCGCCTCCAGGACGGCACAGCGCAAGCTCTGCTCAGAGGCCCGTTCTGGCAGAGTTGCTGGCGCGAGGCTGCTCTGCCTGGGCGAGCCTTGCCCAGACTTGCCTCGCTGCTAGGCTTCCTGCCCAGGAAGGAGCAGGCTGCGCGAGGCTGGGAGACGCCACTGGCGCCTTCCTGGCCTCAGCTCCGCTCCTGCCTTGCCTTTGCACCTAGGCCCCAGGCGTCCTTGGGGAGGGCTTAGGGGCCGGTGGCTTGCACACTGCCAAGGGCTCCAGCAGGAAGAGCTCTGTGCGAGGGAAGGGAAGTGCCAGTGCAGGGCTCCTCCAGCGGTTGCTTGGCCGCCCAGGCTCAGCGCCGCACGGAGTGCACCAGGCTCCCAGGGCCCCTGGCTGGGGTCTGCAGCCCCGCACACCCGGAGGCTGACTCCCTGGGCGCCCAGCAGCTGCCTCACACACGTAGCTTCCCTAGCGCTCTCCTCCCCAGCAGAGACGTGTGCAGCTGGTTGGGGCCTGCCCCTGCGTGCCTGGGCTCCCGCCCACAGCCCCAGCTCAGGGCAAGCAGCCCCTGAGCCAAGACCTGCAGGAGGCGCAGAGCGCCCCCACCTGGAAGCCGAGTGAACAGCTGGCGGGGAGGCGAGCCTCCTCGAGGGAAGAAGAGGCAGCCCAGCCTCGTTTGGCTCAAGCCCTACTTGGCTGGAGCCGAGTGCGCCTCCAGGACGGCACAGCTCCAGCTCTGCTCAGAGGCCCGATCTGGCAGAGTTGCTGGCGCGAGGCTGCTCTGCCTTGGGCGAGCCTTGCCCAGACTTGCCTCGCTGCTAGGCTTCCTGCCCAGGAAGGAGCACGCTGCGCGAGGCTGGGAGACGCCACTGGCGCCTTCCTGGCCTCAGCTCCGCTCCTGCCTTGCCTTTGCACCTAGGCCCCAGGCGTCCTTGGGGAGGGCTTAGGGGCCGGTGGCTTGCACACTGCCAAGGGCTCCAGCAGGAAGAGCTCTGTGCGAGGGAAGGGAAGGGCCAGTGCAGGGCTCCTCCAGCGGTTGCTTGGCCGCCCAGGCTCAGCGCCGCACGGAGTGCACCAGGCTCCCAGGGCCCCTGGCTGGGGTCTGCAGCCCCGCACACCCGGAGGCTGACTCCCTGGGCGCCCAGCAGCTGCCTCACACACGTAGCTTCCCTAGCGCTCTCGTCCCCAGCAGAGACGTGTGCAGCTGGTTGGGGCCTGCCCCTGCGTGCCTGGGCTCCCACCCACAGCCCCAGGTCAGGGCAAGCAGCCCCTGAGCCAAGACCTGCAGGAGGCGCAGAGCGCCCCCACCTGGAAGCCGAGTGAACAGCTGGCGGGGAGGCGAGCCTCCTCGAGGGAAGAAGAGGCAGCCCAGCCTCGTTTGGCTCAAGCCCTACTTGGCTGGAGCCGAGTGCGCCTCCAGGACGGCAGAGCTCCAGGTCTGCTGAGAGGCCCGTTCTGGCAGAGTTGCTGGAGCGAGGCTGCTCTGCCCTGGGCGAGCCTTGCCCAGACTTGCCTCGCTGCTAGGCTTCCTGCCCAGGAAGGAGCAGGCTGGGCGAGGCTGGGAGACGCCACTGGCGCCTTCCTGGCCTCAGCTCTGCTCCTGCCTTGCCTTTGCACCTAGGCCCCAGGCGTCCTTGGGGAGGGCTTAGGGGCCGGTGGCTTGCACACTGCCAAGGGCTCCAGCAGGAAGAGCTCTGTGCGAGGGAAGGGAAGGGCCAGTGCAGGGCTCCTCAAGCGGTTGCTTGGCCGCCCAGGCTCAGCGCCGCACGGAGTGCACCAGGCTCCCAGGGCCCCTGGCTGGGGTCTGCAGCCCCGCACACCCGGAGGCTGACTCCCTGGGCGCCCAGCAGCTGCCTCACACACGTAGCTTCCCTAGCGCTCTCCTCCCCAGCAGAGACGTGTGCAGCTGGTTGGGGCCTGCCCCTGCGTGCCTGGGCTCCCGCCCACAGCCCCAGCTCAGGGCAAGCAGCCCCTGAGCCAAGACCTGCAGGAGGCGCAGAGCGCCCCCACCTGGAAGCCGAGTGAACAGCTGGCGGGGAGGCGAGCCTCCTCGAGGGAAGAAGAGGCAGCCCAGCCTCGTTTGGCTCAAGCCCTACTTGGCTGGAGCCGAGTGCGCCTCCAGGACGGCACAGCGCCAGCTCTGCTCAGAGGCCCGTTCTGGCAGAGTTGCTGGCGCGAGGCTGCTCTGCCCTGGGCGAGCCTTGCCCAGACTTGCCTCGCTGCTAGGCTTCCTGCCCAGGAAGGAGCAGGCTGCGCGAGGCTGGGAGACGCCACTGGCGCCTTCCTGGCCTCAGCTCCGCTCCTGCCTTGCCTTTGCACCTAGGCCCCAGGCGTCCTTGGGGAGGGCTTAGGGGCCGGTGGCTTGCACACTGCCAAGGGCTCCAGCAGGAAGAGCTCTGTGCGAGGGAAGGGAAGTGCCAGTGCAGGGCTCCTCCAGCGGTTGCTTGGCCGCCCAGGCTCAGCGCCGCACGGAGTGCACCAGGCTCCCAGGGCCCCTGGCTGGGGTCTGCAGCCCCGCACACCCGGAGGCTGACTCCCTGGGCGCCCAGCTGCTGCCTCACACACGTAGCTTCCCTAGCGCTCTCCTCCCCAGCAGAGACGTGTGCAGCTGGTTGGGGCCTGCCCCTGCGTGCCTGGGCTCCCGCCCACAGCCCCAGCTCAGGGCAAGCAGCCCCTGAGCCAAGACCTGCAGGAGGCGCAGAGCGCCCCCACCTGGAAGCCGAGTGAACAGCTGGCGGGGAGGCGAGCCTCCTCGAGGGAAGAAGAGGCAGCCCAGCCTCGTTTGGCTCAAGCCCTACTTGGCTGGAGCCGTGTGCGCCTCCAGGACGGCAGAGCTCCAGCTCTGCTCAGAGGCCCGTTCTGGCAGAGTGGCTGGCGCGAGGCTGCTCTGCCCTGGGCGAGCCTTGCCCAGACTTGCCTCGCTGCTAGGCTTCCTGCCCAGGAAGGAGCAGGCTGCGCGAGGCTGGGAGACGCCACTGGCGCCTTCCTGGCCTCAGCTCCGTTCCTGCCTTGCCTTTGCACCTAGGCCCCAGGCGTCCTTGGGGAGGGCTTAGGGGCCGGTGGCTTGCACACTGCCAAGGGCTCCAGCAGGAAGAGCTCTGTGCGAGGGAAGGGAAGGGCCAGTGCAGGGCTCCTCCAGCGGTTGCTTGGCCGCCCAGGCTCAGCGCCGCACGGAGTGCACCAGGCTCCCAGGGCCCCTGGCTGGGGTCTGCAGCCCCGCACACCCGGAGGCTGACTCCCTGGGCGCCCAGCAGCTGCCTCACACACGTAGCTTCCCTAGCCCTCTCCTCCCCAGCAGAGACGTGTGCAGCTAGTTGGGGCCTGCCCCTGCGTGCCTGGGCTCCCGCCCACAGCCACAGCTCAGGGCAAGCAGCCCCTGAGCCAAGACCTGCAGGAGGCGCAGAGCGCCCCCACCTGGAAGCCGAGTGAACAGCTGGCGGGGAGGCGAGCCTCCTCGAGGGAAGAAGAGGCAGCCCAGCCTCGTTTGGCTCAAGCCCTACTTGGCTGGAGCCGAGTGCGCCTCCAGGACGGCAGAGCTCCAGCTCTGCTCAGAGGCCCGTTCTGGCAGAGTTGCTGGCGCGAGGCTGCTCTGCCCTGGGCGAGCCTTGCCCAGACTTGCCTCGCTGCTAGGCTTCCTGCCCAGGAAGGAGCAGGCTGGGCGAGGCTGGGAGACGCCACTGGCGCCTTCCTGGCCTCAGCTCCGCTCCTGCCTTGCCTTTGCACCTAGGCCCCAGGCGTCCTTGGGGAGGGCTTAGGGGCCGGTGGCTTGCACACTGCCAAGGGCTCCAGCAGGAAGAGCTCTGTGCGAGGGAAGGGAAGGGCCAGTGCAGGGCTCCTCCAGCGGTTGCTTGGCCGCCCAGGCTCAGCGCCGCACGGAGTGCACCAGGCTCCCAGGGCCCCTGGCTGGGGTCTGCAGCCCCGCACACCCGGAGGCTGACTCCCTGGGCGCCCAGCAGCTGCCTCACACACGTAGCTTCCCTAGCGCTCTCGTCCCCAGCAGAGACGTGTGCAGCTGGTTGGGGCCTGCCCCTGCGTGCCTGGGCTCCCGCCCACAGCCCCAGCTCAGGGCAAGCAGCCCCTGAGCCAAGACCTGCTGGAGGCGCAGAGCGCCCCCACCTGGAAGCCGAGTGAACAGCTGGCGGGGAGGCGAGCCTCCTCGAGGGAAGAAGAGGCAGCCCAGCCTCGTTTGGCTCAAGCCCTACTTGGCTGGAGCCGAGTGCGCCTCCAGGACGGCACAGCGCCAGCTCTGCTCAGAGGCCCGTTCTGGCAGAGTTGCTGGCGCGAGGCTGCTCTGCCTGGGCGAGCCTTGCCCAGACTTGCCTCGCTGCTAGGCTTCCTGCCCAGGAAGGAGCAGGCTGCGCGAGGCTGGGAGACGCCACTGGCGCCTTCCTGGCCTCAGCTCCGCTCCTGCCTTGCCTTTGCACCTAGGCCCCAGGCGTCCTTGGGGAGGGCTTAGGGGCCGGTGGCTTGCACACTGCCAAGGGCTCCAGCAGGAAGAGCTCTGTGCGAGGGAAGGGAAGTGCCAGTGCAGGGCTCCTCCAGCGGTTGCTTGGCCGCCCAGGCTCAGCGCCGCACGGAGTGCACCAGGCTCCCAGGGCCCCTGGCTGGGGTCTGCAGCCCCGCACACCCGGAGGCTGACTCCCTGGGCGCCCAGCAGCTGCCTCACACACGTAGCTTCCCTAGCGCTCTCCTCCCCAGCAGAGACGTGTGCAGCTGGTTGGGGCCTGCCCCTGCGTGCCTGGGCTCCCGCCCACAGCCCCAGCTCAGGGCAAGCAGCCCCTGAGCCAAGACCTGCAGGAGGCGCAGAGCGCCCCCACCTGGAAGCCGAGTGAACAGCTGGCGGGGAGGCGAGCCTCCTCGAGGGAAGAAGAGGCAGCCCAGCCTCGTTTGGCTCAAGCCCTACTTGGCTGGAGCCGAGTGCGCCTCCAGGACGGCACAGCTCCAGCTCTGCTCAGAGGCCCGATCTGGCAGAGTTGCTGGCGCGAGGCTGCTCTGCCTTGGGCGAGCCTTGCCCAGACTTGCCTCGCTGCTAGGCTTCCTGCCCAGGAAGGAGCACGCTGCGCGAGGCTGGGAGACGCCACTGGCGCCTTCCTGGCCTCAGCTCCGCTCCTGCCTTGCCTTTGCACCTAGGCCCCAGGCGTCCTTGGGGAGGGCTTAGGGGCCGGTGGCTTGCACACTGCCAAGGGCTCCAGCAGGAAGAGCTCTGTGCGAGGGAAGGGAAGGGCCAGTGCAGGGCTCCTCCAGCGGTTGCTTGGCCGCCCAGGCTCAGCGCCGCACGGAGTGCACCAGGCTCCCAGGGCCCCTGGCTGGGGTCTGCAGCCCCGCACACCCGGAGGCTGACTCCCTGGGCGCCCAGCAGCTGCCTCACACACGTAGCTTCCCTAGCGCTCTCGTCCCCAGCAGAGACGTGTGCAGCTGGTTGGGGCCTGCCCCTGCGTGCCTGGGCTCCCACCCACAGCCCCAGGTCAGGGCAAGCAGCCCCTGAGCCAAGACCTGCAGGAGGCGCAGAGCGCCCCCACCTGGAAGCCGAGTGAACAGCTGGCGGGGAGGCGAGCCTCCTCGAGGGAAGAAGAGGCAGCCCAGCCTCGTTTGGCTCAAGCCCTACTTGGCTGGAGCCGAGTGCGCCTCCAGGACGGCAGAGCTCCAGGTCTGCTGAGAGGCCCGTTCTGGCAGAGTTGCTGGAGCGAGGCTGCTCTGCCCTGGGCGAGCCTTGCCCAGACTTGCCTCGCTGCTAGGCTTCCTGCCCAGGAAGGAGCAGGCTGGGCGAGGCTGGGAGACGCCACTGGCGCCTTCCTGGCCTCAGCTCTGCTCCTGCCTTGCCTTTGCACCTAGGCCCCAGGCGTCCTTGGGGAGGGCTTAGGGGCCGGTGGCTTGCACACTGCCAAGGGCTCCAGCAGGAAGAGCTCTGTGCGAGGGAAGGGAAGGGCCAGTGCAGGGCTCCTCAAGCGGTTGCTTGGCCGCCCAGGCTCAGCGCCGCACGGAGTGCACCAGGCTCCCAGGGCCCCTGGCTGGGCTCTGCAGCCCCGCACACCCGGAGGCTGACTCCCTGGGCGCCCAGCAGCTGCCTCACACACGTAGCTTCCCTAGCGCTCTCCTCCCCAGCAGAGACGTGTGCAGCTGGTTGGGGCCTGCCCCTGCGTGCCTGGGCTCCCGCCCACAGCCCCAGCTCAGGGCAAGCAGCCCCTGAGCCAAGACCTGCAGGAGGCGCAGAGCGCCCCCACCTGGAAGCCGAGTGAACAGCTGGCGGGGAGGCGAGCCTCCTCGAGGGAAGAAGAGGCAGCCCAGCCTCGTTTGGCTCAAGCCCTACTTGGCTGGAGCCGAGTGCGCCTCCAGGACGGCACAGCGCCAGCTCTGCTCAGAGGCCCGTTCTGGCAGAGTTGCTGGCGCGAGGCTGCTCTGCCCTGGGCGAGCCTTGCCCAGACTTGCCTCGCTGCTAGGCTTCCTGCCCAGGAAGGAGCAGGCTGCGCGAGGCTGGGAGACGCCACTGGCGCCTTCCTGGCCTCAGCTCCGCTCCTGCCTTGCCTTTGCACCTAGGCCCCAGGCGTCCTTGGGGAGGGCTTAGGGGCCGGTGGCTTGCACACTGCCAAGGGCTCCAGCAGGAAGAGCTCTGTGCGAGGGAAGGGAAGTGCCAGTGCAGGGCTCCTCCAGCGGTTGCTTGGCCGCCCAGGCTCAGCGCCGCACGGAGTGCACCAGGCTCCCAGGGCCCCTGGCTGGGGTCTGCAGCCCCGCACACCCGGAGGCTGACTCCCTGGGCGCCCAGCTGCTGCCTCACACACGTAGCTTCCCTAGCGCTCTCCTCCCCAGCAGAGACGTGTGCAGCTGGTTGGGGCCTGCCCCTGCGTGCCTGGGCTCCCGCCCACAGCCCCAGCTCAGGGCAAGCAGCCCCTGAGCCAAGACCTGCAGGAGGCGCAGAGCGCCCCCACCTGGAAGCCGAGTGAACAGCTGGCGGGGAGGCGAGCCTCCTCGAGGGAAGAAGAGGCAGCCCAGCCTCGTTTGGCTCAAGCCCTACTTGGCTGGAGCCGAGTGCGCCTCCAGGACGGCAGAGCTCCAGCTCTGCTGAGAGGCCCGTTCTGGCAGAGTTGCTGGCGCGAGGCTGCTCTGCCCTGGGCGAGCCTTGCCCAGACTTGCCTCGCTGCTAGGCTTCCTGCCCAGGAAGGAGCAGGCTGCGCGAGGCTGGGAGACGCCACTGGCGCCTTCCTGGCCTCAGCTCCGCTCCTGCCTTGCCTTTGCACCTAGGCCCCAGGCGTCCTTGGGGAGGGCTTAGGGGCCGGTGGCTTGCACACTGCCAAGGGCTCCAGCAGGAATAGCTCTGTGCGAGGGAAGGGAAGGGCCAGTGCAGGGCTCCTCCAGCGGTTGCTTGGCCGCCCAGGCTCAGCGCCGCACGGAGTGCACCAGGCTGCCAGGGCCCCTGGCTGGGGTTTGCAGCCCCGCACACCCGGAGGCTGACTCCCTGGGCGCCCAGCAGCTGCCTCACACACGTAGCTTCCCTAGCGCTCTCCTCCCCAGCAGAGACGTGTGCAGCTGGTTGGGGCCTGCCCCTGCGTGCCTGGGCTCCCGCCCACAGCCCCAGCTCAGGGCAAGCAGCCCCTGAGCCAAGACCTGCAGGAGGCGCAGAGCGCCCCCACCTGGAAGCCGAGTGAACAGCTGGCGGGGTGGCGAGCCTCCTCGAGGGAAGAAGAGGCAGCCCAGCCTCGTTTGGCTCAAGCCCTACTTGGCTGGAGCCGTGTGCGCCTCCAGGACGGCAGAGCTCCAGCTCTGCTCAGAGGCCCGTTCTGGCAGAGTGGCTGGCGCGAGGCTGCTCTGCCCTGGGCGAGCCTTGCCCAGACTTGCCTCGCTGCTAGGCTTCCTGCCCAGGAAGGAGCAGGCTGCGCGAGGCTGGGAGACGCCACTGGCGCCTTCCTGGCCTCAGCTCCGTTCCTGCCTTGCCTTTGCACCTAGGCCCCAGGCGTCCTTGGGGAGGGCTTAGGGGCCGGTGGCTTGCACACTGCCAAGGGCTCCAGCAGGAAGAGCTCTGTGCGAGGGAAGGGAAGGGCCAGTGCAGGGCTCCTCCAGCGGTTGCTTGGCCGCCCAGGCTCAGCGCCGCACGGAGTGCACCAGGCTCCCAGGGCCCCTGGCTGGGGTCTGCAGCCCCGCACACCCGGAGGCTGACTCCCTGGGCGCCCAGCAGCTGCCTCACACACGTAGCTTCCCTAGCCCTCTCCTCCCCAGCAGAGACGTGTGCAGCTAGTTGGGGCCTGCCCCTGCGTGCCTGGGCTCCCGCCCACAGCCACAGCTCAGGGCAAGCAGCCCCTGAGCCAAGACCTGCAGGAGGCGCAGAGCGCCCCCACCTGGAAGCCGAGTGAACAGCTGGCGGGGAGGCGAGCCTCCTCGAGGGAAGAAGAGGCAGCCCAGCCTCGTTTGGCTCAAGCCCTACTTGGCTGGAGCCGAGTGCGCCTCCAGGACGGCAGAGCACCAGCTCTGCTCAGAGGCCCGTTCTGGCAGAGTTGCTGGCGCGAGGCTGCTCTGCCCTGGGCGAGCCTTGCCCAGACTTGCCTCGCTGCTAGGCTTCCTGCCCAGGAAGGAGCAGGCTGGGCGAGGCTGGGAGACGCCACTGGCGCCTTCCTGGCCTCAGCTCCGCTCCTGCCTTGCCTTTGCACCTAGGCCCCAGGCGTCCTTGGGGAGGGCTTAGGGGCCGGTGGCTTGCACACTGCCAAGGGCTCCAGCAGGAAGAGCTCTGTGCGAGGGAAGGGAAGGGCCAGTGCAGGGCTCCTCCAGCGGTTGCTTGGCCGCCCAGGCTCAGCGCCGCACGGAGTGCACCAGGCTCCCAGGGCCCCTGGCTGGGGTCTGCAGCCCCGCACACCCGGAGGCTGACTCCCTGGGCGCCCAGCAGCTGCCTCACACACGTAGCTTCCCTAGCGCTCTCCTCCCCAGCAGAGACGTGTGCAGCTGGTTGGGGCCTGCCCCTGCGTGCCTGGGCTCCCACCCACAGCCCCAGGTCAGGGCAAGCAGCCCCTGAGCCAAGACCTGCAGGAGGCGCAGAGCGCCCCCACCTGGAAGCCGAGTGAACAGCTGGCGGGGAGGCGAGCCTCCTCGAGGGAAGAAGAGGCAGCCCAGCCTCGTTTGGCTCAAGCCCTACTTGGCTGGAGCCGAGTGCGCCTCCAGGACGGCAGAGCTCCAGGTCTGCTGAGAGGCCCGTTCTGGCAGAGTTGCTGGAGCGAGGCTGCTCTGCCCTGGGCGAGCCTTGCCCAGACTTGCCTCGCTGCTAGGCTTCCTGCCCAGGAAGGAGCAGGCTGGGCGAGGCTGGGAGACGCCACTGGCGCCTTCCTGGCCTCAGCTCTGCTCCTGCCTTGCCTTTGCACCTAGGCCCCAGGCGTCCTTGGGGAGGGCTTAGGGGCCGGTGGCTTGCACACTGCCAAGGGCTCCAGCAGGAAGAGCTCTGTGCGAGGGAAGGGAAGGGCCAGTGCAGGGCTCCTCAAGCGGTTGCTTGGCCGCCCAGGCTCAGCGCCGCACGGAGTGCACCAGGCTCCCAGGGCCCCTGGCTGGGGTCTGCAGCCCCGCACACCCGGAGGCTGACTCCCTGGGCGCCCAGCAGCTGCCTCACACACGTAGCTTCCCTAGCGCTCTCCTCCCCAGCAGAGACGTGTGCAGCTGGTTGGGGCCTGCCCCTGCGTGCCTGGGCTCCCGCCCACAGCCCCAGCTCAGGGCAAGCAGCCCCTGAGCCAAGACCTGCTGGAGGCGCAGAGCGCCCCCACCTGGAAGCCGAGTGAACAGCTGGCGGGGAGGCGAGCCTCCTCGAGGGAAGAAGAGGCAGCCCAGCCTCGTTTGGCTCAAGCCCTACTTGGCTGGAGCCGAGTGCGCCTCCAGGACGGCACAGCGCCAGCTCTGCTCAGAGGCCCGTTCTGGCAGAGTTGCTGGCGCGAGGCTGCTCTGCCTGGGCGAGCCTTGCCCAGACTTGCCTCGCTGCTAGGCTTCCTGCCCAGGAAGGAGCAGGCTGCGCGAGGCTGGGAGACGCCACTGGCGCCTTCCTGGCCTCAGCTCCGCTCCTGCCTTGCCTTTGCACCTAGGCCCCAGGCGTCCTTGGGGAGGGCTTAGGGGCCGGTGGCTTGCACACTGCCAAGGGCTCCAGCAGGAAGAGCTCTGTGCGAGGGAAGGGAAGTGCCAGTGCAGGGCTCCTCCAGCGGTTGCTTGGCCGCCCAGGCTCAGCGCCGCACGGAGTGCACCAGGCTCCCAGGGCCCCTGGCTGGGGTCTGCAGCCCCGCACACCCGGAGGCTGACTCCCTGGGCGCCCAGCAGCTGCCTCACACACGTAGCTTCCCTAGCGCTCTCCTCCCCAGCAGAGACGTGTGCAGCTGGTTGGGGCCTGCCCCTGCGTGCCTGGGCTCCCGCCCACAGCCCCAGCTCAGGGCAAGCAGCCCCTGAGCCAAGACCTGCAGGAGGCGCAGAGCGCCCCCACCTGGAAGCCGAGTGAACAGCTGGCGGGGAGGCGAGCCTCCTCGAGGGAAGAAGAGGCAGCCCAGCCTCGTTTGGCTCAAGCCCTACTTGGCTGGAGCCGAGTGCGCCTCCAGGACGGCACAGCTCCAGCTCTGCTCAGAGGCCCGATCTGGCAGAGTTGCTGGCGCGAGGCTGCTCTGCCTTGGGCGAGCCTTGCCCAGACTTGCCTCGCTGCTAGGCTTCCTGCCCAGGAAGGAGCACGCTGCGCGAGGCTGGGAGACGCCACTGGCGCCTTCCTGGCCTCAGCTCCGCTCCTGCCTTGCCTTTGCACCTAGGCCCCAGGCGTCCTTGGGGAGGGCTTAGGGGCCGGTGGCTTGCACACTGCCAAGGGCTCCAGCAGGAAGAGCTCTGTGCGAGGGAAGGGAAGGGCCAGTGCAGGGCTCCTCCAGCGGTTGCTTGGCCGCCCAGGCTCAGCGCCGCACGGAGTGCACCAGGCTCCCAGGGCCCCTGGCTGGGGTCTGCAGCCCCGCACACCCGGAGGCTGACTCCCTGGGCGCCCAGCAGCTGCCTCACACACGTAGCTTCCCTAGCGCTCTCCTCCCCAGCAGAGACGTGTGCAGCTGGTTGGGGCCTGCCCCTGCGTGCCTGGGCTCCCGCCCACAGCCCCAGCTCAGGGCAAGCAGCCCCTGAGCCAAGACCTGCAGGAGGCGCAGAGCGCCCCCACCTGGAAGCCGAGTGAACAGCTGGCGGGGAGGCGGGCCTCCTCGAGGGAAGAAGAGGCAGCCCAGCCTCGTTTGGCTCAAGCCCTACTTGGCTGGAGCCGAGTGCGCCTCCAGGACGGCAGAGCTCCAGCTCTGCTCAGAGGCCCGTTCTGGCAGAGTTGCTGGCGCGAGGCTGCTCTGCCCTGGGCGAGCCTTGCCCAGACTTGCCTCGCTGCTAGGCTTCCTGCCCAGGAAGGAGCAGGCTGCGCGAGGCTGGGAGACGCCACTGGCGCCTTCCTGGCCTTAGCTCCGCTCCTGCCTTGCCTTTGCACCTAGGCCCCAGGCGTCCTTGGGGAGGGCTTAGGGGCCGGTGGCTTGCACACTCCTAAGGGCTCCAGCAGGAAGAGCTCTGTGCGAGGGAAGGGAAGGGCCAGTGCAGGGCTCCTCCAGCGGTTGCTTGGCCGCCCAGGCTCAGCGCCGCACGGAGTGCACCAGGCTGCCAGGGCCCCTGGCTGGGGTCTGCAGCCCCGCACACCCGGAGGCTGACTCCCTGGGCGCCCAGCAGCTGCCTCACACACGTAGCTTCCCTAGCGCTCTCCTCCCCAGCAGAGACGTGTGCAGCTGGTTGGGGCCTGCCCCTGCGTGCCTGGGCTCCCGCCCACAGCCACAGCTCAGGGCAAGCAGCCCCTGAGCCAAGACCTGCAGGAGGCGCAGAGCGCCCCCACCTGGAAGCCGAGTGAACAGCTGGCGGGGAGGCGAGCCTCCTCGAGGGAAGAAGAGGCAGCCCAGCCTCGTTTGGCTCAAGCCCTACTTGGCTGGAGCCGAGTGCGCCTCCAGGACGGCAGAGCTCCAGGTCTGCTGAGAGGCCCGTTCTGGCAGAGTTGCTGGAGCGAGGCTGCTCTGCCCTGGGCGAGCCTTGCCCAGACTTGCCTCGCTGCTAGGCTTCCTGCCCAGGAAGGAGCAGGCTGGGCGAGGCTGGGAGACGCCACTGGCGCCTTCCTGGCCTCAGCTCCGCTCCTGCCTTGCCTTTGCACCTAGGCCCCAGGCGTCCTTGGGGAGGGCTTAGGGGCCGGTGGCTTGCACACTGCCAAGGGCTCCAGCAGGAAGAGCTCTGTGCGAGGGAAGGGAAGGGCCAGTGCAGGGCTCCTCCAGCGGTTGCTTGGCCGCCCAGGCTCAGCGCCGCACGGAGTGCACCAGGCTCCCAGGGCCCCTGGCTGGGGTCTGCAGCCCCGCACACCCGGAGGCTGACTCCCTGGGCGCCCAGCAGCTGCCTCACACACGTAGCTTCCCTAGCCCTCTCCTCCCCAGCAGAGACGTGTGCAGCTAGTTGGGGCCTGCCCCTGCGTGCCTGGGCTCCCGCCCACAGCCACAGCTCAGGGCAAGCAGCCCCTGAGCCAAGACCTGCAGGAGGCGCAGAGCGCCCCCACCTGGAAGCCGAGTGAACAGCTGGCGGGGAGGCGAGCCTCCTCGAGGGAAGAAGAGGCAGCCCAGCCTCGTTTGGCTCAAGCCCTACTTGGCTGGAGCCGAGTGCGCCTCCAGGACGGCAGAGCTCCAGCTCTGCTCAGAGGCCCGTTCTGGCAGAGTTGCTGGCGCGAGGCTGCTCTGCCCTGGGCGAGCCTTGCCCAGACTTGCCTCGCTGCTAGGCTTCCTGCCCAGGAAGGAGCAGGCTGGGCGAGGCTGGGAGACGCCACTGGCGCCTTCCTGGCCTCAGCTCCGCTCCTGCCTTGCCTTTGCACCTAGGCCCCAGGCGTCCTTGGGGAGGGCTTAGGGGCCGGTGGCTTGCACACTGCCAAGGGCTCCAGCAGGAAGAGCTCTGTGCGAGGGAAGGGAAGGGCCAGTGCAGGGCTCCTCCAGCGGTTGCTTGGCCGCCCAGGCTCAGCGCCGCACGGAGTGCACCAGGCTCCCAGGGCCCCTGGCTGGGGTCTGCAGCCCCGCACACCCGGAGGCTGACTCCCTGGGCGCCCAGCAGCTGCCTCACACACGTAGCTTCCCTAGCGCTCTCGTCCCCAGCAGAGACGTGTGCAGCTGGTTGGGGCCTGCCCCTGCGTGCCTGGGCTCCCGCCCACAGCCCCAGCTCAGGGCAAGCAGCCCCTGAGCCAAGACCTGCTGGAGGCGCAGAGCGCCCCCACCTGGAAGCCGAGTGAACAGCTGGCGGGGAGGCGAGCCTCCTCGAGGGAAGAAGAGGCAGCCCAGCCTCGTTTGGCTCAAGCCCTACTTGGCTGGAGCCGAGTGCGCCTCCAGGACGGCACAGCGCCAGCTCTGCTCAGAGGCCCGTTCTGGCAGAGTTGCTGGCGCGAGGCTGCTCTGCCTGGGCGAGCCTTGCCCAGACTTGCCTCGCTGCTAGGCTTCCTGCCCAGGAAGGAGCAGGCTGCGCGAGGCTGGGAGACGCCACTGGCGCCTTCCTGGCCTCAGCTCCGCTCCTGCCTTGCCTTTGCACCTAGGCCCCAGGCGTCCTTGGGGAGGGCTTAGGGGCCGGTGGCTTGCACACTGCCAAGGGCTCCAGCAGGAAGAGCTCTGTGCGAGGGAAGGGAAGTGCCAGTGCAGGGCTCCTCCAGCGGTTGCTTGGCCGCCCAGGCTCAGCGCCGCACGGAGTGCACCAGGCTCCCAGGGCCCCTGGCTGGGGTCTGCAGCCCCGCACACCCGGAGGCTGACTCCCTGGGCGCCCAGCAGCTGCCTCACACACGTAGCTTCCCTAGCGCTCTCCTCCCCAGCAGAGACGTGTGCAGCTGGTTGGGGCCTGCCCCTGCGTGCCTGGGCTCCCGCCCACAGCCCCAGCTCAGGGCAAGCAGCCCCTGAGCCAAGACCTGCAGGAGGCGCAGAGCGCCCCCACCTGGAAGCCGAGTGAACAGCTGGCGGGGAGGCGAGCCTCCTCGAGGGAAGAAGAGGCAGCCCAGCCTCGTTTGGCTCAAGCCCTACTTGGCTGGAGCCGAGTGCGCCTCCAGGACGGCACAGCTCCAGCTCTGCTCAGAGGCCCGATCTGGCAGAGTTGCTGGCGCGAGGCTGCTCTGCCTTGGGCGAGCCTTGCCCAGACTTGCCTCGCTGCTAGGCTTCCTGCCCAGGAAGGAGCACGCTGCGCGAGGCTGGGAGACGCCACTGGCGCCTTCCTGGCCTCAGCTCCGCTCCTGCCTTGCCTTTGCACCTAGGCCCCAGGCGTCCTTGGGGAGGGCTTAGGGGCCGGTGGCTTGCACACTGCCAAGGGCTCCAGCAGGAAGAGCTCTGTGCGAGGGAAGGGAAGGGCCAGTGCAGGGCTCCTCCAGCGGTTGCTTGGCCGCCCAGGCTCAGCGCCGCACGGAGTGCACCAGGCTCCCAGGGCCCCTGGCTGGGGTCTGCAGCCCCGCACACCCGGAGGCTGACTCCCTGGGCGCCCAGCAGCTGCCTCACACACGTAGCTTCCCTAGCGCTCTCGTCCCCAGCAGAGACGTGTGCAGCTGGTTGGGGCCTGCCCCTGCGTGCCTGGGCTCCCACCCACAGCCCCAGGTCAGGGCAAGCAGCCCCTGAGCCAAGACCTGCAGGAGGCGCAGAGCGCCCCCACCTGGAAGCCGAGTGAACAGCTGGCGGGGAGGCGAGCCTCCTCGAGGGAAGAAGAGGCAGCCCAGCCTCGTTTGGCTCAAGCCCTACTTGGCTGGAGCCGAGTGCGCCTCCAGGACGGCAGAGCTCCAGGTCTGCTGAGAGGCCCGTTCTGGCAGAGTTGCTGGAGCGAGGCTGCTCTGCCCTGGGCGAGCCTTGCCCAGACTTGCCTCGCTGCTAGGCTTCCTGCCCAGGAAGGAGCAGGCTGGGCGAGGCTGGGAGACGCCACTGGCGCCTTCCTGGCCTCAGCTCTGCTCCTGCCTTGCCTTTGCACCTAGGCCCCAGGCGTCCTTGGGGAGGGCTTAGGGGCCGGTGGCTTGCACACTGCCAAGGGCTCCAGCAGGAAGAGCTCTGTGCGAGGGAAGGGAAGGGCCAGTGCAGGGCTCCTCAAGCGGTTGCTTGGCCGCCCAGGCTCAGCGCCGCACGGAGTGCACCAGGCTCCCAGGGCCCCTGGCTGGGCTCTGCAGCCCCGCACACCCGGAGGCTGACTCCCTGGGCGCCCAGCAGCTGCCTCACACACGTAGCTTCCCTAGCGCTCTCCTCCCCAGCAGAGACGTGTGCAGCTGGTTGGGGCCTGCCCCTGCGTGCCTGGGCTCCCGCCCACAGCCCCAGCTCAGGGCAAGCAGCCCCTGAGCCAAGACCTGCAGGAGGCGCAGAGCGCCCCCACCTGGAAGCCGAGTGAACAGCTGGCGGGGAGGCGAGCCTCCTCGAGGGAAGAAGAGGCAGCCCAGCCTCGTTTGGCTCAAGCCCTACTTGGCTGGAGCCGAGTGCGCCTCCAGGACGGCACAGCGCCAGCTCTGCTCAGAGGCCCGTTCTGGCAGAGTTGCTGGCGCGAGGCTGCTCTGCCCTGGGCGAGCCTTGCCCAGACTTGCCTCGCTGCTAGGCTTCCTGCCCAGGAAGGAGCAGGCTGCGCGAGGCTGGGAGACGCCACTGGCGCCTTCCTGGCCTCAGCTCCGCTCCTGCCTTGCCTTTGCACCTAGGCCCCAGGCGTCCTTGGGGAGGGCTTAGGGGCCGGTGGCTTGCACACTGCCAAGGGCTCCAGCAGGAAGAGCTCTGTGCGAGGGAAGGGAAGTGCCAGTGCAGGGCTCCTCCAGCGGTTGCTTGGCCGCCCAGGCTCAGCGCCGCACGGAGTGCACCAGGCTCCCAGGGCCCCTGGCTGGGGTCTGCAGCCCCGCACACCCGGAGGCTGACTCCCTGGGCGCCCAGCTGCTGCCTCACACACGTAGCTTCCCTAGCGCTCTCCTCCCCAGCAGAGACGTGTGCAGCTGGTTGGGGCCTGCCCCTGCGTGCCTGGGCTCCCGCCCACAGCCCCAGCTCAGGGCAAGCAGCCCCTGAGCCAAGACCTGCAGGAGGCGCAGAGCGCCCCCACCTGGAAGCCGAGTGAACAGCTGGCGGGGAGGCGAGCCTCCTCGAGGGAAGAAGAGGCAGCCCAGCCTCGTTTGGCTCAAGCCCTACTTGGCTGGAGCCGAGTGCGCCTCCAGGACGGCAGAGCTCCAGCTCTGCTGAGAGGCCCGTTCTGGCAGAGTTGCTGGCGCGAGGCTGCTCTGCCCTGGGCGAGCCTTGCCCAGACTTGCCTCGCTGCTAGGCTTCCTGCCCAGGAAGGAGCAGGCTGCGCGAGGCTGGGAGACGCCACTGGCGCCTTCCTGGCCTCAGCTCCGCTCCTGCCTTGCCTTTGCACCTAGGCCCCAGGCGTCCTTGGGGAGGGCTTAGGGGCCGGTGGCTTGCACACTGCCAAGGGCTCCAGCAGGAATAGCTCTGTGCGAGGGAAGGGAAGGGCCAGTGCAGGGCTCCTCCAGCGGTTGCTTGGCCGCCCAGGCTCAGCGCCGCACGGAGTGCACCAGGCTGCCAGGGCCCCTGGCTGGGGTTTGCAGCCCCGCACACCCGGAGGCTGACTCCCTGGGCGCCCAGCAGCTGCCTCACACACGTAGCTTCCCTAGCGCTCTCCTCCCCAGCAGAGACGTGTGCAGCTGGTTGGGGCCTGCCCCTGCGTGCCTGGGCTCCCGCCCACAGCCCCAGCTCAGGGCAAGCAGCCCCTGAGCCAAGACCTGCAGGAGGCGCAGAGCGCCCCCACCTGGAAGCCGAGTGAACAGCTGGCGGGGTGGCGAGCCTCCTCGAGGGAAGAAGAGGCAGCCCAGCCTCGTTTGGCTCAAGCCCTACTTGGCTGGAGCCGTGTGCGCCTCCAGGACGGCAGAGCTCCAGCTCTGCTCAGAGGCCCGTTCTGGCAGAGTGGCTGGCGCGAGGCTGCTCTGCCCTGGGCGAGCCTTGCCCAGACTTGCCTCGCTGCTAGGCTTCCTGCCCAGGAAGGAGCAGGCTGCGCGAGGCTGGGAGACGCCACTGGCGCCTTCCTGGCCTCAGCTCCGTTCCTGCCTTGCCTTTGCACCTAGGCCCCAGGCGTCCTTGGGGAGGGCTTAGGGGCCGGTGGCTTGCACACTGCCAAGGGCTCCAGCAGGAAGAGCTCTGTGCGAGGGAAGGGAAGGGCCAGTGCAGGGCTCCTCCAGCGGTTGCTTGGCCGCCCAGGCTCAGCGCCGCACGGAGTGCACCAGGCTCCCAGGGCCCCTGGCTGGGGTCTGCAGCCCCGCACACCCGGAGGCTGACTCCCTGGGCGCCCAGCAGCTGCCTCACACACGTAGCTTCCCTAGCCCTCTCCTCCCCAGCAGAGACGTGTGCAGCTAGTTGGGGCCTGCCCCTGCGTGCCTGGGCTCCCGCCCACAGCCACAGCTCAGGGCAAGCAGCCCCTGAGCCAAGACCTGCAGGAGGCGCAGAGCGCCCCCACCTGGAAGCCGAGTGAACAGCTGGCGGGGAGGCGAGCCTCCTCGAGGGAAGAAGAGGCAGCCCAGCCTCGTTTGGCTCAAGCCCTACTTGGCTGGAGCCGAGTGCGCCTCCAGGACGGCAGAGCACCAGCTCTGCTCAGAGGCCCGTTCTGGCAGAGTTGCTGGCGCGAGGCTGCTCTGCCCTGGGCGAGCCTTGCCCAGACTTGCCTCGCTGCTAGGCTTCCTGCCCAGGAAGGAGCAGGCTGGGCGAGGCTGGGAGACGCCACTGGCGCCTTCCTGGCCTCAGCTCCGCTCCTGCCTTGCCTTTGCACCTAGGCCCCAGGCGTCCTTGGGGAGGGCTTAGGGGCCGGTGGCTTGCACACTGCCAAGGGCTCCAGCAGGAAGAGCTCTGTGCGAGGGAAGGGAAGGGCCAGTGCAGGGCTCCTCCAGCGGTTGCTTGGCCGCCCAGGCTCAGCGCCGCACGGAGTGCACCAGGCTCCCAGGGCCCCTGGCTGGGGTCTGCAGCCCCGCACACCCGGAGGCTGACTCCCTGGGCGCCCAGCAGCTGCCTCACACACGTAGCTTCCCTAGCGCTCTCCTCCCCAGCAGAGACGTGTGCAGCTGGTTGGGGCCTGCCCCTGCGTGCCTGGGCTCCCACCCACAGCCCCAGGTCAGGGCAAGCAGCCCCTGAGCCAAGACCTGCAGGAGGCGCAGAGCGCCCCCACCTGGAAGCCGAGTGAACAGCGGGCGGGGAGGCGAGCCTCCTCGAGGGAAGAAGAGGCAGCCCAGCCTCGTTTGGCTCAAGCCCTACTTGGCTGGAGCCGAGTGCGCCTCCAGGACGGCAGAGCTCCAGGTCTGCTGAGAGGCCCGTTCTGGCAGAGTTGCTGGAGCGAGGCTGCTCTGCCCTGGGCGAGCCTTGCCCAGACTTGCCTCGCTGCTAGGCTTCCTGCCCAGGAAGGAGCAGGCTGGGCGAGGCTGGGAGACGCCACTGGCGCCTTCCTGGCCTCAGCTCTGCTCCTGCCTTGCCTTTGCACCTAGGCCCCAGGCGTCCTTGGGGAGGGCTTAGGGGCCGGTGGCTTGCACACTGCCAAGGGCTCCAGCAGGAAGAGCTCTGTGCGAGGGAAGGGAAGGGCCAGTGCAGGGCTCCTCAAGCGGTTGCTTGGCCGCCCAGGCTCAGCGCCGCACGGAGTGCACCAGGCTCCCAGGGCCCCTGGCTGGGGTCTGCAGCCCCGCACACCCGGAGGCTGACTCCCTGGGCGCCCAGCAGCTGCCTCACACACGTAGCTTCCCTAGCGCTCTCCTCCCCAGCAGAGACGTGTGCAGCTGGTTGGGGCCTGCCCCTGCGTGCCTGGGCTCCCGCCCACAGCCCCAGCTCAGGGCAAGCAGCCCCTGAGCCAAGACCTGCTGGAGGCGCAGAGCGCCCCCACCTGGAAGCCGAGTGAACAGCTGGCGGGGAGGCGAGCCTCCTCGAGGGAAGAAGAGGCAGCCCAGCCTCGTTTGGCTCAAGCCCTACTTGGCTGGAGCCGAGTGCGCCTCCAGGACGGCACAGCGCCAGCTCTGCTCAGAGGCCCGTTCTGGCAGAGTTGCTGGCGCGAGGCTGCTCTGCCTGGGCGAGCCTTGCCCAGACTTGCCTCGCTGCTAGGCTTCCTGCCCAGGAAGGAGCAGGCTGCGCGAGGCTGGGAGACGCCACTGGCGCCTTCCTGGCCTCAGCTCCGCTCCTGCCTTGCCTTTGCACCTAGGCCCCAGGCGTCCTTGGGGAGGGCTTAGGGGCCGGTGGCTTGCACACTGCCAAGGGCTCCAGCAGGAAGAGCTCTGTGCGAGGGAAGGGAAGTGCCAGTGCAGGGCTCCTCCAGCGGTTGCTTGGCCGCCCAGGCTCAGCGCCGCACGGAGTGCACCAGGCTCCCAGGGCCCCTGGCTGGGGTCTGCAGCCCCGCACACCCGGAGGCTGACTCCCTGGGCGCCCAGCAGCTGCCTCACACACGTAGCTTCCCTAGCGCTCTCCTCCCCAGCAGAGACGTGTGCAGCTGGTTGGGGCCTGCCCCTGCGTGCCTGGGCTCCCGCCCACAGCCCCAGCTCAGGGCAAGCAGCCCCTGAGCCAAGACCTGCAGGAGGCGCAGAGCGCCCCCACCTGGAAGCCGAGTGAACAGCTGGCGGGGAGGCGAGCCTCCTCGAGGGAAGAAGAGGCAGCCCAGCCTCGTTTGGCTCAAGCCCTACTTGGCTGGAGCCGAGTGCGCCTCCAGGACGGCACAGCTCCAGCTCTGCTCAGAGGCCCGATCTGGCAGAGTTGCTGGCGCGAGGCTGCTCTGCCTTGGGCGAGCCTTGCCCAGACTTGCCTCGCTGCTAGGCTTCCTGCCCAGGAAGGAGCACGCTGCGCGAGGCTGGGAGACGCCACTGGCGCCTTCCTGGCCTCAGCTCCGCTCCTGCCTTGCCTTTGCACCTAGGCCCCAGGCGTCCTTGGGGAGGGCTTAGGGGCCGGTGGCTTGCACACTGCCAAGGGCTCCAGCAGGAAGAGCTCTGTGCGAGGGAAGGGAAGGGCCAGTGCAGGGCTCCTCCAGCGGTTGCTTGGCCGCCCAGGCTCAGCGCCGCACGGAGTGCACCAGGCTCCCAGGGCCCCTGGCTGGGGTCTGCAGCCCCGCACACCCGGAGGCTGACTCCCTGGGCGCCCAGCAGCTGCCTCACACACGTAGCTTCCCTAGCGCTCTCCTCCCCAGCAGAGACGTGTGCAGCTGGTTGGGGCCTGCCCCTGCGTGCCTGGGCTCCCGCCCACAGCCCCAGCTCAGGGCAAGCAGCCCCTGAGCCAAGACCTGCAGGAGGCGCAGAGCGCCCCCACCTGGAAGCCGAGTGAACAGCTGGCGGGGAGGCGGGCCTCCTCGAGGGAAGAAGAGGCAGCCCAGCCTCGTTTGGCTCAAGCCCTACTTGGCTGGAGCCGAGTGCGCCTCCAGGACGGCAGAGCTCCAGCTCTGCTCAGAGGCCCGTTCTGGCAGAGTTGCTGGCGCGAGGCTGCTCTGCCCTGGGCGAGCCTTGCCCAGACTTGCCTCGCTGCTAGGCTTCCTGCCCAGGAAGGAGCAGGCTGCGCGAGGCTGGGAGACGCCACTGGCGCCTTCCTGGCCTTAGCTCCGCTCCTGCCTTGCCTTTGCACCTAGGCCCCAGGCGTCCTTGGGGAGGGCTTAGGGGCCGGTGGCTTGCACACTCCTAAGGGCTCCAGCAGGAAGAGCTCTGTGCGAGGGAAGGGAAGGGCCAGTGCAGGGCTCCTCCAGCGGTTGCTTGGCCGCCCAGGCTCAGCGCCGCACGGAGTGCACCAGGCTGCCAGGGCCCCTGGCTGGGGTCTGCAGCCCCGCACACCCGGAGGCTGACTCCCTGGGCGCCCAGCAGCTGCCTCACACACGTAGCTTCCCTAGCGCTCTCCTCCCCAGCAGAGACGTGTGCAGCTGGTTGGGGCCTGCCCCTGCGTGCCTGGGCTCCCGCCCACAGCCACAGCTCAGGGCAAGCAGCCCCTGAGCCAAGACCTGCAGGAGGCGCAGAGCGCCCCCACCTGGAAGCCGAGTGAACAGCTGGCGGGGAGGCGAGCCTCCTCGAGGGAAGAAGAGGCAGCCCAGCCTCGTTTGGCTCAAGCCCTACTTGGCTGGAGCCGAGTGCGCCTCCAGGACGGCAGAGCTCCAGGTCTGCTGAGAGGCCCGTTCTGGCAGAGTTGCTGGAGCGAGGCTGCTCTGCCCTGGGCGAGCCTTGCCCAGACTTGCCTCGCTGCTAGGCTTCCTGCCCAGGAAGGAGCAGGCTGGGCGAGGCTGGGAGACGCCACTGGCGCCTTCCTGGCCTCAGCTCCGCTCCTGCCTTGCCTTTGCACCTAGGCCCCAGGCGTCCTTGGGGAGGGCTTAGGGGCCGGTGGCTTGCACACTGCCAAGGGCTCCAGCAGGAAGAGCTCTGTGCGAGGGAAGGGAAGGGCCAGTGCAGGGCTCCTCCAGCGGTTGCTTGGCCGCCCAGGCTCAGCGCCGCACGGAGTGCACCAGGCTCCCAGGGCCCCTGGCTGGGCTCTGCAGCCCCGCACACCCGGAGGCTGACTCCCTGGGCGCCCAGCAGCTGCCTCACACACGTAGCTTCCCTAGCGCTCTCCTCCCCAGCAGAGACGTGTGCAGCTGGTTGGGGCCTGCCCCTGCGTGCCTGGGCTCCCGCCCACAGCCCCAGCTCAGGGCAAGCAGCCCCTGAGCCAAGACCTGCAGGAGGCCCAGAGCGCCCCCACCTGGAAGCCGAGTGAACAGCTGGCGGGGAGGCGAGCCTCCTCGAGGGAAGAAGAGGCAGCCCAGCCTCGTTTGGCTCAAGCCCTACTTGGCTGGAGCCGAGTGCGCCTCCAGGACGGCACAGCGCCAGCTCTGCTCAGAGGCCCGTTCTGGCAGAGTTGCTGGCGCGAGGCTGCTCTGCCCTGGGCGAGCCTTGCCCAGACTTGCCTCGCTGCTAGGCTTCCTGCCCAGGAAGGAGCAGGCTGCGCGAGGCTGGGAGACGCCACTGGCGCCTTCCTGGCCTCAGCTCCGCTCCTGCCTTGCCTTTGCACCTAGGCCCCAGGCGTCCTTGGGGAGGGCTTAGGGGCCGGTGGCTTGCACACTGCCAAGGGCTCCAGCAGGAAGAGCTCTGTGCGAGGGAAGGGAAGTGCCAGTGCAGGGCACCTCCAGCGGTTGCTTGGCCGCCCAGGCTCAGCGCCGCACGGAGTGCACCAGGCTCCCAGGGCCCCTGGCTGGGGTCTGCAGCCCCGCACACCCGGAGGCTGACTCCCTGGGCGCCCAGCAGCTGCCTCACACACGTAGCTTCCCTAGCGCTCTCCTCCCCAGCAGAGACGTGTGCAGCTGGTTGGGGCCTGCCCCTGCGTGCCTGGGCTCCCGCCCACAGCCCCAGCTCAGGGCAAGCAGCCCCTGAGCCAAGACCTGCAGGAGGCGCAGAGCGCCCCCACCTGGAAGCCGAGTGAACAGCTGGCGGGGAGGCGAGCCTCCTCGAGGGAAGAAGAGGCAGCCCAGCCTCGTTTGGCTCAAGCCCTACTTGGCTGGAGCCAAGTGCGCCTCCTGGACGGCAGAGCTCCAGCTCTGCTGAGAGGCCCGTTCTGGCAGAGTTGCTGGCGCGAGGCTGCTCTGCCCTGGGCGAGCCTTGCCCAGACTTGCCTCGCTGCTAGGCTTCCTGCCCAGGAAGGAGCAGGCTGCGCGAGGCTGGGAGACGCCACTGGCGCCTTCCTGGCCTCAGCTCCGCTCCTGCCTTGCCTTTGCACCTAGGCCCCAGGCGTCCTTGGGGAGGGCTTAGGGGCCGGTGGCTTGCACACTGCCAAGGGCTCCAGCAGGAAGAGCTCTGTGCGAGGGAAGGGAAGGGCCAGTGCAGGGCTCCTCCAGCGGTTGCTTGGCCGCCCAGGCTCAGCGCCGCACGGAGTGCACCAGGCTGCCAGGGCCCCTGGCTGGGGTCTGCAGCCCCGCACACCCGGAGGCTGACTCCCTGGGCGCCCAGCAGCTGCCTCACACACGTAGCTTCCCTAGCGCTCTCCTCCCCAGCAGAGACGTGTGCAGCTGGTTGGGGCCTGCCCCTGCGTGCCTGGGCTCCCGCCCACAGCCACAGCTCAGGGCAAGCAGCCCCTGAGCCAAGACCTGCAGGAGGCGCAGAGCGCCCCCACCTGGAAGCCGAGTGAACAGCTGGCGGGGAGGCGAGCCTCCTCGAGGGAAGAAGAGGCAGCCCAGCCTCGTTTGGCTCAAGCCCTACTTGGCTGGAGCCGAGTGCGCCTCCAGGACGGCAGAGCTCCAGGTCTGCTGAGAGGCCCGTTCTGGCAGAGTTGCTGGAGCGAGGCTGCTCTGCCCTGGGCGAGCCTTGCCCAGACTTGCCTCGCTGCTAGGCTTCCTGCCCAGGAAGGAGCAGGCTGGGCGAGGCTGGGAGACGCCACTGGCGCCTTCCTGGCCTCAGCTCCGCTCCTGCCTTGCCTTTGCACCTAGGCCCCAGGCGTCCTTGGGGAGGGCTTAGGGGCCGGTGGCTTGCACACTGCCAAGGGCTCCAGCAGGAAGAGCTCTGTGCGAGGGAAGGGAAGGGCCAGTGCAGGGCTCCTCCAGCGGTTGCTTGGCCGCCCAGGCTCAGCGCCGCACGGAGTGCACCAGGCTCCCAGGGCCCCTGGCTGGGCTCTGCAGCCCCGCACACCCGGAGGCTGACTCCCTGGGCGCCCAGCAGCTGCCTCACACACGTAGCTTCCCTAGCGCTCTCCTCCCCAGCAGAGATGTGTGCAGCTGGTTGGGGCCTGCCCCTGCGTGCCTGGGCTCCCGCCCACAGCCCCAGCTCAGGGCAAGCAGCCCCTGAGCCAAGACCTGCAGGAGGCCCAGAGCGCCCCCACCTGGAAGCCGAGTGAACAGCTGGCGGGGAGGCGAGCCTCCTCGAGGGAAGAAGAGGCAGCCCAGCCTCGTTTGGCTCAAGCCCTACTTGGCTGGAGCCGAGTGCGCCTCCAGGACGGCACAGCGCCAGCTCTGCTCAGAGGCCCGTTCTGGCAGAGTTGCTGGCGCGAGGCTGCTCTGCCCTGGGCGAGCCTTGCCCAGACTTGCCTCGCTGCTAGGCTTCCTGCCCAGGAAGGAGCAGGCTGCGCGAGGCTGGGAGACGCCACTGGCGCCTTCCTGGCCTCAGCTCCGCTCCTGCCTTGCCTTTGCACCTAGGCCCCAGGCGTCCTTGGGGAGGGCTTAGGGGCCGGTGGCTTGCACACTGCCAAGGGCTCCAGCAGGAAGAGCTCTGTGCGAGGGAAGGGAAGTGCCAGTGCAGGGCTCCTCCAGCGGTTGCTTGGCCGCCCAGGCTCAGCGCCGCACGGAGTGCACCAGGCTCCCAGGGCCCCTGGCTGGGGTCTGCAGCCCCGCACACCCGGAGGCTGACTCCCTGGGCGCCCAGCAGCTGCCTCACACACGTAGCTTCCCTAGCGCTCTCCTCCCCAGCAGAGACGTGTGCAGCTGGTTGGGGCCTGCCCCTGCGTGCTTGGGCTCCCGCCCACAGCCCCAGCTCAGGGCAAGCAGCCCCTGAGCCAAGACCTGCAGGAGGCGCAGAGCGCCCCCACCTGGAAGCCGAGTGAACAGCTGGCGGGGAGGCGAGCCTCCTCGAGGGAAGAAGAGGCAGCCCAGCCTCGTTTGGCTCAAGCCCTACTTGGCTGGAGCCGAGTGCGCCTCCAGGACGGCAGAGCTCCAGCTCTGCTCAGAGGCCCGTTCTGGCAGAGTTGCTGGCGCGAGGCTGCTCTGCCCTGGGCGAGCCTTGCCCAGACTTGCCTCGCTGCTAGGCTTCCTGCCCAGGAAGGAGCAGGCTGGGCGAGGCTGGGAGACGCCACTGGCGCCTTCCTGGCCTCAGCTCCCCTCCTGCCTTGCCTTTGCACCTAGGCCCCAGGCGTCCTTGGGGAGGGCTTAGGGGCCGGTGGCTTGCACACTGCCAAGGGCTCCAGCAGGAAGAGCTCTGTGCGAGGGAAGGGAAGGGCCAGTGCAGGGCTCCTCCAGCGGTTGCTTGGCCGCCCAGGCTCAGCGCCGCACGGAGTGCACCAGGCTCCCAGGGCCCCTGGCTGGGCTCTGCAGCCCCGCACACCCGGAGGCTGACTCCCTGGGCGCCCAGCAGCTGCCTCACACACGTAGCTTCCCTAGCGCTCTCCTCCCCAGCAGAGACGTGTGCAGCTGGTTGGGGCCTGCCCCTGCGTGCCTGGGCTCCCGCCCACAGCCCCAGCTCAGGGCAAGCAGCCCCTGAGCCAAGACCTGCAGGAGGCCCAGAGCGCCCCCACCTGGAAGCCGAGTGAACAGCTGGCGGGGAGGCGAGCCTCCTCGAGGGAAGAAGAGGCAGCCCAGCCTCGTTTGGCTCAAGCCCTACTTGGCTGGAGCCGAGTGCGCCTCCAGGACGGCACAGCGCCAGCTCTGCTCAGAGGCCCGTTCTGGCAGAGTTGCTGGCGCGAGGCTGCTCTGCCCTGGGCGAGCCTTGCCCAGACTTGCCTCGCTGCTAGGCTTCCTGCCCAGGAAGGAGCAGGCTGCGCGAGGCTGGGAGACGCCACTGGCGCCTTCCTGGCCTCAGCTCCGCTCCTGCCTTGCCTTTGCACCTAGGCCCCAGGCGTCCTTGGGGAGGGCTTAGGGGCCGGTGGCTTGCACACTGCCAAGGGCTCCAGCAGGAAGAGCTCTGTGCGAGGGAAGGGAAGGGCCAGTGCAGGGCTCCTCCAGCGGTTGCTTGGCCGCCCAGGCTCAGCGCCGCACGGAGTGCACCAGGCTCCCAGGGCCCCTGGCTGGGGTCTGCAGCCCCGCACACCCGGAGGCTGACTCCCTGGGCGCCCAGCAGCTGCCTCACACACGTAGCTTCCCTAGCGCTCTCGTCCCCAGCAGAGACGTGTGCAGCTGGTTGGGGCCTGCCCCTGCGTGCCTGGGCTCCCACCCACAGCCCCAGGTCAGGGCAAGCAGCCCCTGAGCCAAGACCTGCAGGAGGCGCAGAGCGCCCCCACCTGGAAGCCGAGTGAACAGCTGGCGGGGAGGCGAGCCTCCTCGAGGGAAGAAGAGGCAGCCCAGCCTCGTTTGGCTCAAGCCCTACTTGGCTGGAGCCGAGTGCGCCTCCAGGACGGCAGAGCTCCAGGTCTGCTGAGAGGCCCGTTCTGGCAGAGTTGCTGGCGCGAGGCTGCTCTGCCCTGGGCGAGCCTTGCCCAGACTTGCCTCGCTGCTAGGCTTCCTGCCCAGGAAGGAGCAGGCTGGGCGAGGCTGGGAGACGCCACTGGCGCCTTCCTGGCCTCAGCTCTGCTCCTGCCTTGCCTTTGCACCTAGGCCCCAGGCGTCCTTGGGGAGGGCTTAGGGGCCGGTGGCTTGCACACTGCCAAGGGCTCCAGCAGGAAGAGCTCTGTGCGAGGGAAGGGAAGGGCCAGTGCAGGGCTCCTCAAGCGGTTGCTTGGCCGCCCAGGCTCAGCGCCGCACGGAGTGCACCAGGCTCCCAGGGCCCCTGGCTGGGCTCTGCAGCCCCGCACACCCGGAGGCTGACTCCCTGGGCGCCCAGCAGCTGCCTCACACACGTAGCTTCCCTAGCGCTCTCCTCCCCAGCAGAGACGTGTGCAGCTGGTTGGGGCCTGCCCCTGCGTGCCTGGGCTCCCGCCCACAGCCCCAGCTCAGGGCAAGCAGCCCCTGAGCCAAGACCTGCAGGAGGCGCAGAGCGCCCCCACCTGGAAGCCGAGTGAACAGCTGGCGGGGAGGCGAGCCTCCTCGAGGGAAGAAGAGGCAGCCCAGCCTCGTTTGGCTCAAGCCCTACTTGGCTGGAGCCGAGTGCGCCTCCAGGACGGCACAGCGCCAGCTCTGCTCAGAGGCCCGTTCTGGCAGAGTTGCTGGCGCGAGGCTGCTCTGCCCTGGGCGAGCCTTGCCCAGACTTGCCTCGCTGCTAGGCTTCCTGCCCAGGAAGGAGCAGGCTGCGCGAGGCTGGGAGACGCCACTGGCGCCTTCCTGGCCTCAGCTCCGCTCCTGCCTTGCCTTTGCACCTAGGCCCCAGGCGTCCTTGGGGAGGGCTTAGGGGCCGGTGGCTTGCACACTGCCAAGGGCTCCAGCAGGAAGAGCTCTGTGCGAGGGAAGGGAAGTGCCAGTGCAGGGCTCCTCCAGCGGTTGCTTGGCCGCCCAGGCTCAGCGCCGCACGGAGTGCACCAGGCTCCCAGGGCCCCTGGCTGGGGTCTGCAGCCCCGCACACCCGGAGGCTGACTCCCTGGGCGCCCAGCTGCTGCCTCACACACGTAGCTTCCCTAGCGCTCTCCTCCCCAGCAGAGACGTGTGCAGCTGGTTGGGGCCTGCCCCTGCGTGCCTGGGCTCCCGCCCACAGCCCCAGCTCAGGGCAAGCAGCCCCTGAGCCAAGACCTGCAGGAGGCGCAGAGCGCCCCCACCTGGAAGCCGAGTGAACAGCTGGCGGGGAGGCGAGCCTCCTCGAGGGAAGAAGAGGCAGCCCAGCCTCGTTTGGCTCAAGCCCTACTTGGCTGGAGCCGAGTGCGCCTCCAGGACGGCAGAGCTCCAGCTCTGCTGAGAGGCCCGTTCTGGCAGAGTTGCTGGCGCGAGGCTGCTCTGCCCTGGGCGAGCCTTGCCCAGACTTGCCTCGCTGCTAGGCTTCCTGCCCAGGAAGGAGCAGGCTGCGCGAGGCTGGGAGACGCCACTGGCGCCTTCCTGGCCTCAGCTCCGCTCCTGCCTTGCCTTTGCACCTAGGCCCCAGGCGTCCTTGGGGAGGGCTTAGGGGCCGGTGGCTTGCACACTGCCAAGGGCTCCAGCAGGAATAGCTCTGTGCGAGGGAAGGGAAGGGCCAGTGCAGGGCTCCTCCAGCGGTTGCTTGGCCGCCCAGGCTCAGCGCCGCACGGAGTGCACCAGGCTGCCAGGGCCCCTGGCTGGGGTTTGCAGCCCCGCACACCCGGAGGCTGACTCCCTGGGCGCCCAGCAGCTGCCTCACACACGTAGCTTCCCTAGCGCTCTCCTCCCCAGCAGAGACGTGTGCAGCTGGTTGGGGCCTGCCCCTGCGTGCCTGGGCTCCCGCCCACAGCCCCAGCTCAGGGCAAGCAGCCCCTGAGCCAAGACCTGCAGGAGGCGCAGAGCGCCCCCACCTGGAAGCCGAGTGAACAGCTGGCGGGGTGGCGAGCCTCCTCGAGGGAAGAAGAGGCAGCCCAGCCTCGTTTGGCTCAAGCCCTACTTGGCTGGAGCCGTGTGCGCCTCCAGGACGGCAGAGCTCCAGCTCTGCTCAGAGGCCCGTTCTGGCAGAGTGGCTGGCGCGAGGCTGCTCTGCCCTGGGCGAGCCTTGCCCAGACTTGCCTCGCTGCTAGGCTTCCTGCCCAGGAAGGAGCAGGCTGCGCGAGGCTGGGAGACGCCACTGGCGCCTTCCTGGCCTCAGCTCCGTTCCTGCCTTGCCTTTGCACCTAGGCCCCAGGCGTCCTTGGGGAGGGCTTAGGGGCCGGTGGCTTGCACACTGCCAAGGGCTCCAGCAGGAAGAGCTCTGTGCGAGGGAAGGGAAGGGCCAGTGCAGGGCTCCTCCAGCGGTTGCTTGGCCGCCCAGGCTCAGCGCCGCACGGAGTGCACCAGGCTCCCAGGGCCCCTGGCTGGGGTCTGCAGCCCCGCACACCCGGAGGCTGACTCCCTGGGCGCCCAGCAGCTGCCTCACACACGTAGCTTCCCTAGCCCTCTCCTCCCCAGCAGAGACGTGTGCAGCTAGTTGGGGCCTGCCCCTGCGTGCCTGGGCTCCCGCCCACAGCCACAGCTCAGGGCAAGCAGCCCCTGAGCCAAGACCTGCAGGAGGCGCAGAGCGCCCCCACCTGGAAGCCGAGTGAACAGCTGGCGGGGAGGCGAGCCTCCTCGAGGGAAGAAGAGGCAGCCCAGCCTCGTTTGGCTCAAGCCCTACTTGGCTGGAGCCGAGTGCGCCTCCAGGACGGCAGAGCACCAGCTCTGCTCAGAGGCCCGTTCTGGCAGAGTTGCTGGCGCGAGGCTGCTCTGCCCTGGGCGAGCCTTGCCCAGACTTGCCTCGCTGCTAGGCTTCCTGCCCAGGAAGGAGCAGGCTGGGCGAGGCTGGGAGACGCCACTGGCGCCTTCCTGGCCTCAGCTCCGCTCCTGCCTTGCCTTTGCACCTAGGCCCCAGGCGTCCTTGGGGAGGGCTTAGGGGCCGGTGGCTTGCACACTGCCAAGGGCTCCAGCAGGAAGAGCTCTGTGCGAGGGAAGGGAAGGGCCAGTGCAGGGCTCCTCCAGCGGTTGCTTGGCCGCCCAGGCTCAGCGCCGCACGGAGTGCACCAGGCTCCCAGGGCCCCTGGCTGGGGTCTGCAGCCCCGCACACCCGGAGGCTGACTCCCTGGGCGCCCAGCAGCTGCCTCACACACGTAGCTTCCCTAGCGCTCTCCTCCCCAGCAGAGACGTGTGCAGCTGGTTGGGGCCTGCCCCTGCGTGCCTGGGCTCCCGCCCACAGCCCCAGCTCAGGGCAAGCAGCCCCTGAGCCAAGACCTGCAGGAGGCGCAGAGCGCCCCCACCTGGAAGCCGAGTGAACAGCTGGCGGGGAGGCGAGCCTCCTCGAGGGAAGAAGAGGCAGCCCAGCCTCGTTTGGCTCAAGCCCTACTTGGCTGGAGCCGAGTGCGCCTCCAGGACGGCACAGCGCCAGCTCTGCTCAGAGGCCCGTTCTGGCAGAGTTGCTGGCGCGAGGCTGCTCTGCCTGGGCGAGCCTTGCCCAGACTTGCCTCGCTGCTAGGCTTCCTGCCCAGGAAGGAGCAGGCTGCGCGAGGCTGGGAGACGCCACTGGCGCCTTCCTGGCCTCAGCTCCGCTCCTGCCTTGCCTTTGCACCTAGGCCCCAGGCGTCCTTGGGGAGGGCTTAGGGGCCGGTGGCTTGCACACTGCCAAGGGCTCCAGCAGGAAGAGCTCTGTGCGAGGGAAGGGAAGTGCCAGTGCAGGGCTCCTCCAGCGGTTGCTTGGCCGCCCAGGCTCAGCGCCGCACGGAGTGCACCAGGCTCCCAGGGCCCCTGGCTGGGGTCTGCAGCCCCGCACACCCGGAGGCTGACTCCCTGGGCGCCCAGCAGCTGCCTCACACACGTAGCTTCCCTAGCGCTCTCCTCCCCAGCAGAGACGTGTGCAGCTGGTTGGGGCCTGCCCCTGCGTGCCTGGGCTCCCGCCCACAGCCCCAGCTCAGGGCAAGCAGCCCCTGAGCCAAGACCTGCAGGAGGCGCAGAGCGCCCCCACCTGGAAGCCGAGTGAACAGCTGGCGGGGAGGCGAGCCTCCTCGAGGGAAGAAGAGGCAGCCCAGCCTCGTTTGGCTCAAGCCCTACTTGGCTGGAGCCGAGTGCGCCTCCAGGACGGCACAGCTCCAGCTCTGCTCAGAGGCCCGATCTGGCAGAGTTGCTGGCGCGAGGCTGCTCTGCCTTGGGCGAGCCTTGCCCAGACTTGCCTCGCTGCTAGGCTTCCTGCCCAGGAAGGAGCACGCTGCGCGAGGCTGGGAGACGCCACTGGCGCCTTCCTGGCCTCAGCTCCGCTCCTGCCTTGCCTTTGCACCTAGGCCCCAGGCGTCCTTGGGGAGGGCTTAGGGGCCGGTGGCTTGCACACTGCCAAGGGCTCCAGCAGGAAGAGCTCTGTGCGAGGGAAGGGAAGGGCCAGTGCAGGGCTCCTCCAGCGGTTGCTTGGCCGCCCAGGCTCAGCGCCGCACGGAGTGCACCAGGCTCCCAGGGCCCCTGGCTGGGGTCTGCAGCCCCGCACACCCGGAGGCTGACTCCCTGGGCGCCCAGCAGCTGCCTCACACACGTAGCTTCCCTAGCGCTCTCCTCCCCAGCAGAGACGTGTGCAGCTGGTTGGGGCCTGCCCCTGCGTGCCTGGGCTCCCGCCCACAGCCCCAGCTCAGGGCAAGCAGCCCCTGAGCCAAGACCTGCAGGAGGCGCAGAGCGCCCCCACCTGGAAGCCGAGTGAACAGCTGGCGGGGAGGCGGGCCTCCTCGAGGGAAGAAGAGGCAGCCCAGCCTCGTTTGGCTCAAGCCCTACTTGGCTGGAGCCGAGTGCGCCTCCAGGACGGCAGAGCTCCAGCTCTGCTCAGAGGCCCGTTCTGGCAGAGTTGCTGGCGCGAGGCTGCTCTGCCCTGGGCGAGCCTTGCCCAGACTTGCCTCGCTGCTAGGCTTCCTGCCCAGGAAGGAGCAGGCTGCGCGAGGCTGGGAGACGCCACTGGCGCCTTCCTGGCCTTAGCTCCGCTCCTGCCTTGCCTTTGCACCTAGGC
Source organism: Ovis canadensis (assembly GCF_042477335.2). Taxonomy (NCBI): domain Eukaryota; kingdom Metazoa; phylum Chordata; class Mammalia; order Artiodactyla; family Bovidae; genus Ovis; species Ovis canadensis. Next base: position 384,697 of record NC_091264.1, read on the forward strand.
CCCAGGCGTCCTTGGGGAGGGCTTAGGGGCCGGTGGCTTGCACACTCCTAAGGGCTCCAGCAGGAAGAGCTCTGTGCGAGGGAAGGGAAGGGCCAGTGCAGGGCTCCTCCAGCGGTTGCTTGGCCGCCCAGGCTCAGCGCCGCACGGAGTGCACCAGGCTGCCAGGGCCCCTGGCTGGGGTCTGCAGCCCCGCACACCCGGAGGCTGACTCCCTGGGCGCCCAGCAGCTGCCTCACACACGTAGCTTCCCTAGCGCTCTCCTCCCCAGCAGAGACGTGTGCAGCTGGTTGGGGCCTGCCCCTGCGTGCCTGGGCTCCCGCCCACAGCCACAGCTCAGGGCAAGCAGCCCCTGAGCCAAGACCTGCAGGAGGCGCAGAGCGCCCCCACCTGGAAGCCGAGTGAACAGCTGGCGGGGAGGCGAGCCTCCTCGAGGGAAGAAGAGGCAGCCCAGCCTCGTTTGGCTCAAGCCCTACTTGGCTGGAGCCGAGTGCGCCTCCAGGACGGCAGAGCTCCAGGTCTGCTGAGAGGCCCGTTCTGGCAGAGTTGCTGGAGCGAGGCTGCTCTGCCCTGGGCGAGCCTTGCCCAGACTTGCCTCGCTGCTAGGCTTCCTGCCCAGGAAGGAGCAGGCTGGGCGAGGCTGGGAGACGCCACTGGCGCCTTCCTGGCCTCAGCTCCGCTCCTGCCTTGCCTTTGCACCTAGGCCCCAGGCGTCCTTGGGGAGGGCTTAGGGGCCGGTGGCTTGCACACTGCCAAGGGCTCCAGCAGGAAGAGCTCTGTGCGAGGGAAGGGAAGGGCCAGTGCAGGGCTCCTCCAGCGGTTGCTTGGCCGCCCAGGCTCAGCGCCGCACGGAGTGCACCAGGCTCCCAGGGCCCCTGGCTGGGCTCTGCAGCCCCGCACACCCGGAGGCTGACTCCCTGGGCGCCCAGCAGCTGCCTCACACACGTAGCTTCCCTAGCGCTCTCCTCCCCAGCAGAGACGTGTGCAGCTGGTTGGGGCCTGCCCCTGCGTGCCTGGGCTCCCGCCCACAGCCCCAGCTCAGGGCAAGCAGCCCCTGAGCCAAGACCTGCAGGAGGCCCAGAGCGCCCCCACCTGGAAGCCGAGTGAACAGCTGGCGGGGAGGCGAGCCTCCTCGAGGGAAGAAGAGGCAGCCCAGCCTCGTTTGGCTCAAGCCCTACTTGGCTGGAGCCGAGTGCGCCTCCAGGACGGCACAGCGCCAGCTCTGCTCAGAGGCCCGTTCTGGCAGAGTTGCTGGCGCGAGGCTGCTCTGCCCTGGGCGAGCCTTGCCCAGACTTGCCTCGCTGCTAGGCTTCCTGCCCAGGAAGGAGCAGGCTGCGCGAGGCTGGGAGACGCCACTGGCGCCTTCCTGGCCTCAGCTCCGCTCCTGCCTTGCCTTTGCACCTAGGCCCCAGGCGTCCTTGGGGAGGGCTTAGGGGCCGGTGGCTTGCACACTGCCAAGGGCTCCAGCAGGAAGAGCTCTGTGCGAGGGAAGGGAAGTGCCAGTGCAGGGCACCTCCAGCGGTTGCTTGGCCGCCCAGGCTCAGCGCCGCACGGAGTGCACCAGGCTCCCAGGGCCCCTGGCTGGGGTCTGCAGCCCCGCACACCCGGAGGCTGACTCCCTGGGCGCCCAGCAGCTGCCTCACACACGTAGCTTCCCTAGCGCTCTCCTCCCCAGCAGAGACGTGTGCAGCTGGTTGGGGCCTGCCCCTGCGTGCCTGGGCTCCCGCCCACAGCCCCAGCTCAGGGCAAGCAGCCCCTGAGCCAAGACCTGCAGGAGGCGCAGAGCGCCCCCACCTGGAAGCCGAGTGAACAGCTGGCGGGGAGGCGAGCCTCCTCGAGGGAAGAAGAGGCAGCCCAGCCTCGTTTGGCTCAAGCCCTACTTGGCTGGAGCCAAGTGCGCCTCCTGGACGGCAGAGCTCCAGCTCTGCTGAGAGGCCCGTTCTGGCAGAGTTGCTGGCGCGAGGCTGCTCTGCCCTGGGCGAGCCTTGCCCAGACTTGCCTCGCTGCTAGGCTTCCTGCCCAGGAAGGAGCAGGCTGCGCGAGGCTGGGAGACGCCACTGGCGCCTTCCTGGCCTCAGCTCCGCTCCTGCCTTGCCTTTGCACCTAGGCCCCAGGCGTCCTTGGGGAGGGCTTAGGGGCCGGTGGCTTGCACACTGCCAAGGGCTCCAGCAGGAAGAGCTCTGTGCGAGGGAAGGGAAGGGCCAGTGCAGGGCTCCTCCAGCGGTTGCTTGGCCGCCCAGGCTCAGCGCCGCACGGAGTGCACCAGGCTGCCAGGGCCCCTGGCTGGGGTCTGCAGCCCCGCACACCCGGAGGCTGACTCCCTGGGCGCCCAGCAGCTGCCTCACACACGTAGCTTCCCTAGCGCTCTCCTCCCCAGCAGAGACGTGTGCAGCTGGTTGGGGCCTGCCCCTGCGTGCCTGGGCTCCCGCCCACAGCCACAGCTCAGGGCAAGCAGCCCCTGAGCCAAGACCTGCAGGAGGCGCAGAGCGCCCCCACCTGGAAGCCGAGTGAACAGCTGGCGGGGAGGCGAGCCTCCTCGAGGGAAGAAGAGGCAGCCCAGCCTCGTTTGGCTCAAGCCCTACTTGGCTGGAGCCGAGTGCGCCTCCAGGACGGCAGAGCTCCAGGTCTGCTGAGAGGCCCGTTCTGGCAGAGTTGCTGGAGCGAGGCTGCTCTGCCCTGGGCGAGCCTTGCCCAGACTTGCCTCGCTGCTAGGCTTCCTGCCCAGGAAGGAGCAGGCTGGGCGAGGCTGGGAGACGCCACTGGCGCCTTCCTGGCCTCAGCTCCGCTCCTGCCTTGCCTTTGCACCTAGGCCCCAGGCGTCCTTGGGGAGGGCTTAGGGGCCGGTGGCTTGCACACTGCCAAGGGCTCCAGCAGGAAGAGCTCTGTGCGAGGGAAGGGAAGGGCCAGTGCAGGGCTCCTCCAGCGGTTGCTTGGCCGCCCAGGCTCAGCGCCGCACGGAGTGCACCAGGCTCCCAGGGCCCCTGGCTGGGCTCTGCAGCCCCGCACACCCGGAGGCTGACTCCCTGGGCGCCCAGCAGCTGCCTCACACACGTAGCTTCCCTAGCGCTCTCCTCCCCAGCAGAGATGTGTGCAGCTGGTTGGGGCCTGCCCCTGCGTGCCTGGGCTCCCGCCCACAGCCCCAGCTCAGGGCAAGCAGCCCCTGAGCCAAGACCTGCAGGAGGCCCAGAGCGCCCCCACCTGGAAGCCGAGTGAACAGCTGGCGGGGAGGCGAGCCTCCTCGAGGGAAGAAGAGGCAGCCCAGCCTCGTTTGGCTCAAGCCCTACTTGGCTGGAGCCGAGTGCGCCTCCAGGACGGCACAGCGCCAGCTCTGCTCAGAGGCCCGTTCTGGCAGAGTTGCTGGCGCGAGGCTGCTCTGCCCTGGGCGAGCCTTGCCCAGACTTGCCTCGCTGCTAGGCTTCCTGCCCAGGAAGGAGCAGGCTGCGCGAGGCTGGGAGACGCCACTGGCGCCTTCCTGGCCTCAGCTCCGCTCCTGCCTTGCCTTTGCACCTAGGCCCCAGGCGTCCTTGGGGAGGGCTTAGGGGCCGGTGGCTTGCACACTGCCAAGGGCTCCAGCAGGAAGAGCTCTGTGCGAGGGAAGGGAAGTGCCAGTGCAGGGCACCTCCAGCGGTTGCTTGGCCGCCCAGGCTCAGCGCCGCACGGAGTGCACCAGGCTCCCAGGGCCCCTGGCTGGGGTCTGCAGCCCCGCACACCCGGAGGCTGACTCCCTGGGCGCCCAGCAGCTGCCTCACACACGTAGCTTCCCTAGCGCTCTCCTCCCCAGCAGAGACGTGTGCAGCTGGTTGGGGCCTGCCCCTGCGTGCTTGGGCTCCCGCCCACAGCCCCAGCTCAGGGCAAGCAGCCCCTGAGCCAAGACCTGCAGGAGGCGCAGAGCGCCCCCACCTGGAAGCCGAGTGAACAGCTGGCGGGGAGGCGAGCCTCCTCGAGGGAAGAAGAGGCAGCCCAGCCTCGTTTGGCTCAAGCCCTACTTGGCTGGAGCCGAGTGCGCCTCCAGGACGGCAGAGCTCCAGCTCTGCTCAGAGGCCCGTTCTGGCAGAGTTGCTGGCGCGAGGCTGCTCTGCCCTGGGCGAGCCTTGCCCAGACTTGCCTCGCTGCTAGGCTTCCTGCCCAGGAAGGAGCAGGCTGGGCGAGGCTGGGAGACGCCACTGGCGCCTTCCTGGCCTCAGCTCCCCTCCTGCCTTGCCTTTGCACCTAGGCCCCAGGCGTCCTTGGGGAGGGCTTAGGGGCCGGTGGCTTGCACACTGCCAAGGGCTCCAGCAGGAAGAGCTCTGTGCGAGGGAAGGGAAGGGCCAGTGCAGGGCTCCTGCAGCGGTTGCTTGGCCGCCCAGGCTCAGCGCCGCACGGAGTGCACCAGGCTCCCAGGGCCCCTGGCTGGGCTCTGCAGCCCCGCACACCCGGAGGCTGACTCCCTGGGCGCCCAGCAGCTGCCTCACACACGTAGCTTCCCTAGCGCTCTCCTCCCCAGCAGAGACGTGTGCAGCTGGTTGGGGCCTGCCCCTGCGTGCCTGGGCTCCCGCCCACAGCCCCAGCTCAGGGCAAGCAGCCCCTGAGCCAAGACCTGCAGGAGGCCCAGAGCGCCCCCACCTGGAAGCCGAGTGAACAGCTGGCGGGGAGGCGAGCCTCCTCGAGGGAAGAAGAGGCAGCCCAGCCTCGTTTGGCTCAAGCCCTACTTGGCTGGAGCCGAGTGCGCCTCCAGGACGGCACAGCGCCAGCTCTGCTCAGAGGCCCGTTCTGGCAGAGTTGCTGGCGCGAGGCTGCTCTGCCCTGGGCGAGCCTTGCCCAGACTTGCCTCGCTGCTAGGCTTCCTGCCCAGGAAGGAGCAGGCTGCGCGAGGCTGGGAGACGCCACTGGCGCCTTCCTGGCCTCAGCTCCGCTCCTGCCTTGCCTTTGCACCTAGGCCCCAGGCGTCCTTGGGGAGGGCTTAGGGGCCGGTGGCTTGCACACTGCCAAGGGCTCCAGCAGGAAGAGCTCTGTGCGAGGGAAGGGAAGTGCCAGTGCAGGGCTCCTCCAGCGGTTGCTTGGCCGCCCAGGATCAGCGCCGCACGGAGTGCACCAGGCTCCCAGGGCCCCTGGCTGGGGTCTGCAGCCCCGCACACCCGGAGGCTGACTCCCTGGGCGCCCAGCAGCTGCCTCACACACGTAGCTTCCCTAGCGCTCTCCTCCCCAGCAGAGACGTGTGCAGCTGGTTGGGGCCTGCCCCTGCGTGCCTGGGCTCCCGCCCACAGCCCCAGCTCAGGGCAAGCAGCCCCTGAGCCAAGACCTGCAGGAGGCGCAGAGCGCCCCCACCTGGAAGCCGAGTGAACAGCTGGCGGGGAGGCGAGCCTCCTCGAGGGAAGAAGAGGCAGCCCAGCCTCGTTTGGCTCAAGCCCTACTTGGCTGGAGCCGAGTGCGCCTCCAGGACGGCAGAGCTCCAGCTCTGCTGAGAGGCCCGTTCTGGCAGAGTTGCTGGCGCGAGGCTGCTCTGCCCTGGGCGAGCCTTGCCCAGACTTGCCTCGCTGCTAGGCTTCCTGCCCAGGAAGGAGCAGGCTGCGCGAGGCTGGGAGACGCCACTGGCGCCTTCCTGGCCTCAGCTCCGCTCCTGCCTTGCCTTTGCACCTAGGCCCCAGGCGTCCTTGGGGAGGGCTTAGGGGCCGGTGGCTTGCACACTGCCAAGGGCTCCAGCAGGAAGAGCTCTGTGCGAGGGAAGGGAAGGGCCAGTGCAGGGCTCCTCCAGCGGTTGCTTGGCCGCCCAGGCTCAGCGCCGCACGGAGTGCACCAGGCTGCCAGGGCCCCTGGCTGGGGTCTGCAGCCCCGCACACCCGGAGGCTGACTCCCTGGGCGCCCAGCAGCTGCCTCACACACCTAGCTTCCCTAGCGCTCTCCTCCCCAGCAGAGACGTGTGCAGCTGGTTGGGGCCTGCCCCTGCGTGCCTGGGCTCCCGCCCACAGCCCCAGCTCAGGGCAAGCAGCCCCTGAGCCAAAACCTGCAGGAGGCGCAGAGCGCCCCCACCTGGAAGCCGAGTGAACAGCTGGCGGGGTGGCGAGCCTCCTCGAGGGAAGAAGAGGCAGCCCAGCCTCGTTTGGCTCAAGCCCTACTTGGCTGGAGCCGTGTGCGCCTCCAGGACGGCAGAGCTCCAGCTCTGCTCAGAGGCCCGTTCTGGCAGAGTTGCTGGCGCGAGGCTGCTCTGCCCTGGGCGAGCCTTGCCCAGACTTGCCTCGCTGCTAGGCTTCCTGCCCAGGAAGGAGCAGGCTGCGCGAGGCTGGGAGACGCCACTGGCGCCTTCCTGGCCTCAGCTCCGCTCCTGCCTTGCCTTTGCACCTAGGCCCCAGGCGTCCTTGGGGAGGGCTTAGGGGCCGGTGGCTTGCACACTGCCAAGGGCTCCAGCAGGAAGAGCTCTGTGCGAGGGAAGGGAAGGGCCAGTGCAGGGCTCCTCCAGCGGTTGCTTGGCCGCCCAGACTCAGCGCCGCACGGAGTGCACCAGGCTCCCAAGGCCCCTGGCTGGGGTCTGCAGCCCCGCACACCCGGAGGCTGACTCCCTGGGCGCCCAGCAGCTGCCTCACACACGTAGCTTCCCTAGCGCTCTCGTCCCCAGCAGAGACGTGTGCAGCTGGTTGGGGCCTGCCCCTGCGTGCCTGGGCTCCCACCCACAGCCCCAGCTCAGGGCAAGCAGCCCCTGAGCCAAGACCTGCAGGAGGCGCAGAGCGCCCCCACCTGGAAGCCGAGTGAACAGCTGGCGGGGAGGCGAGCCTCCTCGAGGGAAGAAGAGGCAGCCCAGCCTCGTTTGGCTCAAGCCCTACTTGGCTGGAGCCGAGTGCGCCTCCAGGACGGCAGAGCTCCAGGTCTGCTGAGAGGCCCGTTCTGGCAGAGTTGCTGGAGCGAGGCTGCTCTGCCCTGGGCGAGCCTTGCCCAGACTTGCCTCGCTGCTAGGCTTCCTGCCCAGGAAGGAGCAGGCTGGGCGAGGCTGGGAGACGCCACTGGCGCCTTCCTGGCCTCAGCTCCGCTCCTGCCTTGCCTTTGCACCTAGGCCCCAGGCGTCCTTGGGGAGGGCTTAGGGGCCGGTGGCTTGCACACTGCCAAGGGCTCCAGCAGGAAGAGCTCTGTGCGAGGGAAGGGAAGGGCCAGTGCAGGGCTCCTCCAGCGGTTGCTTGGCCGCCCAGGCTCAGCGCCGCACGGAGTGCACCAGGCTGCCAGGGCCCCTGGCTGGGGTCTGCAGCCCCGCACACCCGGAGGCTGACTCCCTGGGCGCCCAGCAGCTGCCTCACACACGTAGCTTCCCTAGCGCTCTCCTCCCCAGCAGAGACGTGTGCAGCTGGTTGGGGCCTGCCCCTGCGTGCCTGGGCTCCCGCCCACAGCCCCAGCTCAGGGCAAGCAGCCCCTGAGCCAAGACCTGCAGGAGGCGCAGAGCGCCCCCACCTGGAAGCCGAGTGAACAGCTGGCGGGGAGGCGAGCCTCCTCGAGGGAAGAAGAGGCAGCCCAGCCTCGTTTGGCTCAAGCCCTACATGGCTGGAGCCGAGTGCGCCTCCAGGACGGCACAGCGCCAGCTCTGCTCAGAGGCCCGTTGTGGCAGAGTTGCTGGCGCGAGGCTGCTCTGCCCTGGGCGAGCCTTGCCCAGACTTGCCTCGCTGCTAGGCTTCCTGCCCAGGAAGGAGCAGGCTGCGCGAGGCTGGGAGACGCCACTGGCGCCTTCCTGGCCTCAGCTCCGCTCCTGCCTTGCCTTTGCACCTAGGCCCCAGGCGTCCTTGGGGAGGGCTTAGGGGCCGGTGGCTTGCACACTGCCAAGGGCTCCAGCAGGAAGAGCTCTGTGCGAGGGAAGGGAAGTGCCAGTGCAGGGCTCCTCCAGCGGTTGCTTGGCCGCCCAGGCTCAGCGCCGCACGGAGTGCACCAGGCTCCCAGGGCCCCTGGCTGGGGTCTGCAGCCCCGCACACCCGGAGGCTGACTCCCTGGGCGCCCAGCAGCTGCCTCACACACGTAGCTTCCCTAGCGCTCTCCTCCCCAGCAGAGACGTGTGCAGCTGGTTGGGGCCTGCCCCTGCGTGCCTGGGCTCCCGCCCACAGCCCCAGCTCAGGGCAAGCAGCCCCTGAGCCAAGACCTGCAGGAGGCGCAGAGCGCCCCCACCTGGAAGCCGAGTGAACAGCTGGCGGGGAGGCGAGCCTCCTCGAGGGAAGAAGAGGCAGCCCAGCCTCGTTTGGCTCAAGCCCTACTTGGCTGGAGCCGAGTGCGCCTCCAGGACGGCAGAGCTCCAGCTCTGCTGAGAGGCCCGTTCTGGCAGAGTTGCTGGCGCGAGGCTGCTCTGCCCTGGGCGAGCCTTGCCCAGACTTGCCTCGCTGCTAGGCTTCCTGCCCAGGAAGGAGCAGGCTGCGCGAGGCTGGGAGACGCCACTGGCGCCTTCCTGGCCTCAGCTCCGCTCCTGCCTTGCCTTTGCACCTAGGCCCCAGGCGTCCTTGGGGAGGGCTTAGGGGCCGGTGGCTTGCACACTGCCAAGGGCTCCAGCAGGAAGAGCTCTGTGCGAGGGAAGGGAAGGGCCAGTGCAGGGCTCCTCCAGCGGTTGCTTGGCCGCCCAGGCTCAGCGCCGCACGGAGTGCACCAGGCTGCCAGGGCCCCTGGCTGGGGTCTGCAGCCCCGCACACCCGGAGGCTGACTCCCTGGGCGCCCAGCAGCTGCCTCACACACGTAGCTTCCCTAGCGCTCTCCTCCCCAGCAGAGACGTGTGCAGCTGGTTGGGGCCTGCCCCTGCGTGCCTGGGCTCCCGCCCACAGCCCCAGCTCAGGGCAAGCAGCCCCTGAGCCAAGACCTGCAGGAGGCGCAGAGCGCCCCCACCTGGAAGCCGAGTGAACAGCTGGCGGGGTGGCGAGCCTCCTCGAGGGAAGAAGAGGCAGCCCAGCCTCGTTTGGCTCAAGCCCTACTTGGCTGGAGCCGTGTGCGCCTCCAGGACGGCAGAGCTTCAGCTCTGCTCAGAGGCCCGTTCTGGCAGAGTTGCTGGCGCGAGGCTGCTCTGCCCTGGGCGAGCCTTGCCCAGACTTGCCTCGCTGCTAGGCTTCCTGCCCAGGAAGGAGCAGGCTGCGCGAGGCTGGGAGACGCCACTGGCGCCTTCCTGGCCTCAGCTCCGCTCCTGCCTTGCCTTTGCACCTAGGCCCCAGGCGTCCTTGGGGAGGGCTTAGGGGCCGGTGGCTTGCACACTGCCAAGGGCTCCAGCAGGAAGAGCTCTGTGCGAGGGAAGGGAAGGTCTAGTGCAGGGCTCCTCCAGCGGTTGCTTGGCCGCCCAGGCTCAGCGCCGCACGGAGTGCACCAGGCTGCCAGGGCCCCTGGCTGGGGTCTGCAGCCCCGCACACCCGGAGGCTGACTCCCTGGGCGCCCAGCAGCTGCCTCACACACGTAGCTTCCCTAGCGCTCTCCTCCCCAGCAGAGACGTGTGCAGCTGGTTGGGGCCTGCCCCTGCGTGCCTGGGCTCCCGCCCACAGCCCCAGCTCAGGGCAAGCAGCCCCTGAGCCAAGACCTGCAGGAGGCGCAGAGCGCCCCCACCTGGAAGCCGAGTGAACAGCTGGCGGGGTGGCGAGCCTCCTCGAGGGAAGAAGAGGCAGCCCAGCCTCGTTTGGCTCAAGCCCTACTTGGCTGGAGCCGTGTGCGCCTCCAGGACGGCAGAGCTTCAGCTCTGCTCAGAGGCCCGTTCTGGCAGAGTTGCTGGCGCGAGGCTGCTCTGCCCTGGGCGAGCCTTGCCCAGACTTGCCTCGCTGCTAGGCTTCCTGCCCAGGAAGGAGCAGGCTGCGCGAGGCTGGGAGACGCCACTGGCGCCTTCCTGGCCTCAGCTCCGCTCCTGCCTTGCCTTTGCACCTAGGCCCCATGCGTCCTTGGGGAGGGCTTAGGGGCCGGTGGCTTGCACACTGCCAAGGGCTCCAGCAGGAAGAGCTCTGTGCGAGGGAAGGGAAGGGCCAGTGCAGGGCTCCTCCAGCGGTTGCTTGGCCGCCCAGACTCAGCGCCGCACGGAGTGCACCAGGCTCCCAGGGCCCCTGGCTGGGGTCTGCAGCCCCGCACACCCGGAGGCTTACTCCCTGGGCGCCCAGCAGCTGCCTCACACACGTAGCTTCCCTAGCGCTCTCGTCCCCAGCAGAGACATGTGCAGCTGGTTGGGGCCTGCCCCTGCGTGCCTGGGCTCCCACCCACACCCCCAGCTCAGGGCAAGCAGCCCCTGAGCCAAGACCTGCAGGAGGCGCAGAGCGCCCCCACCTGGAAGCCGAGTGAACAGCTGGCGGGGAGGCGAGCCTCCTCGAGGGAAGAAGAGGCAGCCCAGCCTCGTTTGGCTCAAGCCCTACTTGGCTGGAGCCGAGTGCGCCTCCAGGACGGCAGAGCTCCAGGTCTGCTGAGAGGCCCGTTCTGGCAGAGTTGCTGGAGCGAGGCTGCTCTGCCCTGGGCGAGCCTTGCCCAGACTTGCCTCGCTGCTAGGCTTCCTGCCCAGGAAGGAGCAGGCTGCGCGAGGCTGGGAGACGCCACTGGCGCCTTCCTGGCCTCAGCTCCGCTCCTGCCTTGCCTTTGCACCTAGGCCCCAGGCGTCCTTGGGGAGGGCTTAGGGGCCGGTGGCTTGCACACTGCCAAGGGCTCCAGCAGGAAGAGCTCTGTGCGAGGGAAGGGAAGTGCCAGTGCAGGGCTCCTCCAGCGGTTGCTTGGCCGCCCAGGCTCAGCGCCGCACGGAGTGCACCAGGCTCCCAGGGCCCCTGGATGGGGTCTGCAGCCCCGCACACCCGGAGGCTGACTCCCTGGGCGCCCAGCAGCTGCCTCACACACGTAGCTTCCCTAGCGCTCTCGTCCCCAGCAGAGACGTGTGCAGCTGGTTGGGGCCTGCCCCTGCGTGCCTGGGCTCCCGCCCACAGCCCCAGCTCAGGGCAAGCAGCCCCTGAGCCAAGACCTGCAGGAGGCGCAGAGCGCCCCCACCTGGAAGCCGAGTGAACAGCTGGCGGGGAGGCGAGCCTCCTCGAGGGAAGAAGAGGCAGCCCAGCCTCGTTTGGCTCAAGCCCTACTTGGCTGGAGCCGAGTGCGCCTCCAGGACGGCAGAGCTCCAGCTCTGCTCAGAGGCCCGTTGTGGCAGAGTTGCTGGCGCGAGGCTGCTCTGCCCTGGGCGAGCCTTGCCCAGACTTGCCTCGCTGCTAGGCTTCCTGCCCAGGAAGGAGCAGGCTGCGCGAGGCTGGGAGACGCCACTGGCGCCTTCCTGGCCTCAGCTCCGCTCCTGCCTTGCCTTTGCACCTAGGCCCCATGCGTCCTTGGGGAGGGCTTAGGGGCCGGTGGCTTGCACACTGCCAAGGGCTCCAGCAGGAAGAGCTCTGTGCGAGGGAAGGGAAGGGCCAGTGCAGGGCTCCTCCAGCGGTTGCTTGGCCGCCCAGGCTCAGCGCCGCACGGAGTGCACCAGGCTCCCAGGGCCCCTGGCTGGGGTCTGCAGCCCCGCACACCCGGAGGCTGACTCCCTGGGCGCCCAGCAGCTGCCTCACACACGTAGCTTCCCTAGCGCTCTCCTCCCCAGCAGAGACGTGTGCAGCTGGTTGGGGCCTGCCCCTGCGTGCCTGGGCTCCCGCCCACAGCCCCAGCTCAGGGCAAGCAGCCCCTGAGCCAAGACCTGCAGGAGGCGCAGAGCGCCCCCACCTGGAAGCCGAGTGAACAGCTGGCGGGGAGGCGAGCCTCCTCGAGGGAAGAGGAGGCAGCCCAGCCTCGTTTGGCTCAAGCCCTACATGGCTGGAGCCGAGTGCGCCTCCAGGACGGCACAGCGCCAGCTCTGCTCAGAGGCCCGTTGTGGCAGAGTTGCTGGCGCGAGGCTGCTCTGCCCTGGGCGAGCCTTGCCCAGACTTGCCTCGCTGCTAGGCTTCCTGCCCAGGAAGGAGCAGGCTGCGCGAGGCTGGGAGACGCCACTGGCGCCTTCCTGGCCTCAGCTCCGCTCCTGCCTTGCCTTTGCACCTAGGCCCCAGGCGTCCTTGGGGAGGGCTTAGGGGCCGGTGGCTTGCACACTGCCAAGGGCTCCAGCAGGAAGAGCTCTGTGCGAGGGAAGGGAAGTGCCAGTGCAGGGCTCCTCCAGCGGTTGCTTGGCCGCCCAGGCTCAGCGCCGCACGGAGTGCACCAGGCTCCCAGGGCCCCTGGCTGGGGTCTGCAGCCCCGCACACCCGGAGGCTGACTCCCTGGGCGCCCAGCAGCTGCCTCACACACGTAGCTTCCCTAGCGCTCTCCTCCCCAGCAGAGACGTGTGCAGCTGGTTGGGGCCTGCCCCTGCGTGCCTGGGCTCCCGCCCACAGCCCCAGCTCAGGGCAAGCAGCCCCTGAGCCAAGACCTGCAGGAGGCGCAGAGCGCCCCCACCTGGAAGCCGAGTGAACAGCTGGCGGGGAGGCGAGCCTCCTCGAGGGAAGAAGAGGCAGCCCAGCCTCGTTTGGCTCAAGCCCTACTTGGCTGGAGCCGAGTGCGCCTCCAGGACGGCAGAGCTCCAGCTCTGCTGAGAGGCCCGTTCTGGCAGAGTTGCTGGCGCGAGGCTGCTCTGCCCTGGGCGAGCCTTGCCCAGACTTGCCTCGCTGCTAGGCTTCCTGCCCAGGAAGGAGCAGGCTGCGCGAGGCTGGGAGACGCCACTGGCGCCTTCCTGGCCTCAGCTCCGCTCCTGCCTTGCCTTTGCACCTAGGCCCCAGGCGTCCTTGGGGAGGGCTTAGGGGCCGGTGGCTTGCACACTGCCAAGGGCTCCAGCAGGAAGAGCTCTGTGCGAGGGAAGGGAAGTGCCAGTGCAGGGCTCCTCCAGCGGTTGCTTGGCCGCCCAGGCTCAGCGCCGCACGGAGTGCACCAGGCTGCCAGGGCCCCTGGCTGGGGTCTGCAGCCCCGCACACCCGGAGGCTGACTCCCTGGGCGCCCAGCAGCTGCCTCACACACGTAGCTTCCCTAGCGCTCTCCTCCCCAGCAGAGACGTGTGCAGCTGGTTGGGGCCTGCCCCTGCGTGCCTGGGCTCCCGCCCACAGCCCCAGCTCAGGGCAAGCAGCCCCTGAGCCAAGACCTGCAGGAGGCGCAGAGCGCCCCCACCTGGAAGCCGAGTGAACAGCTGGCGGGGTGGCGAGCCTCCTCGAGGGAAGAAGAGGCAGCCCAGCCTCGTTTGGCTCAAGCCCTACTTGGCTGGAGCCGTGTGCGCCTCCAGGACGGCAGAGCTTCAGCTCTGCTCAGAGGCCCGTTCTGGCAGAGTTGCTGGCGCGAGGCTGCTCTGCCCTGGGCGAGCCTTGCCCAGACTTGCCTCGCTGCTAGGCTTCCTGCCCAGGAAGGAGCAGGCTGCGCGAGGCTGGGAGACGCCACTGGCGCCTTCCTGGCCTCAGCTCCGCTCCTGCCTTGCCTTTGCACCTAGGCCCCATGCGTCCTTGGGGAGGGCTTAGGGGCCGGTGGCTTGCACACTGCCAAGGGCTCCAGCAGGAAGAGCTCTGTGCGAGGGAAGGGAAGGGCCAGTGCAGGGCTCCTCCAGCGGTTGCTTGGCCGCCCAGACTCAGCGCCGCACGGAGTGCACCAGGCTCCCAGGGCCCCTGGCTGGGGTCTGCAGCCCCGCACACCCGGAGGCTGACTCCCTGGGCGCCCAGCAGCTGCCTCACACACGTAGCTTCCCTAGCGCTCTCGTCCCCAGCAGAGACGTGTGCAGCTGGTTGGGGCCTGCCCCTGCGTGCCTGGGCTCCCACCCACAGCCCCAGCTCAGGGCAAGCAGCCCCTGAGCCAAGACCTGCAGGAGGCGCAGAGCGCCCCCACCTGGAAGCCGAGTGAACAGCTGGCGGGGAGGCGAGCCTCCTCGAGGGAAGAAGAGGCAGCCCAGCCTCGTTTGGCTCAAGCCCTACTTGGCTGGAGCCGAGTGCGCCTCCAGGACGGCAGAGCTCCAGGTCTGCTGAGAGGCCCGTTCTGGCAGAGTTGCTGGAGCGAGGCTGCTCTGCCCTGGGCGAGCCTTGCCCAGACTTGCCTCGCTGCTAGGCTTCCTGCCCAGGAAGGAGCAGGCTGGGCGAGGCTGGGAGACGCCACTGGCGCCTTCCTGGCCTCAGCTCCGCTCCTGCCTTGCCTTTGCACCTAGGCCCCAGGCGTCCTTGGGGAGGGCTTAGGGGCCGGTGGCTTGCACACTGCCAAGGGCTCCAGCAGGAAGAGCTCTGTGCGAGGGAAGGGAAGGGCTAGTGCAGGGCTCCTCCAGCGGTTGCTTGGCCGCCCAGGCTCAGCGCCGCACGGAGTGCACCAGGCTCCCAGGGCCCCTGGCTGGGCTCTGCAGCCCCGCACACCCGGAGGCTGACTCCCTGGGCGCCCAGCAGCTGCCTCACACACGTAGCTTCCCTAGCGCTCTCCTCCCCAGCAGAGACGTGTGCAGCTGGTTGGGGCCTGCCCCTGCGTGCCTGGGCTCCCGCCCACAGCCCCAGCTCAGGGCAAGCAGCCCCTGAGCCAAGACCTGCAGGAGGCGCAGAGCGCCCCCACCTGGAAGCCGAGTGAACAGCTGGCGGGGAGGCGAGCCTCCTCGAGGGAAGAAGAGGCAGCCCAGCCTCGTTTGGCTCAAGCCCTACTTGGCTGGAGCCGAGTGCGCCTCCAGGACGGCACAGCGCCAGCTCTGCTCAGAGGCCCGTTCTGGCAGAGTTGCTGGCGCGAGGCTGCTCTGCCCTGGGCGAGCCTTGCCCAGACTTGCCTCGCTGCTAGGCTTCCTGCCCAGGAAGGAGCAGGCTGCGCGAGGCTGGGAGACGCCACTGGCGCCTTCCTGGCCTCAGCTCCGCTCCTGCCTTGCCTTTGCACCTAGGCCCCAGGCGTCCTTGGGGAGGGCTTAGGGGCCGGTGGCTTGCACACTGCCAAGGGCTCCAGCAGGAAGAGCTCTGTGCGAGGGAAGGGAAGTGCCAGTGCAGGGCTCCTCCAGCGGTTGCTTGGCCGCCCAGGCTCAGCGCCGCACGGAGTGCACCAGGCTCCCAGGGCCCCTGGCTGGGGTCTGCAGCCCCGCACACCCGGAGGCTGACTCCCTGGGCGCCCAGCAGCTGCCTCACACACGTAGCTTCCCTAGCGCTCTCCTCCCCAGCAGAGACGTGTGCAGCTGGTTGGGGCCTGCCCCTGCGTGCCTGGACTCCCGCCCACAGCCCCAGCTCAGGGCAAGCAGCCCCTGAGCCAAGACCTGCAGGAGGCGCAAAGCGCCCCCACCTGGAAGCCGAGTGAACAGCTGGCGGGGAGGCGAGCCTCCTCGAGGGAAGAAGAGGCAGCCCAGCCTCGTTTGGCTCAAGCCCTACTTGGCTGGAGCCGAGTGCGCCTCCAGGACGGCAGAGCTCCAGCTCTGCTCAGAGGCCCGTTCTGGCAGAGTTGCTGGCGCGAGGCTGCTCTGCCCTGGGCGAGCCTTGCCCAGACTTGCCTCGCTGCTAGGCTTCCTGCCCAGGAAGGAGCAGGCTGCGCGAGGCTGGGAGACGCCACTGGCGCCTTCCTGGCCTCAGCTCCGCTCCTGCCTTGCCTTTGCACCTAGGCCCCAGGCGTCCTTGGGGAGGGCTTAGGGGCCGGTGGCTTGCACACTGCCAAGGGCTCCAGCAGTAAGAGCTCTGTGCGAGGGAAGGGAAGGGCCAGTGCAGGGCTCCTCCAGCGGTTGCTTGGCCGCCCAGGCTCAGCGCCGCACGGAGTGCACCAGGCTCCCAGGGCCCC
Source organism: Ovis canadensis (assembly GCF_042477335.2). Classification (NCBI taxonomy): domain Eukaryota; kingdom Metazoa; phylum Chordata; class Mammalia; order Artiodactyla; family Bovidae; genus Ovis; species Ovis canadensis. The sequence goes on from NC_091264.1 coordinate 400,312, forward strand.
TGGCTGGGGTCTGCAGCCCCGCACACCCGGAGGCTGACTCCCTGGGCGCCCAGCAGCTGCCTCACACACGTAGCTTCCCTAGCGCTCTCCTCCCCAGCAGAGACGTGTGCAGCTGGTTGGGGCCTGCCCCTGCGTGCCTGGGCTCCCGCCCACAGCCCCAGCTCAGGGCAAGCAGCCCCTGAGCCAAGACCTGCAGGAGGCGCAGAGCGCCCCCACCTGGAAGCCGAGTGAACAGCTGGCGGGGAGGCGAGCCTCCTCGAGGGAAGAAGAGGCAGCCCAGCCTCGTTTGGCTCAAGCCCTACTTGGCTGGAGCCGTGTGCGCCTCCAGGACGGCAGAGCTCCAGCTCTGCTCAGAGGCCCGTTCTGGCAGAGTTGCTGGCGCGAGCCTGCTCTGCCCTGGGCGAGCCTTGCCCAGACTTGCCTCGCTGCTAGGCTTCCTGCCCAGGAAGGAGCAGGCTGCGCGAGGCTGGGAGACGCCACTGGCGCCTTCCTGGCCTCAGCTCCGCTCCTGCCTTGCCTTTGCACCTAGGCCCCATGCGTCCTTGGGGAGGGCTTAGGGGCCGGTGGCTTGCACACTGCCAAGGGCTCCAGCAGGAAGAGCTCTGTGCGAGGGAAGGGAAGGGCCAGTGCAGGGCTCCTCCAGCGGTTGCTTGGCCGCCCAGACTCAGCGCCGCACGGAGTGCACCAGGCTCCCAGGGCCCCTGGCTGGGGTCTGCAGCCCCGCACACCCGGAGGCTTACTCCCTGGGCGCCCAGCAGCTGCCTCACACACGTAGCTTCCCTAGCGCTCTCGTCCCCAGCAGAGACGTGTGCAGCTGGTTGGGGCCTGCCCCTGCGTGCCTGGGCTCCCGCCCACAGCCCCAGCTCAGGGCAAGCAGCCCCTGAGCCAAGACCTGCAGGAGGCGCAGAGCGCCCCCACCTGGAAGCCGAGTGAACAGCTGGCGGGGAGGCGAGCCTCCTCGAGGGAAGAAGAGGCAGCCCAGCCTCGTTTGGCTCAAGCCCTACTTGGCTGGAGCCGAGTGCGCCTCCAGGACGGCAGAGCTCCAGGTCTGCTGAGAGGCCCGTTCTGGCAGAGTTGCTGGAGCGAGGCTGCTCTGCCCTGGGCGAGCCTTGCCCAGACTTGCCTCGCTGCTAGGCTTCCTGCCCAGGAAGGAGCAGGCTGGGCGAGGCTGGGAGACGCCACTGGCGCCTTCCTGGCCTCAGCTCCGCTCCTGCCTTGCCTTTGCACCTAGGCCCCAGGCGTCCTTGGGGAGGGCTTAGGGGCCGGTGGCTTGCACACTGCCAAGGGCTCCAGCAGGAAGAGCTCTGTGCGAGGGAAGGGAAGGGCCAGTGCAGGGCTCCTCCAGCGGTTGCTTGGCCGCCCAGGCTCAGCGCCGCACGGAGTGCACCAGGCTCCCAGGGCCCCTGGATGGGGTCTGCAGCCCCGCACACCCAGAGGCTGACTCCCTGGGCGCCCAGCAGCTGCCTCACACACGTAGCTTCCCTAGCGCTCTCCTCCCCAGCAGAGACGTGTGCAGCTGGTTGGGGCCTGCCCCTGCGTGCCTGGGCTCCCGCCCACAGCCCCAGCTCAGGGCAAGCAGCCCCTGAGCCAAGACCTGCAGGAGGCGCAGAGCGCCCCCACCTGGAAGCCGAGTGAACAGCTGGCGGGGAGGCGAGCCTCCTCGAGGGAAGAAGAGGCAGCCCAGCCTCGTTTGGCTCAAGCCCTACTTGGCTGGAGCCGAGTGCGCCTCCAGGACGGCACAGCGCCAGCTCTGCTCAGAGGCCCGTTGTGGCAGAGTTGCTGGCGCGAGGCTGCTCTGCCCTGGGCGAGCCTTGCCCAGACTTGCCTCGCTGCTAGGCTTCCTGCCCAGGAAGGAGCAGGCTGCGCGAGGCTGGGAGACGCCACTGGCGCCTTCCTGGCCTCAGGTCCGCTCCTGCCTTGCCTTTGCACCTAGGCCCCATGCGTCCTTGGGGAGGGCTTAGGGGCCGGTGGCTTGCACACTGCCAAGGGCTCCAGCAGGAAGAGCTCTGTGCGAGGGAAGGGAAGTGCCAGTGCAGGGCTCCTCCAGCGGTTGCTTGGCCGCCCAGGCTCAGCGCCGCACGGAGTGCACCAGGCTGCCAGGGCCCCTGGCTGGGGTCTGCAGCCCCGCACACCCGGAGGCTGACTCCCTGGGCGCCCAGCAGCTGCCTCACACACGTAGCTTCCCTAGCGCTCTCCTCCCCAGCAGAGACGTGTGCAGCTGGTTGGGGCCTGCCCCTGCGTGCCTGGGCTCCCGCCCACAGCCCCAGCTCAGGGCAAGCAGCCCCTGAGCCAAGACCTGCAGGAGGCGCAGAGCGCCCCCACCTGGAAGCCGAGTGAACAGCTGGCGGGGTGGCGAGCCTCCTCGAGGGAAGAAGAGGCAGCCCAGCCTCGTTTGGCTCAAGCCCTACTTGGCTGGAGCCGTGTGCGCCTCCAGGACGGCAGAGCTTCAGCTCTGCTCAGAGGCCCGTTCTGGCAGAGTTGCTGGCGCGAGGCTGCTCTGCCCTGGGCGAGCCTTGCCCAGACTTGCCTCGCTGCTAGGCTTCCTGCCCAGGAAGGAGCAGGCTGCGCGAGGCTGGGAGACGCCACTGGCGCCTTCCTGGCCTCAGCTCCGCTCCTGCCTTGCCTTTGCACCTAGGCCCCAGGCGTCCTTGGGGAGGGCTTAGGGGCCGGTGGCTTGCACACTGCCAAGGGCTCCAGCAGGAAGAGCTCTGTGCGAGGGAAGGGAAGTGCCAGTGCAGGGCTCCTCCAGCGGTTGCTTGGCCGCCCAGGCTCAGCGCCGCACGGAGTGCACCAGGCTCCCAGGGCCCCTGGCTGGGGTCTGCAGCCCCGCACACCCGGAGGCTGACTCCCTGGGCGCCCAGCAGCTGCCTCACACACGTAGCTTCCCTAGCGCTCTCCTCCCCAGCAGAGACGTGTGCAGCTGGTTGGGGCCTGCCCCTGCGTGCCTGGACTCCCGCCCACAGCCCCAGCTCAGGGCAAGCAGCCCCTGAGCCAAGACCTGCAGGAGGCGCAAAGCGCCCCCACCTGGAAGCCGAGTGAACAGCTGGCGGGGAGGCGAGCCTCCTCGAGGGAAGAAGAGGCAGCCCAGCCTCGTTTGGCTCAAGCCCTACTTGGCTGGAGCCGAGTGCGCCTCCAGGACGGCAGAGCTCCAGCTCTGCTCAGAGGCCCGTTCTGGCAGAGTTGCTGGCGCGAGGCTGCTCTGCCCTGGGCGAGCCTTGCCCAGACTTGCCTCGCTGCTAGGCTTCCTGCCCAGGAAGGAGCAGGCTGCGCGAGGCTGGGAGACGCCACTGGCGCCTTCCTGGCCTCAGCTCCGCTCCTGCCTTGCCTTTGCACCTAGGCCCCAGGCGTCCTTGGGGAGGGCTTAGGGGCCGGTGGCTTGCACACTGCCAAGGGCTCCAGCAGTAAGAGCTCTGTGCGAGGGAAGGGAAGTGCCAGTGCAGGGCTCCTCCAGCGGTTGCTTGGCCGCCCAGGCTCAGCGCCGCACGGAGTGCACCAGGCTCCCAGGGCCCCTGGCTGGGGTCTGCAGCCCCGCACACCCGGAGGCTGACTCCCTGGGCGCCCAGCAGCTGCCTCACACACGTAGCTTCCCTAGCGCTCTCCTCCCCAGCAGAGACGTGTGCAGCTGGTTGGGGCCTGCCCCTGCGTGCCTGGGCTCCCGCCCACAGCCCCAGCTCAGGGCAAGCAGCCCCTGAGCCAAGACCTGCAGGAGGCGCAGAGCGCCCCCACCTGGAAGCCGAGTGAACAGCTGGCGGGGAGGCGAGCCTCCTCGAGGGAAGAAGAGGCAGCCCAGCCTCGTTTGGCTCAAGCCCTACTTGGCTGGAGCCGAGTGCGCCTCCAGGACGGCAGAGCTCCAGCTCTGCTGAGAGGCCCGTTCTGGCAGAGTTGCTGGCGCGAGGCTGCTCTGCCCTGGGCGAGCCTTGCCCAGACTTGCCTCGCTGCTAGGCTTCCTGCCCAGGAAGGAGCAGGCTGCGCGAGGCTGGGAGACGCCACTGGCGCCTTCCTGGCCTCAGCTCCGCTCCTGCCTTGCCTTTGCACCTAGGCCCCAGGCGTCCTTGGGGAGGGCTTAGGGGCCGGTGGCTTGCACACTGCCAAGGGCTCCAGCAGGAAGAGCTCTGTGCGAGGGAAGGGAAGGGCCAGTGCAGGGCTCCTCCAGCGGTTGCTTGGCCGCCCAGGCTCAGCGCCGCACGGAGTGCACCAGGCTGCCAGGGCCCCTGGCTGGGGTCTGCAGCCCCGCACACCCGGAGGCTGACTCCCTGGGCGCCCAGCAGCTGCCTCACACACGTAGCTTCCCTAGCGCTCTCCTCCCCAGCAGAGACGTGTGCAGCTGGTTGGGGCCTGCCCCTGCGTGCCTGGGCTCCCGCCCACAGCCCCAGCTCAGGGCAAGCAGCCCCTGAGCCAAGACCTGCAGGAGGCGCAGAGCGCCCCCACCTGGAAGCCGAGTGAACAGCTGGCGGGGTGGCGAGCCTCCTCGAGGGAAGAAGAGGCAGCCCAGCCTCGTTTGGCTCAAGCCCTACTTGGCTGGAGCCGAGTGCGCCTCCAGGACGGCAGAGCTCCAGCTCTGCTGAGAGGCCCGTTCTGGCAGAGTTGCTGGCGCGAGGCTGCTCTGCCCTGGGCGAGCCTTGCCCAGACTTGCCTCGCTGCTAGGCTTCCTGCCCAGGAAGGAGCAGGCTGCGCGAGGCTGGGAGACGCCACTGGCGCCTTCCTGGCCTCAGCTCCGCTCCTGCCTTGCCTTTGCACCTAGGCCCCAGGCGTCCTTGGGGAGGGCTTAGGGGCCGGTGGCTTGCACACTGCCAAGGGCTCCAGCAGGAAGAGCTCTGTGCGAGGGAAGGGAAGGGCCAGTGCAGGGCTCCTCCAGCGGTTACTTGGCCGCCCAGGCTCAGCGCCGCACGGAGTGCACCAGGCTGCCAGGGCCCCTGGCTGGGGTCTGCAGCCCCGCACACCCGGAGGCTGACTCCCTGGGCGCCCAGCAGCTGCCTCACACACGTAGCTTCCCTAGCGCTCTCCTCCCCAGCAGAGACGTGTGCAGCTGGTTGGGGCCTGCCCCTGCGTGCCTGGGCTCCCGCCCACAGCCCCAGCTCAGGGCAAGCAGCCCCTGAGCCAAGACCTGCAGGAGGCGCAGAGCGCCCCCACCTGGAAGCCGAGTGAACAGCTGGCGGGGTGGCGAGCCTCCTCGAGGGAAGAAGAGGCAGCCCAGCCTCGTTTGGCTCAAGCCCTACTTGGCTGGAGCCGTGTGCGCCTCCAGGACGGCAGAGCTTCAGCTCTGCTCAGAGGCCCGTTCTGGCAGAGTTGCTGGCGCGAGGCTGCTCTGCCCTGGGCGAGCCTTGCCCAGACTTGCCTCGCTGCTAGGCTTCCTGCCCAGGAAGGAGCAGGCTGCGCGAGGCTGGGAGACGCCACTGGCGCCTTCCTGGCCTCAGCTCCGCTCCTGCCTTGCCTTTGCACCTAGGCCCCATGCGTCCTTGGGGAGGGCTTAGGGGCCGGTGGCTTGCACACTGCCAAGGGCTCCAGCAGGAAGAGCTCTGTGCGAGGGAAGGGAAGGGCCAGTGCAGGGCTCCTCCAGCGGTTGCTTGGCCGCCCAGACTCAGCGCCGCACGGAGTGCACCAGGCTCCCAGGGCCCCTGGCTGGGGTCTGCAGCCCCGCACACCCGGAGGCTGACTCCCTGGGCGCCCAGCAGCTGCCTCACACACGTAGCTTCCCTAGCGCTCTCGTCCCCAGCAGAGACGTGTGCAGCTGGTTGGGGCCTGCCCCTGCGTGCCTGGGCTCCCACCCACAGCCCCAGGTCAGGGCAAGCAGCCCCTGAGCCAAGACCTGCAGGAGGCGCAGAGCGCCCCCACCTGGAAGCCGAGTGAACAGCTGGCGGGGAGGCGAGCCTCCTCGAGGGAATAAGAGGCAGCCCAGCCTCGTTTGGCTCAAGCCCTACTTGGCTGGAGCCGAGTGCGCCTCCAGGACGGCAGAGCTCCAGGTCTGCTGAGAGGCCCGTTCTGGCAGAGTTGCTGGAGCGAGGCTGCTCTGCCCTGGGCGAGCCTTGCCCAGACTTGCCTCGCTGCTAGGCTTCCTGCCCAGGAAGGAGCAGGCTGGGCGAGGCTGGGAGACGCCACTGGCGCCTTCCTGGCCTCAGCTCCGCTCCTGCCTTGCCTTTGCACCTAGGCCCCAGGCGTCCTTGGGGAGGGCTTAGGGGCCGGTGGCTTGCACACTGCCAAGGGCTCCAGCAGGAAGAGCTCTGTGCGAGGGAAGGGAAGGGCCAGTGCAGGGCTCCTCCAGCGGTTGCTTGGCCGCCCAGGCTCAGCGCCGCACGGAGTGCACCAGGCTCCCAGGGCCCCTGGCTGGGGTCTGCAGCCCCGCACACCCGGAGGCTGACTCCCTGGGCGCCCAGCAGCTGCCTCACACACGTAGCTTCCCTAGCGCTCTCCTCCCCAGCAGAGACGTGTGCAGCTGGTTGGGGCCTGCCCCTGCGTGCCTGGGCTCCCGCCCACAGCCCCAGCTCAGGGCAAGCAGCCCCTGAGCCAAGACCTGCAGGAGGCGCAGAGCGCCCCCACCTGGAAGCCGAGTGAACAGCTGGCGGGGAGGCGAGCCTCCTCGAGGGAAGAAGAGGCAGCCCAGCCTCGTTTGGCTCAAGCCCTACTTGGCTGGAGCCGAGTGCGCCTCCAGGACGGCACAGCGCCAGCTCTGCTCAGAGGCCCGTTCTGGCAGAGTTGCTGGCGCGAGGCTGCTCTGCCCTGGGCGAGCCTTGCCCAGACTTGCCTCGCTGCTAGGCTTCCTGCCCAGGAAGGAGCAGGCTGCGCGAGGCTGGGAGACGCCACTGGCGCCTTCCTGGCCTCAGCTCCGCTCCTGCCTTGCCTTTGCACCTAGGCCCCAGGCGTCCTTGGGGAGGGCTTAGGGGCCGGTGGCTTGCACACTGCCAAGGGCTCCAGCAGGAAGAGCTCTGTGCGAGGGAAGGGAAGTGCCAGTGCAGGGCTCCTCCAGCGGTTGCTTGGCCGCCCAGGCTCAGCGCCGCACGGAGTGCACCAGGCTCCCAGGGCCCCTGGCTGGGGTCTGCAGCCCCGCACACCCGGAGGCTGACTCCCTGGGCGCCCAGCAGCTGCCTCACACACGTAGCTTCCCTAGCGCTCTCCTCCCCAGCAGAGACGTGTGCAGCTGGTTGGGGCCTGCCCCTGCGTGCCTGGACTCCCGCCCACAGCCCCAGCTCAGGGCAAGCAGCCCCTGAGCCAAGACCTGCAGGAGGCGCAAAGCGCCCCCACCTGGAAGCCGAGTGAACAGCTGGCGGGGAGGCGAGCCTCCTCGAGGGAAGAAGAGGCAGCCCAGCCTCGTTTGGCTCAAGCCCTACTTGGCTGGAGCCGAGTGCGCCTCCAGGACGGCAGAGCTCCAGCTCTGCTCAGAGGCCCGTTCTGGCAGAGTTGCTGGCGCGAGGCTGCTCTGCCCTGGGCGAGCCTTGCCCAGACTTGCCTCGCTGCTAGGCTTCCTGCCCAGGAAGGAGCAGGCTGCGCGAGGCTGGGAGACGCCACTGGCGCCTTCCTGGCCTCAGCTCCGCTCCTGCCTTGCCTTTGCACCTAGGCCCCAGGCGTCCTTGGGGAGGGCTTAGGGGCCGGTGGCTTGCACACTGCCAAGGGCTCCAGCAGTAAGAGCTCTGTGCGAGGGAAGGGAAGGGCCAGTGCAGGGCTCCTCCAGCGGTTGCTTGGCCGCCCAGGCTCAGCGCCGCACGGAGTGCACCAGGCTCCCAGGGCCCCTGGCTGGGGTCTGCAGCCCCGCACACCCGGAGGCTGACTCCCTGGGCGCCCAGCAGCTGCCTCACACACGTAGCTTCCCTAGCGCTCTCCTCCCCAGCAGAGACGTGTGCAGCTGGTTGGGGCCTGCCCCTGCGTGCCTGGGCTCCCGCCCACAGCCCCAGCTCAGGGCAAGCAGCCCCTGAGCCAAGACCTGCAGGAGGCGCAGAGCGCCCCCACCTGGAAGCCGAGTGAACAGCTGGCGGGGAGGCGAGCCTCCTCGAGGGAAGAAGAGGCAGCCCAGCCTCGTTTGGCTCAAGCCCTACTTGGCTGGAGCCGTGTGCGCCTCCAGGACGGCAGAGCTCCAGCTCTGCTCAGAGGCCCGTTCTGGCAGAGTTGCTGGCGCGAGCCTGCTCTGCCCTGGGCGAGCCTTGCCCAGACTTGCCTCGCTGCTAGGCTTCCTGCCCAGGAAGGAGCAGGCTGCGCGAGGCTGGGAGACGCCACTGGCGCCTTCCTGGCCTCAGCTCCGCTCCTGCCTTGCCTTTGCACCTAGGCCCCATGCGTCCTTGGGGAGGGCTTAGGGGCCGGTGGCTTGCACACTGCCAAGGGCTCCAGCAGGAAGAGCTCTGTGCGAGGGAAGGGAAGGGCCAGTGCAGGGCTCCTCCAGCGGTTGCTTGGCCGCCCAGACTCAGCGCCGCACGGAGTGCACCAGGCTCCCAGGGCCCCTGGCTGGGGTCTGCAGCCCCGCACACCCGGAGGCTTACTCCCTGGGCGCCCAGCAGCTGCCTCACACACGTAGCTTCCCTAGCGCTCTCGTCCCCAGCAGAGACGTGTGCAGCTGGTTGGGGCCTGCCCCTGCGTGCCTGGGCTCCCACCCACAGCCCCAGCTCAGGGCAAGCAGCCCCTGAGCCAAGACCTGCAGGAGGCGCAGAGCGCCCCCACCTGGAAGCCGAGTGAACAGCTGGCGGGGAGGCGAGCCTCCTCGAGGGAAGAAGAGGCAGCCCAGCCTCGTTTGGCTCAAGCCCTACTTGGCTGGAGCCGAGTGCGCCTCCAGGACGGCAGAGCTCCAGGTCTGCTGAGAGGCCCGTTCTGGCAGAGTTGCTGGAGCGAGGCTGCTCTGCCCTGGGCGAGCCTTGCCCAGACTTGCCTCGCTGCTAGGCTTCCTGCCCAGGAAGGAGCAGGCTGGGCGAGGCTGGGAGACGCCACTGGCGCCTTCCTGGCCTCAGCTCCGCTCCTGCCTTGCCTTTGCACCTAGGCCCCAGGCGTCCTTGGGGAGGGCTTAGGGGCCGGTGGCTTGCACACTGCCAAGGGCTCCAGCAGGAAGAGCTCTGTGCGAGGGAAGGGAAGGGCCAGTGCAGGGCTCCTCCAGCGGTTGCTTGGCCGCCCAGGCTCAGCGCCGCACGGAGTGCACCAGGCTCCCAGGGCCCCTGGATGGGGTCTGCAGCCCCGCACACCCGGAGGCTGACTCCCTGGGCGCCCAGCAGCTGCCTCACACACGTAGCTTCCCTAGCGCTCTCCTCCCCAGCAGAGACGTGTGCAGCTGGTTGGGGCCTGCCCCTGCGTGCCTGGGCTCCCGCCCACAGCCCCAGCTCAGGGCAAGCAGCCCCTGAGCCAAGACCTGCAGGAGGCGCAGAGCGCCCCCACCTGGAAGCCGAGTGAACAGCTGGCGGGGAGGCGAGCCTCCTCGAGGGAAGAAGAGGCAGCCCAGCCTCGTTTGGCTCAAGCCCTACTTGGCTGGAGCCGAGTGCGCCTCCAGGACGGCACAGCGCCAGCTCTGCTCAGAGGCCCGTTGTGGCAGAGTTGCTGGCGCGAGGCTGCTCTGCCCTGGGCGAGCCTTGCCCAGACTTGCCTCGCTGCTAGGCTTCCTGCCCAGGAAGGAGCAGGCTGCGCGAGGCTGGGAGACGCCACTGGCGCCTTCCTGGCCTCAACTCCGCTCCTGCCTTGCCTTTGCACCTAGGCCCCATGCGTCCTTGGGGAGGGCTTAGGGGCCGGTGGCTTGCACACTGCCAAGGGCTCCAGCAGGAAGAGCTCTGTGCGAGGGAAGGGAAGTGCCAGTGCAGGGCTCCTCCAGCGGTTGCTTGGCCGCCCAGGCTCAGCGCCGCACGGAGTGCACCAGGCTCCCAGGGCCCCTGGCTGGGGTCTGCAGCCCCGCACACCCGGAGGCTGACTCCCTGGGCGCCCAGCAGCTGCCTCACACACGTAGCTTCCCTAGCGCTCTCCTCCCCAGCAGAGACGTGTGCAGCTGGTTGGGGCCTGCCCCTGCGTGCCTGGGCTCCCGCCCACAGCCCCAGCTCAGGGCAAGCAGCCCCTAAGCCAAGACCTGCAGGAGGCGCAGAGCGCCCCCACCTGGAAGCCGAGTGAACAGCTGGCGGGGAGGCGAGCCTCCTCGAGGGAAGAAGAGGCAGCCCAGCCTCGTTTGGCTCAAGCCCTACATGGCTGGAGCCGAGTGCGCCTCCAGGACGGCACAGCGCCAGCTCTGCTCAGAGGCCCGTTCTGGCAGAGTTGCTGGCGCGAGGCTGCTCTGCCCTGGGCGAGCCTTGCCCAGACTTGCCTCGCTGCTAGGCTTCCTGCCCAGGAAGGAGCAGGCTGCGCGAGGCTGGGAGACGCCACTGGCGCCTTCCTGGCCTCAGCTCCGCTCCTGCCTTGCCTTTGCACCTAGGCCCCAGGCGTCCTTGGGGAGGGCTTAGGGGCCGGTGGCTTGCACACTGCCAAGGGCTCCAGCAGGAAGAGCTCTGTGCGAGGGAAGGGAAGTGCCAGTGCAGGGCTCCTCCAGCGGTTGCTTGGCCGCCCAGGCTCAGCGCCGCACGGAGTGCACCAGGCTCCCAGGGCCCCTGGCTGGGGTCTGCAGCCCCGCACACCCGGAGGCTGACTCCCTGGGCGCCCAGCAGCTGCCTCACACACGTAGCTTCCCTAGCGCTCTCCTCCCCAGCAGAGACGTGTGCAGCTGGTTGGGGCCTGCCCCTGCGTGCCTGGGCTCCCGCCCACAGCCCCAGCTCAGGGCAAGCAGCCCCTGAGCCAAGACCTGCAGGAGGCGCAGATCGCCCCCACCTGGAAGCCGAGTGAACAGCTGGCGGGGAGGCGAGCCTCCTCGAGGGAAGAAGAGGCAGCCCAGCCTCGTTTGGCTCAAGCCCTACTTGGCTGGAGCCGAGTGCGCCTCCAGGACGGCAGAGCTCCAGCTCTGCTGAGAGGCCCGTTCTGGCAGAGTTGCTGGCGCGAGGCTGCTCTGCCCTGGGCGAGCCTTGCCCAGACTTGCCTCGCTGCTAGGCTTCCTGCCCAGGAAGGAGCAGGCTGCGCGAGGCTGGGAGACGCCACTGGCGCCTTCCTGGCCTCAGCTCCGCTCCTGCCTTGCCTTTGCACCTAGGCCCCAGGCGTCCTTGGGGAGGGCTTAGGGGCCGGTGGCTTGCACACTGCCAAGGGCTCCAGCAGGAAGAGCTCTGTGCGAGGGAAGGGAAGGGCCAGTGCAGGGCTCCTCCAGCGGTTGCTTGGCCGCCCAGGCTCAGCGCCGCACGGAGTGCACCAGGCTGCCAGGGCCCCTGGCTGGGGTCTGCAGCCCCGCACACCCGGAGGCTGACTCCCTGGGCGCCCAGCAGCTGCCTCACACACGTAGCTTCCCTAGCGCTCTCCTCCCCAGCAGAGAGGTGTGCAGCTGGTTGGGGCCTGCCCCTGCGTGCCTGGGCTCCCGCCCACAGCCCCAGCTCAGGGCAAGCAGCCCCTGAGCCAAGACCTGCAGGAGGCGCAGAGCGCCCCCACCTGGAAGCCGAGTGAACAGCTGGCGGGGTGGCGAGCCTCCTCGAGGGAAGAAGAGGCAGCCCAGCCTCGTTTGGCTCAAGCCCTACTTGGCTGGAGCCGTGTGCGCCTCCAGGACGGCAGAGCTTCAGCTCTGCTCAGAGGCCCGTTCTGGCAGAGTTGCTGGCGCGAGGCTGCTCTGCCCTGGGCGAGCCTTGCCCAGACTTGCCTCGCTGCTAGGCTTCCTGCCCAGGAAGGAGCAGGCTGCGCGAGGCTGGGAGACGCCACTGGCGCCTTCCTGGCCTCAGCTCCGCTCCTGCCTTGCCTTTGCACCTAGGCCCCATGCGTCCTTGGGGAGGGCTTAGGGGCCGGTGGCTTGCACACTGCCAAGGGCTCCAGCAGGAAGAGCTCTGTGCGAGGGAAGGGAAGGGCCAGTGCAGGGCTCCTCCAGCGGTTGCTTGGCCGCCCAGACTCAGCGCCGCACGGAGTGCACCAGGCTCCCAGGGCCCCTGGCTGGGGTCTGCAGCCCCGCACACCCGGAGGCTGACTCCCTGGGCGCCCAGCAGCTGCCTCACACACGTAGCTTCCCTAGCGCTCTCGTCCCCAGCAGAGACGTGTGCAGCTGGTTGGGGCCTGCCCCTGCGTGCCTGGGCTCCCACCCACAGCCCCAGCTCAGGGCAAGCAGCCCCTGAGCCAAGACCTGCAGGAGGCGCAGAGCGCCCCCACCTGGAAGCCGAGTGAACAGCTGGCGGGGAGGCGAGCCTCCTCGAGGGAAGAAGAGGCAGCCCAGCCTCGTTTGGCTCAAGCCCTACTTGGCTGGAGCCGAGTGCGCCTCCAGGACGGCAGAGCTCCAGGTCTGCTGAGAGGCCCGTTCTGGCAGAGTTGCTGGAGCGAGGCTGCTCTGCCCTGGGCGAGCCTTGCCCAGACTTGCCTCGCTGCTAGGCTTCCTGCCCAGGAAGGAGCAGGCTGGGCGAGGCTGGGAGACGCCACTGGCGCCTTCCTGGCCTCAGCTCCGCTCCTGCCTTGCCTTTGCACCTAGGCCCCAGGCGTCCTTGGGGAGGGCTTAGGGGCCGGTGGCTTGCACACTGCCAAGGGCTCCAGCAGGAAGAGCTCTGTGCGAGGGAAGGGAAGGGCCAGTGCAGGGCTCCTCCAGCGGTTGCTTGGCCGCCCAGGCTCAGCGCCGCACGGAGTGCACCAGGCTCCCAGGGCCCCTGGCTGGGGTCTGCAGCCCCGCACACCCGGAGGCTGACTCCCTGGGCGCCCAGCAGCTGCCTCACACACGTAGCTTCCCTAGCGCTCTCCTCCCCAGCAGAGACGTGTGCAGCTGGTTGGGGCCTGCCCCTGCGTGCCTGGGCTCCCGCCCACAGCCCCAGCTCAGGGCAAGCAGCCCCTGAGCCAAGACCTGCAGGAGGCGCAGAGCGCCCCCACCTGGAAGCCGAGTGAACAGCTGGCGGGGAGGCGAGCCTCCTCGAGGGAAGAAGAGGCAGCCCAGCCTCGTTTGGCTCAAGCCCTACTTGGCTGGAGCCGAGTGCGCCTCCAGGACGGCACAGCGCCAGCTCTGCTCAGAGGCCCGTTCTGGCAGAGTTGCTGGCGCGAGGCTGCTCTGCCCTGGGCGAGCCTTGCCCAGACTTGCCTCGCTGCTAGGCTTCCTGCCCAGGAAGGAGCAGGCTGCGCGAGGCTGGGAGACGCCACTGGCGCCTTCCTGGCCTCAGCTCCGCTCCTGCCTTGCCTTTGCACCTAGGCCCCAGGCGTCCTTGGGGAGGGCTTAGGGGCCGGTGGCTTGCACACTGCCAAGGGCTCCAGCAGGAAGAGCTCTGTGCGAGGGAAGGGAAGTGCCAGTGCAGGGCTCCTCCAGCGGTTGCTTGGCCGCCCAGGCTCAGCGCCGCACGGAGTGCACCAGGCTCCCAGGGCCCCTGGCTGGGGTCTGCAGCCCCGCACACCCGGAGGCTGACTCCCTGGGCGCCCAGCAGCTGCCTCACACACGTAGCTTCCCTAGCGCTCTCCTCCCCAGCAGAGACGTGTGCAGCTGGTTGGGGCCTGCCCCTGCGTGCCTGGACTCCCGCCCACAGCCCCAGCTCAGGGCAAGCAGCCCCTGAGCCAAGACCTGCAGGAGGCGCAAAGCGCCCCCACCTGGAAGCCGAGTGAACAGCTGGCGGGGAGGCGAGCCTCCTCGAGGGAAGAAGAGGCAGCCCAGCCTCGTTTGGCTCAAGCCCTACTTGGCTGGAGCCGAGTGCGCCTCCAGGACGGCAGAGCTCCAGCTCTGCTCAGAGGCCCGTTCTGGCAGAGTTGCTGGCGCGAGGCTGCTCTGCCCTGGGCGAGCCTTGCCCAGACTTGCCTCGCTGCTAGGCTTCCTGCCCAGGAAGGAGCAGGCTGCGCGAGGCTGGGAGACGCCACTGGCGCCTTCCTGGCCTCAGCTCCGCTCCTGCCTTGCCTTTGCACCTAGGCCCCAGGCGTCCTTGGGGAGGGCTTAGGGGCCGGTGGCTTGCACACTGCCAAGGGCTCCAGCAGTAAGAGCTCTGTGCGAGGGAAGGGAAGGGCCAGTGCAGGGCTCCTCCAGCGGTTGCTTGGCCGCCCAGGCTCAGCGCCGCACGGAGTGCACCAGGCTCCCAGGGCCCCTGGCTGGGGTCTGCAGCCCCGCACACCCGGAGGCTGACTCCCTGGGCGCCCAGCAGCTGCCTCACACACGTAGCTTCCCTAGCGCTCTCGTCCCCAGCAGAGACGTGTGCAGCTGGTTGGGGCCTGCCCCTGCGTGCCTGGGCTCCCACCCACAGCCCCAGCTCAGGGCAAGCAGCCCCTGAGCCAAGACCTGCAGGAGGCGCAGAGCGCCCCCACCTGGAAGCCGAGTGAACAGCTGGCGGGGAGGCGAGCCTCCTCGAGGGAAGAAGAGGCAGCCCAGCCTCGTTTGGCTCAAGCCCTACTTGGCTGGAGCCGAGTGCGCCTCCAGGACGGCAGAGCTCCAGGTCTGCTGAGAGGCCCGTTCTGGCAGAGTTGCTGGAGCGAGGCTGCTCTGCCCTGGGCGAGCCTTGCCCAGACTTGCCTCGCTGCTAGGCTTCCTGCCCAGGAAGGAGCAGGCTGGGCGAGGCTGGGAGACGCCACTGGCGCCTTCCTGGCCTCAGCTCCGCTCCTGCCTTGCCTTTGCACCTAGGCCCCAGGCGTCCTTGGGGAGGGCTTAGGGGCCGGTGGCTTGCACACTGCCAAGGGCTCCAGCAGGAAGAGCTCTGTGCGAGGGAAGGGAAGGGCCAGTGCAGGGCTCCTCCAGCGGTTGCTTGGCCGCCCAGGCTCAGCGCCGCACGGAGTGCACCAGGCTCCCAGGGCCCCTGGCTGGGGTCTGCAGCCCCGCACACCCGGAGGCTGACTCCCTGGGCGCCCAGCAGCTGCCTCACACACGTAGCTTCCCTAGCGCTCTCCTCCCCAGCAGAGACGTGTGCAGCTGGTTGGGGCCTGCCCCTGCGTGCCTGGGCTCCCGCCCACAGCCCCAGCTCAGGGCAAGCAGCCCCTGAGCCAAGACCTGCAGGAGGCGCAGAGCGCCCCCACCTGGAAGCCGAGTGAACAGCTGGCGGGGAGGCGAGCCTCCTCGAGGGAAGAAGAGGCAGCCCAGCCTCGTTTGGCTCAAGCCCTACTTGGCTGGAGCCGAGTGCGCCTCCAGGACGGCACAGCGCCAGCTCTGCTCAGAGGCCCGTTCTGGCAGAGTTGCTGGCGCGAGGCTGCTCTGCCCTGGGCGAGCCTTGCCCAGACTTGCCTCGCTGCTAGGCTTCCTGCCCAGGAAGGAGCAGGCTGCGCGAGGCTGGGAGACGCCACTGGCGCCTTCCTGGCCTCAGCTCCGCTCCTGCCTTGCCTTTGCACCTAGGCCCCAGGCGTCCTTGGGGAGGGCTTAGGGGCCGGTGGCTTGCACACTGCCAAGGGCTCCAGCAGGAAGAGCTCTGTGCGAGGGAAGGGAAGTGCCAGTGCAGGGCTCCTCCAGCGGTTGCTTGGCCGCCCAGGCTCAGCGCCGCACGGAGTGCACCAGGCTCCCAGGGCCCCTGGCTGGGGTCTGCAGCCCCGCACACCCGGAGGCTGACTCCCTGGGCGCCCAGCAGCTGCCTCACACACGTAGCTTCCCTAGCGCTCTCCTCCCCAGCAGAGACGTGTGCAGCTGGTTGGGGCCTGCCCCTGCGTGCCTGGACTCCCGCCCACAGCCCCAGCTCAGGGCAAGCAGCCCCTGAGCCAAGACCTGCAGGAGGCGCAAAGCGCCCCCACCTGGAAGCCGAGTGAACAGCTGGCGGGGAGGCGAGCCTCCTCGAGGGAAGAAGAGGCAGCCCAGCCTCGTTTGGCTCAAGCCCTACTTGGCTGGAGCCGAGTGCGCCTCCAGGACGGCAGAGCTCCAGCTCTGCTCAGAGGCCCGTTCTGGCAGAGTTGCTGGCGCGAGGCTGCTCTGCCCTGGGCGAGCCTTGCCCAGACTTGCCTCGCTGCTAGGCTTCCTGCCCAGGAAGGAGCAGGCTGCGCGAGGCTGGGAGACGCCACTGGCGCCTTCCTGGCCTCAGCTCCGCTCCTGCCTTGCCTTTGCACCTAGGCCCCAGGCGTCCTTGGGGAGGGCTTAGGGGCCGGTGGCTTGCACACTGCCAAGGGCTCCAGCAGTAAGAGCTCTGTGCGAGGGAAGGGAAGGGCCAGTGCAGGGCTCCTCCAGCGGTTGCTTGGCCGCCCAGGCTCAGCGCCGCACGGAGTGCACCAGGCTCCCAGGGCCCCTGGCTGGGGTCTGCAGCCCCGCACACCCGGAGGCTGACTCCCTGGGCGCCCAGCAGCTGCCTCACACACGTAGCTTCCCTAGCGCTCTCCTCCCCAGCAGAGACGTGTGCAGCTGGTTGGGGCCTGCCCCTGCGTGCCTGGGCTCCCGCCCACAGCCCCAGCTCAGGGCAAGCAGCCCCTGAGCCAAGACCTGCAGGAGGCGCAGAGCGCCCCCACCTGGAAGCCGAGTGAACAGCTGGCGGGGAGGCGAGCCTCCTCGAGGGAAGAAGAGGCAGCCCAGCCTCGTTTGGCTCAAGCCCTACTTGGCTGGAGCCGTGTGCGCCTCCAGGACGGCAGAGCTCCAGCTCTGCTCAGAGGCCCGTTCTGGCAGAGTTGCTGGCGCGAGCCTGCTCTGCCCTGGGCGAGCCTTGCCCAGACTTGCCTCGCTGCTAGGCTTCCTGCCCAGGAAGGAGCAGGCTGCGCGAGGCTGGGAGACGCCACTGGCGCCTTCCTGGCCTCAGCTCCGCTCCTGCCTTGCCTTTGCACCTAGGCCCCATGCGTCCTTGGGGAGGGCTTAGGGGCCGGTGGCTTGCACACTGCCAAGGGCTCCAGCAGGAAGAGCTCTGTGCGAGGGAAGGGAAGGGCCAGTGCAGGGCTCCTCCAGCGGTTGCTTGGCCGCCCAGACTCAGCGCCGCACGGAGTGCACCAGGCTCCCAGGGCCCCTGGCTGGGGTCTGCAGCCCCGCACACCCGGAGGCTTACTCCCTGGGCGCCCAGCAGCTGCCTCACACACGTAGCTTCCCTAGCGCTCTCGTCCCCAGCAGAGACGTGTGCAGCTGGTTGGGGCCTGCCCCTGCGTGCCTGGGCTCCCACCCACAGCCCCAGCTCAGGGCAAGCAGCCCCTGAGCCAAGACCTGCAGGAGGCGCAGAGCGCCCCCACCTGGAAGCCGAGTGAACAGCTGGCGGGGAGGCGAGCCTCCTCGAGGGAAGAAGAGGCAGCCCAGCCTCGTTTGGCTCAAGCCCTACTTGGCTGGAGCCGAGTGCGCCTCCAGGACGGCAGAGCTCCAGGTCTGCTGAGAGGCCCGTTCTGGCAGAGTTGCTGGAGCGAGGCTGCTCTGCCCTGGGCGAGCCTTGCCCAGACTTGCCTCGCTGCTAGGCTTCCTGCCCAGGAAGGAGCAGGCTGGGCGAGGCTGGGAGACGCCACTGGCGCCTTCCTGGCCTCAGCTCCGCTCCTGCCTTGCCTTTGCACCTAGGCCCCAGGCGTCCTTGGGGAGGGCTTAGGGGCCGGTGGCTTGCACACTGCCAAGGGCTCCAGCAGGAAGAGCTCTGTGCGAGGGAAGGGAAGGGCCAGTGCAGGGCTCCTCCAGCGGTTGCTTGGCCGCCCAGGCTCAGCGCCGCACGGAGTGCACCAGGCTCCCAGGGCCCCTGGCTGGGGTCTGCAGCCCCGCACACCCGGAGGCTGACTCCCTGGGCGCCCAGCAGCTGCCTCACACACGTAGCTTCCCTAGCGCTCTCCTCCCCAGCAGAGACGTGTGCAGCTGGTTGGGGCCTGCCCCTGCGTGCCTGGGCTCCCGCCCACAGCCCCAGCTCAGGGCAAGCAGCCCCTGAGCCAAGACCTGCAGGAGGCGCAGAGCGCCCCCACCTGGAAGCCGAGTGAACCCCTGGCGGGGAGGCGAGCCTCCTCGAGGGAAGAAGAGGCAGCCCAGCCTCGTTTGGCTCAAGCCCTACTTGGCTGGAGCCGAGTGCGCCTCCAGGACGGCAGAGCTTCAGCTCTGCTCAGAGGCCCGTTCTGGCAGAGTTGCTGGCGCGAGGCTGCTCTGCCCTGGGCGAGCCTTGCCCAGACTTGCCTCGCTGCTAGGCTTCCTGCCCAGGAAGGAGCAGGCTGCGCGAGGCTGGGAGACGCCACTGGCGCCTTCCTGGCCTCAGCTCCGCTCCTGCCTTGCCTTTGCACCTAGGCCCCAGGCGTCCTTGGGGAGGGCTTAGGGGCCGGTGGCTTGCACACTGCCAAGGGCTCCAGCAGGAAGAGCTCTGTGCGAGGGAAGGGAAGTGCCAGTGCAGGGCTCCTCCAGCGGTTGCTTGGCCGCCCAGGCTCAGCGCCGCACGGAGTGCACCAGGCTCCCAGGGCCCCTGGCTGGGGTCTGCAGCCCCGCACACCCGGAGGCTGACTCCCTGGGCGCCCAGCAGCTGCCTCACACACGTAGCTTCCCTAGCGCTCTCCTCCCCAGCAGAGACGTGTGCAGCTGGTTGGGGCCTGCCCCTGCGTGCCTGGACTCCCGCCCACAGCCCCAGCTCAGGGCAAGCAGCCCCTGAGCCAAGACCTGCAGGAGGCGCAAAGCGCCCCCACCTGGAAGCCGAGTGAACAGCTGGCGGGGAGGCGAGCCTCCTCGAGGGAAGAAGAGGCAGCCCAGCCTCGTTTGGCTCAAGCCCTACATGGCTGGAGCCGAGTGCGCCTCCAGGACGGCAGAGCTCCAGCTCTGCTCAGAGGCCCGTTCTGGCAGAGTTGCTGGCGCGAGGCTGCTCTGCCCTGGGCGAGCCTTGCCCAGACTTGCCTCGCTGCTAGGCTTCCTGCCCAGGAAGGAGCAGGCTGGGCGAGGCTGGGAGACGCCACTGGCGCCTTCCTGGCCTCAGCTCCGCTCCTGCCTTGCCTTTGCACCTAGGCCCCAGGCGTCCTTGGGGAGGGCTTAGGGGCCGGTGGCTTGCACACTGCCAAGGGCTCCAGCAGTAAGAGCTCTGTGCGAGGGAAGGGAAGGGCCAGTGCAGGGCTCCTCCAGCGGTTGCTTGGCCGCCCAGGCTCAGCGCCGCACGGAGTGCACCAGGCTGCCAGGGCCCCTGGCTGGGGTCTGCAGCCCCGCACACCCGGAGGCTGACTCCCTGGGCGCCCAGCAGCTGCCTCACACACGTAGCTTCCCTAGCGCTCTCCTCCCCAGCAGAGACGTGTGCAGCTGGTTGGGGCCTGCCCCTGCGTGCCTGGGCTCCCGCCCACAGCCCCAGCTCAGGGCAAGCAGCCCCTGAGCCAAGACCTGCAGGAGGCGCAGAGCGCCCCCACCTGGAAGCCGAGTGAACAGCTGGCGGGGAGGCGAGCCTCCTCGAGGGAAGAAGAGGCAGCCCAGCCTCGTTTGGCTCAAGCCCTACTTGGCTGGAGCCGTGTGCGCCTCCAGGACGGCAGAGCTCCAGCTCTGCTCAGAGGCCCGTTCTGGCAGAGTTGCTGGCGCGAGCCTGCTCTGCCCTGGGCGAGCCTTGCCCAGACTTGCCTCGCTGCTAGGCTTCCTGCCCAGGAAGGAGCAGGCCGCGCGAGGCTGGGAGACGCCACTGGCGCCTTCCTGGCCTCAGCTCCGCTCCTGCCTTGCCTTTGCACCTAGGCCCCAGGCGTCCTTGGGGAGGGCTTAGGGGCCGGTGGCTTGCACACTGCCAAGGGCTCCAGCAGGAAGAGCTCTGTGCGAGGGAAGGGAAGGGCCAGTGCAGGGCTCCTCCAGCGGTTGCTTGGCCGCCCAGACTCAGCGCCGCACGGAGTGCACCAGGCTCCCAGGGCCCATGGTTGGGGTCTGCAGCCCCGCACACCCGGAGGCTGACTCCCTGGGCGCCCAGCAGCTGCCTCACACACGTAGCTTCCCTAGCGCTCTCGTCCCCAGCAGAGACGTGTGCAGCTGGTTGGGGCCTGCCCCTGCGTGCCTGGGCTCCCACCCACAGCCCCAGCTCAGGGCAAGCAGCCCCTGAGCCAAGACCTGCAGGAGGCGCAGAGCGCCCCCACCTGGAAGCCGAGTGAACAGCTGGCGGGGAGGCGAGCCTCCTCGAGGGAAGAAGAGGCAGCCCAGCCTCTTTTGGCTCAAGCCCTACTTGGCTGGAGCCGAGTGCGCCTCCAGGACGGCAGAGCTCCAGCTCTGCTCAGAGGCCCGATCTGGCAGAGTTGCTGGCGCGAGGCTGCTCTGCCCTGGGTGAGCCTTGCCCAGACTTGCCTCGCTGCTACGCTTCCTGCCCAGGAAGGAGCAGGCTGCGCGAGGCTGGGAGACGCCACTGGCGCCTTCCTGGCCTCAGCTCCGCTCCTTCCTTGCCTTTGCAACTAGGCCCCAGGCGTCCTTGGGGAGGGCTTAGGGGCCGGTGGCTTGCACACTGCCAAGGGCTCCAGCAGGAAGAGCTCTGTGCGAGGGAAGGGAAGGGCCAGTGCAGGGCTCCTCCAGCGGTTGCTTGGCAGCCCAGGCTCAGCGCCGCACGGAGTGCACCAGTCTCCCAGGGCCCCTGGCTGGGGTCTGCAGCCCCGCACACCCGGAGGCTGACTCCCTGGGCGCCCAGCTGCTGCCTCACACACGTAGCTTCCCTAGCGCTCTCCTCCCCAGCAGAGACGTGTGCAGCTGGTTGGGGCCTGCCCCTGCGTTCCTGGGCTCCCGCCCACAGCCCCAGCTCAGGGCAAGCAGCCCCTGAGCCAAGACCTGCAGGAGGCGCAGAGCGCCCCCACCTGGAAGCCGAGTGAACAGCAGGCGGGGAGGCGAGCCTCCTCGAGGGAAGAAGAGGCAGCCCAGCCTCGTTTGGCTCAAGCCCTACTTGGCTGGATCCGAGTGCGCCTCCAGGACGGCAGAGCTCCTGCTCTGCTCAGAGGCCCGTTCTGGCAGAGTTGCTGGCGCGAGGCTGCTCTGCCTTGGGCGAGCCTTGCCCAGACTTGCCTCGCTGCTAGGCTTCCTGCCCAGGAAGGAGCACGCTGCGCGAGGCTGTGAGTCGCCACTGGCGCCTTCCTGGCCTCAGCTCCGCTCCTGCCTTGCCTTTGCACCTAGGCCCCAGGCGTCCTTGGGGAGGGCTTAGGGGCCGGTGGCTTGCACACTGCCAAGGGCTCCAGCAGGAAGAGCTCTGTGCGAGGGAAGGGAAGGGCCAGTGCAGGGCTCCTCCAGCGGTTGCTTGGCCGCCCAGACTCAGCGCCGCACGGAGTGCACCAGGCTCCCAGGGCCCCTGGCTGGGGTCTGCAGCCCCGCACACCTGGAGGCTGACTCCCTGGGCGCCCAGCAGCTGCCTCACACACGTAGCTTCCCTAGCGCTCTCGTCTCCAGCAGAGACGTGTGCAGCTGGTTGGGGCCTGCCCCTGCGTGCCTGGGCTCCCGCCCACAGCCCCAGCTCAGGGCAAGCAGCCCCTGAGCCAAGACCTGCAGGAGGCGCAGAGCGCCCCCACCTGGAAGCCGAGTGAACAGCTGGCGGGGAGGCGAGCCTCCTCGAGGGAAGAAGAGGCAGCCCAGCCTCGTTTGGCTCAAGCCCTACTTGGCTGGAGCCGAGTGCGCCTCCAGGACGGCAGAGCTCCAGCTCTGCTCAGAGGCCCGATCTGGCAGAGTTGCTGGCGCGAGGCTGCTCTGCCCTGGGCGAGCCTTGCCCAGACTTGCCTCGCTGCTAGGCTTCCTGCCCAGGAAGGAGCAGGCTGCGCGAGGCTGGGAGACGCCACTGGCGCCTTCCTGGCCTCAGCTCCGCTCCTGCCTTGCCTTTGGACCTAGGCCCCAGGCGTCCTTGGGGAGGGCTTAGGGGCCGGTGGCTTGCACACTGCCAAGGGCTCCAGCAGGAAGAGCTCTGTGCGAGGGAAGGGAAGGGCCAGTGCAGGGCTCCTCCAGCGGTTGCTTGGCCGCCCAGACTCAGCACCGCACGGAGTGCACCAGGCTCCCAGGGCCCCTGGCTGGGGTCTGCAGCCCCGCACACCCGGAGGCTGACTCCCTGGGCGCCCAGCAGCTGCCTCACACACGTAGCTTCCCTAGCGCTCTCGTCTCCAGCAGAGATGTGTGCAGCTGGTTTGGGCCTGCCCCTGCGTGCCTGGGCTCCCGCGCACAGCCCCAGCTCAGGGCAAGCAGCCCCTGAGCCAAGACCTGCAGGAGGCGCAGAGCGCCCCAACCTGGAAGCCGAGTGAACAGCTGGCTGGAGGCGAGCCTCCTCGAGGGAAGAAGAGGCAGCCCAGCCTCGTTTGGCTCAAGCCCTACTTGGCTGGAGCCGTGTGCGCCTCCAGGACGGCAGAGCTCCAGCTCTGCTCAGAGGCCCGTTCTGGCAGAGTTGCTGGCGCGAGGCTGCTCTGCCCTGGGCGAGCCTTGCCCAGACTTGCCTCGCTGCTAGGCTTCCTGCCCAGGAAGGAGCAGGCTGCGCGAGGCTGGGAGACGCCACTGGCGCCTTCCTGGCCTCAGCTCCGCTCCTGCCTTGCCTTTGCACCTAGGCCCCAGGCGTCCTTGGGGAGGGCTTAGGGGCCGGTGGCTTGCACACTGCCAAGGGCTCCAGCAGGAAGAGCTCTGTGCGAGGGAAGGGAAGGGCCAGTGCAGGGCTCCTCAAGCGGTTGCTTGGCCGCCCAGACTCAGCGCCGCACGGAGTGCACCAGGCTCCCAGGGCCCCTGGCTGGGGTCTGCAGCCCCGCACACCCGGAGGCTGACTCCCTGGGCGCCCAGCAGCTGCCTCACACACGTAGCTTCCCTAGCGCTCTCGTCTCCAGCAGAGACGTGTGCAGCTGGTTGGGGCCTGCCCCTGCGTGCCTGGGCTCCCGCCCACAGCCCCAGCTCAGGGCAAGCAGCCCCTGAGCCAAGACCTGCAGGAGGCGCAGAGCGCCCCCACCTGGAAGCCGAGTGAACAGCTGGCGGGGAGGCGAGCCTCCTCGAGGGAAGAAGAGGCAGCCCAGCCTCGTTTGGCTCAAGCCCTACTTGGCTGGAGCCGAGTGCGCCTCCAGGACGGCAGAGCTCCAGCTCTGCTGAGAGGCCCGTTCTGGCAGAGTTGCTGGCGCGAGGCTGCTCTGCCCTGGGCGAGCCTTGCCCAGACTTGCCTCGCTGCTAGGCTTCCTGCCCAGGAAGGAGCAGGCTGCGCGAGGCTGGGAGACGCCACTGGCGCCTTCCTGGCCTCAGCTCCGCTCCTTCCTTGCCTTTGCACCTAGGCCCCAGGCGTCCTTGGGGAGGGCTTAGGGGCCGGTGGCTTGCACACTGCCAAGGGCTCCAGCAGGAAGAGCTCTGTGCGAGGGAAGGGAAGGGCCAGTGCAGGGCTCCTCCAGCGGTTGCTTGGCAGCCCAGGCTCAGCGCCGCACGGAGTGCACCAGGCTCCCAGGGCCCCTGGCTGGGGTCTGCAGCCCCGCACACCCGGAGGCTGACTCCCTGGGCGCCCAGCTGCTGCCTCACACACGTAGCTTCCCTAGCGCTCTCCTCCCCAGCAGAGACGTGTGCAGCTGGTTGGGGCCTGCCCCTGCGTGCCTGGGCTCCCGCCCACAGCCCCAGCTCAGGGCAAGCAGCCCCTGAGCCAAGACCTCCAGGAGGCGCAGAGCGCCCCCACCTGGAAGCCGAGTGAACAGCTGGCGGGGAGGCGAGCCTCCTCGAGGGAAGAAGAGGCAGCCCAGCCTCGTTTGGCTCAAGCCCTACTTGGCTGGAGCCGAGTGCGCCTCCAGGACGGCAGAGCTCCAGCTCTGCTCAGAGGCCCGATCTGGCAGAGTTGCTGGCGCGAGGCTGCTCTGCCTTGGGCGAGCCTTGCCCAGACTTGCCTCGCTGCTAGGCTTCCTGCCCAGGAAGGAGCACGCTGCGCGAGGCTGTGAGTCGCCACTGGCGCCTTCCTGGCCTCAGCTCCGCTCCTGCCTTGCCTTTGCACCTAGGCCCCAGGCGTCCTTGGGGAGGGCTTAGGGGCCGGTGGCTTGCACACTGCCAAGGGCTCCAGCAGGAAGAGCTCTGTGCGAGGGAAGGGAAGGGCCAGTGCAGGGCTCCTCCAGCGGTTGCTTGGCCGCCCAGACTCAGCACCGCACGGAGTGCACCAGGCTCCCAGGGCCCCTGGCTGGGGTCTGCAGCCCCGCACACCCGGAGGCTGACTCCCTGGGCGCCCAGCAGCTGCCTCACACACGTAGCTTCCCTAGCGCTCTCGTCTCCAGCAGAGATGTGTGCAGCTGGTTTGGGCCTGCCCCTGCGTGCCTGGGCTCCCGCCCACAGCCCCAGCTCAGGGCAAGCAGCCCCTGAGCCAAGACCTGCAGGAGGCGCAGAGCGCCCCCACCTGGAAGCCGAGTGAACAGCTGGCGGGGATTCGAGCCTCCTCGAGGGAAGAAGAGGCAGCCCAGCCTCGTTTGGCTCAAGCCCTACTTGGCTGGAGCCGTGTGCGCCTCCAGGACGGCAGAGCTCCAGCTCTGCTCAGAGGCCCGTTCTGGCAGAGTTGCTGGCGCGAGGCTGCTCTGCCTTGGGCGAGCCTTGCCCAGACTTGCCTCGCTGCTAGGCTTCCTGCCCAGGAAGGAGCAGGCTGCGCGAGGCTGGGAGACGCCACTGGCGCCTTCCTGGCCTCAGCTCCGCTCCTGCCTTGCCTTTGCACCTAGGCCCCAGGCGTCCTTGGGGAGGGCTTAGGGGCCGGTGGCTTGCACACTGCCAAGGGCTCCAGCAGGAAGAGCTCTGTGCGAGGGAAGGGAAGGGCCAGTGCAGGGCTCCTCCAGCGGTTGCTTGGCCGCCCAGACTCAGCGCCGCACGGAGTGCACCAGGCTCCCAGGGCCCCTGGCTGGGTTCTGCAGGCCCGCACACCCGGAGGCTGACTCCCTGGGCGCCCAGCAGCTGCCTCACACACGTAGCTTCCCTAGCGCTCTCGTCTCCAGCAGAGACGTGTGCAGCTGGTTGGGGCCTGCCCCTGCGTGCCTGGGCTCCCGCCCACAGCCCCAGCTCAGGGCAAGCAGCCCCTGAGCCAAGACCTGCAGGAGGCGCAGAGCGCCCCCACCTGGAAGCCGAGTGAACAGCTGGCGGGGAGGCGAGCCTCCTCGAGGGAAGAAGAGGCAGCCCAGCCTCGTTTGGCTCAAGCCCTACTTGGCTGGAGCCGAGTGCGCCTCCAGGACGGCAGAGCTCCAGCTCTGCTCAGAGGCCCGATCTGGCAGAGTTGCTGGCGCGAGGCTGCTCTGCCCTGGGCGAGCCTTGCCCAGACTTGCCTCGCTGCTAGGCTTCCTGCCCAGGAAGGAGCAGGCTGCGCGAGGCTGGGAGACGCCACTGGCGCCTTCCTGGCCTCAGCTCCGCTCCTGCCTTGCCTTTGCACCTAGGCCCCAGGCGTCCTTGGGGAGGGCTTAGGGGCCGGTGGCTTGCACACTGCCAAGGGCTCCAGCAGGAAGAGCTCTGTTCGAGGGAAGGGAAGGGCCAGTGCAGGGCTCCTCCAGCGGTTGCTTGGCCGCCCAGGCTCAGCGCCGCACGGAGTGCACCAGGCTCCCAGGGCCCCTGGCTGGGGTCTGCAGCCCCGCACACCCGGAGGCTGACTCCCTGGGCGCCCAGCAGCTGCCTCACACACGTAGCTTCCCTAGCGCTCTCCTCCCCAGCAGAGACGTGTGCAGCTGGT
Source organism: Ovis canadensis (assembly GCF_042477335.2). Lineage (NCBI taxonomy): Eukaryota > Metazoa > Chordata > Mammalia > Artiodactyla > Bovidae > Ovis > Ovis canadensis. Next base: position 425,700 of record NC_091264.1, read on the forward strand.
TGGGGCCTGCCCCTGCGTGCCTGGGCTCCCGCCCACAGCCCCAGCTCAGGGCAAGCAGCCCCTGAGCCAAGACCTGCAGGAGGCGCAGAGCGCCCCCACCTGGAAGCCGAGTGAACAGCTGGCGGGGAGGCGAGCCTCCTCGAGGGAAGAAGAGGCAGCCCAGCCTCGTTTGGCTCAAGCCCTACTTGGCTGGATCCGAGTGCGCCTCCAGGACGGCAGAGCTCCAGCTCTGCTCAGAGGCCCGATCTGGCAGAGTTGCTGGCGCGAGGCTGCTCTGCCTTGGGCGAGCCTTGCCCAGACTTGCCTCGCTGCTAGGCTTCCTGCCCAGGAAGGAGCACGCTGCGCGAGGCTGTGAGTCGCCACTGGCGCCTTCCTGGCCTCAGCTCCGCTCCTGCCTTGCCTTTGCACCTAGGCCCCAGGCGTCCTTGGGGAGGGCTTAGGGGCCGGTGGCTTGCACACTGCCAAGGGCTCCAGCAGGAAGAGCTCTGTGCGAGGGAAGGGAAGGGCCAGTGCAGGGCTCCTCCAGCGGTTGCTTGGCCGCCCAGGCTCAGCGCCGCACGGAGTGCACCAGGCTCCCAGGGCCCCTGGCTGGGGTCTGCAGCCCCGCACACCCGGAGGCTGACTCCCTGGGCGCCCAGCAGCTGCCTCACACACGTAGCTTCCCTAGCGTTCTCCTCCCCAGCAGAGACGTGTGCAGCTGGTTGGGGCCTGCCCCTGCGTGCCTGGGCTCCCGCCCACAGCCCCAGCTCAGGGCAAGCAGCCCCTGAGCCAAGACCTGCAGGAGGTGCAGAGCGCCCCCACCTGGAAGCCGAGTGAACAGCTGGCGGGGAGGCGAGCCTCCTCGAGGGAAGAAGAGGCAGCCCAGCCTCGTTTGGCTCAAGCCCTACTTGGCTGGAGCTGAGTGCGCCTCCAGGACGGCAGAGCTCCAGCTCTGCTCAGAGGCCCGATCTGGCAGAGTTGCTGGCGCGAGGCTGCTCTGCCCTGGGCGAGCCTTGCCCAGACTTGCCTCGCTGCTAGGCTTCCTGCCCAGGAAGGAGCAGGCTGCGCGAGGCTGGGAGACGCCACTGGCGCCTTCCTGGCCTCAGCTCCGCTCCTGCCTTGCCTTTGCACCTAGGCCCCAGGCGTCCTTGGGGAGGGCTTAGGGGCCGGTGGCTTGCACACTGCCAAGGGCTCCAGCAGGAAGAGCTCTGTGCGAGGGAAGGGAAGGGCCAGTGCAGGGCTCCTCCAGCGGTTGCTTGGCGGCCCAGATTCAGCGCCGCACGGAGTGCACCAGGCTCCCAGGGCCCCTGGCTGGGGTCTGCAGCCCCGCACACCCGGAGGCTGACTCCCTGGGCGCCCAGCAGCTGCCTCACACACGTAGCTTCCCTTGCGCTCTCCTCCCCAGCAGAGACGTGTGCAGCTGGTTGGGGCCTGCCCCTGCGTGCCTGGGCTCCCGCCCACAGCCCCAGCTCAGGGCAAGCAGCCCCTGAGCCAAGACCTGAAGAAGGCTCAGAGCGCCCCCACCTGGAAGCCGAGTGAACAGCTGGCGGGGAGGCGAGCCTCCTCGAGGGAAGAAGAGGCAGCCCAGCCTCGTTTGGCTCAAGCCCTACTTGGCTGGAGCCGAGTGCGCCTCCAGGACGGCAGAGCTCCAGCTATGCTCAGAGGCCCGATCTGGCAGAGTTGCTGGCGCGAGGCTGCTCTGCCCTGGGCGACCGTTGCCCAGACTTGCCTCGCTGCTAGGCTTCCTGCCCAGGAAGGAGCAGGCTGCGCGAGGCTGGGAGATGCCACTGGCGCCTTCCTGGCCTCAGCTCCGCTCCTGCCTTGCCTTTGCACCTAGGCCCCAGGCGTCCTTGGGGAGGGCTTAGGGGCCGGTGGCTTGCACACTGCCAAGGGCTCCAGCAGGAAGAGCTCTGTGCGAGGGAAGGGAAGGGCCAGTGCAGGGCTCCTCCAGCGGTTGCTTGGCCGCCCAGGCTCAGCGCCGGACGGAGTGCACCAGGCTCCCAGGGCCCCTGGCTGGGGTCTGCAGCCCCGCACACCCGGAGGCTGACTCCCTGGGCGCCCAGCAGCTGCCTCACACACGTAGCTTCCCTAGCGCTCTCCTCCCCAGCAGAGACGTGTGCAGCTGGTTGGGGCCTGCCCCTGCGTGCCTGGGCTCCCGCCCACAGCCCCAGCTCAGGGTAAGCAGCCCCTGAGCCAAGACCTGCAGGAGGCGCAGAGCGCCCCCACCTGGAAGCCGAGTGAACAGCTGGCGGGGAGGCGAGCCTCCTCGAGGGAAGAAGAGGCAGCCCAGCCTCGTTTGGCTCAAGCCCTACTTGGCTGGAGCCGAGTGCGCCTCCAGGACGGCAGAGCTCCAGCTCTGCTCAGAGGCCCGTTCTGGCAGAGTTGCTGGCGCGAGGCTGCTCTGCCCTGGGGAGCCTTGCCCAGACTTTCCTCGCTGCTAGGCTTCCTGCCCAGGAAGGAGCAGGCTGCGCGAGGCTGGGAGACGCCACTGGCGCCTTCCTGGCCTCAGCTCCGCTCCTGCGTTGCCTTTGCACCTAGGCCCCAGGCGTCCTTGGGGAGGGCTTAGGGGCCAGTGGCTTGCACACTGCCAAGGGCTCCAGCAGGAAGAGCTCTGTGCGAGGGAAGGGAAGGGCCAGTGCAGGGCTCCTCCAGCGGTTGCTTGGCAGCCCAGGCTCAGCGCCGCACGGAGTGCACCAGGCTCCCAGGGCCCCTGGCTGGGGTCTGCAGCCCCGCACACCCGGAGGCTGACTCCCTGGGCGCCCAGCAGCTGCCTCACACACGTAGCTTCCCTTGCGCTCTCGTCCCCAGCAGAGACGTGTGCAGCTGGTTGGGGCCTGCCCCTGCGTGCCTGGGCTCCCACCCACAGCCCCAGCTCAGGGCAAGCAGCCCCTGAGCCAAGACCTGCAGGAGGCGCAGAGCGCCCCCACCTGGAAGCCGAGTGAACAGCTGGCGGGGAGGCGAGCCTCCTCGAGGGAAGAAGAGGCAGCCCAGCCTCGTTTGGCTCAAGCCCTACTTGGCTGGAGCCGAGTGCGCCTCCAGGACGGCAGAGCTCCAGGTCTGCTGAGAGGCCCGTTCTGGCAGAGTTGCTGGAGCGAGGCTGCTCTGCCCTGGGCGAGCCTTGCCCAGACTTGCCTCGCTGCTAGGCTTCCTGCCCAGGAAGGAGCAGGCTGGGCGAGGCTGGGAGACGCCACTGGCGCCTTCTTGGCCTCAGCTCCGCTCCTGCCTTGCCTTTGCACCTAGGCCCCAGGCGTCCTTGGGGAGGGCTTAGGGGCCGGTGGCTTGCACACTGCCAAGGGCTCCAGCAGGAAGAGCTCTGTGCGAGGGAAGGGAAGGGCCAGTGCAGGGCTCCTCCAGCGGTTGCTTGGCCGCCCAGGCTCAGCGCCGCACGGAGTGCACCAGGCTGCCAGGGCCCCTGGCTGGGGTCTGCAGCCCCGCACACCCGGAGGCTGACTCCCTGGGCGCCCAGCAGCTGCCTCACACACGTAGCTTCCCTAGCGCTCTCCTCCCCAGCAGAGACGTGTGCAGCTGGTTGGGGCCTGCCCCTGCGTGCCTGGGCTCCCGCCCACAGCCCCAGCTCAGGGCAAGCAGCCCCTGAGCCAAGACCTGCAGGAGGCGCAGAGCGCCCCCACCTGGAAGCCGAGTGAACAGCTGGCGGGGAGGCGAGCCTCCTCGAGGGAAGAAGAGGCAGCCCAGCCTCGTTTGGCTCAAGCCCTACTTGGCTGGAGCCGAGTGCGCCTCCAGGACGGCACAGCGCCAGCTCTGCTCAGAGGCCCGTTCTGGCAGAGTTGCTGGCGCGAGGCTGCTCTGCCCTGGGCGAGCCTTGCCCAGACTTGCCTCGCTGCTAGGCTTCCTGCCCAGGAAGGAGCAGGCTGCGCGAGGCTGGGAGACGCCACTGGCGCCTTCCTGGCCTCAGCTCCGCTCCTGCCTTGCCTTTGCACCTAGGCCCCAGGCGTCCTTGGGGAGGGCTTAGGGGCCGGTGGCTTGCACACTGCCAAGGGCTCCAGCAGGAAGAGCTCTGTGCGAGGGAAGGGAAGTGCCAGTGCAGGGCTCCTCCAGCGGTTGCTTGGCCGCCCAGGCTCAGCGCCGCACGGAGTGCACCAGGCTCCCAGGGCCCCTGGCTGGGGTCTGCAGCCCCGCACACCCGGAGGCTGACTCCCTGGGCGCCCAGCAGCTGCCTCACACACGTAGCTTCCCTAGCGCTCTCCTCCCCAGCAGAGACGTGTGCAGCTGGTTGGGGCCTGCCCCTGCGTGCCTGGACTCCCGCCCACAGCCCCAGCTCAGGGCAAGCAGCCCCTGAGCCAAGACCTGCAGGAGGCGCAAAGCGCCCCCACCTGGAAGCCGAGTGAACAGCTGGCGGGGAGGCGAGCCTCCTCGAGGGAAGAAGAGGCAGCCCAGCCTCGTTTGGCTCAAGCCCTACTTGGCTGGAGCCGAGTGCGCCTCCAGGACGGCAGAGCTCCAGCTCTGCTCAGAGGCCCGTTCTGGCAGAGTTGCTGGCGCGAGGCTGCTCTGCCCTGGGCGAGCCTTGCCCAGACTTGCCTCGCTGCTAGGCTTCCTGCCCAGGAAGGAGCAGGCTGGGCGAGGCTGGGAGACGCCACTGGCGCCTTCCTGGCCTCAGCTCCGCTCCTGCCTTGCCTTTGCACCTAGGCCCCAGGCGTCCTTGGGGAGGGCTTAGGGGCCGGTGGCTTGCACACTGCCAAGGGCTCCAGCAGTAAGAGCTCTGTGCGAGGGAAGGGAAGGGCCAGTGCAGGGCTCCTCCAGCGGTTGCTTGGCCGCCCAGGCTCAGCGCCGCACGGAGTGCACCAGGCTGCCAGGGCCCCTGGCTGGGGTCTGCAGCCCCGCACACCCGGAGGCTGACTCCCTGGGCGCCCAGCAGCTGCCTCACACACGTAGCTTCCCTAGCGCTCTCCTCCCCAGCAGAGACGTGTGCAGCTGGTTGGGGCCTGCCCCTGCGTGCCTGGGCTCCCGCCCACAGCCCCAGCTCAGGGCAAGCAGCCCCTGAGCCAAGACCTGCAGGAGGCGCAGAGCGCCCCCACCTGGAAGCCGAGTGAACAGCTGGCGGGGAGGCGAGCCTCCTCGAGGGAAGAAGAGGCAGCCCAGCCTCGTTTGGCTCAAGCCCTACTTGGCTGGAGCCGAGTGCGCCTCCAGGACGGCAGAGCTCCAGCTCTGCTCAGAGGCCCGATCTGGCAGAGTTGCTGGCGCGAGGCTGCTCTGCCCTGGGCGAGCCTTGCCCAGACTTGCCTCGCTGCTAGGCTTCCTGCCCAGGAAGGAGCAGGCTGCGCGAGGCTGGGAGACGCCACTGGCGCCTTCCTGGCCTCAGCTCCGCTCCTGCCTTGCCTTTGCACCTAGGCCCCAGGCGTCCTTGGGGAGGGCTTAGGGGCCGGTGGCTTGCACACTGCCAAGGGCTCCAGCAGGAAGAGCTCTGTTCGAGGGAAGGGAAGGGCCAGTGCAGGGCTCCTCCAGCGGTTGCTTGGCCGCCCAGGCTCAGCGCCGCACGGAGTGCACCAGGCTCCCAGGGCCCCTGGCTGGGGTCTGCAGCCCCGCACACCCGGAGGCTGACTCCCTGGGCGCCCAGCAGCTGCCTCACACACGTAGCTTCCCTAGCGCTCTCCTCCCCAGCAGAGACGTGTGCAGCTGGTTGGGGCCTGCCCCTGCGTGCCTGGGCTCCCGCCCACAGCCCCAGCTCAGGGCAAGCAGCCCCTGAGCCAAGACCTGCAGGAGGCGCAGAGCGCCCCCACCTGGAAGCCGAGTGAACAGCTGGCGGGGAGGCGAGCCTCCTCGAGGGAAGAAGAGGCAGCCCAGCCTCGTTTGGCTCAAGCCCTACTTGGCTGGATCCGAGTGCGCCTCCAGGACGGCAGAGCTCCAGCTCTGCTCAGAGGCCCGATCTGGCAGAGTTGCTGGCGCGAGGCTGCTCTGCCTTGGGCGAGCCTTGCCCAGACTTGCCTCGCTGCTAGGCTTCCTGCCCAGGAAGGAGCACGCTGCGCGAGGCTGTGAGTCGCCACTGGCGCCTTCCTGGCCTCAGCTCCGCTCCTGCCTTGCCTTTGCACCTAGGCCCCAGGCGTCCTTGGGGAGGGCTTAGGGGCCGGTGGCTTGCACACTGCCAAGGGCTCCAGCAGGAAGAGCTCTGTGCGAGGGAAGGGAAGGGCCAGTGCAGGGCTCCTCCAGCGGTTGCTTGGCCGCCCAGGCTCAGCGCCGCACGGAGTGCACCAGGCTCCCAGGGCCCCTGGCTGGGGTCTGCAGCCCCGCACACCCGGAGGCTGACTCCCTGGGCGCCCAGCAGCTGCCTCACACACGTAGCTTCCCTAGCGTTCTCCTCCCCAGCAGAGACGTGTGCAGCTGGTTGGGGCCTGCCCCTGCGTGCCTGGGCTCCCGCCCACAGCCCCAGCTCAGGGCAAGCAGCCCCTGAGCCAAGACCTGCAGGAGGTGCAGAGCGCCCCCACCTGGAAGCCGAGTGAACAGCTGGCGGGGAGGCGAGCCTCCTCGAGGGAAGAAGAGGCAGCCCAGCCTCGTTTGGCTCAAGCCCTACTTGGCTGGAGCTGAGTGCGCCTCCAGGACGGCAGAGCTCCAGCTCTGCTCAGAGGCCCGATCTGGCAGAGTTGCTGGCGCGAGGCTGCTCTGCCCTGGGCGAGCCTTGCCCAGACTTGCCTCGCTGCTAGGCTTCCTGCCCAGGAAGGAGCAGGCTGCGCGAGGCTGGGAGACGCCACTGGCGCCTTCCTGGCCTCAGCTCCGCTCCTGCCTTGCCTTTGCACCTAGGCCCCAGGCGTCCTTGGGGAGGGCTTAGGGGCCGGTGGCTTGCACACTGCCAAGGGCTCCAGCAGGAAGAGCTCTGTGCGAGGGAAGGGAAGGGCCAGTGCAGGGCTCCTCCAGCGGTTGCTTGGCGGCCCAGATTCAGCGCCGCACGGAGTGCACCAGGCTCCCAGGGCCCCTGGCTGGGGTCTGCAGCCCCGCACACCCGGAGGCTGACTCCCTGGGCGCCCAGCAGCTGCCTCACACACGTAGCTTCCCTTGCGCTCTCCTCCCCAGCAGAGACGTGTGCAGCTGGTTGGGGCCTGCCCCTGCGTGCCTGGGCTCCCGCCCACAGCCCCAGCTCAGGGCAAGCAGCCCCTGAGCCAAGACCTGAAGAAGGCTCAGAGCGCCCCCACCTGGAAGCCGAGTGAACAGCTGGCGGGGAGGCGAGCCTCCTCGAGGGAAGAAGAGGCAGCCCAGCCTCGTTTGGCTCAAGCCCTACTTGGCTGGAGCCGAGTGCGCCTCCAGGACGGCAGAGCTCCAGCTATGCTCAGAGGCCCGATCTGGCAGAGTTGCTGGCGCGAGGCTGCTCTGCCCTGGGCGACCGTTGCCCAGACTTGCCTCGCTGCTAGGCTTCCTGCCCAGGAAGGAGCAGGCTGCGCGAGGCTGGGAGATGCCACTGGCGCCTTCCTGGCCTCAGCTCCGCTCCTGCCTTGCCTTTGCACCTAGGCCCCAGGCGTCCTTGGGGAGGGCTTAGGGGCCGGTGGCTTGCACACTGCCAAGGGCTCCAGCAGGAAGAGCTCTGTGCGAGGGAAGGGAAGGGCCAGTGCAGGGCTCCTCCAGCGGTTGCTTGGCCGCCCAGGCTCAGCGCCGGACGGAGTGCACCAGGCTCCCAGGGCCCCTGGCTGGGGTCTGCAGCCCCGCACACCCGGAGGCTGACTCCCTGGGCGCCCAGCAGCTGCCTCACACACGTAGCTTCCCTAGCGCTCTCCTCCCCAGCAGAGACGTGTGCAGCTGGTTGGGGCCTGCCCCTGCGTGCCTGGGCTCCCGCCCACAGCCCCAGCTCAGGGTAAGCAGCCCCTGAGCCAAGACCTGCAGGAGGCGCAGAGCGCCCCCACCTGGAAGCCGAGTGAACAGCTGGCGGGGAGGCGAGCCTCCTCGAGGGAAGAAGAGGCAGCCCAGCCTCGTTTGGCTCAAGCCCTACTTGGCTGGAGCCGAGTGCGCCTCCAGGACGGCAGAGCTCCAGCTCTGCTCAGAGGCCCGTTCTGGCAGAGTTGCTGGCGCGAGGCTGCTCTGCCCTGGGCGAGCCTTGCCCAGACTTTCCTCGCTGCTAGGCTTCCTGCCCAGGAAGGAGCAGGCTGCGCGAGGCTGGGAGACGCCACTGGCGCCTTCCTGGCCTCAGCTCCGCTCCTGCGTTGCCTTTGCACCTAGGCCCCAGGCGTCCTTGGGGAGGGCTTAGGGGCCGGTGGCTTGCACACTGCCAAGGGCTCCAGCAGGAAGAGCTCTGTTCGAGGGAAGGGAAGGGCCAGTGCAGGGCTCCTCCAGCGGTTGCTTGGCAGCCCAGGCTCAGCGCCGCACGGAGTGCACCAGGCTCCCAGGGCCCCTGGCTGGGGTCTGCAGCCCCGCACACACGGAGGCTGACTCCCTGGGCGCCCAGCTGCTGCCTCACACACGTAGCTTCCCTAGCGCTCTCCTCCCCAGCAGAGACGTATGCAGCTGGTTGGGGCCTGCCCCTGCGTGCCTGGGCTCCCGCCCACAGCCCCAGCTCAGGGCAAGCAGCCCCTGAGCCAAGACCTGCAGGAGGCGCAGAGCGCCCCCACCTGGAAGCCGAGTGAACAGCTGGCGGGGAGGCGAGCCTCCTCGAGGGAAGAAGAGGCAGCCCAGCCTCGTTTGGCTCAAGCCCTACTTGGCTGGAGCCGAGTGCGCCTCCAGGACGGCAGAGCTCCAGCTCTGCTCAGAGGCCCGATCTGGCAGAGTTGCTGGCGCGAGGCTGCTCTGCCCTGGGCGAGCCTTGCCCAGACTTGCCTCGCTGCTAGGCTTCCTGCCCAGGAAGGAGCAGGCTGCGCGAGGCTGGGAGACGCCACTGGCGCCTTCCTGGCCTCAGCTCCGCTCCTGCCTTGCCTTTGCACCTAGGCCCCAGGCGTCCTTGGGGAGGGCTTAGGGGCCGGTGGCTTGCACACTGCCAAGGGCTCCAGCAGGAAGAGCTCTGTGCGAGGGAAGGGAAGGGCCAGTGCAGGGCTCCTCCAGCGGTTGCTTGGGCTCCCAGACTCAGCACCGCACGGAGTGCACAAGGCTCCCAGGGCCCCTGGCTGGGGTCTGCAGCCCCGCACACCCGGAGGCTGACTCCCTGGGCGCCCAGCAGCTGCCTCACACACGTAGCTTCCCTAGCGCTCTCGTCTCCAGCAGAGATGTGTGCAGCTGTTTGGGGCCTGCCCCTGCGTGCCTGGGCTCCCGCCCACAGCCCCAGCTCAGGGCAAGCAGCCCCTGAGCCAAGACCTGCAGGAGGCGCAGAGCGCCCCCACCTGGAAGCCGAGTGAACAGCTGGCGGGGAGGCGAGCCTCCTCGAGGGAAGAAGAGGCAGCCCAGCCTCGTTTGGCTCAAGCCCTACTTGGCTGGAGCCGTGTGCGCCTCCAGGACGGCAGAGCTCCAGCTCTGCTCAGAGGCCCGTTCTGGCAGAGTTGCTGGCGCGAGGCTGCTCTGCCCTGGGCGAGCCTTGCCCAGACTTGCCTCGCTGCTAGGCTTCCTGCCCAGGAAGGAGCAGGCTGCGCGAGGCTGGGAGACGCCACTGGCGCCTTCCTGGCCTCAGCTCCGCTCCTGCCTTGCCTTTGCACCTAGGCCCCAGGCGTCCTTGGGGAGGGCTTAGGGGCCGGTGGTTTGCACACTGCCAAGGGCTCCAGCAGGAAGAGCTCTGTGCGAGGGAAGGGAAGGGCCAGTGCAGGGCTCCTCCAGCGGTTGCTTGGCCGCCCAGACTCAGCGCCGCACGGAGTGCACCAGGCTCCCAGGGCCCCTGGCTGGGGTCTGCAGCCCCGCACACCCGGAGGCTGACTCCCTGGGCGCCCAGCAGCTGCCTCACACACGTAGCTTCCCTAGCGCTCTCGTCCCCAGCAGAGACGTGTGCAGCTGGTTGGGGCCTGCCCCTGCGTGCCTGGGCTCCCACCCACAGCCCCAGCTCAGGGCAAGCAGCCCCTGAGCCAAGACCTGCAGGAGGCGCAGAGCGCCCCCACCTGGAAGCCGAGTGAACAGCTGGCGGGGAGGCGAGCCTCCTCGAGGGAAGAGGAGGCAGCCCAGCCTCGTTTGGCTCAAGCCCTACTTGGCTGGAGCCGAGTGCGCCTCCAGGACGGCAGAGCTCCAGCTCTGCTGAGAGGCCCGTTCTGGCAGAGTTGCTGGCGCGAGGCTGCTCTGCCCTGGGCGAGCCTTGCCCAGACTTGCCTCGCTGCTAGGCTTCCTGCCCAGGAAGGAGCAGGCTGCGCGAGGCTGGGTGACGCCACTGGCGCCTTCCTGGCCTCAGCTCCGCTCCTTCCTTGCCTTTGCACCTAGGCCCCAGGCGTCCTTGGGGAGGGCTTAGGGGCCGGTGGCTTGCACACTGCCAAGGGCTCCAGCAGGAAGAGCTCTGTGCGAGGGAAGGGAAGGGCCAGTGCAGGGCTCCTCCAGCGGTTGCTTGGCAGCCCAGGCTCAGCGCCGCACGGAGTGCACCAGTCTCCCAGGGCCCCTGGCTGGGGTCTGCAGCCCCGCACACCCGGAGGCTGACTCCCTGGGCGCCCAGCTGCTGCCTCACACACGTAGCTTCCCTAGCGCTCTCCTCCCCAGCAGAGACGTGTGCAGCTGGTTGGGGCCTGCCCCTGCATGCCTGGGCTCCCGCCCACAGCCCCAGCTCAGGGCAAGCAGCCCCTGAGCCAAGACCTGCAGGAGGCGCAGAGCGCCCCCACCTGGAAGCCGAGTGAACAGCTGGAGGGGAGGCGAGCCTCCTCGAGGGAAGAAGAGGCAGCCCAGCCTCGTTTGGCTCAAGCCCTACTTGACTGGAGCCGAGTGCGCCTCCAGGACGGCACAGCTCCAGCTCTGCTCAGAGGCCCGATCAGGCAGAGTTGCTGGCGCGAGGCTGCTCTGCCTTGGGCGAGCCTTGCCCAGACTTGCCTCGCTGCTAGGCTTCCTGCCCAGGAAGGAGCACGCTGCGCGAGGCTGTGAGTCGCCACTGGCGCCTTCCTGGCCTCAGCTCCGCTCCTGCCTTGCCTTTGCACCTAGGCCCCAGGAGTCCCTGGGGAGGGCTTAGGGGCCGGTGGCTTGCACACTGCCAAGGGCTCCAGCAGTAAGAGCTCTGTGCGAGGGAAGGGAAGGGCCAGTGCAGGGCTCCTCCAGCGGTTGCTTGGCCGCCCAGACTCAGCGCCGCACGGAGTGCACCAGGCTCCCAGGGCCCCTGGCTGGGGTCTGCAGCCCCGCACACCCGGAGGCTGACTCCCTGGGCGCCCAGCAGCTGCCTCACACACGTAGCTTCCCTAGCGCTCTCGTCTCCAGCAGAGACGTGTGCAGCTGGTTGGGGCCTGCCCCTGCGTGCCTGGGCTCCCGCCCACAGCCCCAGCTCAGGGCAAGCAGCCCCTGAGCCAAGACCTGCAGGAGGCGCAGAGCGCCCCCACCTGGAAGCCGAGTGAACAGCTGGCGGGGAGGCGAGCCTCCTCGAGGGAAGAAGAGGCAGCCCAGCCTCGTTTGGCTCAAGCCCTACTTGGCTGGAGCCGAGTGCGCCTCCAGGACGGCAGAGCTCCAGCTCTGCTCAGAGGCCCGATCTGGCAGAGTTGCTGGCGCGAGGCTGCTCTGCCCTGGGCGAGCCTTGCCCAGACTTGCCTCGCTGCTAGGCTTCCTGCCCAGGAAGGAGCAGGCTGCGCGAGGCTGGGAGACGCCACTGGCGCCTTCCTGGCCTCAGCTCCGCTACTGCCTTGCCTTTGCACCTAGGCCCCAGGCGTCCTTGGGGAGGGCTTAGGGGCCGGTGGCTTGCACACTGCCAAGGGCTCCAGCAGGAAGAACTCTGTTCGAGGGAAGGGAAGGGCCAGTGCAGGGCTCCTCCAGCGGTTGCTTGCCCGCCCAGGCTCAGCGCCGCACGGAGTGCACCAGGCTCCCAGGGCCCCTGGCTGGGGTCTGCAGCCCCGCACACCCGGAGGCTGACTCCCTGGGCGCCCAGCAGCTGCCTCACACACGTAGCTTCCCTAGCGCTCTCCTCCCCAGCAGAGACGTGTGCAGCTGGTTGGGGCCTGCCCCTGCGTGCCTGGGCTCCCGCCCACAGCCCCAGCTCAGGGCAAGCAGCCCCTGAGCCAAGACCTGCAGGAGGCGCAGAGCGCCCCCACCTGGAAGCCGAGTGAACACCTGGCGGGGAGGCGAGCCTCCTCGAGGGAAGAAGAGGCAGCCCAGCCTCGTTTGGCTCAAGCCCTACTTGGCTGGAGACGAGTGCGCCTCCAGGACGGCACAGCTCCAGCTCTGCTCAGAGGCCCGTTCTGGCAGAGTTGCTGGCGCGAGGCTGCTCTGCCCTGGGCGAGCCTTGCCCAGACTTGCCTCGCTGCTAGGCTTCCTGCCCAGGAAGGAGCAGGCTGCGCGAGGCTGGGAGACGCCACTGGCGCCTTCCTGGCCTCAGCTCCGCTCCTTCCTTGCCTTTGCACCTAGGCCCCAGGCGTCCTTGGGGAGGGCTTAGGGGCCGGTGGCTTGCACACTGCCAAGGGCTCCAGCAGGAAGAGCTCTGTGCGAGGGAAGGGAAGGGCCAGTGCAGGGCTCCTCCAGCGGTTGCTTGGCCGCCCAGGCTCAGCGCCGCACGGAGTGCACCAGGCTCCCAGGGCCCCTGGCTGGGGTCTGCAGCCCCGCACACCCGGAGGCTGACTCCCTGGGCGCCCAGCTGCTGCCTCACACACGTAGCTTCCCTAGCGCTCTCCTCCCCAGCAGAGAAGTGTGCAGCTGGTTGGGGCCTGCCCCTGCGTGCCTGGGCTCCCGCCCACAGCCCCAGCTCAGGGCAAGCAGCCCCTGAGCCAAGACCTGCAGGAGGCGCAGAGCGCCCCCACCTGGAAGCCGAGTGAACAGCTGGCGGGTAGGCGAGCCTCCTCGAGGGAAGAAGAGGCAGCCCAGCCTCGTTTGGCTCAAGCCCTACTTGGCTGGAGCCGAGTGCGCCTTCAGGACGGCACAGCTCCAGCTCTGCTCAGAGGCCCGATCTGGCAGAGTTGCTGGCGCGAGGCTGCTCTGCCTTGGGCGAGCCTTGCCCAGACTTGCCTCGCTGCTAGGCTTCCTGCCCAGGAAGGAGCACGCTGCGCGAGGCTGTGAGTCGCCACTGGCGCCTTCCTGGCCTCAGCTCCGCTCCTGCCTTGCCTTTGCACCTAGGCCCCAGGCGTCCTTGGGGAGGGCTTAGGGGCCGGTGGCTTGCACACTGCCAAGGGCTCCAGCAGGAAGAGCTCTGTGCGAGGGAAGGGAAGGGCCAGTGCAGGGCTCCTCCAGCGGTTGCTTGGCCGCCCAGACTCAGCGCCGCACGGAGTGCACCAGGCTCCCAGGGCCCCTGGCTGGGGTCTGCAGCCCCGCACACCCGGAGGCTGACTCCCTGGGCGCCCAGCAGCTGCCTCACACACGTAGCTTCCCTAGCGCTCTCGTCTCCAGCAGAGACGTGTGCAGCTGGTTGGGGCCTGCCCCTGCGTGCCTGGGCTCCCGCCCACAGCCCCAGCTCAGGGCAAGCAGCCCCTGAGCCAAGACCTGCAGGAGGCGCAGAACGCCCCCACCTGGAAGCCGAGTGAACAGCTGGCGGGGAGGCGAGCCTCCTCGAGGGAAGAAGAGGCAGCCCAGCCTCGTTTGGCTCAAGCCCTACTTGGCTGGAGCCGAGTGCGCCTCCAGGACGGTAGAGCTCCAGCTCTGCTCAGAGGCCCGACCTGGCAGAGTTGCTGGCGCGAGGCTGCTCTGCCCTGGGCGAGCCTTGCCCAGACTTGCCTCGCTGCTAGGCTTCCTGCCCAGGAAGGAGCAGGCTGCGCGAGGCTGGGAGATGCCACTGGCGCCTTCCTGGCCTCAGCTCCGCTCCTGCATTGCCTTTGCACCTAGGCCCCAGGCGTCCTTGGGGAGGGCTTAGGGGCCGGTGGCTTGCACACTGCCAAGGGCTCCAGCAGGAAGAGCTCTGTGCGAGGGAAGGGAAGGGCCAGTGCAGGGCTCCTCCAGCGGTTGCTTGGCCGCCCAGGCTCAGCTCCGCACGGAGTGCACCAGGCTCCCAGGGCCCCTGGCTGGGGTCTGCAGCCCCGCACACCCGGAGGCTGACTCCCTGGGCGCCCAGCTGCTGCCTCACACACGTAGCTTCCCTAGCGCTCTCCTCCCCAGCAGAGACGTGTGCAGCTGGTTGGGGCCTGCCCCTGCGTGCCTGGGCTCCCGCCCACAGCCCCAGCTCAGGGCAAGCAGCCCCTGAGCCAAGACCTGCAGGAGGCGCAGAGCGCCCCCACCTGGAAGCCGAGTGAACAGCTGGCGGGGAGGCGAGCCTCCTCGAGGGAAGAAGAGGCAGCCCAGCCTCGTTTGGCTCAAGCCCTACTTGGCTGGAGCCGAGTGCGCCTCCAGGACGGCAGAGCTCCAGCTCTGCTGAGAGGCCCGTTCTGGCAGAGTTGCTGGCGCGAGGCTGCTCTGCCCTGGGCGAGCCTTGCCCAGACTTGCCTCGCTGCTAGGCTTCCTGCCCAGGAAGGAGCAGGCTGCGCGAGGCTGGGAGACGCCACTGGCGCCTTCCTGGCCTCAGCTCCGCTCCTTCCTTGCCTTTGCACCTAGGCCCCAGGCGTCCTTGGGGAGGGCTTAGGGGCCGGTGGCTTGCACACTGCCAAGGGCTCCAGCAGGAAGAGCTCTGTGCGAGGGAAGGGAAGGGCCAGTGCAGGGCTCCTCCAGCGGTTGCTTGGCAGCCCAGGCTCAGCGCCGCATGGAGTGCACCAGTCTCCCAGGGCCCCTGGCTGGGGTCTGCAGCCCCGCACACCCGGAGGCTGACTCCCTGGGCGCCCAGCTGCTGCCTCACACACGTAGCTTCCCTAGCGCTCTCCTCCCCAGCAGAGACGTGTGCAGCTGGTTGGGGCCTGCCCCTGCGTGCCTGGGCTCCCGCCCACAGCCCCAGCTCAGGGCAAGCAGCCCCTGAGCCAAGACCTGCAGGAGGCGCAGAGCGCCCCCACCTGGAAGCCGAGTGAACAGCTGGAGGGGAGGCGAGCCTCCTCGAGGGAAGAAGAGGCAGCCCAGCCTCGTTTGGCTCAAGCCCTACTTGACTGGAGCCGAGTGCGCCTCCAGGACGGCACAGCTCCAGCTCTGCTCAGAGGCCCGATCAGGCAGAGTTGCTGGCGCGAGGCTGCTCTGCCTTGGGCGAGCCTTGCCCAGACTTGCCTCGCTGCTAGGCTTCCTGCCCAGGAAGGAGCACGCTGCGCGAGGCTGTGAGTCGCCACTGGCGCCTTCCTGGCCTCAGCTCCGCTCCTGCCTTGCCTTTGCACCTAGGCCCCAGGCGTCCTTGGGGAGGGCTTAGGGGCCGGTGGCTTGCACACTGCCAAGGGCTCCAGCAGGAAGAGCTCTGTGCGAGGGAAGGGAAGGGCCAGTGCAGGGCTCCTCCAGCGGTTGCTTGGCCGCCCAGACTCAGCGCCGCACGGAGTGCACCAGGCTCCCAGGGCCCCTGGCTGGGGTCTGCAGCCCCGCACACCCGGAGGCTGACTCCCTGGGCGCCCAGCAGCTGCCTCACACACGTAGCTTCCCTAGCGCTCTCGTCTCCAGCAGAGACGTGTGCAGCTGGTTGGGGCCTGCCCCTGCGTGCCTGGGCTCCCGCCCACAGCCCCAGCTCAGGGCAAGCAGCCCCTGAGCCAAGACCTGCAGGAGGCGCAGAGCGCCCCCAACTGGAAGCTGAGTGAACAGCTGGCGGGGAGGCAAGCCTCCTCGAGGGAAGAAGAGGCAGCCCAGCCTCGTTTGGATCAAGACCTACTTGGCTGGTGCCGAGTGCGCCTCCAGGACGGCAGAGCTCCAGCTCTGCTCAGAGGCCCGTTCTGGCAGAGTTGCTGGCGCGAGGCTGCTCTGCCCTGGGCGAGCCTTGCCCAGACTTGCCTCGCTGCTAGGCTTCCTGCCCAGGAAGGAGCAGGCTGCGCGAGGCTGGGAGACGCCACTGGCGCATTCCTTGCCTCAGCTCCGCTCCTGCCTTGCCTTTGCACCTAGGCCCCAGGCGTCCTTGGGGAGGGCTTAGAGGCCGGTGGCTTGCACACTGCCAAGGGCTCCAGCAGGAAGAGCTCTGTGCGAGGGAAAGGAAGGCCTGTGCAGGGCTCCTCCAGCGGTTGGTTGGCCGCCCAGGCTCAGCGCCGCACGGAGTGCACCAGGCTCCCAGGGCCCCTGGCTGGGGTCTGCAGCCCCGCACACCCGGAGGCTGACTCCCTAGGCGCCCAGAAGCTGCCTAACACTCGTAGCTTCCCTAGCGCTCTCCTCCCCAGCAGAGAAGTGTGCAGCTGGTTGGGGCCTGCCCCTGCGTGCCTGGGCTCCCGCGCACAGCCCCAGCTCAGGGCAAGCAGCCCCTGAGCCAAGACCTGCAGGAGGCGCAGAGCGCCCCCACCTGGAAGCCGAGTGAACAGCTGGCGGGGAGGCGAGCCTCCTCGAGGGAAGAAGAGGCAGCCCAGCCTCGTTTGGCTCAAGCCCTACTTGGCTGGAGCCGAGTGCGCCTCCAGGACGGCAGAGCTCCAGCTCTGCTCAGAAGCCCGTTCTGGCAGTTGCTGGCGCGAGGCTGCTCTGCCCTGGGCGAGCCTTGCCCAGACTTGCCTCGCTGCTAGGCTTCCTGCCCAGGAAGGAGCAGGCTGCGCGAGTCTGGGAGACGCCACTGGCGCCTTCCTGGCCTCAGCTCCGCTCCTGCCTTGCCTTTGCACCTAGGCCCCAGGCGTCCTTGGGGAGGGCTTAGGGGCCGGTGGCTTGCACAATGCCAAGGGCTCCAGCAGGAAGAGCTCTGTGCGAGGGAAGGGAAGGGCCAGTGCAGGGCTCCTCCAGCGGTTGCTTGGCCGCCCAGGCTCAGCGCCGCACGGAGTGCCCCAGGCTCCCAGGGCCCCTGGCTGGGGTCTGCAGCCCCGCACACCCGGAGGCTGACTCCCTGGGCGCCCAGCAGCTGCCTCACACACGTAGCTTCCCTAGCGCTCTCCTCCCCAGCAGAGACGTGTGCAGCTGGTTGGGGCCTGCCCCTGCGTGCCTGGGCTCCTGCGCACAGCCCCAGCTCAGGGCAAGCAGCCCCTGAGCCAAGACCTGCAGGAGGCGCAGAGCGCCCCCACCTGGAAGCCGAGTGAACAGCTGGCGGGGAGGCGAGCCTCCTCGAGTGAAGAAGAGGCAGCCCAGCCTCGTTTGGCTGAAGCCTTACTTGGCTGGAGCCGAGTGCGCCTCCAGGACTCAGAGCTCCAGCTCTGCTCAGAGGCCCGTTCTGGCAGAGTTGCTGGCGCGAGGCTGCTCTGCCCTGGGCGAGCCTTGCCCAGACTTGCCTCGCTGCTAGGCTTCCTGCCCAGGAAGGAGCAGGCTGCGCGAGGCTGGGAGACGCCACTGGCGCCTTCCTGGCCTCAGCTCCGCTCCTGCCTTGCCTTTGCACCTAGGCCCCAGGCGTCCTTGGGGAGGGCTTAGGGGCCGGTGGCTTGCACACTGCCAAGGGCTCCAGCAGGAAGAGCTCTGTGCGAGGGAAGGGAAGGGCCAGTGTAGGGCTTCTCCAGCGGTTGCTTGGTCGCCCAGGTTCAGCGCCGCACGGAGTGCCCCAGGCTCCCAGGGCCCCTGGCTGGGGTCTGCAGCCCCGCACACCCGGAGGCTGACTACCTCGGCGCCCAGCAGCTGCCTCACACACGTAGCTTCCCTAGCACTCTCCTCCCCAGCAGAGACGTGTGCAGCTGGTTGGGGCCTGCCCCTGCGTGCCTGGGCTCCCGCGCACAGCCCCAGCTCAGGGCAAGCAGCCCCTGAGCCAAGACCTGCAGGAGGCGCAGAGCGCCCCCACCTGGAAGCCGAGTGAACAGCTGGCGGGGAGGCGAGCCTCCTCGAGTGAAGAAGAGGCAGCCCAGCCTCGTTTGGCTCAAGCCCTACTTGGCTGGAGCCGAGTGCGCCTCCAGGACGGCAGAGCTCCAGCTCTGCTCAGAGGCCCGTTCTGGCAGAGTTGCTGGCGCGAGGCTGCTCTGCCTTGGGCGAGCCTTGCCCAGACTTGCCTCGCTGCTAGGCTTCCTGGCCAGGAAGGAGCAGGCTGCGCGAGGCTGGGAGACGCCACTGGCGCCTTCCTGGCCTCAGCTCCGCTCCTGCCTTGCCTTTGCACCTAGGCCCCAGGCGTCCTTGGGGAGGGCTTAGGGGCCGGTGGCTTGCACAGTGCCAAGGGCTCCAGCAGGAAGAGCTCTGTGCGAGGGAAGGGAAGGGCCAGTGCAGGGCTTCTCCAGCGGTTGCTTGGCCGCCCAGGCTCAGCGCCGCACCGAGTGCACCAGGCTCCCAGGGCCCCTGGCTGGGGTCTGCAGCCCCACACACCCGGAGGCTGACTCCCTGGGCGCCCAGCAGCTGCCTCACACACGTAGCTTCCCTAGCGCTCTCCTCCCCAGCAGAGACGTGTGCAGCTGGTTGGGGCCTGCCCCTGCGTGCCTGGGCTCCCGCCCACAGCCCCAGCTCAGGGCAAGCAGCCCCTGAGCCAAGACCTGCAGGAGGCGCAGAGCGCCCCCACCTGGAAGCCGAGTGAACAGCTGGCGGAGAGGCGAGCTTCCTCGAGGGAAGAAGAGGCAGCCCAGCCTCGTTTGGCTCAAGCCCTAATTGGCTGGAGCTGAGTGCGCCTCTTGGACGGCAGAGCTCCAGCTCTGCTCAGAGGCCCGTTCTGGCAGAGTTGCTGGCGCGATGCTGCTCTGCCCTGGGCGAGCCTTGCCCAGACTTGCCACACTGCTAGGCTTCCTGCCCAGGAAAGAGCAGGCTGCGCGAGGCTGGGAGACGCCACTGGCGCCTTCCTGGCCTCAGCTCCGCTCCTGCCTTGCCTTTGCACCTAGGCCCCAGGCGTCCTTGGGGAGGGCTTAGGGGCCGGTGGCTTGCACACTGCCAAGGGTTCCAGCAGGAAGAGCTCTCTGCGAGGGAAGGGAAGGGCCAGTGCAGGGCTCCTCCAGCGGTTGCTTGGCCGCCCAGGCTCAGCGCCGCACGGAGTGCACCAGGCTCCCAGGGCCCCTGGCTGGGGTCTGCAGCCCCGCACACCCGGAGGCTGACTCCCTGGGCGCCCAGCAGCTGCCTCACACACGTAGCTTCCCTAGCGCTCTCCTAGCCAGCAGAGACGTGTGCAGCTGGTTGGGGCCTGCCCCTGCGTGCCTGGGCTCCTGCGCACAGCACCAGCTCAGGGCAAGCATCCCCTGAGCCAAGACCTGCAGGAGGCGAAGAGCGCCCCCAACTGGAAGCTGAGTGAACATCTGGCGGGGAGGCGAGCCTCCTCGAGGGAAGAAGAGGCAGCCCAGCCTCGTTTGGCTCAAGCCCTACTTGGCTGGAGCCGAGTGCGCCTCCAGGACGGCAGAGCTCCAGCTCTGCTCAGAGGCCCGTTCTGGCAGAGTTGCTGGCGCGAGGCTGCTCTGCCCTGGGCGAGCCTTGCCCAGACTTGCCTCGCTGCTAGGCTTCCTGGCCAGGAAGGAGCAGGCTGCGCGAGGCTGGGAGACGCCACTGGCGCCTTCCTGGCCTCAGCTCCGCTCCTGCCTTGCCTTTGCACCTAGGCCCCAGGCGTCCTTGGGGAGGGCTTAGGGGCCGGTGGCTTGCACACTGCCAAGGGCTCCAGCAGGAAGAGCTCTGTGCGAGGGAAGGTAAAGGCCAGTGCAGGGCTCCTCCAGCGGTTGCTTGGCCGCCCAGGCTCAGCGCCGCACGGAGTGCTCCAGGCTCCCAGGACCCCTGGCTGGGGTCTGCAGCCCCGCACACCCGGAGGCTGACTCCCTGGCGCCCAGCAGCTGCCTCACACACGTAGCTTCCCTAGCGCTCTCCTCCCCAGCAGAGACGTGTGCAGCTGGTTGGGGCCTGCCCCTGCGTGCCTGGGCTCCCGCGCACAGCCCCAGCTCAGGGCAAGCAGCCCCTGAGCCAAGACCTGCAGGAGGCGCAGAGCGCCCCCACCTGGAAGCCGAGTGAACAGCTGGCGGGGAGGCGAGCCTCCTCGAGGGAAGAAGAGGCAGCCCAGCCTCGTTTGGCTCAAGCCCTACTTGGCTGGAGCCGAGTGCGCCTCCAGGACGGCAGAGCTCCAGCTCTGCTCAGAAGCCCGTTCTGGCAGTTGCTGGCGCGAGGCTGCTCTGCCCTGGGCGAGCCTTGCCCAGACTTGCCTCGCTGCTAGGCTTCCTGCCCAGGAAGGAGCAGGCTGCGCGAGGCTGGGAGACGCCACTGGCGCCTTCCTGGCCTCAGCTCCGCTCCTGCCTTGCCTTTGCACCTAGGCCCCAGGCGTCCTTGGGGAGGGCTTAGGGGCCGGTGGCTTGCACACTGCCAAGGGCTCCAGCAGGAAGAGCTCTGTGCGAGGGAAGGGAAGGGCCAGTGCAGGGCTCCTCCAGCGGTTGCTTGGCCGCCCAGGCTCAGCGCCGCACGGAGTGCCCCAGGCTCCCAGGGCCCCTGGCTGGGGTCTGCAGCCCCGCACACCCGGAGGCTGACTCCCTGGGCGCCCAGCAGCTGCCTCACACACGTAGCTTCCCTAGCGCTCTCCTCCCCAGCAGAGACGTGTGCAGCTGGTTGGGGCCTGCCCCTGCGTGCCTGGGCTCCTGCGCACAGCCCCAGCTCAGGGCAAGCAGCCCCTGAGCCAAGACCTGCAGGAGGCGCAGAGCGCCCCCACCTGGAAGCCGAGTGAACAGCTGGCGGGGAGGCGAGCCTCCTCGAGTGAAGAAGAGGCAGCCCAGCCTCGTTTGGCTGAAGCCTTACTTGGCTGGAGCCGAGTGCGCCTCCAGGACTCAGAGCTCCAGCTCTGCTCAGAGGCCCGTTCTGGCAGAGTTGCTGGCGCGAGGCTGCTCTGCCCTGGGCGAGCCTTGCCCAGACTTGCCTCGCTGCTAGGCTTCCTGCCCAGGAAGGAGCAGGCTGCGCGAGGCTGGGAGACGCCACTGGCGCCTTCCTGGCCTCAGCTCCGCTCCTGCCTTGCCTTTGCACCTAGGCCCCAGGCGTCCTTGGGGAGGGCTTAGGGGCCGGTGGCTTGCACACTGCCAAGGGCTCCAGCAGGAAGAGCTCTGTGCGAGGGAAGGGAAGGGCCAGTGTAGGGCTCCTCCAGCGGTTGCTTGGTCGCCCAGGTTCAGCGCCGCACGGAGTGCCCCAGGCTCCCAGGGCCCCTGGCTGGGGTCTGCAGCCCCGCACACCCGGAGGCTGACTACCTCGGCGCCCAGCAGCTGCCTCACACACGTAGCTTCCTTAGCACTCTCCTCCCCAGCAGAGACGTGTGCAGCTGGTTGGGGCCTGCCCCTGCGTGCCTGGGCTCCCGCGCACAGCCCCAGCTCAGGGCAAGCAGCCCCTGAGCCAAGACCTGCAGGAGGCGCAGAGCGCCCCCACCTGGAAGCCGAGTGAACAGCTGGCGGGGAGGCGAGCCTCCTCGAGTGAAGAAGAGGCAGCCCAGCCTCGTTTGGCTCAAGCCCTACTTGGCTGGAGCCGAGTGCGCCTCCAGGACGGCAGAGCTCCAGCTCTGCTCAGAGGCCCGTTCTGGCAGAGTTGCTGGCGCGAGGCTGCTCTGCCTTGGGCGAGCCTTGCCCAGACTTGCCTCGCTCCTAGGCTTCCTGCCCAGGAAGGAGCAGGCTGCGCGAGGCTGGGAGACGCCACTGGCGCCTTCCTGGCCTCAGCTCCGCTCCTGCCTTGCCTTTGCACCTAGGCCCCAGGCGTCCTTGGGGAGGGCTTAGGGGCCGGTGGCTTGCACACTGCCAAGGGCTCCAGCAGGAAGAGCTCTGTGCGAGGGAAGGGAAGGGCCAGTGCAGGGCTTCTCCAGCGGTTGCTTGGCCGCCCAGGCTCAGCGCCGCACCGAGTGCACCAGGCTCCCAGGGCCCCTGGCTGGGGTCTGCAGCCCCGCACACCCGGAGGCTGACTCCCTGGGCGCCCAGCAGCTGCCTCACACACGTAGCTTCCCTAGCGCTCTCCTCCCCAGCAGAGACGTGTGCAGCTGGTTGGGGCCTGCCCCTGCGTGCCTGGGCTCCCGCCCACAGCCCCAGCTCAGGGCAAGCAGCCCCTGAGCCAAGACCTGCAGGAGGCGCAGAGCGCCCCCACCTGGAAGCCGAGTGAACAGCTGGCGGGGAGGCGAGCTTCCTCGAGGGAAGAAGAGGCAGCCCAGCCTCGTTTGGCTCAAGCCCTAATTGGCTGGAGCTGAGTGCGCCTCCA
The DNA here is from genome assembly GCF_042477335.2 of Ovis canadensis. Lineage (NCBI taxonomy): Eukaryota > Metazoa > Chordata > Mammalia > Artiodactyla > Bovidae > Ovis > Ovis canadensis. The sequence goes on from NC_091264.1 coordinate 447,663, forward strand.
GGACGGCAGAGCTCCAGCTCTGCTCAGAGGCCCGTTCTGGCAGAGTTGCTGGCGCGAGGCTGCTCTGCCCTGGGCGAGCCTTGCCCAGACTTGCCTCGCTGCTAGGCTTCCTGCCCAGGAAGGAGCAGGCTGCGCGAGGCTGGGAGACGCCACTGGCGCCTTCCTGGCCTCAGCTCCGCTCCTGCCTTGCCGTTGCACCTAGGCCCCAGGCGTCCTTGGGGAGGGCTTAGGGGCCGGTGGCTTGCACACTGCCAAGGGCTCCAGCAGGAAGAGCTCTGTGCGAGGGAAGGGAAGGGCCAGTGCAGGGCTCCTCCAGCAGTTGCTTGGCCGCCCAGGCTCAGCGCCGCACGGAGTGCACCAGGCTCCCAGGGCCCCTGGTTGGGGTCTGCAGCCCCGCACACCCGGAGGCTGACTCCCTGGGCGCCCAGCATCTGCCTCACACACGTAGCTTCCCTAGCGCTCTCCTCCCCAGCAGAGACGTGTGCAGCTGGTTCGGGCCTCCCCCTGCGTGCCTGGGCTCCCGCGCACAGCCCCAGCTCAGGGCAAGCAGCCCCTGAGCCAAGACCTGCAGGAGGCGCAGAGCGCCCCCACCTGGAAGCCGAGTGAACAACTGGCGGGGAGGCGAGCCTCCTTGAGGGAAGAAGAGGCAGCCCAGACTCGTTTGGCTCAAGCCCTACTTGGCTGGAGCCGAGTGCGCCTCTTGGACGGCAGAGCTCCAGCTCTGCTCAGAGGCCCGTTCTGGCAGAGTTGCTGGCGCGATGCTGCTCTGCCCTGGGCGAGCCTTGCCCAGACTTGCCACACTGCTAGGCTTCCTGCCCAGGAAAGAGCAGGCTGCGCGAGGCTGGGAGACGCCACTGGCGCCTTCCTGGCCTCAGCTCCGCTCCTGCCTTGCCTTTGCACCTAGGCCCCAGGCGTCCTTGGGGAGGGCTTAGGGGCCGGTGGCTTGCACACTGCCAAGGGTTCCAGCAGGAAGAGCTCTCTGCGAGGGAAGGGAAGGGCCAGTGCAGGGCTCCTCCAGCGGTTGCTTGGCCGCCCAGGCTCAGCGCCGCACGGAGTGCCCCAGGCTCCCAGGGCCCCTGGCTGGGGTCTGCAGCCCCGCACACCCGGAGGCTGACTCCCTGGGCGCCCAGCAGCTGCCTCACACACGTAGCTTCCCTAGTGCTCTCCTCCCCAGCAGAGACGTGTGCAGCTGGTTGGGGCCTGCCCCTGCGTGCCTGGGCTCCTGCGCACAGCCCCAGCTCAGGGCAAGCAGCCCCTGAGCCAAGACCTGCAGGAGGCGCAGAGCGCCCCCACCTGGAAGCCGAGTGAACAGCTGGCGGGGAGGCGAGCCTCCTCGAGGGAAGAAGAGGCAGCCCAGCCTCGTTTGGCTCAAGCCCTACTTGGCTGGAGCCGAGTGCGCCTCCAGGACGGCAGAGCTCCAGCTCTGCTCAGAGGCCCGATCTGGCAGAGTTGCTGGCGCGAGGCTGCTCTGCCCTGGGCGAGCCTTGCCCAGACTTGCCTCGCTGCTAGGCTTCCTGCCCAGGAAGGAGCAGGCTGCGCGAGGCTGGGAGACGCCACTGGCGCCTTCCTGGCCTCAGCTCCGCTCCTGCCTTGCCTTTGCACTTAGGCCTCAGGCGTCCTTGGGGAGGGCTTAGGGGCCGGTGGCTTGCACACTGCCAAGGGCTCCAGCAGGAAGAGCTCTGTGTGAGGGAAGGGAAGGGCCAGTGCAGGGCTCCTTCAGCGGTTGCTTGGCCGCCCAGGCTCAGCGCCGCAAGGAGTGCACCAGGCTCCCAGGGCCCCTGGCTGGGGTCTGCAGCCCCGCACACCTGGAGGCTGACTCCCTGGGCGCCCAGCAGCTGCCTCACACACGTAGCTTCCCTAGCGCTCTCCTCCCCAGCAGAGACGTGTGCAGCTGGTTGGGGCCTGCCCCTGCGTGCCTGGGCTCCTGCGCACAGCCCCAGCTCAGGGCAAGCAGCCCCTGAGCCAAGACCTGCAGGAGGCGCAGAGCGCCCCCACCTGGAAGCCGAGTGAACAGCCTGCGGGGAGGCGAGCCTCCTCGAGTGAAGAAGAGGCAGCCCAGCCTCGTTTGGCTGAAGCCTTACTTGGCTGGAGCCGAGTGCGCCTCCAGGACTCAGAGCTCCAGCTCTGCTCAGAGGCCCGTTCTGGCAGAGTTGCTGGCGCGAGGCTGCTCTGCCCTGGGCGAGCCTTGCCCAGACTTGCCTCGCTGCTAGGCTTCCTGCCCAGGAAGGAGCAGGCTGCGCGAGGCTGGGAGACGCCACTGGCGCCTTCCTGGCCTCAGCTCCGCTCCTGCCTTGCCTTTGCACCTAGGCCCCAGGCGTCCTTGGGGAGGGCTTAGGGGCCGGTGGCTTGCACACTGCCAAGGGCTCCAGCAGGAAGAGCTCTGTGCGAGGGAAGGGAAGGGCCAGTGTAGGGCTCCTCCAGCGGTTGCTTGGTCGCCCAGGTTCAGCGCCGCACGGAGTGCCCCAGGCTCCCAGGGCCCCTGGCTGGGGTCTGCAGCCCCGCACACCCGGAGGCTGACTACCTCGGCGCCCAGCAGCTGCCTCACACACGTAGCTTCCTTAGCACTCTCCTCCCCAGCAGAGACGTGTGCAGCTGGTTGGGGCCTGCCCCTGCGTGCCTGGGCTCCCGCGCACAGCCCCAGCTCAGGGCAAGCAGCCCCTGAGCCAAGACCTGCAGGAGGCGCAGAGCGCCCCCACCTGGAAGCCGAGTGAACAGCTGGCGGGGAGGCGAGCCTCCTCGAGTGAAGAAGAGGCAGCCCAGCCTCGTTTGGCTCAAGCCCTACTTGGCTGGAGCCGAGTGCGCCTCCAGGACGGCAGAGCTCCAGCTCTGCTCAGAGGCCCGTTCTGGCAGAGTTGCTGGCGCGAGGCTGCTCTGCCTTGGGCGAGCCTTGCCCAGACTTGCCTCGCTCCTAGGCTTCCTGCCCAGGAAGGAGCAGGCTGCGCGAGGCTGGGAGACGCCACTGGCGCCTTCCTGGCCTCAGCTCCGCTCCTGCCTTGCCTTTGCACCTAGGCCCCAGGCGTCCTTGGGGAGGGCTTAGGGGCCGGTGGCTTGCACACTGCCAAGGGCTCCAGCAGGAAGAGCTCTGTGCGAGGGAAGGGAAGGGCCAGTGCAGGGCTTCTCCAGCGGTTGCTTGGCCGCCCAGGCTCAGCGCCGCACCGAGTGCACCAGGCTCCCAGGGCCCCTGGCTGGGGTCTGCAGCCCCGCACACCCGGAGGCTGACTCCCTGGGCGCCCAGCAGCTGCCTCACACACGTAGCTTCCCTAGCGCTCTCCTCCCCAGCAGAGACGTGTGCAGCTGGTTGGGGCCTGCCCCTGCGTGCCTGGGCTCCCGCCCACAGCCCCAGCTCAGGGCAAGCAGCCCCTGAGCCAAGACCTGCAGGAGGCGCAGAGCGCCCCCACCTGGAAGCCGAGTGAACAGCTGGCGGGGAGGCGAGCTTCCTCGAGGGAAGAAGAGGCAGCCCAGCCTCGTTTGGCTCAAGCCCTAATTGGCTGGAGCTGAGTGCGCCTCCAGGACGGCAGAGCTCCAGCTCTGCTCAGAGGCCCGTTCTGGCAGAGTTGCTGGCGCGAGGCTGCTCTGCCCTGGGCGAGCCTTGCCCAGACTTGCCTCGCTGCTAGGCTTCCTGCCCAGGAAGGAGCAGGCTGCGCGAGGCTGGGAGACGCCACTGGCGCCTTCCTGGCCTCAGCTCCGCTCCTGCCTTGCCGTTGCACCTAGGCCCCAGGCGTCCTTGGGGAGGGCTTAGGGGCCGGTGGCTTGCACACTGCCAAGGGCTCCAGCAGGAAGAGCTCTGTGCGAGGGAAGGGAAGGGCCAGTGCAGGGCTCCTCCAGCAGTTGCTTGGCCGCCCAGGCTCAGCGCCGCACGGAGTGCACCAGGCTCCCAGGGCCCCTGGTTGGGGTCTGCAGCCCCGCACACCCGGAGGCTGACTCCCTGGGCGCCCAGCATCTGCCTCACACACGTAGCTTCCCTAGCGCTCTCCTCCCCAGCAGAGACGTGTGCAGCTGGTTCGGGCCTCCCCCTGCGTGCCTGGGCTCCCGCGCACAGCCCCAGCTCAGGGCAAGCAGCCCCTGAGCCAAGACCTGCAGGAGGCGCAGAGCGCCCCCACCTGGAAGCCGAGTGAACAACTGGCGGGGAGGCGAGCCTCCTTGAGGGAAGAAGAGGCAGCCCAGACTCGTTTGGCTCAAGCCCTACTTGGCTGGAGCCGAGTGCGCCTCTTGGACGGCAGAGCTCCAGCTCTGCTCAGAGGCCCGTTCTGGCAGAGTTGCTGGCGCGATGCTGCTCTGCCCTGGGCGAGCCTTGCCCAGACTTGCCACACTGCTAGGCTTCCTGCCCAGGAAAGAGCAGGCTGCGCGAGGCTGGGAGACGCCACTGGCGCCTTCCTGGCCTCAGCTCCGCTCCTGCCTTGCCTTTGCACCTAGGCCCCAGGCGTCCTTGGGGAGGGCTTAGGGGCCGGTGGCTTGCACACTGCCAAGGGTTCCAGCAGGAAGAGCTCTCTGCGAGGGAAGGGAAGGGCCAGTGCAGGGCTCCTCCAGCGGTTGCTTGGCCGCCCAGGCTCAGCGCCGCACGGAGTGCCCCAGGCTCCCAGGGCCCCTGGCTGGGGTCTGCAGCCCCGCACAGCCGGAGGCTGACTCCCTGGGCGCCCAGCAGCTGCCTCACACACGTAGCTTCCCTAGTGCTCTCCTCCCCAGCAGAGACGTGTGCAGCTGGTTGGGGCCTGCCCCTGCGTGCCTGGGCTCCCGCGCACAGCCCCAGCTCAGGGCAAGCAGCCCCTGAGCCAAGACCTGCAGGAGGCGCAGAGCGCCCCCACCTGGAAGCCGAGTGAACAGCTGGCGGGGAGGCGAGCCTCCTCGAGGGAAGAAGAGGCAGCCCAGCCTCGTTTGGCTCAAGCCCTACTTGGCTGGAGCCGAGTGCGCCTCCAGGACGGCAGAGCTCCAGCTCTGCTCAGAGGCCCGATCTGGCAGAGTTGCTGGCGCGAGGCTGCTCTGCCCTGGGCGAGCCTTGCCCAGACTTGCCTCGCTGCTAGGCTTCCTGCCCAGGAAGGAGCAGGCTGCGCGAGGCTGGGAGACGCCACTGGCGCCTTCCTGGCCTCAGCTCCGCTCCTGCCTTGCCTTTGCACTTAGGCCTCAGGCGTCCTTGGGGAGGGCTTAGGGGCCGGTGGCTTGCACACTGCCAAGGGCTCCAGCAGGAAGAGCTCTGTGTGAGGGAAGGGAAGGGCCAGTGCAGGGCTCCTTCAGCGGTTGCTTGGCCGCCCAGGCTCAGCGCCGCAAGGAGTGCACCAGGCTCCCAGGGCCCCTGGCTGGGGTCTGCAGCCCCGCACACCTGGAGGCTGACTCCCTGGGCGCCCAGCAGCTGCCTCACACACGTAGCTTCCCTAGCGCTCTCCTCCCCAGCAGAGACGTGTGCAGCTGGTTGGGGCCTGTCCCTGCGTGCCTGGGCTCCCGCCCACAGCCCCAGCTCAGGGCAAGCAGCCCCTGAGCCAAGACCTGCAGGAGGCGCAGAGCGCCACCACCTGGAAGCCGAGTGAACAGCTGGCGGGGAGGCGAGCATCCTCGAGGGAAGAAGAGGCAGCCCAGCCTCGTTTGGCTCAAGCCCTACTTGGCTAGAGCCGAGTGCGCCTCCAGTACGGCAGAGCTCCAGGTCTGCTCAGAGGTCCGTTCTGGCAGAGTTGGTGGCGCAAGGCTGCTCTGCCCTGGGCGAGCCTTGCCCAGACTTGTCTCGCTGCTAGGCTTCCTGCCCAGGAAGGAGCAGGCTGCGCGAGGCTGGGAGACGCCACTGGCGCCTTCCTGGCCTCAGCTCCGCTCCTGCCTTGCCTTTGCACCTAGGCCCCAGGCGTCCTTGGGGAGGGCTTAGGGGCCGGTGGCTTGCACACTGCCAAGGGCTCCAGCAGGAAGAGCTCTGTGCGAGGGAAGGGAAGGGCCAGTGCAGGGCTCCTCCAGCGGTTGCTTGGCCGCCCAGGCTCAGCGCCGCACGGAGTGCACCAGGCTCCCAGGGCCCCTGGCTGGGGTCTGCAGCCCCGCACACCCGGAGGCTGACTCCCTGGGCGCCCAGCAGCTGCCTCACACACGTAGCTTCCCTAGCGCTCTCCTCCCCAGCAGAGACGTGTGCAGCTGGTTGGGGCCTGACCCTGTGTGCCTGGGCTCCCGCGCACAGCCCCAGCTCAGGGCAAGCAGCCCCTGAGCCAAGACCTGCAGGAGGCGCAGAGCGCCCCCACCTGGAAGCCGAGTGAACAGCTGGCGGGGAGGCGAGCCTCCTCGAGGGAAGAAGAGGCAGCCCAGACTCGTTTGGCTCAAGCCCTACTTGGCTGGAGCCGAGTGCGCCTCCAGAAGGGCAGAGCTCCAGCTCTGCTCAGAGGCCCGTTCTGGCAGAGTTGCTGGCGCGAGGCTGCTCTGCCCTGGGCGAGCCTTGCCCAGACTTGCCTCGCTGCTAGGCTTCCTGCCCAGGAAGGAGCAGGCTACGCGAGGCTGGGAAATGCCACTGGCGCCTTCCTGGCCTCAGCTCCGCTCCTGCCTTGCCTATGCACCTAGGCCCCAGGCGTCCTTGGGGAGGGCTTAGGGGCCGGTGGCTTGCACACTGCCAAGGGCTCCAGCAGGAAGAGCTCTGTGCGAGGGAAGGGAAGGGCCAGTGCAGGGCTCATCCAGCGGTTGCTTGGCCGCCCAGGCTCAGCGCCGCACGGAGTGCCCCAGGCTCCCAGGGCCCCTGGCTGGGGTCTGCAGCCCCGCACACCCGGAGGCTGACTCCCTGGGCGCCCAGCAGCTGCCTCACACACGTAGCTTCCCTAGCGCTCTCCTCCCCAGCAGAGGCGCGTGCAGCTGGTTGGGGCCTGCCCCTGCGTGCCTGGGCTCCCGCGCACAGCCCCAGCTCAAGGCAAGCAGCCCCTGAGCCAAGACCTGCAGGAGGGGCCGAGCGCCCCCACCTGGAAGCCGAGTGAACAGCTGGCGGAGAGGCGAGCCTCCTCGAGGGAAGAAGAGGCAGCCCAGCCACGTTTGGCTCAAGCCCTAGTTGGCTGAGGCCGAGTGCGCCTCCAGGACGGCAGAGCTCCAGCTCTGCTCAGAGGCCCGTTCTGGCAGAGTTGCTGGCGCGAGGCTGCTCTGCCCTGGGCGAGCCTTGCCCAGACTTGCCTCGCTGCTAGGCTTCCTGCCCAGGAAGGAGCAGGCTGCGCGAGGCTGGGAGACGCCACTGGCGCCTTCCTGGCCTCAGCTCCGCTCCTGCCTTGCCTTTGCACCTAGGCCACAGGCGTCCTTGGGGAGGGCTTAGGGGCCGGTGGCTTGCACACTGCCAAGGGCTCCAGCAGGAAGAGCTCTGTGCGAGGGAAGGGAAGGGCCAGTGCAGGGCTCCTCCAGCGGTTGCTTGGACGCCCAGGCTCAGCGCCGCACGGAGTGCCCCAGGCTCCCAGGGCCCCTGGCGAGGGTCTGCAGCCCCGCACACCCGGAGGCTGACTCCCTGGGAGTCCAGCAGCTGCCACACACACGTAGCTTCCGTAGCGCTCTCCTCCCCAGCAGAGACGTGTGCAGCTGGTTGGGGCCTGCCCCTGCGTGCCTGGGCTCCCGCGCACAGCCCCAGCTCAGGGCAAGCAGCCCCTGAGCCAAGACCTGAAGGAGGCGCAGAGCGCCCCCACCTGGAAGCCGAGTGAACAGCTGGCGGGGAGGCGAGCCTCCTCGAGGGAAGAAGAGGCAGCCCAGCCTCGTTTGGCTCAAGCCCTACTTGGCTGGAGCCGAGTGCGCCTCCAGGACGGCAGAGCTCCAGCTCTGCTCAGAGGCCCGTTCTGGCAGAGTTGCTGGCGCGAGGCTGCTCTGCCCTGGGCGAGCCTTGCCCAGACTTTCCTCGCTGCTAGGCTTCCTGCCCAGGAAGGAGCAGGCTGCGCGAGGCTGGGAGACGCCACTGGCGCCTTCCTGGCCTCAGCTCCGCTCCTGCCTTGCCTTTGCACCTAGGCCCCAGGCGTCCTTGGGGAGGGCTTAGGGGCCGGTGGCTTGCACACTGCCAAGGGCTCCAGCAGGAAGAGCTCTGTGCGAGGGAAGGGAAGGGCCAGTGCAGGGCTCCTCCAGCGGTTGCTTGGCCGCCCAGGCTCAGCGCCGCACGGAGTGCCCCAGGCTCCCAGGGCCCCTGGCTGGGGTCTGCAGCCCCGCACACCCGGAGGCTGACTCCCTGGGAGTCCAGCAGCTGCCACACACACGTAGCTTCCCTAGCGCTCTCCTCCCCAGCAGAGACGTGTGCAGCTGGTTGGGGCCTGCCCCTGCGTGCCTGGGCTCCCGCCCACAGCCCCAGCTCAGGGCAAGCAGCCCCTGAGCCAAGACCTGCAGGAGGCGCAGAGCGCCCCCACCTGGAAGCCGAGTGAACAGCTGGCGGGGAGGCGAGCCTCCTCGAGGGAAGAAGAGGCAGCCCAGCCTCGTTTGGCTCAAGCCCTACTTGGCTGGAGCCGAGTGCGCCTCCAGGACGGCAGAGCTCCAGCTCTGCTCAGAGGCCCGTTCTGGCAGAGTTGCTGGCGCGAGGCTGCTCTGCCCTGGGCGAGCCTTGCCCAGACTTGCCTCGCTGCTAGGCTTCCTGCCCAGGAAGGAGCAGGCTGCGCGAGGCTGGGAGACGCCACTGGCGCCTTCCTGGCCTCAGCTCCGCTCCTGCCTTGCCTTTGCACCTAGGCCCCAGGCGTCCTTGGGGAGGGCTTAGGGGCCGGTGGCTTGCACACTGCCAAGGGCTCCAGCAGGAAGAGCTCTGTGCGAGGGAAGGGAAGGGCCAGTGCAGGGCTCCTCCAGCGGTTGCTTGGCCGCCCAGGCTCAGCGCCGGTCGTACTGCCCCAGGCTCCCAGGGCCCCTGGCTGGGGTCTGCAGCCCCGCACACCCGGAGGCTGACTCCCTGGGCGCCCAGCAGCTGCCTCACACACGTAGCTTCCCTAGCGCTCTCCTCCCCAGCGGAGACGTGTGCAGCTGGTTGGGGCCTGCCTCTGCGTGCCTGGGCTCCCGCGCACAGCCCCAGCTCAGGGCAAGCAGCCCCTGAGCCAAGACCTGCAGGAGGCGCAGAGCGCCCCCACCTGGAAGCCGAGTGAACAGCTGGCGGGGAGGCGAGCCTCCTCGAGGGAAGAAGAGGCAGCCCAGCCTCGTTTGGCTCAAGCCCTACTTGGCTGGAGCCGAGTGCGCCTCCAGGACGGCAGAGCTCCAGCTCTGCTCAGAGGCCCGTTCTGGCAGAGTTGCTGGCGCGAGGCTGCTCTGCCCTGGGCGAGCCTTGCCCAGACTTGCCTCGCTGCTAGGCTTCCTGCCCAGGAAGGAGCAGGCTGCGCGAGGCTGGGAGACGCCACTGGCGCCTTCCTGGCCTCAGCTCCGCTCCTGCCTTGCCTTTGCACCTAGGCCCCAGGCGTCCTTGGGGAGGGCTTAGGGGCCGGTGGCTTGCACACTGCCAAGGGCTCCAGCAGGAAGAGCTCTGTGCGAGGGAAGGGAAGGGCCAGTGCAGGGCTCCTCCAGCGGTTGCTTGGCCGCCCAGGCTCAGCGCCGCACGGAGTGCCCCAGGCTCCCAGGGCCCCTGGCTGGGGTCTGCAGCCCCGCACACCCGGAGGCTGACTCCCTGGGAGTCCAGCAGCTGCCTCACACACGTAGCTTCCCTAGCGCTCTCCTCCCCAGCAGAGACGTGTGCAGCTGGTTGGGGCCTGCCCCTGCGTGCCTGGGCTCCCGCCCACAGCCCCAGCTCAGGGCAAGCAGCCCCTGAGCCAAGACCTGAAGGAGGCGCAGAGCGCCCCCACCTGGAAGCCGAGTGAACAGCTGGCGGGGAGGCGAGCCTCCTCGAGGGAAGAAGAGGCAGCCCAGCCTCGTTTGGCTCAAGCCCTACTTGGCTGGAGCCGAGTGCGCCTCCAGGACGGCAGAGCTCCAGCTCTGCTCAGAGGTCCGTTCTGGCAGAGTTGGTGGCGCGAGGCTGCTCTGCCTTGGGCGAGCCTTGCCCAGACTTGCCTCGCTGCTAGGCTTCCTGCCCAGGAAGGAGCAGGCTGCGCGAGGCTGGGAGACGCCACTGGCGCCTTCCTGGCCTCAGCTCCGCTCCTGCCTTGCCTTTGCACCTAGGCCCCAGGCGTCCTTGGGGAGGGCTTAGGGGCCGGTGGCTTGCACACTGCCAAGGGCTCCAGCAGGAAGAGCTCTGTGTGAGGGAAGGGAAGGGCCAGTGCAGGGCTCCTTCAGCGGTTGCTTGGCCGCCCAGGCTCAGCGCCGCAAGGAGTGCACCAGGCTCCCAGGGCCCCTGGCTGGGGTCTGCAGCCCCGCACACCTGGAGGCTGACTCCCTGGGCGCCCAGCAGCTGCCTCACACACGTAGCTTCCCTAGCGCTCTCCTCCCCAGCAGAGACGTGTGCAGCTGGTTGGGGCCTGTCCCTGCGTGCCTGGGCTCCCGCCCACAGCCCCAGCTCAGGGCAAGCAGCCCCTGAGCCAAGACCTGCAGGAGGCGCAGAGCGCCACCACCTGGAAGCCGAGTGAACAGCTGGCGGGGAGGCGAGCATCCTCGAGGGAAGAAGAGGCAGCCCAGCCTCGTTTGGCTCAAGCCCTACTTGGCTAGAGCCGAGTGCGCCTCCAGTACGGCAGAGCTCCAGCTCTGCTCAGAGGTCCGTTCTGGCAGAGTTGGTGGCGCAAGGCTGCTCTGCCCTGGGCGAGCCTTGCCCAGACTTGCCTCGCTGCTAGGCTTCCTGCCCAGGAAGGAGCAGGCTGCGCGAGGCTGGGAGACGCCACTGGCGCCTTCCTGGCCTCAGCTCCGCTCCTGCCTTGCCTTTGCACCTAGGCCCCAGGCGTCCTTGGGGAGGGCTTAGGGGCCGGTGGCTTGCACACTGCCAAGGGCTCCAGCAGGAAGAGCTCTGTGCGAGGGAAGGGAAGGGCCAGTGCAGGGCTCCTCCAGCGGTTGCTTGGCCGCCCAGGCTCAGCGCCGCACGGAGTGCACCAGGCTCCCAGGGCCCCTGGCTGGGGTCTGCAGCCCCGCACACCCGGAGGCTGACTCCCTGGGAGTCCAGCAGCTGCCTCACACACGTAGCTTCCCTAGCGCTCTCCTCCCCAGCAGAGACGTGTGCAGCTGGTTGGGGCCTGCCCCTGCGTGCCTGGGCTCCCGCCCACAGCCCCAGCTCAGGGCAAGCAGCCCCTGAGCCAAGACCTGAAGGAGGCGCAGAGCGCCCCCACCTGGAAGCCGAGTGAACAGCTGGCGGGGAGGCGAGCCTCCTCGAGGGAAGAAGAGGCAGCCCAGCCTCGTTTGGCTCAAGCCCTACTTGGCTGGAGCCGAGTGCGCCTCCAGGACGGCAGAGCTCCAGCTCTGCTCAGAGGTCCGTTCTGGCAGAGTTGGTGGCGCGAGGCTGCTCTGCCTTGGGCGAGCCTTGCCCAGACTTGCCTCGCTGCTAGGCTTCCTGCCCAGGAAGGAGCAGGCTGCGCGAGGCTGGGAGACGCCACTGGCGCCTTCCTGGCCTCAGCTCCGCTCCTGCCTTGCCTTTGCACCTAGGCCCCAGGCGTCCTTGGGGAGGGCTTAGGGGCCGGTGGCTTGCACACTGCCAAGGGCTCCAGCAGGAAGAGCTCTGTGTGAGGGAAGGGAAGGGCCAGTGCAAGGCTCCTTCAGCGGTTGCTTGGCCGCCCAGGCTCAGCGCCGCACGGAGTGCCCCAGGCTCCCAGGGCCCCTGGCTGGGGTCTGCAGCCCCGCACACCCGGAGGCTGACTCCCTGGGCGCCCAGCAGCTGCCTCACACACGTAGCTTCCCTAGCGCTCTCCTCCCCAGCAGAGGCGCGTGCAGCTGGTTGGGGCCTGCCCCTGCGTGCCTGGGCTCCCGCGCACAGCCCCAGCTCAGGGCAAGCAGCCCCTGAGCCAAGACCTGCAGGAGGGGCCGAGCGCCCCCACCTGGAAGCCGAGTGAACAGCTGGCGGAGAGGCGAGCCTCCTCGAGGGAAGAAGAGGCAGCCCAGCCACGTTTGGCTCAAGCCCTAGTTGGCTGAGGCCGAGTGCGCCTCCAGGACGGCAGAGCTCCAGCTCTGCTCAGAGGCCCGTTCTGGCAGAGTTGCTGGCGCGAGGCTGCTCTGCCCTGGGCGAGCCTTGCCCAGACTTGCCTCGCTGCTAGGCTTCCTGGCCAGGAAGGAGCAGGCTGCGCGAGGCTGGGAGACGCCACTGGCGCCTTCCTGGCCTCAGCTCCGCTCCTGCCTTGCCTTTGCACCTAGGCCCCAGGCGTCCTTGGGGAGGGCTTAGGGGCCGGTGGCTTGCACACTGCCAAGGGCTCCAGCAGGAAGAGCTCTGTGCGAGGGAAGGGAAGGGCCAGTGCAGGGCTCCTCCAGCGGTTGCTTGGACGCCCAGGCTCAGCGCCGCACGGAGTGCCCCAGGCTCCCAGGGCCCCTGGCGGGGGTCTGCAGCCCCGCACACCCGGAGGCTGACTCCCTGGGAGTCCAGCAGCTGCCACACACACGTAGCTTCCGTAGCGCTCTCCTCCCCAGCAGAGACGTGTGCAGCTGGTTGGGGCCTGCCCCTGCGTGCCTGGGCTCCCGCGCACAGCCCCAGCTCAGGGCAAGCAGCCCCTGAGCCAAGACCTGAAGGAGGCGCAGAGCGCCCCCACCTGGAAGCCGAGTGAACAGCTGGCGGGGAGGCGAGCCTCCTCGAGGGAAGAAGAGGCAGCCCAGCCTCGTTTGGCTCAAGCCCTACTTGGCTGGAGCCGAGTGCGCCTCCAGGACGGCAGAGCTCCAGCTCTGCTCAGAGGCCCGTTCTGGCAGAGTTGCTGGCGCGAGGCTGCTCTGCCCTGGGCGAGCCTTGCCCAGACTTGCCTCGCTGCTAGGCTTCCTGCCCAGGAAGGAGCAGGCTGCGCGAGGCTGGGAGACGCCACTGGCGCCTTCCTGGCCTCAGCTCCGCTCCTGCCTTGCCTTTGCACCTAGGCCCCAGGCGTCCTTGGGGAGGGCTTAGGGGCCGGTGGCTTGCACACTGCCAAGGGCTCCAGCAGGAAGAGCTCTGTGCGAGGGAAGGGAAGGGCCAGTGCAGGGCTCCTCCAGCGGTTGCTTGGCCGCCCAGGCTCAGCGCCGCACGGAGTGCCCCAGGCTCCCAGGGCCCCTGGCTGGGGTCTGCAGCCCCGCACACCCGGAGGCTGACTCCCTGGGAGTCCAGCAGCTGCCACACACACGTAGCTTCCCTAGCGCTCTCCTCCCCAGCAGAGACGTGTGCAGCTGGTTGGGGCCTGCCCCTGCGTGCCTGGGCTCCCGCCCACAGCCCCAGCTCAGGGCAAGCAGCCCCTGAGCCAAGACCTGAAGGAGGCGCAGAGCGCCCCCACCTGGAAGCCGAGTGAACAGCTGGCGGGGAGGCGAGCCTCCTCGAGGGAAGAAGAGGCAGCCCAGCCTCGTTTGGCTCAAGCCCTACTTGGCTGGAGCCGAGTGCGCCTCCAGGACGGCAGAGCTCCAGCTCTGCTCAGAGGTCCGTTCTGGCAGAGTTGGTGGCGCGAGGCTGCTCTGCCTTGGGCGAGCCTTGCCCAGACTTGCCTCGCTGCTAGGCTTCCTGCCCAGGAAGGAGCAGGCTGCGCGAGGCTGGGAGACGCCACTGGCGCCTTCCTGGCCTCAGCTCCGCTCCTGCCTTGCCTTTGCACCTAGGCCCCAGGCGTCCTTGGGGAGGGCTTAGGGGCCGGTGGCTTGCACACTGCCAAGGGCTCCAGCAGGAAGAGCTCTGTGCGAGGGAAGGGAAGGGCCAGTGCAGGGCTCCTCCAGCGGTTGCTTGGCCGCCCAGGCTCAGCGCCGCACGGAGTGCACCAGGCTCCCAGGGCCCCTGGCTGGGGTCTGCAGCCCCGCACACCCGGAGGCTGACTCCCTGGGCGCCCAGCAGCTGCCTCACACACGTAGCTTCCCTAGCGCTCTCCTCCCCAGCAGAGACGTGTGCAGCTGGTTGGGGCCTGCCCCTGCGTGCCTGGGCTCCCGCGCACAGCCCCAGCTCAGGGCAAGCAGCCCCTGAGCCAAGACCTGCAGGAGGCGCAGAGCGCCCCCACCTGGAAGCCGAGTGAACAGCTGGCGGGGAGGCGAGCCTCCTCGAGGGAAGAAGAGGCAGCCCAGCCTCGTTTGGCTCAAGCCCTACTTGGCTGGAGCCGAGTGGGCCTCCAGGACGGCAGAGCTCCAGCTCTGCTCAGAGGCCCGTTCTGGCAGAGTTGCTGGCGCGAGGCTGCTCTGCCCTGGGCGAGCCTTGCCCAGACTTGCCTCGCTGCTAGGCTTCCTGCCCAGGAAGGAGCAGGCTGCGCGAGGCTGGGAAATGCCACTGGCGCCTTCCTGGCCTCAGCTCCGATCCTGCCTTGCCTTTGCACCTAGGCCCCAGGCGTCCTTGGGGAGGGCTTAGGGGCCGGTGGCTTGCACACTGCCAAGGGCTCCAGCAGGAAGAGCTCTGTGCGAGGGAAGGGAAGGGCCAGTGCAGGGCTCCTCCAGCGGTTGCTTGATCGCCCAGGCTCAGCGCCGCACGGAGTGCACCAGGCTCCCAGGGCCCCTGGCTGGGGTCTGAAGCCCCGCACACCCGGAGGCTGACTCCCTGGGCGCCCAGCAGCTGCCTCACACACGTAGATTCCCTAGCGCTCTCCTCCCCAGCAGAGACGTGTGCAGCTGGTTGGGGCCTGCCTCTGCGTGCCTGGGCTCCCGCGCACAGCCCCAGCTCAGGGCAAGCAGCCCCTGAGCCAAGACCTGCAGGAGGCGCAGAGCGCCCCCACCTGGAAGCCGAGTGAACAGCTGGCGGGTAGGCGAGCCTCCTCGAGGGAAGAAGAGGCAGCCCAGCCTCGTTTGGCTCAAGCCCTACTTGGCTGGAGCCGAGTGCGCCTCCAGGACGGCAGAGCTCCAGCTCTGCTCAGAGGCCCGTTCTGGCAGAGTTGCTGGCGCGAGGCTGCTCTGCCCTGGGCGAGCCTTGCCCAGACTTGCCTCGCTGCTAGGCTTCCTGGCCAGGAAGGAGCAGGCTGCGCGAGGCTGGGAGACGCCACTGGCGCCTTCCTGGCCTCAGCTCCGCTCCTGCCTTGCCTTTGCACCTAGGCCCCAGGCGTCCTTGGGGAGGGCTTAGGGGCCGGTGGCTTGCACAGTGCCAAGGGCTCCAGCAGGAAGAGCTCTGTGCGAGGGAAGGGAAGGGCCAGTGCAGGGCTCCTCCAGCGGTTGCTTGATCGCCCAGGCTCAGCGCCGCACGGAGTGCACCAGGCTCCCAGGGCCCCTGGCTGGGGTCTGCAGCCCCGCACACCCGGAGGCTGACTCCCTGGGCGCCCAGCAGCTGCCTCACACACGTAGATTCCCTAGCGCTCTCCTCCCCAGCAGAGACGTGTGCA
Organism: Ovis canadensis; assembly: GCF_042477335.2. Lineage (NCBI taxonomy): Eukaryota > Metazoa > Chordata > Mammalia > Artiodactyla > Bovidae > Ovis > Ovis canadensis. The sequence continues at coordinate 462,890 of NC_091264.1, forward strand.
GCTGGTTGGGGCCTGCCTCTGCGTGCCTGGGCTCCCGCGCACAGCCCCAGCTCAGGGCAAGCAGCCCCTGAGCCAAGACCTGCAGGAGGCGCAGAGCGCCCCCACCTGGAAGCCGAGTGAACAGCTGGCGGGGAGGCGAGCCTCCTCGAGGGAAGAAGAGGCAGCCCAGCCTCGTTTGGCTCAAGCCCTACTTGGCTGGAGCCGAGTGCGCCTCCAGGACGGCAGAGCTCCAGCTCTGCTCAGAGGCCCGTTCTGGCAGAGTTGCTGGCGCGAGGCTGCTCTGCCCTGGGCGAGCCTTGCCCAGACTTGCCTCGCTGCTAGGCTTCCTGGCCAGGAAGGAGCAGGCTGCGCGAGGCTGGGAGACGCCACTGGCGCCTTCCTGGCCTCAGCTCCGCTCCTGCCTTGCCTTTGCACCTAGGCCCCAGGCGTCCTTGGGGAGGGCTTAGGGGCCGGTGGCTTGCACAGTGCCAAGGGCTCCAGCAGGAAGAGCTCTGTGCGAGGGAAGGGAAGGGCCAGTGCAGGGCTCCTCCAGCGGTTGCTTGGCCGCCCAGGCTCAGCGCCGGTCGTACTGCCCCAGGCTCCCAGGGCCCCTGGCTGGGGTCTGCAGCCCCGCACACCCGGAGGCTGACTCCCTGGGCGCCCAGCAGCTGCCTCACACACGTAGCTTCCCTAGCGCTCTCCTCCCCAGCGGAGACGTGTGCAGCTGGTTGGGGCCTGCCTCTGCGTGCCTGGGCTCCCGCGCACAGCCCCAGCTCAGGGCAAGCAGCCCCTGAGCCAAGACCTGCAGGAGGCGCAGAGCGCCCCCACCTGGAAGCCGAGTGAACAGCTGGCGGGGAGGCGAGCCTCCTCGAGGGAAGAAGAGGCAGCCCAGCCTCGTTTGGCTCAAGCCCTACTTGGCTGGAGCCGAGTGCGCCTCCAGGACGGCAGAGCTCCAGCTCTGCTCAGAGGCCCGTTCTGGCAGAGTTGCTGGCGCGAGGCTGCTCTGCCCTGGGCGAGCCTTGCCCAGACTTGCCTCGCTGCTAGGCTTCCTGCCCAGGAAGGAGCAGGCTGCGCGAGGCTGGGAGACGCCACTGGCGCCTTCCTGGCCTCAGCTCCGCTCCTGCCTTGCCTTTGCACCTAGGCCCCAGGCGTCCTTGGGGAGGGCTTAGGGGCCGGTGGCTTGCACACTGCCAAGGGCTCCAGCAGGAAGAGCTCTGTGCGAGGGAAGGGAAGGGCCAGTGCAGGGCTCCTCCAGCGGTTGCTTGGCCGCCCAGGCTCAGCGCCGCACGGAGTGCCCCAGGCTCCCAGGGCCCCTGGCTGGGGTCTGCAGCCCCGCACACCCGGAGGCTGACTCCCTGGGAGTCCAGCAGCTGCCTCACACACGTAGCTTCCCTAGCGCTCTCCTCCCCAGCAGAGACGTGTGCAGCTGGTTGGGGCCTGCCCCTGCGTGCCTGGGCTCCCGCCCACAGCCCCAGCTCAGGGCAAGCAGCCCCTGAGCCAAGACCTGAAGGAGGCGCAGAGCGCCCCCACCTGGAAGCCGAGTGAACAGCTGGCGGGGAGGCGAGCCTCCTCGAGGGAAGAAGAGGCAGCCCAGCCTCGTTTGGCTCAAGCCCTACTTGGCTGGAGCCGAGTGCGCCTCCAGGACGGCAGAGCTCCAGCTCTGCTCAGAGGTCCGTTCTGGCAGAGTTGGTGGCGCGAGGCTGCTCTGCCTTGGGCGAGCCTTGCCCAGACTTGCCTCGCTGCTAGGCTTCCTGCCCAGGAAGGAGCAGGCTGCGCGAGGCTGGGAGACGCCACTGGCGCCTTCCTGGCCTCAGCTCCGCTCCTGCCTTGCCTTTGCACCTAGGCCCCAGGCGTCCTTGGGGAGGGCTTAGGGGCCGGTGGCTTGCACACTGCCAAGGGCTCCAGCAGGAAGAGCTCTGTGCGAGGGAAGGGAAGGGCCAGTGCAGGGCTCCTCCAGCGGTTGCTTGGCCGCCCAGGCTCAGCGCCGCACGGAGTGCACCAGGCTCCCAGGGCCCCTGGCTGGGGTCTGCAGCCCCGCACACCCGGAGGCTGACTCCCTGGGCGCCCAGCAGCTGCCTCACACACGTAGCTTCCCTAGCGCTCTCCTCCCCAGCAGAGACGTGTGCAGCTGGTTGGGGCCTGCCCCTGCGTGCCTGGGCTCCCGCGCACAGCCCCAGCTCAGGGCAAGCAGCCCCTGAGCCAAGACCTGCAGGAGGCGCAGAGCGCCCCCACCTGGAAGCCGAGTGAACAGCTGGCGGGGAGGCGAGCCTCCTCGAGGGAAGAAGAGGCAGCCCAGCCTCGTTTGGCTCAAGCCCTACTTGGCTGGAGCCGAGTGGGCCTCCAGGACGGCAGAGCTCCAGCTCTGCTCAGAGGCCCGTTCTGGCAGAGTTGCTGGCGCGAGGCTGCTCTGCCCTGGGCGAGCCTTGCCCAGACTTGCCTCGCTGCTAGGCTTCCTGCCCAGGAAGGAGCAGGCTGCGCGAGGCTGGGAAATGCCACTGGCGCCTTCCTGGCCTCAGCTCCGATCCTGCCTTGCCTTTGCACCTAGGCCCCAGGCGTCCTTGGGGAGGGCTTAGGGGCCGGTGGCTTGCACACTGCCAAGGGCTCCAGCAGGAAGAGCTCTGTGCGAGGGAAGGGAAGGGCCAGTGCAGGGCTCCTCCAGCGGTTGCTTGATCGCCCAGGCTCAGCGCCGCACGGAGTGCACCAGGCTCCCAGGGCCCCTGGCTGGGGTCTGCAGCCCCGCACACCCGGAGGCTGACTCCCTGGGCGCCCAGCAGCTGCCTCACACACGTAGATTCCCTAGCGCTCTCCTCCCCAGCAGAGACGTGTGCAGCTGGTTGGGGCCTGCCTCTGCGTGCCTGGGCTCCCGCGCACAGCCCCAGCTCAGGGCAAGCAGCCCCTGAGCCAAGACATGCAGGAGGCGCAGAGCGCCCCCACCTGGAAGCCGAGTGAACAGCTGGCGGGGAGGCGAGCCTCCTCGAGGGAAGAAGAGGCAGCCCAGCCTCGTTTGGCTCAAGCCCTACTTGGCTGGAGCCGAGTGCGCCTCCAGGACGGCAGAGCTCCAGCTCTGCTCAGAGGCCCGTTCTGGCAGAGTTGCTGGCGCGAGGCTGCTCTGCCCTGGGCGAGCCTTGCCCAGACTTGCCTCGCTGCTAGGCTTCCTGGCCAGGAAGGAGCAGGCTGCGCGAGGCTGGGAGACGCCACTGGCGCCTTCCTGGCCTCAGCTCCGCTCCTGCCTTGCCTTTGCACCTAGGCCCCAGGCGTCCTTGGGGAGGGCTTAGGGGCCGGTGGCTTGCACACTGCCAAGGGCTCCAGCAGGAAGAGCTCTGTGCGAGGGAAGGGAAGGGCCAGTGCAGGGCTCCTCCAGCGGTTGCTTGGCCGCCCAGGCTCAGCGCCGGTCGTACTGCCCCAGGCTCCCAGGGCCCCTGGCTGGGGTCTGCAGCCCCGCACACCCGGAGGCTGACTCCCTGGGCGCCCAGCAGCTGCCTCACACACGTAGCTTCCCTAGCGCTCTCCTCCCCAGCGGAGACGTGTGCAGCTGGTTGGGGCCTGCCTCTGCGTGCCTGGGCTCCCGCGCACAGCCCCAGCTCAGGGCAAGCAGCCCCTGAGCCAAGACCTGCAGGAGGCGCAGAGCGCCCCCACCTGGAAGCCGAGTGAACAGCTGGCGGGGAGGCGAGCCTCCTCGAGGGAAGAAGAGGCAGCCCAGCCTCGTTTGGCTCAAGCCCTACTTGGCTGGAGCCGAGTGCGCCTCCAGGACGGCAGAGCTCCAGCTCTGCTCAGAGGCCCGTTCTGGCAGAGTTGCTGGCGCGAGGCTGCTCTGCCCTGGGCGAGCCTTGCCCAGACTTGCCTCGCTGCTAGGCTTCCTGCCCAGGAAGGAGCAGGCTGCGCGAGGCTGGGAGACGCCACTGGCGCCTTCCTGGCCTCAGCTCCGCTCCTGCCTTGCCTTTGCACCTAGGCCCCAGGCGTCCTTGGGGAGGGCTTAGGGGCCGGTGGCTTGCACACTGCTAAGGGCTCCAGCAGGAAGAGCTCTGTGCGAGGGAAGGGAAGGGCCAGTGCAGGGCTCCTCCAGCGGTTGCTTGGCCGCCCAGGCTCAGCGCCGCACGGAGTGCACCAGGCTCCCAGGGCCCCTGGCTGGGGTCTGCAGCCCCGCACACCCGGAGGCTGACTCCCTGGGCGCCCAGCAGCTGCCTCACACACGTAGCTTCCCTAGCGCTCTCCTCCCCAGCAGAGACGTGTGCAGCTGGTTGGGGCCTGCCCCTGCGTGCCTGGGCTCCCGCGCACAGCCCCAGCTCAGGGCAAGCAGCCCCTGAGCCAAGACCTGCAGGAGGCGCAGAGCGCCCCCACCTGGAAGCCGAGTGAACAGCTGGCGGGGAGGCGAGCCTCCTCGAGGGAAGAAGAGGCAGCCCAGCCTCGTTTGGCTCAAGCCAACAGCTGGCGGGGAGGCGAGCCTCCTCGAGGGAAGAAGAGGCAGCCCAGCCTCGTTTGGCTCAAGCCCTACTTGGCTGGAGCCGAGTGTGCCTCCAGGACGGCAGAGCTCCAGCTCTGCTCAGAGGCCCGTTCTGGCAGAGTTGCTGGAGCGAGGCTGCTCTGCCCTGGGGGAGCCTTGCCAGACTTGCCTCGCTGCTAGGCTTCCTGCCCAGGAAGGAGCAGGCTGCGCGAGGCTGGGAGACGCCACTGGCGCCTTCCTGGCCTCAGCTCCGCTCCTGCCTTGCCTTTGCACCTAGGCCCCAGGCGTCCTTGGGGAGGGCTTAGGGGCCGGTGGCTTGCACAGTGCCAAGGGCTCCAGCAGGAAGAGCTCTGTGCGAGGGAAGGGAAGAGCCAGTGCAGGGCTCCTCCAGCGGTTGCTTGGCCGCCCAGGCTCAGCGCTGGTCGTACTGCCCCAGGCTCCCAGGGCCCCTGGCTGGGGTCTGCAGACCCGCACACCCGGAGGCTGACTCCCTGGGCGCCCAGCAGCTGCCTCACACACGTAGCTTCCCTAGCGCTCTCCTCCCCAGCAGAGACGTGTGCAGCTGGTTGGGGCCTGTCCCTGCGTGCCTGGGCTCCCGCCCACAGCCCCAGCTCAGGGCTAGCAGCCCCTGAGCCAAGACCTGCAGGAGGCGCAGAGCGCCCCCACCTGGAAGCCGAGTGAACAGCTGGCGGGGAAGCGAGCCTCCTCTAGGGAAGAAGAGGCAGCCCAGCCTCGTTTGGCTCAAGCCCTACTTGGCTGGAGCCGAGTGCGCCTCCAGGACGGCAGAGCTCCAGCTCTGCTCAGGGGCCCGATTTGGCAGAGTTGCTGCCGCGAGGCTGCTCTGCCCTGGGCGAGCCTTGCCCAGACTTGCCTCGCTGCTAGGCTTCCTGCCCTGGAAGGAGCAGGCTGCGCGAGGCTGGGTGACGCCACTGGCGCCTTCCTGGCCTCAGCTCCGCTCCTGCCTTGCCTTTGCACCTAGGCCCCAGGCGTCCTTGGGGAGGGCTTAGGGGCCGGTGGCTTGCACACTGCCAAGGGCTCCAGCAGGAAGAGCTCTGTGCGAGAGAAGGGAAGGGCCAGTGCAGGGCTCATCCAGCGGTTGCTTGGCCGCCCAGGCTCAGCGCCGCACGGAGTGCCCCAGCCTCCCAGGGCCCCTGGCTGGGGTCTGCAGCCCCGCACACCTGGAGGCTGACTCCCTGGGCGCCCAGCAGCTGCCTCACACACGTAGCTTCCCTAGCACTCTCCTCCCCAGCAGAGGCGTGTGCAGCTGGTTGGGGCCTGCCCCTGCGTGCCTGGGCTCCCGCCCACAGCCCCAACTCAGGGCAAGCAGCCCCTGAGGCAAGACCTGCAGGAGGCGCAGAGCGCCCCCACCTGGAAGCCGAGTGAACAGCTGGCGGGGAGGCGAGCCTCCTCGAGGGAAGAAGAGGCAGGCCAGCCTCGTTTGGCTCAAGCCCTACTTGGCTGGAGCCGAGTGCGCCTCCAGGACGGCAGAGCTCCAGCTCTGCTCAGAGGCCCGATCTGGCAGAGTTGCTGGCGCGAGGCTGCTCTGCCCTGGGCGAGCCTTGCCCAGACTTGCCTCGCTGCTAGGCTTCCTGCCCAGGAAGGTGCAGGCTGCGCGAGGCTGGGAGACGCCACTGGCGCCTTCCTGGCCTCAGCTCCGCTCCTGCCTTGCCTTTGCACTTTGGCCTCAGGCGTCCTTGGGGAGGGCTTAGGGGCCGGTGGCTTGCACACTGCCAAGGGCTCCAGCAGGAAGAGCTCTGTGCGAGGGAAGGGAAGGGCCAGTGCAGGGCTCCTCCAGCGGTTGCTTGATCGCCCAGGCTCAGCGCCGCACGGAGTGCCCCAGGCTCCCAGGGCCCCTGGCTGGGGTCTGCAGCCCCGCACACCCGGAGGCTGACTCCCTGGGCGCCCAGCAGCTGCCTCACACACGTAGATTCCCTAGCGCTCTCCTCCCCAGCAGAGACGTGTGCAGCTGGTTGGGGCCTGCCTCTGCGTGCCTGGGCTCCCGCGCACAGCCCCAGCTCAGGGCAAGCAGCCCCTGAGCCAAGACCTGCAGGAGGCGCAGAGCGCCCCCACCTGGAAGCCGAGTGAACAGCTGGCGGGGAGGCGAGCCTCCTCGAGGGAAGAAGAGGCAGCCCAGCCTCGTTTGGCTCAAGCCCTACTTGGCTGGAGCCGAGTGCGCCTCCAGGACGGCAGAGCTCCAGCTCTGCTCAGAGGCCCGTTCTGGCAGAGTTGCTGGCGCGAGGCTGCTCTGCCCTGGGCGAGCCTTGCCCAGACTTGCCTCGCTGCTAGGCTTCCTGCCCAGGAAGGAGCAGGCTGCGCGAGGCTGGGAGACGCCACTGGCGCCTTCCTGGCCTCAGCTCCGCTCCTGCCTTGCCTTTGCACCTAGGCCCCAGGTCCTTGGGGAGGGCTTAGGGGCCGGTGGCTTGCACACTGCCAAGGGCTCCAGCAGGAAGAGCTCTGTGCGAGGGAAGGGAAGAGCCAGTGCAGGGCTCCTCCAGCGGTTGCTTGGCCGCCCAGGCTCAGCGCCGGTCGTACTGCCCCAGGCTCCCAGGGCCCCTGGCTGGGGTCTGCAGCCCCGCACACCCGGAGGCTGACTCCCTGGGCGCCCAGCAGCTGCCTCACACACGTAGCTTCCCTAGCGCTCTCCTCCCCAGCAGAGACGTGTGCAGCTGGTTGGGGCCTGCCCCTGCGTGCCTGGGCTCCCGCCCACAGCCCCAACTCAGGGCAAGCAGCCCCTGAGGCAAGACCTGCAGGAGGCGCAGAGCGCCCCCACCTGGAAGCCGAGTGAACAGCTGGCGGGGAGGCGAGCCTCCTCGAGGGAAGAAGAGGCAGGCCAGCCTCGTTTGGCTCAAGCCCTACTTGGCTGGAGCCGAGTGCGCCTCCAGGACGGCAGAGCTCCAGCTCTGCTCAGAGGCCCGATCTGGCAGAGTTGCTGGCGCGAGGCTGCTCTGCCCTGGGCGAGCCTTGCCCAGATTGCCTCGCTGCTAGGCTTCCTGCCCAGGAAGGTGCAGGCTGCGCGAGGCTGGGAGACGCCACTGGCGCCTTCCTGGCCTCAGCTCCGCTCCTGCCTTGCCTTTGCACTTTGGCCTCAGGCGTCCTTGGGGAGGGCTTAGGGGCCGGTGGCTTGCACAGTGCCAAGGGCTCCAGCAGGAAGAGGTCTGTGTGAGGGAAGGGAAGGGCCAGTGCAGGGCTCCTCCAGCGGTTGCTTGGCCGCCCAGGCTCAGCGCCGCACGGAGTGCACCAGGCTCCCAGGGCCCCTGGCTGGGGTCTGCAGCCCCGCACACCCGGAGGCTGACTCCCTGGGCGCCCAGCAGCTGCCTCACACACGTAGCTTCCCTAGCGCTCTCCTCCCCAGCAGAGACGTGTGCAGCTGGTTGGGGCCTGCCCCTGCGTGCCTGGGCTCCCGCCCACAGCCCCAGCTCAGGGCAAGTAGCCCCTGAGCCAAGACCTGCAGGAGGCGCAGAGCGCCCCCACCTGGAAGCCGAGTGAGCAGCTGGCGTGGAGGCGAGCCTCCTCGAGGGAAGAAGAGGCAGCACAGCCTCGTTTGGCTCAAGCCCTACTTGGCTGGAGCCGAGTGTGCCTCCAGGACGGCAGAGCTCCAGCTCTGCTCAGAGGCCCGTTCTGGCAGAGTTGCTGGCGCGAGGCTGCTCTGCCCTGGGCGAGCCTTGCCCAGACTTGCCTCGCTGCTAGGCTTCCTGCCCAGGAAGGAGCAGGCTGCGCGAGGCTGGGAGACGCCACTGGCGCCTTCCTGGCCTCAGCTCCGCTCCTGCCTTGCCTTTGCACCTAGGCCCCAGGCGTCCTTGGGGAGGGCTTAGGGGCCGGTGGCTTGCACACTGCCAAGGGCTCCAGCAGGAAGAGCTCTGTGCGAGGGAAGGGAAGGGCCAGTGCAGGGCTCCTCCAGCGGTTGCTTGATCGCGCAGGCTCAGCGCCGCACGGAGTGCCCCAGGCTCCCAGGGCCCCTGGCTGGGGTCTGCAGCCCCGCACACCCGGAGGCTGACTCCCTGGGCGCCCAGCAGCTGCCTCACACACGTAGATTCCCTAGCGCTCTCCTCCCCAGCAGAGACGTGTGCAGCTGGTTGGGGCCTGCCTCTGCGTGCCTGGGCTCCCGCGCACAGCCCCAGCTCAGGGCAAGCAGCCCCTGAGCCAAGACCTGCAGGAGGCGCAGAGCGCCCCCACCTGGAAGCCGAGTGAACAGCTGTCGGGGAGGCGAGCCTCCTCGAGGGAAGAAGAGGCAGCCCAGCCTCGTTTGGCTCAAGCCCTACTTGGCTGGAGCCGAGTGCGCCTCCAGGACGGCAGAGCTCCAGCTCTGCTCAGAGGCCCGTTCTGGCAGAGTTGCTGGCGCGAGGCTGCTCTGCCCTGGGCGAGCCTTGCCCAGACTTGCCTCGCTGCTAGGCTTCCTGCCCAGGAAGGAGCAGGCTGCGCGAGGCTGGGAGACGCCACTGGCGCCTTCCTGGCCTCAGCTCCGCTCCTGCCTTGCCTTTGCACCTAGGCCCCAGGTCCTTGGGGAGGGCTTAGGGGCCGGTGGCTTGCACACTGCCAAGGGCTCCAGCAGGAAGAGCTCTGTGCGAGGGAAGGGAAGAGCCAGTGCAGGGCTCCTCCAGCGGTTGCTTGGCCGCCCAGGCTCAGCGCCGGTCGTACTGCCCCAGGCTCCCAGGGCCCCTGGCTGGGGTCTGCAGCCCCGCACACCCGGAGGCTGACTCCCTGGGCGCCCAGCAGCTGCCTCACACACGTAGCTTCCCTAGCGCTCTCCTCCCCAGCAGAGACGTGTGCAGCTGGTTGGGGCCTGCCCCTGCGTGCCTGGGCTCCCGCCCACAGCCCCAACTCAGGGCAAGCAGCCCCTGAGGCAAGACCTGCAGGAGGCGCAGAGCGCCCCCACCTGGAAGCCGAGTGAACAGCTGGCGGGGAGGCGAGCCTCCTTGAGGGAAGAAGAGGCAGGCCAGCCTCGTTTGGCTCAAGCCCTACTTGGCTGGAGCCGAGTGCGCCTCCAGGACGGCAGAGCTCCAGCTCTGCTCAGAGGCCCGATCTGGCAGAGTTGCTGGCGCGAGGCTGCTCTGCCCTGGGCGAGCCTTGCCCAGATTGCCTCGCTGCTAGGCTTCCTGCCCAGGAAGGTGCAGGCTGCGCGAGGCTGGGAGACGCCACTGGCGCCTTCCTGGCCTCAGCTCCGCTCCTGCCTTGCCTTTGCACCTAGGCCCCAGGCGTCCTTGGGGAGGGCTTAGGGGCCGGTGGCTTGCACACTGCCAAGGGCTCCAGCAGGAAGAGCTCTGTGCGAGGGAAGGGAAGGGCCAGTGCAGGGCTCCTCCAGCGGTTGCTTGGCCGCCCAGGCTCAGCGCCGCACGGAGTGCCCCAGGCTCCCAGGGCCCCTGGCTGGGGTCTGCAGCCCCGCACACCCGGAGGCTGACTCCCTGGGCGCCCAGCAGCTGCCTCACACACGTAGATTCCCTAGCGCTCTCCTCCCCAGCAGAGACGTGTGCAGCTGGTTGGGGCCTGCCTCTGCGTGCCTGGGCTCCCGCGCACAGCCCCAGCTCAGGGCAAGCAGCCCCTGAGCCAAGACCTGCAGGAGGCGCAGAGCGCCACCACCTGGAAGCCGAGTGAACAGCTGGCGGGGAGGCGAGCCTCCTCGAGGGAAGAAGAGGCAGCCCAGCCTCGTTTGGCTCAAGCCCTACTTGGCTGGAGCCGAGTGCGCCTCCAGGACGGCAGAGCTCCAGCTCTGCTCAGAGGCCCGTTCTGGCAGAGTTGCTGGCGCGAGGCTGCTCTGCCCTGGGCGAGCCTTGCCCAGATTGCCTCGCTGCTAGGCTTCCTGCCCAGGAAGGAGCAGGCTGCGCGAGGCTGGGAGACGCCACTGGCGCCTTCCTGGCCTCAGCTCCGCTCCTGCCTTGCCTTTGCACCTAGGCCCCAGGTCCTTGGGGAGGGCTTAGGGGCCGGTGGCTTGCACACTGCCAAGGGCTCCAGCAGGAAGAGCTCTGTGCGAGGGAAGGGAAGAGCCAGTGCAGGGCTCCTCCAGCGGTTGCTTGGCCGCCCAGGCTCAGCGCCGGTCGTACTGCCCCAGGCTCCCAGGGCCCCTGGCTGGGGTCTGCAGCCCCGCACACCCGGAGGCTGACTCCCTGGGCGCCCAGCAGCTGCCTCACACACGTAGCTTCCCTAGCGCTCTCCTCCCCAGCAGAGACGTGTGCAGCTGGTTGGGGCCTGCCCCTGCGTGCCTGGGCTCCCGCCCACAGCCCCAACTCAGGGCAAGCAGCCCCTGAGGCAAGACCTGCAGGAGGCGCAGAGCGCCCCCACCTGGAAGCCGAGTGAACAGCTGGCGGGGAGGCGAGCCTCCTCGAGGGAAGAAGAGGCAGGCCAGCCTCGTTTGGCTCAAGCCCTACTTGGCTGGAGCCGAGTGCGCCTCCAGGACGGCAGAGCTCCAGCTCTGCTCAGAGGCCCGATCTGGCAGAGTTGCTGGCGCGAGGCTGCTCTGCCCTGGGCGAGCCTTGCCCAGATTGCCTCGCTGCTAGGCTTCCTGCCCAGGAAGGTGCAGGCTGCGCGAGGCTGGGAGACGCCACTGGCGCCTTCCTGGCCTCAGCTCCGCTCCTGCCTTGCCTTTGCACTTTGGCCTCAGGCGTCCTTGGGGAGGGCTTAGGGGCCGGTGGCTTGCACAGTGCCAAGGGCTCCAGCAGGAAGAGGTCTGTGTGAGGGAAGGGAAGGGCCAGTGCAGGGCTCCTCCAGCGGTTGCTTGGCCGCCCAGGCTCAGCGCCGCACGGAGTGCACCAGGCTCCCAGGGCCCCTGGCTGGGGTCTGCAGCCCCGCACACCCGGAGGCTGACTCCCTGGGCGCCCAGCAGCTGCCTCACACACGTAGCTTCCCTAGCGCTCTCCTCCCCAGCAGAGACGTGTGCAGCTGGTTGGGGCCTGCCCCTGCGTGCCTGGGCTCCCGCCCACAGCCCCAGCTCAGGGCAAGTAGCCCCTGAGCCAAGACCTGCAGGAGGCGCAGAGCGCCCCCACCTGGAAGCCGAGTGAGCAGCTGGCGTGGAGGCGAGCCTCCTCGAGGGAAGAAGAGGCAGCACAGCCTCGTTTGGCTCAAGCCCTACTTGGCTGGAGCCGAGTGTGCCTCCAGGACGGCAGAGCTCCAGCTCTGCTCAGAGGCCCGTTCTGGCAGAGTTGCTGGCGCGAGGCTGCTCTGCCCTGGGCGAGCCTTGCCCAGACTTGCCTCGCTGCTAGGCTTCCTGCCCAGGAAGGAGCAGGCTGCGCGAGGCTGGGAGACGCCACTGGCGCCTTCCTGGCCTCAGCTCCGCTCCTGCCTTGCCTTTGCACCTAGGCCCCAGGCGTCCTTGGGGAGGGCTTAGGGGCCGGTGGCTTGCACACTGCCAAGGGCTCCAGCAGGAAGAGCTCTGTGCGAGGGAAGGGAAGGGCCAGTGCAGGGCTCCTCCAGCGGTTGCTTGATCGCGCAGGCTCAGCGCCGCACGGAGTGCCCCAGGCTCCCAGGGCCCCTGGCTGGGGTCTGCAGCCCCGCACACCCGGAGGCTGACTCCCTGGGCGCCCAGCAGCTGCCTCACACACGTAGATTCCCTAGCGCTCTCCTCCCCAGCAGAGACGTGTGCAGCTGGTTGGGGCCTGCCTCTGCGTGCCTGGGCTCCCGCGCACAGCCCCAGCTCAGGGCAAGCAGCCCCTGAGCCAAGACCTGCAGGAGGCGCAGAGCGCCCCCACCTGGAAGCCGAGTGAACAGCTGTCGGGGAGGCGAGCCTCCTCGAGGGAAGAAGAGGCAGCCCAGCCTCGTTTGGCTCAAGCCCTACTTGGCTGGAGCCGAGTGCGCCTCCAGGACGGCAGAGCTCCAGCTCTGCTCAGAGGCCCGTTCTGGCAGAGTTGCTGGCGCGAGGCTGCTCTGCCCTGGGCGAGCCTTGCCCAGACTTGCCTCGCTGCTAGGCTTCCTGCCCAGGAAGGAGCAGGCTGCGCGAGGCTGGGAGACGCCACTGGCGCCTTCCTGGCCTCAGCTCCGCTCCTGCCTTGCCTTTGCACCTAGGCCCCAGGTCCTTGGGGAGGGCTTAGGGGCCGGTGGCTTGCACACTGCCAAGGGCTCCAGCAGGAAGAGCTCTGTGCGAGGGAAGGGAAGAGCCAGTGCAGGGCTCCTCCAGCGGTTGCTTGGCCGCCCAGGCTCAGCGCCGCACGGAGTGCCCCAGGCTCCCAGGGCCCCTGGCTGGGGTCTGCAGCCCCGCACACCCGGAGGCTGACTCCCTGGGCGCCCAGCAGCTGCCTCACACACGTAGCTTCCCTAGCGCTCTCCTCCCCAGCAGAGACGTGTGCAGCTGGTTGGGGCCTGCCCCTGCGTGCCTGGGCTCCCGCCCACAGCCCCAACTCAGGGCAAGCAGCCCCTGAGGCAAGACCTGCAGGAGGCGCAGAGCGCCCCCACCTGGAAGCCGAGTGAACAGCTGGCGGGGAGGCGAGCCTCCTTGAGGGAAGAAGAGGCAGGCCAGCCTCGTTTGGCTCAAGCCCTACTTGGCTGGAGCCGAGTGCGCCTCCAGGACGGCAGAGCTCCAGCTCTGCTCAGAGGCCCGATCTGGCAGAGTTGCTGGCGCGAGGCTGCTCTGCCCTGGGCGAGCCTTGCCCAGATTGCCTCGCTGCTAGGCTTCCTGCCCAGGAAGGTGCAGGCTGCGCGAGGCTGGGAGACGCCACTGGCGCCTTCCTGGCCTCAGCTCCGCTCCTGCCTTGCCTTTGCACCTAGGCCCCAGGCGTCCTTGGGGAGGGCTTAGGGGCCGGTGGCTTGCACACTGCCAAGGGCTCCAGCAGGAAGAGCTCTGTGCGAGGGAAGGGAAGGGCCAGTGCAGGGCTCCTCCAGCGGTTGCTTGGCCGCACAGGCTCAGCGCCAAACCGACTGCACCAGGCTCCCAGGGCCCCTGGCTGGGGTCTGCAGCCCCGCACACCCGGAGGCTGACTCCCTGGGCGCCCAGCAGCTGCCTCACACACGTAGCTTCCCTAGCGCTCTCCTCCCCAGCAGAGACGTGTGCAGCTGGTTGGGGCCTGCCCCTGCGTGCCTGGGCTCCCGCCCACAGCCCCAGCTCAGGGCAAGCAGCCCCTGAGCCAAGACCTGAAGGAGGCGCAGAGCGCCCCCACCTGGAAGCCGAGTGAACAGCTGGCGGGGAGGCGAGCCTCCTCGAGGGAAGAAGAGGCAGCCCAGCCTCGTTTGGCTCAAGCCCTACTTGGCTGGAGCCGAGTGCGCCTCCAGGACGGCAGAGCTCCAGGTCTGCTGAGAGGCCCGTTCTGGCAGAGTTGCTGGAGCGAGGCTGCTCTGCCCTGGGCGAGCCTTGCCCAGACTTGCCTCGCTGCTAGGCTTCCTGCCCAGGAAGGAGCAGGCTGGGCGAGGCTGGGAGACGCCACTGGCGCCTTCTTGGCCTCAGCTCCGCTCCTGCCTTGCCTTTGCACCTAGGCCCCAGGCGTCCTTGGGGAGGGCTTAGGGGCCGGTGGCTTGCACACTGCCAAGGGCTCCAGCAGGAAGAGCTCTGTGCGAGGGAAGGGAAGGGCCAGTGCAGGGCTCCTCCAGCGGTTGCTTGGCCGCCCAGGCTCAGCGCCGCACGGAGTGCACCAGGCTGCCAGGGCCCCTGGCTGGGGTCTGCAGCCCCGCACACCCGGAGGCTGACTCCCTGGGCGCCCAGCAGCTGCCTCACACACGTAGCTTCCCTAGCGCTCTCCTCCCCAGCAGAGACGTGTGCAGCTGGTTGGGGCCTGCCCCTGCGTGCCTGGGCTCCCGCCCACAGCCCCAGCTCAGGGCAAGCAGCCCCTGAGCCAAGACCTGCAGGAGGCGCAGAGCGCCCCCACCTGGAAGCCGAGTGAACAGCTGGCGGGGAGGCGAGCCTCCTCGAGGGAAGAAGAGGCAGCCCAGCCTCGTTTGGCTCAAGCCCTACTTGGCTGGAGCCGAGTGCGCCTCCAGGACGGCACAGCGCCAGCTCTGCTCAGAGGCCCGTTCTGGCAGAGTTGCTGGCGCGAGGCTGCTCTGCCCTGGGCGAGCCTTGCCCAGACTTGCCTCGCTGCTAGGCTTCCTGCCCAGGAAGGAGCAGGCTGCGCGAGGCTGGGAGACGCCACTGGCGCCTTCCTGGCCTCAGCTCCGCTCCTGCCTTGCCTTTGCACCTAGGCCCCAGGCGTCCTTGGGGAGGGCTTAGGGGCCGGTGGCTTGCACACTGCCAAGGGCTCCAGCAGGAAGAGCTCTGTGCGAGGGAAGGGAAGTGCCAGTGCAGGGCTCCTCCAGCGGTTGCTTGGCCGCCCAGGCTCAGCGCCGCACGGAGTGCACCAGGCTCCCAGGGCCCCTGGCTGGGGTCTGCAGCCCCGCACACCCGGAGGCTGACTCCCTGGGCGCCCAGCAGCTGCCTCACACACGTAGCTTCCCTAGCGCTCTCCTCCCCAGCAGAGACGTGTGCAGCTGGTTGGGGCCTGCCCCTGCGTGCCTGGACTCCCGCCCACAGCCCCAGCTCAGGGCAAGCAGCCCCTGAGCCAAGACCTGCAGGAGGCGCAAAGCGCCCCCACCTGGAAGCCGAGTGAACAGCTGGCGGGGAGGCGAGCCTCCTCGAGGGAAGAAGAGGCAGCCCAGCCTCGTTTGGCTCAAGCCCTACTTGGCTGGAGCCGAGTGCGCCTCCAGGACGGCAGAGCTCCAGCTCTGCTCAGAGGCCCGTTCTGGCAGAGTTGCTGGCGCGAGGCTGCTCTGCCCTGGGCGAGCCTTGCCCAGACTTGCCTCGCTGCTAGGCTTCCTGCCCAGGAAGGAGCAGGCTGGGCGAGGCTGGGAGACGCCACTGGCGCCTTCCTGGCCTCAGCTCCGCTCCTGCCTTGCCTTTGCACCTAGGCCCCAGGCGTCCTTGGGGAGGGCTTAGGGGCCGGTGGCTTGCACACTGCCAAGGGCTCCAGCAGTAAGAGCTCTGTGCGAGGGAAGGGAAGGGCCAGTGCAGGGCTCCTCCAGCGGTTGCTTGGCCGCCCAGGCTCAGCGCCGCACGGAGTGCACCAGGCTGCCAGGGCCCCTGGCTGGGGTCTGCAGCCCCGCACACCCGGAGGCTGACTCCCTGGGCGCCCAGCAGCTGCCTCACACACGTAGCTTCCCTAGCGCTCTCCTCCCCAGCAGAGACGTGTGCAGCTGGTTGGGGCCTGCCCCTGCGTGCCTGGGCTCCCGCCCACAGCCCCAGCTCAGGGCAAGCAGCCCCTGAGCCAAGACCTGCAGGAGGCGCAGAGCGCCCCCACCTGGAAGCCGAGTGAACAGCTGGCGGGGAGGCGAGCCTCCTCGAGGGAAGAAGAGGCAGCCCAGCCTCGTTTGGCTCAAGCCCTACTTGGCTGGAGCCGAGTGCGCCTCCAGGACGGCAGAGCTCCAGCTCTGCTCAGAGGCCCGATCTGGCAGAGTTGCTGGCGCGAGGCTGCTCTGCCCTGGGCGAGCCTTGCCCAGACTTGCCTCGCTGCTAGGCTTCCTGCCCAGGAAGGAGCAGGCTGCGCGAGGCTGGGAGACGCCACTGGCGCCTTCCTGGCCTCAGCTCCGCTCCTGCCTTGCCTTTGCACCTAGGCCCCAGGCGTCCTTGGGGAGGGCTTAGGGGCCGGTGGCTTGCACACTGCCAAGGGCTCCAGCAGGAAGAGCTCTGTTCGAGGGAAGGGAAGGGCCAGTGCAGGGCTCCTCCAGCGGTTGCTTGGCCGCCCAGGCTCAGCGCCGCACGGAGTGCACCAGGCTCCCAGGGCCCCTGGCTGGGGTCTGCAGCCCCGCACACCCGGAGGCTGACTCCCTGGGCGCCCAGCAGCTGCCTCACACACGTAGCTTCCCTAGCGCTCTCCTCCCCAGCAGAGACGTGTGCAGCTGGTTGGGGCCTGCCCCTGCGTGCCTGGGCTCCCGCCCACAGCCCCAGCTCAGGGCAAGCAGCCCCTGAGCCAAGACCTGCAGGAGGCGCAGAGCGCCCCCACCTGGAAGCCGAGTGAACAGCTGGCGGGGAGGCGAGCCTCCTCGAGGGAAGAAGAGGCAGCCCAGCCTCGTTTGGCTCAAGCCCTACTTGGCTGGATCCGAGTGCGCCTCCAGGACGGCAGAGCTCCAGCTCTGCTCAGAGGCCCGATCTGGCAGAGTTGCTGGCGCGAGGCTGCTCTGCCTTGGGCGAGCCTTGCCCAGACTTGCCTCGCTGCTAGGCTTCCTGCCCAGGAAGGAGCACGCTGCGCGAGGCTGTGAGTCGCCACTGGCGCCTTCCTGGCCTCAGCTCCGCTCCTGCCTTGCCTTTGCACCTAGGCCCCAGGCGTCCTTGGGGAGGGCTTAGGGGCCGGTGGCTTGCACACTGCCAAGGGCTCCAGCAGGAAGAGCTCTGTGCGAGGGAAGGGAAGGGCCAGTGCAGGGCTCCTCCAGCGGTTGCTTGGCCGCCCAGGCTCAGCGCCGCACGGAGTGCACCAGGCTCCCAGGGCCCCTGGCTGGGGTCTGCAGCCCCGCACACCCGGAGGCTGACTCCCTGGGCGCCCAGCAGCTGCCTCACACACGTAGCTTCCCTAGCGTTCTCCTCCCCAGCAGAGACGTGTGCAGCTGGTTGGGGCCTGCCCCTGCGTGCCTGGGCTCCCGCCCACAGCCCCAGCTCAGGGCAAGCAGCCCCTGAGCCAAGACCTGCAGGAGGTGCAGAGCGCCCCCACCTGGAAGCCGAGTGAACAGCTGGCGGGGAGGCGAGCCTCCTCGAGGGAAGAAGAGGCAGCCCAGCCTCGTTTGGCTCAAGCCCTACTTGGCTGGAGCTGAGTGCGCCTCCAGGACGGCAGAGCTCCAGCTCTGCTCAGAGGCCCGATCTGGCAGAGTTGCTGGCGCGAGGCTGCTCTGCCCTGGGCGAGCCTTGCCCAGACTTGCCTCGCTGCTAGGCTTCCTGCCCAGGAAGGAGCAGGCTGCGCGAGGCTGGGAGACGCCACTGGCGCCTTCCTGGCCTCAGCTCCGCTCCTGCCTTGCCTTTGCACCTAGGCCCCAGGCGTCCTTGGGGAGGGCTTAGGGGCCGGTGGCTTGCACACTGCCAAGGGCTCCAGCAGGAAGAGCTCTGTGCGAGGGAAGGGAAGGGCCAGTGCAGGGCTCCTCCAGCGGTTGCTTGGCGGCCCAGATTCAGCGCCGCACGGAGTGCACCAGGCTCCCAGGGCCCCTGGCTGGGGTCTGCAGCCCCGCACACCCGGAGGCTGACTCCCTGGGCGCCCAGCAGCTGCCTCACACACGTAGCTTCCCTTGCGCTCTCCTCCCCAGCAGAGACGTGTGCAGCTGGTTGGGGCCTGCCCCTGCGTGCCTGGGCTCCCGCCCACAGCCCCAGCTCAGGGCAAGCAGCCCCTGAGCCAAGACCTGAAGAAGGCTCAGAGCGCCCCCACCTGGAAGCCGAGTGAACAGCTGGCGGGGAGGCGAGCCTCCTCGAGGGAAGAAGAGGCAGCCCAGCCTCGTTTGGCTCAAGCCCTACTTGGCTGGAGCCGAGTGCGCCTCCAGGACGGCAGAGCTCCAGCTATGCTCAGAGGCCCGATCTGGCAGAGTTGCTGGCGCGAGGCTGCTCTGCCCTGGGCGACCGTTGCCCAGACTTGCCTCGCTGCTAGGCTTCCTGCCCAGGAAGGAGCAGGCTGCGCGAGGCTGGGAGATGCCACTGGCGCCTTCCTGGCCTCAGCTCCGCTCCTGCCTTGCCTTTGCACCTAGGCCCCAGGCGTCCTTGGGGAGGGCTTAGGGGCCGGTGGCTTGCACACTGCCAAGGGCTCCAGCAGGAAGAGCTCTGTGCGAGGGAAGGGAAGGGCCAGTGCAGGGCTCCTCCAGCGGTTGCTTGGCCGCCCAGGCTCAGCGCCGGACGGAGTGCACCAGGCTCCCAGGGCCCCTGGCTGGGGTCTGCAGCCCCGCACACCCGGAGGCTGACTCCCTGGGCGCCCAGCAGCTGCCTCACACACGTAGCTTCCCTAGCGCTCTCCTCCCCAGCAGAGACGTGTGCAGCTGGTTGGGGCCTGCCCCTGCGTGCCTGGGCTCCCGCCCACAGCCCCAGCTCAGGGTAAGCAGCCCCTGAGCCAAGACCTGCAGGAGGCGCAGAGCGCCCCCACCTGGAAGCCGAGTGAACAGCTGGCGGGGAGGCGAGCCTCCTCGAGGGAAGAAGAGGCAGCCCAGCCTCGTTTGGCTCAAGCCCTACTTGGCTGGAGCCGAGTGCGCCTCCAGGACGGCAGAGCTCCAGCTCTGCTCAGAGGCCCGTTCTGGCAGAGTTGCTGGCGCGAGGCTGCTCTGCCCTGGGCGAGCCTTGCCCAGACTTTCCTCGCTGCTAGGCTTCCTGCCCAGGAAGGAGCAGGCTGCGCGAGGCTGGGAGACGCCACTGGCGCCTTCCTGGCCTCAGCTCCGCTCCTGCGTTGCCTTTGCACCTAGGCCCCAGGCGTCCTTGGGGAGGGCTTAGGGGCCGGTGGCTTGCACACTGCCAAGGGCTCCAGCAGGAAGAGCTCTGTTCGAGGGAAGGGAAGGGCCAGTGCAGGGCTCCTCCAGCGGTTGCTTGGCAGCCCAGGCTCAGCGCCGCACGGAGTGCACCAGGCTCCCAGGGCCCCTGGCTGGGGTCTGCAGCCCCGCACACACGGAGGCTGACTCCCTGGGCGCCCAGCTGCTGCCTCACACACGTAGCTTCCCTAGCGCTCTCCTCCCCAGCAGAGACGTATGCAGCTGGTTGGGGCCTGCCCCTGCGTGCCTGGGCTCCCGCCCACAGCCCCAGCTCAGGGCAAGCAGCCCCTGAGCCAAGACCTGCAGGAGGCGCAGAGCGCCCCCACCTGGAAGCCGAGTGAACAGCTGGCGGGGAGGCGAGCCTCCTCGAGGGAAGAAGAGGCAGCCCAGCCTCGTTTGGCTCAAGCCCTACTTGGCTGGAGCCGAGTGCGCCTCCAGGACGGCAGAGCTCCAGCTCTGCTCAGAGGCCCGATCTGGCAGAGTTGCTGGCGCGAGGCTGCTCTGCCCTGGGCGAGCCTTGCCCAGACTTGCCTCGCTGCTAGGCTTCCTGCCCAGGAAGGAGCAGGCTGCGCGAGGCTGGGAGACGCCACTGGCGCCTTCCTGGCCTCAGCTCCGCTCCTGCCTTGCCTTTGCACCTAGGCCCCAGGCGTCCTTGGGGAGGGCTTAGGGGCCGGTGGCTTGCACACTGCCAAGGGCTCCAGCAGGAAGAGCTCTGTGCGAGGGAAGGGAAGGGCCAGTGCAGGGCTCCTCCAGCGGTTGCTTGGGCTCCCAGACTCAGCACCGCACGGAGTGCACAAGGCTCCCAGGGCCCCTGGCTGGGGTCTGCAGCCCCGCACACCCGGAGGCTGACTCCCTGGGCGCCCAGCAGCTGCCTCACACACGTAGCTTCCCTAGCGCTCTCCTCCCCAGCAGAGATGTGTGCAGCTGTTTGGGGCCTGCCCCTGCGTGCCTGGGCTCCCGCCCACAGCCCCAGCTCAGGGCAAGCAGCCCCTGAGCCAAGACCTGCAGGAGGCGCAGAGCGCCCCCACCTGGAAGCCGAGTGAACAGCTGGCGGGGAGGCGAGCCTCCTCGAGGGAAGAAGAGGCAGCCCAGCCTCGTTTGGCTCAAGCCCTACTTGGCTGGAGCCGTGTGCGCCTCCAGGACGGCAGAGCTCCAGCTCTGCTGAGAGGCCCGTTCTGGCAGAGTTGCTGGCGCGAGGCTGCTCTGCCCTGGGCGAGCCTTGCCCAGACTTGCCTCGCTGCTAGGCTTCCTGCCCAGGAAGGAGCAGGCTGCGCGAGGCTGGGAGACGCCACTGGCGCCTTCCTGGCCTCAGCTCCGCTCCTGCCTTGCCTTTGCACCTAGGCCCCAGGCGTCCTTGGGGAGGGCTTAGGGGCCGGTGGCTTGCACACTGCCAAGGGCTCCAGCAGGAAGAGCTCTGTGCGAGGGAAGGGAAGGGCCAGTGCAGGGCTCCTCCAGCGGTTGCTTGGCCGCCCAGACTCAGCGCCGCACGGAGTGCACCAGGCTCCCAGGGCCCCTGGCTGGGGTCTGCAGCCCCGCACACCCGGAGGCTGACTCCCTGGGCGCCCAGCAGCTGCCTCACACACGTAGCTTCCCTAGCGCTCTCGTCCCCAGCAGAGACGTGTGCAGCTGGTTGGGGCCTGCCCCTGCGTGCCTGGGCTCCCACCCACAGCCCCAGCTCAGGGCAAGCAGCCCCTGAGCCAAGACCTGCAGGAGGCGCAGAGCGCCCCCACCTGGAAGCCGAGTGAACAGCTGGCGGGGAGGCGAGCCTCCTCGAGGGAAGAGGAGGCAGCCCAGCCTCGTTTGGCTCAAGCCCTACTTGGCTGGAGCCGAGTGCGCCTCCAGGACGGCAGAGCTCCAGCTCTGCTGAGAGGCCCGTTCTGGCAGAGTTGCTGGCGCGAGGCTGCTCTGCCCTGGGCGAGCCTTGCCCAGACTTGCCTCGCTGCTAGGCTTCCTGCCCAGGAAGGAGCAGGCTGCGCGAGGCTGGGTGACGCCACTGGCGCCTTCCTGGCCTCAGCTCCGCTCCTTCCTTGCCTTTGCACCTAGGCCCCAGGCGTCCTTGGGGAGGGCTTAGGGGCCGGTGGCTTGCACACTGCCAAGGGCTCCAGCAGGAAGAGCTCTGTGCGAGGGAAGGGAAGGGCCAGTGCAGGGCTCCTCCAGCGGTTGCTTGGCAGCCCAGGCTCAGCGCCGCACGGAGTGCACCAGTCTCCCAGGGCCCCTGGCTGGGGTCTGCAGCCCCGCACACCCGGAGGCTGACTCCCTGGGCGCCCAGCTGCTGCCTCACACACGTAGCTTCCCTAGCGCTCTCCTCCCCAGCAGAGACGTGTGCAGCTGGTTGGGGCCTGCCCCTGCATGCCTGGGCTCCCGCCCACAGCCCCAGCTCAGGGCAAGCAGCCCCTGAGCCAAGACCTGCAGGAGGCGCAGAGCGCCCCCACCTGGAAGCCGAGTGAACAGCTGGAGGGGAGGCGAGCCTCCTCGAGGGAAGAAGAGGCAGCCCAGCCTCGTTTGGCTCAAGCCCTACTTGACTGGAGCCGAGTGCGCCTCCAGGACGGCACAGCTCCAGCTCTGCTCAGAGGCCCGATCAGGCAGAGTTGCTGGCGCGAGGCTGCTCTGCCTTGGGCGAGCCTTGCCCAGACTTGCCTCGCTGCTAGGCTTCCTGCCCAGGAAGGAGCACGCTGCGCGAGGCTGTGAGTCGCCACTGGCGCCTTCCTGGCCTCAGTTCCGCTCCTGCCTTGCCTTTGCACCTAGGCCCCAGGAGTCCCTGGGGAGGGCTTAGGGGCCGGTGGCTTGCACACTGCCAAGGGCTCCAGCAGTAAGAGCTCTGTGCGAGGGAAGGGAAGGGCCAGTGCAGGGCTCCTCCAGCGGTTGCTTGGCCGCCCAGACTCAGCGCCGCACGGAGTGCACCAGGCTCCCAGGGCCCCTGGCTGGGGTCTGCAGCCCCGCACACCCGGAGGCTGACTCCCTGGGCGCCCAGCAGCTGCCTCACACACGTAGCTTCCCTAGCGCTCTCGTCTCCAGCAGAGACGTGTGCAGCTGGTTGGGGCCTGCCCCTGCGTGCCTGGGCTCCCGCCCACAGCCCCAGCTCAGGGCAAGCAGCCCCTGAGCCAAGACCTGCAGGAGGCGCAGAGCGCCCCCACCTGGAAGCCGAGTGAACAGCTGGCGGGGAGGCGAGCCTCCTCGAGGGAAGAAGAGGCAGCCCAGCCTCGTTTGGCTCAAGCCCTACTTGGCTGGAGCCGAGTGCGCCTCCAGGACGGCAGAGCTCCAGCTCTGCTCAGAGGCCCGATCTGGCAGAGTTGCTGGCGCGAGGCTGCTCTGCCCTGGGCGAGCCTTGCCCAGACTTGCCTCGCTGCTAGGCTTCCTGCCCAGGAAGGAGCAGGCTGCGCGAGGCTGGGAGACGCCACTGGCGCCTTCCTGGCCTCAGCTCCGCTACTGCCTTGCCTTTGCACCTAGGCCCCAGGCGTCCTTGGGGAGGGCTTAGGGGCCGGTGGCTTGCACACTGCCAAGGGCTCCAGCAGGAAGAACTCTGTTCGAGGGAAGGGAAGGGCCAGTGCAGGGCTCCTCCAGCGGTTGCTTGGCCGCCCAGGCTCAGCGCCGCACGGAGTGCACCAGGCTCCCAGGGCCCCTGGCTGGGGTCTGCAGCCCCGCACACCCGGAGGCTGACTCCCTGGGCGCCCAGCAGCTGCCTCACACACGTAGCTTCCCTAGCGCTCTCCTCCCCAGCAGAGACGTGTGCAGCTGGTTGGGGCCTGCCCCTGCGTGCCTGGGCTCCCGCCCACAGCCCCAGCTCAGGGCAAGCAGCCCCTGAGCCAAGACCTGCAGGAGGCGCAGAGCGCCCCCACCTGGAAGCCGAGTGAACACCTGGCGGGGAGGCGAGCCTCCTCGAGGGAAGAAGAGGCAGCCCAGCCTCGTTTGGCTCAAGCCCTACTTGGCTGGAGACGAGTGCGCCTCCAGGACGGCACAGCTCCAGCTCTGCTCAGAGGCCCGTTCTGGCAGAGTTGCTGGCGCGAGGCTGCTCTGCCCTGGGCGAGCCTTGCCCAGACTTGCCTCGCTGCTAGGCTTCCTGCCCAGGAAGGAGCAGGCTGCGCGAGGCTGGGAGACGCCACTGGCGCCTTCCTGGCCTCAGCTCCGCTCCTTCCTTGCCTTTGCACCTAGGCCCCAGGCGTCCTTGGGGAGGGCTTAGGGGCCGGTGGCTTGCACACTGCCAAGGGCTCCAGCAGGAAGAGCTCTGTGCGAGGGAAGGGAAGGGCCAGTGCAGGGCTCCTCCAGCGGTTGCTTGGCCGCCCAGGCTCAGCGCCGCACGGAGTGCACCAGGCTCCCAGGGCCCCTGGCTGGGGTCTGCAGCCCCGCACACCCGGAGGCTGACTCCCTGGGCGCCCAGCTGCTGCCTCACACACGTAGCTTCCCTAGCGCTCTCCTCCCCAGCAGAGAAGTGTGCAGCTGGTTGGGGCCTGCCCCTGCGTGCCTGGGCTCCCGCCCACAGCCCCAGCTCAGGGCAAGCAGCCCCTGAGCCAAGACCTGCAGGAGGCGCAGAGCGCCCCCACCTGGAAGCCGAGTGAACAGCTGGCGGGTAGGCGAGCCTCCTCGAGGGAAGAAGAGGCAGCCCAGCCTCGTTTGGCTCAAGCCCTACTTGGCTGGAGCCGAGTGCGCCTTCAGGACGGCACAGCTCCAGCTCTGCTCAGAGGCCCGATCTGGCAGAGTTGCTGGCGCGAGGCTGCTCTGCCTTGGGCGAGCCTTGCCCAGACTTGCCTCGCTGCTAGGCTTCCTGCCCAGGAAGGAGCACGCTGCGCGAGGCTGTGAGTCGCCACTGGCGCCTTCCTGGCCTCAGCTCCGCTCCTGCCTTGCCTTTGCACCTAGGCCCCAGGCGTCCTTGGGGAGGGCTTAGGGGCCGGTGGCTTGCACACTGCCAAGGGCTCCAGCAGGAAGAGCTCTGTGCGAGGGAAGGGAAGGGCCAGTGCAGGGCTCCTCCAGCGGTTGCTTGGCCGCCCAGACTCAGCGCCGCACGGAGTGCACCAGGCTCCCAGGGCCCCTGGCTGGGGTCTGCAGCCCCGCACACCCGGAGGCTGACTCCCTGGGCGCCCAGCAGCTGCCTCACACACGTAGCTTCCCTAGCGCTCTCGTCTCCAGCAGAGACGTGTGCAGCTGGTTGGGGCCTGCCCCTGCGTGCCTGGGCTCCCGCCCACAGCCCCAGCTCAGGGCAAGCAGCCCCTGAGCCAAGACCTGCAGGAGGCGCAGAACGCCCCCACCTGGAAGCCGAGTGAACAGCTGGCGGGGAGGCGAGCCTCCTCGAGGGAAGAAGAGGCAGCCCAGCCTCGTTTGGCTCAAGCCCTACTTGGCTGGAGCCGAGTGCGCCTCCAGGACGGTAGAGCTCCAGCTCTGCTCAGAGGCCCGACCTGGCAGAGTTGCTGGCGCGAGGCTGCTCTGCCCTGGGCGAGCCTTGCCCAGACTTGCCTCGCTGCTAGGCTTCCTGCCCAGGAAGGAGCAGGCTGCGCGAGGCTGGGAGATGCCACTGGCGCCTTCCTGGCCTCAGCTCCGCTCCTGCATTGCCTTTGCACCTAGGCCCCAGGCGTCCTTGGGGAGGGCTTAGGGGCCGGTGGCTTGCACACTGCCAAGGGCTCCAGCAGGAAGAGCTCTGTGCGAGGGAAGGGAAGGGCCAGTGCAGGGCTCCTCCAGCGGTTGCTTGGCCGCCCAGGCTCAGCTCCGCACGGAGTGCACCAGGCTCCCAGGGCCCCTGGCTGGGGTCTGCAGCCCCGCACACCCGGAGGCTGACTCCCTGGGCGCCCAGCTGCTGCCTCACACACGTAGCTTCCCTAGCGCTCTCCTCCCCAGCAGAGACGTGTGCAGCTGGTTGGGGCCTGCCCCTGCGTGCCTGGGCTCCCGCCCACAGCCCCAGCTCAGGGCAAGCAGCCCCTGAGCCAAGACCTGCAGGAGGCGCAGAGCGCCCCCACCTGGAAGCCGAGTGAACAGCTGGCGGGGAGGCGAGCCTCCTCGAGGGAAGAAGAGGCAGCCCAGCCTCGTTTGGCTCAAGCCCTACTTGGCTGGAGCCGAGTGCGCCTCCAGGACGGCAGAGCTCCAGCTCTGCTGAGAGGCCCGTTCTGGCAGAGTTGCTGGCGCGAGGCTGCTCTGCCCTGGGCGAGCCTTGCCCAGACTTGCCTCGCTGCTAGGCTTCCTGCCCAGGAAGGAGCAGGCTGCGCGAGGCTGGGAGACGCCACTGGCGCCTTCCTGGCCTCAGCTCCGCTCCTTCCTTGCCTTTGCACCTAGGCCCCAGGCGTCCTTGGGGAGGGCTTAGGGGCCGGTGGCTTGCACACTGCCAAGGGCTCCAGCAGGAAGAGCTCTGTGCGAGGGAAGGGAAGGGCCAGTGCAGGGCTCCTCCAGCGGTTGCTTGGCAGCCCAGGCTCAGCGCCGCATGGAGTGCACCAGTCTCCCAGGGCCCCTGGCTGGGGTCTGCAGCCCCGCACACCCGGAGGCTGACTCCCTGGGCGCCCAGCTGCTGCCTCACACACGTAGCTTCCCTAGCGCTCTCCTCCCCAGCAGAGACGTGTGCAGCTGGTTGGGGCCTGCCCCTGCGTGCCTGGGCTCCCGCCCACAGCCCCAGCTCAGGGCAAGCAGCCCCTGAGCCAAGACCTGCAGGAGGCGCAGAGCGCCCCCACCTGGAAGCCGAGTGAACAGCTGGAGGGGAGGCGAGCCTCCTCGAGGGAAGAAGAGGCAGCCCAGCCTCGTTTGGCTCAAGCCCTACTTGACTGGAGCCGAGTGCGCCTCCAGGACGGCACAGCTCCAGCTCTGCTCAGAGGCCCGATCAGGCAGAGTTGCTGGCGCGAGGCTGCTCTGCCTTGGGCGAGCCTTGCCCAGACTTGCCTCGCTGCTAGGCTTCCTGCCCAGGAAGGAGCACGCTGCGCGAGGCTGTGAGTCGCCACTGGCGCCTTCCTGGCCTCAGCTCCGCTCCTGCCTTGCCTTTGCACCTAGGCCCCAGGCGTCCTTGGGGAGGGCTTAGGGGCCGGTGGCTTGCACACTGCCAAGGGCTCCAGCAGGAAGAGCTCTGTGCGAGGGAAGGGAAGGGCCAGTGCAGGGCTCCTCCAGCGGTTGCTTGGCCGCCCAGACTCAGCGCCGCACGGAGTGCACCAGGCTCCCAGGGCCCCTGGCTGGGGTCTGCAGCCCCGCACACCCGGAGGCTGACTCCCTGGGCGCCCAGCAGCTGCCTCACACACGTAGCTTCCCTAGCGCTCTCGTCTCCAGCAGAGACGTGTGCAGCTGGTTGGGGCCTGCCCCTGCGTGCCTGGGCTCCCGCCCACAGCCCCAGCTCAGGGCAAGCAGCCCCTGAGCCAAGACCTGCAGGAGGCGCAGAGCGCCCCCACCTGGAAGCCGAGTGAACAGCTGGCGGGGAGGCGAGCCTCCTCGAGGGAAGAAGAGGCAGCCCAGCCTCGTTTGGCTCAAGCCCTACTTGGCTGGAGCCGAGTGCGCCTCCAGGACGGCAGAGCTCCAGCTCTGCTCAGAGGCCCGATCTGGCAGAGTTGCTGGCGCGAGGCTGCTCTGCCCTGGGCGAGCCTTGCCCAGACTTGCCTCGCTGCTAGGCTTCCTGCCCAGGAAGGAGCAGGCTGCGCGAGGCTGGGAGACGCCACTGGCGCCTTCCTGGCCTCAGCTCCGCTACTGCCTTGCCTTTGCACCTAGGCCCCAGGCGTCCTTGGGGAGGGCTTAGGGGCCGGTGGCTTGCACACTGCCAAGGGCTCCAGCAGGAAGAACTCTGTTCGAGGGAAGGGAAGGGCCAGTGCAGGGCTCCTCCAGCGGTTGCTTGGCCGCCCAGGCTCAGCGCCGCACGGAGTGCACCAGGCTCCCAGGGCCCCTGGCTGGGGTCTGCAGCCCCGCACACCCGGAGGCTGACTCCCTGGGCGCCCAGCTGCTGCCTCACACACGTAGCTTCCCTAGCGCTCTCCTCCCCAGCAGAGAAGTGTGCAGCTGGTTGGGGCCTGCCCCTGCGTGCCTGGGCTCCCGCCCACAGCCCCAGCTCAGGGCAAGCAGCCCCTGAGCCAAGACCTGCAGGAGGCGCAGAGCGCCCCCACCTGGAAGCCGAGTGAACAGCTGGCGGGGAGGCGAGCCTCCTCGAGGGAAGAAGAGGCAGCCCAGCCTCGTTTGGCTCAAGCCCTACTTGGCTGGAGCCGAGTGCGCCTCCAGGACGGCACAGCTCCAGCTCTGCTCAGAGGCCCGATCTGGCAGAGTTGCTGGCGCGAGGCTGCTCTGCCTTGGGCGAGCCTTGCCCAGACTTGCCTCGCTGCTAGGCTTCCTGCCCAGGAAGGAGCACGCTGCGCGAGGCTGTGAGTCGCCACTGGCGCCTTCCTGGCCTCAGCTCCGCTCCTGCCTTGCCTTTGCACCTAGGCCCCAGGCGTCCTTGGGGAGGGCTTAGGGGCCGGTGGCTTGCACACTGCCAAGGGCTCCAGCAGGAAGAGCTCTGTGCGAGGGAAGGGAAGGGCGAGTGCAGGGCTCCTCCAGCGGTTGCTTGGCCGCCCAGGCTCAGCGCCGGTCGTACTGCCCCAGGCTCCCAGGGCCCCTGGCTGGGGTCTGCAGCCCCGCACACCCGGAGGCTGACTCCCTGGGCGCCCAGCAGCTGCCTCACACACGTAGCTTCCCTAGCCCTCTCCTCCCCAGCAGAGACGTGTGCAGCTGGTTGGGGCCTCCCCCTGCGTGCCTGGGCTCCCGCGCAAAGCCCCAGCTCAGGGCAAGCAGCCCCTGAGCCAAGACCTGCAGGAGGCGCAGAGCGCCCCCAACTGGAAGCTGAGTGAACAGCTGGCGGGGAGGCAAGCCTCCTCGAGGGAAGAAGAGGCAGCCCAGCCTCGTTTGGATCAAGACCTACTTGGCTGGTGCCGAGTGCGCCTCCAGGACGGCAGAGCTCCAGCTCTGCTCAGAGGCCCGTTCTGGCAGAGTTGCTGGCGCGAGGCTGCTCTGCCCTGGGCGAGCCTTGCCCAGACTTGCCTCGCTGCTAGGCTTCCTGCCCAGGAAGGAGCAGGCTGCGCGAGGCTGGGAGACGCCACTGGCGCATTCCTTGCCTCAGCTCCGCTCCTGCCTTGCCTTTGCACCTAGGCCCCAGGCGTCCTTGGGGAGGGCTTAGAGGCCGGTGGCTTGCACACTGCCAAGGGCTCCAGCAGGAAGAGCTCTGTGCGAGGGAAAGGAAGGCCTGTGCAGGGCTCCTCCAGCGGTTGGTTGGCCGCCCAGGCTCAGCGCCGCACGGAGTGCACCAGGCTCCCAGGGCCCCTGGCTGGGGTCTGCAGCCCCGCACACCCGGAGGCTGACTCCCTAGGCGCCCAGAAGCTGCCTAACACTCGTAGCTTCCCTAGCGCTCTCCTCCCCAGCAGAGAAGTGTGCAGCTGGTTGGGGCCTGCCCCTGCGTGCCTGGGCTCCCGCGCACAGCCCCAGCTCAGGGCAAGCAGCCCCTGAGCCAAGACCTGCAGGAGGCGCAGAGCGCCCCCACCTGGAAGCCGAGTGAACAGCTGGCGGGGAGGCGAGCCTCCTCGAGGGAAGAAGAGGCAGCCCAGCCTCGTTTGGCTCAAGCCCTACTTGGCTGGAGCCGAGTGCGCCTCCAGGACGGCAGAGCTCCAGCTCTGCTCAGAAGCCCGTTCTGGCAGTTGCTGGCGCGAGGCTGCTCTGCCCTGGGCGAGCCTTGCCCAGACTTGCCTCGCTGCTAGGCTTCCTGCCCAGGAAGGAGCAGGCTGCGCGAGTCTGGGAGACGCCACTGGCGCCTTCCTGGCCTCAGCTCCGCTCCTGCCTTGCCTTTGCACCTAGGCCCCAGGCGTCCTTGGGGAGGGCTTAGGGGCCGGTGGCTTGCACAGTGCCAAGGGCTCCAGCAGGAAGAGCTCTGTGCGAGGGAAGGGAAGGGCCAGTGCAGGGCTCCTCCAGCGGTTGCTTGGCCGCCCAGGCTCAGCGCCGCACGGAGTGCCCCAGGCTCCCAGGGCCCCTGGCTGGGGTCTGCAGCCCCGCACACCCGGAGGCTGACTCCCTGGGCGCCCAGCAGCTGCCTCACACACGTAGCTTCCCTAGCGCTCTCCTCCCCAGCAGAGACGTGTGCAGCTGGTTGGGGCCTGCCCCTGCGTGCCTGGGCTCCTGCGCACAGCCCCAGCTCAGGGCAAGCAGCCCCTGAGCCAAGACCTGCAGGAGGCGCAGAGCGCCCCCACCTGGAAGCCGAGTGAACAGCTGGCGGGGAGGCGAGCCTCCTCGAGTGAAGAAGAGGCAGCCCAGCCTCGTTTGGCTGAAGCCTTACTTGGCTGGAGCCGAGTGCGCCTCCAGGACTCAGAGCTCCAGCTCTGCTCAGAGGCCCGTTCTGGCAGAGTTGCTGGCGCGAGGCTGCTCTGCCCTGGGCGAGCCTTGCCCAGACTTGCCTCGCTGCTAGGCTTCCTGCCCAGGAAGGAGCAGGCTGCGCGAGGCTGGGAGACGCCACTGGCGCCTTCCTGGCCTCAGCTCCGCTCCTGCCTTGCCTTTGCACCTAGGCCCCAGGCGTCCTTGGGGAGGGCTTAGGGGCCGGTGGCTTGCACACTGCCAAGGGCTCCAGCAGGAAGAGCTCTGTGCGAGGGAAGGGAAGGGCCAGTGTAGGGCTTCTCCAGCGGTTGCTTGGTCGCCCAGGTTCAGCGCCGCACGGAGTGCCCCAGGCTCCCAGGGCCCCTGGCTGGGGTCTGCAGCCCCGCACACCCGGAGGCTGACTACCTCGGCGCCCAGCAGCTGCCTCACACACGTAGCTTCCCTAGCACTCTCCTCCCCAGCAGAGACGTGTGCAGCTGGTTGGGGCCTGCCCCTGCGTGCCTGGGCTCCCGCGCACAGCCCCAGCTCAGGGCAAGCAGCCCCTGAGCCAAGACCTGCAGGAGGCGCAGAGCGCCCCCACCTGGAAGCCGAGTGAACAGCTGGCGGGGAGGCGAGCCTCCTCGAGTGAAGAAGAGGCAGCCCAGCCTCGTTTGGCTCAAGCCCTACTTGGCTGGAGCCGAGTGCGCCTCCAGGACGGCAGAGCTCCAGCTCTGCTCAGAGGCCCGTTCTGGCAGAGTTGCTGGCGCGAGGCTGCTCTGCCTTGGGCGAGCCTTGCCCAGACTTGCCTCGCTGCTAGGCTTCCTGGCCAGGAAGGAGCAGGCTGCGCGAGGCTGGGAGACGCCACTGGCGCCTTCCTGGCCTCAGCTCCGCTCCTGCCTTGCCTTTGCACCTAGGCCCCAGGCGTCCTTGGGGAGGGCTTAGGGGCCGGTGGCTTGCACAGTGCCAAGGGCTCCAGCAGGAAGAGCTCTGTGCGAGGGAAGGGAAGGGCCAGTGCAGGGCTTCTCCAGCGGTTGCTTGGCCGCCCAGGCTCAGCGCCGCACCGAGTGCACCAGGCTCCCAGGGCCCCTGGCTGGGGTCTGCAGCCCCACACACCCGGAGGCTGACTCCCTGGGCGCCCAGCAGCTGCCTCACACACGTAGCTTCCCTAGCGCTCTCCTCCCCAGCAGAGACGTGTGCAGCTGGTTGGGGCCTGCCCCTGCGTGCCTGGGCTCCCGCCCACAGCCCCAGCTCAGGGCAAGCAGCCCCTGAGCCAAGACCTGAAGGAGGCGCAGAGCGCCCCCACCTGGAAGCCGAGTGAACAGCTGGCGGGGAGGCGAGCCTCCTCGAGGGAAGAAGAGGCAGCCCAGCCTCGTTTGGCTCAAGCCCTACTTGGCTGGAGCCGAGTGCGCCTCCAGGACGGCAGAGCTCCAGGTCTGCTGAGAGGCCCGTTCTGGCAGAGTTGCTGGAGCGAGGCTGCTCTGCCCTGGGCGAGCCTTGCCCAGACTTGCCTCGCTGCTAGGCTTCCTGCCCAGGAAGGAGCAGGCTGGGCGAGGCTGGGAGACGCCACTGGCGCCTTCTTGGCCTCAGCTCCGCTCCTGCCTTGCCTTTGCACCTAGGCCCCAGGCGTCCTTGGGGAGGGCTTAGGGGCCGGTGGCTTGCACACTGCCAAGGGCTCCAGCAGGAAGAGCTCTGTGCGAGGGAAGGGAAGGGCCAGTGCAGGGCTCCTCCAGCGGTTGCTTGGCCACCCAGGCTCAGCGCCGCACGGAGTGCACCAGGCTGCCAGGGCCCCTGGCTGGGGTCTGCAGCCCCGCACACCCGGAGGCTGACTCCCTGGGCGCCCAGCAGCTGCCTCACACACGTAGCTTCCCTAGCGCTCTCCTCCCCAGCAGAGACGTGTGCAGCTGGTTGGGGCCTGCCCCTGCGTGCCTGGGCTCCCGCCCACAGCCCCAGCTCAGGGCAAGCAGCCCCTGAGCCAAGACCTGCAGGAGGCGCAGAGCGCCCCCACCTGGAAGCCGAGTGAACAGCTGGCGGGGAGGCGAGCCTCCTCGAGGGAAGAAGAGGCAGCCCAGCCTCGTTTGGCTCAAGCCCTACTTGGCTGGAGCCGAGTGCGCCTCCAGGACGGCACAGCGCCAGCTCTGCTCAGAGGCCCGTTCTGGCAGAGTTGCTGGCGCGAGGCTGCTCTGCCCTGGGCGAGCCTTGCCCAGACTTGCCTCGCTGCTAGGCTTCCTGCCCAGGAAGGAGCAGGCTGCGCGAGGCTGGGAGACGCCACTGGCGCCTTCCTGGCCTCAGCTCCGCTCCTGCCTTGCCTTTGCACCTAGGCCCCAGGCGTCCTTGGGGAGGGCTTAGGGGCCGGTGGCTTGCACACTGCCAAGGGCTCCAGCAGGAAGAGCTCTGTGCGAGGGAAGGGAAGTGCCAGTGCAGGGCTCCTCCAGCGGTTGCTTGGCCGCCCAGGCTCAGCGCCGCACGGAGTGCACCAGGCTCCCAGGGCCCCTGGCTGGGGTCTGCAGCCCCGCACACCCGGAGGCTGACTCCCTGGGCGCCCAGCAGCTGCCTCACACACGTAGCTTCCCTAGCGCTCTCCTCCCCAGCAGAGACGTGTGCAGCTGGTTGGGGCCTGCCCCTGCGTGCCTGGACTCCCGCCCACAGCCCCAGCTCAGGGCAAGCAGCCCCTGAGCCAAGACCTGCAGGAGGCGCAAAGCGCCCCCACCTGGAAGCCGAGTGAACAGCTGGCGGGGAGGCGAGCCTCCTCGAGGGAAGAAGAGGCAGCCCAGCCTCGTTTGGCTCAAGCCCTACTTGGCTGGAGCCGAGTGCGCCTCCAGGACGGCAGAGCTCCAGCTCTGCTCAGAGGCCCGTTCTGGCAGAGTTGCTGGCGCGAGGCTGCTCTGCCCTGGGCGAGCCTTGCCCAGACTTGCCTCGCTGCTAGGCTTCCTGCCCAGGAAGGAGCAGGCTGGGCGAGGCTGGGAGACGCCACTGGCGCCTTCCTGGCCTCAGCTCCGCTCCTGCCTTGCCTTTGCACCTAGGCCCCAGGCGTCCTTGGGGAGGGCTTAGGGGCCGGTGGCTTGCACACTGCCAAGGGCTCCAGCAGTAAGAGCTCTGTGCGAGGGAAGGGAAGGGCCAGTGCAGGGCTCCTCCAGCGGTTGCTTGGCCGCCCAGGCTCAGCGCCGCACGGAGTGCACCAGGCTGCCAGGGCCCCTGGCTGGGGTCTGCAGCCCCGCACACCCGGAGGCTGACTCCCTGGGCGCCCAGCAGCTGCCTCACACACGTAGCTTCCCTAGCGCTCTCCTCCCCAGCAGAGACGTGTGCAGCTGGTTGGGGCCTGCCCCTGCGTGCCTGGGCTCCCGCCCACAGCCCCAGCTCAGGGCAAGCAGCCCCTGAGCCAAGACCTGCAGGAGGCGCAGAGCGCCCCCACCTGGAAGCCGAGTGAACAGCTGGCGGGGAGGCGAGCCTCCTCGAGGGAAGAAGAGGCAGCCCAGCCTCGTTTGGCTCAAGCCCTACTTGGCTGGAGCCGAGTGCGCCTCCAGGACGGCAGAGCTCCAGCTCTGCTCAGAGGCCCGATCTGGCAGAGTTGCTGGCGCGAGGCTGCTCTGCCCTGGGCGAGCCTTGCCCAGACTTGCCTCGCTGCTAGGCTTCCTGCCCAGGAAGGAGCAGGCTGCGCGAGGCTGGGAGACGCCACTGGCGCCTTCCTGGCCTCAGCTCCGCTCCTGCCTTGCCTTTGCACCTAGGCCCCAGGCGTCCTTGGGGAGGGCTTAGGGGCCGGTGGCTTGCACACTGCCAAGGGCTCCAGCAGGAAGAGCTCTGTTCGAGGGAAGGGAAGGGCCAGTGCAGGGCTCCTCCAGCGGTTGCTTGGCCGCCCAGGCTCAGCGCCGCACGGAGTGCACCAGGCTCCCAGGGCCCCTGGCTGGGGTCTGCAGCCCCGCACACCCGGAGGCTGACTCCCTGGGCGCCCAGCAGCTGCCTCACACACGTAGCTTCCCTAGCGCTCTCCTCCCCAGCAGAGACGTGTGCAGCTGGTTGGGGCCTGCCCCTGCGTGCCTGGGCTCCCGCCCACAGCCCCAGCTCAGGGCAAGCAGCCCCTGAGCCAAGACCTGCAGGAGGCGCAGAGCGCCCCCACCTGGAAGCCGAGTGAACAGCTGGCGGGGAGGCGAGCCTCCTCGAGGGAAGAAGAGGCAGCCCAGCCTCGTTTGGCTCAAGCCCTACTTGGCTGGATCCGAGTGCGCCTCCAGGACGGCAGAGCTCCAGCTCTGCTCAGAGGCCCGATCTGGCAGAGTTGCTGGCGCGAGGCTGCTCTGCCTTGGGCGAGCCTTGCCCAGACTTGCCTCGCTGCTAGGCTTCCTGCCCAGGAAGGAGCACGCTGCGCGAGGCTGTGAGTCGCCACTGGCGCCTTCCTGGCCTCAGCTCCGCTCCTGCCTTGCCTTTGCACCTAGGCCCCAG
Source organism: Ovis canadensis (assembly GCF_042477335.2). Lineage (NCBI taxonomy): Eukaryota > Metazoa > Chordata > Mammalia > Artiodactyla > Bovidae > Ovis > Ovis canadensis. The sequence goes on from NC_091264.1 coordinate 496,359, forward strand.
GCGTCCTTGGGGAGGGCTTAGGGGCCGGTGGCTTGCACACTGCCAAGGGCTCCAGCAGGAAGAGCTCTGTGCGAGGGAAGGGAAGGGCCAGTGCAGGGCTCCTCCAGCGGTTGCTTGGCCGCCCAGGCTCAGCGCCGCACGGAGTGCACCAGGCTCCCAGGGCCCCTGGCTGGGGTCTGCAGCCCCGCACACCCGGAGGCTGACTCCCTGGGCGCCCAGCAGCTGCCTCACACACGTAGCTTCCCTAGCGTTCTCCTCCCCAGCAGAGACGTGTGCAGCTGGTTGGGGCCTGCCCCTGCGTGCCTGGGCTCCCGCCCACAGCCCCAGCTCAGGGCAAGCAGCCCCTGAGCCAAGACCTGCAGGAGGTGCAGAGCGCCCCCACCTGGAAGCCGAGTGAACAGCTGGCGGGGAGGCGAGCCTCCTCGAGGGAAGAAGAGGCAGCCCAGCCTCGTTTGGCTCAAGCCCTACTTGGCTGGAGCTGAGTGCGCCTCCAGGACGGCAGAGCTCCAGCTCTGCTCAGAGGCCCGATCTGGCAGAGTTGCTGGCGCGAGGCTGCTCTGCCCTGGGCGAGCCTTGCCCAGACTTGCCTCGCTGCTAGGCTTCCTGCCCAGGAAGGAGCAGGCTGCGCGAGGCTGGGAGACGCCACTGGCGCCTTCCTGGCCTCAGCTCCGCTCCTGCCTTGCCTTTGCACCTAGGCCCCAGGCGTCCTTGGGGAGGGCTTAGGGGCCGGTGGCTTGCACACTGCCAAGGACTCCAGCAGGAAGAGCTCTGTGCGAGGGAAGGGAAGGGCCAGTGCAGGGCTCCTCGAGCGGTTGCTTGGCGGCCCAGATTCAGCGCCGCACGGAGTGCACCAGGCTCCCAGGGCCCCTGGCTGGGGTCTGCAGCCCCGCACACCCGGAGGCTGACTCCCTGGGCGCCCAGCAGCTGCCTCACACACGTAGCTTCCCTTGCGCTCTCCTCCCCAGCAGAGACGTGTGCAGCTGGTTGGGGCCTGCCCCTGCGTGCCTGGGCTCCCGCCCACAGCCCCAGCTCAGGGCAAGCAGCCCCTGAGCCAAGACCTGAAGAAGGCTCAGAGCGCCCCCACCTGGAAGCCGAGTGAACAGCTGGCGGGGAGGCGAGCCTCCTCGAGGGAAGAAGAGGCAGCCCAGCCTCGTTTGGCTCAAGCCCTACTTGGCTGGAGCCGAGTGCGCCTCCAGGACGGCAGAGCTCCAGCTATGCTCAGAGGCCCGATCTGGCAGAGTTGCTGGCGCGAGGCTGCTCTGCCCTGGGCGACCGTTGCCCAGACTTGCCTCGCTGCTAGGCTTCCTGCCCAGGAAGGAGCAGGCTGCGCGAGGCTGGGAGATGCCACTGGCGCCTTCCTGGCCTCAGCTCCGCTCCTGCCTTGCCTTTGCACCTAGGCCCCAGGCGTCCTTGGGGAGGGCTTAGGGGCCGGTGGCTTGCACACTGCCAAGGGCTCCAGCAGGAAGAGCTCTGTGCGAGGGAAGGGAAGGGCCAGTGCAGGGCTCCTCCAGCGGTTGCTTGGCCGCCCAGGCTCAGCGCCGGACGGAGTGCACCAGGCTCCCAGGGCCCCTGGCTGGGGTCTGCAGCCCCGCACACCCGGAGGCTGACTCCCTGGGCGCCCAGCAGCTGCCTCACACACGTAGCTTCCCTAGCGCTCTCCTCCCCAGCAGAGACGTGTGCAGCTGGTTGGGGCCTGCCCCTGCGTGCCTGGGCTCCCGCCCACAGCCCCAGCTCAGGGTAAGCAGCCCCTGAGCCAAGACCTGCAGGAGGCGCAGAGCGCCCCCACCTGGAAGCCGAGTGAACAGCTGGCGGGGAGGCGAGCCTCCTCGAGGGAAGAAGAGGCAGCCCAGCCTCGTTTGGCTCAAGCCCTACTTGGCTGGAGCCGAGTGCGCCTCCAGGACGGCAGAGCTCCAGCTCTGCTCAGAGGCCCGTTCTGGCAGAGTTGCTGGCGCGAGGCTGCTCTGCCCTGGGCGAGCCTTGCCCAGACTTTCCTCGCTGCTAGGCTTCCTGCCCAGGAAGGAGCAGGCTGCGCGAGGCTGGGAGACGCCACTGGCGCCTTCCTGGCCTCAGCTCCGCTCCTGCGTTGCCTTTGCACCTAGGCCCCAGGCGTCCTTGGGGAGGGCTTAGGGGCCGGTGGCTTGCATACTGCCAAGGGCTCCAGCAGGAAGAGCTCTGTTCGAGGGAAGGGAAGGGCCAGTGCAGGGCTCCTCCAGCGGTTGCTTGGCAGCCCAGGCTCAGCGCCGCACGGAGTGCACCAGGCTCCCAGGGCCCCTGGCTGGGGTCTGCAGCCCCGCACACACGGAGGCTGACTCCCTGGGCGCCCAGCTGCTGCCTCACACACGTAGCTTCCCTAGCGCTCTCCTCCCCAGCAGAGACGTATGCAGCTGGTTGGGGCCTGCCCCTGCGTGCCTGGGCTCCCGCCCACAGCCCCAGCTCAGGGCAAGCAGCCCCTGAGCCAAGACCTGCAGGAGGCGCAGAGCGCCCCCACCTGGAAGCCGAGTGAACAGCTGGCGGGGAGGCGAGCCTCCTCGAGGGAAGAAGAGGCAGCCCAGCCTCGTTTGGCTCAAGCCCTACTTGGCTGGAGCCGAGTGCGCCTCCAGGACGGCAGAGCTCCAGCTCTGCTCAGAGGCCCGATCTGGCAGAGTTGCTGGCGCGAGGCTGCTCTGCCCTGGGCGAGCCTTGCCCAGACTTGCCTCGCTGCTAGGCTTCCTGCCCAGGAAGGAGCAGGCTGCGCGAGGCTGGGAGACGCCACTGGCGCCTTCCTGGCCTCAGCTCCGCTCCTGCCTTGCCTTTGCACCTAGGCCCCAGGCGTCCTTGGGGAGGGCTTAGGGGCCGGTGGCTTGCACACTGCCAAGGGCTCCAGCAGGAAGAGCTCTGTGCGAGGGAAGGGAAGGGCCAGTGCAGGGCTCCTCCAGCGGTTGCTTGGGCTCCCAGACTCAGCACCGCACGGAGTGCACAAGGCTCCCAGGGCCCCTGGCTGGGGTCTGCAGCCCCGCACACCCGGAGGCTGACTCCCTGGGCGCCCAGCAGCTGCCTCACACACGTAGCTTCCCTAGCGCTCTCGTCTCCAGCAGAGATGTGTGCAGCTGTTTGGGGCCTGCCCCTGCGTGCCTGGGCTCCCGCCCACAGCCCCAGCTCAGGGCAAGCAGCCCCTGAGCCAAGACCTGCAGGAGGCGCAGAGCGCCCCCACCTGGAAGCCGAGTGAACAGCTGGCGGGGAGGCGAGCCTCCTCGAGGGAAGAAGAGGCAGCCCAGCCTCGTTTGGCTCAAGCCCTACTTGGCTGGAGCCGTGTGCGCCTCCAGGACGGCAGAGCTCCAGCTCTGCTCAGAGGCCCGTTCTGGCAGAGTTGCTGGCGCGAGGCTGCTCTGCCCTGGGCGAGCCTTGCCCAGACTTGCCTCGCTGCTAGGCTTCCTGCCCAGGAAGGAGCAGGCTGCGCGAGGCTGGGAGACGCCACTGGCGCCTTCCTGGCCTCAGCTCCGCTCCTGCCTTGCCTTTGCACCTAGGCCCCAGGCGTCCTTGGGGAGGGCTTAGGGGCCGGTGGCTTGCACACTGCCAAGGGCTCCAGCAGGAAGAGCTCTGTGCGAGGGAAGGGAAGGGCCAGTGCAGGGCTCCTCCAGCGGTTGCTTGGCCGCCCAGACTCAGCGCCGCACGGAGTGCACCAGGCTCCCAGGGCCCCTGGCTGGGGTCTGCAGCCCCGCACACCCGGAGGCTGACTCCCTGGGCGCCCAGCAGCTGCCTCACACACGTAGCTTCCCTAGCGCTCTCGTCCCCAGCAGAGACGTGTGCAGCTGGTTGGGGCCTGCCCCTGCGTGCCTGGGCTCCCACCCACAGCCCCAGCTCAGGGCAAGCAGCCCCTGAGCCAAGACCTGCAGGAGGCGCAGAGCGCCCCCACCTGGAAGCCGAGTGAACAGCTGGCGGGGAGGCGAGCCTCCTCGAGGGAAGAGGAGGCAGCCCAGCCTCGTTTGGCTCAAGCCCTACTTGGCTGGAGCCGAGTGCGCCTCCAGGACGGCAGAGCTCCAGCTCTGCTGAGAGGCCCGTTCTGGCAGAGTTGCTGGCGCGAGGCTGCTCTGCCCTGGGCGAGCCTTGCCCAGACTTGCCTCGCTGCTAGGCTTCCTGCCCAGGAAGGAGCAGGCTGCGCGAGGCTGGGTGACGCCACTGGCGCCTTCCTGGCCTCAGCTCCGCTCCTTCCTTGCCTTTGCACCTAGGCCCCAGGCGTCCTTGGGGAGGGCTTAGGGGCCGGTGGCTTGCACACTGCCAAGGGCTCCAGCAGGAAGAGCTCTGTGCGAGGGAAGGGAAGGGCCAGTGCAGGGCTCCTCCAGCGGTTGCTTGGCAGCCCAGGCTCAGCGCCGCACGGAGTGCACCAGTCTCCCAGGGCCCCTGGCTGGGGTCTGCAGCCCCGCACACCCGGAGGCTGACTCCCTGGGCGCCCAGCTGCTGCCTCACACACGTAGCTTCCCTAGCGCTCTCCTCCCCAGCAGAGACGTGTGCAGCTGGTTGGGGCCTGCCCCTGCATGCCTGGGCTCCCGCCCACAGCCCCAGCTCAGGGCAAGCAGCCCCTGAGCCAAGACCTGCAGGAGGCGCAGAGCGCCCCCACCTGGAAGCCGAGTGAACAGCTGGAGGGGAGGCGAGCCTCCTCGAGGGAAGAAGAGGCAGCCCAGCCTCGTTTGGCTCAAGCCCTACTTGACTGGAGCCGAGTGCGCCTCCAGGACGGCACAGCTCCAGCTCTGCTCAGAGGCCCGATCAGGCAGAGTTGCTGGCGCGAGGCTGCTCTGCCTTGGGCGAGCCTTGCCCAGACTTGCCTCGCTGCTAGGCTTCCTGCCCAGGAAGGAGCACGCTGCGCGAGGCTGTGAGTCGCCACTGGCGCCTTCCTGGCCTCAGCTCCGCTCCTGCCTTGCCTTTGCACCTAGGCCCCAGGAGTCCCTGGGGAGGGCTTAGGGGCCGGTGGCTTGCACACTGCCAAGGGCTCCAGCAGTAAGAGCTCTGTGCGAGGGAAGGGAAGGGCCAGTGCAGGGCTCCTCCAGCGGTTGCTTGGCCGCCCAGACTCAGCGCCGCACGGAGTGCACCAGGCTCCCAGGGCCCCTGGCTGGGGTCTGCAGCCCCGCACACCCGGAGGCTGACTCCCTGGGCGCCCAGCAGCTGCCTCACACACGTAGCTTCCCTAGCGCTCTCGTCTCCAGCAGAGACGTGTGCAGCTGGTTGGGGCCTGCCCCTGCGTGCCTGGGCTCCCGCCCACAGCCCCAGCTCAGGGCAAGCAGCCCCTGAGCCAAGACCTGCAGGAGGCGCAGAGCGCCCCCACCTGGAAGCCGAGTGAACAGCTGGCGGGGAGGCGAGCCTCCTCGAGGGAAGAAGAGGCAGCCCAGCCTCGTTTGGCTCAAGCCCTACTTGGCTGGAGCCGAGTGCGCCTCCAGGACGGCAGAGCTCCAGCTCTGCTCAGAGGCCCGATCTGGCAGAGTTGCTGGCGCGAGGCTGCTCTGCCCTGGGCGAGCCTTGCCCAGACTTGCCTCGCTGCTAGGCTTCCTGCCCAGGAAGGAGCAGGCTGCGCGAGGCTGGGAGACGCCACTGGCGCCTTCCTGGCCTCAGCTCCGCTACTGCCTTGCCTTTGCACCTAGGCCCCAGGCGTCCTTGGGGAGGGCTTAGGGGCCGGTGGCTTGCACACTGCCAAGGGCTCCAGCAGGAAGAACTCTGTTCGAGGGAAGGGAAGGGCCAGTGCAGGGCTCCTCCAGCGGTTGCTTGGCCGCCCAGGCTCAGCGCCGCACGGAGTGCACCAGGCTCCCAGGGCCCCTGGCTGGGGTCTGCAGCCCCGCACACCCGGAGGCTGACTCCCTGGGCGCCCAGCAGCTGCCTCACACACGTAGCTTCCCTAGCGCTCTCCTCCCCAGCAGAGACGTGTGCAGCTGGTTGGGGCCTGCCCCTGCGTGCCTGGGCTCCCGCCCACAGCCCCAGCTCAGGGCAAGCAGCCCCTGAGCCAAGACCTGCAGGAGGCGCAGAGCGCCCCCACCTGGAAGCCGAGTGAACACCTGGCGGGGAGGCGAGCCTCCTCGAGGGAAGAAGAGGCAGCCCAGCCTCGTTTGGCTCAAGCCCTACTTGGCTGGAGACGAGTGCGCCTCCAGGACGGCACAGCTCCAGCTCTGCTCAGAGGCCCGTTCTGGCAGAGTTGCTGGCGCGAGGCTGCTCTGCCCTGGGCGAGCCTTGCCCAGACTTGCCTCGCTGCTAGGCTTCCTGCCCAGGAAGGAGCAGGCTGCGCGAGGCTGGGAGACGCCACTGGCGCCTTCCTGGCCTCAGCTCCGCTCCTTCCTTGCCTTTGCACCTAGGCCCCAGGCGTCCTTGGGGAGGGCTTAGGGGCCGGTGGCTTGCACACTGCCAAGGGCTCCAGCAGGAAGAGCTCTGTGCGAGGGAAGGGAAGGGCCAGTGCAGGGCTCCTCCAGCGGTTGCTTGGCCGCCCAGGCTCAGCGCCGCACGGAGTGCACCAGGCTCCCAGGGCCCCTGGCTGGGGTCTGCAGCCCCGCACACCCGGAGGCTGACTCCCTGGGCGCCCAGCTGCTGCCTCACACACGTAGCTTCCCTAGCGCTCTCCTCCCCAGCAGAGAAGTGTGCAGCTGGTTGGGGCCTGCCCCTGCGTGCCTGGGCTCCCGCCCACAGCCCCAGCTCAGGGCAAGCAGCCCCTGAGCCAAGACCTGCAGGAGGCGCAGAGCGCCCCCACCTGGAAGCCGAGTGAACAGCTGGCGGGTAGGCGAGCCTCCTCGAGGGAAGAAGAGGCAGCCCAGCCTCGTTTGGCTCAAGCCCTACTTGGCTGGAGCCGAGTGGCCTTCAGGACGGCACAGCTCCAGCTCTGCTCAGAGGCCCGATCTGGCAGAGTTGCTGGCGCGAGGCTGCTCTGCCTTGGGCGAGCCTTGCCCAGACTTGCCTCGCTGCTAGGCTTCCTGCCCAGGAAGGAGCACGCTGCGCGAGGCTGTGAGTCGCCACTGGCGCCTTCCTGGCCTCAGCTCCGCTCCTGCCTTGCCTTTGCACCTAGGCCCCAGGCGTCCTTGGGGAGGGCTTAGGGGCCGGTGGCTTGCACACTGCCAAGGGCTCCAGCAGGAAGAGCTCTGTGCGAGGGAAGGGAAGGGCCAGTGCAGGGCTCCTCCAGCGGTTGCTTGGCCGCCCAGACTCAGCGCCGCACGGAGTGCACCAGGCTCCCAGGGCCCCTGGCTGGGGTCTGCAGCCCCGCACACCCGGAGGCTGACTCCCTGGGCGCCCAGCAGCTGCCTCACACACGTAGCTTCCCTAGCGCTCTCGTCTCCAGCAGAGACGTGTGCAGCTGGTTGGGGCCTGCCCCTGCGTGCCTGGGCTCCCGCCCACAGCCCCAGCTCAGGGCAAGCAGCCCCTGAGCCAAGACCTGCAGGAGGCGCAGAACGCCCCCACCTGGAAGCCGAGTGAACAGCTGGCGGGGAGGCGAGCCTCCTCGAGGGAAGAAGAGGCAGCCCAGCCTCGTTTGGCTCAAGCCCTACTTGGCTGGAGCCGAGTGCGCCTCCAGGACGGTAGAGCTCCAGCTCTGCTCAGAGGCCCGACCTGGCAGAGTTGCTGGCGCGAGGCTGCTCTGCCCTGGGCGAGCCTTGCCCAGACTTGCCTCGCTGCTAGGCTTCCTGCCCAGGAAGGAGCAGGCTGCGCGAGGCTGGGAGATGCCACTGGCGCCTTCCTGGCCTCAGCTCCGCTCCTGCATTGCCTTTGCACCTAGGCCCCAGGCGTCCTTGGGTAGGGCTTAGGGGCCGGTGGCTTGCACACTGCCAAGGGCTCCAGCAGGAAGAGCTCTGTGCGAGGGAAGGGAAGGGCCAGTGCAGGGCTCCTCCAGCGGTTGCTTGGCCGCCCAGGCTCAGCTCCGCACGGAGTGCACCAGGCTCCCAGGGCCCCTGGCTGGGGTCTGCAGCCCCGCACACCCGGAGGCTGACTCCCTGGGCGCCCAGCTGCTGCCTCACACACGTAGCTTCCCTAGCGCTCTCCTCCCCAGCAGAGACGTGTGCAGCTGGTTGAGGCCTGCCCCTGCGTGCCTGGGCTCCCGCCCACAGCCCCAGCTCAGGGCAAGCAGCCCCTGAGCCAAGACCTGCAGGAGGCGCAGAGCGCCCCCACCTGGAAGCCGAGTGAACAGCTGGCGGGGAGGCGAGCCTCCTCGAGGGAAGAAGAGGCAGCCCAGCCTCGTTTGGCTCAAGCCCTACTTGGCTGGAGCCGAGTGCGCCTCCAGGACGGCAGAGCTCCAGCTCTGCTGAGAGGCCCGTTCTGGCAGAGTTGCTGGCGCGAGGCTGCTCTGCCCTGGGCGAGCCTTGCCCAGACTTGCCTCGCTGCTAGGCTTCCTGCCCAGGAAGGAGCAGGCTGCGCGAGGCTGGGAGACGCCACTGGCGCCTTCCTGGCCTCAGCTCCGCTCCTTCCTTGCCTTTGCACCTAGGCCCCAGGCGTCCTTGGGGAGGGCTTAGGGGCCGGTGGCTTGCACACTGCCAAGGGCTCCAGCAGGAAGAGCTCTGTGCGAGGGAAGGGAAGGGCCAGTGCAGGGCTCCTCCAGCGGTTGCTTGGCAGCCCAGGCTCAGCGCCGCATGGAGTGCACCAGTCTCCCAGGGCCCCTGGCTGGGGTCTGCAGCCCCGCACACCCGGAGGCTGACTCCCTGGGCGCCCAGCTGCTGCCTCACACACGTAGCTTCCCTAGCGCTCTCCTCCCCAGCAGAGACGTGTGCAGCTGGTTGGGGCCTGCCCCTGCGTGCCTGGGCTCCCGCCCACAGCCCCAGCTCAGGGCAAGCAGCCCCTGAGCCAAGACCTGCAGGAGGCGCAGAGCGCCCCCACCTGGAAGCCGAGTGAACAGCTGGAGGGGAGGCGAGCCTCCTCGAGGGAAGAAGAGGCAGCCCAGCCTCGTTTGGCTCAAGCCCTACTTGACTGGAGCCGAGTGCGCCTCCAGGACGGCACAGCTCCAGCTCTGCTCAGAGGCCCGATCAGGCAGAGTTGCTGGCGCGAGGCTGCTCTGCCTTGGGCGAGCCTTGCCCAGACTTGCCTCGCTGCTAGGCTTCCTGCCCAGGAAGGAGCACGCTGCGCGAGGCTGTGAGTCGCCACTGGCGCCTTCCTGGCCTCAGCTCCGCTCCTGCCTTGCCTTTGCACCTAGGCCCCAGGCGTCCTTGGGGAGGGCTTAGGGGCCGGTGGCTTGCACACTGCCAAGGGCTCCAGCAGGAAGAGCTCTGTGCGAGGGAAGGGAAGGGCCAGTGCAGGGCTCCTCCAGCGGTTGCTTGGCCGCCCAGACTCAGCGCCGCACGGAGTGCACCAGGCTCCCAGGGCCCCTGGCTGGGGTCTGCAGCCCCGCACACCCGGAGGCTGACTCCCTGGGCGCCCAGCAGCTGCCTCACACACGTAGCTTCCCTAGCGCTCTCGTCTCCAGCAGAGACGTGTGCAGCTGGTTGGGGCCTGCCCCTGCGTGCCTGGGCTCCCGCCCACAGCCCCAGCTCAGGGCAAGCAGCCCCTGAGCCAAGACCTGCAGGAGGCGCAGAGCGCCCCCACCTGGAAGCCGAGTGAACAGCTGGCGGGGAGGCGAGCCTCCTCGAGGGAAGAAGAGGCAGCCCAGCCTCGTTTGGCTCAAGCCCTACTTGGCTGGAGCCGAGTGCGCCTCCAGGACGGCAGAGCTCCAGCTCTGCTCAGAGGCCCGATCTGGCAGAGTTGCTGGCGCGAGGCTGCTCTGCCCTGGGCGAGCCTTGCCCAGACTTGCCTCGCTGCTAGGCTTCCTGCCCAGGAAGGAGCAGGCTGCGCGAGGCTGGGAGACGCCACTGGCGCCTTCCTGGCCTCAGCTCCGCTACTGCCTTGCCTTTGCACCTAGGCCCCAGGCGTCCTTGGGGAGGGCTTAGGGGCCGGTGGCTTGCACACTGCCAAGGGCTCCAGCAGGAAGAACTCTGTTCGAGGGAAGGGAAGGGCCAGTGCAGGGCTCCTCCAGCGGTTGCTTGGCCGCCCAGGCTCAGCGCCGCACGGAGTGCACCAGGCTCCCAGGGCCCCTGGCTGGGGTCTGCAGCCCCGCACACCCGGAGGCTGACTCCCTGGGCGCCCAGCTGCTGCCTCACACACGTAGCTTCCCTAGCGCTCTCCTCCCCAGCAGAGAAGTGTGCAGCTGGTTGGGGCCTGCCCCTGCGTGCCTGGGCTCCCGCCCACAGCCCCAGCTCAGGGCAAGCAGCCCCTGAGCCAAGACCTGCAGGAGGCGCAGAGCGCCCCCACCTGGAAGCCGAGTGAACAGCTGGCGGGGAGGCGAGCCTCCTCGAGGGAAGAAGAGGCAGCCCAGCCTCGTTTGGCTCAAGCCCTACTTGGCTGGAGCCGAGTGCGCCTCCAGGACGGCACAGCTCCAGCTCTGCTCAGAGGCCCGATCTGGCAGAGTTGCTGGCGCGAGGCTGCTCTGCCTTGGGCGAGCCTTGCCCAGACTTGCCTCGCTGCTAGGCTTCCTGCCCAGGAAGGAGCACGCTGCGCGAGGCTGTGAGTCGCCACTGGCGCCTTCCTGGCCTCAGCTCCGCTCCTGCCTTGCCTTTGCACCTAGGCCCCAGGCGTCCTTGGGGAGGGCTTAGGGGCCGGTGGCTTGCACACTGCCAAGGGCTCCAGCAGGAAGAGCTCTGTGCGAGGGAAGGGAAGGGCCAGTGCAGGGCTCCTCCAGCGGTTGCTTGGCCGCCCAGGCTCAGCGCCGGTCGTACTGCCCCAGGCTCCCAGGGCCCCTGGCTGGGGTCTGCAGCCCCGCACACCCGGAGGCTGACTCCCTGGGCGCCCAGCAGCTGCCTCACACACGTAGCTTCCCTAGCCCTCTCCTCCCCAGCAGAGACGTGTGCAGCTGGTTGGGGCCTCCCCCTGCGTGCCTGGGCTCCCGCGCAAAGCCCCAGCTCAGGGCAAGCAGCCCCTGAGCCAAGACCTGCAGGAGGCGCAGAGCGCCCCCAACTGGAAGCTGAGTGAACAGCTGGCGGGGAGGCAAGCCTCCTCGAGGGAAGAAGAGGCAGCCCAGCCTCGTTTGGATCAAGACCTACTTGGCTGGTGCCGAGTGCGCCTCCAGGACGGCAGAGCTCCAGCTCTGCTCAGAGGCCCGTTCTGGCAGAGTTGCTGGCGCGAGGCTGCTCTGCCCTGGGCGAGCCTTGCCCAGACTTGCCTCGCTGCTAGGCTTCCTGCCCAGGAAGGAGCAGGCTGCGCGAGGCTGGGAGACGCCACTGGCGCATTCCTTGCCTCAGCTCCGCTCCTGCCTTGCCTTTGCACCTAGGCCCCAGGCGTCCTTGGGGAGGGCTTAGAGGCCGGTGGCTTGCACACTGCCAAGGGCTCCAGCAGGAAGAGCTCTGTGCGAGGGAAAGGAAGGCCTGTGCAGGGCTCCTCCAGCGGTTGGTTGGCCGCCCAGGCTCAGCGCCGCACGGAGTGCACCAGGCTCCCAGGGCCCCTGGCTGGGGTCTGCAGCCCCGCACACCCGGAGGCTGACTCCCTAGGCGCCCAGAAGCTGCCTAACACTCGTAGCTTCCCTAGCGCTCTCCTCCCCAGCAGAGAAGTGTGCAGCTGGTTGGGGCCTGCCCCTGCGTGCCTGGGCTCCCGCGCACAGCCCCAGCTCAGGGCAAGCAGCCCCTGAGCCAAGACCTGCAGGAGGCGCAGAGCGCCCCCACCTGGAAGCCGAGTGAACAGCTGGCGGGGAGGCGAGCCTCCTCGAGGGAAGAAGAGGCAGCCCAGCCTCGTTTGGCTCAAGCCCTACTTGGCTGGAGCCGAGTGCGCCTCCAGGACGGCAGAGCTCCAGCTCTGCTCAGAAGCCCGTTCTGGCAGTTGCTGGCGCGAGGCTGCTCTGCCCTGGGCGAGCCTTGCCCAGACTTGCCTCGCTGCTAGGCTTCCTGCCCAGGAAGGAGCAGGCTGCGCGAGTCTGGGAGACGCCACTGGCGCCTTCCTGGCCTCAGCTCCGCTCCTGCCTTGCCTTTGCACCTAGGCCCCAGGCGTCCTTGGGGAGGGCTTAGGGGCCGGTGGCTTGCACAGTGCCAAGGGCTCCAGCAGGAAGAGCTCTGTGCGAGGGAAGGGAAGGGCCAGTGCAGGGCTCCTCCAGCGGTTGCTTGGCCGCCCAGGCTCAGCGCCGCACGGAGTGCCCCAGGCTCCCAGGGCCCCTGGCTGGGGTCTGCAGCCCCGCACACCCGGAGGCTGACTCCCTGGGCGCCCAGCAGCTGCCTCACACACGTAGCTTCCCTAGCGCTCTCCTCCCCAGCAGAGACGTGTGCAGCTGGTTGGGGCCTGCCCCTGCGTGCCTGGGCTCCTGCGCACAGCCCCAGCTCAGGGCAAGCAGCCCCTGAGCCAAGACCTGCAGGAGGCGCAGAGCGCCCCCACCTGGAAGCCGAGTGAACAGCTGGCGGGGAGGCGAGCCTCCTCGAGTGAAGAAGAGGCAGCCCAGCCTCGTTTGGCTGAAGCCTTACTTGGCTGGAGCCGAGTGCGCCTCCAGGACTCAGAGCTCCAGCTCTGCTCAGAGGCCCGTTCTGGCAGAGTTGCTGGCGCGAGGCTGCTCTGCCCTGGGCGAGCCTTGCCCAGACTTGCCTCGCTGCTAGGCTTCCTGCCCAGGAAGGAGCAGGCTGCGCGAGGCTGGGAGACGCCACTGGCGCCTTCCTGGCCTCAGCTCCGCTCCTGCCTTGCCTTTGCACCTAGGCCCCAGGCGTCCTTGGGGAGGGCTTAGGGGCCGGTGGCTTGCACACTGCCAAGGGCTCCAGCAGGAAGAGCTCTGTGCGAGGGAAGGGAAGGGCCAGTGTAGGGCTTCTCCAGCGGTTGCTTGGTCGCCCAGGTTCAGCGCCGCACGGAGTGCCCCAGGCTCCCAGGGCCCCTGGCTGGGGTCTGCAGCCCCGCACACCCGGAGGCTGACTACCTCGGCGCCCAGCAGCTGCCTCACACACGTAGCTTCCCTAGCACTCTCCTCCCCAGCAGAGACGTGTGCAGCTGGTTGGGGCCTGCCCCTGCGTGCCTGGGCTCCCGCGCACAGCCCCAGCTCAGGGCAAGCAGCCCCTGAGCCAAGACCTGCAGGAGGCGCAGAGCGCCCCCACCTGGAAGCCGAGTGAACAGCTGGCGGGGAGGCGAGCCTCCTCGAGTGAAGAAGAGGCAGCCCAGCCTCGTTTGGCTCAAGCCCTACTTGGCTGGAGCCGAGTGCGCCTCCAGGACGGCAGAGCTCCAGCTCTGCTCAGAGGCCCGTTCTGGCAGAGTTGCTGGCGCGAGGCTGCTCTGCCTTGGGCGAGCCTTGCCCAGACTTGCCTCGCTGCTAGGCTTCCTGGCCAGGAAGGAGCAGGCTGCGCGAGGCTGGGAGACGCCACTGGCGCCTTCCTGGCCTCAGCTCCGCTCCTGCCTTGCCTTTGCACCTAGGCCCCAGGCGTCCTTGGGGAGGGCTTAGGGGCCGGTGGCTTGCACAGTGCCAAGGGCTCCAGCAGGAAGAGCTCTGTGCGAGGGAAGGGAAGGGCCAGTGCAGGGCTTCTCCAGCGGTTGCTTGGCCGCCCAGGCTCAGCGCCGCACCGAGTGCACCAGGCTCCCAGGGCCCCTGGCTGGGGTCTGCAGCCCCACACACCCGGAGGCTGACTCCCTGGGCGCCCAGCAGCTGCCTCACACACGTAGCTTCCCTAGCGCTCTCCTCCCCAGCAGAGACGTGTGCAGCTGGTTGGGGCCTGCCCCTGCGTGCCTGGGCTCCCGCCCACAGCCCCAGCTCAGGGCAAGCAGCCCCTGAGCCAAGACCTGCAGGAGGCGCAGAGCGCCCCCACCTGGAAGCCGAGTGAACAGCTGGCGGAGAGGCGAGCTTCCTCGAGGGAAGAAGAGGCAGCCCAGCCTCGTTTGGCTCAAGCCCTAATTGGCTGGAGCTGAGTGCGCCTCTTGGACGGCAGAGCTCCAGCTCTGCTCAGAGGCCCGTTCTGGCAGAGTTGCTGGCGCGATGCTGCTCTGCCCTGGGCGAGCCTTGCCCAGACTTGCCACACTGCTAGGCTTCCTGCCCAGGAAAGAGCAGGCTGCGCGAGGCTGGGAGACGCCACTGGCGCCTTCCTGGCCTCAGCTCCGCTCCTGCCTTGCCTTTGCACCTAGGCCCCAGGCGTCCTTGGGGAGGGCTTAGGGGCCGGTGGCTTGCACACTGCCAAGGGTTCCAGCAGGAAGAGCTCTCTGCGAGGGAAGGGAAGGGCCAGTGCAGGGCTCCTCCAGCGGTTGCTTGGCCGCCCAGGCTCAGCGCCGCACGGAGTGCACCAGGCTCCCAGGGCCCCTGGCTGGGGTCTGCAGCCCCGCACACCCGGAGGCTGACTCCCTGGGCGCCCAGCAGCTGCCTCACACACGTAGCTTCCCTAGCGCTCTCCTAGCCAGCAGAGACGTGTGCAGCTGGTTGGGGCCTGCCCCTGCGTGCCTGGGCTCCTGCGCACAGCACCAGCTCAGGGCAAGCATCCCCTGAGCCAAGACCTGCAGGAGGCGAAGAGCGCCCCCAACTGGAAGCTGAGTGAACATCTGGCGGGGAGGCGAGCCTCCTCGAGGGAAGAAGAGGCAGCCCAGCCTCGTTTGGCTCAAGCCCTACTTGGCTGGAGCCGAGTGCGCCTCCAGGACGGCAGAGCTCCAGCTCTGCTCAGAGGCCCGTTCTGGCAGAGTTGCTGGCGCGAGGCTGCTCTGCCCTGGGCGAGCCTTGCCCAGACTTGCCTCGCTGCTAGGCTTCCTGGCCAGGAAGGAGCAGGCTGCGCGAGGCTGGGAGACGCCACTGGCGCCTTCCTGGCCTCAGCTCCGCTCCTGCCTTGCCTTTGCACCTAGGCCCCAGGCGTCCTTGGGGAGGGCTTAGGGGCCGGTGGCTTGCACACTGCCAAGGGCTCCAGCAGGAAGAGCTCTGTGCGAGGGAAGGTAAAGGCCAGTGCAGGGCTCCTCCAGCGGTTGCTTGGCCGCCCAGGCTCAGCGCCGCACGGAGTGCTCCAGGCTCCCAGGACCCCTGGCTGGGGTCTGCAGCCCCGCACACCCGGAGGCTGACTCCCTGGCGCCCAGCAGCTGCCTCACACACGTAGCTTCCCTAGCGCTCTCCTCCCCAGCAGAGACGTGTGCAGCTGGTTGGGGCCTGCCCCTGCGTGCCTGGGCTCCCGCGCACAGCCCCAGCTCAGGGCAAGCAGCCCCTGAGCCAAGACCTGCAGGAGGCGCAGAGCGCCCCCACCTGGAAGCCGAGTGAACAGCTGGCGGGGAGGCGAGCCTCCTCGAGGGAAGAAGAGGCAGCCCAGCCTCGTTTGGCTCAAGCCCTACTTGGCTGGAGCCGAGTGCGCCTCCAGGACGGCAGAGCTCCAGCTCTGCTCAGAAGCCCGTTCTGGCAGTTGCTGGCGCGAGGCTGCTCTGCCCTGGGCGAGCCTTGCCCAGACTTGCCTCGCTGCTAGGCTTCCTGCCCAGGAAGGAGCAGGCTGCGCGAGGCTGGGAGACGCCACTGGCGCCTTCCTGGCCTCAGCTCCGCTCCTGCCTTGCCTTTGCACCTAGGCCCCAGGCGTCCTTGGGGAGGGCTTAGGGGCCGGTGGCTTGCACACTGCCAAGGGCTCCAGCAGGAAGAGCTCTGTGCGAGGGAAGGGAAGGGCCAGTGCAGGGCTCCTCCAGCGGTTGCTTGGCCGCCCAGGCTCAGCGCCGCACGGAGTGCCCCAGGCTCCCAGGGCCCCTGGCTGGGGTCTGCAGCCCCGCACACCCGGAGGCTGACTCCCTGGGCGCCCAGCAGCTGCCTCACACACGTAGCTTCCCTAGCGCTCTCCTCCCCAGCAGAGACGTGTGCAGCTGGTTGGGGCCTGCCCCTGCGTGCCTGGGCTCCTGCGCACAGCCCCAGCTCAGGGCAAGCAGCCCCTGAGCCAAGACCTGCAGGAGGCGCAGAGCGCCCCCACCTGGAAGCCGAGTGAACAGCTGGCGGGGAGGCGAGCCTCCTCGAGTGAAGAAGAGGCAGCCCAGCCTCGTTTGGCTGAAGCCTTACTTGGCTGGAGCCGAGTGCGCCTCCAGGACTCAGAGCTCCAGCTCTGCTCAGAGGCCCGTTCTGGCAGAGTTGCTGGCGCGAGGCTGCTCTGCCCTGGGCGAGCCTTGCCCAGACTTGCCTCGCTGCTAGGCTTCCTGCCCAGGAAGGAGCAGGCTGCGCGAGGCTGGGAGACGCCACTGGCGCCTTCCTGGCCTCAGCTCCGCTCCTGCCTTGCCTTTGCACCTAGGCCCCAGGCGTCCTTGGGGAGGGCTTAGGGGCCGGTGGCTTGCACACTGCCAAGGGCTCCAGCAGGAAGAGCTCTGTGCGAGGGAAGGGAAGGGCCAGTGTAGGGCTCCTCCAGCGGTTGCTTGGTCGCCCAGGTTCAGCGCCGCACGGAGTGCCCCAGGCTCCCAGGGCCCCTGGCTGGGGTCTGCAGCCCCGCACACCCGGAGGCTGACTACCTCGGCGCCCAGCAGCTGCCTCACACACGTAGCTTCCTTAGCACTCTCCTCCCCAGCAGAGACGTGTGCAGCTGGTTGGGGCCTGCCCCTGCGTGCCTGGGCTCCCGCGCACAGCCCCAGCTCAGGGCAAGCAGCCCCTGAGCCAAGACCTGCAGGAGGCGCAGAGCGCCCCCACCTGGAAGCCGAGTGAACAGCTGGCGGGGAGGCGAGCCTCCTCGAGTGAAGAAGAGGCAGCCCAGCCTCGTTTGGCTCAAGCCCTACTTGGCTGGAGCCGAGTGCGCCTCCAGGACGGCAGAGCTCCAGCTCTGCTCAGAGGCCCGTTCTGGCAGAGTTGCTGGCGCGAGGCTGCTCTGCCTTGGGCGAGCCTTGCCCAGACTTGCCTCGCTCCTAGGCTTCCTGCCCAGGAAGGAGCAGGCTGCGCGAGGCTGGGAGACGCCACTGGCGCCTTCCTGGCCTCAGCTCCGCTCCTGCCTTGCCTTTGCACCTAGGCCCCAGGCGTCCTTGGGGAGGGCTTAGGGGCCGGTGGCTTGCACACTGCCAAGGGCTCCAGCAGGAAGAGCTCTGTGCGAGGGAAGGGAAGGGCCAGTGCAGGGCTTCTCCAGCGGTTGCTTGGCCGCCCAGGCTCAGCGCCGCACCGAGTGCACCAGGCTCCCAGGGCCCCTGGCTGGGGTCTGCAGCCCCGCACACCCGGAGGCTGACTCCCTGGGCGCCCAGCAGCTGCCTCACACACGTAGCTTCCCTAGCGCTCTCCTCCCCAGCAGAGACGTGTGCAGCTGGTTGGGGCCTGCCCCTGCGTGCCTGGGCTCCCGCCCACAGCCCCAGCTCAGGGCAAGCAGCCCCTGAGCCAAGACCTGCAGGAGGCGCAGAGCGCCCCCACCTGGAAGCCGAGTGAACAGCTGGCGGGGAGGCGAGCTTCCTCGAGGGAAGAAGAGGCAGCCCAGCCTCGTTTGGCTCAAGCCCTAATTGGCTGGAGCTGAGTGCGCCTCCAGGACGGCAGAGCTCCAGCTCTGCTCAGAGGCCCGTTCTGGCAGAGTTGCTGGCGCGAGGCTGCTCTGCCCTGGGCGAGCCTTGCCCAGACTTGCCTCGCTGCTAGGCTTCCTGCCCAGGAAGGAGCAGGCTGCGCGAGGCTGGGAGACGCCACTGGCGCCTTCCTGGCCTCAGCTCCGCTCCTGCCTTGCCGTTGCACCTAGGCCCCAGGCGTCCTTGGGGAGGGCTTAGGGGCCGGTGGCTTGCACACTGCCAAGGGCTCCAGCAGGAAGAGCTCTGTGCGAGGGAAGGGAAGGGCCAGTGCAGGGCTCCTCCAGCAGTTGCTTGGCCGCCCAGGCTCAGCGCCGCACGGAGTGCACCAGGCTCCCAGGGCCCCTGGTTGGGGTCTGCAGCCCCGCACACCCGGAGGCTGACTCCCTGGGCGCCCAGCATCTGCCTCACACACGTAGCTTCCCTAGCGCTCTCCTCCCCAGCAGAGACGTGTGCAGCTGGTTCGGGCCTCCCCCTGCGTGCCTGGGCTCCCGCGCACAGCCCCAGCTCAGGGCAAGCAGCCCCTGAGCCAAGACCTGCAGGAGGCGCAGAGCGCCCCCACCTGGAAGCCGAGTGAACAACTGGCGGGGAGGCGAGCCTCCTTGAGGGAAGAAGAGGCAGCCCAGACTCGTTTGGCTCAAGCCCTACTTGGCTGGAGCCGAGTGCGCCTCTTGGACGGCAGAGCTCCAGCTCTGCTCAGAGGCCCGTTCTGGCAGAGTTGCTGGCGCGATGCTGCTCTGCCCTGGGCGAGCCTTGCCCAGACTTGCCACACTGCTAGGCTTCCTGCCCAGGAAAGAGCAGGCTGCGCGAGGCTGGGAGACGCCACTGGCGCCTTCCTGGCCTCAGCTCCGCTCCTGCCTTGCCTTTGCACCTAGGCCCCAGGCGTCCTTGGGGAGGGCTTAGGGGCCGGTGGCTTGCACACTGCCAAGGGTTCCAGCAGGAAGAGCTCTCTGCGAGGGAAGGGAAGGGCCAGTGCAGGGCTCCTCCAGCGGTTGCTTGGCCGCCCAGGCTCAGCGCCGCACGGAGTGCCCCAGGCTCCCAGGGCCCCTGGCTGGGGTCTGCAGCCCCGCACACCCGGAGGCTGACTCCCTGGGCGCCCAGCAGCTGCCTCACACACGTAGCTTCCCTAGTGCTCTCCTCCCCAGCAGAGACGTGTGCAGCTGGTTGGGGCCTGCCCCTGCGTGCCTGGGCTCCCGCGCACAGCCCCAGCTCAGGGCAAGCAGCCCCTGAGCCAAGACCTGCAGGAGGCGCAGAGCGCCCCCACCTGGAAGCCGAGTGAACAGCTGGCGGGGAGGCGAGCCTCCTCGAGGGAAGAAGAGGCAGCCCAGCCTCGTTTGGCTCAAGCCCTACTTGGCTGGAGCCGAGTGCGCCTCCAGGACGGCAGAGCTCCAGCTCTGCTCAGAGGCCCGATCTGGCAGAGTTGCTGGCGCGAGGCTGCTCTGCCCTGGGCGAGCCTTGCCCAGACTTGCCTCGCTGCTAGGCTTCCTGCCCAGGAAGGAGCAGGCTGCGCGAGGCTGGGAGACGCCACTGGCGCCTTCCTGGCCTCAGCTCCGCTCCTGCCTTGCCTTTGCACTTAGGCCTCAGGCGTCCTTGGGGAGGGCTTAGGGGCCGGTGGCTTGCACACTGCCAAGGGCTCCAGCAGGAAGAGCTCTGTGTGAGGGAAGGGAAGGGCCAGTGCAGGGCTCCTTCAGCGGTTGCTTGGCCGCCCAGGCTCAGCGCCGCAAGGAGTGCACCAGGCTCCCAGGGCCCCTGGCTGGGGTCTGCAGCCCCGCACACCTGGAGGCTGACTCCCTGGGCGCCCAGCAGCTGCCTCACACACGTAGCTTCCCTAGCGCTCTCCTCCCCAGCAGAGACGTGTGCAGCTGGTTGGGGCCTGCCCCTGCGTGCCTGGGCTCCTGCGCACAGCCCCAGCTCAGGGCAAGCAGCCCCTGAGCCAAGACCTGCAGGAGGCGCAGAGCGCCCCCACCTGGAAGCCGAGTGAACAGCTGGCGGGGAGGCGAGCCTCCTCGAGTGAAGAAGAGGCAGCCCAGCCTCGTTTGGCTGAAGCCTTACTTGGCTGGAGCCGAGTGCGCCTCCAGGACTCAGAGCTCCAGCTCTGCTCAGAGGCCCGTTCTGGCAGAGTTGCTGGCGCGAGGCTGCTCTGCCCTGGGCGAGCCTTGCCCAGACTTGCCTCGCTGCTAGGCTTCCTGCCCAGGAAGGAGCAGGCTGCGCGAGGCTGGGAGACGCCACTGGCGCCTTCCTGGCCTCAGCTCCGCTCCTGCCTTGCCTTTGCACCTAGGCCCCAGGCGTCCTTGGGGAGGGCTTAGGGGCCGGTGGCTTGCACACTGCCAAGGGCTCCAGCAGGAAGAGCTCTGTGCGAGGGAAGGGAAGGGCCAGTGTAGGGCTCCTCCAGCGGTTGCTTGGTCGCCCAGGTTCAGCGCCGCACGGAGTGCCCCAGGCTCCCAGGGCCCCTGGCTGGGGTCTGCAGCCCCGCACACCCGGAGGCTGACTACCTCGGCGCCCAGCAGCTGCCTCACACACGTAGCTTCCTTAGCACTCTCCTCCCCAGCAGAGACGTGTGCAGCTGGTTGGGGCCTGCCCCTGCGTGCCTGGGCTCCCGCGCACAGCCCCAGCTCAGGGCAAGCAGCCCCTGAGCCAAGACCTGCAGGAGGCGCAGAGCGCCCCCACCTGGAAGCCGAGTGAACAGCTGGCGGGGAGGCGAGCCTCCTCGAGTGAAGAAGAGGCAGCCCAGCCTCGTTTGGCTCAAGCCCTACTTGGCTGGAGCCGAGTGCGCCTCCAGGACGGCAGAGCTCCAGCTCTGCTCAGAGGCCCGTTCTGGCAGAGTTGCTGGCGCGAGGCTGCTCTGCCTTGGGCGAGCCTTGCCCAGACTTGCCTCGCTCCTAGGCTTCCTGCCCAGGAAGGAGCAGGCTGCGCGAGGCTGGGAGACGCCACTGGCGCCTTCCTGGCCTCAGCTCCGCTCCTGCCTTGCCTTTGCACCTAGGCCCCAGGCGTCCTTGGGGAGGGCTTAGGGGCCGGTGGCTTGCACACTGCCAAGGGCTCCAGCAGGAAGAGCTCTGTGCGAGGGAAGGGAAGGGCCAGTGCAGGGCTTCTCCAGCGGTTGCTTGGCCGCCCAGGCTCAGCGCCGCACCGAGTGCACCAGGCTCCCAGGGCCCCTGGCTGGGGTCTGCAGCCCCGCACACCCGGAGGCTGACTCCCTGGGCGCCCAGCAGCTGCCTCACACACGTAGCTTCCCTAGCGCTCTCCTCCCCAGCAGAGACGTGTGCAGCTGGTTGGGGCCTGCCCCTGCGTGCCTGGGCTCCCGCCCACAGCCCCAGCTCAGGGCAAGCAGCCCCTGAGCCAAGACCTGCAGGAGGCGCAGAGCGCCCCCACCTGGAAGCCGAGTGAACAGCTGGCGGGGAGGCGAGCTTCCTCGAGGGAAGAAGAGGCAGCCCAGCCTCGTTTGGCTCAAGCCCTAATTGGCTGGAGCTGAGTGCGCCTCCAGGACGGCAGAGCTCCAGCTCTGCTCAGAGGCCCGTTCTGGCAGAGTTGCTGGCGCGAGGCTGCTCTGCCCTGGGCGAGCCTTGCCCAGACTTGCCTCGCTGCTAGGCTTCCTGCCCAGGAAGGAGCAGGCTGCGCGAGGCTGGGAGACGCCACTGGCGCCTTCCTGGCCTCAGCTCCGCTCCTGCCTTGCCGTTGCACCTAGGCCCCAGGCGTCCTTGGGGAGGGCTTAGGGGCCGGTGGCTTGCACACTGCCAAGGGCTCCAGCAGGAAGAGCTCTGTGCGAGGGAAGGGAAGGGCCAGTGCAGGGCTCCTCCAGCAGTTGCTTGGCCGCCCAGGCTCAGCGCCGCACGGAGTGCACCAGGCTCCCAGGGCCCCTGGTTGGGGTCTGCAGCCCCGCACACCCGGAGGCTGACTCCCTGGGCGCCCAGCATCTGCCTCACACACGTAGCTTCCCTAGCGCTCTCCTCCCCAGCAGAGACGTGTGCAGCTGGTTCGGGCCTCCCCCTGCGTGCCTGGGCTCCCGCGCACAGCCCCAGCTCAGGGCAAGCAGCCCCTGAGCCAAGACCTGCAGGAGGCGCAGAGCGCCCCCACCTGGAAGCCGAGTGAACAACTGGCGGGGAGGCGAGCCTCCTTGAGGGAAGAAGAGGCAGCCCAGACTCGTTTGGCTCAAGCCCTACTTGGCTGGAGCCGAGTGCGCCTCTTGGACGGCAGAGCTCCAGCTCTGCTCAGAGGCCCGTTCTGGCAGAGTTGCTGGCGCGATGCTGCTCTGCCCTGGGCGAGCCTTGCCCAGACTTGCCACACTGCTAGGCTTCCTGCCCAGGAAAGAGCAGGCTGCGCGAGGCTGGGAGACGCCACTGGCGCCTTCCTGGCCTCAGCTCCGCTCCTGCCTTGCCTTTGCACCTAGGCCCCAGGCGTCCTTGGGGAGGGCTTAGGGGCCGGTGGCTTGCACACTGCCAAGGGTTCCAGCAGGAAGAGCTCTCTGCGAGGGAAGGGAAGGGCCAGTGCAGGGCTCCTCCAGCGGTTGCTTGGCCGCCCAGGCTCAGCGCCGCACGGAGTGCCCCAGGCTCCCAGGGCCCCTGGCTGGGGTCTGCAGCCCCGCACACCCGGAGGCTGACTCCCTGGGCGCCCAGCAGCTGCCTCACACACGTAGCTTCCCTAGTGCTCTCCTCCCCAGCAGAGACGTGTGCAGCTGGTTGGGGCCTGCCCCTGCGTGCCTGGGCTCCCGCGCACAGCCCCAGCTCAGGGCAAGCAGCCCCTGAGCCAAGACCTGCAGGAGGCGCAGAGCGCCCCCACCTGGAAGCCGAGTGAACAGCTGGCGGGGAGGCGAGCCTCCTCGAGGGAAGAAGAGGCAGCCCAGCCTCGTTTGGCTCAAGCCCTACTTGGCTGGAGCCGAGTGCGCCTCCAGGACGGCAGAGCTCCAGCTCTGCTCAGAGGCCCGATCTGGCAGAGTTGCTGGCGCGAGGCTGCTCTGCCCTGGGCGAGCCTTGCCCAGACTTGCCTCGCTGCTAGGCTTCCTGCCCAGGAAGGAGCAGGCTGCGCGAGGCTGGGAGACGCCACTGGCGCCTTCCTGGCCTCAGCTCCGCTCCTGCCTTGCCTTTGCACTTAGGCCTCAGGCGTCCTTGGGGAGGGCTTAGGGGCCGGTGGCTTGCACACTGCCAAGGGCTCCAGCAGGAAGAGCTCTGTGTGAGGGAAGGGAAGGGCCAGTGCAGGGCTCCTTCAGCGGTTGCTTGGCCGCCCAGGCTCAGCGCCGCAAGGAGTGCACCAGGCTCCCAGGGCCCCTGGCTGGGGTCTGCAGCCCCGCACACCTGGAGGCTGACTCCCTGGGCGCCCAGCAGCTGCCTCACACACGTAGCTTCCCTAGCGCTCTCCTCCCCAGCAGAGACGTGTGCAGCTGGTTGGGGCCTGCCCCTGCGTGCCTGGGCTCCTGCGCACAGCCCCAGCTCAGGGCAAGCAGCCCCTGAGCCAAGACCTGCAGGAGGCGCAGAGCGCCCCCACCTGGAAGCCGAGTGAACAGCTGGCGGGGAGGCGAGCCTCCTCGAGTGAAGAAGAGGCAGCCCAGCCTCGTTTGGCTGAAGCCTTACTTGGCTGGAGCCGAGTGCGCCTCCAGGACTCAGAGCTCCAGCTCTGCTCAGAGGCCCGTTCTGGCAGAGTTGCTGGCGCGAGGCTGCTCTGCCCTGGGCGAGCCTTGCCCAGACTTGCCTCGCTGCTAGGCTTCCTGCCCAGGAAGGAGCAGGCTGCGCGAGGCTGGGAGACGCCACTGGCGCCTTCCTGGCCTCAGCTCCGCTCCTGCCTTGCCTTTGCACCTAGGCCCCAGGCGTCCTTGGGGAGGGCTTAGGGGCCGGTGGCTTGCACACTGCCAAGGGCTCCAGCAGGAAGAGCTCTGTGCGAGGGAAGGGAAGGGCCAGTGTAGGGCTCCTCCAGCGGTTGCTTGGTCGCCCAGGTTCAGCGCCGCACGGAGTGCCCCAGGCTCCCAGGGCCCCTGGCTGGGGTCTGCAGCCCCGCACACCCGGAGGCTGACTACCTCGGCGCCCAGCAGCTGCCTCACACACGTAGCTTCCTTAGCACTCTCCTCCCCAGCAGAGACGTGTGCAGCTGGTTGGGGCCTGCCCCTGCGTGCCTGGGCTCCCGCGCACAGCCCCAGCTCAGGGCAAGCAGCCCCTGAGCCAAGACCTGCAGGAGGCGCAGAGCGCCCCCACCTGGAAGCCGAGTGAACAGCTGGCGGGGAGGCGAGCCTCCTCGAGTGAAGAAGAGGCAGCCCAGCCTCGTTTGGCTCAAGCCCTACTTGGCTGGAGCCGAGTGCGCCTCCAGGACGGCAGAGCTCCAGCTCTGCTCAGAGGCCCGTTCTGGCAGAGTTGCTGGCGCGAGGCTGCTCTGCCTTGGGCGAGCCTTGCCCAGACTTGCCTCGCTCCTAGGCTTCCTGCCCAGGAAGGAGCAGGCTGCGCGAGGCTGGGAGACGCCACTGGCGCCTTCCTGGCCTCAGCTCCGCTCCTGCCTTGCCTTTGCACCTAGGCCCCAGGCGTCCTTGGGGAGGGCTTAGGGGCCGGTGGCTTGCACACTGCCAAGGGCTCCAGCAGGAAGAGCTCTGTGCGAGGGAAGGGAAGGGCCAGTGCAGGGCTTCTCCAGCGGTTGCTTGGCCGCCCAGGCTCAGCGCCGCACCGAGTGCACCAGGCTCCCAGGGCCCCTGGCTGGGGTCTGCAGCCCCGCACACCCGGAGGCTGACTCCCTGGGCGCCCAGCAGCTGCCTCACACACGTAGCTTCCCTAGCGCTCTCCTCCCCAGCAGAGACGTGTGCAGCTGGTTGGGGCCTGCCCCTGCGTGCCTGGGCTCCCGCCCACAGCCCCAGCTCAGGGCAAGCAGCCCCTGAGCCAAGACCTGCAGGAGGCGCAGAGCGCCCCCACCTGGAAGCCGAGTGAACAGCTGGCGGGGAGGCGAGCTTCCTCGAGGGAAGAAGAGGCAGCCCAGCCTCGTTTGGCTCAAGCCCTAATTGGCTGGAGCTGAGTGCGCCTCCAGGACGGCAGAGCTCCAGCTCTGCTCAGAGGCCCGTTCTGGCAGAGTTGCTGGCGCGAGGCTGCTCTGCCCTGGGCGAGCCTTGCCCAGACTTGCCTCGCTGCTAGGCTTCCTGCCCAGGAAGGAGCAGGCTGCGCGAGGCTGGGAGACGCCACTGGCGCCTTCCTGGCCTCAGCTCCGCTCCTGCCTTGCCGTTGCACCTAGGCCCCAGGCGTCCTTGGGGAGGGCTTAGGGGCCGGTGGCTTGCACACTGCCAAGGGCTCCAGCAGGAAGAGCTCTGTGCGAGGGAAGGGAAGGGCCAGTGCAGGGCTCCTCCAGCAGTTGCTTGGCCGCCCAGGCTCAGCGCCGCACGGAGTGCACCAGGCTCCCAGGGCCCCTGGTTGGGGTCTGCAGCCCCGCACACCCGGAGGCTGACTCCCTGGGCGCCCAGCATCTGCCTCACACACGTAGCTTCCCTAGCGCTCTCCTCCCCAGCAGAGACGTGTGCAGCTGGTTCGGGCCTCCCCCTGCGTGCCTGGGCTCCCGCGCACAGCCCCAGCTCAGGGCAAGCAGCCCCTGAGCCAAGACCTGCAGGAGGCGCAGAGCGCCCCCACCTGGAAGCCGAGTGAACAACTGGCGGGGAGGCGAGCCTCCTTGAGGGAAGAAGAGGCAGCCCAGACTCGTTTGGCTCAAGCCCTACTTGGCTGGAGCCGAGTGCGCCTCTTGGACGGCAGAGCTCCAGCTCTGCTCAGAGGCCCGTTCTGGCAGAGTTGCTGGCGCGATGCTGCTCTGCCCTGGGCGAGCCTTGCCCAGACTTGCCACACTGCTAGGCTTCCTGCCCAGGAAAGAGCAGGCTGCGCGAGGCTGGGAGACGCCACTGGCGCCTTCCTGGCCTCAGCTCCGCTCCTGCCTTGCCTTTGCACCTCGGCCCCAGGCGTCCTTGGGGAGGGCTTAGGGGCCGGTGGCTTGCACACTGCCAAGGGTTCCAGCAGGAAGAGCTCTCTGCGAGGGAAGGGAAGGGCCAGTGCAGGGCTCCTCCAGCGGTTGCTTGGCCGCCCAGGCTCAGCGCCGCACGGAGTGCCCCAGGCTCCCAGGGCCCCTGGCTGGGGTCTGCAGCCCCGCACACCCGGAGGCTGACTCCCTGGGCGCCCAGCAGCTGCCTCACACACGTAGCTTCCCTAGTGCTCTCCTCCCCAGCAGAGACGTGTGCAGCTGGTTGGGGCCTGCCCCTGCGTGCCTGGGCTCCCGCGCACAGCCCCAGCTCAGGGCAAGCAGCCCCTGAGCCAAGACCTGCAGGAGGCGCAGAGCGCCCCCACCTGGAAGCCGAGTGAACAGCTGGCGGGGAGGCGAGCCTCCTCGAGGGAAGAAGAGGCAGCCCAGCCTCGTTTGGCTCAAGCCCTACTTGGCTGGAGCCGAGTGCGCCTCCAGGACGGCAGAGCTCCAGCTCTGCTCAGAGGCCCGATCTGGCAGAGTTGCTGGCGCGAGGCTGCTCTGCCCTGGGCGAGCCTTGCCCAGACTTGCCTCGCTGCTAGGCTTCCTGCCCAGGAAGGAGCAGGCTGCGCGAGGCTGGGAGACGCCACTGGCGCCTTCCTGGCCTCAGCTCCGCTCCTGCCTTGCCTTTGCACTTAGGCCTCAGGCGTCCTTGGGGAGGGCTTAGGGGCCGGTGGCTTGCACACTGCCAAGGGCTCCAGCAGGAAGAGCTCTGTGTGAGGGAAGGGAAGGGCCAGTGCAGGGCTCCTTCAGCGGTTGCTTGGCCGCCCAGGCTCAGCGCCGCAAGGAGTGCACCAGGCTCCCAGGGCCCCTGGCTGGGGTCTGCAGCCCCGCACACCTGGAGGCTGACTCCCTGGGCGCCCAGCAGCTGCCTCACACACGTAGCTTCCCTAGCGCTCTCCTCCCCAGCAGAGACGTGTGCAGCTGGTTGGGGCCTGTCCCTGCGTGCCTGGGCTCCCGCCCACAGCCCCAGCTCAGGGCAAGCAGCCCCTGAGCCAAGACCTGCAGGAGGCGCAGAGCGCCACCACCTGGAAGCCGAGTGAACAGCTGGCGGGGAGGCGAGCATCCTCGAGGGAAGAAGAGGCAGCCCAGCCTCGTTTGGCTCAAGCCCTACTTGGCTAGAGCCGAGTGCGCCTCCAGTACGGCAGAGCTCCAGGTCTGCTCAGAGGTCCGTTCTGGCAGAGTTGGTGGCGCAAGGCTGCTCTGCCCTGGGCGAGCCTTGCCCAGACTTGTCTCGCTGCTAGGCTTCCTGCCCAGGAAGGAGCAGGCTGCGCGAGGCTGGGAGACGCCACTGGCGCCTTCCTGGCCTCAGCTCCGCTCCTGCCTTGCCTTTGCACCTAGGCCCCAGGCGTCCTTGGGGAGGGCTTAGGGGCCGGTGGCTTGCACACTGCCAAGGGCTCCAGCAGGAAGAGCTCTGTGCGAGGGAAGGGAAGGGCCAGTGCAGGGCTCCTCCAGCGGTTGCTTGGCCGCCCAGGCTCAGCGCCGCACGGAGTGCACCAGGCTCCCAGGGCCCCTGGCTGGGGTCTGCAGCCCCGCACACCCGGAGGCTGACTCCCTGGGCGCCCAGCAGCTGCCTCACACACGTAGCTTCCCTAGCGCTCTCCTCCCCAGCAGAGACGTGTGCAGCTGGTTGGGGCCTGACCCTGTGTGCCTGGGCTCCCGCGCACAGCCCCAGCTCAGGGCAAGCAGCCCCTGAGCCAAGACCTGCAGGAGGCGCAGAGCGCCCCCACCTGGAAGCCGAGTGAACAGCTGGCGGGGAGGCGAGCCTCCTCGAGGGAAGAAGAGGCAGCCCAGACTCGTTTGGCTCAAGCCCTACTTGGCTGGAGCCGAGTGCGCCTCCAGAAGGGCAGAGCTCCAGCTCTGCTCAGAGGCCCGTTCTGGCAGAGTTGCTGGCGCGAGGCTGCTCTGCCCTGGGCGAGCCTTGCCCAGACTTGCCTCGCTGCTAGGCTTCCTGCCCAGGAAGGAGCAGGCTACGCGAGGCTGGGAAATGCCACTGGCGCCTTCCTGGCCTCAGCTCCGCTCCTGCCTTGCCTATGCACCTAGGCCCCAGGCGTCCTTGGGGAGGGCTTAGGGGCCGGTGGCTTGCACACTGCCAAGGGCTCCAGCAGGAAGAGCTCTGTGCGAGGGAAGGGAAGGGCCAGTGCAGGGCTCATCCAGCGGTTGCTTGGCCGCCCAGGCTCAGCGCCGCACGGAGTGCCCCAGGCTCCCAGGGCCCCTGGCTGGGGTCTGCAGCCCCGCACACCCGGAGGCTGACTCCCTGGGCGCCCAGCAGCTGCCTCACACACGTAGCTTCCCTAGCGCTCTCCTCCCCAGCAGAGGCGCGTGCAGCTGGTTGGGGCCTGCCCCTGCGTGCCTGGGCTCCCGCGCACAGCCCCAGCTCAAGGCAAGCAGCCCCTGAGCCAAGACCTGCAGGAGGGGCCGAGCGCCCCCACCTGGAAGCCGAGTGAACAGCTGGCGGAGAGGCGAGCCTCCTCGAGGGAAGAAGAGGCAGCCCAGCCACGTTTGGCTCAAGCCCTAGTTGGCTGAGGCCGAGTGCGCCTCCAGGACGGCAGAGCTCCAGCTCTGCTCAGAGGCCCGTTCTGGCAGAGTTGCTGGCGCGAGGCTGCTCTGCCCTGGGCGAGCCTTGCCCAGACTTGCCTCGCTGCTAGGCTTCCTGCCCAGGAAGGAGCAGGCTGCGCGAGGCTGGGAGACGCCACTGGCGCCTTCCTGGCCTCAGCTCCGCTCCTGCCTTGCCTTTGCACCTAGGCCACAGGCGTCCTTGGGGAGGGCTTAGGGGCCGGTGGCTTGCACACTGCCAAGGGCTCCAGCAGGAAGAGCTCTGTGCGAGGGAAGGGAAGGGCCAGTGCAGGGCTCCTCCAGCGGTTGCTTGGACGCCCAGGCTCAGCGCCGCACGGAGTGCCCCAGGCTCCCAGGGCCCCTGGCGAGGGTCTGCAGCCCCGCACACCCGGAGGCTGACTCCCTGGGAGTCCAGCAGCTGCCACACACACGTAGCTTCCGTAGCGCTCTCCTCCCCAGCAGAGACGTGTGCAGCTGGTTGGGGCCTGCCCCTGCGTGCCTGGGCTCCCGCGCACAGCCCCAGCTCAGGGCAAGCAGCCCCTGAGCCAAGACCTGAAGGAGGCGCAGAGCGCCCCCACCTGGAAGCCGAGTGAACAGCTGGCGGGGAGGCGAGCCTCCTCGAGGGAAGAAGAGGCAGCCCAGCCTCGTTTGGCTCAAGCCCTACTTGGCTGGAGCCGAGTGCGCCTCCAGGACGGCAGAGCTCCAGCTCTGCTCAGAGGCCCGTTCTGGCAGAGTTGCTGGCGCGAGGCTGCTCTGCCCTGGGCGAGCCTTGCCCAGACTTTCCTCGCTGCTAGGCTTCCTGCCCAGGAAGGAGCAGGCTGCGCGAGGCTGGGAGACGCCACTGGCGCCTTCCTGGCCTCAGCTCCGCTCCTGCCTTGCCTTTGCACCTAGGCCCCAGGCGTCCTTGGGGAGGGCTTAGGGGCCGGTGGCTTGCACACTGCCAAGGGCTCCAGCAGGAAGAGCTCTGTGCGAGGGAAGGGAAGGGCCAGTGCAGGGCTCCTCCAGCGGTTGCTTGGCCGCCCAGGCTCAGCGCCGCACGGAGTGCCCCAGGCTCCCAGGGCCCCTGGCTGGGGTCTGCAGCCCCGCACACCCGGAGGCTGACTCCCTGGGAGTCCAGCAGCTGCCACACACACGTAGCTTCCCTAGCGCTCTCCTCCCCAGCAGAGACGTGTGCAGCTGGTTGGGGCCTGCCCCTGCGTGCCTGGGCTCCCGCCCACAGCCCCAGCTCAGGGCAAGCAGCCCCTGAGCCAAGACCTGCAGGAGGCGCAGAGCGCCCCCACCTGGAAGCCGAGTGAACAGCTGGCGGGGAGGCGAGCCTCCTCGAGGGAAGAAGAGGCAGCCCAGCCTCGTTTGGCTCAAGCCCTACTTGGCTGGAGCCGAGTGCGCCTCCAGGACGGCAGAGCTCCAGCTCTGCTCAGAGGCCCGTTCTGGCAGAGTTGCTGGCGCGAGGCTGCTCTGCCCTGGGCGAGCCTTGCCCAGACTTGCCTCGCTGCTAGGCTTCCTGCCCAGGAAGGAGCAGGCTGCGCGAGGCTGGGAGACGCCACTGGCGCCTTCCTGGCCTCAGCTCCGCTCCTGCCTTGCCTTTGCACCTAGGCCCCAGGCGTCCTTGGGGAGGGCTTAGGGGCCGGTGGCTTGCACACTGCCAAGGGCTCCAGCAGGAAGAGCTCTGTGCAAGGGAAGGGAAGGGCCAGTGCAGGGCTCCTCCAGCGGTTGCTTGGCCGCCCAGGCTCAGCGCCGGTCGTACTGCCCCAGGCTCCCAGGGCCCCTGGCTGGGGTCTGCAGCCCCGCACACCCGGAGGCTGACTCCCTGGGCGCCCAGCAGCTGCCTCACACACGTAGCTTCCCTAGCGCTCTCCTCCCCAGCGGAGACGTGTGCAGCTGGTTGGGGCCTGCCTCTGCGTGCCTGGGCTCCCGCGCACAGCCCCAGCTCAGGGCAAGCAGCCCCTGAGCCAAGACCTGCAGGAGGCGCAGAGCGCCCCCACCTGGAAGCCGAGTGAACAGCTGGCGGGGAGGCGAGCCTCCTCGAGGGAAGAAGAGGCAGCCCAGCCTCGTTTGGCTCAAGCCCTACTTGGCTGGAGCCGAGTGCGCCTCCAGGACGGCAGAGCTCCAGCTCTGCTCAGAGGCCCGTTCTGGCAGAGTTGCTGGCGCGAGGCTGCTCTGCCCTGGGCGAGCCTTGCCCAGACTTGCCTCGCTGCTAGGCTTCCTGCCCAGGAAGGAGCAGGCTGCGCGAGGCTGGGAGACGCCACTGGCGCCTTCCTGGCCTCAGCTCCGCTCCTGCCTTGCCTTTGCACCTAGGCCCCAGGCGTCCTTGGGGAGGGCTTAGGGGCCGGTGGCTTGCACACTGCCAAGGGCTCCAGCAGGAAGAGCTCTGTGCGAGGGAAGGGAAGGGCCAGTGCAGGGCTCCTCCAGCGGTTGCTTGGCCGCCCAGGCTCAGCGCCGCACGGAGTGCCCCAGGCTCCCAGGGCCCCTGGCTGGGGTCTGCAGCCCCGCACACCCGGAGGCTGACTCCCTGGGAGTCCAGCAGCTGCCTCACACACGTAGCTTCCCTAGCGCTCTCCTCCCCAGCAGAGACGTGTGCAGCTGGTTGGGGCCTGCCCCTGCGTGCCTGGGCTCCCGCCCACAGCCCCAGCTCAGGGCAAGCAGCCCCTGAGCCAAGACCTGAAGGAGGCGCAGAGCGCCCCCACCTGGAAGCCGAGTGAACAGCTGGCGGGGAGGCGAGCCTCCTCGAGGGAAGAAGAGGCAGCCCAGCCTCGTTTGGCTCAAGCCCTACTTGGCTGGAGCCGAGTGCGCCTCCAGGACGGCAGAGCTCCAGCTCTGCTCAGAGGTCCGTTCTGGCAGAGTTGGTGGCGCGAGGCTGCTCTGCCTTGGGCGAGCCTTGCCCAGACTTGCCTCGCTGCTAGGCTTCCTGCCCAGGAAGGAGCAGGCTGCGCGAGGCTGGGAGACGCCACTGGCGCCTTCCTGGCCTCAGCTCCGCTCCTGCCTTGCCTTTGCACCTAGGCCCCAGGCGTCCTTGGGGAGGGCTTAGGGGCCGGTGGCTTGCACACTGCCAAGGGCTCCAGCAGGAAGAGCTCTGTGTGAGGGAAGGGAAGGGCCAGTGCAGGGCTCCTTCAGCGGTTGCTTGGCCGCCCAGGCTCAGCGCCGCAAGGAGTGCACCAGGCTCCCAGGGCCCCTGGCTGGGGTCTGCAGCCCCGCACACCTGGAGGCTGACTCCCTGGGCGCCCAGCAGCTGCCTCACACACGTAGCTTCCCTAGCGCTCTCCTCCCCAGCAGAGACGTGTGCAGCTGGTTGGGGCCTGTCCCTGCGTGCCTGGGCTCCCGCCCACAGCCCCAGCTCAGGGCAAGCAGCCCCTGAGCCAAGACCTGCAGGAGGCGCAGAGCGCCACCACCTGGAAGCCGAGTGAACAGCTGGCGGGGAGGCGAGCATCCTCGAGGGAAGAAGAGGCAGCCCAGCCTCGTTTGGCTCAAGCCCTACTTGGCTAGAGCCGAGTGCGCCTCCAGTACGGCAGAGCTCCAGCTCTGCTCAGAGGTCCGTTCTGGCAGAGTTGGTGGCGCAAGGCTGCTCTGCCCTGGGCGAGCCTTGCCCAGACTTGTCTCGCTGCTAGGCTTCCTGCCCAGGAAGGAGCAGGCTGCGCGAGGCTGGGAGACGCCACTGGCGCCTTCCTGGCCTCAGCTCCGCTCCTGCCTTGCCTTTGCACCTAGGCCCCAGGCGTCCTTGGGGAGGGCTTAGGGGCCGGTGGCTTGCACACTGCCAAGGGCTCCAGCAGGAAGAGCTCTGTGCGAGGGAAGGGAAGGGCCAGTGCAGGGCTCCTCCAGCGGTTGCTTGGCCGCCCAGGCTCAGCGCCGCACGGAGTGCACCAGGCTCCCAGGGCCCCTGGCTGGGGTCTGCAGCCCCGCACACCCGGAGGCTGACTCCCTGGGAGTCCAGCAGCTGCCTCACACACGTAGCTTCCCTAGCGCTCTCCTCCCCAGCAGAGACGTGTGCAGCTGGTTGGGGCCTGCCCCTGCGTGCCTGGGCTCCCGCCCACAGCCCCAGCTCAGGGCAAGCAGCCCCTGAGCCAAGACCTGAAGGAGGCGCAGAGCGCCCCCACCTGGAAGCCGAGTGAACAGCTGGCGGGGAGGCGAGCCTCCTCGAGGGAAGAAGAGGCAGCCCAGCCTCGTTTGGCTCAAGCCCTACTTGGCTGGAGCCGAGTGCGCCTCCAGGACGGCAGAGCTCCAGCTCTGCTCAGAGGTCCGTTCTGGCAGAGTTGGTGGCGCGAGGCTGCTCTGCCTTGGGCGAGCCTTGCCCAGACTTGCCTCGCTGCTAGGCTTCCTGCCCAGGAAGGAGCAGGCTGCGCGAGGCTGGGAGACGCCACTGGCGCCTTCCTGGCCTCAGCTCCGCTCCTGCCTTGCCTTTGCACCTAGGCCCCAGGCGTCCTTGGGGAGGGCTTAGGGGCCGGTGGCTTGCACACTGCCAAGGGCTCCAGCAGGAAGAGCTCTGTGTGAGGGAAGGGAAGGGCCAGTGCAAGGCTCCTTCAGCGGTTGCTTGGCCGCCCAGGCTCAGCGCCGCACGGAGTGCCCCAGGCTCCCAGGGCCCCTGGCTGGGGTCTGCAGCCCCGCACACCCGGAGGCTGACTCCCTGGGCGCCCAGCAGCTGCCTCACACACGTAGCTTCCCTAGCGCTCTCCTCCCCAGCAGAGGCGCGTGCAGCTGGTTGGGGCCTGCCCCTGCGTGCCTGGGCTCCCGCGCACAGCCCCAGCTCAGGGCAAGCAGCCCCTGAGCCAAGACCTGCAGGAGGGGCCGAGCGCCCCCACCTGGAAGCCGAGTGAACAGCTGGCGGAGAGGCGAGCCTCCTCGAGGGAAGAAGAGGCAGCCCAGCCACGTTTGGCTCAAGCCCTAGTTGGCTGAGGCCGAGTGCGCCTCCAGGACGGCAGAGCTCCAGCTCTGCTCAGAGGCCCGTTCTGGCAGAGTTGCTGGCGCGAGGCTGCTCTGCCCTGGGCGAGCCTTGCCCAGACTTGCCTCGCTGCTAGGCTTCCTGGCCAGGAAGGAGCAGGCTGCGCGAGGCTGGGAGACGCCACTGGCGCCTTCCTGGCCTCAGCTCCGCTCCTGCCTTGCCTTTGCACCTAGGCCCCAGGCGTCCTTGGGGAGGGCTTAGGGGCCGGTGGCTTGCACACTGCCAAGGGCTCCAGCAGGAAGAGCTCTGTGCGAGGGAAGGGAAGGGCCAGTGCAGGGCTCCTCCAGCGGTTGCTTGGACGCCCAGGCTCAGCGCCGCACGGAGTGCCCCAGGCTCCCAGGGCCCCTGGCGGGGGTCTGCAGCCCCGCACACCCGGAGGCTGACTCCCTGGGAGTCCAGCAGCTGCCACACACACGTAGCTTCCGTAGCGCTCTCCTCCCCAGCAGAGACGTGTGCAGCTGGTTGGGGCCTGCCCCTGCGTGCCTGGGCTCCCGCGCACAGCCCCAGCTCAGGGCAAGCAGCCCCTGAGCCAAGACCTGAAGGAGGCGCAGAGCGCCCCCACCTGGAAGCCGAGTGAACAGCTGGCGGGGAGGCGAGCCTCCTCGAGGGAAGAAGAGGCAGCCCAGCCTCGTTTGGCTCAAGCCCTACTTGGCTGGAGCCGAGTGCGCCTCCAGGACGGCAGAGCTCCAGCTCTGCTCAGAGGCCCGTTCTGGCAGAGTTGCTGGCGCGAGGCTGCTCTGCCCTGGGCGAGCCTTGCCCAGACTTGCCTCGCTGCTAGGCTTCCTGCCCAGGAAGGAGCAGGCTGCGCGAGGCTGGGAGACGCCACTGGCGCCTTCCTGGCCTCAGCTCCGCTCCTGCCTTGCCTTTGCACCTAGGCCCCAGGCGTCCTTGGGGAGGGCTTAGGGGCCGGTGGCTTGCACACTGCCAAGGGCTCCAGCAGGAAGAGCTCTGTGCGAGGGAAGGGAAGGGCCAGTGCAGGGCTCCTCCAGCGGTTGCTTGGCCGCCCAGGCTCAGCGCCGCACGGGGTGCCCCAGGCTCCCAGGGCCCCTGGCTGGGGTCTGCAGCCCCGCACACCCGGAGGCTGACTCCCTGGGAGTCCAGCAGCTGCCACACACACGTAGCTTCCCTAGCGCTCTCCTCCCCAGCAGAGACGTGTGCAGCTGGTTGGGGCCTGCCCCTGCGTGCCTGGGCTCCCGCCCACAGCCCCAGCTCAGGGCAAGCAGCCCCTGAGCCAAGACCTGAAGGAGGCGCAGAGCGCCCCCACCTGGAAGCCGAGTGAACAGCTGGCGGGGAGGCGAGCCTCCTCGAGGGAAGAAGAGGCAGCCCAGCCTCGTTTGGCTCAAGCCCTACTTGGCTGGAGCCGAGTGCGCCTCCAGGACGGCAGAGCTCCAGCTCTGCTCAGAGGTCCGTTCTGGCAGAGTTGGTGGCGCGAGGCTGCTCTGCCTTGGGCGAGCCTTGCCCAGACTTGCCTCGCTGCTAGGCTTCCTGCCCAGGAAGGAGCAGGCTGCGCGAGGCTGGGAGACGCCACTGGCGCCTTCCTGGCCTCAGCTCCGCTCCTGCCTTGCCTTTGCACCTAGGCCCCAGGCGTCCTTGGGGAGGGCTTAGGGGCCGGTGGCTTGCACACTGCCAAGGGCTCCAGCAGGAAGAGCTCTGTGCGAGGGAAGGGAAGGGCCAGTGCAGGGCTCCTCCAGCGGTTGCTTGGCCGCCCAGGCTCAGCGCCGCACGGAGTGCACCAGGCTCCCAGGGCCCCTGGCTGGGGTCTGCAGCCCCGCACACCCGGAGGCTGACTCCCTGGGCGCCCAGCAGCTGCCTCACACACGTAGCTTCCCTAGCGCTCTCCTCCCCAGCAGAGACGTGTGCAGCTGGTTGGGGCCTGCCCCTGCGTGCCTGGGCTCCCGCGCACAGCCCCAGCTCAGGGCAAGCAGCCCCTGAGCCAAGACCTGCAGGAGGCGCAGAGCGCCCCCACCTGGAAGCCGAGTGAACAGCTGGCGGGGAGGCGAGCCTCCTCGAGGGAAGAAGAGGCAGCCCAGCCTCGTTTGGCTCAAGCCCTACTTGGCTGGAGCCGAGTGGGCCTCCAGGACGGCAGAGCTCCAGCTCTGCTCAGAGGCCCGTTCTGGCAGAGTTGCTGGCGCGAGGCTGCTCTGCCCTGGGCGAGCCTTGCCCAGACTTGCCTCGCTGCTAGGCTTCCTGCCCAGGAAGGAGCAGGCTGCGCGAGGCTGGGAAATGCCACTGGCGCCTTCCTGGCCTCAGCTCCGATCCTGCCTTGCCTTTGCACCTAGGCCCCAGGCGTCCTTGGGGAGGGCTTAGGGGCCGGTGGCTTGCACACTGCCAAGGGCTCCAGCAGGAAGAGCTCTGTGCGAGGGAAGGGAAGGGCCAGTGCAGGGCTCCTCCAGCGGTTGCTTGATCGCCCAGGCTCAGCGCCGCACGGAGTGCACCAGGCTCCCAGGGCCCCTGGCTGGGGTCTGAAGCCCCGCACACCCGGAGGCTGACTCCCTGGGCGCCCAGCAGCTGCCTCACACACGTAGATTCCCTAGCGCTCTCCTCCCCAGCAGAGACGTGTGCAGCTGGTTGGGGCCTGCCTCTGCGTGCCTGGGCTCCCGCGCACAGCCCCAGCTCAGGGCAAGCAGCCCCTGAGCCAAGACCTGCAGGAGGCGCAGAGCGCCCCCACCTGGAAGCCGAGTGAACAGCTGGCGGGTAGGCGAGCCTCCTCGAGGGAAGAAGAGGCAGCCCAGCCTCGTTTGGCTCAAGCCCTACTTGGCTGGAGCCGAGTGCGCCTCCAGGACGGCAGAGCTCCAGCTCTGCTCAGAGGCCCGTTCTGGCAGAGTTGCTGGCGCGAGGCTGCTCTGCCCTGGGCGAGCCTTGCCCAGACTTGCCTCGCTGCTAGGCTTCCTGGCCAGGAAGGAGCAGGCTGCGCGAGGCTGGGAGACGCCACTGGCGCCTTCCTGGCCTCAGCTCCGCTCCTGCCTTGCCTTTGCACCTAGGCCCCAGGCGTCCTTGGGGAGGGCTTAGGGGCCGGTGGCTTGCACAGTGCCAAGGGCTCCAGCAGGAAGAGCTCTGTGCGAGGGAAGGGAAGGGCCAGTGCAGGGCTCCTCCAGCGGTTGCTTGGCCGCCCAGGCTCAGCGCCGGTCGTACTGCCCCAGGCTCCCAGGGCCCCTGGCTGGGGTCTGCAGCCCCGCACACCCGGAGGCTGACTCCCTGGGCGCCCAGCAGCTGCCTCACACACGTAGCTTCCCTAGCGCTCTCCTCCCCAGCGGAGAAGTGTGCAGCTGGTTGGGGCCTGCCTCTGCGTGCCTGGGCTCCCGCGCACAGCCCCAGCTCAGGGCAAGCAGCCCCTGAGCCAAGACCTGCAGGAGGCGCAGAGCGCCCCCACCTGGAAGCCGAGTGAACAGCTGGCGGGGAGGCGAGCCTCCTCGAGGGAAGAAGAGGCAGCCCAGCCTCGTTTGGCTCAAGCCCTACTTGGCTGGAGCCGAGTGCGCCTCCAGGACGGCAGAGCTCCAGCTCTGCTCAGAGGCCCGTTCTGGCAGAGTTGCTGGCGCGAGGCTGCTCTGCCCTGGGCGAGCCTTGCCCAGACTTGCCTCGCTGCTAGGCTTCCTGCCCAGGAAGGAGCAGGCTGCGCGAGGCTGGGAGACGCCACTGGCGCCTTCCTGGCCTCAGCTCCGCTCCTGCCTTGCCTTTGCACCTAGGCCCCAGGCGTCCTTGGGGAGGGCTTAGGGGCCGGTGGCTTGCACACTGCCAAGGGCTCCAGCAGGAAGAGCTCTGTGCGAGGGAAGGGAAGGGCCATTGCAGGGCTCCTCCAGCGGTTGCTTGGCCGCCCAGGCTCAGCGCCGCACGGAGTGCCCCAGGCTCCCAGGGCCCCTGGCTGGGGTCTGCAGCCCCGCACACCCGGAGGCTGACTCCCTGGGAGTCCAGCAGCTGCCTCACACACGTAGCTTCCCTAGCGCTCTCCTCCCCAGCAGAGACGTGTGCAGCTGGTTGGGGCCTGCCCCTGCGTGCCTGGGCTCCCGCGCACAGCCCCAGCTCAGGGCAAGCAGCCCCTGAGCCAAGACCTGCAGGAGGCGCAGAGCGCCCCCACCTGGAAGCCGAGTGAACAGCTGGCGGGGAGGCGAGCCTCCTCGAGGGAAGAAGAGGCAGCCCAGCCTCGTTTGGCTCAAGCCCTACTTGGCTGGAGCCGAGTGGGCCTCCAGGACGGCAGAGCTCCAGCTCTGCTCAGAGGCCCGTTCTGGCAGAGTTGCTGGCGCGAGGCTGCTCTGCCCTGGGCGAGCCTTGCCCAGACTTGCCTCGCTGCTAGGCTTCCTGCCCAGGAAGGAGCAGGCTGCGCGAGGCTGGGAAATGCCACTGGCGCCTTCCTGGCCTCAGCTCCGATCCTGCCTTGCCTTTGCACCTAGGCCCCAGGCGTCCTTGGGGAGGGCTTAGGGGCCGGTGGCTTGCACACTGCCAAGGGCTCCAGCAGGAAGAGCTCTGTGCGAGGGAAGGGAAGGGCCAGTGCAGGGCTCCTCCAGCGGTTGCTTGATCGCCCAGGCTCAGCGCCGCACGGAGTGCACCAGGCTCCCAGGGCCCCTGGCTGGGGTCTGCAGCCCCGCACACCCGGAGGCTGACTCCCTGGGCGCCCAGCAGCTGCCTCACACACGTAGATTCCCTAGCGCTCTCCTCCCCAGCAGAGACGTGTGCAGCTGGTTGGGGCCTGCCTCTGCGTGCCTGGGCTCCCGCGCACAGCCCCAGCTCAGGGCAAGCAGCCCCTGAGCCAAGACCTGCAGGAGGCGCAGAGCGCCCCCACCTGGAAGCCGAGTGAACAGCTGGCGGGGAGGCGAGCCTCCTCGAGGGAAGAAGAGGCAGCCCAGCCTCGTTTGGCTCAAGCCCTACTTGGCTGGAGCCGAGTGCGCCTCCAGGACGGCAGAGCTCCAGCTCTGCTCAGAGGCCCGTTCTGGCAGAGTTGCTGGCGCGAGGCTGCTCTGCCCTGGGCGAGCCTTGCCCAGACTTGCCTCGCTGCTAGGCTTCCTGGCCAGGAAGGAGCAGGCTGCGCGAGGCTGGGAGACGCCACTGGCGCCTTCCTGGCCTCAGCTCCGCTCCTGCCTTGCCTTTGCACCTAGGCCCCAGGCGTCCTTGGGGAGGGCTTAGGGGCCGGTGGCTTGCACAGTGCCAAGGGCTCCAGCAGGAAGAGCTCTGTGCGAGGGAAGGGAAGGGCCAGTGCAGGGCTCCTCCAGCGGTTGCTTGGCCGCCCAGGCTCAGCGCCGGTCGTACTGCCCCAGGCTCCCAGGGCCCCTGGCTGGGGTCTGCAGCCCCGCACACCCGGAGGCTGACTCCCTGGGCGCCCAGCAGCTGCCTCACACACGTAGCTTCCCTAGCGCTCTCCTCCCCAGCGGAGACGTGTGCAGCTGGTTGGGGCCTGCCTCTGCGTGCCTGGGCTCCCGCGCACAGCCCCAGCTCAGGGCAAGCAGCCCCTGAGCCAAGACCTGCAGGAGGCGCAGAGCGCCCCCACCTGGAAGCCGAGTGAACAGCTGGCGGGGAGGCGAGCCTCCTCGAGGGAAGAAGAGGCAGCCCAGCCTCGTTTGGCTCAAGCCCTACTTGGCTGGAGCCGAGTGCGCCTCCAGGACGGCAGAGCTCCAGCTCTGCTCAGAGGCCCGTTCTGGCAGAGTTGCTGGCGCGAGGCTGCTCTGCCCTGGGCGAGCCTTGCCCAGACTTGCCTCGCTGCTAGGCTTCCTGCCCAGGAAGGAGCAGGCTGCGCGAGGCTGGGAGACGCCACTGGCGCCTTCCTGGCCTCAGCTCCGCTCCTGCCTTGCCTTTGCACCTAGGCCCCAGGCGTCCTTGGGGAGGGCTTAGGGGCCGGTGGCTTGCACACTGCCAAGGGCTCCAGCAGGAAGAGCTCTGTGCGAGGGAAGGGAAGGGCCAGTGCAGGGCTCCTCCAGCGGTTGCTTGGCCGCCCAGGCTCAGCGCCGCACGGAGTGCCCCAGGCTCCCAGGGCCCCTGGCTGGGGTCTGCAGCCCCGCACACCCGGAGGCTGACTCCCTGGGAGTCCAGCAGCTGCCTCACACACGTAGCTTCCCTAGCGCTCTCCTCCCCAGCAGAGACGTGTGCAGCTGGTTGGGGCCTGCCCCTGCGTGCCTGGGCTCCCGCCCACAGCCCCAGCTCAGGGCAAGCAGCCCCTGAGCCAAGACCTGAAGGAGGCGCAGAGCGCCCCCACCTGGAAGCCGAGTGAACAGCTGGCGGGGAGGCGAGCCTCCTCGAGGGAAGAAGAGGCAGCCCAGCCTCGTTTGGCTCAAGCCCTACTTGGCTGGAGCCGAGTGCGCCTCCAGGACGGCAGAGCTCCAGCTCTGCTCAGAGGTCCGTTCTGGCAGAGTTGGTGGCGCGAGGCTGCTCTGCCTTGGGCGAGCCTTGCCCAGACTTGCCTCGCTGCTAGGCTTCCTGCCCAGGAAGGAGCAGGCTGCGCGAGGCTGGGAGACGCCACTGGCGCCTTCCTGGCCTCAGCTCCGCTCCTGCCTTGCCTTTGCACCTAGGCCCCAGGCGTCCTTGGGGAGGGCTTAGGGGCCGGTGGCTTGCACACTGCCAAGGGCTCCAGCAGGAAGAGCTCTGTGCGAGGGAAGGGAAGGGCCAGTGCAGGGCTCCTCCAGCGGTTGCTTGGCCGCCCAGGCTCAGCGCCGCACGGAGTGCACCAGGCTCCCAGGGCCCCTGGCTGGGGTCTGCAGCCCCGCACACCCGGAGGCTGACTCCCTGGGCGCCCAGCAGCTGCCTCACACACGTAGCTTCCCTAGCGCTCTCCTCCCCAGCAGAGACGTGTGCAGCTGGTTGGGGCCTGCCCCTGCGTGCCTGGGCTCCCGCGCACAGCCCCAGCTCAGGGCAAGCAGCCCCTGAGCCAAGACCTGCAGGAGGCGCAGAGCGCCCCCACCTGGAAGCCGAGTGAACAGCTGGCGGGGAGGCGAGCCTCCTCGAGGGAAGAAGAGGCAGCCCAGCCTCGTTTGGCTCAAGCCCTACTTGGCTGGAGCCGAGTGGGCCTCCAGGACGGCAGAGCTCCAGCTCTGCTCAGAGGCCCGTTCTGGCAGAGTTGCTGGCGCGAGGCTGCTCTGCCCTGGGCGAGCCTTGCCCAGACTTGCCTCGCTGCTAGGCTTCCTGCCCAGGAAGGAGCAGGCTGCGCGAGGCTGGGAAATGCCACTGGCGCCTTCCTGGCCTCAGCTCCGATCCTGCCTTGCCTTTGCACCTAGGCCCCAGGCGTCCTTGGGGAGGGCTTAGGGGCCGGTGGCTTGCACACTGCCAAGGGCTCCAGCAGGAAGAGCTCTGTGCGAGGGAAGGGAAGGGCCAGTGCAGGGCTCCTCCAGCGGTTGCTTGATCGCCCAGGCTCAGCGCCGCACGGAGTGCACCAGGCTCCCAGGGCCCCTGGCTGGGGTCTGCAGCCCCGCACACCCGGAGGCTGACTCCCTGGGCGCCCAGCAGCTGCCTCACACACGTAGATTCCCTAGCGCTCTCCTCCCCAGCAGAGACGTGTGCAGCTGGTTGGGGCCTGCCTCTGCGTGCCTGGGCTCCCGCGCACAGCCCCAGCTCAGGGCAAGCAGCCCCTGAGCCAAGACATGCAGGAGGCGCAGAGCGCCCCCACCTGGAAGCCGAGTGAACAGCTGGCGGGGAGGCGAGCCTCCTCGAGGGAAGAAGAGGCAGCCCAGCCTCGTTTGGCTCAAGCCCTACTTGGCTGGAGCCGAGTGCGCCTCCAGGACGGCAGAGCTCCAGCTCTGCTCAGAGGCCCGTTCTGGCAGAGTTGCTGGCGCGAGGCTGCTCTGCCCTGGGCGAGCCTTGCCCAGACTTGCCTCGCTGCTAGGCTTCCTGGCCAGGAAGGAGCAGGCTGCGCGAGGCTGGGAGACGCCACTGGCGCCTTCCTGGCCTCAGCTCCGCTCCTGCCTTGCCTTTGCACCTAGGCCCCAGGCGTCCTTGGGGAGGGCTTAGGGGCCGGTGGCTTGCACACTGCCAAGGGCTCCAGCAGGAAGAGCTCTGTGCGAGGGAAGGGAAGGGCCAGTGCAGGGCTCCTCCAGCGGTTGCTTGGCCGCCCAGGCTCAGCGCCGGTCGTACTGCCCCAGGCTCCCAGGGCCCCTGGCTGGGGTCTGCAGCCCCGCACACCCGGAGGCTGACTCCCTGGGCGCCCAGCAGCTGCCTCACACACGTAGCTTCCCTAGCGCTCTCCTCCCCAGCGGAGACGTGTGCAGCTGGTTGGGGCCTGCCTCTGCGTGCCTGGGCTCCCGCGCACAGCCCCAGCTCAGGGCAAGCAGCCCCTGAGCCAAGACCTGCAGGAGGCGCAGAGCGCCCCCACCTGGAAGCCGAGTGAACAGCTGGCGGGGAGGCGAGCCTCCTCGAGGGAAGAAGAGGCAGCCCAGCCTCGTTTGGCTCAAGCCAACAGCTGGCGGGGAGGCGAGCCTCCTCGAGGGAAGAAGAGGCAGCCCAGCCTCGTTTGGCTCAAGCCCTACTTGGCTGGAGCCGAGTGTGCCTCCAGGACGGCAGAGCTCCAGCTCTGCTCAGAGGCCCGTTCTGGCAGAGTTGCTGGAGCGAGGCTGCTCTGCCCTGGGCGAGCCTTGCCAGACTTGCCTCGCTGCTAGGCTTCCTGCCCAGGAAGGAGCAGGCTGCGCGAGGCTGGGAGACGCCACTGGCGCCTTCCTGGCCTCAGCTCCGCTCCTGCCTTGCCTTTGCACCTAGGCCCCAGGCGTCCTTGGGGAGGGCTTAGGGGCCGGTGGCTTGCACAGTGCCAAGGGCTCCAGCAGGAAGAGCTCTGTGCGAGGGAAGGGAAGAGCCAGTGCAGGGCTCCTCCAGCGGTTGCTTGGCCGCCCAGGCTCAGCGCTGGTCGTACTGCCCCAGGCTCCCAGGGCCCCTGGCTGGGGTCTGCAGACCCGCACACCCGGAGGCTGACTCCCTGGGCGCCCAGCAGCTGCCTCACACACGTAGCTTCCCTAGCGCTCTCCTCCCCAGCAGAGACGTGTGCAGCTGGTTGGGGCCTGTCCCTGCGTGCCTGGGCTCCCGCCCACAGCCCCAGCTCAGGGCTAGCAGCCCCTGAGCCAAGACCTGCAGGAGGCGCAGAGCGCCCCCACCTGGAAGCCGAGTGAACAGCTGGCGGGGAAGCGAGCCTCCTCTAGGGAAGAAGAGGCAGCCCAGCCTCGTTTGGCTCAAGCCCTACTTGGCTGGAGCCGAGTGCGCCTCCAGGACGGCAGAGCTCCAGCTCTGCTCAGGGGCCCGATTTGGCAGAGTTGCTGCCGCGAGGCTGCTCTGCCCTGGTCGAGCCTTGCCCAGACTTGCCTCGCTGCTAGGCTTCCTGCCCTGGAAGGAGCAGGCTGCGCGAGGCTGGGTGACGCCACTGGCGCCTTCCTGGCCTCAGCTCCGCTCCTGCCTTGCCTTTGCACCTAGGCCCCAGGCGTCCTTGGGGAGGGCTTAGGGGCCGGTGGCTTGCACACTGCCAAG
This sequence comes from Ovis canadensis, assembly GCF_042477335.2. Taxonomy (NCBI): domain Eukaryota; kingdom Metazoa; phylum Chordata; class Mammalia; order Artiodactyla; family Bovidae; genus Ovis; species Ovis canadensis. Next base: position 538,582 of record NC_091264.1, read on the forward strand.
GGCTCCAGCAGGAAGAGCTCTGTGCGAGAGAAGGGAAGGGCCAGTGCAGGGCTCATCCAGCGGTTGCTTGGCCGCCCAGGCTCAGCGCCGCACGGAGTGCCCCAGCCTCCCAGGGCCCCTGGCTGGGGTCTGCAGCCCCGCACACCTGGAGGCTGACTCCCTGGGCGCCCAGCAGCTGCCTCACACACGTAGCTTCCCTAGCACTCTCCTCCCCAGCAGAGGCGTGTGCAGCTGGTTGGGGCCTGCCCCTGCGTGCCTGGGCTCCCGCCCACAGCCCCAACTCAGGGCAAGCAGCCCCTGAGGCAAGACCTGCAGGAGGCGCAGAGCGCCCCCACCTGGAAGCCGAGTGAACAGCTGGCGGGGAGGCGAGCCTCCTCGAGGGAAGAAGAGGCAGGCCAGCCTCGTTTGGCTCAAGCCCTACTTGGCTGGAGCCGAGTGCGCCTCCAGGACGGCAGAGCTCCAGCTCTGCTCAGAGGCCCGATCTGGCAGAGTTGCTGGCGCGAGGCTGCTCTGCCCTGGGCGAGCCTTGCCCAGACTTGCCTCGCTGCTAGGCTTCCTGCCCAGGAAGGTGCAGGCTGCGCGAGGCTGGGAGACGCCACTGGCGCCTTCCTGGCCTCAGCTCCGCTCCTGCCTTGCCTTTGCACTTTGGCCTCAGGCGTCCTTGGGGAGGGCTTAGGGGCCGGTGGCTTGCACACTGCCAAGGGCTCCAGCAGGAAGAGCTCTGTGCGAGGGAAGGGAAGGGCCAGTGCAGGGCTCCTCCAGCGGTTGCTTGATCGCCCAGGCTCAGCGCCGCACGGAGTGCCCCAGGCTCCCAGGGCCCCTGGCTGGGGTCTGCAGCCCCGCACACCCGGAGGCTGACTCCCTGGGCGCCCAGCAGCTGCCTCACACACGTAGATTCCCTAGCGCTCTCCTCCCCAGCAGAGACGTGTGCAGCTGGTTGGGGCCTGCCTCTGCGTGCCTGGGCTCCCGCGCACAGCCCCAGCTCAGGGCAAGCAGCCCCTGAGCCAAGACCTGCAGGAGGCGCAGAGCGCCCCCACCTGGAAGCCGAGTGAACAGCTGGCGGGGAGGCGAGCCTCCTCGAGGGAAGAAGAGGCAGCCCAGCCTCGTTTGGCTCAAGCCCTACTTGGCTGGAGCCGAGTGCGCCTCCAGGACGGCAGAGCTCCAGCTCTGCTCAGAGGCCCGTTCTGGCAGAGTTGCTGGCGCGAGGCTGCTCTGCCCTGGGCGAGCCTTGCCCAGACTTGCCTCGCTGCTAGGCTTCCTGCCCAGGAAGGAGCAGGCTGCGCGAGGCTGGGAGACGCCACTGGCGCCTTCCTGGCCTCAGCTCCGCTCCTGCCTTGCCTTTGCACCTAGGCCCCAGGTCCTTGGGGAGGGCTTAGGGGCCGGTGGCTTGCACACTGCCAAGGGCTCCAGCAGGAAGAGCTCTGTGCGAGGGAAGGGAAGAGCCAGTGCAGGGCTCCTCCAGCGGTTGCTTGGCCGCCCAGGCTCAGCGCCGGTCGTACTGCCCCAGGCTCCCAGGGCCCCTGGCTGGGGTCTGCAGCCCCGCACACCCGGAGGCTGACTCCCTGGGCGCCCAGCAGCTGCCTCACACACGTAGCTTCCCTAGCGCTCTCCTCCCCAGCAGAGACGTGTGCAGCTGGTTGGGGCCTGCCCCTGCGTGCCTGGGCTCCCGCCCACAGCCCCAACTCAGGGCAAGCAGCCCCTGAGGCAAGACCTGCAGGAGGCGCAGAGCGCCCCCACCTGGAAGCCGAGTGAACAGCTGGCGGGGAGGCGAGCCTCCTCGAGGGAAGAAGAGGCAGGCCAGCCTCGTTTGGCTCAAGCCCTACTTGGCTGGAGCCGAGTGCGCCTCCAGGACGGCAGAGCTCCAGCTCTGCTCAGAGGCCCGATCTGGCAGAGTTGCTGGCGCGAGGCTGCTCTGCCCTGGGCGAGCCTTGCCCAGATTGCCTCGCTGCTAGGCTTCCTGCCCAGGAAGGTGCAGGCTGCGCGAGGCTGGGAGACGCCACTGGCGCCTTCCTGGCCTCAGCTCCGCTCCTGCCTTGCCTTTGCACTTTGGCCTCAGGCGTCCTTGGGGAGGGCTTAGGGGCCGGTGGCTTGCACAGTGCCAAGGGCTCCAGCAGGAAGAGGTCTGTGTGAGGGAAGGGAAGGGCCAGTGCAGGGCTCCTCCAGCGGTTGCTTGGCCGCCCAGGCTCAGCGCCGCACGGAGTGCACCAGGCTCCCAGGGCCCCTGGCTGGGGTCTGCAGCCCCGCACACCCGGAGGCTGACTCCCTGGGCGCCCAGCAGCTGCCTCACACACGTAGCTTCCCTAGCGCTCTCCTCCCCAGCAGAGACGTGTGCAGCTGGTTGGGGCCTGCCCCTGCGTGCCTGGGCTCCCGCCCACAGCCCCAGCTCAGGGCAAGTAGCCCCTGAGCCAAGACCTGCAGGAGGCGCAGAGCGCCCCCACCTGGAAGCCGAGTGAGCAGCTGGCGTGGAGGCGAGCCTCCTCGAGGGAAGAAGAGGCAGCACAGCCTCGTTTGGCTCAAGCCCTACTTGGCTGGAGCCGAGTGTGCCTCCAGGACGGCAGAGCTCCAGCTCTGCTCAGAGGCCCGTTCTGGCAGAGTTGCTGGCGCGAGGCTGCTCTGCCCTGGGCGAGCCTTGCCCAGACTTGCCTCGCTGCTAGGCTTCCTGCCCAGGAAGGAGCAGGCTGCGCGAGGCTGGGAGACGCCACTGGCGCCTTCCTGGCCTCAGCTCCGCTCCTGCCTTGCCTTTGCACCTAGGCCCCAGGCGTCCTTGGGGAGGGCTTAGGGGCCGGTGGCTTGCACACTGCCAAGGGCTCCAGCAGGAAGAGCTCTGTGCGAGGGAAGGGAAGGGCCAGTGCAGGGCTCCTCCAGCGGTTGCTTGATCGCGCAGGCTCAGCGCCGCACGGAGTGCCCCAGGCTCCCAGGGCCCCTGGCTGGGGTCTGCAGCCCCGCACACCCGGAGGCTGACTCCCTGGGCGCCCAGCAGCTGCCTCACACACGTAGATTCCCTTGCGCTCTCCTCCCCAGCAGAGACGTGTGCAGCTGGTTGGGGCCTGCCTCTGCGTGCCTGGGCTCCCGCGCACAGCCCCAGCTCAGGGCAAGCAGCCCCTGAGCCAAGACCTGCAGGAGGCGCAGAGCGCCCCCACCTGGAAGCCGAGTGAACAGCTGGCGGGGAGGCGAGCCTCCTCGAGGGAAGAAGAGGCAGCCCAGCCTCGTTTGGCTCAAGCCCTACTTGGCTGGAGCCGAGTGCGCCTCCAGGACGGCAGAGCTCCAGCTCTGCTCAGAGGCCCGTTCTGGCAGAGTTGCTGGCGCGAGGCTGCTCTGCCCTGGGCGAGCCTTGCCCAGACTTGCCTCGCTGCTAGGCTTCCTGCCCAGGAAGGAGCAGGCTGCGCGAGGCTGGGAGACGCCACTGGCGCCTTCCTGGCCTCAGCTCCGCTCCTGCCTTGCCTTTGCACCTAGGCCCCAGGTCCTTGGGGAGGGCTTAGGGGCCGGTGGCTTGCACACTGCCAAGGGCTCCAGCAGGAAGAGCTCTGTGCGAGGGAAGGGAAGAGCCAGTGCAGGGCTCCTCCAGCGGTTGCTTGGCCGCCCAGGCTCAGCGCCGGTCGTACTGCCCCAGGCTCCCAGGGCCCCTGGCTGGGGTCTGCAGCCCCGCACACCCGGAGGCTGACTCCCTGGGCGCCCAGCAGCTGCCTCACACACGTAGCTTCCCTAGCGCTCTCCTCCCCAGCAGAGACGTGTGCAGCTGGTTGGGGCCTGCCCCTGCGTGCCTGGGCTCCCGCCCACAGCCCCAACTCAGGGCAAGCAGCCCCTGAGGCAAGACCTGCAGGAGGCGCAGAGCGCCCCCACCTGGAAGCCGAGTGAACAGCTGGCGGGGAGGCGAGCCTCCTTGAGGGAAGAAGAGGCAGGCCAGCCTCGTTTGGCTCAAGCCCTACTTGGCTGGAGCCGAGTGCGCCTCCAGGACGGCAGAGCTCCAGCTCTGCTCAGAGGCCCGATCTGGCAGAGTTGCTGGCGCGAGGCTGCTCTGCCCTGGGCGAGCCTTGCCCAGATTGCCTCGCTGCTAGGCTTCCTGCCCAGGAAGGTGCAGGCTGCGCGAGGCTGGGAGACGCCACTGGCGCCTTCCTGGCCTCAGCTCCGCTCCTGCCTTGCCTTTGCACCTAGGCCCCAGGCGTCCTTGGGGAGGGCTTAGGGGCCGGTGGCTTGCACACTGCCAAGGGCTCCAGCAGGAAGAGCTCTGTGCGAGGGAAGGGAAGGGCCAGTGCAGGGCTCCTCCAGCGGTTGCTTGGCCGCCCAGGCTCAGCGCCGCACGGAGTGCCCCAGGCTCCCAGGGCCCCTGGCTGGGGTCTGCAGCCCCGCACACCCGGAGGCTGACTCCCTGGGCGCCCAGCAGCTGCCTCACACACGTAGATTCCCTAGCGCTCTCCTCCCCAGCAGAGACGTGTGCAGCTGGTTGGGGCCTGCCTCTGCGTGCCTGGGCTCCCGCGCACAGCCCCAGCTCAGGGCAAGCAGCCCCTGAGCCAAGACCTGCAGGAGGCGCAGAGCGCCCCCACCTGGAAGCCGAGTGAACAGCTGGCGGGGAGGCGAGCCTCCTCGAGGGAAGAAGAGGCAGCCCAGCCTCGTTTGGCTCAAGCCCTACTTGGCTGGAGCCGAGTGCGCCTCCAGGACGGCAGAGCTCCAGCTCTGCTCAGAGGCCCGTTCTGGCAGAGTTGCTGGCGCGAGGCTGCTCTGCCCTGGGCGAGCCTTGCCCAGACTTGCCTCGCTGCTAGGCTTCCTGCCCAGGAAGGAGCAGGCTGCGCGAGGCTGGGAGACGCCACTGGCGCCTTCCTGGCCTCAGCTCCGCTCCTGCCTTGCCTTTGCACCTAGGCCCCAGGTCCTTGGGGAGGGCTTAGGGGCCGGTGGCTTGCACACTGCCAAGGGCTCCAGCAGGAAGAGCTCTGTGCGAGGGAAGGGAAGAGCCAGTGCAGGGCTCCTCCAGCGGTTGCTTGGCCGCCCAGGCTCAGCGCCGGTCGTACTGCCCCAGGCTCCCAGGGCCCCTGGCTGGGGTCTGCAGCCCCGCACACCCGGAGGCTGACTCCCTGGGCGCCCAGCAGCTGCCTCACACACGTAGCTTCCCTAGCGCTCTCCTCCCCAGCAGAGACGTGTGCAGCTGGTTGGGGCCTGCCCCTGCGTGCCTGGGCTCCCGCCCACAGCCCCAACTCAGGGCAAGCAGCCCCTGAGGCAAGACCTGCAGGAGGCGCAGAGCGCCCCCACCTGGAAGCCGAGTGAACAGCTGGCGGGGAGGCGAGCCTCCTCGAGGGAAGAAGAGGCAGGCCAGCCTCGTTTGGCTCAAGCCCTACTTGGCTGGAGCCGAGTGCGCCTCCAGGACGGCAGAGCTCCAGCTCTGCTCAGAGGCCCGATCTGGCAGAGTTGCTGGCGCGAGGCTGCTCTGCCCTGGGCGAGCCTTGCCCAGATTGCCTCGCTGCTAGGCTTCCTGCCCAGGAAGGTGCAGGCTGCGCGAGGCTGGGAGACGCCACTGGCGCCTTCCTGGCCTCAGCTCCGCTCCTGCCTTGCCTTTGCACTTTGGCCTCAGGCGTCCTTGGGGAGGGCTTAGGGGCCGGTGGCTTGCACACTGCCAAGGGCTCCAGCAGGAAGAGGTCTGTGTGAGGGAAGGGAAGGGCCAGTGCAGGGCTCCTCCAGCGGTTGCTTGGCCGCCCAGGCTCAGCGCCGCACGGAGTGCACCAGGCTCCCAGGGCCCCTGGCTGGGGTCTGCAGCCCCGCACACCCGGAGGCTGACTCCCTGGGCGCCCAGCAGCTGCCTCACACACGTAGCTTCCCTAGCGCTCTCCTCCCCAGCAGAGACGTGTGCAGCTGGTTGGGGCCTGCCCCTGCGTGCCTGGGCTCCCGCCCACAGCCCCAGCTCAGGGCAAGTAGCCCCTGAGCCAAGACCTGCAGGAGGCGCAGAGCGCCCCCACCTGGAAGCCGAGTGAGCAGCTGGCGTGGAGGCGAGCCTCCTCGAGGGAAGAAGAGGCAGCACAGCCTCGTTTGGCTCAAGCCCTACTTGGCTGGAGCCGAGTGTGCCTCCAGGACGGCAGAGCTCCAGCTCTGCTCAGAGGCCCGTTCTGGCAGAGTTGCTGGCGCGAGGCTGCTCTGCCCTGGGCGAGCCTTGCCCAGACTTGCCTCGCTGCTAGGCTTCCTGCCCAGGAAGGAGCAGGCTGCGCGAGGCTGGGAGACGCCACTGGCGCCTTCCTGGCCTCAGCTCCGCTCCTGCCTTGCCTTTGCACCTAGGCCCCAGGCGTCCTTGGGGAGGGCTTAGGGGCCGGTGGCTTGCACACTGCCAAGGGCTCCAGCAGGAAGAGCTCTGTGCGAGGGAAGGGAAGGGCCAGTGCAGGGCTCCTCCAGCGGTTGCTTGATCGCGCAGGCTCAGCGCCGCACGGAGTGCCCCAGGCTCCCAGGGCCCCTGGCTGGGGTCTGCAGCCCCGCACACCCGGAGGCTGACTCCCTGGGCGCCCAGCAGCTGCCTCACACACGTAGATTCCCTAGCGCTCTCCTCCCCAGCAGAGACGTGTGCAGCTGGTTGGGGCCTGCCTCTGCGTGCCTGGGCTCCCGCGCACAGCCCCAGCTCAGGGCAAGCAGCCCCTGAGCCAAGACCTGCAGGAGGCGCAGAGCGCCCCCACCTGGAAGCCGAGTGAACAGCTGTCGGGGAGGCGAGCCTCCTCGAGGGAAGAAGAGGCAGCCCAGCCTCGTTTGGCTCAAGCCCTACTTGGCTGGAGCCGAGTGCGCCTCCAGGACGGCAGAGCTCCAGCTCTGCTCAGAGGCCCGTTCTGGCAGAGTTGCTGGCGCGAGGCTGCTCTGCCCTGGGCGAGCCTTGCCCAGACTTGCCTCGCTGCTAGGCTTCCTGCCCAGGAAGGAGCAGGCTGCGCGAGGCTGGGAGACGCCACTGGCGCCTTCCTGGCCTCAGCTCCGCTCCTGCCTTGCCTTTGCACCTAGGCCCCAGGTCCTTGGGGAGGGCTTAGGGGCCGGTGGCTTGCACACTGCCAAGGGCTCCAGCAGGAAGAGCTCTGTGCGAGGGAAGGGAAGAGCCAGTGCAGGGCTCCTCCAGCGGTTGCTTGGCCGCCCAGGCTCAGCGCCGCACGGAGTGCCCCAGGCTCCCAGGGCCCCTGGCTGGGGTCTGCAGCCCCGCACACCCGGAGGCTGACTCCCTGGGCGCCCAGCAGCTGCCTCACACACGTAGCTTCCCTAGCGCTCTCCTCCCCAGCAGAGACGTGTGCAGCTGGTTGGGGCCTGCCCCTGCGTGCCTGGGCTCCCGCCCACAGCCCCAACTCAGGGCAAGCAGCCCCTGAGGCAAGACCTGCAGGAGGCGCAGAGCGCCCCCACCTGGAAGCCGAGTGAACAGCTGGCGGGGAGGCGAGCCTCCTTGAGGGAAGAAGAGGCAGGCCAGCCTCGTTTGGCTCAAGCCCTACTTGGCTGGAGCCGAGTGCGCCTCCAGGACGGCAGAGCTCCAGCTCTGCTCAGAGGCCCGTTCTGGCAGAGTTGCTGGCGCGAGGCTGCTCTGCCCTGGGCGAGCCTTGCCCAGATTGCCTCGCTGCTAGGCTTCCTGCCCAGGAAGGTGCAGGCTGCGCGAGGCTGGGAGACGCCACTGGCGCCTTCCTGGCCTCAGCTCCGCTCCTGCCTTGCCTTTGCACCTAGGCCCCAGGCGTCCTTGGGGAGGGCTTAGGGGCCGGTGGCTTGCACACTGCCAAGGGCTCCAGCAGGAAGAGCTCTGTGCGAGGGAAGGGAAGGGCCAGTGCAGGGCTCCTCCAGCGGTTGCTTGGCCGCACAGGCTCAGCGCCAAACCGACTGCACCAGGCTCCCAGGGCCCCTGGCTGGGGTCTGCAGCCCCGCACACCCGGAGGCTGACTCCCTGGGCGCCCAGCAGCTGCCTCACACACGTAGCTTCCCTAGCGCTCTCCTCCCCAGCAGAGACGTGTGCAGCTGGTTGGGGCCTGCCCCTGCGTGCCTGGCCTCCCGCCCACAGCCCCAGCTCAGGGCAAGCAGCCCCTGAGCCAAGACCTGCAGGAGGCGAAGATCGCCCCCACCTGGAAGCCGAGTGAACAGGTGGCGGGGAGGCGAGCCTCCTCGAGGGAAGAAGAGGCAGCCCAGCCTCGTTTGGCTCAAGCCCTACTTGGCTGGAGCCGAGTGCGCCTCCAGGACGGCAGAGCTCCAGCTCTGCTCAGAGGCCCGATCTGGCAGAGTTGCTGGCGCGAGGCTGCTCTGCCCTGGGCGAGCCTTGCCCAGACTTGCCTCGCTGCGAGGCTTCCTGCCCAGGAAGGAGCAGGCTGCGCGAGGCTGGGAGACGCCACTGGCGCCTTCCTGGCCTCAGCTCCGCTCCTGCCTTGCCTTTGCACTTTGGCCTCAGGCGTACTTGGGGAGGGCTTAGGGGCCGGTGGCTTGCACACTGCCAAGGGCTCCAGCAGGAAGAGGTCTGTGTGAGGGAAGGGAAGCGCCAGTGCAGGGCTCCTCCAGCGGTTGCTTGGCCGCCCAGGCTCAGCGCCGCACGGAGTGCACCAGGATCCCAGGGCCCCTGGCTGGGGTCTGCAGCCCCGCACACCCGGAGGCTCACTCCCTGGGCGCCCAGCAGCTGCCTCACACACGTAGCTTCCCTAGCGCTCTCCTCCCCAGCAGAATCGTGTGCAGCTGGTTGGGGCCTGCCCCTGCGTGCCTGGGCTCCCGCCCACAGCCCCAGCTCAGGGCAAGTAGCCCCTGAGCCAAGACCTGCAGGAGGCGCAGAGCGCCCCCACCTGGAAGCCGAGTGAGCAGCTGGCGGGGAGGCGAGCCTCCTCGAGGGAAGAAGAGGCAGCACAGCCTCGTTTGGCTCAAGCCCTACTTGGCTGGAGCCGAGTGTGCCTCCAGGACGGCAGAGCTCCAGCTCTGCTCAGAGGCCCGTTCTGGCAGAGTTGCTGGCGCGAGGCTGCTCTGCCCTGGGCGAGCCTTGCCCAGACTTGCCTCGCTGCTAGGCTTCCTGCCCAGGAAGGAGCCGGCTGCGCGAGGCTGGGAGACGCCACTGGCGCCTTCCTGGCCTCAGCTCCGCTCCTGCCTTGCCTTTGCACCTAGGCCCCAGGCGTCCTTGGGGAGGGCTTAGGGGCCGGTGGCTTGCACACTGCCAAGGGCTCCAGCAGGAAGAGCTCTGTGCGAGGGAAGGGAAGGGCCAGTGCATGGCTCCTCCAGCGGTTGCTTGATCGCCCAGGCTCAGCGCCGCACGGAGTGCACCAGGCTCCCAGGGCCCCTGGCTGGGGTCTGCAGCCCCGCACACCCAGAGGCTGACTCCCTGGGCGCCCAGCAGCTGCCTCACACACGTAGATTCCCTAGCGCTCTCCTCCCCAGCAGAGACGTGTGCAGCTGGTTGGGGCCTGCCTCTGCGTGCCTGGGCTCCCGCGCACAGCCCCAGCTCAGGGCAAGCAGCCCCTGAGCCAAGACCTGCAGGAGGCGCAGAGCGCTCCCACCTGGAAGCCGAGTGAACAGCTGGCGGGGAGGCGAGCCTCCTCGAGGGAAGAAGAGGCAGCCCAGCCTCGTTTGGCTCAAGCCCTACTTGGCTGGAGCCGAGTGCGCCTCCAGGACGGCAGAGCTCCAGCTCTGCTCAGAGGCCCGTTCTGGCAGAGTTGCTGGCGCGAGGCTGCTCTGCCCTGGGCGAGCCTTGCCCAGACTTGCCTCGCTGCTAGGCTTCCTGCCCAGGAAGGAGCAGGCTGCGCGAGGCTGGGAGACGCCACTGGCGCCTTCCTGGCCTCAGCTCCGCTCCTGCCTTGCCTTTGCACCTAGGCCCCAGGTCCTTGGGGAGGGCTTAGGGGCCGGTGGCTTGCACACTGCCAAGGGCTCCAGCAGGAAGAGCTCTGTGCGAGGGAAGGGAAGAGCCAGTGCAGGGCTCCTCCAGCGGTTGCTTGGCCGCCCAGGCTCAGCGCCGGTCGTACTGCCCCAGGCTCCCAGGGCCCCTGGCTGGGGTCTGCAGCCCCGCACACCCGGAGGCTGACTCCCTGGGCGCCCAGCAGCTGCCTCACACACGTAGCTTCCCTAGCGCTCTCCTCCCCAGCAGAGACGTGGGCAGCTGGTTGGGGCCTGCCCCTGCGTGCCTGGGCTCCCGCCCACAGCCCCAGCTCAGGGGAAGCAGCCCCTGAGCCAAGACCTGCAGGAGGCGCAGAGCGCCCCCACCTGGAAGCCGAGTGAACAGCTGGCGGGGAGGCGAGCCTCCTCGAGGGAAGAAGAGGCAGCCCAGCCTCGTTTGGCTCAAGCCCTACTTGGCTGGAGCCGAGTGCGCCTCCAGGACGGCAGAGCTCCAGCTCTGCTCAGAGGCCTGTTCTGGCAGAGTTGCTGGCGCGAGGCTGCTCTGCCCTGGGCGAGCCTTGCCCAGACTTGCCTCGCTGCTAGGCTTCCTACCCAGGAAGGAGCAGGCTGCGCGAGGCTGGGAGACGCCACTGGCGCCTTCCTGGCCTCAGCTCCGCTCCTGCCTTGCCTTTGCACCTAGGCCCCAGGCGTCCTTGGGGAGGGCTTAGGGGCCGGTGGCTTGCACACTGCTAAGGGCTGCAGCAGGAAGAGCTCTGTGCCAGGGAAGGGAAGGGCCAATGCAGGGCTTCTCCAGCGGTTGCTTGGCCGCCCAGGCTCAGCGCCGCACGGAGTGCACCAGGCTCCCAGGGCCCCTGGCTGGGGTCTTCAGCCCCGCACACCCGGAGGCTGACTCCCTGGGCGCCCAGCAGCTGCCTCACACACGTAGCTTCCCTAGCGCTCTCCTCCCCAGCAGAGACATGTGCAGCTGGTTGGGGCCTGCCCCTGCGTGCCTGGGCTCCCGCCCACAGCCCCAGCTCAGGGCAAGCAGCCCCTGAGCCAAGACCTGCAGGTGGCGCAGAGCGCCCCCACCTGGAAGCCGAGTGAACAGCTGGCGTGGAGGCGAGCCTCCTCGAGGGAAGAAGAGGCAGCCCAGCCTCGTTTGGCTCAAGCCCTACTTGGCTGGAGCCGAGTGCGCCTCCAGGACGGCAGAGCTCCAGCTCTGCTCAGAGGCCCGATCTGGCAGAGTTGCTGGCGCGAGGCTGCTCTGCCCTGGGCGAGCCTTGCCCAGACTTGCCTCGCTGCTAGGCTTCCTGCCCAGGAAGGAGCAGGCTGCGCGAGGCTGGGAGACGCCACTGGCGCCTTCCTGGCCTCAGCTCCACTCCTGCCTTGCCTTTGCACCTAGGCCCCAGGCGTCCTTGGGGAGGGCTTAGGGGCCGGTGGCTTGCACACTGCCAAGGGCTCCAGCAGGAAGAGCTCAGCGCGAGGGAAGGGAAGGACCAGTGCAGGGCTCCTCCAGCGGTTGCTTGGCCGCCCAGGCTCAGCGCCGCACGGAGTGCACCAGGCTCCCAGGGCCCCTGGCTGGGGTCTGCAGCCCCGCACACCCGGAGGCTGACTCCCTGGGCGCCCAGCAGCTGCCTCACACACGTAGCTTCCCTAGCGCTCTCCTCCCCAGCAGAGACGTGTGCAGCTGGTTGGGGCCTGCACCTGCGTGCCTGGGCTCCCGCGCACAGCCCCAGCTCAGGGCAAGCAGCCCCTGAGCCAAGACCTGCAGGAGGCGCAGAGCGCCCCCACCTGGAAGCCGAGTGAACAGCTGGCGGGGAGGCGAGCCTCCTCGAGGGAAGAAGAGGCAGCCCAGCCTCGTTTGGCTCAAGCCCTACTTGGCTGGAGCCGAGTGCGCCTCCAGGACGGCAGAGCTCCAGCTCTGCTCAGAGGCCCGTTCTGGCAGAGTTGCTGGCGCGAGGCTGCTCTGCCCTGGGCGAGCCTTGCCCAGACTTGCCTCGCTGATAGGCTTCCTGCCCAGGAAGGAGCAGGCTGCGCGAGGCTGGGAGACGCCACTGGCGCCTTCCTGGCCTCAGCTCCGCTCCTGCCTTGCCTTTGCACCTAGGCCCCAGGCGTCCTTGGGGAGGGCTTAGGGGCCGGTGGCTTGCACACTGCCAAGGGCTCCAGCAGGAAGAGCTCTGTGCGAGGGAAGGGAAGGGCCAGTGCAGGGCTCCCCCAGCGGTTGCTTGGCCGCCCAGGCTCAGGGCCGCACGGAGTGCACCAGGCTCCCAGGGCCCCTGGCTGGGGTCTGCAGCCCCGCACACCCGGAGGCTGACTCCCTGGGCGCCCAGCAGCTGCCTCACACACGTAGCTTCCCTAGCGCTCTCCTCCCCAGCAGAGACGTGTGCAGCTGGTTGGGGCCTGCCCCTGCGTGCCTGGGCTCCCGCGCACAGCCCCAGCTCAGGGCAATCAGCCCCTGAGCCAAGACCTGCAGGAGGCGCAGAGCGCCCCCACCTGGAAGCCGAGTGAACAGCTGGCGGGGAGGCGAGCCTCCTCGAGGGAAGAAGAGGCAGCCCAGCCTCGTTTGGCTCAAGCCCTACTTGGCTGGAGCCGAGTGCGCCTCCAGGACGGCAGAGCTCCAGCTCTGCTCAGAGGCCCGTTCTGGCAGAGTTGCTGGCGCGAGGCTGCTCTGTCCTGGGCGAGCCTTGCCCAGACTTGCCTCGCTGCTAGGCTTCCTGCCCAGGAAGGAGCAGGCTGCGCGAGGCTGAGAGACGCCACTGGCGCCTTCCTGGCCTCAGCTCCGCTCCTGCCTTGCCTTTGCACCTAGGCCCCAGGCGTCCTTTGGGAGGGCTTAGGGGCCGGTGGCTTGCACACTGCCAAGGGCTCCAGCAGGAAGAGCTCTGTGCGAGGGAAGGGAAGGGCCAGTGCAGGGCTCCTCCAGCGGTTGCTTGGCCGCCCAGGCTCAGCGCCGCTCGGAGTGCCCCAGGCTCCCGGGCCCCTGGCTGGGGTCTGCAGCCCCGCACACCCGGAGGCTGACTCCCTGGGCGCCCAGAAGCTGCCTCAGAGACGTAGCTTCCCTAGCGCTCTCCTCCCCAGCAGAGACGTATGCAGATGGCTGGGGCCTGCCCCTGCGTGCCTGGGCTCCCGCGCACAGCCCCAGCTCAGGGCAAGCAGCCCCTGAGCCAAGACCTGCAGGAGGCGCAGAGCGCCCCCACCTGGAAGCCGAGTGAACAGCTGGAGGGGAGGCGAGCCTCCTCGAGGGAAGAAGAGGCAGCCCAGCCTCGTTTGGCTCAAGCCCTACTTGGCTGGAGCCGAGTGCGCCTCCAGGACGGCAGAGCTCCAGCTCTGCTCAGAGGCCCGTTCTGGCAGAGTTGCTGGCGCGAGCCTGCTCTGCCCTGGGCGAGCCTTGCCCAGACTTGCCTCGCTGCTAGGCTTCCTGCCCAGGAAGGAGCAGGCTGCGCGAGGCTGGGAGACGCCACTGGCGCCTTCCTGGCCTCAGCTCCGCTCCTGCCTTGCCTTTGCACCTAGGCCCCAGGCGTCCTTGGGGAGGGCTTAGGGGCCGGTGGCTTGCACAGTGCCAAGGGCTCCAGCAGGAAGAGCTCTGTGCGAGGGAAGGGAAGGGCCAGTGCAGGGCTCCTCCAGCGGTTGCTTGGCCGCCCACGCTCAGCGCCGCTCGGAGTGCCCCAGGCTCCCAGGGCCCCTGGCTGGGGTCTGCAGCCCCGCACACCCGGAGGCTGACTCCCTGGGCGCCCAGAAGCTGCCTCACACACGTAGCTTCCCTAGCGCTCTCCTCCCCAGCAGAGACGAGTGCAGCTGGCTGGGGCCTGCCCCTGCGTGCCTGGGCTCCCGCGCATAGCCCCAGCTCAGGGCAAGCAGCCCCTGAGCCAAGACCTGCAGGAGGCGCAGAGCGCCCCCACCTGGAAGCCGAGTGACCAGCTGGCGGGGAGGCGAGCCTCCTCGAGGGAAGAAGAGGCAGCCCAGCCTCGTTTGGCTCAAGCCCTACTTGGCTGGAGCCGAGTGCGCCTCCAGGACGGCAGAGCTCCAGCTCTGCTCAGAGGCCCGTTCTGGCAGAGTTGCTGGCGCGAGGCTGCTCTGCCCTGGGCGAGCCTTGCCCAGACTTGCCTCGCTGCTAGGCTTCCTGCCCAGGAAGGAGCAGGCTGCGCGAGGCTGGGAGACGCCACTGGCGCCTTCCTGGCCTCAGCTCCGCTCCTGCCTTGCCTTTGCACCTAGGCCCCAGGCGTCCTTGGGGAGGGCTTAGGGGCCGGTGGCTTGCGGAGTGCCAAGGGCTCCAGCAGGAAGAGCTCTGTGCGAGGGAAGGGAAGGGCCAGTGCAGGGCTCCTCCAGCGGTTGCTTGGCCGCCCAGACTCAGCGCCGCACGGAGTGCCCCATTCTCCCAGGGCCCTGGCTGGGTTCTGCAGCCCCGCACACCCGGAGGCTGACTCCCTGGGCGCCCAGCAGCTGCCTCACACACGTAGCTTCCCTAGCGCTCTCCTCCCCAGCAGAGACGTGTGCAGCTGGTTGGGGCCTGCCCCTGCGTGCCTGGGCTCCCGCCCACAGCCCCAACTCAGGGCAAGCAGCCCCTGAGGCAAGACCTGCAGGAGGCGCAGAGCGCCCCCACCTGGAAGCCGAGTGAACAGCTGGCGGGGAGGCGAGCCTCCTTGAGGGAAGAAGAGGCAGGCCAGCCTCGTTTGGCTCAAGCCCTACTTGGCTGGAGCCGAGTGCGCCTCCAGGACGGCAGAGCTCCAGCTCTGCTCAGAGGCCCGATCTGGCAGAGTTGCTGGCGCGAGGCTGCTCTGCCCTGGGCGAGCCTTGCCCAGATTGCCTCGCTGCTAGGCTTCCTGCCCAGGAAGGTGCAGGCTGCGCGAGGCTGGGAGACGCCACTGGCGCCTTCCTGGCCTCAGCTCCGCTCCTGCCTTGCCTTTGCACCTAGGCCCCAGGCGTCCTTGGGGAGGGCTTAGGGGCCGGTGGCTTGCACACTGCCAAGGGCTCCAGCAGGAAGAGCTCTGTGCGAGGGAAGGGAAGGGCCAGTGCAGGGCTCCTCCAGCGGTTGCTTGGCCGCACAGGCTCAGCGCCAAACCGACTGCACCAGGCTCCCAGGGCCCCTGGCTGGGGTCTGCAGCCCCGCACACCCGGAGGCTGACTCCCTGGGCGCCCAGCAGCTGCCTCACACACGTAGCTTCCCTAGCGCTCTCCTCCCCAGCAGAGACGTGTGCAGCTGGGTGGGGCCTGCCCCTGCGTGCCTGGCCTCCCGCCCACAGCCCCAGCTCAGGGCAAGCAGCCCCTGAGCCAAGACCTGCAGGAGGCGAAGATCGCCCCCACCTGGAAGCCGAGTGAACAGGTGGCGGGGAGGCGAGCCTCCTCGAGGGAAGAAGAGGCAGCCCAGCCTCGTTTGGCTCAAGCCCTACTTGGCTGGAGCCGAGTGCGCCTCCAGGACGGCAGAGCTCCAGCTCTGCTCAGAGGCCCGATCTGGCAGAGTTGCTGGCGCGAGGCTGCTCTGCCCTGGGCGAGCCTTGCCCAGACTTGCCTCGCTGCGAGGCTTCCTGCCCAGGAAGGAGCAGGCTGCGCGAGGCTGGGAGACGCCACTGGCGCCTTCCTGGCCTCAGCTCCGCTCCTGCCTTGCCTTTGCACTTTGGCCTCAGGCGTACTTGGGGAGGGCTTAGGGGCCGGTGGCTTGCACACTGCCAAGGGCTCCAGCAGGAAGAGCTCTGTGCGAGGGAAGGGAAGCGCCAGTGCAGGGCTCCTCCAGCGGTTGCTTGGCCGCCCAGGCTCAGCGCCGCACGGAGTGCACCAGGATCCCAGGGCCCCTGGCTGGGGTCTGCAGCCCCGCACACCCGGAGGCTCACTCCCTGGGCGCCCAGCAGCTGCCTCACACACGTAGCTTCCCTAGCGCTCTCCTCCCCAGCAGAATCGTGTGCAGCTGGTTGGGGCCTGCCCCTGCGTGCCTGGGCTCCCGCCCACAGCCCCAGCTCAGGGCAAGTAGCCCCTGAGCCAAGACCTGCAGGAGGCGCAGAGCGCCCCCACCTGGAAGCCGAGTGAGCAGCTGGCGGGGAGGCGAGCCTCCTCGAGGGAAGAAGAGGCAGCACAGCCTCGTTTGGCTCAAGCCCTACTTGGCTGGAGCCGAGTGTGCCTCCAGGACGGCAGAGCTCCAGCTCTGCTCAGAGGCCCGTTCTGGCAGAGTTGCTGGCGCGAGGCTGCTCTGCCCTGGGCGAGCCTTGCCCAGACTTGCCTCGCTGCTAGGCTTCCTGCCCAGGAAGGAGCCGGCTGCGCGAGGCTGGGAGACGCCACTGGCGCCTTCCTGGCCTCAGCTCCGCTCCTGCCTTGCCTTTGCACATAGGCCCCAGGCGTCCTTGGGGAGGGCTTAGGGGCCGGTGGCTTGCACACTGCCAAGGGCTCCAGCAGGAAGAGCTCTGTGCGAGGGAAGGGAAGGGCCAGTGCATGGCTCCTCCAGCGGTTGCTTGATCGCCCAGGCTCAGCGCCGCACGGAGTGCACCAGGCTCCCAGGGCCCCTGGCTGGGGTCTGCAGCCCCGCACACCCAGAGGCTGACTCCCTGGGCGCCCAGCAGCTGCCTCACACACGTAGATTCCCTAGCGCTCTCCTCCCCAGCAGAGACGTGTGCAGCTGGTTGGGGCCTGCCTCTGCGTGCCTGGGCTCCCGCGCACAGCCCCAGCTCAGGGCAAGCAGCCCCTGAGCCAAGACCTGCAGGAGGCGCAGAGCGCTCCCACCTGGAAGCCGAGTGAACAGCTGGCGGGGAGGCGAGCCTCCTCGAGGGAAGAAGAGGCAGCCCAGCCTCGTTTGGCTCAAGCCCTACTTGGCTGGAGCCGAGTGCGCCTCCAGGACGGCAGAGCTCCAGCTCTGCTCAGAGGCCCGTTCTGGCAGAGTTGCTGGCGCGAGGCTGCTCTGCCCTGGGCGAGCCTTGCCCAGACTTGCCTCGCTGCTAGGCTTCCTGCCCAGGAAGGAGCAGGCTGCGCGAGGCTGGGAGACGCCACTGGCGCCTTCCTGGCCTCAGCTCCGCTCCTGCCTTGCCTTTGCACCTAGGCCCCAGGTCCTTGGGGAGGGCTTAGGGGCCGGTGGCTTGCACACTGCCAAGGGCTCCAGCAGGAAGAGCTCTGTGCGAGGGAAGGGAAGAGCCAGTGCAGGGCTCCTCCAGCGGTTGCTTGGCCGCCCAGGCTCAGCGCCGGTCGTACTGCCCCAGGCTCCCAGGGCCCCTGGCTGGGGTCTGCAGCCCCGCACACCCGGAGGCTGACTCCCTGGGCGCCCAGCAGCTGCCTCACACACGTAGCTTCCCTAGCGCTCTCCTCCCCAGCAGAGACGTGGGCAGCTGGTTGGGGCCTGCCCCTGCGTGCCTGGGCTCCCGCCCACAGCCCCAGCTCAGGGCAAGCAGCCCCTGAGCCAAGACCTGCAGGAGGCGCAGAGCGCCCCCACCTGGAAGCCGAGTGAACAGCTGGCGGGGAGGCGAGCCTCCTCGAGGGAAGAAGAGGCAGCCCAGCCTCGTTTGGCTCAAGCCCTACTTGGCTGGAGCCGAGTGCGCCTCCAGGACGGCAGAGCTCCAGCTCTGCTCAGAGGCCTGTTCTGGCAGAGTTGCTGGCGCGAGGCTGCTCTGCCCTGGGCGAGCCTTGCCCAGACTTGCCTCGCTGCTAGGCTTCCTACCCAGGAAGGAGCAGGCTGCGCGAGGCTGGGAGACGCCACTGGCGCCTTCCTGGCCTCAGCTCCGCTCCTGCCTTGCCTTTGCACCTAGGCCCCAGGCGTCCTTGGGGAGGGCTTAGGGGCCGGTGGCTTGCACACTGCTAAGGGCTGCAGCAGGAAGAGCTCTGTGCCAGGGAAGGGAAGGGCCAATGCAGGGCTTCTCCAGCGGTTGCTTGGCCGCCCAGGCTCAGCGCCGCACGGAGTGCACCAGGCTCCCAGGGCCCCTGGCTGGGGTCTTCAGCCCCGCACACCCGGAGGCTGACTCCCTGGGCGCCCAGCAGCTGCCTCACACACGTAGCTTCCCTAGCGCTCTCCTCCCCAGCAGAGACATGTGCAGCTGGTTGGGGCCTGCCCCTGCGTGCCTGGGCTCCCGCCCACAGCCCCAGCTCAGGGCAAGCAGCCCCTGAGCCAAGACCTGCAGGTGGCGCAGAGCGCCCCCACCTGGAAGCCGAGTGAACAGCTGGCGTGGAGGCGAGCCTCCTCGAGGGAAGAAGAGGCAGCCCAGCCTCGTTTGGCTCAAGCCCTACTTGGCTGGAGCCGAGTGCGCCTCCAGGACGGCAGAGCTCCAGCTCTGCTCAGAGGCCCGATCTGGCAGAGTTGCTGGCGCGAGGCTGCTCTGCCCTGGGCGAGCCTTGCCCAGACTTGCCTCGCTGCTAGGCTTCCTGCCCAGGAAGGAGCAGGCTGCGCGAGGCTGGGAGACGCCACTGGCGCCTTCCTGGCCTCAGCTCCACTCCTGCCTTGCCTTTGCACCTAGGCCCCAGGCGTCCTTGGGGAGGGCTTAGGGGCCGGTGGCTTGCACACTGCCAAGGGCTCCAGCAGGAAGAGCTCAGCGCGAGGGAAGGGAAGGACCAGTGCAGGGCTCCTCCAGCGGTTGCTTGGCCGCCCAGGCTCAGCGCCGCACGGAGTGCACCAGGCTCCCAGGGCCCCTGGCTGGGGTCTGCAGCCCCGCACACCCGGAGGCTGACTCCCTGGGCGCCCAGCAGCTGCCTCACACACGTAGCTTCCCTAGCGCTCTCCTCCCCAGCAGAGACGTGTGCAGCTGGTTGGGGCCTGCACCTGCGTGCCTGGGCTCCCGCGCACAGCCCCAGCTCAGGGCAAGCAGCCCCTGAGCCAAGACCTGCAGGAGGCGCAGAGCGCCCCCACCTGGAAGCCGAGTGAACAGCTGGCGGGGAGGCGAGCCTCCTCGAGGGAAGAAGAGGCAGCCCAGCCTCGTTTGGCTCAAGCCCTACTTGGCTGGAGCCGAGTGCGCCTCCAGGACGGCAGAGCTCCAGCTCTGCTCAGAGGCCCGTTCTGGCAGAGTTGCTGGCGCGAGGCTGCTCTGCCCTGGGCGAGCCTTGCCCAGACTTGCCTCGCTGATAGGCTTCCTGCCCAGGAAGGAGCAGGCTGCGCGAGGCTGGGAGACGCCACTGGCGCCTTCCTGGCCTCAGCTCCGCTCCTGCCTTGCCTTTGCACCTAGGCCCCAGGCGTCCTTGGGGAGGGCTTAGGGGCCGGTGGCTTGCACACTGCCAAGGGCTCCAGCAGGAAGAGCTCTGTGCGAGGGAAGGGAAGGGCCAGTGCAGGGCTCCCCCAGCGGTTGCTTGGCCGCCCAGGCTCAGGGCCGCACGGAGTGCACCAGGCTCCCAGGGCCCCTGGCTGGGGTCTGCAGCCCCGCACACCCGGAGGCTGACTCCCTGGGCGCCCAGCAGCTGCCTCACACACGTAGCTTCCCTAGCGCTCTCCTCCCCAGCAGAGACGTGTGCAGCTGGTTGGGGCCTGCCCCTGCGTGCCTGGGCTCCCGCGCACAGCCCCAGCTCAGGGCAATCAGCCCCTGAGCCAAGACCTGCAGGAGGCGCAGAGCGCCCCCACCTGGAAGCCGAGTGAACAGCTGGCGGGGAGGCGAGCCTCCTCGAGGGAAGAAGAGGCAGCCCAGCCTCGTTTGGCTCAAGCCCTACTTGGCTGGAGCCGAGTGCGCCTCCAGGACGGCAGAGCTCCAGCTCTGCTCAGAGGCCCGTTCTGGCAGAGTTGCTGGCGCGAGGCTGCTCTGTCCTGGGCGAGCCTTGCCCAGACTTGCCTCGCTGCTAGGCTTCCTGCCCAGGAAGGAGCAGGCTGCGCGAGGCTGAGAGACGCCACTGGCGCCTTCCTGGCCTCAGCTCCGCTCCTGCCTTGCCTTTGCACCTAGGCCCCAGGCGTCCTTTGGGAGGGCTTAGGGGCCGGTGGCTTGCACACTGCCAAGGGCTCCAGCAGGAAGAGCTCTGTGCGAGGGAAGGGAAGGGCCAGTGCAGGGCTCCTCCAGCGGTTGCTTGGCCGCCCAGGCTCAGCGCCGCTCGGAGTGCCCCAGGCTCCCGGGCCCCTGGCTGGGGTCTGCAGCCCCGCACACCCGGAGGCTGACTCCCTGGGCGCCCAGAAGCTGCCTCAGAGACGTAGCTTCCCTAGCGCTCTCCTCCCCAGCAGAGACGTATGCAGATGGCTGGGGCCTGCCCCTGCGTGCCTGGGCTCCCGCGCACAGCCCCAGCTCAGGGCAAGCAGCCCCTGAGCCAAGACCTGCAGGAGGCGCAGAGCGCCCCCACCTGGAAGCCGAGTGAACAGCTGGAGGGGAGGCGAGCCTCCTCGAGGGAAGAAGAGGCAGCCCAGCCTCGTTTGGCTCAAGCCCTACTTGGCTGGAGCCGAGTGCGCCTCCAGGACGGCAGAGCTCCAGCTCTGCTCAGAGGCCCGTTCTGGCAGAGTTGCTGGCGCGAGCCTGCTCTGCCCTGGGCGAGCCTTGCCCAGACTTGCCTCGCTGCTAGGCTTCCTGCCCAGGAAGGAGCAGGCTGCGCGAGGCTGGGAGACGCCACTGGCGCCTTCCTGGCCTCAGCTCCGCTCCTGCCTTGCCTTTGCACCTAGGCCCCAGGCGTCCTTGGGGAGGGCTTAGGGGCCGGTGGCTTGCACAGTGCCAAGGGCTCCAGCAGGAAGAGCTCTGTGCGAGGGAAGGGAAGGGCCAGTGCAGGGCTCCTCCAGCGGTTGCTTGGCCGCCCACGCTCAGCGCCGCTCGGAGTGCCCCAGGCTCCCAGGGCCCCTGGCTGGGGTCTGCAGCCCCGCACACCCGGAGGCTGACTCCCTGGGCGCCCAGAAGCTGCCTCACACACGTAGCTTCCCTAGCGCTCTCCTCCCCAGCAGAGACGAGTGCAGCTGGCTGGGGCCTGCCCCTGCGTGCCTGGGCTCCCGCGCATAGCCCCAGCTCAGGGCAAGCAGCCCCTGAGCCAAGACCTGCAGGAGGCGCAGAGCGCCCCCACCTGGAAGCCGAGTGAACAGCTGGCGGGGAGGCGAGCCTCCTCGAGGGAAGAAGAGGCAGCCCAGCCTCGTTTGGCTCAAGCCCTACTTGGCTGGAGCCGAGTGCGCCTCCAGGACGGCAGAGCTCCAGCTCTGCTCAGAGGCCCGTTCTGGCAGAGTTGCTGGCGCGAGGCTGCTCTGCCCTGGGCGAGCCTTGCCCAGACTTGCCTCGCTGCTAGGCTTCCTGCCCAGGAAGGAGCAGGCTGCGCGAGGCTGGGAGACGCCACTGGCGCCTTCCTGGCCTCAGCTCCGCTCCTGCCTTGCCTTTGCACCTAGGCCCCAGGCGTCCTTGGGGAGGGCTTAGGGGCCGGTGGCTTGCGGAGTGCCAAGGGCTCCAGCAGGAAGAGCTCTGTGCGAGGGAAGGGAAGGGCCAGTGCAGGGCTCCTCCAGCGGTTGCTTGGCCGCCCAGACTCAGCGCCGCACGGAGTGCCCCATTCTCCCAGGGCCCTGGCTGGGTTCTGCAGCCCCGCACACCCGGAGGCTGACTCCCTGGGCGCCCAGCAGCTGCCTCACACACGTAGCTTCCCTAGCGCTCTCCTCCCCAGCAGAGACGTGTGCAGCTGGTTGGGGCCTGCCCCTGCGTGCCTGGGCTCCTGCGCACAGCCCCAGCTCAGGGCAAGCAGCCCCTGAGCCAAGACCTGCAGGAGGCGAAGAGCGCCCCCAACTGGAAGCCGAGTGAACAGCTGGCGGGGAGGCGAGCCTCCTCGAGGGACGAAGAGGCAGCCCAGCCTCGTTTGGCTCAAGCCCTACTTGGCTGGAGCCGAGTGCACCTCCAGGACGGCAGAGCTCCAGCTCTGCTCAGAGGCCAGTTCTGGCAGAGTTGCTGGCGCGAGGCTGCTCTGCCCTGGGCGAGCCTTGCCCAGACTTGCCTCGCTGCTAGGCTTCCTGCCCAGGAAGGAGCAGGCTGTGCGAGGCTCGGAGACGCCACTGGCGCCTTCTTGGCCTCAGCTCCGCTCCTGCCTTGCCTTTGCACCTAGGCCCCAGGCGTCCTTGGGGAGGGCTTAGGGGCCGGTGGCTTGCACACTGCCAAGGGCCCCAGCAGGAAGAGCTCTGTGCGAGGGAAGGGAAGGGCCAGTGCAGGGCTCCTCCAGCGGTTGCTTGGCCGCCCAGGCTCAGCGCCGCACGGAGTGCACCAGGCTCCCAGGGCCCCTGGCTGGGGTCTGCAGCCCCGCACACCCGGAGGCTGACTCCCTGGGAGTCCAGCAGCTGCCTCACACACGTAGCTTCCCTAGCGCTCTCCTCCCCAGCAGAGACGTGTGCAGCTAGTTGGGGCCTGCCCCTGCGTGCCTGGGCTCCCGCCCACAGCCCCAGCTCAGGGCAAGCAGCCCCTGAGCCAAGACCTGCAGGAGGCGCAGAGCGCCCCCACCTGGAAGCCGAGTGAACAGCTGGCGGGGAGGGGAGCCTCCTCGAGGGAAGAAGAGGCAGCCCAGCCTCGTTTGGCTCAAGCCCTACTTGGCTGGACCCGAGTGCGCCTCCAGGACGGCAGAGCTCCAGCTCTGCTCAGAGGCCCGTTCTGGCAGAGTTGCTTGCGCGAGGCTGCTCTGCCCTGGGCGAGCCTTGCCCAGACTTGCCTCGCTGCTAGGCTTCCTGCCCAGGAAGGAGCAGGCTGCGCGAGGCTGGGAGACGCCACTGGCGCCTTCCTGGCCTCAGCTCCGCTCCTGCCTTGCCTTTGCACCTAGGCCCCAGGCGTCCTTGGGGAGGGCTTAGGGGCCGGTGGCTTGCACACTGCCAAGGGCTCCAGCAGGAAGAGATCTGTGCGAGGGAAGGGAAGGGCCAGTGCAGGGCTCCTCCAGCGGTTGCTTGGCCGCCCAGGCTCAGCGCCGCTCGGAGTGCCCCAGGCTCCCAGGGCCCCTGGCTGGGGTCTGCAGCCCCGCACACCCGGAGGCTGACTCCCTGGGCGCCCAGAAGCTGCCTCACACACGTAGCTACGCTAGCGCTCTCCTCCCCAGCAGAGACGTGTGCAGCTGGTTGGGGCCTGCCCCTGCGTGCCTGGGCTCCCGCGCACAGCCCCAGCTCAGGGCAAGCAGCCCCTGAGCCAAGACCTGCAGGAGGCGCAGAGCGCCCCCACCTGGAAGCCGAGTGAACAGCTGGCGGGGAGGCGAGCCTCCTCGAGGGAAGAAGAGGCAGCCCAGCCTCGTTTGGCTCAAGCCCTACTTGGCTGGAGCCGAGTGCGCCTCCAGGACGGCAGAGCTCCAGCTCTGCTCAGAGGCCCGTTCTGGCAGAGTTGCTGGCGCGAGGCTGCTCTGCCCTGGGCGAGCCTTGCCCAGACTTGCCTCGCTGCTAGGCTTCCTGCCCAGGAAGGAGCAGGCTGCGCGAGGCTGGGAGACGCCACTGGCGCCTTCCTGGCCTCAGCTCCGCTCCTGCCTTGCCTTTGCACCTAGGCCCCAGGCGTCCTTGGGGAGGGCTTAGGGGCCGGTGGCTTGCACACTGCCAGGGGCTCCAGCAGGAAGACCTCTGTGTGAGGGAAGGGAAGGGCCAGTGCAGGGCTTCTCCAGCGGTTGCTTGGCCGCCCAGGCTCAGCGCCGCACGGAGTGCACCAGGCTCCCAGGGCCCCTGGCTGGGGTCTGCAGCCCCGCACACCCGGAGGCTGACTCCCTGGGCGCCCAGCAGCTGCCTCACACACGTAGCTTCCCTAGCGCTCTCCTCCCCAGCAGAGACGTGTGCAGCTGGTTGGGGCCTTCCACTGCGTGCCTGAGCTCCCGCCCACAGCCCCAGCTCAGGGCAAGCAGCCCCTGAGCCAAGACCTGCAGGAGGCGCAGAGCGCCCCCACCTGGAAGCCGAGTGAACAGCTGGCGGGGAGGCGAGCCTCCTCGAGGGAAGAAGAGGCAGCCCAGCCTCGTTTGGCTCAAGCCCTACTTGGCTGGAGCCGAGTGCGCCTCCAGGACGGCAGAGCTCCAGCTCTGCTCAGAGGCCCGTTCTGGCAGGGTTGCTGGCGCGAGGCTGCTCTGCCCTGGGCGAGCCTTGCCCAGAGTTGCCTCGCTGCTAGGCTTCCTGCCCAGGAAGGAGCAGGCTGCGCGAGGCTGGGAGACGCCACTGGCGCCTTCCTGGCCTCAGCTCCGCTCCTGCCTTGCCTTTGCACCTAGGCCCCAGGCGTCCTTGGGGAGGGCTTAGGGGCCGGTGGCTTGCACAGTGCCAAGGGCTCCAGCAGGAAGAGCTCTGTGCGAGGGAAGGGAAGGGCCAGTGCAGGGCTCCTCCAGCGGTTGCTTGGCCGCCCAGACTCAGCGCCGCACGGAGTGCCCCAGGCTCCCAGGGCCCTGGCTGGGTTCTGCAGCCCCGCACACCCGGAGGCTGACTCCCTGGGCGCCCAGCAGCTGCCTCACACACGTAGCTTCCCTAGCGCTCTCCTCCCCAGCAGAGACGTGTGCAGCTGGTTGGGGCCTGCCCCTGCGTGCCTGGGCTCCTGCGCACAGCCCCAGCTCAGGGCAAGCAGCCCCTGAGCCAAGACCTGCAGGAGGCGAAGAGCGCCCCCAACTGGAAGCCGAGTGAACAGCTGGCGGGGAGGCGAGCCTCCTCGAGGGAAGAAGAGGCAGCCCAGCCTCGTTTGGCTCAAGCCCTACTTGGCTGGAGCCGAGTGCGCCTCCAGGACGGCAGAGCTCCAGCTCTGCTCAGAGGCCCGTTCTGGCAGAGTTGCTGGCGCGAGGCTGCTCTGCCCTGGGCGAGCCTTGCCCAGACTTGCCTCGCTGCTAGGCTTCCTGCCCAGGAAGGAGCAGGCTGCGCGAGGCTGGGAGGCGCCACTGGCGCCTTCCTGGCCTCAGCTCCGCTCCTGCCTTGCCTTTGCACCTAGGCCCCAGGCGTCCTTGGGGAGGGCTTAGGGGCCGGTGGCTTGCACACTGCCAAGGGCTCCAGCAGGAAGAGCTCTGTGCTAGGGAAGGGAAGGGCCAGTGCAGGGCTTCTCCAGCGGTTGCTTGGCCGCCCAGGCTCAGCGCCGCACGGAGTGCACCAGGCTCCCAGGGCCCCTGGCTGGGGTCTGCAGCCCCGCACACCCGGAGGCTGACTCCCTGGGCGCCCAGCAGCTGCCTCACACACGTAGCTTCCCTAGCGCTCTCCTCCCCAGCAGAGACGTGTGCAGCTGGTTGGGGCCTGCCCCTGCGTGCCTGGGCTCCCGCCCACAGCCCCAGCTCAGGGCAAGCAGCCCCTGAGCCAAGACCTGCAGGTGGCGCAGAGCGCCCCCACCTGGAAGCCGAGTGAACAGCTGTCGGGGAGGAGAGCTTCCTCGAGGGAAGAAGAGGCAGCCCAGCCTCGTTTGGCTCAAGCCCTACTTGGCTGGAGCCGAGTGCGCCTCCAGGACGGCAGAGCTCCAGCTCTGCTCAGAGGCCCGTTCTGGCAGAGTTGCTGGCGCGAGGCTGCTCTGCCCTGGGCGAGCCTTGCCCAGACTTGCCTCGCTGCTAGGCTTCCTGCCCAGGAAGGAGCAGGCTGCGCGAGGCTGGGAGACGCCACTGGCGCCTTCCTGGCCTCAGCTCCGCTCCTGCCTTGCCTTTGCACCTAGGCCCCAGGCGTCCTTGGGGAGGGCTTAGGGGCCGGTGGCTTGCACACTGCCAAGGGCTCCAGCAGGAAGAGCTCTGTGCGAGGGAAGGGAAGGGCCAGTGCAGGGCTCCTCCAGCGGTTGCTTGGCCGCCCAGGCTCAGCGCCGCACGGAGTGCACCAGGCTCCCAGGGCCCCTGGCTGGGGTCTGCAGCCCCGCACACCGGAGGCTGACTCCCTGGGCGCCCAGCAGCTGCCTCACACACGTAGCTTCCCTAGCGCTCTCCTCCCCAGCAGAGACGTGTGCAGCTGGTTGGGGCCTGCCCCTGCGTGCCTGGGCTCCCGCGCACATCCCCAGCTCAGGGCAAGCAGCCCCTGAGCCAAGACCTGCAGGAGGCGCAGAGCGCCCCCACCTGGAAGCCGAGTGAACAGCTGGCGGGGAGGCGAGCCTCCTCGAGGAAAGAAGAGGCAGCCCAGCCTCGTTTGGCTCAAGCCCTACTTGGCTGGAGCCGAGTGCGCCTCCAGGACGGCAGAGCTCCAGCTCTGCTCAGAGGCCCGTTCTGGCAGAGTTGCTGGCGCGAGGCTGCTCTGCCCTGGGCGAGCCTTGCCCAGACTTGCCTCGCTGCTAGGCTTCCTGCCCAGGAAGGAGCAGGCTGCGCGAGGCTGGGAGACGCCACTGGCGCCTTCCTGGCCTCAGCTCCGCACCTACCTTGCCTTTGCACCTAGGCCCCAGGCGTCCTTGGGGAGGGCTTAGGGGCCGGTGGCTTGCACACTGCCAAGGGCTCCAGCAGGAAGAGCTCTGTGCTAGGGAAGGGAAGGGCCAGTGCAGGGCTTCTCCAGCGGTTGCTTGGCCGCCCAGGCTCAGCGCCGCACGGAGTGCACCAGGCTCCCAGGGCCCCTGGCTGGGGTCTGCAGCCCCGCACACCCGGAGGCTGACTCCCTGGGCGCCCAGCAGCTGCCTCACACACGTAGCTTCCCTAGCGCTCTCCTCCCCAGCAGAGACGTGTGCAGCTGGTTGGGGCCTGCCCCTGCGTGCCTGGGCTCCCGCCCACAGCCCCAGCTCAGGGCAAGCAGCCCCTGAGCCAAGACCTGCAGGTGGCGCAGAGCGCCCCCACCTGGAAGCCGAGTGAACAGCTGTCGGGGAGGCGAGCTTCCTCGAGCGAAGAAGAGGCAGCCCAGAATCGTTTGGCTCAAGCCCTACTTGGCTGGAGCCGAGTGCGCCTCCAGGACGGCAGAGCTCCAGCTCTGCTCAGAGGCCCGTTCTGGCAGAGTTGCTGGCGCGAGGCTGCTCTGCCCTGGGCGAGCCTTGCCCAGACTTGCCTCGCTGCTAGGCTTCCTGCCCAGGAAGGAGCAGGCTGCGCGAGGCTGGGAGACGCCACTGGCGCCTTCCTGGCCTCAGCTCCGCTCCTGCCTTGCCTTTGCACCTAGGCCCCAGGCGTCCTTGGGGAGGGCTTAGGGGCCGGTGGCTTGCACACTGCCAAGGGCTCCAGCAGGAAGAGCTCTGTGCGAGGGAAGGGAAGGGCCAGTGCAGGGATCCTCCAGCGGTTGCTTGGCCGCCCAGGCTCAGCGCCGCACGGAGTGCACCAGGCTCCCAGGGCCCCTGGCTGGGGTCTGCAGCCCCGCACACCCGGAGGCTGACTCCCTGGGCGCCCAGCAGCTGCCTCACACACGTAGCTTCCCTAGCGCTCTCCTCCCCAGCAGAGACGTGTGCAGCTGGTTGGGGCCTGCCCCTGCGTGCCTGGGCTCCCGCGCACAGCCCCAGCTCAGGGCAATCAGCCCCTGAGCCAAGACCTGCAGGAGGCGCAGAGCGCCCCCACCTGGAAGCCGAGTGAACAGCTGGCGGGGAGGCGAGCCTCCTCGAGGGAAGAAGAGGCAGCCCAGCCTCGTTTGGCTCAAGCCCTACTTGGCTGGAGCCGAGTGCGCCTCCAGGACGGCAGAGCTCCAGCTCTGCTCAGAGGCCCGTTCTGGCAGAGTTGCTGGCGCGAGGCTGCTCTGCCCTGGGCGAGCCTTGCCCAGACTTGCCTCGCTGCTTGGCTTCCTGCCCAGGAAGGAGCAGGCTGCGCCAGGCTGGGAGACGCCACTGGCGCCTTCCTGGCCTCAGCTCCGCTCCTGCCTTGCCTTCGCACCTAGGCCCCAGGCGTCCTTGGGGAGGGCTTAGGGGCCGGTGGCTTGCACACTGCCAAGGGCTCCAGCAGGAAGAGCTCTGTGCGAGGGAAGGGAAGGGCCAGTGCAGGGCTCCTCCAGCGGTTGCTTGGCCGCCCAGACTCAGCGCCGCACGGAGTGCCCCAGGCTCCCAGGGCCCTGGCTGGGTTCTGCAGCCCCGCACACCCGGAGGCTGACTCCCTGGGCGCCCAGCAGCTGCCTCACACACGTAGCTTCCCTAGCGCTCTCCTCCCCAGCAGAGACGTGTGCAGCTGGTTGGGGCCTGCCCCTGCGTGCCTGGGCTCCTGCGCACAGCCCCAGCTCAGGGCAAGCAGCCCCTGAGCCAAGACCTGCAGGAGGCGAAGAGCGCCCCCACCTGGAAGCCGAGTGAACAGCTGGCGGGGAGGCGAGCCTCCTCGAGGGAAGAAGAGGCAGCCCAGCCTCGTTTGGCTCAAGCCCTACTTGGCTGGAGCCGAGTGCGCCTCCAGGACGGCAGAGCTCCAGCTCTGCTCAGAGGCCCGTTCTGGCAGAGTTGCTGGCGCGAGGCTGCTCTGCCCTGGGCGAGCCTTGCCCAGACTTGCCTCGCTGCTAGGCTTCCTGCCCAGGAAGGAGCAGGCTGCGTGAGGCTGAGAGACGCCACTGGCGCCTTCCTGGCCTCAGCTCCGCTCCTGCCTTGCCTTTGCACCTAGGCCCCAGGCGTCCTTTGGGAGGGCTTAGGGGCCGGTGGCTTGAACACTGCCAAGGGCTCCAGCAGGAAGAGCTCTGTGCGAGGGAAGGGAAGGGCCAGTGCAGGGCTCCTCCAGCGGTTGCTTGGCCGCCCAGGCTCAGCGCCGCTCGGAGTGCCCCAGGCTCCCGGGCCCCTGGCTGGGGTCTGCAGCCCCGCACACCCGGAGGCTGACTCCCTGGGCGCCCAGAAGCTGCCTCACACACGTAGCTTCCCTAGCGCTCTCCTCCCCAGCAGAGACGTGTGCAGATGGCTGGGGCCTGCCCCTGCGTGCCTGGGCTCCCGCGCACAGCCCCAGCTCAGGGCAAGCAGCCCCTGAGCCAAGACCTGCAGGAGGCGCAGAGCGCCCCCACCTGGAAGCCGAGTGAACAGCTGGAGGGGAGGCGAGCCTCCTCGAGGGAAGAAGAGGCAGCCCAGCCTCGTTTGGCTCAAGCCCTACTTGGCTGGAGCCGAGTGCGCCTCCAGGACGGCAGAGCTCCAGCTCTGCTCAGAGGCCCGTTCTGGCAGAGTTGCTGGCGCGAGGCTGCTCTGCCCTGGGCGAGCCTTGCCCAGACTTGCCTCGCTGCTAGGCTTCCTGCCCAGGAAGGAGCAGGCTGCGCGAGGCTGGGAGACGCCACTGGCGCCTTCCTGGCCTCAGCTCCGCTCCTGCCTTGCCTTTGCACCTAGGCCCCAGGCGTCCTTGGGGAGGGCTTAGGGGCCGGTGGCTTGCACAGTGCCAAGGGCTCCAGCAGGAAGAGCTCTGTGCGAGGGAAGGGAAGGGCCAGTGCAGGGCTCCTCCAGCGGTTGCTTGGCCGCCCAGGCTCAGCGCCGCTCGGAGTGCCCCAGGCTCCCAGGGCCCCTGGCTGGGGTCTGCAGCCCCGCACACCCGGAGGCTGACTCCCTGGGCGCCCAGAAGCTGCCTCACACACGTAGCTTCCCTAGCGCTCTCCTCCCCAGCAGAGACGAGTGCAGCTGGCTGGGGCCTGCCCCTGCGTGCCTGGGCTCCCGCGCATAGCCCCAGCTCAGGGCAAGCAGCCCCTGAGCCAAGACCTGCAGGAGGCGCAGAGCGCCCCCACCTGGAAGCCGAGTGAACAGCTGGCGGGGAGGCGAGCCTCCTCGAGGGAAGAAGAGGCAGCCCAGCCTCGTTTGGCTCAAGCCCTACTTGGCTGGAGCCGAGTGCGCCTCCAGGACGGCAGAGCTCCAGCTCTGCTCAGAGGCCCGTTCTGGCAGAGTTGCTGGCGCGAGGCTGCTCTGCCCTGGGCGAGCATTGCCCAGACTTGCCTCGCTGCTAGGCTTCCTGCCCAGGAAGGAGCAGGCTGCGCGAGGCTGGGAGACGCCACTGGCGCCTTCCTGGCCTCAGCTCCGCTCCTGCCTTGCCTTTGCACCTAGGCCCCAGGCGTCCTTGGGGAGGGCTTAGGGGCCGGTGGCTTGCACACTGCCAAGGGCTCCAGCAGGAAGAGCTCTGTGCGAGGGAAGGGAAGGGCCAGTGCAGGGCTCCTCCAGCGGTTGCTTGGCCGCCCAGGCTCAGCGCCGCACGGAGTGCACCAGGCTCCCAGGGCCCCTGGC
This sequence comes from Ovis canadensis, assembly GCF_042477335.2. NCBI lineage: Eukaryota > Metazoa > Chordata > Mammalia > Artiodactyla > Bovidae > Ovis > Ovis canadensis. Next base: position 568,164 of record NC_091264.1, read on the forward strand.
TGGGGTCTGCAGCCCCGCACACCCGGAGGCTGACTCCCTGGGCGCCCAGCAGCTGCCTCACACACGTAGCTTCCCTAGCGCTCTCCTCCCCAGCAGAGACGTGGGCAGCTGGTTGGGGCCTGCCCCTGCGTGCCTGGGCTCCCGCGCACATCCCCAGCTCAGGGCAAGCAGCCCCTGAGCCAAGACCTGCAGGAGGCGCAGAGCGCCCCCACCTGGAAGCCGAGTGAACAGCTGGCGGGGAGGCGAGCCTCCTCGAGGGAAGAAGAGGCAGCCCAGCCTCGTTTGGCTCAAGCCCTACTTGGCTGGAGCCGAGTGCGCCTCCAGGACGGCAGAGCTCCAGCTCTGCTCAGAGGCCTGTTCTGGCAGAGTTGCTGGCGCGAGGCTGCTCTGCCCTGGGCGAGCCTTGCCCAGACTTGCCTCGCTGCTAGGCTTCCTACCCAGGAAGGAGCAGGCTGCGCGAGGCTGGGAGACGCCACTGGCGCCTTCCTGGCCTCAGCTCCGCTCCTGCCTTGCCTTTGCACCTAGGCCCCAGGCGTTCTTGGGGAGGGCTTAGGGGCCGGTGGCTTGCACACTGCTAAGGGCTTCAGCAGGAAGAGCTCTGTGCCAGGGAAGGGAAGGGCCAATGCAGGGCTTCTCCAGCGGTTGCTTGGCCGCCCAGGCTCAGCGCCGCACGGAGTGCACCAGGCTCCCAGGGCCCTTGGCTGGGGTCTTCAGCCCCGCACACCCGGAGGCTGACTCCCTGGGCGCCCAGCAGCTGCCTCACACACGTAGCTTCCCTAGCGCTCTCCTCCCCAGCAGAGACATGTGCAGCTGGTTGGGGCCTGCCCCTGCGTGCCTGGGCTCCCGCCCACAGCCCCAGCTCAGGGCAAGCAGCCCCTGAGCCAAGACCTGCAGGTGGCGCAGAGCGCCCCCACCTGGAAGCCGAGTGAACAGCTGGCGGGGAGGCGAGCCTCCTCGAGGGAAGAAGAGGCAGCCCAGCCTCGTTTGGCTCAAGCCCTACTTGGCTGGAGCCGAGTGCGCCTCCAGGATGGCAGAGCTCCAGCTCTGCTCAGAGGCCCGATCTGGCAGAGTTGCTGGCGCGAGGCTGCTCTGCCCTGGGCGAGCCTTGCCCAGACTTGCCTCTCTGCTAGGCTTCCTGCCCAGGAAGGAGCAGGCTGCGCGAGGCTGGGAGACGCCACTGGCGCCTTCCTGGCCTCAGCTCCACTCCTGCCTTGCCTTTGCACCTAGGCCCCAGGCCTCCTTGGGGAGGGCTTAGGGGCCGGTGGCTTGCACACTGCCAAGGGCTCCAGCAGGAAGAGCTCAGCGCGAGGGAAGGGAAGGACCAGTGCAGGGCTCCTCCAGCGGTTGCTTGGCCGCCCAGGCTCAGCGCCGCACGGAGTGCACCAGGCTCCCAGGGCCCCTGGCTGGGGTCTGCAGCCCCGCACACCCGGAGGCTGACTCCCTGGGCGCCCAGCAGCTGCCTCACACACGTAGCTTCCCTAGCGCTCTCCTCCCCAGCAGAGACGTGTGCAGCTGGTTGGGGCCTGCACCTGCGTGCCTGGGCTCCCGCGCACAGCCCCAGCTCAGGGCAAGCAGCCCCTGAGCCAAGACCTGCAGGAGGCGCAGAGCGCCCCCACCTGGAAGCCGAGTGAACAGCTGGCGGGGAGGCGAGCCTCCTCGAGGGAAGAAGAGGCAGCCCAGCCTCGTTTGGCTCAAGCCCTACTTGGCTGGAGCCGAGTGCGCCTCCAGGACGGCAGAGCTCCAGCTCTGCTCAGAGACCCGTTCTGGCAGAGTTGCTGGCGCGAGGCTGCTCTGCCCTGGGCGAGCCTTGCCCAGACTTGCCTCGCTGATAGGCTTCCGGCCCAGGAAGGAGCAGGCTGCGCGAGGCTGGGAGACGCCACTGGCGCCTTCCTGGCCTCAGCTCCGCTCCTGCCTTGCCTTTGCACCTAGGCCCCAGGCATCCTTGGGGAGGGCTTAGGGGCCGGTGGCTTGCACACTGCCAAGGGCTCCAGCAGGAAGAGCTCTGTGCGAGGGAAGGGAAGGGCCAGTGCAGGGCTCCCCCAGCGGTTGCTTGGCCGCCCAGGCTCAGGGCCGCACGGAGTGCACCAGGCTCCCAGGGCCCCTGGCTGGGGTCTGCAGCCCCGCACACCCGGAGGCTGACTCCCTGGGCGCCCAGCAGCTGCCTCACACACGTAGCTTCCCTAGCGCTCTCCTCCCCAGCAGAGACGTGTGCAGCTGGTTGGGGCCTGCCCCTGCGTGCCTGGGCTCCCGCGCACAGCCCCAGCTCAGGGCAATCAGCCCCTGAGCCAAGACCTGCAGGAGGCGCAGAGCGCCCCCACCTGGAAGCCGAGTGAACAGCTGGCGGGGAGGCGAGCCTCCTCGAGGGAAGAAGAGGCAGCCCAGCCTCGTTTGGCTCAAGCCCTACTTGGCTGGAGCCGAGTGCGCCTCCAGGACGGCAGAGCTCCAGCTCTGCTCAGAGGCCCGTTCTGGCAGAGTTGCTGGCGCGAGGCTGCTCTGTCCTGGGCGAGCCTTGCCCAGACTTGCCTCGCTGCTAGGCTTCCTGCCCAGGAAGGAGCAGGCTGCGCGAGGCTGAGAGACGCCACTGGCGCCTTCCTGGCCTCAGCTCCGCTCCTGCCTTGCCTTTGCACCTAGGCCCCAGGCGTCCTTTGGGAGGGCTTAGGGGCCGGTGGCTTGCACACTGCCAAGGGCTCCAGCAGGAAGAGCTCTGTGCGAGGGAAGGGAAGGGCCAGTGCAGGGCTCCTCCAGCGGTTGCTTGGCCGCCCAGGCTCAGCGCCGCTCGGAGTGCCCCAGGCTCCCGGGCCCCTGGCTGGGGTCTGCAGCCCCGCACACCCGGAGGCTGACTCCCTGGGCGCCCAGAAGCTGCCTCACACACGTAGCTTCCCTAGCGCTCTCCTCCCCAGCAGAGACGTGTGCAGATGGCTGGGGCCTGCCCCTGCGTGCCTGGGCTCCCGCGCACAGCCCCAGCTCAGGGCAAGCAGCCCCTGAGCCAAGACCTGCAGGAGGCGCAGAGCGCCCCCACCTGGAAGCCGAGTGAACAGCTGGAGGGGAGGCGAGCCTCCTCGAGGGAAGAAGAGGCAGCCCAGCCTCGTTTGGCTCAAGCCCTACTTGGCTGGAGCCGAGTGCGCCTCCAGGACGGCAGAGCTCCAGCTCTGCTCAGAGGCCCGTTCTGGCAGAGTTGCTGGCGCGAGCCTGCTCTGCCCTGGGCGAGCCTTGCCCAGACTTGCCTCGCTGCTAGGCTTCCTGCCCAGGAAGGAGCAGGCTGCGCGAGGCTGGGAGACGCCACTGGCGCCTTCCTGGCCTCAGCTCCGCTCCTGCCTTGCCTTTGCACCTAGGCCCCAGGCGTCCTTGGGGAGGGCTTAGGGGCCGGTGGCTTGCACAGTGCCAAGGGCTCCAGCAGGAAGAGCTCTGTGCGAGGGAAGGGAAGGGCCAGTGCAGGGCTCCTCCAGCGGTTGCTTGGCCGCCCAGGCTCAGCGCCGCTCGGAGTGCCCCAGGCTCCCAGGGCCCCTGGCTGGGGTCTGCAGCCCCGCACACCCGGAGGCTGACTCCCTGGGCGCCCAGAAGCTGCCTCACACACGTAGCTTCCCTAGCGCTCTCCTCCCCAGCAGAGACGAGTGCAGCTGGCTGGGGCCTGCCCCTGCGTGCCTGGGCTCCCGCGCATAGCCCCAGCTCAGGGCAAGCAGCCCCTGAGCCAAGACCTGCAGGAGGCGCAGAGCGCCCCCACCTGGAAGCCGAGTGAACAGCTGGCGGGGAGGCGAGCCTCCTCGAGGGAAGAAGAGGCAGCCCAGCCTCGTTTGGCTCAAGCCCTACTTGGCTGGAGCCGAGTGCGCCTCCAGGACGGCAGAGCTCCAGCTCTGCTCAGAGGCCCGTTCTGGCAGAGTTGCTGGCGCGAGGCTGCTCTGCCCTGGGCGAGCCTTGCCCAGACTTGCCTCGCTGCTAGGCTTCCTGCCCAGGAAGGAGCAGGCTGCGCGAGGCTGGGAGACGCCACTGGCGCCTTCCTGGCCTCAGCTCCGCTCCTGCCTTGCCTTTGCACCTAGGCCCCAGGCGTCCTTGGGGAGGGCTTAGGGGCCGGTGGCTTGCACACTGCCAAGGGCTCCAGCAGGAAGAGCTCTGTGCGAGGGAAGGGAAGGGCCAGTGCAGGGCTCCTCCAGCGGTTGCTTGGCCGCCCAGGCTCAGCGCCGCACGGAGTGCACCAGGCTCCCAGGGCCCCTGGCTGGGGTCTGCAGCCCCGCACACCCGGAGGCTGACTCCCTGGGCGCCCAGCAGCTGCCTCACACACGTAGCTTCCCTAGCGCTCTCCTCCCCAGCAGAGACGTGGGCAGCTGGTTGGGGCCTGCCCCTGCGTGCCTGGGCTCCCGCGCACATCCCCAGCTCAGGGCAAGCAGCCCCTGAGCCAAGACCTGCAGGAGGCGCAGAGCGCCCCCACCTGGAAGCCGAGTGAACAGCTGGCGGGGAGGCGAGCCTCCTCGAGGGAAGAAGAGGCAGCCCAGCCTCGTTTGGCTCAAGCCCTACTTGGCTGGAGCCGAGTGCGCCTCCAGGACGGCAGAGCTCCAGCTCTGCTCAGAGGCCTGTTCTGGCAGAGTTGCTGGCGCGAGGCTGCTCTGCCCTGGGCGAGCCTTGCCCAGACTTGCCTCGCTGCTAGGCTTCCTACCCAGGAAGGAGCAGGCTGCGCGAGGCTGGGAGACGCCACTGGCGCCTTCCTGGCCTCAGCTCCGCTCCTGCCTTGCCTTTGCACCTAGGCCCCAGGCGTCCTTGGGGAGGGCTTAGGGGCCGGTGGCTTGCACACTGCTAAGGGCTGCAGCAGGAAGAGCTCTGTGCCAGGGAAGGGAAGGGCCAATGCAGGGCTTCTCCAGCGGTTGCTTGGCCGCCCAGGCTCAGCGCCGCACGGAGTGCACCAGGCTCCCAGGGCCCCTGGCTGGGGTCTTCAGCCCCGCACACCCGGAGGCTGACTCCCTGGGCGCCCAGCAGCTGCCTCACACACGTAGCTTCCCTAGCGCTCTCCTCCCCAGCAGAGACATGTGCAGCTGGTTGGGGCCTGCCCCTGCGTGCCTGGGCTCCCGCCCACAGCCCCAGCTCAGGGCAAGCAGCCCCTGAGCCAAGACCTGCAGGTGGCGCAGAGCGCCCCCACCTGGAAGCCGAGTGAACAGCTGGCGGGGAGGCGAGCCTCCTCGAGGGAAGAAGAGGCAGCCCAGCCTCGTTTGGCTCAAGCCCTACTTGGCTGGAGCCGAGTGCGCCTCCAGGACGGCAGAGCTCCAGCTCTGCTCAGAGGCCCGATCTGGCAGAGTTGCTGGCGCGAGGCTGCTCTGCCCTGGGCGAGCCTTGCCCAGACTTGCCTCGCTGCTAGGCTTCCTGCCCAGGAAGGAGCAGGCTGCGCGAGGCTGGGAGACGCCACTGGCGCCTTCCTGGCCTCAGCTCCACTCCTGCCTTGCCTTTGCACCTAGGCCCCAGGCGTCCTTGGGGAGGGCTTAGGGTCCGGTGGCTTGCACACTGCCAAGGGCTCCAGCAGGAAGAGCTCAGCGCGAGGGAAGGGAAGGACCAGTGCAGGGCTCCTCCAGCGGTTGCTTGGCCGCCCAGGCTCAGCGCCGCACGGAGTGCACCAGGCTCCCAGGGCCCCTGGCTGGGGTCTGCAGCCCCGCACACCCGGAGGCTGACTCCCTGGGCGCCCAGCAGCTGCCTCACACACGTAGCTTCCCTAGCGCTCTCCTCCCCAGCAGAGACGTGTGCAGCTGGTTGGGGCCTGCACCTGCGTGCCTGGGCTCCCGCGCACAGCCCCAGCTCAGGGCAAGCAGCCCCTGAGCCAAGACCTGCAGGAGGCGCAGAGCGCCCCCACCTGGAAGCCGAGTGAACAGCTGGCGGGGAGGCGAGCCTCCTCGAGGGAAGAAGAGGCAGCCCAGCCTCGTTTGGCTCAAGCCCTACTTGGCTGGAGCCGAGTGCGCCTCCAGGACGGCAGAGCTCCAGCTCTGCTCAGAGGCCCGTTCTGGCAGAGTTGCTGGCGCGAGGCTGCTCTGCCCTGGGCGAGCCTTGCCCAGACTTGCCTCGCTGATAGGCTTCCTGCCCAGGAAGGAGCAGGCTGCGCGAGGCTGGGAGACGCCACTGGCGCCTTCCTGGCCTCAGCTCCGCTCCTGCCTTGCCTTTGCACCTAGGCCCCAGGCGTCCTTGGGGAGGGCTTAGGGGCCGGTGGCTTGCACACTGCCAAGGGCTCCAGCAGGAAGAGCTCTGTGCGAGGGAAGGGAAGGGCCAGTGCAGGGCTCCCCCAGCGGTTGCTTGGCCGCCCAGGCTCAGGGCCGCACGGAGTGCACCAGGCTCCCAGGGCCCCTGGCTGGGGTCTGCAGCCCCGCACACCCGGAGGCTGACTCCCTGGGCGCCCAGCAGCTGCCTCACACACGTAGCTTCCCTAGCGCTCTCCTCCCCAGCAGAGACGTGTGCAGCTGGTTGGGGCCTGCACCTGCGTGCCTGGGCTCCCGCGCACAGCCCCAGCTCAGGGCAAGCAGCCCCTGAGCCAAGACCTGCAGGAGGCGCAGAGCGCCCCCACCTGGAAGCCGAGTGAACAGCTGGAGGGGAGGCGAGCCTCCTCGAGGGAAGAAGAGGCAGCCCAGCCTCGTTTGGCTCAAGCCCTACTTGGCTGGAGCCGAGTGCGCCTCCAGGACGGCAGAGCTCCAGCTCTGCTCAGAGGCCCGTTCTGGCAGAGTTGCTGGCGCGAGGCTGCTCTGCCCTGGGCGAGCCTTGCCCAGACTTGCCTCGCTGCTAGGCTTCCTGCCCAGGAAGGAGCAGGCTGCGCGAGGCTGGGAGACGCCACTGGCGCCTTCCTGGCCTCAGCTCCGCTCCTGCCTTGCCTTTGCACCTAGGCCCCAGGCGTCCTTGGGGAGGGCTTTTGGGCCGGTGGCTTGCAGAGTGCCAAGGGCTCCATCAGGAAGAGCTCTGTGCGAGGGAAGGGAAGGGCCAGTGCAGGGCTCCTCCAGCGGTTGCTTGGCCGCCCAGACTCAGCGCCGCACGGAGTGCCCCCGGCTCCCAGGGCCCTGGCTGGGTTCTGCAGCCCCGCACACCCGGAGGCTGACTCCCTGGGCGCCCAGCAGCTGCCTCACACACGTAGCTTCCCTAGCGCTCTCCTCCACAGCAGAGACGTGTGCAGCTGGTTGGGGCCTGCCCCTGCGTGCCTGGGCTCCTGCGCACAGCCCCAGCTCAGGGCAAGCAGACCCTGAGCCAAGACCTGCAGGAGGCGCAGAGCGCCCCCACCTGAAAGCCGAGTGAAAAGCTGGCGGGGAGGCGAGCCTCCTCGAGGGAAGAAGAGGCAGCCCAGCCTCGTTTGGCTCAAGCCCTACTTGGCTGGAGCCGAGTGCGCCTCCAGGACGGCAGAGCTCCAGCTCTGCTCAGAGGCCCGTTCTGGCAGAGTTGCTGGCGCGAGGCTGCTCTGCCCTGGGCGAGCCTTGCCCAGACTTGCCTCGCTGCTAGGCTTCCTGCCCAGGAAGGAGCAGGCTGCGCGAGGCTGGGAGACGCCACTGGCGCCTTCCTGGCCTCAGCTCCGCTCCTGCCTTGCCTTTGCACCTAGGCCCCAGGCGTCCTTTGGGAGGGCTTAGGGGCCGGTGGCTTGCACAGTGCCAAGGGCTCCAGCAGGAAGAGCTCTGTGCGAGGGAAGGGAAGGGCCAGTGCAGGGCTCCTCCAGCGGTTGCTTGGCCGCCCAGGCTCAGCGCCACACGGAGTGCACCAGGCTCCCAGGGCCCCTGGCTGGGGTCTGCAGCCCCGCACACCCGGAGGCTGACTCCCTGGGCGCCCAGCAGCTGCCTCACACACGTAGCTTCCCTAGCGCTCTCCTCCCCAGCAGAGACGTGTGCAGCTGCTTTGGGCCTGCCACTGCGTGCCTGGGCTCCCGCCCACAGCCCCAGCTCAGGGCAAGCAGCCCCTGAGCCAAGTCCTGTAGGAGGCGCAGAGCGCCCCCACCTGTAAGCCGAGTGAACAGCTGGCGGGGAGGCGAGCTTCCTCGAGGGAAGAAGAGGCAGCCCAGCCTCGTTTGGCTCAAGCCCTACTTGGCTGGAGCCGAGTGCGCCTCCAGGACGGCAGAGCTCCAGCTCTGCTCAGAGGCCCGTTCTGGCAGGGTTGCTGGCGCGAGGCTGCTCTGCCCTGGGCGAGCCTTGCCCAGAGTTGCCTCGCTGCTAGGCTTCCTGCCCAGGAAGGAGCAGGCTGCGCGAGGCTGGGAGACGCCACTGGCGCCTTCCTGGCCTCAGCTCCGCTCCTGCCTTGCCTTTGCAACTAGGCCCCAGGCGTCCTTGGGGAGGGCTTAGGGGCCGGTGGCTTGCACAGTGCCAAGGGCTCCAGCAGGAAGAGCTCTGTGCGAGGGAAGGGAAGGGCCAGTGCAGGGCTCCTCCAGCGGTTGCTTGGTCGCCCAGGCTCAGCGCCGCACTGAGTGCCCCAGGCTCCCAGGGCCCTGGCTGGGTTCTGCAGCCCCGCACACCCGGAGGCTGACTCCCTGGGCGCCCAGCAGCTGCCTCACACACGTAGCTTCCCTAGCGCTCTCCTCCCCAGCAGAGACGTGTGCAGCTGGTTGGGGCCTGCCCCTGCGTGCCTGGGCTCCTGCGCACAGCCCCAGCTCAGGGCAAGCAGCCCCTGAGCCAAGACCTGCAGGAGGCGTAGAGCGCCCCCACCTGGAAGCCGAGTGAAAAGCTGGCGGGGAGGCGAGCCTCCTCGAGGGAAGAAGAGGCAGCCCAGCCTCGTTTGGCTCAAGCCCTACTTGGCTGGAGCCGAGTGCGCCTCCAGGACGGCAGAGCTCCAGCTCTGCTCAGAGGCCCGTTCTGGCAGAGTTGCTGGCGCGAGGCTGCTCTGCCCTGGGCGAGCCTTGCCCAGACTTGCCTCGCTGCTAGGCTTCCTGCCCAGGAAGGAGCAAGCTGCGCGAGGCTGGGAGACGCCACTGGCGCCTTCCTGGCCTCAGCTCCGCTCCTGCCTTGCCTTTGCACCTAGGCCCCAGGCGTCCTTGGGGAGGGCTTTTGGGCCGGTGGCTTGCAGAGTGCAAAGGGCTCCAGCAGGAAGAGCTCTGTGCGAGGGAAGGGAAGGGCCAGTGCAGGGCTCCTCCAGCGGTTGCTTGGCCGCCCAGGCTCAGCGCCGGACGGAGTGCACCAGGCTCCCAGGGCCCTGGCTGGGTTCTGCAGCCCCGCACACCCGGAGGCTGACTCCCTGGGCGCCCAGCAGCTGCTTCACACACGTAGCTTCCCTAGCGCTCTCCTCCCCAGCAGAGACGTGTGCAGCTGGTTGGGGCCTGCCCCTGCGTGCCTGGGCTCCTGCGCACAGCCCCAGCTCAGGGCAAGCAGCCCCTGAGCCAAGACCTGCAGGAGGCGAAGAGCGCCCCCAACTGGAAGCCGAGTGAACAGCTGGCGGGGAGGCGAGCCTCCTCGAGGGAAGAAGAGGCAGCACAGCCTCGTTTGGCTCAAGCCCTACTTGGCTGGAGCCGAGTGCGCCTCCAGGACGGCAGAGCTCCTGCTCTGCTCAGAGGCCCGTTCTGGCAGAGTTGCTGGCGCGAGGCTGCTCTGCCCTGGGCGAGCCTTGCCCAGACTTGCCTCGCTGCTAGGCTTCCTGCCCAGGAAGGAGCAGGCTGCGCGAGGCTGGGAGACGCCACTGGCGCCTTCCTGGCCTCAGCTCCGCTCCTGCCTTGCCTTTGCACCTTGGACCCAGGCGTCCTTGGGGAGGGCTTAGGGGCCGGTGGCTTGCACACTGCCAAGGGCGCCAGCAGGAAGAGCTCTGTGCGAGGGAAGGGAAGGGCCAGTGCAGGGCTTCTCCAGCGGTTGCTTGGCCGCCCAGGCTCAGCGCCGCACGGAGTGCACCAGGCTCCCATGGCCCCTGGCTGGGGTCTGCAGCCCCGCACACCCGGAGGCTGACTGCCTGGGCGCCCAGCAGCTGCCTCACACACGTAGCTTCCCTATCGCTCTCCTCCCCAGCAGAGACGAGTGCAGCTGGTTGGGGCCTGCCACTGCGTGCCTGGGCTCCCGCCCACAGCCCCAGCTCAGGGCAAGCAGCCCCTGAGCCAAGTCCTGCAGGAGCCGCAGAGCGGCCCCACCTGGAAGCCGAGTGAACAGCTGGCGGGGAGGCGAGCTTCCTCGAGGGAAGAAGAGGCAGCCCAGCCTCGTTTGGCTCAAGCCCTACTTGGCTGGAGCCGAGTGCCCCTCCAGGACGGCAGAGCTCCAGCTCTGCTCAGAGGCCCGTTCTGGCAGGGTTGCTGGCGCGAGGCTGCTCTGCCCTGGGCGAGCCTTGCCCAGAGTTGCCTCGCTGCTAGGCTTCCTGCCCAGGAAGGAGCAGGCTGCGCGAGGCTGGGAGACGCCACTGGCGCCTTCCTGGCCTCAGCTCCGCTCCTGCCTTGCCTTTGCACCTAGGCCCCAGGCGTCCTTGGGGAGGGCTTAGGGGCCGGTGGCTTGCACACTGCCAAGGGCTCCAGCAGGAAGAGCTCAGCGCGAGGGAAGGGAAGGACCAGTGCAGGGCTCCTCCAGCGGTTGCTTGGCCGCCCAGGCTCAGCGCCGCACGGAGTGCACCAGGCTCCCAGGGCCCCTGGCTGGGGTCTGCAGCCCCGCACACCCGGAGGCTGACTCCCTGGGCGCCCAGCAGCTGCCTCACACACGTAGCTTCCCTAGCGCTCTCCTCCCCAGCAGAGACGTGTGCAGCTGGTTGGGGCCTGCACCTGCGTGCCTGGGCTCCCGCGCACAGCCCCAGCTCAGGGCAAGCAGCCCCTGAGCCAAGACCTGCAGGAGGCGCAGAGCGCCCCCACCTGGAAGCCGAGTGAACAGCTGGCGGGGAGGCGAGCCTCCTCGAGGGAAGAAGAGGCAGCCCAGCCTCGTTTGGCTCAAGCCCTACTTGGCTGGAGCCGAGTGCGCCTCCAGGACGGCAGAGCTCCAGCTCTGCTCAGAGGCCCGTTCTGGCAGAGTTGCTGGCGCGAGGCTGCTCTGCCCTGGGCGAGCCTTGCCCAGACTTGCCTCGCTGATAGGCTTCCTGCCCAGGAAGGAGCAGGCTGCGCGAGGCTGGGAGACGCCACTGGCGCCTTCCAGGCCTCAGCTCCGCTCCTGCCTTGCCTTTGCACCTAGGCCCCAGGCGTCCTTGGGGAGGGCTTAGGGGCCGGTGGCTTGCACACTGCCAAGGGCTCCAGCAGGAAGAGCTCTGTGCGAGGGAAGGGAAGGGCCAGTGCAGGGCTCCCCCAGCGGTTGCTTGGCCGCCCAGGCTCAGGGCCGCACGGAGTGCACCAGGCTCCCAGGGCCCCTGGCTGGGGTCTGCAGCCCCGCACACCCGGAGGCTGACTCCCTGGGCGCCCAGCAGCTGCCTCACACACGTAGCTTCCCTAGCGCTCTCCTCCCCAGCAGAGACGTGTGCAGCTGGTTGGGGCCTGCCCCTGCGTGCCTGGGCTCCCGCGCACAGCCCCAGCTCAGGGCAAGCAGCCCCTGAGCCAAGACCTGCAGGAGGCGCAGAGCGCCCCCACCTGGAAGCCGAGTGAACAGCTGGAGGGGAGGCGAGCCTCCTCGAGGGAAGAAGAGGCAGCCCAGCCTCGTTTGGCTCAAGCCCTACTTGGCTGGAGCCGAGTGCGCCTCCAGGACGGCAGAGCTCCAGCTCTGCTCAGAGGCCCGTTCTGGCAGAGTTGCTGGCGCGAGGCTGCTCTGCCCTGGGCGAGCCTTGCCCAGACTTGCCTCGCTGCTAGGCTTCCTGCCCAGGAAGGAGCAGGCTGCGCGAGGCTGGGAGACGCCACTGGCGCCTTCCTGGCCTCAGCTCCGCTCCTGCCTTGCCTTTGCACCTAGGCCCCAGGCGTCCTTGGGGAGGGCTTAGGGGCCGGTGGCTTGCACACTGCCAAGGGCTCCAGCAGGAAGAGCTCTGTGCGAGGGAAGGGAAGGGCCAGTGCAGGGCTCCTCCAGCGGTTGCTTGGCCGCCCAGACTCAGCGCCGCACTGAGTGCCCCAGGCTCCCAGGACCCTGGCTGGGGTCTGCAGCCCCGCACACCCGGAGGCTGACTGCCTGGGCGCCCAGCAGCTGCCTCACACACGTAGCTTCCCTAGCGCTCTCCTCCCCAGCAGAGACGTGTGCAGCTGGTTGGGGCCTGCCCCTGCGTGCCTGGGCTCCTGCGCACAGCCCCAGCTCAGGGCAAGCAGCCCCTGAGCCAAGACCTGCAGGAGGCGCAGAGCGCCCCCACCTGGAAGCCGAGTGAACAGCTGGCGGGGAGGCGAGCCTCCTCGAGGGAAGAAGAGGCAGCCCAGCCTCGTTTGGCTCAAGCCCTACTTGGCTGGAGCCGAGTGCGCCTCCAGTACGGCAGAGCTCCAGCTCTGCTCAGAGGCCCGTTCTGGCAGAGTTGCTGGCGCGAGGCTGCTCTGCCCTGGGCGAGCCTTGCCCAGACTTGCCTCGCTGCTAGGCTTCCTGCCCAGGAAGGAGCAAGCTGCGCGAGGCTGGGAGACGCCACTGGCGCCTTCCTGGCCTCAGCTCCGCTCCTGCCTTGCCTTTGCACCTAGGCCCCAGGCGTCCTTGGGGAGGGCTTTTGGGCCGGTGGCTTGCAGAGTGCCAAGGGCTCCATCAGGAAGAGCTCTGTGCGAGGGAAGGGAAGGGCCAGTGCAGGGCTCCTCCAGCGGTTGCTTGGCCGCCCAGACTCAGCGCCGCACGGAGTGCCCCAGGCTCCCAGGGCCCTGGCTGGGTTCTGCAGCCCCGCACACCCGGAGGCTGACTCCCTGGGCGCCCAGCAGCTGCCTCACACACGTAGCTTCCCTAGCGCTCTCCTCCACAGCAGAGACGTGTGCAGCTGGTTGGGGCCTGCCCCTGCGTGCCTGGGCTCCTGCGCACAGCCCCAGCTCAGGGCAAGCAGACCCTGAGCCAAGACCTGCAGGAGGCGCAGAGCGCCCCCACCTGAAAGCCGAGTGAAAAGCTGGCGGGGAGGCGAGCCTCCTCGAGGGAAGAAGAGGCAGCCCAGCCTCGTTTGGCTCAAGCCCTACTTGGCTGGAGCCGAGTGCGCCTCCAGGACGGCAGAGCTCCAGCTCTGCTCAGAGGCCCGTTCTGGCAGAGTTGCTGGCGCGAGGCTGCTCTGCCCTGGGCGAGCCTTGCCCAGACTTGCCTCGCTGCTAGGCTTCCTGCCCAGGAAGGAGCAGGCTGCGCGAGGCTGGGAGACGCCACTGGCGCCTTCCTGGCCTCAGCTCCGCTCCTGCCTTGCCTTTGCACCTAGGCCCCAGGCGTCCTTGGGGAGGGCTTAGGGGCCGGTGGCTTGCACAGTGCCAAGGGCTCCAGCAGGAAGAGCTCTGTGCGAGGGAAGGGAAGGGCCAGTGCAGGGCTCCTCCAGCGGTTGCTTGGCCGCCCAGGCTCAGCGCCACACGGAGGGCACCAGGCTCCCAGGGCCCCTGGCTGGGGTCTGCAGCCCCGCACACCCGGAGGCTGACTCCCTGGGCGCCCAGCAGCTGCCTCACACACGTAGCTTCCCTAGCGCTCTCCTCCCCAGCAGAGACGTGTGCAGCTGGTTGGGGCCTGCCCCTGCGTGCCTGGGCTCCTGCGCACAGCCCCAGCTCAGGGCAAGCAGCCCCTGAGCCAAGACCTGCAGGAGGCGTAGAGCGCCCCCACCTGGAAGCCGAGTGAAAAGCTGGCGGGGAGGCGAGCCTCCTCGAGGGAAGAAGAGGCAGCCCAGCCTCGTTTGGCTCAAGCCCTACTTGGCTGGAGCCGAGTGCGCCTCCAGGACGGCAGAGCTCCAGCTCTGCTCAGAGGCCCGTTCTGGCAGAGTTGCTGGCGCGAGGCTGCTCTGCCCTGGGCGAGCCTTGCCCAGACTTGCCTCGCTGCTAGGCTTCCTGCCCAGGAAGGAGCAAGCTGCGCGAGGCTGGGAGACGCCACTGGCGCCTTCCTGGCCTCAGCTCCGCTCCTGCCTTGCCTTTGCACCTAGGCCCCAGGCGTCCTTGGGGAGGGCTTTTGGGCCGTTGGCTTGCAGAGTGCAAAGGGCTCCAGCAGGAAGAGCTCTGTGCGAGGGAAGGGAAGGGCCAGTGCAGGGCTCCCCCAGCGGTTGCTAGGCCGCCCAGGCTCAGGGCCGCACGGAGTGCACCAGGCTCCCAGGGCCCCTGGCTGGGGTCTGCAGCCCCGCACACCCGGAGGCTGACTCCCTGGGCGCCCAGCAGCTGCCTCACACACGTAGCTTCCCTAGCGCTCTCCTCCCCAGCAGAGACGTGTGCAGCTGGTTGGGGCCTGCCCCTGCGTGCCTGGGCTCCCGCGCACAGCCCCAGCTCAGGGCAAGCAGCCCCTGAGCCAAGACCTGCAGGAGGCGCAGAGCGCCCCCACCTGGAAGCCGAGTGAACAGCTGGAGGGGAGGCGAGCCTCCTCGAGGGAAGAAGAGGCAGCCCAGCCTCGTTTGGCTCAAGCCCTACTTGGCTGGAGCCGAGTGCGCCTCCAGGACGGCAGAGCTCCAGCTCTGCTCAGAGGCCCGTTCTGGCAGAGTTGCTGGCGCGAGGCTGCTCTGCCCTGGGCGAGCCTTGCCCAGACTTGCCTCGCTGCTAGGCTTCCTGCCCAGGAAGGAGCAGGCTGCGCGAGGCTGGGAGACGCCACTGGCGCCTTCCTGGCCTCAGCTCCGCTCCTGCCTTGCCTTTGCACCTAGGCCCCAGGCGTCCTTGGGGAGGGCTTAGGGGCCGGTGGCTTGCACACTGCCAAGGGCTCCAGCAGGAAGAGCTCTGTGCGAGGGAAGGGAAGGGCCAGTGCAGGGCTCCTCCAGCGGTTGCTTGGCCGCCCAGACTCAGCGCCGCACTGAGTGCCCCAGGCTCCCAGGACCCTGGCTGGGGTCTGCAGCCCCGCACACCCGGAGGCTGACTGCCTGGGCGCCCAGCAGCTGCCTCACACACGTAGCTTCCCTAGCGCTCTCCTCCCCAGCAGAGACGTGTGCAGCTGGTTGGGGCCTGCCCCTGCGTGCCTGGGCTCCTGCGCACAGCCCCAACTCAGGGCAAGCAGCCCCTGAGCCAAGACCTGCAGGAGGCGCAGAGCGCCCCCACCTGGAAGCCGAGTGAACAGCTGGCGGGGAGGCGAGCCTCCTCGAGGGAAGAAGAGGCAGCCCAGCCTCGTTTGGCTCAAGCCCTACTTGGCTGGAGCCGAGTGCGCCTCCAGTACGGCAGAGCTCCAGCTCTGCTCAGAGGCCCGTTCTGGCAGAGTTGCTGGCGCGAGGCTGCTCTGCCCTGGGCGAGCCTTGCCCAGACTTGCCTCGCTGCTAGGCTTCCTGCCCAGGAAGGAGCAAGCTGCGCGAGGCTGGGAGACGCCACTGGCGCCTTCCTGGCCTCAGCTCCGCTCCTGCCTTGCCTTTGCACCTAGGCCCCAGGCGTCCTTGGGGAGGGCTTTTGGGCCGGTGGCTTGCAGAGTGACAAGGGCTCCATCAGGAAGAGCTCTGTGCGAGGGAAGGGAAGGGCAGGTGCAGGGCTCCTCCAGCGGTTGCTTGGCCGCCCAGACTCAGCGCCGCACGGAGTGCCCCAGGCTCCCAGGGCCCTGGCTGGGTTCTGCAGCCCCGCACACCCGGAGGCTGACTCCCTGGGCGCCCAGCAGCTGCCTCACACACGTAGCTTCCCTAGCGTTCTCCTCCCCAGCAGAGACGTGTGCAGCTGGTTGGGGCCTGCCCCTGCGTGCCTGGGCTCCTGCGCACAGCCCCAGCTCAGGGCAAGCAGACCCTGAGCCAAGACCTGCAGGAGGCGCAGAGCGCCCCCACCTGAAAGCCGAGTGAAAAGCTGGCGGGGAGGCGAGCCTCCTCGAGGGAAGAAGAGGCAGCCCAGCCTCGTTTGGCTCAAGCCGTACTTGGCTGGAGCCGAGTGCGCCTCCAGGACGGCAGAGCTCCAGCTCTGCTCAGAGGCCCGTTCTGGCAGAGTTGCTGGCGCGAGGCTGCTCTGCCTTGGGCGAGCCTTGCCCAGACTTGCCTCGCTGCTAGGCTTCCTGCCCAGGAAGGAGCAGGCTGCGCGAGGCTGGGAGACGCCACTGGCGCCTTCCTGGCCTCAGCTCCGCTCCTGCCTTGCCTTTGCACCTTGGACCCAGGCGTCCTTGGGGAGGGCTTAGGGGCCGGTGGCTTGCACACTGCCAAGGGCGCCAGCAGGAAGAGCTCTGTGCGAGGGAAGGGAAGGGCCAGTGCAGGGCTTCTCCAGCGGTTGCTTGGCCGCCCAGGCTCAGCGCCGCACGGAGTGCACCAGGCTCCCAGGGCCCCTGGCTGGGGTCTGCAGCCCCGCACACCCGGAGGCTGACTGCCTGGGCGCTCAGCAGCTGCCTCACACACGTAGATTCCCTATCGCTCTCCTCCCCAGCAGAGACGTGTCCAGCTGGTTGGGGCCTGCCACTGCGTGCCTGGGCTCCCGCCCACAGCCCCAGCTCAGGGCAAGCAGCCCCTGAGCCAAGTCCTGCAGGAGGCGCAGAGCGGCCCCACCTGGAAGCCGAGTGAACAGCTGGCGGGGAGGCGAGCTTCCTCGAGGGAAGAAGAGGCAGCCCAGCCTCGTTTGGCTCAAGCCCTACTTGGCTGGAGCCGAGTGCGCCTCCAGGACGGCAGAGCTCCAGCTCTGCTCAGAGGCCCCTTCTGGCAGGGTTGCTGGCGCGAGGCTCTTCTGCCCTGGGCGAGCCTTGCCCAGAGTTGCCTCGCTGCTAGGCTTCCTGCCCAGGAAGGAGCAGGCTGCGCGAGGCTGGGAGACGCCACTGGCGCCTTCCTGGCCTCAGCTCCGCTCCTGCCTTGCCTTTGCACCTAGGCCCCAGGCGTCCTTGGGGAGGGCTTAGGGGCCGGTGGCTTGCACACTGCCAAGGGCTCCAGCAGGAAGAGCTCTGTGCGAGGGAAGGGAAGGGCCAGTGCAGGGCTCCTCCAGCGGTTGCTTGGCCGCCCAGGCTCAGCGACGCACGGAGTGCACCAGGCTCCCAGGGCCCCTGGCTGGGGTCTGCAGCCCCGCACACCCGGAGGCTGACTCCCTGGGCGCCCAGCAGCTGCCTCACACACGTAGCTTCCCTAGCGCTCTCCTCCCCAGCAGAGACGTGGGCAGCTGGTTGGGGCCTGCCCCTGCGTGCCTGGGCTCCCGCGCACATCCCCAGCTCAGGGCAAGCAGCCCCTGAGCCAAGACCTGCAGGAGGCGCAGAGCGCCCCCACCTGGAAGCCGAGTGAACAGCTGGCGGGGAGGCGAGCCTCCTCGAGGGAAGAAGAGGCAGCCCAGCCTCGTTTGGCTCAAGCCCTACTTGGCTGGAGCCGAGTGCGCCTCCAGGACGGCAGAGCTCCAGCTCTGCTCAGAGGCCTGTTCTGGCAGAGTTGCTGGCGCGAGGCTGCTCTGCCCTGGGCGAGCCTTGCCCAGACTTGCCTCGCTGCTAGGCTTCCTGCCCAGGAAGGAGCAGGCTGCGCGAGGCTGGGAGACGCCACTGGCGCCTTCCTGGCCTCAGCTCCGCTCCTGCCTTGCCTTTGCACCTAGGCCCCAGGCGTCCTTGGTGAGGGCTTAGGGGCCGGTGGCTTGCACACTGCTAAGGGCTGCAGCAGGAAGAGCTCTGTGCCAGGGAAGGGAAGGGCCAGTGCAGGGCTTCTCCAGCGGTTGCTTGGCCGCCCAGGCTCAGCGCCGCACGGAGTGCACCAGGCTCCCAGGGCCCCTGGCTGGGGTCTGCAGCCCCGCACACCCGGAGGCTGACTCCCTGGGCGCCCAGCAGCTGCCTCACACACGTAGCTTCCCTAGCGCTCTCCTCCCCAGCAGAGACATGTGCAGCTGGTTGGGGCCTGCCCCTGCGTGCCTGGGCTCCCGTCCACAGCCCCAGCTCAGGGCAAGCAGCCCCTGAGCCAAGACCTGCAGGAGGCGCAGAGCGCCCCCACCTGGAAGCCGAGTGAACAGCTGGCGGGGAGGCGAGCCTCCTCGAGGGAAGAAGAGGCAGCCCAGCCTCGTTTGGCTCAAGCCCTACTTGGCTGGAGCCGAGTGCGCCTCCAGGACGGCAGAGCTCCAGCTCTGCTCAGAGGCCCGTTCTGGCAGAGTTGCTGGCGCGAGGCTGCTCTGCCCTGGGCGAGCCTTGCCCAGACTTGCCTCGCTGCTAGGCTTCCTGCCCAGGAAGGAGCAGGCTGCGCGAGGCTGGGAGACGCCACTGGCGCCTTCCTGGCCTCAGCTCCGCTCCTGCCTTGCCTTTGCACCTAGGCCCCAGGCGTCCTTGGGGAGGGCTTTTGGGCCGGTGGCTTGCAGAGTGCAAAGGGCTCCAGCAGGAAGAGCTCTGTGCGAGGGAAGGGAAGGGCCATTGCAGGGCTCCTCCAGCGGTTGCTTGGCCGCCCAGGCTCAGCGCCGGACGGAGTGCCCCAGGCTCCCATGGCCCTGGCTGGGTTCTGCAGCCCCGCACACCCGGAGGCTGACTCCCTGGGCGCCCAGCAGCTGCCTCACACACGTAGCTTCCCTAGCGCTCTCCTCCCCAGCAGAGACGTGTGCAGCTGGTTGGGGCCTGCCCCTGCGTGCCTGGGCTCCTGCGCACAGCCCCAGCTCAGGGCAAGCAGCCCCTGAGCCAAGACCTGCAGGAGGCGAAGAGCGCCCCCAACTGGAAGCCGAGTGAACAGCTGGCGGGGAGGCGAGCCTCCTCGAGGGAAGAAGAGGCAGCACAGCCTCGTTTGGCTCAAGCCCTACTTGGCTGGAACCGAGTGCGCCTCCAGGACGGCAGAGCTCCAGCTCTGCTCAGAGGCCCGTTCTGGCAGAGTTGCTGGCGCGAGGCTGCTCTGCCCTGGGCGAGCCTTGCCCAGAGTTGCCTCGCTGCTAGGCTTCCTGCCCAGGAAGGAGCAGGCTGCGCGAGGCTGGGAGACGCCACTGGCGCCTTCCTGGCCTCAGCTCCGCTCCTGCCTTGCCTTTGCACCTAGGCCCCAGGCGTCCTTGGGGAGGGCTTAGGGGCCGGTGGCTTGCACACTGCCAAGGGCTCCAGCAGGAAGAGCTCTGTGCGAGGGAAGGGAAGGGCCAGTGCAGGGCTCCTCCAGCGGTTGCTTGGCCGCCCAGGCTCAGCGCCGCACGGAGTGCACCAGGCTCCCAGGGCCCCTGGCTGGGGTCTGCAGCCCCGCACACCCGGAGGCTGACTCCCTGGGCGCCCAGCAGCTGCCTCACACACGTAGCTTCCCTAGCGCTCTCCTCCCCAGCAGAGACGTGGGCAGCTGGTTGGGGCCTGCCCCTGCGTGCCTGGGCTCCCGCGCACATCCCCAGCTCAGGGCAAGCAGCCCCTGAGCCAAGACCTGCAGGAGGCGCAGAGCGCCCCCACCTGGAAGCCGAGTGAACAGCTGGCGGGGAGGCGAGCCTCCTCGAGGGAAGAAGAGGCAGCCCAGCCTCGTTTGGCTCAAGCCCTACTTGGCTGGAGCCGAGTGCGCCTCCAGGACGGCAGAGCTCCAGCTCTGCTCAGAGGCCTGTTCTGGCAGAGTTGCTGGCGCGAGGCTGCTCTGCCCTGGGCGAGCCTTGCCCAGACTTGCCTCGCTGCTAGGCTTCCTGCCCAGGAAGGAGCAGGCTGCGCGAGGCTGGGAGACGCCACTGGCGCCTTCCTGGCCTCAGCTCCGCTCCTGCCTTGCCTTTGCACCTAGGCCCCAGGCGTCCTTGGGGAGGGCTTAGGGGCCGGTGGCTTGCACACTGCTATGGGCTGCAGCAGGAAGAGCTCTGTGCCAGGGAAGGGAAGGGCCAGTGCAGGGCTTCTCCAGCGGTTGCTTGGCCGCCCAGGCTCAGCGCCGCACGGAGTGCACCAGTCTCCCAGGGCCCCTGGCTGGGGTCTTCAGCCCCGCACACCCGGAGGCTGACTCCCTGGGAGTCCAGAAGCTGCCTCACACACGTAGCTTCCCTAGCGCTCTCCTCCCCAGCAGAGACGTGTGCAGCTGGTTGGGGCCTGCCCCTGCGTGCCTAGGCTCCCGCGCACAGCCCCAGCTCAGGGCAAGCAGCCCCTGAGCCAAGACCTGCAGGAGGCGCAGAGCGCCCCCACCTGGAAGCCGAGTGAACAGCTGGCGGGGAGGCGAGCCTCCTCGAGGGAAGCAGAGGCAGCCCAGCCTCGTTTGGCTCAAGCCCTACTTGGCTGGAGCCGAGTGCGCCTCCAGGACGGCAGAGCTCCAGCTCTGCTCAGAGGCCCGTTCTGGCAGAGTTGCTGGCGCGAGGCTGCTCTGCCCTGGGCGAGCCTTGCCCAGACTTGCCTCGCTGCTAGGCTTCCTGCCCAAGAAGGAGCAGGCTGCGCAAGGCTGGGAGACGCCACTGGCGCCTTCCTGGCCTCAGCTCCGCTCCTGCCTTGCCTTTGCACCTTGGACCCAGGCGTCCTTGGGGAGGGCTTAGGGGCCGGTGGCTTGCACACTGCCAAGGGCGCCAGCAGGAAGAGCTCTGTGCGAGGGAAGGGAAGGGCCAGTGCAGGGCTTCTCCAGCGGTTGCTTGGCCGCCCAGGCTCAGCGCCGCACGGAGTGCACCAGGCTCCCAGAGCCCCTGGCTGGGGTCTGCAGCCCCGCACACCCGGAGGCTGACTCCCTGGGCGCCCAGCAGCTGCCTCACACACGTAGCTTCCCTAGCGCTCTCCTCCCCAGCAGAGACGTGTGCAGCTGGTTGGGGCCTGCCACTGCGTGCCTGGGCTCCCGCCCACAGCCCCAGCTCAGGGCAAGCAGCCCCTGAGCCAAGTCCTGCAGGAGGCGCAGAGCGGCCCCACCTGGAAGCCGAGTGAACAGCTGGCGGGGAGGCGAGCTTCCTCGAGGGAAGAAGAGGCAGCCCAGCCTCGTTTGGCTCAAGCCCTACTTGGCTGGAGCCGAGTGCGCCTCCAGGACGGCAGAGCTCCAGCTCTGCTCAGAGGCCCGTTCTGGCAGGGTTGCTGGCGCGAGGCTGCTCTGCCCTGGGCGAGCCTTGCCCAGAGTTGCCTCGCTGCTAGGCTTCCTGCCCAGGAAGGAGCAGGCTGCGCGAGGCTGGGAGACGCCACTGGCGCCTTCCTGGCCTCAGCTCCGCTCCTGCCTTGCCTTTGCACCTAGGCCCCAGGCGTCCTTGGGGAGGGCTTAGGGGCCGGTGGCTTGCACAGTGCCAAGGGCTCCAGCAGGAAGAGCTCTGTGCGAGGGAAGGGAAGGGCCAGTGCAGGGCTCCTCCAGCGGTTGCGTGGCCGCCCAGGCTCAGCGCCACACGGAGTGCACCAGGCTCCCAGGGCCCCTGGCTGGGGTCTGCAGCCCCGCACACCCGGAGGCTGACTCCCTGGGCGCCCAGCAGCTGCCTCACACACGTAGCTTCCCTAGCGCTCTCCTCCCCAGCAGAGACGTGTGCAGCTGCTTTGGGCCTGCCACTGCGTGCCTGGGCTCCCGCCCACAGCCCCAGCTCAGGGCAAGCAGCCCCTGAGCCAAGTCCTGTAGGAGGCGCAGAGCGCCCCCACCTGTAAGCCGAGTGAACAGCTGGCGGGGAGGCGAGCTTCCTCGAGGGAAGAAGAGGCAGCCCAGCCTCGTTTGGCTCAAGCCCTACTTGGCTGGAGCCGAGTGCGCCTCCAGGACGGCAGAGCTCCAGCTCTGCTCAGAGGCCCGTTCTGGCAGGGTTGCTGGCGCGAGGCTGCTCTGCCCTGGGCGAGCCTTGCCCAGAGTTGCCTCTCTGCTAGGCTTCCGGCCCAGGAAGGAGCAGGCTGCGCGAGGCTGGGAGACGCCACTGGCGCCTTCCTGGCCTCAGCTCCGCTCCTGCCTTGCCTTTGCAACTAGGCCCCAGGCGTCCTTGGGGAGGGCTTAGGGGCCGGTGGCTTGCACAGTGCCAAGGGCTCCAGCAGGAAGAGCTCTGTGCGAGGGAAGGGAAGGGCCAGTGCAGGGCTCCTCCAGCGGTTGCTTGGCCGCCCAGGCTCAGCGCCGGACGGAGTGCCCCAGGCTCCCAGGGCCCTGGCTGGGTTCTGCAGCCCCGCACACCCGGAGGCTGACTCCCTGGGCGCCCAGCAGCTGCCTCACACACGTAGCTTCCCTAGCGCTCTCCTCCCCAGCAGAGACGTGTGCAGCTGGTTGGGGCCTGCCCCTGCGTGCCTGGGCTCCTGCGCACAGCCCCAGCTCAGGGCAAGCAGCCCCTGAGCCAAGACCTGCAGGAGGCGAAGAGCGCCCCCAACTGGAAGCCGAGTGAACAGCTGGCGGGGAGGCGAGCCTCCTCGAGGGAAGAAGAGGCAGCACAGCCTCGTTTGGCTCAAGCCCTACTTGGCTGGAGCCGAGTGCGCCTCCAGGACGGCAGAGCTCCAGCTCTGCTCAGAGGCCCGTTCTGGCAGAGTTGCTGGCGCGAGGCTGCTCTGCCCTGGGCGAGCCTTGCCCAGACTTGCCTCGCTGCTAGGCTTCCTGCCCAGGAAGGAGCAGGCTGCGCGAGGCTGGGAGACGCCACTGGCGCCTTCCTGGCCTCAGCTCCGCTCCTGCCTTGCCTTTGCACCTAGGCCCCAGGCGTCCTTGGGGAGGGCTTAGGGGCCGGTGGCTTGCACACTGCCAAGGGCTCCAGCAGGAAGAGCTCTGTGCGAGGGAAGGGAAGGGCCAGTGCAGGGCTCCTCCAGCGGTTGCTTGGCCGCCCAGGCTCAGCACCGCACGGAGTGCACCAGGCTCCCAGGGCCCCTGGCTGGGGTCTGCAGCCCCGCACACCCGGAGGCTGACTCCCTGGGAGTCCAGCAGCTGCCTCACACACGTAGCTTCCCTAGCGCTCTCCTCCCCAGCAGAGACGTGGGCAGCTGGTTGGGGCCTGCCCCTGCGTGCCTGGGCTCCCGCGCACATCCCCAGCTCAGGGCAAGCAGCCCCTGAGCCAAGACCTGCAGGAGGCGCAGAGCGCCCCCACCTGGAAGCCGAGTGAACAGCTGGCGGGGAGGCGAGCCTCCTCGAGGGAAGCAGAGGCAGCCCAGCCTCGTTTGGCTCAAGCCCTACTTGGCTGGAGCCGAGTGCGCCTCCAGGACGGCAGAGCTCCAGCTCTGCTCAGAGGCCCGTTCTGGCAGAGTTGCTGGCGCGAGGCTGCTCTGACCTGGGCGAGCCTTGCCCAGACTTGCCTCGCTGCTAGGCTTCCTGCCCAGGAAGGAGCAGGCTGCGCAAGGCTGGGAGACGCCACTGGCGCCTTCCTGGCCTCAGCTCCGCTCCTGCCTTGCCTTTGCACCTAGGCCCCAGGCGTCCTTGGGGAGGGCTTTTGGGCCGGTGGCTTGCAGAGTGCAAAGGGCTCCAGCAGGAAGAGCTCTGTGCGAGGGAAGGGAAGGGCCAGTGCAGGGCTCCTCCAGCGGTTGCTTGGCCGCCCAGGCTCAGCGCCGGACGGAGTGCACCAGGCTCCCAGGGCCCTGGCTGGGTTCTGCAGCCCCGCACACCCGGAGGCTGACTCCCTGGGCGCCCAGCAGCTGCCTCACACACGTAGCTTCCCTAGCGCTCTCCTCCCCAGCAGAGACGTGTGCAGCTGGTTGGGGCCTGCCCCTGCGTGCCTAGGCTCCCGCGCACAGCCCCAGCTCAGGGCAAGCAGCCCCTGAGCCAAGACCTGCAGGAGGCGCAGAGCGCCCCCACCTGGAAGCCGAGTGAACAGCTGGCGGGGAGGCGAGCCTCCTCGAGGGAAGCAGAGGCAGCCCAGCCTCGTTTGGCTCAAGCCCTACTTGGCTGGAGCCGAGTGCGCCTCCAGGACGGCAGAGCTCCAGCTCTGCTCAGAGGCCCGTTCTGGCAGAGTTGCTGGCGCGAGGCTGCTCTGCCCTGGGCGAGCCTTGCCCAGACTTGCCTCGCTGCTAGGCTTCCTGCCCAAGAAGGAGCAGGCTGCGCAAGGCTGGGAGACGCCACTGGCGCCTTCCTGGCCTCAGCTCCGCTCCTGCCTTGCCTTTGCACCTTGGACCCAGGCGTCCTTGGGGAGGGCTTAGGGGCCGGTGGCTTGCACACTGCCAAGGGCGCCAGCAGGAAGAGCTCTGTGCGAGGGAAGGGAAGGGCCAGTGCAGGGCTTCTCCAGCGGTTGCTTGGCCGCCCAGGCTCAGCGCCGCACGGAGTGCACCAGGCTCCCAGGGCCCCTGGCTGGGGTCTGCAGCTCCGCACACCCGGAGGCTGACTCCCTGGGCGCCCAGCAGCTGCCTCACACACGTAGCTTCCCTAGCGCTCTCCTCCCCAGCAGAGACGTGTGCAGCTGGTTGGGGCCTGCCACGGCGTGCCTGGGCTCCCGCCCACAGCCCCAGCTCAGGGCAAGCAGCCCCTGAGCCAAGTCCTGCAGGAGGCGCAGAGCGGCCCCACCTGGAAGCCGAGTGAACAGCTGGCGGGGAGGCGAGCTTCCTCGAGGGAAGGAGAGGCAGCCCAGCCTCGTTTGGCTCAAGCCCTACTTGGCTGGAGCCGAGTGCGCCTCCAGAACGGCAGAGCTCCAGCTCTGCTCAGAGGCCCGTTCTGGCAGGGTTGCTGGCGCGAGGCTGCTCTGCCCTGGGCGAGCCTTGCCCAGAGTTGCCTCGCTGCTAGGCTTCCTGCCCAGGAAGGAGCAGGCTGCGCGAGGCTGGGAGACGCCACTGGCGCCTTCCTGGCCTCAGCTCCGCTCCTGCCTTGCCTTTACAACTAGGCCCCAGGCGTCCTTGGGGAGGGCTTAGGGGCCGGTGGCTTGCAGAGTGCAAAGGGCTCCAGCAGGAAGAGCTCTGTGCGAGGGAAGGGAAGGGCCAGTGCAGGGCTCCTCCAGCGGTTGCTTGGCCGCCCAGGCTCAGCGCCGGACGGAGTGCCCCAGGCTCCCAGGGCCCTGGCTGGGTTCTGCAGGCCCGCACACCCGGAGGCTGACTCCCTGGGCGCCCAGCAGCTGCCTCACACACGTAGCTTCCCTAGCGCTCTCCTCCCCAGCAGAGACGTGTGCAGCTGGTTGGGGCCTGCCCCTGCGTTCCTGGGCTCCTGCGCACAGCCCCAGCTCAGGGCAAGCAGCCCCTGAGCCAAGACCTGCAGGAGGCGAAGAGCGCCCCCAACTGGAAGCCGAGTGAACAGCTGGCGGGGAGGCGAGCCTCCTCGAGGGAAGAAGAGGCAGCACAGCCTCGTTTGGCTCAAGCCCTACTTGGCTGGAGCCGAGTGCGCCTCCAGGACGGCAGAGCTCCAGCTCTGCTCAGAGGCCCGTTCTGGCAGAGTTGCTGGCGCGAGGCTGCTCTGCCCTGGGCGAGCCTTGCCCAGACTTGCCTCGCTGCTAGGCTTCCTGCCCAGGAAGGAGCAGGCTGCGCGAAGCTGGGAGACGCCACTGGCGCCTTCCTGGCCTCAGCTCCGCTCCTGCCTTGCCTTTGCACCTAGGCCCCAGGCGTCCTTGGGGAGGGCTTAGGGGCCGGTGGCTTGCACACTGCCAAGGGCTCCAGCAGGAAGAGCTCTGTCCGAGGGAAGGGAAGGGCCAGTGCAGGGCTCCTCCAGCGGTTGCTTGGCCGCCCAGGCTCAGCACCGCACGGAGTGCACCAGGCTCCCAGGGCCCCTGGCTGGGGTCTGCAGCCCCGCACACCCGGAGGCTGACTCCCTGGGAGTCCAGCAGCTGCCTCACACACGTAGCTTCCCTAGCGCTCTCCTCCCCAGCAGAGACGTGTGCAGCTGGTTGGGGCCTGCCCCTGCGTGCCTGGGCTCCCGCGCACAGCCCCAGCTCAGGGCAAGCAGCCCCTGAGCCAAGACCTGCAGGAGGCGCAGAGCGCCCCCACCTGGAAGCCGAGTGAACAGCTGGCGGGGAGGCGAGCCTCCTCGAGGGAAGCAGAGGCAGCCCAGCCTCGTTTGGCTCAAGCCCTACTTGGCTGGAGCCGAGTGCGCCTCCAGGACGGCAGAGCTCCAGCTCTGCTCAGAGGCCCGTTCTGGCAGAGTTGCTGGCGCGAGGCTGCTCTGACCTGGGCGAGCCTTGCCCAGACTTGCCTCGCTGCTAGGCTTCCTGCCCAGGAAGGAGCAGGCTGCGCAAGGCTGGGAGACGCCACTGGCGCCTTCCTGGCCTCAGCTCGGCTCCTGCCTTGCCTTTGCACCTTGGACCCAGGCGTCCTTGGGGAGGGCTTAGGGGCCGGTGGCTTGCACACTGCCAAGGGCGCCAGCAGGAAGAGCTCTGTGCGAGGGAAGGGAAGGGCCAGTGCAGGGCTTCTCCAGCGGTTGCTTGGCCGCCCAGGCTCAGCGCCGCACGGAGTGCACCAGGCTCCCAGGGCCCCTGGCTGGGGTGTGCAGCCCCGCACACCCGGAGGCTGACTGCCTGGGCGCCCAGCAGCTGCCTCACACACGTAGCTTCCCTAGCGCTCTCCTCCCCAGCAGAGACGTGTGCAGCTGGTTGGGGCCTGCCACTGCGTGCCTGGGCTCCCGCCCACAGCCCCAGCTCAGGGCAAGCAGCCCCTGAGCCAAGTCCTGCAGGAGGCGCAGAGCGGCCCCACCTGGAAGCCGAGTGAACAGCTGGCGGGGAGGCGAGCTTCCTCGAGGGAAGAAGAGGCAGCCCAGCCTCGTTTGGCTCAAGCCCTACTTGGCTGGAGCCGAGTGCGCCTCCAGGACGGCAGAGCTCCTGCTCTGCTCAGAGGCCCGTTCTGGCAGGGTTGCTGGCGCGAGGCTGCTCTGCCCTGGGCGAGCCTTGCCCAGAGTTGCCTCGCTGCTAGGCTTCCTGCCCAGGAAGGAGCAGGCTGCGCGAGGCTGGGAGACGCCACTGGCGCCTTCCTGGCCTCAGCTCCGCTCCTGCCTTGCCTTTGCACCTAGGCCCCAGGCGTCCTTGGGGAGGGCTTAGGGGCCGGTGGCTTGCACACTGCCAAGGGCTCCAGCAGGAAGAGCTCTGTGCGAGGGAAGGGAAGGGCCAGTGCAGGGCTCCTCCAGCGGTTGCTTGGCCGCCCAGGCTCAGCGCCACACGGAGTGCACCAGGCTCCCAGGGCCCCTGGCTGGGGTCTGCAGCCCCATACACCCGGAGGCTGACTCCCTGGGCGCCCAGCAGCTGCCTCACACACGTAGCTTCCCTAGCGCTCTCCTCCCCAGCAGAGACGTGTGCAGCTGATTTGGGCCTGCCACTGCGTGCCTGGGCTCCCGCCCACAGCCCCAGCTCAGGGCAAGCAGCCCCTGAGCCAAGTCCTGTAGGAGGCGCAGAGCGCCCCCACCTGTAAGCCGAGTGAACAGCTGGCGGGGAGGCGAGCTTCCTCGAGGGAAGAAGAGGCAGCCCAGCCTCGTTTGGCTCAAGCCCTACTTGGCTGGAGCCGAGTGCGCCTCCAGGACGGCAGAGCTCCAGCTCTGCTCAGAGGCCCGTTCTGGCAGGGTTGCTGGCGCGAGGCTGCTCTGCCTTGGGCGAGCCTTGCCCAGAGTTGCCTCGCTGCTAGGCTTCCTGACCAGGAAGGAGCAGGCTGCGCGAGGCTGGGAGACGCCACTGGCGCCTTCCTGGCCTCAGCTCCGCTCCTGCCTTGCCTTTGCACCTAGGCCCCAGGCGTCCTTGGGGAGGGCTTAGGGGCCGGTGGTTTGCACAGTGCCAAGGGCTCCAGCAGGAAGAGCTCTGTGCGAGGGAAGGGAAGGGCCAGTGCAGGGCTCCTCCAGCGGTTGCTTGGCCGCCCAGGCTCAGCGCCGCTCGGAGTGCCCCAGGCTCCCAGGGCCCCTGGCTGGGGTCTGCAGCCCCGCACACCCGGAGGCTGACTCCCTGGGCGCCCAGCAGCTGCCTCACACACGTAGCTACCCTAGCGCTCTCCTCCCCAGCAGAGACGTGTGCAGCTGGTTGGGGCCTGCCCCTGCGTTCCTGGGCTCCCGCGCACAGCCCCAGTTCAGGGCAAGCAGCCCCTGAGCCAAGACCTGCAGGAGGCGCAGAGCGCCCCCACCTGGAAGCCGAGTGAACAGCTGGCGGGGAGTCGAGCCTCCTCGAGGGAAGAAGAGGCAGCCCAGCCTCTTTTGGCTCAAACCCTACTTGGCTGGAGCCGAGTGCGCCTCCAGGACGGCAGAGCTCCAGCTCTGCTCAGAGGCCCGTTCTGGCAGAGTTGCTGGCGCGAGGCTGCTCTGCCCTGGGCGAGCCTTGCCCAGACTTGCCTCGCTGCTAGGCTTCCTGCCCAGGAAGGAGCAGGCTGCGCGAGGCTGGGAGACGCCACTGGCGCCTTCCTGGCCTCAGCTCCGCTCCTGCGTTACCTTTGCACCTAGGCCCCAGGCGTCCTTGGGGAGGGATTAGGGGCCGGTGGCTTGCACACTGCCAAGGGCTCCAGCAGGAAGAGCTCTGTGTGAGGGAAGGGAAGGGCCAGTGCAGGGCTCCTCCAGCGGTTGCTTGGCCGCCCAGGCTCAGCGCCGCACGGAGTGCACCAGGCTCCCAGGGCCCCTGGCTGGGGTCTGCAGCCCCGCACACCCGGAGGCTGACTCCCTGGGCGCCCAGCAGCTGCCTCACACACGTAGCTTCCCTAGCGCTCTCCTCCACAGCAGAGACGTGTGCAGCAGGTTGGGGCCTGCCCCTGCGTGCCTGGCTCCCGCCCACAGCCCCAGCTCAGGGCAAGCAGCCCCTGAGCCAAGTTCTGCAGGAGGCGCAGAGCGCCCCCACCTGGAAGCCGAGTGAACAGCTGGCGGGGAGGCGAGCTTCCTCGAGGGAAGAAGAGGCAGCCCAGCCTCGTTTGGCTCAAGCCCTACTTGGCTGGAGCCGAGTGCGCCTCCAGGACGGCAGAGCTCCAGCTCTGCTCAGAGGCCCGTTCTGGCAGGGTTGCTGGCGCGAGGCTGCTCTGCCCTGGGCGAGCATTGCCCAGAGTTGCCTCGCTGCTAGGCTTCCTGCCCAGGAAGGAGCAGGCTGCGCGAGGCTGGGAGACGCCACTGGCGCCTTCCTGGCCTCAGCTCCGCTCCTGCCTTGCCTTTGCACCTAGGCCCCAGGCGTCCTTGGGGAGGGCTTAGGGGCCGGTGGCTTGCACAGTGCCAAGGGCTCCAGCAGGAAGAGCTCTGTGCGAGGGAAGGGAGGGGCCAGTGCAGGGCTCCTCCAGCGGTTGCTTGGCAGCCCAGGCTCAGCGCCACACGGAGTGCACCAGGCTCCCAGGGCCCCTGGCTGGGGTCTGCAGCCCCTCACACCCGGAGGCTGACTCCCTGGGCGCCCAGCAGCTGCCTCACACACGTAGCTTCCCTAGCGCTCTCCTCCCCAGCAGAGACGTGTGCAGCTAGTTGGGGCCTGCCCCTGCGTGCCTGGGCTCCCGCCCACAGCCCCAGCTCAGGGCAAGCAGCCCCTGAGCCAAGACCTGCAGGAGGCGCAGAGCGCCCCCACCTGGAAGCCGAGTGAACAGCTGGCAGGGAGGCGAGCCTCCTCGAGGGAAGAAGAGGCAGCCCAGCCTCGTTTGGCTCAAGCCCTACTTGGCTGGAGCCGAGTGCGCCTCCAGGACGGCAGAGCTCCAGCTCTGCTCAGAGGCCCGTTCTGGCAGAGTTGCTGGCGCGAGGCTGCTCTGCCCTGGGCGAGCCTTGCCCAGACTTGCCTCGCTGCTAGGCTTCCTGCCCAGGAAGGAGCAGGCTGCGCGAGGCTGGGAGACGCCACTGGCGTCTTCCTGGCCTCAGCTCCGCTCCTGCCTTGCCTTTGCACCTAGGCCCCAGGCGTCCTTGGGGAGGGCTTAGGGGCCGGTGGCTTGCACAGTGCCAAGGGCTCCAGCAGGAAGAGCTCTGTGCGAGGGAAGGGAAGGGCCAGTGCAGGGCTCCTCCAGCGGTTGCTTGGACGCCCAGGCTCAGCGCCGCACGGAGTGCACCAGGCTCCCAGGGCCCCTGGCTGAGGTCTGCAGCCCCGCACACCCGGAGGCTGACTCCCTGGGAGTCCAGCAGCTGCCTCACACACGTAGCTTCCCTAGCGCTCTCCTCCCCAGCAGAGACGTGTGCAGCTGGTTGGGGCCTGCCCCTGCGTGCCTGGGCTCCCGCGCACCGCCCCAGCTCAGGGTAAGCAGCCCCTGAGCCAAGACCTGCAGGAGGCGCAGAGCGCCCCCACCTGGAAGCCGAGTGAACAGCTGGAGGGGAGGCGAGCCTCCTCGAGGGAAGAAGAGGCAGCCCAGCCTCGTTTGGCTCAAGCCCTACTTGGCTGGAGCCGAGTGCGCCTCCAGGACTGCAGAGCTCCAGCTCTGCTCAGAGGCCCGTTCTGGCAGAGTTGCTGGCGCGAGGCTGCTCTGCCCTGGGCGAGCCTTGCCCAGACTTGCCTCGCTGCTAGGCTTCCTGCCCAGGAAGGAGCAGGCTGCGCGAGGCTGGGAGACGCCACTGGCGCCTTCCTGGCCTCAGCTCCGCTCCTGCCTTGCCTTTGCACCTAGGCCCCAGGCTTCATTGGGGAGGGCTTAGGGGCCGGTGGCTTGCACAGTGCCAAGGGCTCCAGCAGGAAGAGCTCTGTGCGAGGGACGGGAAGGGCCAGTGCAGGGCTCCTCCAGCGGTTGCTTGGCCGCCCAGGCTCAGCGCCGCTCGGAGTGCCCCAGGCTCCCAGGGCCCCTGGCTGGGGTCTGCAGCCCCGCACACCCGGAGGCTGACTGCCTGGGCGCCCAGAATCTGCCTCACACACGTAGCTTCCCTAGCGCTCTCCTCCCCAGCAGAGAGGTGTGCAGCAGGTTGGGGCCTGCCCATGCGTGCCTGGGCTCCTGCGCACAGCCCCAGCTCAGGGCAAGCAGCCCCTGAGCCAAGACCTGCAGGAGGCGCAGAGCGCCCCCACCTGGAAGCCGAGTGAACAGCTGGCGGGGAGTCGAGCCTCCTCGAGGGAAGCAGAGGCAGCCCAGCCTCGTTTGGCTCAAGCCCTACTTGGCTGGAGCCGAGTGCGCCTCCAGGACGGCAGAGCTCCAGCTCTGCTCAGAGGCCCGTTCTGGCAGAGTTGCTGGCGCGAGGCTGCTCTGACCTGGGCGAGCCTTGCCCAGACTTGCCTCGCTGCTAGGCTTCCTGCCCAGGAAGGAGCAGGCTGCGCAAGGCTGGGAGACGCCACTGGCGCCTTCCTGGCCTCAGCTCCGCTCCTGCCTTGCCTTTGCACCTAGGCCCCAGGCGTCCTTGGGGAGGGCTTTTGGGCCGGTGGCTTGCAGAGTGCAAAGGGCTCCAGCAGGAAGAGCTCTGTGCGAGGGAAGGGAAGGGCCAGTGCAGGGCTCCTCCAGCGGTTGCTTGGCCGCCCAGGCTCAGCGCCGGACGGAGTGCCCCAGGCTCCCAGGGCCCTGGCTGGGTTCTGCAGCCCCGCACACCCGGAGGCTGACTCCCTGGGCGCCCAGCAGCTGCCTCACACACGTAGCTTCCCTAGCGCTCTCCTCCCCAGCAGAGACGTGTGCAGCTGGTTGGGGCCTGCCCCTGCGTGCCTAGGCTCCCGCGCACAGCCCCAGCTCAGGGCAAGCAGCCCCTGAGCCAAGACCTGCAGGAGGCGCAGAGCGCCCCCACCTGGAAGCCGAGTGAACAGCTGGTGGGGAGGCGAGCCTCCTCGAGGGAAGCAGAGGCAGCCCAGCCTCGTTTGGCTCAAGCCCTACTTGGCTGGAGCCGAGTGCGCCTCCAGGACGGCAGAGCTCCAGCTCTGCTCAGAGGCCCGTTCTGGCAGAGTTGCTGGCGCGAGGCTGCTCTGCCCTGGGCGAGCCTTGCCCAGACTTGCCTCGCTGCTAGGCTTCCTGCCCAAGAAGGAGCAGGCTGCGCAAGGCTGGGAGACGCCACTGGCGCCTTCCTGGCCTCAGCTCCGCTCCTGCCTTGCCTTTGCACCTTGGACCCAGGCGTCCTTGGGGAGGGCTTAGGGGCCGGTGGCTTGCACACTGCCAAGGGCGCCAGCAGGAAGAGCTCTGTGCGAGGGAAGGGAAGGGCCAGTGCAGGGCTTCTCCAGCGGTTGCTTGGCCGCCCAGGCTCAGCGCCGCACGGAGTGCACCAGGCTCCCAGGGCCCCTGGCTGGGGTCTGCAGCTCCGCACACCCGGAGGCTGACTCCCTGGGCGCCCAGCAGCTGCCTCACACACGTAGCTTCCCTAGCGCTCTCCTCCCCAGCAGAGACGTGTGCAGCTGGTTGGGGCCTGCCACGGCGTGCCTGGGCTCCCGCCCACAGCCCCAGCTCAGGGCAAGCAGCCCCTGAGCCAAGTCCTGCAGGAGGCGCAGAGCGGCCCCACCTGGAAGCCGAGTGAACAGCTGGCGGGGAGGCGAGCTTCCTCGAGGGAAGGAGAGGCAGCCCAGCCTCGTTTGGCTCAAGCCCTACTTGGCTGGAGCCGAGTGCGCCTCCAGAACGGCAGAGCTCCAGCTCTGCTCAGAGGCCCGTTCTGGCAGGGTTGCTGGCGCGAGGCTGCTCTGCCCTGGGCGAGCCTTGCCCAGAGTTGCCTCGCTGCTAGGCTTCCTGCCCAGGAAGGAGCAGGCTGCGCGAGGCTGGGAGACGCCACTGGCGCCTTCCTGGCCTCAGCTCCGCTCCTGCCTTGCCTTTACAACTAGGCCCCAGGCGTCCTTGGGGAGGGCTTAGGGGCCGGTGGCTTGCAGAGTGCAAAGGGCTCCAGCAGGAAGAGCTCTGTGCGAGGGAAGGGAAGGGCCAGTGCAGGGCTCCTCCAGCGGTTGCTTGGCCGCCCAGGCTCAGCGCCGGACGGAGTGCCCCAGGCTCCCAGGGCCCTGGCTGGGTTCTGCAGGCCCGCACACCCGGAGGCTGACTCCCTGGGCGCCCAGCAGCTGCCTCACACACGTAGCTTCCCTAGCGCTCTCCTCCCCAGCAGAGACGTGTGCAGCTGGTTGGGGCCTGCCCCTGCGTTCCTGGGCTCCTGCGCACATCCCCAGCTCAGGGCAAGCAGCCCCTGAGCCAAGACCTGCAGGAGGCGAAGAGCGCCCCCAACTGGAAGCCGAGTGAACAGCTGGCGGGGAGGCGAGCCTCCTCGAGGGAAGAAGAGGCAGCACAGCCTCGTTTGGCTCAAGCCCTACTTGGCTGGAGCCGAGTGCGCCTCCAGGACGGCAGAGCTCCAGCTCTGCTCAGAGGCCCGTTCTGGCAGAGTTGCTGGCGCGAGGCTGCTCTGCCCTGGGCGAGCCTTGCCCAGACTTGCCTCGCTGCTAGGCTTCCTGCCCAGGAAGGAGCAGGCTGCGCGAGGCTGGGAGACGCCACTGGCGCCTTCCTGGCCTCAGCTCCGCTCCTGCCTTGCCTTTGCACCTAGGCCCCAGGCGTCCTTGGGGAGGGCTTAGGGGCCGGTGGCTTGCACACTGCCAAGGGCTCCAGCAGGAAGAGCTCTGTCCGAGGGAAGGGAAGGGCCAGTGCAGGGCTCCTCCAGCGGTTGCTTGGCCGCCCAGGCTCAGCACCGCACGGAGTGCACCAGGCTCCCAGGGCCCCTGGCTGGGGTCTGCAGCCCCGCACACCCGGAGGCTGACTCCCTGGGAGTCCAGCAGCTGCCTCACACACGTAGCTTCCCTAGCGCTCTCCTCCCCAGCAGAGACGTGTGCAGCTGGTTGGGGCCTGCCCCTGCGTGCCTGGGCTCCCGCGCACAGCCCCAGCTCAGGGCAAGCAGCCCCTGAGCCAAGACCTGCAGGAGGCGCAGAGCGCCCCCACCTGGAAGCCGAGTGAACAGCTGGCGGGGAGGCGAGCCTCCTCGAGGGAAGCAGAGGCAGCCCAGCCTCGTTTGGCTCAAGCCCTACTTGGCTGGAGCCGAGTGCGCCTCCAGGACGGCAGAGCTCCAGCTCTGCTCAGAGGCCCGTTCTGGCAGAGTTGCTGGCGCGAGGCTGCTCTGACCTGGGCGAGCCTTGCCCAGACTTGCCTCGCTGCTAGGCTTCCTGCCCAGGAAGGAGCAGGCTGCGCAAGGCTGGGAGACGCCACTGGCGCCTTCCTGGCCCCAGCTCGGCTCCTGCCTTGCCTTTGCACCTTGGACCCAGGCGTCCTTGGGGAGGGCTTAGGGGCCGGTGGCTTGCACACTGCCAAGGGCGCCAGCAGGAAGAGCTCTGTGCGAGGGAAGGGAAGGGCCAGTGCAGGGCTTCTCCAGCGGTTGCTTGGCCGCCCAGGCTCAGCGCCGCACGGAGTGCACCAGGCTCCCAGGGCCCCTGGCTGGGGTGTGCAGCCCCGCACACCCGGAGGCTGACTGCCTGGGCGCCCAGCAGCTGCCTCACACACGTAGCTTCCCTAGCGCTCTCCTCCCCAGCAGAGACGTGTGCAGCTGGTTGGGGCCTGCCACTGCGTGCCTGGGCTCCCGCCCACAGCCCCAGCTCAGGGCAAGCAGCCCCTGAGCCAAGTCCTGCAGGAGGCGCAGAGCGGCCGCACCTGGAAGCCGAGTGAACAGCTGGCGGGGAGGCGAGCTTCCTCGAGGGAAGAAGAGGCAGCCCAGCCTCGTTTGGCTCAAGCCCTACTTGGCTGGAGCCGAGTGCGCCTCCAGGACGGCAGAGCTCCAGCTCTGCTCAGAGGCCCGTTCTGGCAGGGTTGCTGGCGCGAGGCTGCTCTGCCCTGGGCGAGCCTTGCCCAGAGTTGCCTCGCTGCTAGGCTTCCTGCCCAGGAAGGAGCAGGCTGCGCGAGGCTGGGAGACGCCACTGGCGCATTCCTGGCCTCAGCTCCGCTCCTGCCTTGCCTTTGCACCTAGGCCCCAGGCGTCCTTGGGGAGGGCTTAGGGGCCGGTGGCTTGCACACTGCCAAGGGCTCCAGCAGGAAGAGCTCTGTGCGAGGGAAGGGAAGGGCCAGTGCAGGGCTCCTCCAGCGGTTGCTTGGCCGCCCAGGCTCAGCGCCACACGGAGTGCACCAGGCTCCCAGGGCCCCTGGCTGGGGTCTGCAGCCCCGCACACCCGGAGGCTGACTCCCTGGGCGCCCAGCAGCTGCCTCACACACGTAGCTTCCCTAGCGCTCTCCTCCCCAGCAGAGACGTGTGCAGCTGATTGGGGCCTGCCACTGCGTGCCTGGGCTCCCGCCCACAGCCCCAGCTCAGGGCAAGCAGCCCCTGAGCCAAGTCCTGTAGGAGGCGCAGAGCGCCCCCACCTGGAAGCCGAGTGAACAGCTGGCGGGGAGGCGAGCTTCCTCGAGGGAAGAAGAGGCAGCCCAGCCTCGTTTGGCTCAAGCCCTACTTGGCTGGAGCCGAGTGCGCCTCCAGGACGGCAGAGCTCCAGCTCTGCTCAGAGGCCCGTTCTGGCAGGGTTGCTGGCGCGAGGCTGCTCTGCCTTGGGCGAGCCTTGCCCAGAGTTGCCTCGCTGCTAGGCTTCCTGACCAGGAAGGAGCAGGCTGCGCGAGGCTGGGAGACGCCACTGGCGCCTTCCTGGCCTCAGCTCCGCTCCTGCCTTGCCTTTGCACCTAGGCCCCAGGCGTCCTTGGGGAGGGCTTAGGGGCCGGTGGTTTGCACAGTGCCAAGGGCTCCAGCAGGAAGAGCTCTGTGCGAGGGAAGGGAAGGGCCAGTGCAGGGCTCCTCCAGCGGTTGCTTGGCCGCCCAGGCTCAGCGCCGCTCGGAGTGCCCCAGGCTCCCAGGGCCCCTGGCTGGGGTCTGCAGCCCCGCACACCCGGAGGCTGACTCCCTGGGCGCCCAGCAGCTGCCTCACACACGTAGCTACCCTAGCGCTCTCCTCCCCAGCAGAGACGTGTGCAGCTGGTTGGGGCCTGCCCCTGCGTGCCTGGGCTCCCGCGCACAGCCCCAGTTCAGGGCAAGCAGCCCCTGAGCCAAGACCTGCAGGAGGCGCAGAGCGCCCCCACCTGGAAGCCGAGTGAACAGCTGGCGGGGAGTCGAGCCTCCTCGAGGGAAGAAGAGGCAGCCCAGCCTCTTTTGGCTCAAACCCTACTTGGCTGGAGCCGAGTGCGCCTCCAGGACGGCAGAGCTCCAGCTCTGCTCAGAGGCCCGTTCTGGCAGAGTTGCTGGCGCGAGGCTGCTCTGCCCTGGGCGAGCCTTGCCCAGACTTGCCTCGCTGCTAGGCTTCCTGCCCAGGAAGGAGCAGGCTGTGCGAGGCTGGGAGACGCCACTGGCGCCTTCCTGGCCTCAGCTCCGCTCCTGCGTTACCTTTGCACCTAGGCCCCAGGCGTCCTTGGGGAGGGATTAGGGGCCGGTGGCTTGCACACTGCCAAGGGCTCCAGCAGGAAGAGCTCTGTGTGAGGGAAGGGAAGGGCCAGTGCAGGGCTCCTCCAGCGGTTGCTTGGCCGCCCAGGCTCAGCGCCGCACGGAGTGCACCAGGCTCCCAGGGCCCCTGGCTGGGGTCTGCAGCCCCGCACACCCGGAGGCTGACTCCCTGGGCGCCCAGCAGCTGCCTCACACACGTAGCTTCCCTAGCGCTCTCCTCCACAGCAGAGACGTGTGCAGCAGGTTGGGGCCTGCCCCTGCGTGCCTGGGCTCCCGCCCACAGCCCCAGCTCAGGGCAAGCAGCCCCTGAGCCAAGTTCTGCAGGAGGCGCAGAGCGCCCCCACCTGGAAGCCGAGTGAACAGCTGGCGGGGAGGCGAGCTTCCTCGAGGGAAGAAGAGGCAGCCCAGCCTCGTTTGGCTCAAGCCCTACTTGGCTGGAGCCGAGTGCGCCTCCAGGACGGCAGAGCTCCAGCTCTGCTCAGAGGCCCGTTCTGGCAGGGTTGCTGGCGCGAGGCTGCTCTGCCCTGGGCGAGCATTGCCCAGAGTTGCCTCGCTGCTAGGCTTCCTGCCCAGGAAGGAGCAGGCTGCGCGAGGCTGGGAGACGCCACTGGCGCCTTCCTGGCCTCAGCTCCGCTCCTGCCTTGCCTTTGCACCTAGGCCCCAGGCGTCCTTGGGGAGGGCTTAGGGGCCGGTGGCTTGCACAGTGCCAAGGGCTCCAGCAGGAAGAGCTCTGTGCGAGGGAAGGGAGGGGCCAGTGCAGGGCTCCTCCAGCGGTTGCTTGGCAGCCCAGGCTCAGCGCCACACGGAGTGCACCAGGCTCCCAGGGCCCCTGGCTGGGGTCTGCAGCCCCTCACACCCGGAGGCTGACTCCCTGGGCGCCCAGCAGCTGCCTCACACACGTAGCTTCCCTAGCGCTCTCCTCCCCAGCAGAGACGTGTGCAGCTAGTTGGGGCCTGCCCCTGCGTGCCTGGGCTCCCGCCCACAGCCCCAGCTCAGGGCAAGCAGCCCCTGAGCCAAGACCTGCAGGAGGCGCAGAGCGCCCCCACCTGGAAGCCGAGTGAACAGCTGGCAGGGAGGCGAGCCTCCTCGAGGGAAGAAGAGGCAGCCCAGCCTCGTTTGGCTCAAGCCCTACTTGGCTGGAGCCGAGTGCGCCTCCAGGACGGCAGAGCTCCAGCTCTGCTCAGAGGCCCGTTCTGGCAGAGTTGCTGGCGCGAGGCTGCTCTGCCCTGGGCGAGCCTTGCCCAGACTTGCCTCGCTGCTAGGCTTCCTGCCCAGGAAGGAGCAGGCTGCGCGAGGCTGGGAGACGCCACTGGCGTCTTCCTGGCCTCAGCTCCGCTCCTGCCTTGCCTTTGCACCTAGGCCCCAGGCGTCCTTGGGGAGGGCTTAGGGGCCGGTGGCTTGCACAGTGCCAAGGGCTCCAGCAGGAAGAGCTCTGTGCGAGGGAAGGGAAGGGCCAGTGCAGGGCTCCTCCAGCGGTTGCTTGGACGCCCAGGCTCAGCGCCGCACGGAGTGCACCAGGCTCCCAGGGCCCCTGGCTGAGGTCTGCAGCCCCGCACACCCGGAGGCTGACTCCCTGGGAGTCCAGCAGCTGCCTCACACACGTAGCTTCCCTAGCGCTCTCCTCCCCAGCAGAGACGTGTGCAGCTGGTTGGGGCCTGCCCCTGCGTGCCTGGGCTCCCGCGCACCGCCCCAGCTCAGGGTAAGCAGCCCCTGAGCCAAGACCTGCAGGAGGCGCAGAGCGCCCCCACCTGGAAGCCGAGTGAACAGCTGGAGGGGAGGCGAGCCTCCTCGAGGGAAGAAGAGGCAGCCCAGCCTCGTTTGGCTCAAGCCCTACTTGGCTGGAGCCGAGTGCGCCTCCAGGACTGCAGAGCTCCAGCTCTGCTCAGAGGCCCGTTCTGGCAGAGTTGCTGGCGCGAGGCTGCTCTGCCCTGGGCGAGCCTTGCCCAGACTTGCCTCGCTGCTAGGCTTCCTGCCCAGGAAGGAGCAGGCTGCGCGAGGCTGTGAGACGCCACTGGCGCCTTCCTGGCCTCAGCTCCGCTCCTGCCTTGCCTTTGCACCTAGGCCCCAGGCGTCCTTGGGGAGGGCTTAGGGGCCGGTGGCTTGCAGAGTGCCAAGGGCTCCAGCAGGAAGAGCTCTGTGCGAGGGAAGGGAAGGGCCAGTGCAGGGCTCCTCCAGCAGTTGCTTGGCCGCCCAGACTCAGCGCCGCACGGAGTGCCCCAGGCTCCCAGGGCCCTGGCTGGGTTCTGCAGCCCCGCACACCCGGAGGCTGACTCCCTGGGCGCCCAGCAGCTGCCTCACACACGTAGCTTCCCTAGCGCTCTCCTCCCCAGCAGAGACGTGTGCAGCTGTTTGGGGCCTGCCCCTGCGTGCCTGGGCTCCTGCGCACAGCCCCAGCTCAGGGCAAGCAGCCCCTGATCCAAGACCTGCAGGAGGCGAAGAGCGCCCCCAACTGGAAGCCGAGTGAACAGCTGGCGGCGAGGCGAGCCTCCTCGAGGGAAGAAGAGGCAGCCCAGCCTCGTTTGGCTCAAGCCCTACTTGGCTGGAGCCGAGTGCACCTCCAGGACGGCAGAGCTCCAGCTCTGCTCAGAGGCCCGTTCTGGCAGAGTTGCTGGCGGAGGCTGCTCTGCCCTGGGCGAGCCTTGCCCAGACTTGCCTCGCTGCTAGGCTTCCTGCCCAGGAAGGAGCAGGCTGCGCGAGGCTGGGAGACGCCACTGGCGCCTTCCTGGCCTCAGCTCCGCTCCTGCCTTGCCTTTGCACCTAGGCCCCAGGCGTCCTTGGGGAGGGCTTAGGGGCCGGTGGCTTGCAGAGTGCCAAGGGCTCCAGCAGGAAGAGCTCTGTGCGAGGGAAGGGAAGGGCCAGTGCAGGGCTCCTCCAGCGGTTGCTTGGCCGCCCAGACTCAGCGCCGCACGGAGTGCCCCAGGCTCCAGGGCCCTGGCTGGGTTCTGCAGCCCCGCACACCCGGAGGCTGACTCCCTGGGCGCCCAGCAGCTGCCTCACACACGTAGCTTCCCTAACGCTCTCCTCCCCAGCAGAGACGTGTGCAGCTGGTTGGGGCTTGCCCCTGCGTGCCTGGGCTCCTGCGCACAGCCCCAGCTCAGGGCAAGCAGCCCCTGAGCCAAGACCTGCAGGAGGCGCAGAGCGCCCCCACTTGGAAGCCGAGTGAACAGCTGGAGGGGAGGCGAGCCTCCTCGAGGGAAGAAGAGGCAGCCCAGCCTCGTTTGGCTCAAGCCCTACTTGGCTGGAGCCGAGTGCGCCTCCAGGACTGCAGAGCTCCAGCTCTGCTCAGAGGCCCGTTCTGGCAGAGTTGCTGGCGCGAGGCTGCTCTGCCCTGGGCGAGCCTTGCCCAGACTTGCCTCGCTGCTAGGCTTCCTGCCCAGGAAGGAGCAGGCTGCGCGAGGCTGGGAGACGCCACTGGCGCCTTCCTGGCCTCAGCTCCGCTCCTGCCTTGCCTTTGCACCTAGGCCCCAGGCGTCCTTGGGGAGGGCTTAGGGGCCGGTGGTTTGCACAGTGCCAAGGGCTCCAGCAGGAAGAGCTCTGTGCGAGGGAAGGGAAGGGCCAGTGCAGGGCTCCTCCAGCGGTTGCTTGGCCGCCCAGGCTCAGCGCCGCTCGGAGTGCCCCAGGCTCCCAGGGCCCCTGGCTGGGGTCTGCAGCCCCGCACACCCGGAGGCTGACTCCCTGGGCGCCCAGAAGCTGCCTCACACACGTAGCTACCCTAGCGCTCTCCTCCCCAGCAGAGACGTGTGCAGC
Organism: Ovis canadensis; assembly: GCF_042477335.2. NCBI lineage: Eukaryota > Metazoa > Chordata > Mammalia > Artiodactyla > Bovidae > Ovis > Ovis canadensis. Next base: position 607,566 of record NC_091264.1, read on the forward strand.
TGGTTGGGGCCTGCCCCTGCGTGCCTGGGCTCCCGCGCACAGCCCCAGTTCAGGGCAAGCAGCCCCTGAGCCAAGACCTGCAGGAGGCGCAGAGCGCCCCCACCTGGAAGCCGAGTGAACGGCTGGCGGGGAGTCGAGCCTCCTCGAGGGAAGAAGAGGCAGCCCAGCCTCTTTTGGCTCAAACCCTACTTGGCTGGAGCCGAGTGCGCCTCCAGGACGGCAGAGCTCCAGCTCTGCTCAGAGGCCCGTTCTGGCAGAGTTGCTGGCGCGAGGCTGCTCTGCCCTGGGCGAGCCTTGCCCAGACTTGCCTCGCTGCTAGGCTTCCTGCCCAGGAAGGAGCAGGCTGCGCGAGGCTGGGAGACGCCACTGGCGCCTTCCTGGCCTCAGCTCCGCTCCTGCGTTACCTTTGCACCTAGGCCCCAGGCGTCCTTGGGGAGGGCTTAGGGGCCGGTGGCTTGCACACTGCCAAGGGCTCCAGCAGGAAGAGCTCTGTGTGAGGGAAGGGAAGGGCCAGTGCAGGGCTCCTCCAGCGGTTGCTTGGCCGCCCAGGCTCAGCGCCGCACGGAGTGCACCAGGCTCCCAGGGCCCCTGGCTGGGGTCTGCAGCCCCGCACACCCGGAGGCTGACTCCCTGGGCGCCCAGCAGCTGCCTCACACACGTAGCTTCCCTAGCGCTCTCCTCCACAGCAGAGACGTGTGCAGCAGGTTGGGGCCTGCCCCTGCGTGCCTGGGCTCCCGCCCACAGCCCCAGCTCAGGGCAAGCAGCTCCTGAGCCAAGTTCTGCAGGAGGCGCAGAGCGCCCCCACCTGGAAGCCGAGTGAACAGCTGGCGGGGAGGCGAGCTTCCTCGAGGGAAGAAGAGGCAGCCCAGCCTCGTTTGGCTCAAGCCCTACTTGGCTGGAGCCGAGTGCGCCTCCAGGACGTCAGAGCTCCAGCTCTGCTCAGAGGCCCGTTCTGGCAGGGTTGCTGGCGCGAGGCTGCTCTGCCCTGGGCGAGCATTGCCCAGAGTTGCCTCGCTGCTAGGCTTCCTGCCCAGGAAGGAGCAGGCTGCGCGAGCCTGGGAGACGCCACTGGCGCCTTCCTGGCCTCAGCTCCGCTCCTGCCTTGCCTTTGCACCTAGGCCCCAGGCGTCCTTGGGGAGGGCTTAGGGGCCGGTGGCTTGCACAGTGCCAAGGGCTCCAGCAGGAAGAGCTCTGTGCGAGGGAAGGGAAGGGCCAGTGCAGGGCTCCTCCAGCGGTTGCTTGGCCGCCCAGGCTCAGCGCCACACGGAGTGCACCAGGCTCCCAGGGCCCCTGGCTGGGGTCTGCAGCCCCGCACACCCGGAGGCTGACTCCCTGGGCGCCCAGCAGCTGCCTCACACACGTAGCTTCCCTAGCGCTCTCCTCCCCAGCAGAGACGTGTGCAGCTAGTTGGGGCCTGCCCCTGCGTGCCTGGGCTCCCGCCCACAGCCCCAGCTCAGGGCAAGCAGCCCCTGAGCCAAGACCTGCAGGAGGCGCAGAGCGCCCCCACCTGGAAGCCGAGTGAACAGCTGGCAGGGAGGCGAGCCTCCTCGAGGGAAGAAGAGGCAGCCCAGCCTCGTTTGGCTCAAGCCCTACTTGGCTGGAGCCGAGTGCGCCTCCAGGACGGCAGAGCTCCAGCTCTGCTCAGAGGCCCGTTCTGGCAGAGTTGCTGGCGCGAGGCTGCTCTGCCCTGGGCGAGCCTTGCCCAGACTTGCCTCGCTGCTAGGCTTCCTGCCCAGGAAGGAGCAGGCTGCGCGAGGCTGGGAGACGCCACTGGCGCCTTCCTGGCCTCAGCTCCGCTCCTGCCTTGCCTTTGCACCTAGGCCCCAGGCGTCCTTGGGGAGGGCTTAGGGGCCGGTGGCTTGCACAGTGCCAAGGGCTCCAGCAGGAAGAGCTCTGTGCGAGGGAAGGGAAGGGCCAGTGCAGGGCTCCTCCAGCGGTTGCTTGGACGCCCAGGCTCAGCGCCGCACGGAGTGCACCAGGCTCCCAGGGCCCTGGCTGAGGTCTGCAGCCCCGCACACCCGGAGGCTGACTCCCTGGGAGTCCAGCAGCTGCCTCACACACGTAGCTTCCCTAGCGCTCTCCTCCCCAGCAGAGACGTGTGCAGCTGGTTGGGGCCTGCCCCTGCGTGCCTGGGCTCCCGCGCACCGCCCCAGCTCAGGGTAAGCAGCCCTGAGCCAAGACCTGCAGGAGGCGCAGAGCGCCCCCACCTGGAAGCCGAGTGAACAGCTGGAGGGGAGGCGAGCCTCCTCGAGGGAAGAAGAGGCAGCCCAGCCTCGTTTGGCTCAAGCCCTACTTGGCTGGAGCCGAGTGCGCCTCCAGGACTGCAGAGCTCCAGCTCTGCTCAGAGGCCCGTTCTGGCAGAGTTGCTGGCGCGAGGCTGCTCTGCCCTGGGCGAGCCTTGCCCAGACTTGCCTCGCTGCTAGGCTTCCTGCCCAGGAAGGAGCAGGCTGCGCGAGGCTGGGAGACGCCACTGGCGCCTTCCTGGCCTCAGCTCCGCTCCTGCCTTGCCTTTGCACCTAGGCCCCAGGCTTCATTGGGGAGGGCTTAGGGGCCGGTGGCTTGCACAGTGCCAAGGGCTCCAGCAGGAAGAGCTCTGTGCGAGGGAAGGGAAGGGCCAGTGCAGGGCTCCTCCAGCGGTTGCTTGGCCGCCCAGGCTCAGCGCCGCTCGGAGTGCCCCAGGCTCCCAGGGCCCCTGGCTGGGGTCTGCAGCCCCGCACACCCGGAGGCTGACTCCCTGGGCGCCCAGAAGCTGCCTCACACACGTAGCTTCCCTAGCGCTCTCCTCCCCAGCAGAGACGTGTGCAGCTGGCTGGGGCCTGCCCCTGCGTGCCTGGGCTCCCGCGCACAGCCGCAGCTCAGGGCAAGCAGACCCTGAGCCAAGACCTGCAGGAGGCGCAGAGCGCCCCCACCTGGAAGCCGAGTGAACAGCTGGCGGGGAGGCGAGCCTCCTCGAGGGAAGAAGAGGCAGCCCAGCCTCGTTTGGCTCAAGCCCTACTTGGCTGGAGCCGAGTGCGCCTCCAGGACGGCAGAGCTCCAGCTCTGCTCAGAGGCCCGTTCTGGCAGGGTTGCTGGCGCGAGGCTGCTCTGCCCTGGGCGAGCATTGCCCAGAGTTGCCTCGCTGCTAGGCTTCCTGCCCAGGAAGGAGCAGGCTGCGCGAGCCTGGGAGACGCCACTGGCGCCTTCCTGGCCTCAGCTCCGCTCCTGCCTTGCCTTTGCACCTAGGCCCCAGGCGTCCTTGGGGAGGGCTTAGGGGCCGGTGGCTTGCACAGTGCCAAGGGCTCCAGCAGGAAGAGCTCTGTGCGAGGGAAGGGAGGGGCCAGTGCAGGGCTCCTCCAGCGGTTGCTTGGCAGCCCAGGCTCAGCGCCACACGGAGTGCACCAGGCTCCCAGGGCCCCTGGCTGGGGTCTGCAGCCCCGCACACCCGGAGGCTGACTCCCTGGGCGCCCAGCAGCTGCCTCACACACGTAGCTTCCCTAGCGCTCTCCTCCCCAGGAGAGACGTGTGCAGCTAGTTGGGGCCTGCCCCTGCGTGCCTGGGCTCCCGCCCACAGCCCCAGCTCAGGGCAAGCAGCCCCTGAGCCAAGACCTGCAGGAGGCGCAGAGCGCCCCCACCTGGAAGCCGAGTGAACAGCTGGCAGGGAGGCGAGCCTCCTCGAGGGAAGAAGAGGCAGCCCAGCCTCGTTTGGCTCAAGCCCTACTTGGCTGGAGCCGAGTGCGCCTCCAGGACGGCAGAGCTCCAGCTCTGCTCAGAGGCCCGTTCTGGCAGAGTTGCAGGCGCGAGGCTGCTCTTCCCTGGGCGAGCCTTGCCCAGACTTGCCTCGCTGCTAGGCTTCCTGCCCAGGAAGGAGCAGGCTGCGCGAGGCTGGGAGACGCCACTGGCGTCTTCCTGGCCTCAGCTCCGCTCCTGCCTTGCCTTTGCACCTAGGCCCCAGGCGTCCTTGGGGAGGGCTTAGGGGCCGGTGGCTTGCACAGTGCCAAGGGCTCCAGCAGGAAGAGCTCTGTGCGAGGGAAGGGAAGGGCCAGTGCAGGGCTCCTCCAGCGGTTGCTTGGACGCCCAGGCTCAGCGCCGCACGGAGTGCACCAGGCTCCCAGGGCCCCTGGCTGAGGTCTGCAGCCCCGCACACCCGGAGGCTGACTCCCTGGGAGTCCAGCAGCTGCCTCACACACGTAGCTTCCCTAGCGCTCTCCTCCCCAGCAGAGACGTGTGCAGCTGGTTGGGGCCTGCCCCTGCGTGCCTGGGCTCCCGCGCACCGCCCCAGCTCAGGGTAAGCAGCCCCTGAGCCAAGACCTGCAGGAGGCGCAGAGCGCCCCCACCTGGAAGCCGAGTGAACAGCTGGAGGGGAGGCGAGCCTCCTCGAGGGAAGAAGAGGCAGCCCAGCCTCGTTTGGCTCAAGCCCTACTTGGCTGGAGCCGAGTGCGCCTCCAGGACTGCAGAGCTCCAGCTCTGCTCAGAGGCCCGTTCTGGCAGAGTTGCTGGCGCGAGGCTGCTCTGCCCTGGGCGAGCCTTGCCCAGACTTGCCTCGCTGCTAGGCTTCCTGCCCAGGAAGGAGCAGGCTGCGCGAGGCTGGGAGACGCCACTGGCGCCTTCCTGGCCTCAGCTCCGCTCCTGCCTTGCCTTTGCACCTAGGCCCCAGGCTTCATTGGGGAGGGCTTAGGGGCCGGTGGCTTGCACAGTGCCAAGGGCTCCAGCAGGAAGAGCTCTGTGCGAGGGAAGGGAAGGGCCAGTGCAGGGCTCCTCCAGCGGTTGCTTGGCCGCCCAGGCTCAGCGCCGCTCGGAGTGCCCCAGGCTCCCAGGGCCCCTGGCTGGGGTCTGCAGCCCCGCACACCCGGAGGCTGACTGCCTGGGCGCCCAGAATCTGCCTCACACACGTAGCTTCCCTAGCGCTCTCCTCCCCAGCAGAGAGGTGTGCAGCAGGTTGGGGCCTGCCCCTGCGTGCCTGGGCTCCTGCGCACAGCCCCAGCTCAGGGCAAGCAGCCCCTGAGCCAAGACCTGCAGGAGGCGCAGAGCGCCCCCACCTGGAAGCCGAGTGAACAGCTGGCGGGGAGGCGAGCCTCCTCGAGGGAAGAAGAGGCAGCACAGCCTCGTTTGGCTCAAGCCCTACTTGGCTGGAGCCGAGTGCGCCTCCAGGACGCCAGAGCTCCAGCTCTGCTCAGAGGCCCGTTCTGGCAGAGTTGCTGGCGCGAGGCTGCTCTGCCCTGGGCGAGCCTTGCCCAGACTTGCCTCGCTGCTAGGCTTCCTGCCCAGGAAGGAGCAGGCTGCGCGAGGCTGGGAGACGCCACTGGCGCCTTCCTGGCCTCAGCTCCGCTCCTGCCTTGCCTTTGCACCTAGGCCCCAGGCGTCCTTGGGGAGGGCTTAGGGGCCGGTGGCTTGCAGAGTGCCAAGGGCTCCAGCAGGAAGAGCTCTGTGCGAGGGAAGGGAAGGGCCAGTGCAGGGCTCCTCCAGCAGTTGCTTGGCCGCCCAGACTCAGCGCCGCACGGAGTGCCCCAGGCTCCCAGGGCCCTGGCTGGGTTCTGCAGCCCCGCACACCCGGAGGCTGACTCCCTGGGCGCCCAGCAGCTGCCTCACACACGTAGCTTCCCTAGCGCTCTACTCCCCAGCAGAGACGTGTGCAGCTGTTTGGGGCCTGCCCCTGCGTGCCTGGGCTCCTGCGCACAGCCCCAGCTCAGGGCAAGCAGCCCCTGATCCAAGACCTGCAGGAGGCGAAGAGCGCCCCCAACTGGAAGCCGAGTGAACAGCTGGCGGGGAGGCGAGCCTCCTCGAGGGAAGAAGAGGCAGCCCAGCCTCGTTTGGCTCAAGCCCTACTTGGCTGGAGCCGAGTGCACCTCCAGGACGGCAGAGCTCCAGCTCTGCTCAGAGGCCCGTTCTGGCAGAGTTGCTGGCGGAGGCTGCTCTGCCCTGGGCGAGCCTTGCCCAGACTTGCCTCGCTGCTAGGCTTCCTGCCCAGGAAGGAGCAGGCTGCGCGAGGCTGGGAGACGCCACTGGCGCCTTCCTGGCCTCAGCTCCGCTCCTGCCTTGCCTTTGCACCTAGGCCCCAGGCGTCCTTGGGGAGGGCTTAGGGGCCGGTGGTTTGCACAGTGCCAAGGGCTCCAGCAGGAAGAGCTCTGTGCGAGGGAAGGGAAGGGCCAGTGCAGGGCTCCTCCAGCGGTTGCTTGGCCGCCCAGGCTCAGCGCCGCTCGGAGTGCCCCAGGCTCCCAGGGCCCCTGGCTGGGGTCTGCAGCCCCGCACACCCGGAGGCTGACTCCCTGGGCGCCCAGAAGCTGCCTCACACACGTAGCTACCCTAGCGCTCTCCTCCCCAGCAGAGACGTGTGCAGCTGGTTGGGGCCTGCCCCTGCGTGCCTGGGCTCCCGCGCACAGCCCCAGTTCAGGGCAAGCAGCCCCTGAGCCAAGACCTGCAGGAGGCGCAGAGCGCCCCCACCTGGAAGCCGAGTGAACGGCTGGCGGGGAGTCGAGCCTCCTCGAGGGAAGAAGAGGCAGCCCAGCCTCTTTTGGCTCAAACCCTACTTGGCTGGAGCCGAGTGCGCCTCCAGGACGGCAGAGCTCCAGCTCTGCTCAGAGGCCCGTTCTGGCAGAGTTGCTGGCGCGAGGCTGCTCTGCCCTGGGCGAGCCTTGCCCAGACTTGCCTCGCTGCTAGGCTTCCTGCCCAGGAAGGAGCAGGCTGCGCGAGGCTGGGAGACGCCACTGGCGCCTTCCTGGCCTCAGCTCCGCTCCTGCGTTACCTTTGCACCTAGGCCCCAGGCGTCCTTGGGGATGGCTTAGGGGCCGGTGGCTTGCACACTGCCAAGGGCTCCAGCAGGAAGAGCTCTGTGTGAGGGAAGGGAAGGGCCAGTGCAGGGCTCCTCCAGCGGTTGCTTGGCCGCCCAGGCTCAGCGCCGCACGGAGTGCACCAGGCTCCCAGGGCCCCTGGCTGGGGTCTGCAGCCCCGCACACCCGGAGGCTGACTCCCTGGGCGCCCAGCAGCTGCCTCACACACGTAGCTTCCCTAGCGCTCTCCTCCACAGCAGAGACGTGTGCAGCAGGTTGGGGCCTGCCCCTGCGTGCCTGGGCTCCCGCCCACAGCCCCAGCTCAGGGCAAGCAGCTCCTGAGCCAAGTTCTGCAGGAGGCGCAGAGCGCCCCCACCTGGAAGCCGAGTGAACAGCTGGCGGGGAGGCGAGCTTCCTCGAGGGAAGAAGAGGCAGCCCAGCCTCGTTTGGCTCAAGCCCTACTTGGCTGGAGCCGAGTGCGCCTCCAGGACGGCAGAGCTCCAGCTCTGCTCAGAGGCCCGTTCTGGCAGGGTTGCTGGCGCGAGGCTGCTCTGCCCTGGGCGAGCATTGCCCAGAGTTGCCTCGCTGCTAGGCTTCCTGCCCAGGAAGGAGCAGGCTGCGCGAGGCTGGGAGACGCCACTGGCGCCTTCCTGGCCTCAGCTCCGCTCCTGCCTTGCCTTTGCACCTAGGCCCCAGGCGTCCTTGGGGAGGGCTTAGGGGCCGGTGGCTTGCACAGTGCCAAGGGCTCCAGCAGGAAGAGCTCTGTGCGAGGGAAGGGAAGGGCCAGTGCAGGGCTCCTCCAGCGGTTGCTTGGCCGCCCAGGCTCAGCGCCACACGGAGTGCACCAGGCTCCCAGGGCCCCTGGCTGGGGTCTGCAGCCCCGCACACCCGGAGGCTGACTCCCTGGGCGCCCAGCAGCTGCCTCACACACGTAGCTTCCCTAGCGCTCTCCTCCCCAGCAGAGACGTGTGCAGCTAGTTGGGGCCTGCCCCTGCGTGCCTGGGCTCCCGCCCACAGCCCCAGCTCAGGGCAAGCAGCCCCTGAGCCAAGACCTGCAGGAGGCGCAGAGCGCCCCCACCTGGAAGCCGAGTGAACAGCTGGCAGGGAGGCGAGCCTCCTCGAGGGAAGAAGAGTCAGCCCAGCCTCGTTTGGCTCAAGCCCTACTTGGCTGGAGCCGAGTGCGCCTCCAGGACGGCAGAGCTCCAGCTCTGCTCAGAGGCCCGTTCTGGCAGAGTTGCTGGCGCGAGGCTGCTCTGCCCTGGGCGAGCCTTGCCCAGACTTGCCTCGCTGCTAGGCTTCCTGCCCAGGAAGGAGCAGGCTGCGCGAGGCTGGGAGACGCCACTGGCGCCTTCCTGGCCTCAGCTCCGCTCCTGCCTTGCCTTTGCACCTAGGCCCCAGGCGTCCTTGGGGAGGGCTTAGGGGCCGGTGGTTTGCACAGTGCCAAGGGCTCCAGCAGGAAGAGCTCTGTGCGAGGGAAGGGAAGGGCCAGTGCAGGGCTCCTCCAGCGGTTGCTTGGCCGCCCAGGCTCAGCGCCGCTCGGAGTGCCCCAGGCTCCCAGGGCCCCTGGCTGGGGTCTGCAGCCCCGCACACCCGGAGGCTGACTCCCTGGGCGCCCAGAAGCTGCCTCACACACGTAGCTACCCTAGCGCTCTCCTCCCCAGCAGAGACGTGTGCAGCTGGTTGGGGCCTGCCCCTGCGTGCCTGGGCTCCCGCGCACAGCCCCAGTTCAGGGCAAGCAGCCCCTGAGCCAAGACCTGCAGGAGGCGCAGAGCGCCCCCACCTGGAAGCCGAGTGAACGGCTGGCGGGGAGTCGAGCCTCCTCGAGGGAAGAAGAGGCAGCCCAGCCTCTTTTGGCTCAAACCCTACTTGGCTGGAGCCGAGTGCGCCTCCAGGACGGCAGAGCTCCAGCTCTGCTCAGAGGCCCGTTCTGGCAGAGTTGCTGGCGCGAGGCTGCTCTGCCCTGGGCGAGCCTTGCCCAGACTTGCCTCGCTGCTAGGCTTCCTGCCCAGGAAGGAGCAGGCTGCGCGAGGCTGGGAGACGCCACTGGCGCCTTCCTGGCCTCAGCTCCGCTCCTGCGTTACCTTTGCACCTAGGCCCCAGGCGTCCTTGGGGATGGCTTAGGGGCCGGTGGCTTGCACACTGCCAAGGGCTCCAGCAGGAAGAGCTCTGTGTGAGGGAAGGGAAGGGCCAGTGCAGGGCTCCTCCAGCGGTTGCTTGGCCGCCCAGGCTCAGCGCCGCACGGAGTGCACCAGGCTCCCAGGGCCCCTGGCTGGGGTCTGCAGCCCTGCACACCCGGAGGCTGACTCCCTGGGCGCCCAGCAGCTGCCTCACACACGTAGCTTCCCTAGCGCTCTCCTCCACAGCAGAGACGTGTGCAGCAGGTTGGGGCCTGCCCCTGCGTGCCTGGGCTCCCGCCCACAGCCCCAGCTCAGGGCAAGCAGCTCCTGAGCCAAGTTCTGCAGGAGGCGCAGAGCGCCCCCACCTGGAAGCCGAGTGAACAGCTGGCGGGGAGGCGAGCTTCCTCGAGGGAAGAAGAGGCAGCCCAGCCTCGTTTGGCTCAAGCCCTACTTGGCTGGAGCCGAGTGCGCCTCCAGGACGGCAGAGCTCCAGCTCTGCTCAGAGGCCCGTTCTGGCAGGGTTGCTGGCGCGAGGCTGCTCTGCCCTGGGCGAGCATTGCCCAGAGTTGCCTCGCTGCTAGGCTTCCTGCCCAGGAAGGAGCAGGCTGCGCGAGCCTGGGAGACGCCACTGGCGCCTTCCTGGCCTCAGCTCCGCTCCTGCCTTGCCTTTGCACCTAGGCCCCAGGCGTCCTTGGGGAGGGCTTAGGGGCCGGTGGCTTGCACAGTGCCAAGGGCTCCAGCAGGAAGAGCTCTGTGCGAGGGAAGGGAAGGGCCAGTGCAGGGCTCCTCCAGCGGTTGCTTGGCCGCCCAGGCTCAGCGCCACACGGAGTGCACCAGGCTCCCAGGGCCCCTGGCTGGGGTCTGCAGCCCCGCACACCCGGAGGCTGACTCCCTGGGCGCCCAGCAGCTGCCTCACACACGTAGCTTCCCTAGCGCTCTCCTCCCCAGCAGAGACGTGTGCAGCTAGTTGGGGCCTGCCCCTGCGTGCCTGGGCTCCCGCCCACAGCCCCAGCTCAGGGCAAGCAGCCCCTGAGCCAAGACCTGCAGGAGGCGCAGAGCGCCCCCACCTGGAAGCCGAGTGAACAGCTGGCAGGGAGGCGAGCCTCCTCGAGGGAAGAAGAGGCAGCCCAGCCTCGTTTGGCTCAAGCCCTACTTGGCTGGAGCCGAGTGCGCCTCCAGGACGGCAGAGCTCCAGCTCTGCTCAGAGGCCCGTTCTGGCAGAGTTGCTGGCGCGAGGCTGCTCTGCCCTGGGCGAGCCTTGCCCAGACTTGCCTCGCTGCTAGGCTTCCTGCCCAGGAAGGAGCAGGCTGCGCGAGGCTGGGAGACGCCACTGGCGCCTTCCTGGCCTCAGCTCCGCTCCTGCCTTGCCTTTGCACCTAGGCCCCAGGCGTCCTTGGGGAGGGCTTAGGGGCCGGTGGCTTGCACAGTGCCAAGGGCTCCAGCAGGAAGAGCTCTGTGCGAGGGAAGGGAAGGGCCAGTGCAGGGCTCCTCCAGCGGTTGCTTGGCCGCCCAGGCTCAGCGCCACACGGAGTGCACCAGGCTCCCAGGGCCCCTGGCTGGGGTCTGCAGCCCCGCACACCCGGAGGCTGACTCCCTGGGCGCCCAGCAGCTGCCTCACACACGTAGCTTCCCTAGCGCTCTCCTCCCCAGCAGAGACGTGTGCAGCTAGTTGGGGCCTGCCCCTGCGTGCCTGGGCTCCCGCCCACAGCCCCAGCTCAGGGCAAGCAGCCCCTGAGCCAAGACCTGCAGGAGGCGCAGAGCGCCCCCACCTGGAAGCCGAGTGAACAGCTGGCAGGGAGGCGAGCCTCCTCGAGGGAAGAAGAGGCAGCCCAGCCTCGTTTGGCTCAAGCCCTACTTGGCTGGAGCCGAGTGCGCCTCCAGGACGGCAGAGCTCCAGCTCTGCTCAGAGGCCCGTTCTGGCAGAGTTGCTGGCGCGAGGCTGCTCTGCCCTGGGCGAGCCTTGCCCAGACTTGCCTCGCTGCTAGGCTTCCTGCCCAGGAAGGAGCAGGCTGCGCGAGGCTGGGAGACGCCACTGGCGCCTTCCTGGCCTCAGCTCCGCTCCTGCCTTGCCTTTGCACCTAGGCCCCAGGCGTCCTTGGGGAGGGCTTAGGGGCCGGTGGCTTGCACAGTGCCAAGGGCTCCAGCAGGAAGAGCTCTGTGCGAGGGAAGGGAAGGGCCAGTGCAGGGCTCCTCCAGCGGTTGCTTGGACGCCCAGGCTCAGCGCCGCACGTAGTGCACCAGGCTCCCAGGGCCCCTGGCTGAGGTCTGCAGCCCCGCACACCCGGAGGCTGACTCCCTGGGAGTCCAGCAGCTGCCTCACACACGTAGCTTCCCTAGCGCTCTCCTCCCCAGCAGAGACGTGTGCAGCTGGTTGGGGCCTGCCCCTGCGTGCCTGGGCTCCCGCGCACCGCCCCAGCTCAGGGTAAGCAGCCCCTGAGCCAAGACCTGCAGGAGGCGCAGAGCGCCCCCACCTGGAAGCCGAGTGAACAGCTGGAGGGGAGGCGAGCCTCCTCGAGGGAAGAAGAGGCAGCCCAGCCTCGTTTGGCTCAAGCCCTACTTGGCTGGAGCCGAGTGCGCCTCCAGGACTGCAGAGCTCCAGCTCTGCTCAGAGGCCCGTTCTGGCAGAGTTGCTGGCGCGAGGCTGCTCTGCCCTGGGCGAGCCTTGCCCAGACTTGCCTCGCTGCTAGGCTTCCTGCCCAGGAAGGAGCAGGCTGCGCGAGGCTGGGAGACGCCACTGGCGCCTTCCTGGCCTCAGCTCCGCTCCTGCCTTGCCTTTGCACCTAGGCCCCAGGCTTCATTGGGGAGGGCTTAGGGGCCGGTGGCTTGCACAGTGCCAAGGGCTCCAGCAGGAAGAGCTCTGTGCGAGGGAAGGGAAGGGCCAGTGCAGGGCTCCTCCAGCGGTTGCTTGGCCGCCCAGGCTCAGCGCCGCTCGGAGTGCCCCAGGCTCCCAGGGCCCCTGGCTGGGGTCTGCAGCCCCGCACACCCGGAGGCTGACTCCCTGGGCGCCCAGCAGCTGCCTCACACACGTAGCTTCCCTAACGCTCTCCTCCCCAGCAGAGACGTGTGCAGCTGGTTGGGGCTTGCCCCTGCGTGCCTGGGCTCCTGCGCACAGCCCCAGCTCAGGGCAAGCAGCCCCTGAGCCAAGACCTGCAGGAGGCGCAGAGCGCCCCCACTTGGAAGCCGAGTGAACAGCTGGAGGGGAGGCGAGCCTCCTCGAGGGAAGAAGAGGCAGCCCAGCCTCGTTTGGCTCAAGCCCTACTTGGCTGGAGCCGAGTGCGCCTCCAGGACGGCAGAGCTCCAGCTCTGCTCAGAGGCCCGTTCTGGCAGAGTTGCTGGCGCGAGGCTGCTCTGCCCTGGGCGAGCCTTGCCCAGACTTGCCTCGCTGCTAGGCTTCCTGCCCAGGAAGGAGCAGGCTGCGCGAGGCTGGGAGACGCCACTGGCGCCTTCCTGGCCTCAGCTCCGCTCCTGCCTTGCCTTTGCACCTAGGCCCCAGGCGTCCTTGGGGAGGGCTTAGGGGCCGGTGGTTTGCACAGTGCCAAGGGCTCCAGCAGGAAGAGCTCTGTGCGAGGGAAGGGAAGGGCCAGTGCAGGGCTCCTCCAGCGGTTGCTTGGCCGCCCAGGCTCAGCGCCGCTCGGAGTGCCCCAGGCTCCCAGGGCCCCTGGCTGGGGTCTGCAGCCCCGCACACCCGGAGGCTGACTCCCTGGGCGCCCAGAAGGTGCCTCACACACGTAGCTACCCTAGCGCTTTCCTCCCCAGCAGAGACGTGTGCAGCTGGTTGGGGCCTGCCCCTGCGTGCCTGGGCTCCCGCGCACAGCCCCAGTTCAGGGCAAGCAGCCCCTGAGCCAAGACCTGCAGGAGGCGCAGAGCGCCCCCACCTGGAAGCCGAGTGAACGGCTGGCGGGGAGTCGAGCCTCCTCGAGGGAAGAAGAGGCAGCCCAGCCTCTTTTGGCTCAAACCCTACTTGGCTGGAGCCGAGTGCGCCTCCAGGACGGCAGAGCTCCAGCTCTGCTCAGAGGCCCGTTCTGGCAGAGTTGCTGGCGCGAGGCTGCTCTGCCCTGGGCGAGCCTTGCCCAGACTTGCCTCGCTGCTAGGCTTCCTGCCCAGGAAGGAGCAGGCTGCGCGAGGCTGGGAGACGCCACTGGCGCCTTCCTGGCCTCAGCTCCGCTCCTGCGTTACCTTTGCACCTAGGCCCCAGGCGTCCTTGGGGATGGCTTAGGGGCCGGTGGCTTGCACACTGCCAAGGGCTCCAGCAGGAAGAGCTCTGTGTGAGGGAAGGGAAGGGCCAGTGCAGGGCTCCTCCAGCGGTTGCTTGGCCGCCCAGGCTCAGCGCCGCACGGAGTGCACCAGGCTCCCAGGGCCCCTGGCTGGGGTCTGCAGCCCCGCACACCCGGAGGCTGACTCCCTGGGCGCCCAGCAGCTGCCTCACACACGTAGCTTCCCTAGCGCTCTCCTCCACAGCAGAGACGTGTGCAGCAGGTTGGGGCCTGCCCCTGCGTGCCTGGGCTCCCGCCCACAGCCCCAGCTCAGGGCAAGCAGCTCCTGAGCCAAGTTCTGCAGGAGGCGCAGAGTGCCCCCACCTGGAAGCCGAGTGAACAGCTGGCGGGGAGGCGAGCTTCCTCGAGGGAAGAAGAGGCAGCCCAGCCTCGTTTGGCTCAAGCCCTACTTGGCTGGAGCCGAGTGCGCCTCCAGGACGGCAGAGCTCCAGCTCTGCTCAGAGGCCCGTTCTGGCAGGGTTGCTGGCGCGAGGCTGCTCTGCCCTGGGCGAGCATTGCCCAGAGTTGCCTCGCTGCTAGGCTTCCTGCCCAGGAAGGAGCAGGCTGCGCGAGCCTGGGAGACGCCACTGGCGCCTTCCTGGCCTCAGCTCCGCTCCTGCCTTGCCTTTGCACCTAGGCCCCAGGCGTCCTTGGGGAGGGCTTAGGGGCCGGTGGCTTGCACACTGCCAAGGGCTCCAGCAGGAAGAGCTCTGTGCGAGGGAAGGGAAGGGCCAGTGCAGGGCTCCTCCAGCGGTTGCTTGGCCGCCCAGGCTCAGCGCCACACGGAGTGCACCAGGCTCCCAGGGCCCCTGGCTGGGGTCTGCAGCCCCGCACACCCGGAGGCTGACTCCCTGGGCGCCCAGCAGCTGCCTCACACACGTAGCTTCCCTAGCGCTCTCCTCCCCAGCAGAGACGTGTGCAGCTAGTTGGGGCCTGCCCCTGCGTGCCTGGGCTCCCGCCCACAGCCCCAGCTCAGGGCAAGCAGCCCCTGAGCCAAGACCTGCAGGAGGCGCAGAGCGCCCCCACCTGGAAGCCGAGTGAACAGCTGGCAGGGAGGCGAGCCTCCTCGAGGGAAGAAGAGGCAGCCCAGCCTTGTTTGGCTCAAGCCCTACTTGGCTGGAGCCGAGTGCGCCTCCAGGACGGCAGAGCTCCAGCTCTGCTCAGAGGCCCGTTCTGGCAGAGTTGCTGGCGCGAGGCTGCTCTGCCCTGGGCGAGCCTTGCCCAGACTTGCCTCGCTGCTAGGCTTCCTGCCCAGGAAGGAGCAGGCTGCGCGAGGCTGGGAGACGCCACTGGCGCCTTCCTGGCCTCAGCTCCGCTCCTGCCTTGCCTTTGCACCTAGGCCCCAGGCGTCCTTGGGGAGGGCTTAGGGGCCGGTGGCTTGCACAGTGCCAAGGGCTCCAGCAGGAAGAGCTCTGTGCGAGGGAAGGGAAGGGCCAGTGCAGGGCTCCTCCAGCGGTTGCTTGGACGCCCAGGCTCAGCGCCGCACGGAGTGCACCAGGCTCCCAGGGCCCCTGGCTGAGGTCTGCAGCCCCGCACACCCGGAGGCTGACTCCCTGGGAGTCCAGCAGCTGCCTCACACACGTAGCTTCCCTAGCGCTCTCCTCCCCAGCAGAGACGTGTGCAGCTGGTTGGGGCCTGCCCCTGCGTGCCTGGGCTCCCGCGCACCGCCCCAGCTCAGGGTAAGCAGCCCCTGAGCCAAGACCTGCAGGAGGCGCAGAGCGCCCCCACCTGGAAGCCGAGTGAACAGCTGGAGGGGAGGCGAGCCTCCTCGAGGGAAGAAGAGGCAGCCCAGCCTCGTTTGGCTCAAGCCCTACTTGGCTGGAGCCGAGTGCGCCTCCAGGACTGCAGAGCTCCAGCTCTGCTCAGAGGCCCGTTCTGGCAGAGTTGCTGTCGCGAGGCTGCTCTGCCCTGGGCGAGCCTTGCCCAGACTTGCCTCGCTGCTAGGCTTCCTGCCCAGGAAGGAGCAGGCTGCGCGAGGCTGGGAGACGCCACTGGCGCCTTCCTGGCCTCAGCTCCGCTCCTGCCTTGCCTTTGCACCTAGGCCCCAGGCTTCATTGGGGAGGGCTTAGGGGCCGGTGGCTTGCACAGTGCCAAGGGCTCCAGCAGGAAGAGCTCTGTGCGAGGGAAGGGAAGGGCCAGTGCAGGGCTCCTCCAGCGGTTGCTTGGCCGCCCAGGCTCAGCGCCGCTCGGAGTGCCCCAGGCTCCCAGGGCCCCTGGCTGGGGTCTGCAGCCCCGCACACCCGGAGGCTGACTCCCTGGGCGCCCAGAAGCTGCCTCACACACGTAGCTTCCCTAGCGCTCTCCTCCCCAGCAGAGACGTGTGCAGCTGGCTGGGGCCTGCCCCTGCGTGCCTGGGCTCCCGCGCACAGCCGCAGCTCAGGGCAAGCAGACCCTGAGCCAAGACCTGCAGGAGGCGCAGAGCGCCCCCACCTGGAAGCCGAGTGAACAGCTGGCGGGGAGGCGAGCCTCCTCGAGGGAAGAAGAGGCAGCCCAGCCTCGTTTGGCTCAAGCCCTACTTGGCTGGAGCCGAGTGCGCCTCCAGGACGGCAGAGCTCCAGCTCTGCTCAGAGGCCCGTTCTGGCAGAGTTGCTGGCGCGAGGCTGCTCTGCCCTGGGCGAGCCTTGCCCAGACTTGCCTCGCTGCTAGGCTTCCTGCCCAGGAAGGAGCAGGCTGCGCGAGGCTGGGAGACGCCACTGGCGCCTTCCTGGCCTCAGCTCCGCTCCTGCCTTGCCTTTGCACCTAGGCCCCAGGCGTCCTTGGGGAGGGCTTAGGGGCCGGTGGCTTGCACAGTGCCAAGGGCTCCAGCAGGAAGAGCTCTGTGCGAGGGAAGGGAAGGGCCAGTGCAGGGCTCCTCCAGCGGTTGCTTGGCCGCCCAGGCTCAGCGCCGCACGGAGTGCACCAGGCTCCCAGGGCCCCTGGCTGAGGTCTGCAGCCCCGCACACCCGGAGGCTGACTCCCTGGGCGCCCAGCAGCTGCCTCACACACGTAGCTTCCCTAGCGCTCTCCTCCCCAGCAGAGACGTGTGCAGCTGGTTGGGGCCTGCCCCTGCGTGCCTGGGCTCCCGTGCACAGCCCCAGCTCAGGGCAAGCAGCCCCTGAGCCAAGACCTGAAGGAGGCGCAGAGCGCCCCCACCTGGAAGCCGAGTGAACAGCTGGAGGGGAGGCGAGCCTCCTCGAGGGAAGAAGAGGCAGCCCAGCCTCGTTTGGCTCAAGCCCTACTTGGCTGGAGCCGAGTGCGCCTCCAGGACTGCAGAGCTCCAGCTCTGCTCAGAGGCCCGTTCTGGCAGAGTTGCTGGCGCGAGGCTGCTCTGCCCTGGGCGAGCCTTGCCCAGACTTGCCTCGCTGCTAGGCTTCCTGCCCAGGAAGGAGCAGGCTGCGCGAGGCTGGGAGACGCCACTGGCGCCTTCCTGGCCTCAGCTCCGCTCCTGCCTTGCCTTTGCACCTAGGCCCCAGGCGTCCTTGGGGAGGGCTTAGGGTCCGGTGGCTTGCACAGTGCCAAGGGCTCCAGCAGGAAGAGCTCTGTGCGAGGGAAGGGAAGGGCCAGTGCAGGGCTCCTCCAGCGGTTGCTTGGCCGCCCAGGCTCAGCGCCGCTCGGAGTGCCCCAGGCTCCCAGGGCCCCTGGCTGGGGTCTGCAGCCCCGCACACCCGGAGGCTGACTGCCTGGGCGCCCAGCAGCTGCCTCACACACGTAGCTTCCCTAGCGCTCTCCTCCCCAGCAGAGACGTGTGCAGCTGGTTGGGGCCTGCCCCTGCGTGCCTGGGCTCCCGCGCACAGCCCCAGCTCAGGGCAAGCAGCCCCTGAGCCAAGACCTGCAGGAGGCGCAGAGCGCCCCCACCTGGAAGCCGAGTGAACAACTGGAGGGGAGGCGAGCCTCCTCGAGGGAAGAAGAGGCAGCCCAGCCTCGTTTGGCTCAAGCCCTACTTGGCTGGAGCCGAGTGCGCCTCCAGGACGGCAGAGCTCCAGCTCTGCTCAGAGGCCCGTTCTGGCAGAGTTGCTGGCGCGAGGCTGCTCTGCCCTGGGCGAGCCTTGCCCAGACTTGCCTCGCTGCTAGGCTTCCTGCCCAGGAAGGAGCAGGCTGCGCGAGGCTGGGAGACGCCACTGGCGCCTTCCTGGCCTCAGCTCCGCTCCTGCCTTGCCTTTGCACCTAGGCCCCAGGCGTCCTTGGGGAGGGCTTAGGGGCCGGTGGCTTGCACACTGCCAAGGGCTCCAGCAGGAAGAGCTCTGTGCGAGGGAAGGGAAGGGCCAGTGCAGGGCTCCTCCAGCGGTTGCTTGGCCGCCCAGGCTCAGCGCCGCACGGAGTGCACCAGGCTCCCAGGGCCCCTGGCTGGGGTCTGCAGCCCCGCACACCCGGAGGCTGACTCCCTGGGCGACCAGCAGCTGCCTGACACACGTAGCTTTCCTAGCGCTCTCCTCCCCAGCAGAGACGTGTGCAGCTGGTTGGGGCCTGCCCCTGCGTGCCTGGGCTCCCGCGCACAGCCGCAGCTCAGGGCAAGCAGACCCTGAGCCAAGACCTGCAGGAGGCGCAGAGCGCCCCCACCTGGAAGCCGAGTGAACAGCTGGCGGGGAGGCGAGCCTCCTCGAGGGAAGAAGAGGCAGCCCAGCCTCGTTTGGCTCAAGCCCTACTTGGCTGGAGCCGAGTGCGCCTCCAGGACGGCAGAGCTCCAGCTCTGCTCAGAGGCCCGTTCTGGCAGAGTTGCTGGCGCGAGGCTGCTCTGCCCTGGGCGAGCCTTGCCCAGACTTGCCTCGCTGCTAGGCTTCCTGCCCAGGAAGGAGCAGGCTGCGCGAGGCTGGGAGACGCCACTGGCGCATTCCTGGCCTCAGCTCCGCTCCTGCCTTGCCTTTGCACCTAGGCCCCAGGCGTCCTTGGGGAGGTCTTAGGGGCCGGTGGCTTGCACACTGCCAAGGGCTCCAGCAGGAAGAGCTCTGTGCGAGGGAAGGGAAGGGCCAGTGCAGGGCTCCTCCAGCGGTTGCTTGGCCGCCCAGGCTCAGCCCCGCACGGAGTGCACCAGGCTCCCAGGGCCCCTGGCTGGGGTCTGCAGCCCCGCACACCCGGAGGCTGACTCCCTGGGCGCCCAGCAGCTGCCTCACACACGTAGCTTCCCTAGCGCTCTCCTCCCCAGCAGAGACGTGTGCAGCTGGTTGGGGCCTGCCCCTGCGTGCCTGGGCTCCCGCGCACAGCCCCAGCTCAAGGCAAGCAGCCCCTGAGCCAAGACCTGCAGCAGGCGCAGAGCGCCCCCACCTGGAAGCCGAGTGAACAGCTGGCGGGGAGGCGAGCCTCCTCGAGGGAAGAAGAGGCAGCCCAGCCTCGTTTGGCTCAAGCCCTACTTGGCTGGAGCCGAGTGCGCCTCCAGGACGGCAGAGCTCCAGCTCTGCTCAGAGGCCCGTTCTGGCAGAGTTGCTGGCGCGAGGCTGCTCTGCCCTGGGCGAGCCTTGCCCAGACTTGCCTCGCTGCTAGGCTTCCTGCCCAGGAAGGAGCAAGCTGCGCGAGGCTGGGAGACGCCACTGGCGCCTTCCTGGCCTCAGCTCCGCTCCTGCCTTGCCTTTGCACCTAGGCCCCAGGCGTCCTTGGGGAGGGCTTAGGGGCCGGTGGCTTGCACACTGCCAAGGGCTCCAGCAGGAAGAGCTCTGTGCGAGGGAAGGGAAGGGCCAGTGCAGGGCTCCTCCAGCGGTTGCTTGGCCGCCCAGACTCAGCGCCGCACGGAGTGCCCCAGGCTCCCAGGGCCCTGGCTGGGTTCTGCAGCCCCGCACACCCGGAGGCTGACTCCCTGGGCGCCCAGCAGCTGCCTCACACACGTAGCGTCCCTAGCGCTCTCCTCCCCAGCAGAGACGTGTTCAGCTGGTTGGGGCCTGCCCCTGCGTGCCTGGGCTCCTGCGCACAGCCCCAGCTCAGGGCAAGCAGCCCCTGAGCCAAGACCTGCAGGAGGCGAAGAGCGCCCCCAACTGGAAGCCGATTGAACAGCTGGCGGGGAGGCGAGCCTCCTCGAGGGAAGAAGAGGCAGCCCAGCCTCGTTTGGCTCAAGCCCTACTTGACTGGAGCCGAGTGCACCTCCAGGACGGCAGAGCTCCAGCTCTGCTCAGAGGCCCGTTCTGGCAGAGTTGCTGGCGCGAGGCTGCTCTGCCCTGGGCGAGCCTTGCCCAGACTTGCCTCGCTGCTAGGCTTCCTGCCCAGGAAGGAGCAGGCTGCGCGAGGCTGGGAGACGCCACTGGCGCCTTCCTGGCCTCAGCTCCGCTCCTGCCTTGCCTTTGCACCTAGGCCCCAGGCGTCCTTGGGGAGGGCTTAGGGGCCGGTGGCTTGCACACTGCCAAGGGCTCCAGCAGGAAGAGCTCTGTGCGAGGGAAGGGAAGGGCCAGTGCAGGGCTCCTCCAGCGGTTGCTTGGCCGCCCAGGCTCAGCGCCGCACGGAGTGCACCAGGCTCCCAGGGCCCCTGGCTGGGGTCTGCAGCCCCGCACACCCGGAGGCTGACTCCCTGGGAGTCCAGCAGCTGCCTCACACACGTAGCTTCCCTAGCGCTCTCCTCCCCAGCAGAGACGTGTGCAGCTAGTTGGGGCCTGCCCCTGCGTGCCTGGGCTCCCGCCCACAGCCCCAGCTCAGGGCAAGCAGCCCCTGAGCCAAGACCTGCAGGAGGCGCAGAGCGCCCCCACCTGGAAGCCGAGTGAACAGCTGGCGGGGAGGGGAGCCTCCTCGAGGGAAGAAGAGGCAGCCCAGCCTCGTTTAGCTCAAGCCCTACTTGGCTGGAGCCGAGTGCGCCTCCAGGACGGCAGAGCTCCAGCTCTGCTCAGAGGCCCGTTCTGGCAGAGTTGCTGGCGCGAGGCTGCTCTGCCCTGGGCGAGCCTTCCCCAGACTTGCCTCGCTGCTAGGCTTCCTGCCCAGGAAGGAGCAGGCTGCGCGAGGCTGGGAGACGCCACTGGCGCCTTCCTGGCCTCAGCTCCGCTCCTGCCTTGCCTTTGCACCTAGGCCCCAGGCGTCCTTGGGGAGGGCTTAGGGGCCGGTGGCTTGCACACTGCCAAGGGCTCCAGCAGGAAGAGCTCTGTGCGAGGGAAGGGAAGGGCCAGTGCAGGGCTCTTCCAGCGGTTGCTTGGCCGCCCAGGCTCAGCACCGCACGGAGTGCACCAGGCTCCCAGGGCCCCTGGCTGGGGTCTGCAGCCCCGCACACCCGGAGGCTGACTCCCTGGGTGTCCAGCAGCTGCCTCACACACGTAGCTTCCCTAGCGCTCTCCTCCCCAGCAGAGACGTGTGCAGCTGGTTGGGGCCTGCCCCTGCGTGCCTGGGCTCCCGCGCACAGCCCCAGCTCAGGGCAAGCAGCCCCTGAGCCAAGACCTGCAGGAGGCGCAGAGCGCCCCCACCTGGAAGCCGAGTGAACAGCTGGCGGGGAGGCGAGCCTCCTCGAGGGAAGAAGAGGCAGCCCAGCCTCGTTTGGCTCAAGCCCTACTTGGCTGGAGCCGAGTGCGCCTCCAGGACGGCAGAGCTCCAGCTCTGCTCAGAGGCCCGTTCTGGCAGAGTTGCTGGC
This sequence comes from Ovis canadensis, assembly GCF_042477335.2. Classification (NCBI taxonomy): domain Eukaryota; kingdom Metazoa; phylum Chordata; class Mammalia; order Artiodactyla; family Bovidae; genus Ovis; species Ovis canadensis. The sequence continues at coordinate 628,186 of NC_091264.1, forward strand.
GCGAGGCTGCTCTGCCCTGGGCGAGCCTTGCCCAGACTTGCCTCGCTGCTAGGCTTCCTGCCCAGGAAGGAGCAGGCTGCGCGAGGCTGGGAGACGCCACTGGCGCCTTCCTGGCCTCAGCTCCGCTCCTGCCTTGCCTTTGCACCTAGGCCCCAGGCGTCCTTGGGGAGGGCTTAGGGGCCGGTGGCTTGCACACTGCCAAGGGCTCCAGCAGGAAGAGCTCTGTGCGAGGGAAGGGAAGGGCCAGTGCAGGGCTCCTCCAGCGGTTGCTTGGCCGCCCAGACTCAGCGCTGCACGGAGTGCCCCAGGCTCCCAGGGCCCTGGCTGGGTTCTGCAGCCCCGCACACCCGGAGGCTGACTCCCTGGGCGCCCAGCAGCTGCCTCACACACGTAGCTTCCCTAGCGCTCTCCTCCCCAGCAGAGACGTGTGCAGCTGGTTGGGGCCTGCCCCTGCGTGCCTGGGCTCCTGCGCACAGCCCCAGCTCAGGGCAAGCAGCCCCTGAGCCAAGACCTGCAGGAGGCGAAGAGCGCCCCCAACTGGAAGCCGAGTGAACAGCTGGCGGGGAGGCGAGCCTCCTCGAGGGAAGAAGAGGCAGCCCAGCCTCGTTTGGCTCAAGCCCTACTTGGCTGGAGCCGAGTGCACCTCCAGGACGGCAGAGCTCCAGCTCTGCTCAGAGGCCCGTTCTGGCAGAGTTGCTGGCGCGAGGCTGCTCTGCCCTGGGCGAGCCTTGCCCAGACTTGCCTCGCTGCTAGGCTTCCTGCCCAGGAAGGAGCAGGCTGCGTGAGGCTGGGAGACGCCACTGGCGCCTTCCTGGCCTCAGCTCCGCTCCTGCCTTGCCTTTGCACCTAGGCCCCAGGCGTCCTTGGGGAGGGCTTAGGGGCCGGTGGCTTGCACACTGCCAAGGGCTCCAGCAGGAAGAGCTCTGTGCGAGGGAAGGGAAGGGCCAGTGCAGGGCTCCTCCAGCGGTTGCTTGGCCGCCCAGGCTCAGCGCCGCACGGAGTGCACCAGGCTCCCAGGGCCCCTGGCTGGGGTTTGCAGCCCCGCACACCCGGAGGCTGACTCCCTGGGAGTCCAGCAGCTGCCTCACACACGTAGCTTCCCTAGCGCTCTCCTCCCCAGCAGAGACGTGTGCAGCTAGTTGGGGCCTGCCCCTGCGTGCCTGGGCTCCCGCCCACAGCCACAGCTCAGGGCAAGCAGCCCCTGAGCCAAGACCTGCAGGAGGCGCAGAGCGCCCCCACCTGGAAGCCGAGTGAACAGCTGGCGGGGAGGGGAGCCTCCTCGAGGGAAGAAGAGGCAGCCCAGCCTCGTTTAGCTGAAGCCCTACTTGGCTGGAGCCGAGTGCGCCTCCAGGACGGCAGAGCTCCAGCTCTGCTCAGAGGCCCGTTCTGGCAGAGTTGCTGGCGCGAGGCTGCTCTGCCCTGGGCGAGCCTTGCCCAGACTTGCCTCGCTGCTAGGCTTCCTGCCCAGGAAAGAGCAGGCTGCGCGAGGCTGGGAGACGCCACTGGCGCCTTCCTGGCCTCAGCTCCGCTCCTGCCTTGCCTTTGCACCTAGGCCCCAGGCGTCCTTGCGGAGGGCTTAGGGGCCGGTGGCTTGCACACTGCCAAGGGCTCCAGCAGGAAGAGCTCTGTGCGAGGGAAGGGAAGGGCCAGTGCAGGGCTCCTCCAGCGGTTGCTTGGCCGCCCAGGCTCAACGCCGCTCGGAGTGCCCCAGGCTCCCAGGGCCCCTGGCTGGGGTCTGCAGCCCCGCACACCCGGAGGCTGACTCCCTGGGCGCCCAGCAGCTGCCTCACACACGTAGCTTCCCTAGCGCTCTCCTCCCCAGCAGAGACGTGTGCAGCTGGTTGGGGCCTGCCCCTGCGTGCCTGGGCTCCTGCGCACAGCCCCAGCTCAGGGCAAGCAGCCCCTGAGCCAAGACCTGCAGGAGGCGCAGAGCGCCCCCACCTGGAAGCCGAGTGAACAGCTGGCGGGGAGGCGAGCCTCCTCGAGGGAAGAAGAGGCAGCCCAGCCTCGTTTGGCTCAAGCCCTACTTGGCTGGAGCCGAGTGCGCCTCCAGGACGGCAGAGCTCCAGCTCTGCTCAGAGGCCCGTTCTGGCAGAGTTGCTGGCGCGAGGCTGCTCTGCCCTGGGCGAGCCTTGCCCAAACTTGCCTCGCTGCTAGGTTTCCTGCCCAGGAAGGAGCAGGCTGCGCGAGGCTGGGAGACGCCACTGGCGCCTTCCTGGCCTCAGCTCCGCTCCTGCCTTGCCTTTGCACCTAGGCCCCAGGCGTCCTTGGGGAGGGCTTAGGGGCCGGTGGCTTGCACACTGCCAAGGGCTCCAGCAGGAAGAGCTCTGTGCGAGGGAAGGGAAGGGCCAGTGCAGGGCTCCTCCAGCGGTTGCTTGGCCGCCCAGGCTCAGCGCCGCTCGGAGTGCCCCAGGCTCCCAGGGCCCCTGGCTGGGGTCTGCAGCCCCGCACACCCGGAGGCTGACTCCCTGGGCGCCCAGCAGCTGCCTCACACACGTAGCTTCCCTAGCGCTCTCCTCCCCAGCAGAGACGTGTGCAGCTGGTTGGGGCCTGCCCCTGCGTGCCTGCGCTCCTGCGCACAGCCCCAGCTCAGGGCAAGCAGCCCCTGAGCCAAGACCTGCAGGAGGCGCAGAGCGCCCCCACCTGGAAGCCGAGTGAACAGCTGGCGGGGAGGCGAGCCTCCTCGAGGGAAGAAGAGGCAGCCCAGCCTCGTTTGGCTCAAGCCCTACTTGGCTGGAGCCGAGTGCGCCTCCAGGACGGCAGAGCTCCAGCTCTGCTCAGAGGCCCGTTCTGGCGGAGTTGCTGGCGCGAGGCTGCTCTGCCCTGGGCGAGCCTTGCCCAGACTTGCCTCGCTGCTAGGCTTCCTGCCCAGGAAGGAGCAGGCTGCGCGAGGCTGGGAGACGCCACTGGCGCCTTCCTGGCCTCAGCTCCGCTCCTGCCTTGCCTTTGCACCTAGGCCCCAGGCGTCCTTGGGGAGGGCTTAGGGGCCGGTGGCTTGCACACTGCCAAGGGCTCCAGCAGGAAGAGCTCTGTGCGAGGGAAGGGAAGGGCCAGTGCAGGGCTCCTCCAGCGGTTGCTTGACCGCCCAGGCTCAGCGCCGCACGGAGTACACCAGGCTCCCAGGGCCCCTGGCTGGGGTCTGCAGCCCCGCACACCCGGAGGCTGACTCCCTGGGCGACCAGCATCTGCCTGACACACGTAGCTTTCCTAGCGCTCTCCTCCCCAGCAGAGACGTGTGCAGCTGGTTGGGGCCTGCCCCTGCGTGCCTGGGCTCCCGCGCACAGCCGCAGCTCAGGGCAAGCAGACCCTGAGCCAAGACCTTCAGGAGGCGCAGAGCGCCCCCACCTGGAAGCCGAGTGAACAGCTGGCGGGGAGGCGAGCCTCCTCGAGGGAAGAAGAGGCAGCCCAGCCTCGTTTGGCTCAAGCCCTACTTGGCTGGAGCCGAGTGCGCCTCCAGGACGGCAGAGCTCCAGCTCTGCTCAGAGGCCCGTTCTGGCAGAGTTGCTGGCGCGAGGCTGCTCTGCCCTGGGCGAGCCTTGCCCAGACTTGCCTCGCTGCTAGGCTTCCTGCCCAGGAAGGAGCAGGCTGCGCGAGGCTGGGAGACGCCACTGGCGCATTCCTGGCCTCAGCTCCGCTCCTGCCTTGCCTTTGCACCTAGGCCCCAGGCGTCCTTGGGGAGGTCTTAGGGGCCGGTGGCTTGCACACTGCCAAGGGCTCCAGCAGGAAGAGCTCTGTGCGAGGGAAGGGAAGGGCCAGTGCAGGGCTCCTCCAGCGGTTGCTTGGCCGCCCAGGCTCAGCCCCGCACGGAGTGCACCAGGCTCCCAGGGCCCCTGGCTGGGGTCTGCAGCCCCGCACACCCGGAGGCTGACTCCCTGGGCGCCCAGCAGCTGCCTCACACACGTAGCTTCCCTAGCGCTCTCCTCCCCAGCAGAGACGTGTGCAGCTGGTTGGGGCCTGCCCCTGCGTGCCTGGGCTCCCGCGCACAGCCCCAGCTCAGGGCAAGCAGCCCCTGAGCCAAGACCTGCATGAGGCGCAGAGCGCCCCCACCTGGAAGCCGAGTGAACAGCTGGCGGGGAGGCGAGCCTCCTCGAGGGAAGAAGAGGCAGCCCAGCCTCGTTTGGCTCAAGCCCTACTTGGCTGGAGCCGAGTGCGCCTCCAGGACGGCAGAGCTCCAGCTCTGCTCAGAGGCCCGTTCTGGCAGAGTTGCTGGCGCGAGGCTGCTCTGCCCTGGGCGAGCCTTGCCCAGACTTGCCTCGCTGCTAGGCTTCCTGCCCAGGAAGGAGCAAGCTGCGCGAGGCTGGGAGACGCCACTGGCGCCTTCCTGGCCTCAGCTCCGCTCCTGCCTTGCCTTTGCACCTAGGCCCCAGGCGTCCTTGGGGAGGGCTTAGGGGCCGGTGGCTTGCACACTGCCAAGGGCTCCAGCAGGAAGAGCTCTGTGCGAGGGAAGGGAAGGGCCAGTGCAGGGCTCCTCCAGCGGTTGCTTGGCCGCCCAGACTCAGCGCCGCACGGAGTGCCCCAGGCTCCCAGGGCCCTGGCTGGGTTCTGCAGCCCCGCACACCCGGAGGCTGACTCCCTGGGCGCCCAGCAGCTGCCTCACACACGTAGCTTCCCTAGCGCTCTCCTCCCCAGCAGAGACGTGTTCAGCTGGTTGGGGCCTGCCCCTGCGTGCCTGGGCTCCTGCGCACAGCCCCAGCTCAGGGCAAGCAGCCCCTGAGCCAAGACCTGCAGGAGGCGAAGAGCGCCCCCAACTGGAAGCCGAGTGAACAGCTGGCGGGGAGGCGAGCCTCCTCGAGGGAAGAAGAGGCAGCCCAGCCTCGTTTGGCTCAATCCCTACTTGACTGGAGCCGAGTGCACCTCCAGGACGGCAGAGCTCCAGCTCTGCTCAGAGGCCCGTTCTGGCAGAGTTGCTGGCGCGAGGCTGCTCTGCCCTGGGCGAGCCTTGCCCAGACTTGCCTCGCTGCTAGGCTTCCTGCCCAGGAAGGAGCAGGCTGCGCGAGGCTGGGAGACGCCACTGGCGCCTTCCTGGCCTCAGCTCCGCTCCTGCCTTGCCTTTGCACCTAGGCCCCAGGCGTCCTTGGGGAGGGCTTAGGGGCCGGTGGCTTGCACACTGCCAAGGGCTCCAGCAGGAAGAGCTCTGTGCGAGGGAAGGGAAGGGCCAGTGCAGGGCTCCTCCAGCGGTTGCTTGGCCGCCCAGGCTCAGCGCCGCACGGAGTGCACCAGGCTCCCAGGGCCCCTGGCTGGGGTCTGCAGCCCCGCACACCCGGAGGCTGACTCCCTGGGAGTCCAGCAGCTGCCTCACACACGTAGCTTCCCTAGCGCTCTCCTCCCCAGCAGAGACGTGTGCAGCTTGTTGGGGCCTGCCCCTGCGTGCCTGGGCTCCCGCCCACAGCCCCAGCTCAGGGCAAGCAGCCCCTGAGCCAAGACCTGCAGGAGGCGCAGAGCGCCCCCACCTGGAAGCCGAGTGAACAGCTGGCGGGGAGGGGAGCCTCCTCGAGGGAAGAAGAGGCAGCCCAGCCTCGTTTAGCTCAAGCCCTACTTGGCTGGAGCCGAGTGCGCCTCCAGGACGGCAGAGCTCCAGCTCTGCTCAGAGGCCCGTTCTGGCAGAGTTGCTGGCGCGAGGCTGCTCTGCCCTGGGCGAGCCTTGCCCAGACTTGCCTCGCTGCTAGGCTTCCTGCCCAGGAAGGAGCAGGCTGCGCGAGGCTGGGAGACGCCACTGGCGCCTTCCTGGCCTCAGCTCCGCTCCTGCCTTGCCTTTGCACCTAGGCCCCAGGCGTCCTTGGGGAGGGCTTAGGGGCCGGTGGCTTGCACAGTGCCAAGGGCTCCAGCAGGAAGAGCTCTGTGCGAGGGAAGGGAAGGGCCAGTGCAGGGCTCCTCCAGCGGTTGCTTGGCCGCCCAGGCTCAGCGCCGCTCGGAGTGCCCCAGGCTCCCAGGGCCCCTGGCTGGGGTCTGCAACCCCGCACACCCGGAGGCTGACTGCCTGGGCGCCCAGCAGCTGCCTCACACACGTAGCTTCCCTAGCGCTCTCCTCCCCAGCAGAGACGTGTGCAGCTGGTTGGGGCCTGCCCCTGCGTGCCTGGGCTCCCGCGCACAGCCCCAGCTCAGGGCAAGCAGCCCCTGAGCCAAGACCTGCCGGAGGCGCAGAGCGCCCCCACCTGGAAGCCGAGTGAACAGCTGGCGGGGAGGCGAGCCTCCTCGAGGGAAGAAGAGGCAGCCCAGCCTCGTTTGGCTCAAGCCCTACTTGGCTGGAGCCGAGTGCGCCTCCAGGACGGCAGAGCTCCAGCTCTGCTCAGAGGCCCGTTCTGGCAGAGTTGCTGGCGCGAGGCTGCTCTGCCCTGGGCGAGCCTTGCCCAGACTTGCCTCGCTGCTAGGCTTCCTGCCCAGGAAGGAGCAGGCTGCGCGAGGCTGGGAGACGCCACTGGCGCCTTCCTGGCCTCAGCTCCGCTCCTGCCTTGCCTTTGCACCTAGGCCCCAGGCGTCCTTGGGGAAGGCTTAGGGGCCGGTGGCTTGCACACTGCCAAGGGCTCCAGCAGGAAGAGCTCTGTGCGAGGGAAGGGAAGGGCCAGTGCAGGGCTCCTCCAGCGGTTGCTTGGCCGCCCAGGCTCAGCGCCGCACGGAGTGCACCAGGCTCCCAGGGCCCCTGGCTGGGGTCTGCAGCCCCGCACACCCGGAGGCTGACTCCCTGGGCGACCAGCAGCTGCCTGACACACGTAGCTTTCCTAGCGCTCTCCTCCCCAGCAGAGACGTGTGCAGCTGGTTGGGGCCTGCCCCTGCGTGCCTGGGCTCCCGCCCACAGCCCCAGCTCAGGGCAAGCAGCCCCTGAGCCAAGACCTGCAGGAGGCGCAGAGCGCCCCCACCTGGAAGCCGAGTGAACAGCTGGCGGGGAGGCGAGCCTCCTCGAGGGAAGAAGAGGCAGCCCAGCCTCGTTTGGCTCAAGCCCTACTTGGCTGGAGCCGAGTGCGCCTCCAGGACGGCAGAGCTCCAGCTCTGCTCAGAGGCCCGTTCTGGCAGAGTTGCTGGCGCGAGGCTGCTCTGCCCTGGGCGAGCCTTGCCCAGACTTGCCTCGCTGCTAGGCTTCCTGCCCAGGAAGGAGCAGGCTGCGCGAGGCTGGGAGACGCCACTGGCGCATTCCTGGCCTCAGCTCCGCTCCTGCCTTGCCTTTGCACCTAGGCCCCAGGCGTCCTTGGGGAGGTCTTAGGGGCCGGTGGCTTGCACACTGCCAAGGGCTCCAGCAGGAAGAGCTCTGTGCGAGGGAAGGGAAGGGCCAGTGCAGGGCTCCTCCAGCGGTTGCTTGGCCGCCCAGGCTCAGCGCCGCACGGAGTGCACCAGGCTCCCAGGGCCCCTGGCTGGGGTTTGCAGCCCCGCACACCCGGAGGCTGACTCCCTGGGAGTCCAGCAGCTGCCTCACACACGTAGCTTCCCTAGCGCTCTCCTCCCCAGCAGAGACGTGTGCAGCTAGTTGGGGCCTGCCCCTGCGTGCCTGGGCTCCCGCCCACAGCCCCAGCTCAGGGCAAGCAGCCCCTGAGCCAAGACCTGCAGGAGGCGCAGAGCGCCCCCAACTGGAAGCCGAGTGAACAGCTGGCGGGGAGGGGAGCCTCCTCGAGGGAAGAAGAGGCAGCCCAGCCTCGTTTAGCTCAAGCCCTACTTGGCTGGAGCCGAGTGCGCCTCCAGGACGGCAGAGCTCCAGCTCTGCTCAGAGGCCCGTTCTGGCAGAGTTGCTGGCGCGAGGCTGCTCTGCCCTGGGCGAGCCTTGCCCAGACTTGCCTCGCTGCTAGGCTTCCTGCCCAGGAAGGAGCAGGCTGCGCGAGGCTGGGAGACGCCACTGGCGCCTTCCTGGCCTCAGCTCCGCTCCTGCCTTGCCTTTGCACCTAGGCCCAAGGCTTCCTTGGGGTGGGCTTAGGGGCCGGTGGCTTGCACAGTGCCAAGGGCTCCAGCAGGAAGAGCTCTGTGCGAGGGAAGGGAAGGGCCAGTGCAGGGCTCCTCCAGCGGTTGCTTGGCCGCCCAGGCTCAGCGCCGCTCGGAGTGCCCCAGGCTCCCAGGGCCCCTGGCTGGGGTCTGCAGCCCCGCACACCCGGAGGCTGACTGCCTGGGCGCCCAGCAGCTGCCTCACACACGTAGCTTCCCTAGCGCTCTCCTCCCCAGCAGAGACGTGTGCAGCTGGTTGGGGCCTGCCCCTGCGTGCCTGGGCTCCCGCGCACAGCCCCAGCTCAGGGCAAGCAGCCCCTGAGCCAAGACCTGCCGGAGGCGCAGAGCGCCCCCACCTGGAAGCCGAGTGAACAGCTGGAGGGGAGGCGAGCCTCCTCGAGGGAAGAAGAGGCAGCCCAGCCTCGTTTGGCTCAAGCCCTACTTGGCTGGAGCCGAGTGCGCCTCCAGGACGGCAGAGCTCCAGCTCTGCTCAGAGGCCCGTTCTGGCAGAGTTGCTGGCGCGAGGCTGCTCTGCCCTGGGCGAGCCTTGCCCAGACTTGCCTCGCTGCTAGGCTTCCTGCCCAGGAAAGAGCAGGCTGCGCGAGGCTGGGAGACGCCACTGGCGCCTTCCTGGCCTCAGCTCCGCTCCTGCCTTGCCTTTGCACCTAGGCCCCAGGCGTCCTTGGGGAGGGCTTAGGGGCCGGTGGCTTGCACACTGCCAAGGGCTCCAGCAGGAAGAGCTCTGTGCGAGGGAAGGGAAGGGCCAGTGCAGGGCTCCTCCAGCGGTTGCTTGGCCGCCCAGGCTCAACGCCGCTCGGAGTGCCCCAGGCTCCCAGGGCCCCTGGCTGGGGTCTGCAGCCCCGCACACCCGGAGGCTGACTCCCTGGGCGCCCAGCAGCTGCCTCACACACGTAGCTTCCCTAGCGCTCTCCTCCCCAGCAGAGACGTGTGCAGCTGGTTGGGGCCTGCCCCTGCGTGCCTGGGCTCCTGCGCACAGCCCCAGGTCAGGGCAAGCAGCCCCTGAGCCAAGACCTGCAGGAGGCGCAGAGCGCCCCCACCTGGAAGCCGAGTGAACAGCTGGCGGGGAGGCGAGCCTCCTCGAGGGAAGAAGAGGCAGCCCAGCCTCGTTTGGCTCAAGCCCTACTTGGCTGGAGCCGAGTGCGCCTCCAGGACGGCAGAGCTCCAGCTCTGCTCAGAGGCCCGTTCTGGCAGAGTTGCTGGCGCGAGGCTGCTCTGCCCTGGGCGAGCCTTGCCCAAACTTGCCTCGCTGCTAGGCTTCCTGCCCAGGAAGGAGCAGGCTGCGCGAGGCTGGGAGACGCCACTGGCGCCTTCCTGGCCTCAGCTCCGCTCCTGCCTTGCCTTTGCACCTAGGCCCCAGGCGTCCTTGGGGAGGGCTTAGGGGCCGGTGGCTTGCACACTGCCAAGGGCTCCAGCAGGAAGAGCTCTGTGCGAGGGAAGGGAAGGGCCAGTGCAGGGCTCCTCCAGCGGTTGCTTGGCCGCCCAGTCTCAGCGCCGCTCGGAGTGCCCCAGGCTCCCAGGGCCCCTGGCTGGGGTCTGCAGCCCCGCACACCCGGAGGCTGACTCCCTGGGCGCCCAGCAGCTGCCTCACACACGTAGCTTCCCTAGCGCTCTCCTCCCCAGCAGAGACGTGTGCAGCTGGTTGGGGCCTGCCCCTGCGTGCCTGCGCTCCTGCGCACAGCCCCAGCTCAGGGCAAGCAGCCCCTGAGCCAAGACCTGCAGGAGGCGCAGAGCGCCCCCACCTGGAAGCCGAGTGAACAGCTGGCGGGGAGGCGAGCCTCCTCGAGGGAAGAAGAGGCAGCCCAGCCTCGTTTGGCTCAAGCCCTACTTGGCTGGAGCCGAGTGCGCCTCCAGGACGGCAGAGCTCCAGCTCTGCTCAGAGGCCCGTTCTGGCAGAGTTGCTGGCGCGAGGCTGCTCTGCCCTGGGCGAGCCTTGCCCAGACTTGCCTCGCTGCTAGGCTTCCTGCCCAGGAAGGAGCAGGCTGCGCGAGGCTGGGAGACGCCACTGGCGCCTTCCTGGCCTCAGCTCCGCTCCTGCCTTGCCTTTGCACCTAGGCCCCAGGCGTCCTTGGGGAGGGCTTAGGGGCCGGTGGCTTGCACACTGCCAAGGGCTCCAGCAGGAAGAGCTCTGTGCGAGGGAAGGGAAGGGCCAGTGCAGGGCTCCTCCAGCGGTTGCTTGGCCGCCCAGGCTCAGCGCCGCACGGAGTGCACCAGGCTCCCAGGGCCCCTGGCTGGGGTCTGCAGCCCCGCACACCCGGAGGCTGACTCCCTGGGCGACCAGCAGCTGCCTGACACACGTAGCTTTCCTAGCGCTCTCCTCCCCAGCAGAGACGTGTGCAGCTGGTTGGGGCCTGCCCCTGCGTGCCTGGGCTCCCGCGCACAGCCGCAGCTCAGGGCAAGCAGACCCTGAGCCAAGACCTTCAGGAGGCGCAGAGCGCCCCCACCTGGAAGCCGAGTGAACAGCTGGCGGGGAGGCGAGCCTCCTCGAGGGAAGAAGAGGCAGCCCAGCCTCGTTTGGCTCAAGCCCTACTTGGCTGGAGCCGAGTGCGCCTCCAGGACGGCAGAGCTCCAGCTCTGCTCAGAGGCCCGTTCTGGCAGAGTTGCTGGCGCGAGGCTGCTCTGCCCTGGGCGAGCCTTGCCCAGACTTGCCTCGCTGCTAGGCTTCCTGCCCAGGAAGGAGCAGCCTGCGCGAGGCTGGGAGACGCCACTGCCGCATTCCTGGCCTCAGCTCCGCTCCTGCCTTGCCTTTGCACCTAGGCCCCAGGCGTCCTTGGGGAGGTCTTAGGGGCCGGTGGCTTGCACACTGCCAAGGGCTCCAGCAGGAAGAGCTCTGTGCGAGGGAAGGGAAGGGCCAGTGCAGGGCTCCTCCAGCGGTTGCTTGGCCGCCCAGGCTCAGCCCCGCACGGAGTGCACCAGGCTCCCAGGGCCCCTGGCTGGGGTCTGCAGCCCCGCACACCCGGAGGCTGACTCCCTGGGCGCCCAGCAGCTGCCTCACACACGTAGCTTCCCTAGCGCTCTCCTCCCCAGCAGAGACGTGTGCAGCTTGTTGGGGCCTGCCCCTGCGTGCCTGGGCTCCCGCCCACAGCCCCAGCTCAGGGCAAGCAGCCCCTGAGCCAAGACCTGCAGGAGGCGCAGAGCGCCCCCACCTGGAAGCCGAGTGAACAGCTGGCGGGGAGGGGAGCCTCCTCGAGGGAAGAAGAGGCAGCCCAGCCTCGTTTAGCTCAAGCCCTACTTGGCTGGAGCCGAGTGCGCCTCCAGGACGGCAGAGCTCCAGCTCTGGTCAGAGGCCCGTTCTGGCAGAGTTGCTGGCGCGAGGCTGCTCTGCCCTGGGCGAGCCTTGCCCAGACTTGCCTCGCTGCTAGGCTTCCTGCCCAGGAAGGAGCAGGCTGCGCGAGGCTGGGAGACGCCACTGGCGCCTTCCTGGCCTCAGCTCCGCTCCTGCCTTGCCTTTGCACCTAGGCCCCAGGCGTCCTTGGGGAGGGCTTAGGGGCCGGTGGCTTGCACAGTGCCAAGGGCTCCAGCAGGAAGAGCTCTGTGCGAGGGAAGGGAAGGGCCAGTGCAGGGCTCCTCCAGCGGTTGCTTGGCCGCCCAGGCTCAGCGCCGCTCGGAGTGCCCCAGGCTCCCAGGGCCCCTGGCTGGGGTCTGCAGCCCCGCACACCCAGAGGCTGACTGCCTGGGCGCCCAGCAGCTGCCTCACACACGTAGCTTCCCTAGCGCTCTCCTCCCCAGCAGAGACGTGTGCAGCTGGTTGGGGCTGCCCCTGCGTGCCTGGGCTCCCGCGCACAGCCCCAGCTCAGGGCAAGCAGCCCCTGAGCCAAGACCTGCCGGAGGCGCAGAGCGCCCCCACCTGGAAGCCGAGTGAACAGCTGGCGGGGAGGCGAGCCTCCTCGAGGGAAGAAGAGGCAGCCCAGCCTCGTTTGGCTCAAGCCCTACTTGGCTGGAGCCGAGTGCGCCTCCAGGACGGCAGAGCTCCAGCTCTGCTCAGAGGCCCGTTCTGGCAGAGTTGCTGGCGCGAGGCTGCTCTGCCCTGGGCGAGCCTTGCCCAGACTTGCCTCGCTGCTAGGCTTCCTGCCCAGGAAGGAGCAGGCTGCGCGAGGCTGGGAGACGCCACTGGCGCCTTCCTGGCCTCAGCTCCGCTCCTGCCTTGCCTTTGCACCTAGGCCCCAGGCGTCCTTGGGGAGGGCTTAGGGGCCGGTGGCTTGCACACTGCCAAGGGCTCCAGCAGGAAGAGCTCTGTGCGAGGGAAGGGAAGGGCCAGTGCAGGGCTCCTCCAGCGGTTGCTTGGCCGCCCAGGCTCAGCGCCGCACGGAGTGCACCAGGCTCCCAGGGCCCCTGGCTGGGGTCTGCAGCCCCGCACACCCGGAGGCTGACTCCCTGGGCGACCAGCAGCTGCCTGACACACGTAGCTTTCCTAGCGCTCTCCTCCCCAGCAGAGACGTGTGCAGCTGGTTGGGGCCTGCCCCTGCGTGCCTGGGCTCCCGCCCACAGCCCCAGCTCAGGGCAAGCAGCCCCTGAGCCAAGAACTGCAGGAGGCGCAGAGCGCCCCCACCTGGAAGCCGAGTGAACAGCTGGCGGGGAGGCGAGCCTCCTCGAGGGAAGAAGAGGCAGCCCAGCCTCGTTTGGCTCAAGCCCTACTTGGCTGGAGCCGAGTGCGCCTCCAGGACGGCAGAGCTCCAGCTCTGCTCAGAGGCCCGTTCTGGCAGAGTTGCTGGCGCGAGGCTGCTCTGCCCTGGGCGAGCCTTGCCCAGACTTGCCTCGCTGCTAGGCTTCCTGCCCAGGAAGGAGCAGGCTGCGCGAGGCTGGGAGACGCCACTGGCGCCTTCCTGGCCTCAGCTCCGCTCCTGCCTTGCCTTTGCACCTAGGCCCCAGGCGTCCTTGGGGAGGGCTTAGGGGCCGGTGGCTTGCACACTGCCAAGGGCTCCAGCAGGAAGAGCTCTGTGCGAGGGAAGGGAAGGGCCAGTGAAGGGCTCCTCCAGCGGTTGCTTGGCCGCCCAGGCTCAGCGCCGCACGGAGTGCACCAGGCTCCCAGGGCCCCTGGCTGGGGTTTGCAGCCCCGCACACCCGGAGGCTGACTCCCTGGGAGTCCAGCAGCTGCCTCACACACGTAGCTTCCCTAGCGCTCTCCTCCCCAGCAGAGACGTGTGCAGCTAGTTGGGGCCTGCCCCTGCGTGCCTGGGCTCCCGCCCACAGCCCCAGCTCAGGGCAAGCAGCCCCTGAGCCAAGACCTGCAGGAGGCGCAGAGCGCCCCCACCTGGAAGCCGAGTGAACAGCTGGCGGGGAGGGGAGCCTCCTCGAGGGAAGAAGAGGCAGCCCAGCCTCGTTTAGCTCAAGCCCTACTTGGCTGGAGCCGAGTGCGCCTCCAGGACGGCAGAGCTCCAGCTCTGCTCAGAGGCCCGTTCTGGCAGAGTTGCTGGCGCGAGGCTGCTCTGCCCTGGGCGAGCCTTGCCCAGACTTGCCTCGCTGCTAGGCTTCCTGCCCAGGAAGGAGCAGGCTGCGCGAGGCTGGGAGACGCCACTGGCGCCTTCCTGGCCTCAGCTCCGCTCCTGCCTTGCCTTTGCACCTAGGCCCCAGGCGTCCTTGGGGAGGGCTTAGGGGCCGGTGGCTTGCACAGTGCCAAGGGCTCCAGCAGGAAGAGCTCTGTGCGAGGGAAGGGAAGGGCCAGTGCAGGGCTCCTCCAGCGGTTGCTTGGCCGCCCAGGCTCAGCGCCGCTCGGAGTGCCCCAGGCTCCCAGGGCCCCTGGCTGGGGTCTGCAGCCCCGCACACCCGGAGGCTGACTGCCTGGTCGCCCAGCAGCTGCCTCACACACGTAGCTTCCCTAGCGCTCTCCTCCCCAGCAGAGACGTGTGCAGCTGGTTGGGGCCTGCCCCTGCGTGCCTGGGCTCCCGCGCACAGCCCCAGCTCAGGGCAAGCAGCCCCTGAGCCAAGACCTGCCGGAGGCGCAGAGCGCCCCCACCTGGAAGCCGAGTGAACAGCTGGCGGGGAGGCGAGCCTCCTCGAGGGAAGAAGAGGCAGCCCAGCCTCGTTTGGCTCAAGCCCTACTTGGCTGGAGCCGAGTGCGCCTCCAGGACGGCAGAGCTCCAGCTCTGCTCAGAGGCCCGTTCTGGCAGAGTTGCTGGCGCGAGGCTGCTCTGCCCTGGGCGAGCCTTGCCCAGACTTGCCTCGCTGCTAGGCTTCCTGCCCAGGAAAGAGCAGGCTGCGCGAGGCTGGGAGACGCCACTGGCGCCTTCCTGGCCTCAGCTCCGCTCCTGCCTTGCCTTTGCACCTAGGCCCCAGGCGTCCTTGGGGAGGGCTTAGGGGCCGGTGGCTTGCACACTGCCAAGGGCTCCAGCAGGAAGAGCTCTGTGCGAGGGAAGGGAAGGGCCAGTGCAGGGCTCCTCCAGCGGTTGCTTGGCCGCCCAGGCTCAACGCCGCTCGGAGTGCCCCAGGCTCCCAGGGCCCCTGGCTGGGGTCTGCAGCCCCGCACACCCGGAGGCTGACTCCCTGGGCGCCCAGCAGCTGCCTCACACACGTAGCTTCCCTAGCGCTCTCCTCCCCAGCAGAGACGTGTGCAGCTGGTTGGGGCCTGCCCCTGCGTGCCTGGGCTCCTGCGCACAGCCCCAGCTCAGGGCAAGCAGCCCCTGAGCCAAGACCTGCAGGAGGCGCAGAGCGCCCCCACCTGGAAGCCGAGTGAACAGCTGGAGGGGAGGCGAGCCTCCTCGAGGGAAGAAGAGGCAGCCCAGCCTCGTTTTGCTCAAGCCCTACTTGGCTGGAGCCGAGTGCGCCTCCAGGACGGCAGAGCTCCAGCTCTGCTCAGAGGACCGTTCTGGCAGAGTTGCTGGCGCGAGGCTGCTCTGCCCTGGGCGAGCCTTGCCCATACTTGCCTCGCTGCTAGGCTTCCTGCCCAGGAAGGAGCAAGCTGCGCGAGGCTGGGAGACGCCACTGGCGCCTTCCTGGCCTCAGCTCCGCTCCTGTCTTGCCTTTGCACCTAGGCCCCAGGCGTCCTTGGGGAGGGCTTAGGGGCCGGTGGCTTGCAGAGTGCCAAGGGCTCCAGCAGGAAGAGCTCTGTGCGAGGGAAGGGAAGGGCCAGTGCAGGGCTCCTCCAGCGGTTGCTTGGCCGCCCAGACTCAGCGCCGCACGGAGTGCCCCAGGCTCCCAGGGCCCTGGCTGGGTTCTGCAGCCCCGCACACCCGGAGGCTGACTCCCTGGGCGCCCAGCAGCTGCCTCACACACGTAGCTTCCCTAGCGCTCTCCTCCCCAGCAGAGACGTGTGCAGCTGGTTGGGGCCTGCCCCTGCGTGCCTGGGCTCCTGCGCACAGCCCCAGCTCAGGGCAAGCAGCCCCTGAGCCAAGACCTGCAGGAGGCGAAGAGCGCCCCCAACTGGAAGCCGAGTGAACAGCTGGCGGGGAGGCGAGCCTCCTCGAGGGAAGAAGAGGCAGCACAGCCTCGTTTGGCTCAAGCCCTACTTGGCTGGAGCCGAGTGCGCCTCCAGGACGGCAGAGCTCCAGCTCTTCTCAGAGGCCCGTTCTGGCAGAGTTGCTGGCGCGAGGCTGCTCTGCCCTGGGCGAGCCTTGCCCAGACTTGCCTCGCTGCTAGGCTTCCTGCCCAGGAAGGAGCAGGCTGCGCGAGGCTGGGAGACGCCACTGGCGCCTTCCTGGCCTCAGCTCCGCTCCTGCCTTGCCTTTGCACCTAGGCCCCAGGCGTCCTTGGGGAGGGCTTAGGGGCCGGTGGCTTGCACACTGCCAAGGGCTCCAGCAGGAAGAGCTCTGTGCGAGGGAAGGGAAGGGCCAGTGCAGGGCTCCTCCAGCGGTTGCTTGGCCGCCCAGGCTCAGCGCCGCACGGAGTGCACCAGGCTCCCAGGGCCCCTGGCTGGGGTCTGCAGCCCCGCACACCCGGAGGCTGACTCCCTGGGCGACCAGCAGCTGCCTGACACACGTAGCTTTCCTAGCGCTCTCCTCCCCAGCAGAGACGTGAGCAGCTGGTTGGGGCCTGCCCCTGCGTGCCTGGGCTCCCGCCCACAGCCCCAGCTCAGGGCAAGCAGCCCCTGAGCCAAGACCTGCAGGAGGCGCAGAGCGCCCCCACCTGGAAGCCGAGTGAACAGCTGGCGGGGAGGCGAGCCTCCTCGAGGGAAGAAGAGGCAGCCCAGCCTCGTTTGGCTCAAGCCCTACTTGGCTGGAGCCGAGTGCGCCTCCAGGACGGCAGAGCTCCAGCTCTGCTCAGAGGCCCGTTCTGGCAGAGTTGCTGGCGCGAGGCTGCTCTGCCCTGGGAGAGCCTTGCCCAGACTTGCCTCGCTGCTAGGCTTCCTGCCCAGGAAGGAGCAGGCTGCGCGAGGCTGGGAGACGCCACTGGCGCATTCCTGGCCTCAGCTCCGCTCCTGCCTTGCCTTTGCACCTAGGCCCCAGGCGTCCTTGGGGAGGTCTTAGGGGCCGGTGGCTTGCACACTGCCAAGGGCTCCAGCAGGAAGAGCTCTGTGCGAGGGAAGGGAAGGGCCAGTGCAGGGCTCCTCCAGCGGTTGCTTGGCCGCCCAGGCTCAGCGCCGCTCGGAGTGCCCCAGGCTCCCAGGGCCCCTGGCTGGGGTCTGCAGCCCCGCACACCCGGAGGCTGACTGCCTGGGCGCCCAGCAGCTGCCTCACACACGTAGCTTCCCTAGCGCTCTCCTCCCCAGCAGAGACGTGTGCAGCTGGTTGGGGCCTGCCCCTGCGTGCCTGGGCTCCCGCGCACAGCCCCAGCTCAGGGCAAGCAGCCCCTGAGCCAAGACCTGCCGGAGGCGCAGAGCGCCCCCACCTGGAAGCCGAGTGAACAGCTGGCGGGGAGGCGAGCCTCCTCGAGGGAAGAAGAGGCAGCCCAGCCTCGTTTGGCTCAAGCCCTACTTGGCTGGAGCCGAGTGCGCCTCCAGGACGGCAGAGCTCCAGCTCTGCTCAGAGGCCCGTTCTGGCAGAGTTGCTGGCGCGAGGCTGCTCTGCCCTGGGCGAGCCTTGCCCAGACTTGCCTCGCTGCTAGGCTTCCTGCCCAGGAAGGAGCAGGCTGCGCGAGGCTGGGAGACGCCACTGGCGCATTCCTGGCCTCAGCTCCGCTCCTGCCTTGCCTTTGCACCTAGGCCCCAGGCGTCCTTGGGGAGGGCTTAGGGGCCGGTGGCTTGCACACTGCCAAGGGCTCCAGCAGGAAGAGCTCTGTGCGAGGGAAGGGAAGGGCCAGTGCAGGGCTCCTCCAGCGGTTGCTTGGCCGCCCAGGCTCAGCGCCGCACGGAGTGCACCAGGCTCCCAGGGCCCCTGGCTGGGGTCTGCAGCCCCGCACACCCGGAGGCTGACTCCCTGGGCGACCAGCAGCTGCCTGACACACGTAGCTTTCCTAGCGCTCTCCTCCCCAGCAGAGACGTGTGCAGCTGGTTGGGGCCTGCCATTGCGTGCCTGGGCTCCCGCCCACAGCCCCAGCTCAGGGCAAGCAGCCCCTGAGCCAAGACCTGCAGGAGGCGCAGAGCGCCCCCACCTGGAAGCCGAGTGAACAGCTGGCGGGGAGGCGAGCCTCCTCGAGGGAAGAAGAGGCAGCCCAGCCTCGTTTGGCTCAAGCCCTACTTGGCTGGAGCCGAGTGCGCCTCCAGGACGGCAGAGCTCCAGCTCTGCTCAGAGGCCCGTTCTGGCAGAGTTGCTGGCGCGAGGCTGCTCTGCCCTGGGCGAGCCTTGCCCAGACTTGCCTCGCTGCTAGGCTTCCTGCCCAGGAAGGAGCAGGCTGCGCGAGGCTGGGAGACGCCACTGGCGCCTTCCTGGCCTCAGCTCCGCTCCTGCCTTGCCTTTGCACCTAGGCCCCAGGCGTCCTTGGGGAGGGCTTAGGGGCCGGTGGCTTGCACACTGCCAAGGGCTCCAGCAGGAAGAGCTCTGTGCGAGGGAAGGGAAGGGCCAGTGCAGGGCTCCTCCAGCGGTTGCTTGGCCGCCCAGGCTCAGCGCCGCACGGAGTGCACCAGGCTCCCAGGGCCCCTGGCTGGGGTCTGCAGCCCCGCACACCCGGAGGCTGACTCCCTGGGCGACCAGCAGCTGCCTGACACACGTAGCTTTCCTAGCGCTCTCCTCCCCAGCAGAGACGTGTGCAGCTGGTTGGGGCCTGCCCCTGCGTGCCTGGGCTCCCGCCCACAGCCCCAGCTCAGGGCAAGCAGCCCCTGAGCCATGACCTGCAGGAGGCGCAGAGCGCCCCCACCTGGAAGCCGAGTGAACAGCTGGCGGGGAGGCGAGCCTCCTCGAGGGAAGAAGAGGCAGCCCAGCCTCGTTTGGCTCAAGCCCTACTTGGCTGGAGCCGAGTGCGCCTCCAGGACGGCAGAGCTCCAGCTCTGCTCAGAGGCCCGTTCTGGCAGAGTTGCTGGCGCGAGGCTGCTCTGCCCTGGGCGAGCCTTGCCCAGACTTGCCTGGCTGCTAGGCTTCCTGCCCAGGAAGGAGCAGGCTGCGCGAGGCTGGGAGACGCCACTGGCGCCTTCCTGGCCTCAGCTCCGCTCCTGCCTTGCCTTTGCACCTAGGCCCCAGGCGTCCTTGGGGAGGGCTTAGGGGCCGGTGGCTTGCACACTGCCAAGGGCTCCAGCAGGAAGAGCTCTGTGCGAGGGAAGGGAAGGGCCAGTGCAGGGCTCCTCCAGCGGTTGCTTGGCCGCCCAGGCTCAACGCCGCTCGGAGTGCCCCAGGCTCCCAGGGCCCCTGGCTGGGGTCTGCAGCCCCGCACACCCGGAGGCTGACTCCCTGGGCGCCCAGCAGCTGCCTCACACACGTAGCTTCCCTAGCGCTCTCCTCCCCAGCAGAGACGTGTGCAGCTGGTTGGGGCCTGCCCCTGCGTGCCTGGGCTCCTGCGCACAGCCCCAGCTCAGGGCAAGCAGCCCCTGAGCCAAGACCTGCAGGAGGCGCAGAGCGCCCCCACCTGGAAGCCGAGTGAACAGCTGGCGGGGAGGCGAGCCTCCTCGAGGGAAGAAGAGGCAGCCCAGCCTCGTTTGGCTCAAGCCCTACTTGGCTGGAGCCGAGTGCGCCTCCAGGACGGCAGAGCTCCAGCTCTGCTCAGAGGACCGTTCTGGCAGAGTTGCTGGCGCGAGGCTGCTCTGCCCTGGGCGAGCCTTGCCCATACTTGCCTCGCTGCTAGGCTTCCTACCCAGGAAGGAGCAAGCTGCGCGAGGCTGGGAGACGCCACTGGCGCCTTCCTGGCCTCAGCTCCGCTCCTGTCTTGCCTTTGCACCTAGGCCCCAGGCGTCCTTGGGGAGGGCTTAGGGGCCGGTGGCTTGCAGAGTGCCAAGGGCTCCAGCAGGAAGAGCTCTGTGCGAGGGAAGGGAAGGGCCAGTGCAGGGCTCCTCCAGCGGTTGCTTGGCCGCCCAGACTCAGCGCCTCACGGAGTGCCCCAGGCTCCCAGGGCCCTGGCTGGGTTCTGCAGCCCCGCACACCCGGAGGCTGACTCCCTGGGCGCCCAGCAGCTGCCTCACACACGTAGCTTCCCTAGCGCTCTCCTCCCCAGCAGAGACGTGTGCAGCTGGTTGGGGCCTGCCCCTGTGTGCCTGGGCTCCTGCGCATAGCCCCAGCTCAGGGCAAGCAGCCCCTGACCCAAGACCTGCAGGAGGCGAAGAGCGCCCCCACCTGGAAGCCGAGTGAACAGCTGGCGGGGAGGCGAGCCTCCTCGAGGGAAGAAGAGGCAGCCCAGCCTCGTTTGGCTCAAGCCCTACTTGGCTGGAGCCGAGTGCGCCTCCAGGACGGCAGAGCTCCAGCTCTGCTCAGAGGCCCGTTCTGGCAGAGTTGCTGGCGCGAGGCTGCTCTGCCCTGGGCGAGCCTTGCCCAGAATTGCCTCGCTGCTAGGCTTCCTGCCCAGGAAGGAGCAGGCTGCGCGAGGCTGGGAGACGCCACTGGCGCCTTCCTGGCCTCAGCTCCGCTCCTGCCTTGCCTTTGCACCTAGGCCCCAGGCGTCCTTGGGGAGGGCTTAGGGGCCGGTGGCTTGCACACTGCCAAGGGCTCCAGCAGGAAGAGCTCTGTGCGAGGGAAGGGAAGGGCCAGTGCAGGGCTCCTCCAGCGGTTGCTTGGCCGCCCAGGCTCAGCGCCGCACGGAGTGCACCAGGCTCCCAGGGCCCCTGGCTGGGGTCTGCAGCCCCGCACACCCGGAGGCTGACTCCCTGGGCGACCAGCAGCTGCCTGACACACGTAGCTTTCCTAGCGCTCTCCTCCCCAGCAGAGACGTGTGCAGCTGGTTGGGGCCTGCCCCTGCGTGCCTGGGCTCCCGCGCACAGCCCCAGCTCAGGGCAAGCAGCCCCTGAGCCAAGACCTGCAGGAGGCGCAGAGCGCCCCCACCTGGAAGCCGAGTGAACAGCTGGCGGGGAGGCGAGCCTCCTCGAGGGTAGAAGAGGCAGCCCAGCCTCGTTTGGCTCAAGCCCTACTTGGCTGGATCCAAGTGCGCCTCCAGGACGGCAGAGCTCCAGCTCTGCTCAGAGGCCCGTTCTGGCAGAGTTGCTGGCGCGAGGCTGCTCTGCCCTGGGCGAGCCTTGCCCAGACTTGCCTCGCTGCTAGGCTTCCTGCCCAGGAAGGAGCAGGCTGCGCGAGGCTGGGAGACGCCACTGGCGCCTTCCTGGCCTCAGCTCCGCTCCTGCCTTGCTTTTGCACCTAGGCTCCAGGCGTCCTTGGGGAGGGCTTAGGGGCCGGTGGCTTGCACAGTGCCAAGGGCTCCAGCAGGAAGAGCCCTGTGCGAGGGAAGGGAAGGGCCAGTGCAGGGCTCCTCCAGCGGTTGCTTGGCCGCCCAGGCTCAGCGCCGCTCGGAGTTCCCCAGGCTCCCAGGGCCCCTGGCTTGGGTCTGCAGCCCCGCACACCCGGAGGCTGACTCCCTGGGCGCCCAGCAGCTGCCTCACACACGTAGCTTCCCTAGCGCTCTCCTCCCCAGCAGAGACGTGTGCAGCTGGTTGGGGCCTGCCCCTGCGTGCCTGGGCTCCCGCGCAAAGCCCCAGCTCAGGGCAAGCAGCCCCTGAGCCAAGACCTGCAGGAGGCGCAGAGCGCCCCCACCTGGAAGCCGAGTGAACAGCTGGCGGGGAGGCGAGCCTCCTCGAGGGAAGAAGAGGCAGCCCAGCCTCGTTTGGCTCAAGCCCTACTTGGCTGGAGCCGAGTGCGCCTCCAGGACGGCAGAGCTCCAGCTCTGCTCAGAGGCCCGTTCTGGCAGAGTTGCTGGCGCGAGGCTGCTCTGCCCTGGGCGAGCCTTGCCCAGAATTGCCTCGCTGCTAGGCTTCCTGCCCAGGAAGGAGCAGGCTGCGCGAGGCTGGGAGACGCCACTGGCGCCTTCCTGGCCTCAGCTCCGCTCCTGCCTTGCCTTTGCACCTAGGCCCCAGGCGTCCTTGGGGAGGGCTTAGGGGCCGGTGGCTTGCACACTGCCAAGGGCTCCAGCAGGAAGAGCTCTGTGCGAGGGAAGGGAAGGGCCAGTGCAGGGCTCCTCCAGCGGTTGCTTCGCCGCCCAGACTCAGCGCCGCACGGAGTGCCCCAGGCTCCCAGGGCCCTGGCTGGCTTCTGCAGCCCCGCACACCCGGAGGCTGACTCCCTGGGCGACCAGCAGCTGCCTCACACACGTAGCTTCCCTAGCGCTCTCCTCCCCAGCAGAGACCTGTGCAGCTGGTTGGGGCCTGCCCCTGCGTGCCTGGGCTCCTGGGCACAGCCCCAGCTCAGGGCAAGCAGCCCCTGAGCCAAGACCCGCAGGAGGTGCAGAGCGCCCCCACCTGGAAGCCGAGTGAACAGCTGGAGGGGAGGCGAGCCTCCTCGAGGGAAGAAGAGGCAGCCCAGCCTCGTTTGGCTCAAGCCCTACTTGGCTGGAGCCGAGTGCGCCTCCAGGACGGCAGAGCTCCAGCTCTGCTCAGAGGCCCGTTCTGGCAGAGTTGCTGGCGCGAGGCTGCTCTGCCCTGGGCGAGCCTTGCCCAGACTTGCCTCGCTGCTAGGCTTCCTGCCCAGGAAGGAGCAGGCTGCGCGAGGCTGGGAGACGCCACTGGCGCCTTCCTGGCCTCAGCTCCGCTCCTGCCTTGCCTTTGCACCTAGGCCCCAGGCGTCCTTGGGGAGGGCTTAGGGGCCGGTGGCTTGCACACTGCCAAGGGCTCCAGCAGGAAGAGCTCTGTGCGAGGGAAGGGAAGGGCCAGTGCAGGGCTCCTCCAGCGGTTGCTTGGCCGCCCAGGCTCAGCGCCGCTCGGAGTGCCCCAGGCTCCCAGGGCCCCTGGCTGGGGTCTGCAGCCCCGCACACCCGGAGGCTGACTCCCTGGGCGCCCAGCAGCTGCCTCACACACGTAGCTTCCCTAGCGCTCTCCTCCCCAGCAGAGACGTGTGCAGCTGGTTGGGGCCTGCCCCTGCGTGCCTGGGCTCCTGTGCACAGCCCCAGCTCAGGGCAAGCAGCCCCTGAGCCAAGACCTGCAGGAGGCGCAGAGCGCCCCCACCTGGAAGCCGAGTGAACAGCTGGCGGGGAGGCGAGCCTCCTCGAGGGAAGAAGAGGCAGCCCAGCCTCGTTTGGCTCAAGCCCTACTTGGCTGGAGCCAAGTGCGCCTCCAGGACGGCAGAGCTCCAGCTCTGCTCAGAGGCCCGTTCTGGCAGAGTTGCTGGCGCGAGGCTGCTCTGCCCTGGGCGAGCCTTGCCCAGACTTGCCTCGCTGCTAGGCTTCCTGCCCAGGAAGGAGCAGGCTGCGCGAGGCTGGGAGACGCCACTGGCGCCTTCCTGGCCTCAGCTCCGCTCCTGCCTTGCCTTTGCACCTAGGCCCCAGGCGTCCTTGGGGAGGGCTTAGGGGCCGGTGGCTTGCACACTGCCAAGGGCTCCAGCAGGAAGAGCTCTGTGCGAGGGAAGGGAAGGGCCAGTGCAGGGCTCCTCCAGCGGTTGCTTGGCCGCCCAGGCTCTGCGCCGCACGGAGTGCACCAGGCTCCCAGGGCCCCTGGCTGGGGTCTGCAGCCCCGCACACCCGGAGGCTGACTCCCTGGGAGTCCAGCAGCTGCCTCACACACGTAGCTTCCCTAGCGCTCTCCTCCCCAGCAGAGACGTGTGCAGCTGGTTGGGGCCTGCCCCTGCGTGCCTGGGCTCCCGCCCACAGCCCCAGCTCAGGGCAAGCAGCCCCTGAGCCAAGACCTGCAGGAGGCGCAGAGCGGCCCCACCTGGAAGCCGAGTGAAAAGCTGGCGGGGAGGCGAGCCTCCTCGAGGGAAGAAGAGGCAGCCCAGCCTCGTTTGGCTCAAGCCCTACTTGGCTGGAGCCGAGTGCGCCTCCAGGACGGCAGAGCTCCAGCTCTGCTCAGAGGCCCGTTCTGGCAGAGTTGCTGGCGCGAGGCTGCTCTGCCCTGGGCGAGCCTTGCCCAGACTTGCCTCGCTGCTAGGCTTCCTGCCCAGGAAGGAGCAGGCTGCGCGAGGCTGGGAGACGCCACTGGCGCCTTCCTGGCCTCAGCTCCGCTCCTGCCTTGCCTTTGCACCTAGGCCCCAGGCGTCCTTGGGGAGGGCTTAGGGGCCGGTGGCTTGCACACTGCCAAGGGCTCCAGCAGGAAGAGCTCTGTGCGAGGGAAGGGAAGGGCCAGTGCAGGGCTCCTCCAGCGGTTGCTTCGCCGCCCAGACTCAGCGCCGCACGGAGTGCCCCAGGCTCCCAGGGCCCTGGCTGGGTTCTGCAGCCCCGCACACCCGGAGGCTGACTCCCTGGGCGACCAGCAGCTGCCTCACACCCGTAGCGTCCCTAGCGCTCTCCTCCCCAGCAGAGACCTGTGCAGCTGGTTGGGGCCTGCCCCTGCGTTCCTGGGCTCCTGGGCACAGCCCCAGCTCAGGGCAAGCAGCCCCTGAGCCAAGACCCGCAGGAGGTGCAGAGCGCCCCCACCTGGAAGCCGAGTGAACAGCTGGCGGGGAGGCGAGCCTCCTCGAGGGAAGAAGAGGCAGCCCAGCCTCGTTTGGCTCAAGCCCTACTTGGCTGGAGCCGAGTGCGCCTCCAGGACGGCAGAGCTCCAGCTCTGCTCAGAGGCCCGTTCTGGCAGAGTTGCTGGCGCGAGGCTGCTCTGCCCTGGGCGAGCCTTGCCCAGACTTGCCTCGCTGCTAGGCTTCCTGCCCAGGAAGGAGCAGGCTGCGCGAGGCTGGGAGACGCCACTGGCGCCTTCCTGGCCTCAGCTCCGCTCCTGCCTTGCCTTTGCACCTAGGCCCCAGGCGTCCTTGGGGAGGGCTTAGGGGCCGGTGGCTTGCACACTGCCAAGGGCTCCAGCAGGAAGAGCTCTGTGCGAGGGAAGGGAAGGGCCAGTGCAGGGCTCCTCCAGCGGTTGCTTGGCCGCCCAGGCTCAGCGCCGCTCGGAGTGCCCCAGGCTCCCAGGGCCCCTGGCTGGGGTCTGCAGCCCCGCACACCCGGAGGCTGACTCCCTGGGCGCCCAGCAGCTGCCTCACACACGTAGCTTCCCTAGCGCTCTCCTCCCCAGCAGAGACGTGTGCAGCTGGTTGGGGCCTGCCCCTGCGTGCCTGGGATCCTGCGCACAGCCCCAGCTCAGGGCAAGCAGCCCCTGAGCCAAGACCTGCAGGAGGCGCAGAGCGCCCCCACCTGGAAGCCGAGTGAACAGCTGGCGGGGAGGCGAGCCTCCTCGAGGGAAGAAGAGGCAGCCCAGCCTCGTTTGGCTCAAGCCCTACTTGGCTGGAGCCAAGTGCGCCTCCAGGACGGCAGAGCTCCAGCTCTGCTCAGAGGCCCGTTCTGGCAGAGTTGCTGGCGCGAGGCTGCTCTGCCCTGGGCGAGCCTTGCCCAGACTTGCCTCGCTGCTAGGCTTCCTGCCCAGGAAGGAGCAGGCTGCGCGAGGCTGGGAGACGCCACTGGCGCCTTCCTGGCCTCAGCTCCGCTCCTGCCTTGCCTTTGCACCTAGGCCCCAGGCGTCCTTGGGGAGGGCTTAGGGGCCGGTGGCTTGCACAGTGCCAAGGGCTCCAGCAGGAAGAGCTCTGTGCGAGGGAAGGGAAGGGCCAGTGCAGGGCTCCTCCAGCGGTTGCTTGGCCGCCCAGGCTCTGCGCCGCACGGAGTGCACCAGGCTCCCAGGGCCCCTGGCTGGGGTCTGCAGCCCCGCACACCCGGAGGCTGACTCCCTGGGAGTCCAGCAGCTGCCTCACACACGTAGCTTCCCTAGCGCTCTCCTCCCCAGCAGAGACGTGTGCAGCTGGTTGGGGCCTGCCCCTGCGTGCCTGGGCTCCCGCCCACAGCCCCAGCTCAGGGCAAGCAGCCCCTGAGCCAAGACCTGCAGGAGGCGCAGAGCGCCCCCACCTGGAAGCCGAGTGAACAGCTGGCGGGGAGGCGAGCCTCCTCGAGGGAAGAAGAGGCAGCCCAGCCTCGTTTGGCTCAAGCCCTACTTGGCTGGAGCCGAGTGCGCCTCCAGGACGGCAGAGCTCCAGCTCTGCTCAGAGGCCCGTTCTGGCAGAGTTGCTGGCGCGAGGCTGCTCTGCCCTGGGCGAGCCTTGCCCAGACTTGCCTCGCTGCTAGGCTTCCTGCCCAGGAAGGAGCAGGCTGCGCGAGGCTGGGAGACGCCACTGGCGCCTTCCTGGCCTCAGCTCCGCTCCTGCCTTGCCTTTGCACCTAGGCCCCAGGCGTCCTTGGGGAGGGCTTAGGGGCCGGTGGCTTGCACACTGCCAAGGGCTCCAGCAGGAAGAGCTCTGTGCGAGGGAAGGGAAGGGCCAGTGCAGGGCTCCTCCAGCGGTTGCTTGGCCGCCCAGGCTCAGCGCCGCACGGAGTGCACCAGGCTCCCAGGGCCCCAGGCTGGGGTCTGCAGCCCCGCACACCCGGAGGCTGACTCCCTGGGCGCCCAGCAGCTGCCTCACACACGTAGCTTCCCTAGCGCTCTCCTCCCCAGCAGAGACGTGTGCAGCTGGTTGGGGCCTGCCCCTGCGTGCCTGGGCTCCCGCGCACAGCCCCAGCTCAGGGCAAGCAGCCCCTGAGCCAAGACCTGCAGGAGGCGCAGAGCGCCCCCACCTGGAAGCCGAGTGAACAGCTGGCGGGGAGGCGAGCCTCCTCGAGGGAAGAAGAGGCAGCCCAGCCTCGTTTGGCTCAAGCCCAACTTGGCTGGAGCCGAGTGCGCCTCCAGGACGGCAGAGCTCCAGCTCTGCTCAGAGGCCCGTTCTGGCAGAGTTGCTGGCGCGAGGCTGCTCTGCCCTGGGCGAGCCTTGCCCAGACTTGCCTCGCTGCTAGGCTTCCTGCCCAGGAAGGAGCAGGCTGCGCGAGGCTGGGAGACGCCACTGGCGCCTTCCTGGCCTCAGCTCCGCTCCTGCCTTGCCTTTGCACCTAGGCCCCAGGCGTCCTTGGGGAGGGCTTAGGGGCAGGTGGCTTGCAGAGTGCCAAGGGCTCCAGCAGGAAGAGCTCTGTGCGAGGGAAGGGAAGGGCCAGTGCAGGGCTCCTCCAGCGGTTGCTTGGCCGCCCAGACTCAGCGCCGCACGGAGTGCCCCAGGCTCCCAGGGCCCTGGCTGGGTTCTGCAGCCCCGCACACCCGGAGGCTGACTCCCTGGGCGCCCAGCAGCTGCCTCACACACGTAGCTTCCCTAGCGCTCTCCTCCCCAGCAGAGACGTGTGCAGCTGGTTGGGGCCTGCCCCTGCGTGCCTGGGCTCCTGCGCACAGCCCCAGCTCAGGGCAAGCAGCCCCTGAGCCAAGACCTGCAGGAGGCGAAGAGCGCCCCCAACTGGAAGCCGAGTGAACAGCTGGCGGGGAGGCGAGCCTCCTCGAGGGAAGAAGAGGCAGCCCAGCCTCGTTTGGCTGAAGCCCTACTTGGCTGGAGCCGAGTGCACCTACAGGACGGCAGAGCTCCAGCTCTGCTCAGAGGCCCGTTCTGGCAGAGTTGCTGGCGCGAGGCTGCTCTGCCCTGGGCGAGCCTTGCCCAGACTTGCCTCGCTGCTAGGCTTCCTGCCCAGGAAGGAGCAGGCTGCGCGAGGCTGGGAGACGCCACTGGCGCCTTCCTGGCCTCAGCTCCGCTCCTGCCTTGCCTTTGCACCTAGGCCCCAGGCGTCCTTGGGGAGGGCTTAGGGGCCGGTGGCTTGCACAGTGCCAAGGGCTCCAGCAGGAAGAGCTCTGTGCGAGGGAAGGGAAGGGCCAGTGCAGGGCTCCTCCAGCGGTTGCTTGGCCGCCCAGGCTCAGCGCCGCTCGGAGTGCCCCAGGCTCCCAGGGCCCCTGGCTGGGGTCTGCAGCCCCGCACACCCGGAGGCTGACTCCCTGGGCGCCCAGCAGCTGCCTCACACACGTAGCTTCCCTAGCGCTCTCCTCCCCAGCAGAGACGTGTGCAGCTGGTTGGGGCCTGCCCCTGCGTGCCTGGGCTCCCGCGCACAGCCCCAGCTCAGGGCAAGCAGCCCCTGAGCCAAGACCTGCCGGAGGCGCAGAGCGCCCCCACCTGGAAGCCGAGTGAACAGCTGGAGGGGAGGCGAGCCTCCTCGAGGGAAGAAGAGGCAGCCCAGCCTCGTTTGGCTCAAGCCCTACTTGGCTGGAGCCGAGTGCGCCTCCAGGACGGCAGAGCTCCAGCTCTGCTCAGAGGCCCGTTCTGGCAGAGTTGCTGGCGCGAGGCTGCTCTGCCCTGGGCGAGACTTGCCCAGACTTGCCTCGCTGCTAGGCTTCCTGCCCAGGAAGGAGCAGGCTGCGCGAGGCTGGGAGACGCCACTGGCGCATTCCTGGCCTCAGCTCCGCTCCTGCCTTGCCTTTGCACCTAGGCCCCAGGCGTCCTTGGGGAGGTCTTAGGGGCCGGTGGCTTGCACACTGCCAAGGGCTCCAGCAGGAAGAGCTCTGTGCGAGGGAAGGGAAGGGCCAGTGCAGGGCTCCTCCAGCGGTTGCTTGGCCGCCCAGGCTCAGCGCCGCACGGAGTGCACCAGGCTCCCAGGGCCCCTGGCTGGGGTCTGCAGCCCCGCACACCCGGAGGCTGACTCCCTGGGCGCCCAGCAGCTGCCTCACACACGTAGCTTCCCTAGCGCTCTCCTCCCCAGCAGAGACGTGTGCAGCTGGTTGGGGCCTGCCCCTGCGTGCCTAGGCTCCCGCGCAAAGCCCCAGCTCAGGGCAAGCAGCCCCTGAGCCAAGACCTGCAGGAGGCGCAGAGCGCCCCCACCTGGAAGCCGAGTGAACAGCTGGCGGGGAGGCGAGCCTCCTCGAGGGAAGAAGAGGCAGCCCAGCCTCGTTTGGCTCAAGCCCTACTTGGCTGGAGCCGAGTGCGCCTCCAGGACGGCAGAGCTCCAGCTCTGCTCAGAGGCCCGTTCTGGCAGAGTTGCTGGCGCGAGGCTGCTCTGCCCTGGGCGAGCCTTGCCCAGAATTGCCTCGCTGCTAGGCTTCCTGCCCAGGAAGGAGCAGGCTGCGCGAGGCTGGGAGACGCCACTGGCGCCTTCCTGGCCTCAGCTCCGCTCCTGCCTTGCCTTTGCACCTAGGCCCCAGGCGTCCTTGGGGAGGGCTTAGGGGCCGGTGGCTTGCACACTGCCAAGGGCTCCAGCAGGAAGAGCTCTGTGCGAGGGAAGGGAAGGGCCAGTGCAGGGCTCCTCCAGCGGTTGCTTCGCCGCCCAGACTCAGCGCCGCACGGAGTGCCCCAGGCTCCCAGGGCCCTGGCTGGGTTCTGCAGCCCCGCACACCCGGAGGCTGACTCCCTGGGCGACCAGCAGCTGCCTCACACACGTAGCTTCCCTAGCGCTCTCCTCCCCAGCAGAGACCTGTGCAGCTGGTTGGGGCCTGCCCCTGCGTGCCTGGGCTCCTGGGCACAGCCCCAGCTCAGGGCAAGCAGCCCCTGAGCCAAGACCTGCAGGAGGTGCAGAGCGCCCCCACCTGGAAGCCGAGTGAACAGCTGGAGGGGAGGCGAGCCTCCTCGAGGGAAGAAGAGGCAGCCCAGCCTCGTTTGGCTCAAGCCCTACTTGGCTGGAGCCGAGTGCGCCTCCAGGACGGCAGAGCTCCAGCTCTGCTCAGAGGCCCGTTCTGGCAGAGTTGCTGGCGCGAGGCTGCTCTGCCCTGGGCGAGCCTTGCCCAGACTTGCCTCGCTGCTAGGCTTTCTGCCCAGGAAGGAGCAGGCTGCGCGAGGCTGGGAGACGCCACTGGCGCCTTCCTGGCCTCAGCTCCGCTCCTGCCTTGCCTTTGCACCTAGGCCCCAGGCGTCCTTGGGGAGGGCTTAGGGGCCGGTGGCTTGCACACTGCCAAGGGCTCCAGCAGGAAGAGCTCTGTGCGAGGGAAGGGAAGGGCCAGTGCAGGGCTCCTCCAGCGGTTGCTTGGCCGCCCAGGCTCAGCGCCGCTCGGAGTGCCCCAGGCTCCCAGGGCCCCTGGCTGGGGTCTGCAGCCCCGCACACCCGGAGGCTGACTCCCTGGGCGCCCAGCAGCTGCCTCACACACGTAGCTTCCCTAGCGCTCTCCTCCCCAGCAGAGACGTGTGCAGCTGGTTGGGGCCTGCCCCTGCGTGCCTGGGCTCCTGCGCACAGCCCCAGCTCAGG
The DNA here is from genome assembly GCF_042477335.2 of Ovis canadensis. NCBI lineage: Eukaryota > Metazoa > Chordata > Mammalia > Artiodactyla > Bovidae > Ovis > Ovis canadensis. The sequence continues at coordinate 657,448 of NC_091264.1, forward strand.
GCAAGCAGCCCCTGAGCCAAGACCTGCAGGAGGCGCAGAGCGCCCCCACCTGGAAGCCGAGTGAACAGCTGGCGGGGAGGCGAGCCTCCTCGAGGGAAGAAGAGGCAGCCCAGCCTCGTTTGGCTCAAGCCCTACTTGGCTGGAGCCGAGTGCGCCTCCAGGACGGCAGAGCTCCAGCTCTGCTCAGAGGCCCGTTCTGGCAGAGTTGCTGGCGCGAGGCTGCTCTGCCCTGGGCGAGCCTTGCCCAGACTTGCCTCGCTGCTAGGCTTCCTGCCCAGGAAGGAGCAGGCTGCGCGAGGCTGGGAGACGCCACTGGCGCCTTCCTGGCCTCAGCTCCGCTCCTGCCTTGCCTTTGCACCTAGGCCCCAGGCGTCCTTGGGGAGGGCTTAGGGGCCGGTGGCTTGCACAGTGCCAAGGGCTCCAGCAGGAAGAGCTCTGTGCGAGGGAAGGGAAGGGCCAGTGCAGGGCTCCTCCAGCGGTTGCTTGGCCGCCCAGGCTCTGCGCCGCACGGAGTGCACCAGGCTCCCAGGGCCCCTGGCTGGGGTCTGCAGCCCCGCACACCCGGAGGCTGACTCCCTGGGAGTCCAGCAGCTGCCTCACACACGTAGCTTCCCTAGCGCTCTCCTCCCCAGCAGAGACGTGTGCAGCTGGTTGGGGCCTGCCCCTGCGTGCCTGGGCTCCCGCCCACAGCCCCAGCTCAGGGCAAGCAGCCCCTGAGCCAAGACCTGCAGAAGGCGCAGAGCGCCCCCACCTGGAAGCCGAGTGAACAGCTGGCGGGGAGGCGAGCCTCCTCGAGGGAAGAAGAGGCAGCCCAGCCTCGTTTGGCTCAAGCCCTACTTGGCTGGAGCCGAGTGCGCCTCCAGGACGGCAGAGCTCCAGCTCTGCTCAGAGGCCCGTTCTGGCAGAGTTGCTGGCGCGAGGCTGCTCTGCCCTGGGCGAGCCTTGCCCAGACTTGCCTCGCTGCTAGGCTTCCTGCCCAGGAAGGAGCAGGCTGCGCGAGGCTGGGAGACGCCACTGGCGCCTTCCTGGCCTCAGCTCCGCTCCTGCCTTGCCTTTGCACCTAGGCCCCAGGCGTCCTTGGGGAGGGCTTAGGGGCCGGTGGCTTGCACACTGCCAAGGGCTCCAGCAGGAAGAGCTCTGTGCGAGGGAAGGGAAGGGCCAGTGCAGGGCTCCTCCAGCGGTTGCTTGGCCGCCCAGGCTCAGCGCCGCACGGAGTGCACCAGGCTCCCAGGGCCCCTGGCTGGGGTCTGCAGCCCCGCACACCCGGAGGCTGACTCCCTGGGCGCCCAGCAGCTGCCTCACACACGTAGCTTCCCTAGCGCTCTCCTCCCCAGCAGAGACGTGTGCAGCTGGTTGGGGCCTGGCCCTGCGTGCCTGGGCTCCCGCGCACAGCCCCAGCTCAGGGCAAGCAGCCCCTGAGCCAAGACCTGCCGGAGGCGCAGAGCGCCCCCACCTGGAAGCCGAGTGAACAGCTGGCGGGGAGGCGAGCCTCCTCGAGGGAAGAAGAGGCAGCCCAGCCTCGTTTGGCTCAAGCCCTACTTGGCTGGAGCCGAGTGCGCCTCCAGGACGGCAGAGCTCCAGCTCTGGTCAGAGGCCCGTTCTGGCAGAGTTGCTGGCGCGAGGCTGCTCTGCCCTGGGCGAGCCTTGCCCAGACTTGCCTCGCTGCTAGGCTTCCTGCCCAGGAAGGAGCAGGCTGCGCGAGGCTGGGAGACGCCACTGGCGCCTTCCTGGCCTCAGCTCCGCTCCTGCCTTGCCTTTGCACCTAGGCTCCAGGCGTCCTTGGGGAGGGCTTAGGGGCCGGTGGCTTGCACACTGCCAAGGGCTCCAGCAGGAAGAGCTCTGTGCGAGGGAAGGGAAGGGCCAGTGCAGGGCTCCTCCAGCGGTTGCTTGGCCGCCCAGACTCAGCGCCGCTCGGAGTGCCCCAGGCTCCCAGGGCCCCTGGCTTGGGTCTGCAGCCCCGCACACCCGGAGGCTGACTCCCTGGGCGCCCAGCAGCTGCCTCACACACGTAGCTTCCCTAGCGCTCTCCTCCCCAGCAGAGACGTGTGCAGCTGGTTGGGGCCTGCCCCTGCGTGCCTGGGCTCCCGCGCACAGCCCCAGCTCAGGGCAAGCAGCCCCTGAGCCAAGACCTGCAGGAGGCGCAGAGCGCCCCCACCTGGAAGCCGAGTGAACAGCTGGCGGGGAGGCGAGCCTCCTCGAGGGAAGAAGAGGCAGCCCAGCCTCGTTTGGCTCAAGCCCTACTTGGCTGGAGCCGAGTGCGCCTCCAGGACGGCAGAGCTCCAGCTCTGCTCAGAGGCCCGTTCTGGCAGAGTTGCTGGCGCGAGGCTGCTCTGCCCTGGGCGAGCCTTGCCCAGACTTGCCTCGCTGCTAGGCTTCCTGCCCAGGAAGGAGCAGGCTGCGCGAGGCTGGGAGACGCCACTGGCGCCTTCCTGGCCTCAGCTCCGCTCCTGCCTTGCCTTTGCACCTAGGCCCCAGGCGTCCTTGGGGAGGGCTTAGGGGCCGGTGGCTTGCACACTGCCAAGGGCTCCAGCAGGAAGAGCTCTGTGCGAGGGAAGGGAAGGGCCAGTGCAGGGCTCCTCCAGCGGTTGCTTGGCCGCCCAGGCTCAGCGCCGCACGGAGTGCACCAGGCTCCCAGGGCCCCTGGCTGGGGTCTGCAGCCCCGCACACCCGGAGGCTGACTCCCTGGGCGCCCAGCAGCTGCCTCACACACGTAGCTTCCCTTGCGCTCTCCTCCCCAGCAGAGACGTGTGCAGCTGGTTGGGGCCTGCCCCTGCGTGCCTGGGCTCCCGCGCACAGCCCCAGCTCAGGGCAAGCAGCCCCTGAGCCAAGACCTGCAGGAGGCGCAGAGCGCCCCCACCTGGAAGCCGAGTGAACAGCTGGCGGGGAGGCGAGCCTCCTCGAGGGAAGAAGAGGCAGCCCAGCCTCCTTTGGCTCAAGCCCTACTTGGCTGGAGCCGAGTGCGCCTCCAGGACGGCAGAGCTCCAGCTCTGCTCAGAGGCCCGTTCTGGCAGAGTTGCTGGCGCGAGGCTGCTCTGCCCTGGGCGAGCCTTGCCCAGACTTGCCTCGCTGCTAGGCTTCCTGCCCAGGAAGGAGCAGGCTGCGCGAGGCTGGGAGACGCCACTGGCGCCTTCCTGGCCTCAGCTCCGCTCCTGCCTTGCCTTTGCACCTAGGCTCCAGGCGTCCTTGGGGAGGGCTTAGGGGCCGGTGGCTTGCACAGTGCCAAGGGCTCCAGCAGGAAGAGCCCTGTGCGAGGGAAGGGAAGGGCCAGTGCAGGGCTCCTCCAGCGGTTGCTTGGCCGCCCAGGCTCAGCGCCGCTCGGAGTGCCCCAGGCTCCCAGGGCCCCTGGCTGGGGTCTGCAGCCCCGCACACCCGGAGGCTGACTCCCTGGGCGCCCAGCAGCTGCCTCACACACGTAGCTTCCCTAGCGCTCTCCTCCCCAGCAGAGACGTGTGCAGCTGGTTGGGGCCTGCCCCTGCGTGCCTGGGCTCCCGCGCACAGCCCCAGCTCAGGGCAAGCAGCCCCTGAGCCAAGACCTGCAGGAGGCGCAGAGCGCCCCCACCTGGAAGCCGAGTGAACAGCTGGCGGGGAGGCGAGCCTCCTCGAGGGAAGAAGAGGCAGCCAGCCTCGTTTGGCTCAAGCCCTACTTGGCTGGAGCCGAGTGCGCCTCCAGGACGGCAGAGCTCCAGCTCTGCTCAGAGGCCCGTTCTGGCAGAGTTGCTGGCGCGAGGCTGCTCTGCCCTGGGCGAGCCTTGCCCAGACTTGCCTCGCTGCTAGGCTTCCTGCCCAGGAAGGAGCAGGCTGCGCGAGGCTGGGAGACGCCACTGGCGCCTTCCTGGCCTCAGCTCCGCTCCTGCCTTGCCTTTGCACCTAGGCTCCAGGCGTCCTTGGGGAGGGCTTAGGGGCCGGTGGCTTGCACAGTGCCAAGGGCTCCAGCAGGAAGAGCCCTGTGCGAGGGAAGGGAAGGGCCAGTGCAGGGCTCCTCCAGCGGTTGCTTGGCCGCCCAGGCTCAGCGCCGCTCGGAGTGCCCCAGGCTCCCAGGGCCCCTGGCTTGGGTCTGCAGCCCCGCACACCCGGAGGCTGACTCCCTGGGCGCCCAGCAGCTGCCTCACACACGTAGCTTCCCTAGCGCTCTCCTCCCCAGCAGAGACGTGTGCAGCTGGTTGGGGCCTGCCCCTGCGTGCCTGGGCTCCCGCGCACAGCCCCAGCTCAGGGCAAGCAGCCCCTGAGCCAAGACCTGCAGGAGGCGCAGAGCGCCCACACCTGGAAGCCGCGTGAACAGCTGGCGGGGAGGCGAGCCTCCTCGAGGGAAGAAGAGGCAGCCCAGCCTCGTTTGGCTCAAGCCCTACTTGGCTGGAGCCGAGTGCGCCTCCAGGACGGCAGAGCTCCAGCTCTGCTCAGAGGCCCGTTCTGGCAGAGTTGCTGGCGCGAGGCTGCTCTGCCCTGGGCGAGCCTTGCCCAGACTTGCCTCGCTGCTAGGCTTCCTGCCCAGGAAGGAGCAGGCTGCGCGAGGCTGGGAGACGCCACTGGCGCCTTCCTGGCCTCAGCTCCGCTCCTGCCTTGCCTTTGCACCTAGGCCCCAGGCGTCCTTGGGGAGGGCTTAGGGGCCGGTGGCTTGCACACTGCCAAGGGCTCCAGCAGGAAGAGCTCTGTGCGAGGGAAGGGAAGGGCCAGTGCAGGGCTCCTCCAGCGGTTGCTTGGCCGCCCAGGCTCAGCGCCGCACGGAGTGCGCCAGGCTCCCAGGGCCCTGGCTGGGTTCTGCAGCCCCGCACACCCGGAGGCTGACTCCCTGGGCGCCCAGCAGCTGCCTCACACACGTAGCTTCCCTAGCGCTCTCCTCCCCAGCAGAGACCTGTGCAGCTGGTTGGGGCCTGCCCCTGCGTGCCTGGGCTCCTGCGCACAGCCCCAGCTCAGGGCAAGCAGCCCCTGAGCCAAGACCTGCAGGAGGCGCAGAGCGCCCCCACCTGGAAGCCGAGTGAACAGCTGGAGGGGAGGCGAGCCTCCTCGAGGGAAGAAGAGGCAGCCCAACCTCGTTTGGCTCAAGCCCTTCTTGGCTGGAGCCGAGTGCGCCTCCATGACGGCAGAGCTCCAGCTCTGCTCAGAGGCCCGTTCTGGCAGAGTTGCTGGCGCGAGGCTGCTCTGCCCTGGGCGAGCCTTGCCCAGACTTGCCTCGCTGCTAGGCTTCCTGCCCAGGAAGGAGCAGGCTGCGCGAGGCTGGGAGACGCCACTGGCGCCTTCCTGGCCTCAGCTCCGCTCCTGCCTTGCCTTTGCACCTAGGCCCCAGGCGTCCTTGGGGAGGGCTTAGGGGCCGGTGGCTTGCACACTGCCAAGGGCTCCAGCAGGAAGAGCTCTGTGCGAGGGAAGGGAAGGGCCAGTGCAGGGCTCCTCCAGCGGTTGCTTGGCCGCCCAGGCTCAGCGCCGCACGGAGTGCACCAGGCTCCCAGGGCCCCTGGCTGGGGTCTGCAGCCCCGCACACCCGGAGGCTGACTCCCTGGGCGCCCAGCAGCTGCCTCACACACGTAGCTTCCCTAGCGCTCTCCTCCCCAGCAGAGACGTGTGCAGCTGGTTGGGGCCTGCCCCTGCGTGCCTGGGCTCCCGCGCACAGCCCCAGCTCAGGGCAAGCAGCCCCTGAGCCAAGACCTGCAGGAGGCGCAGAGCGCCCCCACCTGGAAGCCGAGTGAACAGCTGGAGGGGAGGCGAGCCTCCTCGAGGGAAGAAGAGGCAGCCCAGCCTCGTTTGGCTCAAGCCCTACTTGGCTGGAGCCGAGTGCGCCTCCAGGACGGCAGAGCTCCAGCTCTGCTCAGAGGCCCGTTCTGGCAGAGTTGCTGGCGCGAGGCTGCTCTGCCCTGGGCGAGCCTTGCCCAGACTTGCCTCGCTGCTAGGCTTCCTGCCCAGGAAGGAGCAGGCTGCGCGAGGCTGGGAGACGCCACTGGCGCCTTCCTGGCCTCAGCTCCGCTCCTGCCTTGCCTTTGCACCTAGGCCCCAGGCGTCCTTGGGGAGGGATTAGGGGCCGGTGGCTTGCACACTGCCAAGGGCTCCAGCAGGAAGAGCTCTGTGCGAGGGAAGGGAAGGGCCAGTGCAGGGCTCCTCCAGCGGTTGCTTGGCCGCCCAGGCTCAGCGCCGCACGGAGTGCACCAGGCTCCCAGGGCCCCTGGCTGGGGTCTGCAGCCCCGCACACCCGGAGGCTGACTCCCTGGGCGCCCAGCAGCTGCCTCACACACGTAGCTTCCCTAGCGCTCTCCTCCCCAGCAGAGACGTGTGCAGCTGGTTGGGGCCTGCCCCTGCGTGCCTGGGCTCCCGCGCACAGCCCCAGCTCAGGGCAAGCAGCCCCTGAGCCAAGACCTGCAGGAGGCGCAGAGCGCCCCCACCTGGAAGCCGAGTGAACAGCTGGAGGGGAGGCGAGCCTCCTCGAGGGAAGAAGAGGCAGCCCAGCCTCGTTTGGCTCAAGCCCTACTTGGCTGGAGCCGAGTGCGCCTCCAGGACGGCAGAGCTCCAGCTCTGGTCAGAGGCCCGTTCTGGCAGAGTTGCTGGCGCGAGGCTGCTCTGCCCTGGGCGAGCCTTGCCCAGACTTGCCTCGCTGCTAGGCTTCCTGCCCAGGAAGGAGCAGGCTGCGCGAGGCTGGGAGACGCCACTGGCGCCTTCCTGGCCTCAGCTCCGCTCCTGCCTTGCCTTTGCACCTAGGCCCCAGGCGTCCTTGGGGAGGGCTTAGGGGCCGGTGGCTTGCACACTGCCAAGGGCTCCAGCAGGAAGAGCTCTGTGCGAGGGAAGGGAAGGGCCAGTGCAGGGCTCCTCCAGCGGTTGCTTGGCCGCCCAGGCTCAGCGCCGCACGGAGTGCACCAGGCTCCCAGGGCCCCTGGCTGGGGTCTGCAGCCCCGCACACCCGGAGGCTGACTCCCTGGGCGCCCAGCAGCTGCCTCACACACGTAGCTTCCCTAGCGCTCTCCTCCCCAGCAGAGACGTGTGCAGCTGGTTGGGGCCTGCCCCTGCGTGCCTGGGCTCCCGCGCACAGCCCCAGCTCAGGGCAAGCAGCCCCTGAGCCAAGACCTGCAGGAGGCGCAGAGCGCCCCCACCTGGAAGCCGAGTGAACAGCTGGCGGGGAGGCGAGCCTCCTCGAGGGAAGAAGAGGCAGCCCAGCCTCGTTTGGCTCAAGCCCTACTTGGCTGGAGCCGAGTGCGCCTCCAGGACGGCAGAGCTCCAGCTCTGCTCAGAGGCCCGTTCTGGCAGAGTTGCTGGCGCGAGGCTGCTCTGCCCTGGGCGAGCCTTGACCAGACTTGCCTCGCTGCTAGGCTTCCTGCCCAGGAAGGAGCAGGCTGCGCGAGGCTGGGAGACGCCACTGGCGCCTTCATGGCCTCAGCTCCGCTCCTGCCTTGCCTTTGCACCTAGGCTCCAGGCGTCCTTGGGGAGGGCTTAGGGGCCGGTGGCTTGCACAGTGCCAAGGGCTCCAGCAGGAAGAGCCCGGTGCGAGGGAAGGGAAGGGCCAGTGCAAGGCTCCTCCAGCGGTTGCTTGGCCGCCCAGGCTCAGCGCCGCTCGGAGTGCCCCAGGCTCCCAGGGCCCCTGGCTTGGGTCTGCAGCCCCGCACACCCGGAGGCTGACTCCCTGGGCGCCCAGCAGCTGCCTCACACACGTAGCTTCCCTAGCGCTCTCCTCCCCAGCAGAGACGTGTGCAGCTGGTTGGGGCCTGCCCCTGCGTGCCTGGGCTCCCGCGCACAGCCCCAGCTCAGGGCAAGCAGCCCCTGAGCCAAGACCTGCAGGAGGCGCAGAGCGCCCCCACCTGGAAGCCGAGTGAACAGCTGGCGGGGAGGCGAGCCTCCTCGAGGGAAGAAGAGGCAGCCCAGCCTCGTTTGGCTCAAGCCCTACTTGGCTGGAGCCGAGTGCGCCTCCAGGACGGCAGAGCTCCAGCTCTGCTCAGAGGCCCGTTCTGGCAGAGTTGCTGGCGCGAGGCTGCTCTGCCCTGGGCGAGCCTTGCCCAGACTTGCCTCGCTGCTAGGCTTCCTGCCCAGGAAGGAGCAGGCTGCGCGAGGCTGGGAGACGCCACTGGCGCCTTCCTGGCCTCAGCTCCGCTCCTGCCTTGCCTTTGCACCTAGGCCCCAGGCGTCCTTGGGGAGGGCTTAGGGGCCGGTGGCTTGCACACTGCCAAGGGCTCCAGCAGGAAGAGCTCTGTGCGAGGGAAGGGAAGGGCCAGTGCAGGGCTCCTCCAGCCGTTGCTTGGCCGCCCAGACTCAGCGCCGCACGGAGTGCCCCAGGCTCCCAGGGCCCTGGCTGGGTTCTGCAGCCCCGCACACCCGGAGGCTGACTCCCTGGGCGCCCAGCAGCTGCCTCACACACGTAGCTTCCCTAGCGCTCTCCTCCCCAGCAGAGACCTGTGCAGCTGGTTGGGGCCTGCCCCTGCGTGCCTGGGCTCCTGCGCACAGCCCCAGCTCAGGGCAAGCAGCCCCTGAGCCAAGACCTGCAGGAGGCGCAGAGCGCCCCCACCTGGAAGCCGAGTGAACAGCTGGAGGGGAGGCGAGCCTCCTCGAGGGAAGAAGAGGCAGCCCAACCTCGTTTGGCTCAAGCCCTACTTGGCTGGAGCCGAGTGCGCCTCCATGACGGCAGAGCTCCAGCTCTGCTCAGAGGCCCGTTCTGGCAGAGTTGCTGGCGCGAGGCTGCTCTGCCCTGGGCGAGCCTTGCCCAGACTTGCCTCGCTGCTAGGCTTCCTGCCCAGGAAGGAGCAGGCTGCGCGAGGCTGGGAGACGCCACTGGCGCCTTCCTGGCCTCAGCTCCGCTCCTGCCTTGCCTTTGCACCTAGGCCCCAGGCGTCCTTGGGGAGGGCTTAGGGGCCGGTGGCTTGCACACTGCCAAGGGCTCCAGCAGGAAGAGCTCTGTGCGAGGGAAGGGAAGGGCCAGTGCAGGGCTCCTCCAGCGGTTGCTTGGCCGCCCAGGCTCAGCGCCGCACGGAGTGCACCAGGCTCCCAGGGCCCCTGGCTGGGGTCTGCAGCCCCGCACACCCGGAGGCTGACTCCCTGGGCGCCCAGCAGCTGCCTCACACACGTAGCTTCCCTAGCGCTCTCCTCCCCAGCAGAGACGTGTGCAGCTGGTTGGGGCCTGCCCCTGCGTGCCTGGGCTCCCGCGCACAGCCCCAGCTCAGGGCAAGCAGCCCCTGAGCCAAGACCTGCAGGAGGCGCAGAGCGCCCCCACCTGGAAGCCGAGTGAACAGCTGGCGGGGAGGCGAGCCTCCTCGAGGGAAGAAGAGGCAGCCCAGCCTCGTTTGGCTCAAGCCCTACTTGGCTGGAGCCGAGTGCGCCTCCAGGACGGCAGAGCTCCAGCTCTGCTCAGAGGCCCGTTCTGGCAGAGTTGCTGGCGCGAGGCTGCTCTGCCCTGGGCGAGCCTTGCCCAGACTTGCCTCGCTGCTATGCTTCCTGCCCAGGAAGGAGCAGGCTGCGCGAGGCTGGGAGACGCCACTGGCGCCTTCCTGGCCTCAGCTCCGCTCCTGCCTTGCCTTTGCACCTAGGCCCCAGGCCTCCTTGGGGAGGGCTTAGGGGCCGGTGGCTTGCACACTGCCAAGGGCTCCAGCAGGAAGAGCTCTGTGCGAGGGAAGGGAAGGGCCAGTGCAGGGCTCCTCCAGCCGTTGCTTGGCCGCCCAGACTCAGCGCCGCACGGAGTGCCCCAGGCTCCCAGGGCCCTGGCTGGGTTCTGCAGCCCCGCACACCCGGAGGCTGACTCCCTGGGCGCCCAGCAGCTGCCTCACACACGTAGCTTCCCTAGCGCTCTCCTCCCCAGCAGAGACCTGTGCAGCTGGTTGGGGCCTGCCCCTGCGTGCCTGGGCTCCTGCGCACAGCCCCAGCTCAGGGCAAGCAGCCCCTGAGCCAAGACCTGCAGGAGGCGCAGAGCGCCCCCACCTGGAAGCCGAGTGAACAGCTGGAGGGGAGGCGAGCCTCCTCGAGGGAAGAAGAGGCAGCCCAACCTCGTTTGGCTCAAGCCCTACTTGGCTGGAGCCGAGTGCGCCTCCATGACGGCAGAGCTCCAGCTCTGCTCAGAGGCCCGTTCTGGCAGAGTTGCTGGCGCGAGGCTGCTCTGCCCTGGGCGAGCCTTGCCCAGACTTGCCTCGCTGCTAGGCTTCCTGCCCAGGAAGGAGCAGGCTGCGCGAGGCTGGGAGACGCCACTGGCGCCTTCCTGGCCTCAGCTCCGCTCCTGCCTTGCCTTTGCACCTAGGCCCCAGGCGTCCTTGGGGAGGGCTTAGGGGCCGGTGGCTTGCACACTGCCAAGGGCTCCAGCAGGAAGAGCTCTGTGCGAGGGAAGGGAAGGGCCAGTGCAGGGCTCCTCCAGCGGTTGCTTGGCCGCCCAGGCTCAGCGCCGCACGGAGTGCACCAGGCTCCCAGGGCCCCTGGCTGGGGTCTGCAGCCCCGCACACCCGGAGGCTGACTCCCTGGGCGCCCAGCAGCTGCCTCACACACGTAGCTTCCCTAGCGCTCTCCTCCCCAGCAGAGACGTGTGCAGCTGGTTGGGGCCTGCCCCTGCGTGCCTGGGCTCCCGCGCACAGCCCCAGCTCAGGGCAAGCAGCCCCTGAGCCAAGACCTGCAGGAGGCGCAGAGCGCCCCCACCTGGAAGCCGAGTGAACAGCTGGCGGGGAGGCGAGCCTCCTCGAGGGAAGAAGAGGCAGCCCAGCCTCGTTTGGCTCAAGCCCTACTTGGCTGGAGCCGAGTGCGCCTCCAGGACGGCAGAGCTCCAGCTCTGCTCAGAGGCCCGTTCTGGCAGAGTTGCTGGCGCGAGGCTGCTCTGCCCTGGGCGAGCCTTGCCCAGACTTGCCTCGCTGCTAGGCTTCCTGCCCAGGAAGGAGCAGGCTGCGCGAGGCTGGGAGACGCCACTGGCGCCTTCCTGGCCTCAGCTCCGCTCCTGCCTTGCCTTTGCACCTAGGCCCCAGGCGTCCTTGGGGAGGGCTTAGGGGCCGGTGGCTTGCACACTGCCAAGGGCTCCAGCAGGAAGAGCTCTGTGCGAGGGAAGGGAAGGGCCAGTGCAGGGCTCCTCCAGCGGTTGCTTGGCCGCCCAGGCTCAGCGCCGCACGGAGTGCACCAGGCTCCCAGGGCCCCTGGCTGGGGTCTGCAGCCCCGCACACCCGGAGGCTGACTCCCTGGGCGCCCAGCAGCTGCCTCACACACGTAGCTTCCCTAGCGCTCTCCTCCCCAGCAGAGACGTGTGCAGCTGGTTGGGGCCTGCCCCTGCGTGCCTGGGCTCCCGCGCACAGCCCCAGCTCAGGGCAAGCAGCCCCTGAGCCAAGACCTGCAGGAGGCGCAGAGCGCCCCCACCTGGAAGCCGAGTGAACAGCTGGCGGGGAGGCGAGCCTCCTCGAGGGAAGAAGAGGCAGCCCAGCCTCGTTTGGCTCAAGCCCTACTTGGCTGGAGCCGAGTGCGCCTCCAGGACGGCAGAGCTCCAGCTCTGCTCAGAGGCCCGTTCTGGCAGAGTTGCTGGCGCGAGGCTGCTCTGCCCTGGGCGAGCCTTGCCCAGACTTGCCTCGCTGCTAGGCTTCCTGCCCAGGAAGGAGCAGGCTGCGCGAGGCTGGGAGACGCCACTGGCGCCTTCCTGGCCTCAGCTCCGCTCCTGCCTTGCCTTTGCACCTAGGCTCCAGGCGTCCTTGGGGAGGGCTTAGGGGCCGGTGGCTTGCACAGTGCCAAGGGCTCCAGCAGGAAGAGCCCGGTGCGAGGGAAGGGAAGGGCCAGTGCAGGGCTCCTCCAGCGGTTGCTTGGCCGCCCAGGCTCAGCGCCGCTCGGAGTGCCCCAGGCTCCCAGGGCCCCTGGCTTGGGTCTGCAGCCCCGCACACCCGGAGGCTGACTCCCTGGGCGCCCAGCAGCTGCCTCACACACGTAGCTTCCCTAGCGCTCTCCTCCCCAGCAGAGACGTGTGCAGCTGGTTGGGGCCTGCCCCTGCGTGCCTGGGCTCCCGCGCACAGCCCCAGCTCAGGGCAAGCAGCCCCTGAGCCAAGACCTGCAGGAGGCGCAGAGCGCCCCCACCTGGAAGCCGAGTGAACAGCTGGCGGGGAGGCGAGCCTCCTCGAGGGAAGAAGAGGCAGCCCAGCCTCGTTTGGCTCAAGCCCTACTTGGCTGGAGCCGAGTGCGCCTCCAGGACGGCAGAGCTCCAGCTCTGCTCAGAGGCCCGTTCTGGCAGAGTTGCTGGCGCGAGGCTGCTCTGCCCTGGGCGAGCCTTGCCCAGACTTGCCTCGCTGCTAGGCTTCCTGCCCAGGAAGGAGCAGGCTGCGCGAGGCTGGGAGACGCCACTGGCGCCTTCCTGGCCTCAGCTCCGCTCCTGCCTTGCCTTTGCACCTAGGCCCCAGGCGTCCTTGGGGAGGGCTTAGGGGCCGGTGGCTTGCACACTGCCAAGGGCTCCAGCAGGAAGAGCTCTGTGCGAGGGAAGGGAAGGGCCAGTGCAGGGCTCCTCCAGCCGTTGCTTGGCCGCCCAGACTCAGCGCCGCACGGAGTGCCCCAGGCTCCCAGGGCCCTGGCTGGGTTCTGCAGCCCCGCACACCCGGAGGCTGACTCCCTGGGCGCCCAGCAGCTGCCTCACACACGTAGCTTCCCTAGCGCTCTCCTCCCCAGCAGAGACCTGTGCAGGTGGTTGGGGCCTGCCCCTGCGTGCCTGGGCTCCTGCGCACAGCCCCAGCTCAGGGCAAGCAGCCCCTGAGCCAAGACCTGCAGGAGGCGCAGAGCGCCCCCACCTGGAAGCCGAGTGAACAGCTGGAGGGGAGGCGAGCCTCCTCGAGGGAAGAAGAGGCAGCCCAGCCTCGTTTGGCTCAAGCCCTACTTGGCTGGAGCCGAGTGCGCCTCCAGGACGGCAGAGCTCCAGCTCTGCTCAGAGGCCCGTTCTGGCAGAGTTGCTGGCGCGAGGCTGCTCTGCCCTGGGCGAGCCTTGCCCAGACTTGCCTCGCTGCTAGGCTTCCTGCCCAGGAAGGAGCAGGCTGCGCGAGGCTGGGAGACGCCACTGGCGCCTTCCTGGCCTCAGCTCCGCTCCTGCCTTGCCTTTGCACCTAGGCCCCAGGCGTCCTTGGGGAGGGCTTAGGGGCCGGTGGCTTGCACACTGCCAAGGGCTCCAGCAGGAAGAGCTCTGTGCGAGGGAAGGGAAGGGCCAGTGCAGGGCTCCTCCAGCGGTTGCTTGGCCGCCCAGGCTCAGCGCCGCACGGAGTGCACCAGGCTCCCAGGGCCCCTGGCTGGGGTCTGCAGCCCCGCACACCCGGAGGCTGACTCCCTGGGCGCCCAGCAGCTGCCTCACACACGTAGCTTCCCTAGCGCTCTCCTCCCCAGCAGAGACGTGTGCAGCTGGTTGGGGCCTGCCCCTGCGTGCCTGGGCTCCCGCGCACAGCCCCAGCTCAGGGCAAGCAGCCCCTGAGCCAAGACCTGCAGGAGGCGCAGAGCGCCCCCACCTGGAAGCCGAGTGAACAGCTGGCGGGGAGGCGAGCCTCCTCGAGGGAAGAAGAGGCAGCCCAGCCTCGTTTGGCTCAAGCCCTACTTGGCTGGAGCCGAGTGCGCCTCCAGGACGGCAGAGCTCCAGCTCTGCTCAGAGGCCCGTTCTGGCAGAGTTGCTGGCGCGAGGCTGCTCTGCCCTGGGCGAGCCTTGCCCAGACTTGCCTCGCTGCTAGGCTTCCTGCCCAGGAAGGAGCAGGCTGCGCGAGGCTGGGAGACGCCACTTGCGCCTTCCTGGCCTCAGCTCCGCTCCTGCCTTGCCTTTGCACCTAGGCTCCAGGCGTCCTTGGGGAGGGCTTAGGGGCCGGTGGCTTGCACAGTGCCAAGGGCTCCAGCAGGAAGAGCCCGGTGCGAGGGAAGGGAAGGGCCAGTGCAGGGCTCCTCCAGCGGTTGCTTGGCCGCCCAGGCTCAGCGCCGCTCGGAGTGCCCCAGGCTCCCAGGGCCCCTGGCTTGGGTCTGCAGCCCCGCACACCCGGAGGCTGACTCCCTGGGCGCCCAGCAGCTGCCTCACACACGTAGCTTCCCTAGCGCTCTCCTCCCCAGCAGAGACGTGTGCAGCTGGTTGGGGCCTGCCCCTGCGTGCCTGGGCTCCCGCGCACAGCCCCAGCTCAGGGCAAGCAGCCCCTGAGCCAAGACCTGCAGGAGGCGCAGAGCGCCCCCACCTGGAAGCCGAGTGAACAGCTGGCGGGGAGGCGAGCCTCCTCGAGGGAAGAAGAGGCAGCCCAGCCTCGTTTGGCTCAAGCCCTACTTGGCTGGAGCCGAGTGCGCCTCCAGGACGGCAGAGCTCCAGCTCTGCTCAGAGGCCCGTTCTGGCAGAGTTGCTGGCGCGAGGCTGCTCTGCCCTGGGCGAGCCTTGCCCAGACTTGCCTCGCTGCTAGGCTTCCTGCCCAGGAAGGAGCAGGCTGCGCGAGGCTGGGAGACGCCACTGGCGCCTTCCTGGCCTCAGCTCCGCTCCTGCCTTGCCTTTGCACCTAGGCCCCAGGCGTCCTTGGGGAGGGCTTAGGGGCCGGTGGCTTGCACACTGCCAAGGGCTCCAGCAGGAAGAGCTCTGTGCGAGGGAAGGGAAGGGCCAGTGCAGGGCTCCTCCAGCCGTTGCTTGGCCGCCCAGACTCAGCGCCGCACGGAGTGCCCCAGGCTCCCAGGGCCCTGGCTGGGTTCTGCAGCCCCGCACACCCGGAGGCTGACTCCCTGGGCGCCCAGCAGCTGCCTCACACACGTAGCTTCCCTAGCGCTCTCCTCCCCAGCAGAGACCTGTGCAGCTGGTTGGGGCCTGCCCCTGCGTGCCTGGGCTCCTGCGCACAGCCCCAGCTCAGGGCAAGCAGCCCCTGAGCCAAGACCTGCAGGAGGCGCAGAGCGCCCCCACCTGGAAGCCGAGTGAACAGCTGGAGGGGAGGCGAGCCTCCTCGAGGGAAGAAGAGGCAGCCCAACCTCGTTTGGCTCAAGCCCTACTTGGCTGGAGCCGAGTGCGCCTCCATGACGGCAGAGCTCCAGCTCTGCTCAGAGGCCCGTTCTGGCAGAGTTGCTGGCGCGAGGCTGCTCTGCCCTGGGCGAGCCTTGCCCAGACTTGCCTCGCTGCTAGGCTTCCTGCCCAGGAAGGAGCAGGCTGCGCGAGGCTGGGAGACGCCACTGGCGCCTTCCTGGCCTCAGCTCCGCTCCTGCCTTGCCTTTGCACCTAGGCCCCAGGCGTCCTTGGGGAGGGCTTAGGGGCCGGTGGCTTGCACACTGCCAAGGGCTCCAGCAGGAAGAGCTCTGTGCGAGGGAAGGGAAGGGCCAGTGCAGGGCTCCTCCAGCGGTTGCTTGGCCGCCCAGGCTCAGCGCCGCACGGAGTGCACCAGGCTCCCAGGGCCCCTGGCTGGGGTCTGCAGCCCCGCACACCCGGAGGCTGACTCCCTGGGCGCCCAGCAGCTGCCTCACACACGTAGCTTCCCTAGCGCTCTCCTCCCCAGCAGAGACGTGTGCAGCTGGTTGGGGCCTGCCCCTGCGTGCCTGGGCTCCCGCGCACAGCCCCAGCTCAGGGCAAGCAGCCCCTGAGCCAAGACCTGCAGGAGGCGCAGAGCGCCCCCACCTGGAAGCCGAGTGAACAGCTGGCGGGGAGGCGAGCCTCCTCGAGGGAAGAAGAGGCAGCCCAGCCTCGTTTGGCTCAAACCCTACTTGGCTGGAGCCGAGTGCGCCTCCAGGACGGCAGAGCTCCAGCTCTGCTCAGAGGCCCGTTCTGGCAGAGTTGCTGGCGCGAGGCTGCTCTGCCCTGGGCGAGCCTTGCCCAGACTTGCCTCGCTGCTATGCTTCCTGCCCAGGAAGGAGCAGGCTGCGCGAGGCTGGGAGACGCCACTGGCGCCTTCCTGGCCTCAGCTCCGCTCCTGCCTTGCCTTTGCACCTAGGCCCCAGGCGTCCTTGGGGAGGGCTTAGGGGCCGGTGGCTTGCACACTGCCAAGGGCTCCAGCAGGAAGAGCTCTGTGCGAGGGAAGGGAAGGGCCAGTGCAGGGCTCCTCCAGCCGTTGCTTGGCCGCCCAGACTCAGCGCCGCACGGAGTGCCCCAGGCTCCCAGGGCCCTGGCTGGGTTCTGCAGCCCCGCACACCCGAAGGCTGACTCCCTGGGCGCCCAGCAGCTGCCTCACACACGTAGCTTCCCTAGCGCTCTCCTCCCCAGCAGAGACCTGTGCAGCTGGTTGGGGCCTGCCCCTGCGTGCCTGGGCTCCTGCGCACAGCCCCAGCTCAGGGCAAGCAGCCCCTGAGCCAAGACCTGCAGGAGGCGCAGAGCGCCCCCACCTGGAAGCCGAGTGAACAGCTGGAGGGGAGGCGAGCCTCCTCGAGGGAAGAAGAGGCAGCCCAACCTCGTTTGGCTCAAGCCCTACTTGGCTGGAGCCGAGTGCGCCTCCATGACGGCAGAGCTCCAGCTCTGCTCAGAGGCCCGTTCTGGCAGAGTTGCTGGCGCGAGGCTGCTCTGCCCTGGGCGAGCCTTGCCCAGACTTGCCTCGCTGCTAGGCTTCCTGCCCAGGAAGGAGCAGGCTGCGCGAGGCTGGGAGACGCCACTGGCGCCTTCCTGGCCTCAGCTCCGCTCCTGCCTTGCCTTTGCACCTAGGCCCCAGGCGTCCTTGGGGAGGGCTTAGGGGCCGGTGGCTTGCACACTGCCAAGGGCTCCAGCAGGAAGAGCTCTGTGCGAGGGAAGGGAAGGGCCAGTGCAGGGCTCCTCCAGCGGTTGCTTGGCCGCCCAGGCTCAGCGCCGCACGGAGTGCACCAGGCTCCCAGGGCCCCTGGCTGGGGTCTGCAGCCCCGCACACCCGGAGGCTGACTCCCTGGGCGCCCAGCAGCTGCCTCACACACGTAGCTTCCCTAGCGCTCTCCTCCCCAGCAGAGACGTGTGCAGCTGGTTGGGGCCTGCCCCTGCGTGCCTGGGCTCCCGCGCACAGCCCCAGCTCAGGGCAAGCAGCCCCTGAGCCAAGACCTGCAGGAGGCGCAGAGCGCCCCCACCTGGAAGCCGAGTGAACAGCTGGAGGGGAGGCGAGCCTCCTCGAGGGAAGAAGAGGCAGCCCAGCCTCGTTTGGCTCAAGCCCTACTTGGCTGGAGCCGAGTGCGCCTCCAGGACGGCAGAGCTCCAGCTCTGCTCAGAGGCCCGTTCTGGCAGAGTTGCTGGCGCGAGGCTGCTCTGCCCTGGGCGAGCCTTGCCCAGACTTGCCTCGCTGCTAGGCTTCCTGCCCAGGAAGGAGCAGGCTGCGCGAGGCTGGGAGACGCCACTGGCGCCTTCCTGGCCTCAGCTCCGCTCCTGCCTTGCCTTTGCACCTAGGCCCCAGGCGTCCTTGGGGAGGGCTTAGGGGCCGGTGGCTTGCACACTGCCAAGGGCTCCAGCAGGAAGAGCTCTGTGCGAGGGAAGGGAAGGGCCAGTGCAGGGCTCCTCCAGCGGTTGCTTGGCCGCCCAGGCTCAGCGCCGCACGGAGTGCACCAGGCTCCCAGGGCCCCTGGCTGGGGTCTGCAGCCCCGCACACCCGGAGGCTGACTCCCTGGGCGCCCAGCAGCTGCCTCACACACGTAGCTTCCCTAGCGCTCTCCTCCCCAGCAGAGACGTGTGCAGCTGGTTGGGGCCTGCCCCTGCGTGCCTGGGCTCCCGCGCACAGCCCCAGCTCAGGGCAAGCAGCCCCTGAGCCAAGACCTGCAGGAGGCGCAGAGCGCCCCCACCTGGAAGCCGAGTGAACAGCTGGCGGGGAGGCGAGCCTCCTCGAGGGAAGAAGAGGCAGCCCAGCCTCGTTTGGCTCAAGCCCTACTTGGCTGGAGCCGAGTGCGCCTCCAGGACGGCAGAGCTCCAGCTCTGCTCAGAGGCCCGTTCTGGCAGAGTTGCTGGCGCGAGGCTGCTCTGCCCTGGGCGAGCCTTGCCCAGACTTGCCTCGCTGCTAGGCTTCCTGCCCAGGAAGGAGCAGGCTGCGCGAGGCTGGGAGACGCCACTGGCGCCTTCCTGGCCTCAGCTCCGCTCCTGCCTTGCCTTTGCACCTAGGCTCCAGGCGTCCTTGGGGAGGGCTTAGGGGCCGGTGGCTTGCACAGTGCCAAGGGCTCCAGCAGGAAGAGCCCGGTGCGAGGGAAGGGAAGGGCCAGTGCAGGGCTCCTCCAGCGGTTGCTTGGCCGCCCAGGCTCAGCGCCGCTCGGAGTGCCCCAGGCTCCCAGGGCCCCTGGCTTGGGTCTGCAGCCCCGCACACCCGGAGGCTGACTCCCTGGGCGCCCAGCAGCTGCCTCACACACGTAGCTTCCCTAGCGCTCTCCTCCCCAGCAGAGACGTGTGCAGCTGGTTGGGGCCTGCCCCTGCGTGCCTGGGCTCCCGCGCACAGCCCCAGCTCAGGGCAAGCAGCCCCTGAGCCAAGACCTGCAGGAGGCGCAGAGCGCCCCCACCTGGAAGCCGAGTGAACAGCTGGCGGGGAGGCGAGCCTCCTCGAGGGAAGAAGAGGCAGCCCAGCCTCGTTTGGCTCAAGCCCTACTTGGCTGGAGCCGAGTGCGCCTCCAGGACGGCAGAGCTCCAGCTCTGCTCAGAGGCCCGTTCTGGCAGAGTTGCTGGCGCGAGGCTGCTCTGCCCTGGGCGAGCCTTGCCCAGACTTGCCTCGCTGCTAGGCTTCCTGCCCAGGAAGGAGCAGGCTGCGCGAGGCTGGGAGACGCCACTGGCGCCTTCCTGGCCTCAGCTCCGCTCCTGCCTTGCCTTTGCACCTAGGCCCCAGGCGTCCTTGGGGAGGGCTTAGGGGCCGGTGGCTTGCACACTGCCAAGGGCTCCAGCAGGAAGAGCTCTGTGCGAGGGAAGGGAAGGGCCAGTGCAGGGCTCCTCCAGCCGTTGCTTGGCCGCCCAGACTCAGCGCCGCACGGAGTGCCCCAGGCTCCCAGGGCCCTGGCTGGGTTCTGCAGCCCCGCACACCCGGAGGCTGACTCCCTGGGCGCCCAGCAGCTGCCTCACACACGTAGCTTCCCTAGCGCTCTCCTCCCCAGCAGAGACCTGTGCAGGTGGTTGGGGCCTGCCCCTGCGTGCCTGGGCTCCTGCGCACAGCCCCAGCTCAGGGCAAGCAGCCCCTGAGCCAAGACCTGCAGGAGGCGCAGAGCGCCCCCACCTGGAAGCCGAGTGAACAGCTGGAGGGGAGGCGAGCCTCCTCGAGGGAAGAAGAGGCAGCCCAGCCTCGTTTGGCTCAAGCCCTACTTGGCTGGAGCCGAGTGCGCCTCCAGGACGGCAGAGCTCCAGCTCTGCTCAGAGGCCCGTTCTGGCAGAGTTGCTGGCGCGAGGCTGCTCTGCCCTGGGCGAGCCTTGCCCAGACTTGCCTCGCTGCTAGGCTTCCTGCCCAGGAAGGAGCAGGCTGCGCGAGGCTGGGAGACGCCACTGGCGCCTTCCTGGCCTCAGCTCCGCTCCTGCCTTGCCTTTGCACCTAGGCCCCAGGCGTCCTTGGGGAGGGCTTAGGGGCCGGTGGCTTGCACACTGCCAAGGGCTCCAGCAGGAAGAGCTCTGTGCGAGGGAAGGGAAGGGCCAGTGCAGGGCTCCTCCAGCGGTTGCTTGGCCGCCCAGGCTCAGCGCCGCACGGAGTGCACCAGGCTCCCAGGGCCCCTGGCTGGGGTCTGCAGCCCCGCACACCCGGAGGCTGACTCCCTGGGCGCCCAGCAGCTGCCTCACACACGTAGCTTCCCTAGCGCTCTCCTCCCCAGCAGAGACGTGTGCAGCTGGTTGGGGCCTGCCCCTGCGTGCCTGGGCTCCCGCGCACAGCCCCAGCTCAGGGCAAGCAGCCCCTGAGCCAAGACCTGCAGGAGGCGCAGAGCGCCCCCACCTGGAAGCCGAGTGAACAGCTGGCGGGGAGGCGAGCCTCCTCGAGGGAAGAAGAGGCAGCCCAGCCTCGTTTGGCTCAAGCCCTACTTGGCTGGAGCCGAGTGCGCCTCCAGGACGGCAGAGCTCCAGCTCTGCTCAGAGGCCCGTTCTGGCAGAGTTGCTGGCGCGAGGCTGCTCTGCCCTGGGCGAGCCTTGCCCAGACTTGCCTCGCTGCTAGGCTTCCTGCCCAGGAAGGAGCAGGCTGCGCGAGGCTGGGAGACGCCACTTGCGCCTTCCTGGCCTCAGCTCCGCTCCTGCCTTGCCTTTGCACCTAGGCTCCAGGCGTCCTTGGGGAGGGCTTAGGGGCCGGTGGCTTGCACAGTGCCAAGGGCTCCAGCAGGAAGAGCCCGGTGCGAGGGAAGGGAAGGGCCAGTGCAGGGCTCCTCCAGCGGTTGCTTGGCCGCCCAGGCTCAGCGCCGCTCGGAGTGCCCCAGGCTCCCAGGGCCCCTGGCTTGGGTCTGCAGCCCCGCACACCCGGAGGCTGACTCCCTGGGCGCCCAGCAGCTGCCTCACACACGTAGCTTCCCTAGCGCTCTCCTCCCCAGCAGAGACGTGTGCAGCTGGTTGGGGCCTGCCCCTGCGTGCCTGGGCTCCCGCGCACAGCCCCAGCTCAGGGCAAGCAGCCCCTGAGCCAAGACCTGCAGGAGGCGCAGAGCGCCCCCACCTGGAAGCCGAGTGAACAGCTGGCGGGGAGGCGAGCCTCCTCGAGGGAAGAAGAGGCAGCCCAGCCTCGTTTGGCTCAAGCCCTACTTGGCTGGAGCCGAGTGCGCCTCCAGGACGGCAGAGCTCCAGCTCTGCTCAGAGGCCCGTTCTGGCAGAGTTGCTGGCGCGAGGCTGCTCTGCCCTGGGCGAGCCTTGCCCAGACTTGCCTCGCTGCTAGGCTTCCTGCCCAGGAAGGAGCAGGCTGCGCGAGGCTGGGAGACGCCACTGGCGCCTTCCTGGCCTCAGCTCCGCTCCTGCCTTGCCTTTGCACCTAGGCCCCAGGCGTCCTTGGGGAGGGCTTAGGGGCCGGTGGCTTGCACACTGCCAAGGGCTCCAGCAGGAAGAGCTCTGTGCGAGGGAAGGGAAGGGCCAGTGCAGGGCTCCTCCAGCCGTTGCTTGGCCGCCCAGACTCAGCGCCGCACGGAGTGCCCCAGGCTCCCAGGGCCCTGGCTGGGTTCTGCAGCCCCGCACACCCGGAGGCTGACTCCCTGGGCGCCCAGCAGCTGCCTCACACACGTAGCTTCCCTAGCGCTCTCCTCCCCAGCAGAGACCTGTGCAGCTGGTTGGGGCCTGCCCCTGCGTGCCTGGGCTCCTGCGCACAGCCCCAGCTCAGGGCAAGCAGCCCCTGAGCCAAGACCTGCAGGAGGCGCAGAGCGCCCCCACCTGGAAGCCGAGTGAACAGCTGGAGGGGAGGCGAGCCTCCTCGAGGGAAGAAGAAGCAGCCCAACCTCGTTTGGCTCAAGCCCTACTTGGCTGGAGCCGAGTGCGCCTCCATGACGGCAGAGCTCCAGCTCTGCTCAGAGGCCCGTTCTGGCAGAGTTGCTGGCGCGAGGCTGCTCTGCCCTGGGCGAGCCTTGCCCAGACTTGCCTCGCTGCTAGGCTTCCTGCCCAGGAAGGAGCAGGCTGCGCGAGGCTGGGAGATGCCACTGGCGCCTTCCTGGCCTCAGCTCCGCTCCTGCCTTGCCTTTGCACCTAGGCCCCAGGCGTCCTTGGGGAGGGCTTAGGGGCCGGTGGCTTGCACACTGCCAAGGGCTCCAGCAGGAAGAGCTCTGTGCGAGGGAAGGGAAGGGCCAGTGCAGGGCTCCTCCAGCGGTTGCTTGGCCGCCCAGGCTCAGCGCCGCACGGAGTGCACCAGGCTCCCAGGGCCCCTGGCTGGGGTCTGCAGCCCCGCACACCCGGAGGCTGACTCCCTGGGCGCCCAGCAGCTGCCTCACACACGTAGCTTCCCTAGCGCTCTCCTCCCCAGCAGAGACGTGTGCAGCTGGTTGGGGCCTGCCCCTGCGTGCCTGGGCTCCCGCGCACAGCCCCAGCTCAGGGCAAGCAGCCCCTGAGCCAAGACCTGCAGGAGGCGCAGAGCGCCCCCACCTGGAAGCCGAGTGAACAGCTGGAGGGGAGGCGAGCCTCCTCGAGGGAAGAAGAGGCAGCCCAGCCTCGTTTGGCTCAAGCCCTACTTGGCTGGAGCCGAGTGCGCCTCCAGGACGGCAGAGCTCCAGCTCTGCTCAGAGGCCCGTTCTGGCAGAGTTGCTGGCGCGAGGCTGCTCTGCCCTGGGCGAGCCTTGCCCAGACTTGCCTCGCTGCTAGGCTTCCTGCCCAGGAAGGAGCAGGCTGCGCGAGGCTGGGAGACGCCACTGGCGCCTTCCTGGCCTCAGCTCCGCTCCTGCCTTGCCTTTGCACCTAGGCCCCAGGCTTCCTTGCGGAGGGCTTAGGGGCCGGTGGCTTGCACACTGCCAAGGGCTCCAGCAGGAAGAGCTCTGTGCGAGGGAAGGGAAGGGCCAGTGCAGGGCTCCTCCAGCCGTTGCTTGGCCGCCCAGACTCAGCGCCGCACGGAGTGCCCCAGGCTCCCAGGGCCCTGGCTGGGTTCTGCAGCCCCGCACACCCGGAGGCTGACTCCCTGGGCGCCCAGCAGCTGCCTCACACACGTAGCTTCCCTAGCGCTCTCCTCCCCAGCAGAGACGTGTGCAGCTGGTTGGGGCCTGCCCCTGCGTGCCTGGGCTCCTGCGCACAGCCCCAGCTCAGGGCAAGCAGCCCCTGAGCCAAGACCTGCAGGAGGCGCAGAGCGCCCCCACCTGGAAGCCGAGTGAACAGCTGGCGGGGAGGCGAGCCTCCTCGAGGGAAGAAGAGGCAGCCCAGCCTCGTTTGGCTCAAGCCCTACTTGGCTGGAGCCGAGTGCGCCTCCAGGACGGCAGAGCTCCAGCTCTGCTCAGAGGACCGTTCTGGCAGAGTTGCTGGCGCGAGGCTGCTCTGCCCTGGGCGAGCCTTGCCCATACTTGCCTCGCTGCTAGGCTTCCTGCCCAGGAAGGAGCAAGCTGCGCGAGGCTGGGAGACGCCACTGGCGCCTTCCTGGCCTCAGCTCCGCTCCTGTCTTGCCTTTGCACCTAGGCCCCAGGCGTCCTTGGGGAGGGCTTAGGGGCCGGTGGCTTGCAGAGTGCCAAGGGCTCCAGCAGGAAGAGCTCTGTGCGAGGGAAGGGAAGGGCCAGTGCAGGGCTCCTCCAGCGGTTGCTTGGCCGCCCAGACTCAGCGCCGCACGGAGTGCACCAGGCTCCCAGGGCCCCTGGCTGGGGTCTGCAGCCCCGCACACCCGGAGGCTGACTCCCTGGGCGCCCAGCAGCTGCCTCACACACGTAGCTTCCCTAGCGCTCTCCTCCCCAGCAGAGACGTGTGCAGCTGGTTGGGGCCTGCCCCTGCGTGCCTGGGCTCCCGCGCACAGCCCCAGCTCAGGGCAAGCAGCCCCTGAGCCAAGACCTGCAGGAGGCGCAGAGCGCCCCCACCTGGAAGCCGAGTGAACAGCTGGCGGGGAGGCGAGCCTCCTCGAGGGAAGAAGAGGCAGCCCAGCCTCGTTTGGCTCAAGCCCTACTTGGCTGGAGCCGAGTGCGCCTCCAGGACGGCAGAGCTCCAGCTCTGCTCAGAGGCCCGTTCTGGCAGAGTTGCTGGCGCGAGGCTGCTCTGCCCTGGGCGAGCCTTGCCCAGACTTGCCTCGCTGCTAGGCTTCCTGCCCAGGAAGGAGCAGGCTGCGCGAGGCTGGGAGACGCCACTTGCGCCTTCCTGGCCTCAGCTCCGCTCCTGCCTTGCCTTTGCACCTAGGCTCCAGGCGTCCTTGGGGAGGGCTTAGGGGCCGGTGGCTTGCACAGTGCCAAGGGCTCCAGCAGGAAGAGCCCGGTGCGAGGGAAGGGAAGGGCCAGTGCAGGGCTCCTCCAGCGGTTGCTTGGCCGCCCAGGCTCAGCGCCGCTCGGAGTGCCCCAGGCTCCCAGGGCCCCTGGCTTGGGTCTGCAGCCCCGCACACCCGGAGGCTGACTCCCTGGGCGCCCAGCAGCTGCCTCACACACGTAGCTTCCCTAGCGCTCTCCTCCCCAGCAGAGACGTGTGCAGCTGGTTGGGGCCTGCCCCTGCGTGCCTGGGCTCCCGCGCACAGCCCCAGCTCAGGGCAAGCAGCCCCTGAGCCAAGACCTGCAGGAGGCGCAGAGCGCCCCCACCTGGAAGCCGAGTGAACAGCTGGCGGGGAGGCGAGCCTCCTCGAGGGAAGAAGAGGCAGCCCAGCCTCGTTTGGCTCAAGCCCTACTTGGCTGGAGCCGAGTGCGCCTCCAGGACGGCAGAGCTCCAGCTCTGCTCAGAGGCCCGTTCTGGCAGAGTTGCTGGCGCGAGGCTGCTCTGCCCTGGGCGAGCCTTGCCCAGACTTGCCTCGCTGCTAGGCTTCCTGCCCAGGAAGGAGCAGGCTGCGCGAGGCTGGGAGACGCCACTGGCGCCTTCCTGGCCTCAGCTCCGCTCCTGCCTTGCCTTTGCACCTAGGCCCCAGGCGTCCTTGGGGAGGGCTTAGGGGCCGGTGGCTTGCACACTGCCAAGGGCTCCAGCAGGAAGAGCTCTGTGCGAGGGAAGGGAAGGGCCAGTGCAGGGCTCCTCCAGCCGTTGCTTGGCCGCCCAGACTCAGCGCCGCACGGAGTGCCCCAGGCTCCCAGGGCCCTGGCTGGGTTCTGCAGCCCCGCACACCCGGAGGCTGACTCCCTGGGCGCCCAGCAGCTGCCTCACACACGTAGCTTCCCTAGCGCTCTCCTCCCCAGCAGAGACCTGTGCAGCTGGTTGGGGCCTGCCCCTGCGTGCCTGGGCTCCTGCGCACAGCCCCAGCTCAGGGCAAGCAGCCCCTGAGCCAAGACCTGCAGGAGGCGCAGAGCGCCCCCACCTGGAAGCCGAGTGAACAGCTGGAGGGGAGGCGAGCCTCCTCGAGGGAAGAAGAGGCAGCCCAACCTCGTTTGGCTCAAGCCCTACTTGGCTGGAGCCGAGTGCGCCTCCATGACGGCAGAGCTCCAGCTCTGCTCAGAGGCCCGTTCTGGCAGAGTTGCTGGCGCGAGGCTGCTCTGCCCTGGGCGAGCCTTGCCCAGACTTGCCTCGCTGCTAGGCTTCCTGCCCAGGAAGGAGCAGGCTGCGCGAGGCTGGGAGACGCCACTGGCGCCTTCCTGGCCTCAGCTCCGCTCCTGTCTTGCCTTTGCACCTAGGCCCCAGGCGTCCTTGGGGAGGGCTTAGGGGCCGGTGGCTTGCAGAGTGCCAAGGGCTCCAGCAGGAAGAGCTCTGTGCGAGGGAAGGGAAGGGCCAGTGCAGGGCTCCTCCAGCGGTTGCTTGGCCGCCCAGACTCAGCGCCGCACGGAGTGCACCAGGCTCCCAGGGCCCCTGGCTGGGGTCTGCAGCCCCGCACACCCGGAGGCTGACTCCCTGGGCGCCCAGCAGCTGCCTCACACACGTAGCTTCCCTAGCGCTCTCCTCCCCAGCAGAGACGTGTGCAGCTGGTTGGGGCCTGCCCCTGCGTGCCTGGGCTCCCGCGCACAGCCCCAGCTCAGGGCAAGCAGCCCCTGAGCCAAGACCTGCAGGAGGCGCAGAGCGCCCCCACCTGGAAGCCGAGTGAACAGCTGGCGGGGAGGCGAGCCTCCTCGAGGGAAGAAGAGGCAGCCCAGCCTCGTTTGGCTCAAGCCCTACTTGGCTGGAGCCGAGTGCGCCTCCAGGACGGCAGAGCTCCAGCTCTGCTCAGAGGCCCGTTCTGGCAGAGTTGCTGGCGCGAGGCTGCTCTGCCCTGGGCGAGCCTTGCCCAGACTTGCCTCGCTGCTAGGCTTCCTGCCCAGGAAGGAGCAGGCTGCGCGAGGCTGGGAGACGCCACTGGCGCCTTCCTGGCCTCAGCTCCGCTCCTGCCTTGCCTTTGCACCTAGGCCCCAGGCGTCCTTGGGGAGGGCTTAGGGGCCGGTGGCTTGCACAGTGCCAAGGGCTCCAGCAGGAAGAGCCCTGTGCGAGGGAAAGGAAGGGCTAGTGCAGGGCTCCGCCAGAGGTTGCTTGGCCGCACAGACTCAGTGCTGCACGGAGTGCACCAGGCTCCCAGGGCCCCTGGCTGGGGTCTGCAGCCCCGCACACCCGGAGGCTGACTCCCTGGGCGACCAGCAGCTGCCTGACACACGTAGCTTTCCTAGCGCTCTCCTCCCCAGCAGAGACGTGTGCAGCTGGTTGGGGCCTGCCCCTGCGTGCCTGGGCTCCCGCGCACAGCCCCAGCTCAGGGCAAGCAGCCCCTGAGCCAAGACCTGCAGGAGGCGCAGAGCGCCCCCACCTGGAAGCCGAGTGAACAGCTGGCGGGGAGGCGAGCCTCCTCGAGGGAAGAAGAGGCAGCCCAGCCTCGTTTGGCTCAAGCCCTACTTGGCTGGAGCCGAGTGCGCCTCCAGGACGGCAGAGCTCCAGCTCTGCTCAGAGGCCCGTTCTGGCAGAGTTGCTGGCGCGAGGCTGCTCTGCCCTGGGCGAGCCTTGCCCAGACTTGCCTCGCTGCTAGGCTTCCTGCCCAGGAAGGAGCAGGCTGCGCGAGGCTGGGAGACGCCACTGGCGCATTCCTGGCCTCAGCTCCGCTCCTGCCTTGCCTTTGCACCTAGGCCCCAGGCGTCCTTGGGGAGGTCTTAGGGGCCGGTGGCTTGCACACTGCCAAGGGCTCCAGCAGGAAGAGCTCTGTGCGAGGGAAGGGAAGGGCCAGTGCAGGGCTCCTCCAGCGGTTGCTTGGCCGCCCAGGCTCAGCGCCGCACGGAGTGCACCAGGCTCCCAGGGCCCCTGGCTGGGGTCTGCAGCCCCGCGCACCCGGAGGCTGACTCCCTGGGCGCCCAGCAGCTGCCTCACACACGTAGCTTCCCTAGCGCTCTCCTCCCCAGCAGAGACGTGTGCAGCTGGTTGGGGCCTGCCCCTGCGTGCCTGGGCTCCCGCGCACATCCCCAGCTCAGGGCAAGCAGCCCCTGAGCCAAGACCTGCAGGAGGCGCAGAGCGCCCCCACCTGGAAGCCGAGTGAACAGCTGGCGGGGAGGCGAGCCTCCTCGAGGGTAGAAGAGGCAGCCCAGCCTCGTTTGGCTCAAGCCCTACTTGGCTGGAGCCAAGTGCGCCTCCAGGACGGCAGAGCTCCAGCTCTGCTCAGAGGCCCGTTCTGGCAGAGTTGCTGGCGCGAGGCTGCTCTGCCCTGGGCGAGCCTTGCCCAGACTTGCCTCGCTGCTAGGCTTCCTGCCCAGGAAGGAGCAGGCTGCGCGAGGCTGGGAGACGCCACTGGCGCCTTCCTGGCCTCAGCTCCGCTCCTGCCTTGCCTTTGAACCTAGGCTCCAGGCGTCCTTGGGGAGGGCTTAGGGGCCGGTGGCTTGCACAGTGCCAAGGGCTCCAGCAGGAAGAGCCCTGTGCGAGGGAAGGGAAGGGCCAGTGCAGGGCTCCTCCAGCGGTTGCTTGGCCGCCCAGGCTCAGCGCCGCTCGGAGTGCCCCAGGCTCCCAGGGCCCCTGGCTTGGGTCTGCAGCCCCGCACACCCGGAGGCTGACTCCCTGGGCGCCCAGCAGCTGCCTCACACACGTAGCTTCCCTAGCGCTCTCCTCCCCAGCAGAGACGTGTGCAGCTGGTTGGGGCCTGCCCCTGCGTGCCTGGGCTCCCGCGCACAGCCCCAGCTCAGGGCAAGCAGCCCCTGAGCCAAGACCTGCAGGAGGCGCAGAGCGCCCCCACCTGGAAGCCGAGTGAACAGCTGGCGGGGAGGCGAGCCTCCTCGAGGGAAGAAGAGGCAGCCCAGCCTCGTTTGGCTCAAGCCCTACTTGGCTGGAGCCGAGTGCGCCTCCAGGACGGCAGAGCTCCAGCTCTGCTCAGAGGCCCGTTCTGGCAGAGTTGCTGGCGCGAGGCTGCTCTGCCCTGGGCGAGCCTTGCCCAGAATTGCCTCGCTGCTAGGCTTCCTGCCCAGGAAGGAGCAGGCTGCGCGAGGCTGGGAGACGCCACTGGCGCCTTCCTGGCCTCAGCTCCGCTCCTGCCTTGCCTTTGCACCTAGGCCCCAGGCGTCCTTGGGGAGGGCTTAGGGGCCGGTGGCTTGCACACTGCCAAGGGCTCCAGCAGGAAGAGCTCTGTGCGAGGGAAGGGAAGGGCCAGTGCAGGGCTCCTCCAGCGGTTGCTTGGCCGCCCAGGCTCAGCGCCGCTCGGAGTGCCCCAGGCTCCCAGGGCCCCTGGCTGGGGTCTGCAGCCCCGCACACCCGGAGGCTGACTCCCTGGGCGCCCAGCAGCTGCCTCACACACGTAGCTTCCCTAGCGCTCTCCTCCCCAGCAGAGACGTGTGCAGCTGGTTGGGGCCTGCCCCTGCGTGCCTGGGCTCCTGCGCACAGCCCCAGCTCAGGGCAAGCAGCCCCTGAGCCAAGACCTGCAGGAGGCGCAGAGCGCCCCCACCTGGAAGCCGAGTGAACAGCTGGCGGGGAGGCGAGCCTCCTCGAGGGTAGAAGAGGCAGCCCAGCCTCGTTTGGCTCAAGCCCTACTTGGCTGGAGCCGAGTGCGCCTCCAGGACGGCAGAGCTCCAGCTCTGCTCAGAGGCCCGTTCTGGCAGAGTTGCTGGCGCGAGGCTGCTCTGCCCTGGGCGAGCCTTGCCCAGACTTGCCTCGCTGCTAGGCTTCCTGCCCAGGAAGGAGCAGGCTGCGCGAGGCTGGGAGACGCCACTGGCGCCTTCCTGGCCTCAGCTCCGCTCCTGCCTTGCCTTTGCACCTAGGCCCCAGGCGTCCTTGGGGAGGGCTTAGGGGCCGGTGGCTTGCACAGTGCCAAGGGCTCCAGCAGGAAGAGCTCTGTGCGAGGGAAGGGAAGGGCCAGTGCAGGGATCCTCCAGCGGTTGCTTGGCCGCCTAGGCTCAGCGCCGCACGGAGTGCACCAGGCTCCCAGGGCCCCTGGCTGGGGTCTGCAGCCCCGCACACCCGGAGGCTGACTCCCTGGGAGTCCAGCAGCTGCCTCACACACGTAGCTTCCCTAGCGCTCTCCTCCCCAGCAGAGACGTGTGCAGCTGGTTGGGGCCTGCCCCTGCGTGCCTGGGCTCCCGCGCACAGCCCCAGCTCAGGGCAAGCAGCCCCTGAGCCAAGACCTGCAGGAGGCGCAGAGCGGCCCCACCTGGAAGCCGAGTGAACAGCTGGTGGGGAGGCGAGCCTCCTCGAGGGAAGAAGAGGCAGCCCAGCCTCGTTTGGCTCAAGCCCTACTTGGCTGGAGCCGAGTGCGCCTCCAGGACGGCAGAGCTCCAGCTCTGCTCAGAGGCCCGTTCTGGCAGAGTTGCTGGCGCGAGGCTGCTCTGCCCTGGGCGAGCCTTGCCCAGACTTGCCTCGCTGCTAGGCTTCCTGCCCAGGAAGGAGCAGGCTGCGCGAGGCTGGGAGACGCCACTGGCGCCTTCCTGGCCTCAGCTCCGCTCCTGCCTTGCCTTTGCACCTAGGCCCCAGGCGTCCTTGGGGAGGGCTTAGGGGCCGGTGGCTTGCACACTGCCAAGGGCTCCAGCAGGAAGAGCTCTGTGCGAGGGAAGGGAAGGGCCAGTGCAGGGCTCCTCCAGCGGTTGCTTGGCCGCCCAGGCTCAGCGCTGCACGGAGTGCACCAGGCTCCCAGGGCCCCAGGCTGGGGTCTGCAGCCCCGCACACCCGGAGGCTGACTCCCTGGGCGCCCAGCAGCTGCCTCACACACGTAGCTTCCCTAGCGCTCTCCTCCCCAGCAGAGACGTGTGCAGCTGGTTGGGGCCTGCCCCAGCGTGCCTGGGCTCCCGCGCACAGCCCCAGCTCAGGGCAAGCAGCCCCTGAGCCAAGACCTGGAGGAGGCGCAGAGCGCCCCCACCTGGAAGCCGAGTGAACAGCTGGCGGGGAGGCGAGCCTCCTCGAGGGAAGAAGAGGCAGCCCAGCCTCGTTTGGCTCAAGCCCTACTTGGCTGGAGCCAAGTGCGCCTCCAGGACGGCAGAGCTCCAGCTCTGCTCAGAGGCCCGTTCTGGCAGAGTTGCTGGCGCGAGGCTGCTCTGCCCTGGGCGAGCCTTGCCCAGACTTGCCTCGCTGCTAGGCTTCCTGCCCAGGAAGGAGCAGGCTGCGCGAGGCTGGGAGACGCCACTGGCGCCTTCCTGGCCTCAGCTCCGCTCCTGCCTTGCCTTTGCACCTAGACCCCAGGCGTCCTTGGGGAGGGCTTAGGGGCCGGTGGCTTGCACACTGCCAAGGGCTCCAGCAGGAAGAGCTCTGTGCGAGGGAAGGGAAGGGCCAGTGCAGGGCTCCTCCAGCGGTTGCTTGGCCGCCCAGGCTCAGCGCCGCACGGAGTGCACCAGGCTCCCAGGGCCCCTGGCTGGGGTCTGCAGCCCCGCACACCCGGAGGCTGACTCCCTGGGCGCCCAGCAGCTGCCTCACACACGTAGCTTCCCTAGCGCTCTCCTCCCCAGCAGAGACGTGTGCAGCTGGTTGGGGCCTGCCCCTGCGTGCCTGGGCTCCCGCCCACAGCCCCAGCTCAGGGCAAGCAGCCCCTGAGCCAAGACCTGCAGGAGGCGCAGAGCGCCCCCACCTGGAAGCCGAGTGAACAGCTGGCGGGGCGGCGAGCCTCCTCGAGGGAAGAAGAGGCAGCCCAGCCTCGTTTGGCTCAAGCCCTACTTGGCTGGAGCCGAGTGCGCCTCCAGGACGGCAGAGCTCCAGCTCTGCTCAGAGGCCCGTTCTGGCAGAGTTGCTGGCGCGAGGCTGCTCTGCCCTGGGCGAGCCTTGCCCAGACTTGCCTCGCTGCTAGGCTTCCTGCCCAGGAAGGAGCAGGCTGCGCGAGGCTGGGAGACGCCACTGGCGCATTCCTGGCCTCAGCTCCGCTCCTGCCTTGCCTTTGCACCTAGGCCCCAGGCGTCCTTGGGGAGGTCTTAGGGGCCGGTGGCTTGCACACTGCCAAGGGCTCCAGCAGGAAGAGCTCTGTGCGAGGGAAGGGAAGGGCCAGTGCAGGGCTCCTCCAGCGGTTGCTTGGCCGCCCAGGCTCAGCGCCGCACGGAGTGCACCAGGCTCCCAGGGCCCCTGGCTGGGGTCTGCAGCCCCGCACACCCGGAGGCTGACTCCCTGGGCGCCCAGCAGCTGCCTCACACACGTAGCTTCCCTAGCGCTCTCCTCCCCAGCAGAGACGTGTGCAGCTGGTTGGGGCCTGCCCCTGCGTGCCTGGGCTCCCGCGCACAGCCCCAGCTCAGGGCAAGCAGCCCCTGAGCCAAGACCTGCAGGAGGCGCAGAGCGCCCCCACCTGGAAGCCGAGTGAACAGCTGGCGGGGAGGCGAGCCTCCTCGAGGGAAGAAGAGGCAGCCCAGCCTCGTTTGGCTCAAGCCCTACTTGGCTGGAGCCGAGTGCGCCTCCAGGACGGCAGAGCTCCAGCTCTGCTCAGAGGCCCGTTCTGGCAGAGTTGCTGGCGCGAGGCTGCTCTGCCCTGGGCGAGCCTTGCCCAGAATTGCCTCGCTGCTAGGCTTCCTGCCCAGGAAGGAGCAGGCTGCGCGAGGCTGGGAGACGCCACTGGCGCCTTCCTGGCCTCAGCTCCGCTCCTGCCTTGCCTTTGCACCTAGGCCCCAGGCGTCCTTGGGGAGGGCTTAGGGGCCGGTGGCTTGCACACTGCCAAGGGCTCCAGCAGGAAGAGCTCTGTGCGAGGGAAGGGAAGGGCCAGTGCAGGGCTCCTCCAGCGGTTGCTTCGCCGCCCAGACTCAGCGCCGCACGGAGTGCCCCAGGCTCCCAGGGCCCTGGCTGGGTTCTGCAGCCCCGCACACCCGGAGGCTGACTCCCTGGGCGACCAGCAGCTGCCTCACACACGTAGCTTCCCTAGCGCTCTCCTCCCCAGCAGAGACCTGTGCAGCTGGTTGGGGCCTGCCCCTGCGTGCCTGGGCTCCTGGGCACAGCCCCAGCTCAGGGCAAGCAGCCCCTGAGCCAAGACCTGCAGGAGGTGCAGAGCGCCCCCACCTGGAAGCCGAGTGAACAGCTGGAGGGGAGGCGAGCCTCCTCGAGGGAAGAAGAGGCAGCCCAGCCTCGTTTGGCTCAAGCCCTACTTGGCTGGAGCCGAGTGCGCCTCCAGGACGGCAGAGCTCCAGCTCTGCTCAGAGGCCCGTTCTGGCAGAGTTGCTGGCGCGAGGCTGCTCTGCCCTGGGCGAGCCTTGCCCAGACTTGCCTCGCTGCTAGGCTTCCTGCCCAGGAAGGAGCAGGCTGCGCGAGGCTGGGAGACGCCACTGGCGCCTTCCTGGCCTCAGCTCCGCTCCTGCCTTGCCTTTGCACCTAGGCCTCAGGCGTCCTTGGGGAGGGCTTAGGGGCCGGTGGCTTGCACACTGCCAAGGGCTCCAGCAGGAAGAGCTCTGTGCGAGGGAAGGGAAGGGCTAATGCAGGGCTCCTCCAGAGGTTGCTTGGCCGCCCAGACTCAGCGCTGCACGGAGTGCACCAGGCTCCAAGGGCCCTGGCTGGGGTCTGCAGCCCCGCACACCCGGAGGCTGACTCCCTGGGCGCCCAGCAGCTGCCTCACACATGTAGCTTCCCTAGCGCTCTCCTCCCCAGCAGAGACGTGTGCAGCTGGTTGGGGCCTGCCCCTGCGTTCCTGGGCTCCCGCGCACAGCCCCAGCTCAGGGCAAGCAGCCCCTGAGCCAAGACCTGCAGGAGGCGCAGAGCGCCCCCACCTGGAAGCCGAGTGAACAGCTGGCGGGGAGGCGAGCCTCCTCGAGGGAAGAAGAGGCAGCCCAGCCTCGTTTGGCTCAAGCCCTACTTGGCTGGAGCCGAGTGCGCCTCCAGGACGGCAGAGCTCCAGCTCTGCTCAGAGGCCCGTTCTGGCAGAGTTGCTGGCGCGAGGCTGCTCTGCCCTGGGCGAGCCTTGCCCAGACTTGCCTCGCTGCTAGGCTTCCTGCCCAGGAAGGAGCAGGCTGCGCGAGGCTGGGAGACGCCACTGGCGCCTTCCTGGCCTCAGCTCCGCTCCTGCCTTGCCTTTGCACCTAGGCCCCAGGCGTCCTTGGGGAGGGCTTAGGGGCCGGTGGCTTGCACACTGCCAAGGGCTCCAGCAGGAGGAGCTCTGTGCGAGGGAAGGTAAGGGCTAGTGCAGGGCCCCTCCAGCGGTTGCTTGGCTGCCCAGGCTCAGCTCGGCACGGAGTGCACCAGGCTCCCAGGGCCCCTGGCTGGGGTCTGCAGCCCCGCACACCCGGAGGCTGACTCCCTGGGCGCCCAGCAGCTGCCTCACACACGTAGCTTCCCTAGCGCTCTCCTCCCCAGCAGAGACGTGTGCAGCTGGTTGGGGCCTGCCCCTGCGTGCCTGGGCTCCCGCCCACAGCCCCAGCTAAGGGCAAGCAGCCCCTGAGCCAAGACCTGCAGGAGGCGCAGAGCGCCCCCACCTGGAAGCCGAGTGAACAGCTGGCGGGGAGGCGAGCCTGCTTGAGGGAAGTAGAGGCAGCCCAGGCTCGTTTGGCTCAAGCCCTACATGGCTGGAGCCGAGTGCGCCTCCAGGACGGCAGAGCTCCAGCTCTGCTCAGAGGCCCGTTCTGGCAGAGTTGCTGGCGCGAGGCTGCTCTGCCCTGGGCGAGCCTTGCCCAGACTTGCCTCGCTGCTAGGCTTCCTGCCCAGGAAGGAGCAGGCTGCGCGAGGCTGGGAGACGCCACTGGCGCCTTCCTGGCCTCAGCTCCGCTCCTGCCTTGCCTTTGCACCTAGGCCTCAGGCGTCCTTGGGGAGGGCTTAGGGGCCGGTGGCTTGCACACTGCCAAGGGCTCCAGCAGGAAGAGCTCTGTGCGAGGGAAGGGAAGGGCTAATGCAGGGCTCCTCCAGAGGTTGCTTGGCCGCCCAGACTCAGCGCCGCACGGAGTGCACCAGGCTCCAAGGGCCCCTGGCTGGGGTCTGCAGCCCCGCACACCCGGAGGCTGACTCCCTGGGCGCCCAGCAGCTGCCTCACACATGTAGCTTCCCTAGTGCTCTCCTCCCCAGCAGAGACGTGTGCAGCTGGTTGGGGCCTGCCCCTGCGTTCCTGGGCTCCTGCGCACAGCCCCAGCTCAGGGCAAGCAGCCCCTGAGCCAAGACCTGCAGGAGGCGCAGAGCGCCCCCACCTGGAAGCCGAGTGAACAGCTGGCGGTGAGGCGAGCCTCCTCGAGGGAAGAAGAGGCAGCCCAGCCTCGTTTGGCTCAAGCCCTACTTGGCTGGAGCCGAGTGCGCCTCCAGGACGGCAGAGCTCCAGCTCTGCTCAGAGGCCCGTTCTGGCAGAGTTGCTGGCGCGAGGCTGCTCTG
Organism: Ovis canadensis; assembly: GCF_042477335.2. NCBI lineage: Eukaryota > Metazoa > Chordata > Mammalia > Artiodactyla > Bovidae > Ovis > Ovis canadensis. The sequence continues at coordinate 691,358 of NC_091264.1, forward strand.
CCCTGGGCGAGCCTTGCCCAGACTTGCCTCGCTGCTAGGCTTCCTGCCCAGGAAGGAGCAGGCTGCGCGAGGCTGGAAGACGCCACTGGCGCCTTCCTGGCCTCAGCTCCGCTGCTGCCTTGCCTTTGCACCTAGGCCCCAGGCGTCCTTGGGGAGGGCTTAGGGTCCGGTGGCTTGCACACTGCCAAGGGCTCCAGCAGGAAGAGCTCTGTGCTAGGGAAGGGAAGGGCCAGTGCAGGGCTCCTCCAGCGGTTGCTTGGCCGCCCAGGCTCAGCGCCGCACGGAGTGCACCAGGCTCCCAGGGCCCCTGGCCGGGGTCTGCAGCCCCGCACACCCGGAGGCTGACTCCCTGGGCGCCCAGCAGCTGCCTCACACACGTAGCTTCCCTAGCGCTCTCCTCCCCAGCAGAGACGTGTGCAGCTGGTTGGGGCCTGCCCCTGCGTGCCTGGGCTCCCGCCCACAGCCCCAGCTCAGGGCAAGCAGCCCCTGAGCCAAGACCTGCAGGAGGCGCAGAGCGCCCCCACCTGGAAGCCGAGTGAACAGCTGGCGGGGAGGCGAGCCTGCTTGAGGGAAGTAGAGGCAGCCCAGGCTCGTTTGGCTCAAGCCCTACATGGCTGGAGCCGAGTGCGCCTCCAGGACGGCAGAGCTCCAGCTCTGCTCAGAGGCCCGATCTGGCAGAGTTGCTGGCGCGAGGCTGCTCTGCCCTGGGCGAGCCTTGCCCAGACTTGCCTCGCTGCTAGGCTTCCTGCCCAGGAAGGAGCATTCTGCGCGAGGCTGGGAGACGCCACTGGCGCCTTCCTGGCCTCAGCTCCGCTCCTGCCTTGCCTTTGCACCTAGGCCTCAGGCGTCCTTGGGAAGGGCTTAGGGGCCGGTGGCTTGCACACTGCCAAGGGCTCCAGCAGGAAGAGCTCTGTGCGAGGGAAGGGAAGGGCTAATGCAGGGCTCCTCCAGAGGTTGCTTGGCCGCCCAGACTCAGCGCCGCACGGAGTGCACCAGGCTCCAAGGGCCCTGGCTGGGGTCTGCAGCCCCGCACACCCGGAGGCTGACTCCCTGGGCGCCCAGCAGCTGCCTCACACATGTAGCTTCCCTAGCGCTCTCCTCCCCAGCAGAGACGTGTGCAGCTGGTTGGGGCCTGCCCCTGCGTTCCTGGGCTCCCGCGCACAGCCCCAGCTCAGGGCAAGCAGCCCCTGAGCCAAGACCTGCAGGAGGCGCAGAGCGCCCCCACCTGGAAGCCGAGTGAACAGCTGGAGGGGAGGCGAGCCTCCTCGAGGGAAGAAGAGGCAGCCCAGCCTCGTTTGGCTCAAGCCCTACTTGGCTGGAGCCGAGTGCGCCTCCAGGACGGCAGAGCTCCAGCTCTGCTCAGAGGCCCGTTCTGGCAGAGTTGCTGGCGCGAGGCTGCTCTGCCCTGGGCGAGCCTTGCCCAGACTTGCCTCGCTGCTAGGCTTCCTGCCCAGGAAGGAGCAGGCTGCGCGAGGCTGGGAGACGCCAATGGCGCCTTCCTGGCCTCAGCTCCGCTCCTGCCTTGCCTTTGCACCTAGGCCCCAGGCGTCCTTGGGGAGGGCTTAGGGGCCGGTGGCTTGCACACTGCCAAGGGCTCCAGCAGGAAGAGCTCTGTGCTAGGGAAAGGAAGGGCCAGTGCAGGGCTCCTCCAGCGGTTGCTTGGCCGCCCAGGCTCAGCGCCGCACGGAGTGCACCAGGCTCCCAGGGCCCCTGGCTGGGGTCTGCAGCCCCGCACACCCGGAGGCTGACTCCCTGGGCGCCCAGCAGCTGCCTCACACACGTAGCTTCCCTAGCGCTCTCCTCCCCAGCAGAGACGTGTGCAGCTGGTTGGGGCCTGCCCCTGCGTGCCTGGGCTCCCGCGCACAGCCCCAGCTCAGGGCAAGCAGCCCCTGAGCCAAGACCTGCAGGAGGCGCAGAGCGCCCCCACCTGGAAGCCGAGTGAACAGCTGGCGGGGAGGCGAGCCTCCTCGAGGGAAGAAGAGGCAGCCTAGCCTCGTTTGGCTCAAGCCCTACTTGGCTGGAGCCGAGTGCGCCTCCAGGACGGCAGAGCTCCAGCTCTGCTCAGAGGCCCGATCTGGCAGAGTTGCTGGCGCGAGGCTGCTCTGCCCTGGGCGAGCCTTGCCCAGACTTGCCTCGCTGCTAGGCTTCCTGCCCAGGAAGGAGCAGGCTGCGCGAGGCTGGGAGACGCCACTGGCGCCTTCCTGGCCTCAGCTCCGCTCCTGCCTTGCCTTTGCACCTAGGCCCCAGGCGTCCTTGGGGAGGGCTTAGGGGCCGGTGGCTTGCACACTGCCAAGGGCTCCAGCAGGAGGAGCTCTGTGCGAGGGAAGGTAAGGGCTAGTGCAGGGCCCCTCCAGCGGTTGCTTGGCTGCCCAGGCTCAGCTCGGCACGGAGTGCACCAGGCTCCCAGGGCCCCTGGCTGGGGTCTGCAGCCCCGCACACCCGGAGGCTGACTCCCTGGGCGCCCAGCAGCTGCCTCACACACGTAGCTTCCCTAGCGCTCTCCTCCCCAGCAGAGACGTGTGCAGCTGGTTGGGGCCTGCCCCTGCGTGCCTGGGCTCCCGCCCACAGCCCCAGCTAAGGGCAAGCAGCCCCTGAGCCAAGACCTGCAGGAGGCGCAGAGCGCCCCCACCTGGAAGCCGAGTGAACAGCTGGCGGGGAGGCGAGCCTGCTTGAGGGTAGTAGAGGCAGCCCAGGCTCGTTTGGCTCAAGCCCTACATGGCTGGAGCCGAGTGCGCCTCCAGGACGGCAGAGCTCCAGCTCTGCTCAGAGGCCCGATCTGGCAGAGTTGCTGGCGCGAGGCTGCTCTGCCCTGGGCGAGCCTTGCCCAGACTTGCCTCGCTGCTAGGCTTCCTGCCCAGGAAGGAGCAGGCTGCGCGAGGCTGGGAGACGCCACTGGCGCCTTCCTGGCCTCAGCTCCGCTCCTGCCTTGCCTTTGCACCTAGGCCTCAGGCGTCCTTGGGGAGGGCTTAGGGGCCGGTGGCTTGCACACTGCCAAGGGCTCCAGCAGGAAGAGCTCTGTGCGAGGGAAGGGAAGGGCTAATGCAGGGCTCCTCCAGAGGTGCTTGGCCGCCCAGACTCAGCGCCGCACGGAGTGCACCAGGCTCCCAGGGCCCCTGGCTGGGGTCTGCAGCCCCGCACACCCGGAGGCTGACTCCCTGGGCGCCCAGCAGCTGCCTCACACACGTAGCTTCCCTAGTGCTCTCCTCCCCAGCAGAGACGTGTGCAGCTGGTTGGGGCCTGCCCCTGCGTTCCTGGGCTCCTGCGCACAGCCCCAGCTCAGGGCAAGCAGCCCCTGAGCCAAGACCTGCAGGAGGCGCAGAGCGCCCCCACCTGGAAGCCGAGTGAACAGCTGGCGGTGAGGCGAGCCTCCTCGAGGGAAGAAGAGGCAGCCCAGCCTCGTTTGGCTCAAGCCCTACTTGGCTGGAGCCGAGTGCGCCTCCAGGACGGCAGAGCTCCAGCTCTGCTCAGAGGCCCGTTCTGGCAGAGTTGCTGGCGCGAGGCTGCTCTGCCCTGGGCGAGCCTTGCCCAGACTTGCCTCGCTGCTAGTCTTCCTGCCCAGGAAGGAGCAGGCTGCGCGAGGCTGGAAGACGCCACTGGCGCCTTCCTGGCCTCAGCTCCGCTGCTGCCTTGCCTTTGCACCTAGGCCCCAGGCGTCCTTGGGGAGGGCTTAGGGTCCGGTGGCTTGCACACTGCCAAGGGCTCCAGCAGGAAGAGCTCTGTGCTAGGGAAGGGAAGGGCCAGTGCAGGGCTCCTCCAGCGGTTGCTTGGCCGCCCAGGCTCAGCGCCGCACGGAGTGCACCAGGCTCCCAGAGCCCCTGGCCGGGGTCTGCAGCCCCGCACACCCGGAGGCTGACTCCCTGGGCGCCCAGCAGCTGCCTCACACACGTAGCTTCCCTAGCGCTCTCCTCCCCAGCAGAGACGTGTGCAGCTGGTTGGGGCCTGCCCCTGCGTGCCTGGGCTCCCGCCCACAGCCCCAGCTCAGGGCAAGCAGCCCCTGAGCCAAGACCTGCAGGAGGCGCAGAGCGCCCCCACCTGGAAGCCGAGTGAACAGCTGGCGGGGAGGCGAGCCTCCTGGAGGGAAGAAGAGGCAGCCCAGCCTCGTTTGGCTCAAGCCCTACTTGGCTGGAGCCGAGTGCGCCTCCAGGACGGCAGAGCTCCAGCTCTGCTCAGAGGCCCGTTCTGGCAGAGTTGCTGGCGCGAGGCTGCTCTGCCCTGGGCGAGCCTTGCCCAGACTTGCCTCGCTGCTAGGCTTCCTGCCCAGGAAGGAGCAGGCTGCGCGAGGCTGGGAGACGCTACTGGCGCCTTCCTGGCCTCAGCTCCGCTCCTGCCTTGCCTTTGCACCTAGGCCCCAGGCGTCCTTGGGTAGGGCTTAGGGGCCGGTGGCTTGCGCAGTGCCAAGGACTCCAGCAGGAAGAGCTCTGTGCGAGGGAAGGTAAGGGCTAGTGCAGGGCTCCTCCAGCGGTTGCTTGGCCGCCCAGGCTCAGCGCCGCACGGAGTGCACCAGGCTCCCAGGGCCCCTGGCTGGGGTCTGCAGCCCCGCACACCCGGAGGCTGACTCCCTGGGCGCCCAGCAGCTGCCTCACACACGTAGCTTCCCTAGCGCTCTCCTCCCCAGCAGAGACGTGTGCAGCTGGTTGGGGCCTGCCCCTGCGTGCCTGGGCTCCCGCGCACAGCCCCAGCTCAGGGCAAGCAGCCCCTGAGCCAAGACCTGCAGGAGGCGAAGAGCGCCCCCACCTCGAAGCCGAGTGAACAGCTGGCGGTGAGGCGAGCCTCCTGGAGGGAAGAAGAGGCAGCCCAGCCTCATTTGGCTCAAGCCCTACTTGGCTGGAGCCGAGTGCGCCTCCAGGACGGCAGAGCTCCAGCTCTGCTCAGAGGCCAGATCTGGCAGAGTTGCTGGCGCGAGGCTGCTCTGCCCTGGGCGAGCCTTGCCCAGACTTGCCTCGCTGCTAGGCTTCCTGCCCAGGAAGCAGCTGGTTGCGCGAGGCTGGGAGACGCCACTGGCGCCTTCCTGGCCTCAGCTCCGCTCCTGCCTTGCCTTTGCACCTAGGCCCCAGGCGTCCTTGGGGAGGGCTTAGGGGCCGGTGGCTTGCACACTGCCAAGGGCTCCAGCAGGAAGAGCTCTGTGCGAGGGAAGGGAAGGGCTAGTGCAGGGCTCCTCCAGCGGTTGCTTGGCCGCCCAGACTCAGCGCCGCACGGAGTGCACCATGCTCCCAGGGCCCCTGGCTGGGGTCTGCAGCCCCGCACACCCGGAGGCTCACTCCCTGGGCGCCCAGCAGCTGCCTCACACACGTAGCTTCCCTAGCGCTCTCCTCGCCAGCACAGACGTGTGCAGCTGGTTGGGGCCTGCCCCTGCGTGCCTGGGCTCCCGCCCACAGCCCCAGCTAAGGGCAAGTAGCCCCTGAGCAGAGACCTACAGGAGGCGCAGAGCGCTCCCACCTGGAAGCCAAGTGAACAGCTGGCGGGGAGGCGAGCCTGCTTGAGGGAAGTAGAGGCAGCCCAGGCTCGTTTGGCTCAAGCCCTACATGGCTGGAGCCGAGTGCGCCTCCAGGACGGCAGAGCTCCAGCTCTGCTCAGAGGCCTGATCTGGCAGAGTTGCTGGCGCGAGGCTGCTCTGCCCTGGGCGAGCCTTGCCCAGACTTGCCTCGCTGCTAGGCTTCCTGCCCAGGAAGGAGCAGGCTGCGCGAGGCTGGGAGACGCCAATGGCGCCTTCCTGGCCTCAGCTCCGCTCCTGCCTTGCCTTTGCACCTAGGCCCCAGGCAGGCGTCCTTGGGGAGGGCTTAGGGGCCGGTGGCTTGCACACTGCCAAGGGCTCCAGCAGGAAGACCTCTGTGCGAGGGAAGGGAAGGGCTAGTGCAGGCTCCTCCAGCGGTTGCTTGGCCGCCCAGACTCAGCTCGGCACGGAGTGCACCAGGTTCCCAGGGCCCCTGGCTGGGGTCTGCAGCCCCGCACACCCGGAGGCTGACTCCCTGGGCGCCCAGCAGCTGCCTCACACACGTAGCTTCCCTAGCGCTCTCCTCCCCAGCAGAGACATGTGCAGCTGGTTGGGGCCTGCCCCTGCGTGCCTGGGCTCCCGCCCACAGCCCCAGCTCAGGGCAAGCATCCCCTGAGCCAAGACCTGCAGGAGGCGCAGAGCGCCCCCACCTGGAAGCCGAGTGAAGAGCTGGCGGGGAAGCGAGACTCCTCGAGGGAAGAAGAGGCAGCCCAGCCTCGTTTGGCTCAAGCCCTACTTGGCTGGAGCCGAGTGCGCCTCCAGGACGGCAGAGCTCCAGCTCTGCTCAGAGGCCCGTTCTGGCAGAGTTGCTGGCGCGATGCTGCTCTGCCCTGGGCGAGCCTTGCCCAGACTTGCCTCGCTGCTAGGCTTCCTGCCCTGGAAGGAGCAGGCTGCGCGAGGCTGGGAGACGCCACTGGCGCCTTCCTGGCCTCAGCTCCGCTCCTGCCTTGCCTTTGCACCTAGGCCCCAGGCGTCCTTGGGGAGGGCTTAGGGGCCGGTGGCTTGCACACTGCCAAGGGCTCCAGCAGGAAGAGCTCTGTGCGAGGGAAGGAAGGGCCAATGCAGGTCTCCTCCAGCGGTTGCTTGGCCGCCCAGGCTCAGCTCCGCACGGAGTGCACCAGGCTCCCAGGGCCCCTGGCTGGAGTCTGCAGCCCCGCACACCCGGAGGCTGACTCCCTGGGCGCCCAGCAGCTGCCTCACACACGTAGCTTCCCTAGCGCTCTCCTCCCCAGCAGAGACGTGTGCAGCTGGTTGGGGCCTGCCCCTGGGTGCCTGGGCTCCCGCCCACAGCCCCAGCTCAGGGCAAGCAGCCCCTGAGCCAAGACCTGCAGGAGGCGCAGAGCGCCCCCACCTGGAAGCCGAGTGAACAGCTGGCGGGGAGGCGAGCCTCCTCAAGGGAAGAAGAGGCAGCCCAGCCTCGTTTGGCTCAAGCCCTACTTGGCTGGAGCCGAGTGCGCCTCCAGGACGGCAGAGCTCCAGCTCTGCTCAGAGGCCCGTTCTGGCAGAGTTGCTGGCGCGATGCTGCTCTGCCCTGGGCGAGCCTTGCCCATACTTGCCTCGCTGCTAGGCTTCCTGCCCATGTGGAGCAGGCTGCGCGAGGCTGGGAGACGCCACTGGCGCCTTCCTGGCCTCAGCTCCGCTCCTGCCTTGCCTTTGCACCTAGGCCCCAGGCGTCCTTGGGGATGGCTTAGGGGCCGGTGGCATGCACACTGCCAAGGGCTCCAGCAGGAAGAGCTCTGTGCGAGGGAAGGGAAGAGCCAGTGCAGGGCTCCTCCAGCGGTTGCTTGGCTGCCCAGGCTCAGCGCCGCACGGAGTGCCCCAGGCTCCCAGGGCCCCTGGCTGGGGTCTGCAGCCCCGCACACCCGGAGGCTGACTCCCTGGGCGCCCAGCAGCTGCCTCACACACGTAGCTTCCCTAACGCTCTCCTCCCCAGCAGAGACGTGTGCAGCTGGTTGGGGCCTGCCCCTGCGTGCCTGGGCTCCCGCGCACAGCCCCAGCTCAGGGCAAGCAGCCCCTGAACCAAGACCTGCAGGAGGCGCCGAGCGCCCCCACCTGGAAGCCGAGTGAACAGCTGGCGGGGACGCGAGCCTCCTCGAGGGAAGAAGATGCAGCTCAGCCTCGTTTGGCTCAAGCCCTACTTGGCTGGAGCCGAGTGCGCCTCCAGGACGGCAGAGCTCCAGCTCTGCTCAGAGGCCCGATCTGGCAGAGTTGCTGGCGCGAGGCTGCTCTGACCTGGGCGAGCCTTGCCCAGACTTGCCTCGCTGCTAGGCTTCCTGCCCAGGAAGGAGCAGGCTGCGCGAGGCTGGGAGACGCCACTGGCGCCTTCCTGGTCTCAGCTCCGCTCCTGCCTTGCCTTTGCACTTAGGCCTCAGGCGTCCTTGGGGAGGGCTTAGGGGCCGGTGGCTTGCACACTGCCAAGGGCTCCAGCAGGAAGAGCTCTGTGCGAGGGAAGGGAAGGGCCAGTGCAGGGCTCCTTCAGCGGTTGCTTGGCCGGCCAGACTCAGCGCCGCACGGAGTGCACCAGGCTCCCAGAGCCCCTGGCTGGGGTCTGCAGCCCCGCACACCCGGAGGCTGACTCCCTGGGCGCCCAGCAGCTGCCTCACACACGTAGCTTCCCTAGCGCTCTCCTCCCCAGCAGAGACGTGTGCAGCTGGTTGGGGCCTGCCCCTGCGTGCCTGGGCTCCCGCCCACAGCCCCAGCTCAAGGCAAGCAGCCCCTGAGCCAAGACCTGCAGGAGGCGCAGAGCGCCCCCACCTGGAAGCCGAGTGAACAGCTGGAGGGGAGGCGAGCCTCCTCGAGGGAAGAAGAGGCAGCCCAGCCTCGTTTGGCTCAAGCCCTACCTGGCTGGAGCCGAGTGCGCCTCCAGGACGGCAGAGCTCCAGCTCTGCTCAGAGGCCCGTTCTGGCAGAGTTGCTGGCGCGAGGCTGCTCTGCCCTGGGCGAGCCTTGCCCAGACTTGCCTCGCTGCTAGGCTTCCTGCCCAGGAAGGAGCAGGCTGCGCGAGGCTGGGAGACGCCACTGGCGCCTTCCTGGCCTCAGCTCGGCTTCTGCCTTGCCTTTGCACCTAGGCCCCATGCGTCCTTGGGGAGGGCTTAGGGGCCGGTGGCTTGCACACTGCCAAGGTCTCCAGCAGGAAGAGCTCTGTGCGATTGAAGGGAAGGGCCAGTGCAGGGCTCCTCCAGTGGTTGCTTGCCGCCCAGGCTCAGCGCCGCACGGAGTGCCCCAGGCTCCCAGGGCCCCTGGCTGGGGTCTGCAGCCCCGCACACCCGGAGGCTGACTCCCTGGGCGCCCAGCAGCTGCCTCACACACGTAGCTTCCCTAGAACTCTCCTCCCCAGCAAAGACGTGTGCAGCTGGTTGGGGCCTGCCCATGCGTGCCTGGGCTCCCGCCCACAGCCCCAGCTCAGGGCAAGCAGCCCCTGAGCCAAGACCTGCAGGAGGCGCAGAGCGCCCCCACCTGGAAGCCGAGTGAACAGCTGCCGGGGAGGCGAGCCTCCTCGAGGGAAGAAGAGGCAGCCCAGCCTCGTTTGGCTCAAGCCCTACTTGGCTGGAGCCGAGTGCGCCTCCAGGACGGCAGAGCTCCAGCTCTGCTCAGAGGCCCGATCTGGCAGAGTTGCTGGCGCGAGGCTGCTCTGCCCTGGGCAAGCCTTGCCCAGACTTGCCTCGCTGCTAGGCTTCCTGCCCAGGAAGGAGCAGGCTACGCGAGGCTGGGAGACGCCACTGGCGCCTTCCTGGCCTCAGCTCCGCTCATGCCTTGCCTTTGCACTTAGGCCCAAGGTTTCCTTGGGGAGGGCTTAAGGGGCCGGTGGCTTGCACACTGCCAAGGGCTCCAGCAGGAAGAGCTCTGTGCGAGGGAAGGGAAGGGCCAGTGCAGGGCTCCTTCAGCGGTTGCTTGGCCGCCCAGGCTCAGCGCCGCACGGAGTGCACCAGGCTCCCAGGGCCCCTGGCTGGGGTCTGCAGCCCCGCACACCCGGAGGCTGACTCCCTGGGCGCCCATCAGCTGCCTCACACACGTAGCTTCCCTAGCGCTCTCCTCCCCAGCAGAGACGTGTGCAGCTGGTTGGGGCCTGCCCCTGCGTGCCTGGCCTCGCGCCCACAGCCCCAGCTCAGGGCAAGCAGCCCCTGAGCCAAGACCTTCAGGAGGCGCAGAGCGCCCCCACCTCGAAGCCGAGTGAACAGCTGGCGGGGAGGCGAGCCTCCTCGAGGGAAGAAGAGGCAGCCCAGCCTCGTTTGGCTCAAGCCCTACTTGGCTGGAGCCGAGTGCGCCTCCAGGACGGCAGAGCTCCAGCTCTGCTCAGAGGCCCGTTCTGGCAGAGTTGCTGGCGCGAGGCTGCTCTGCCCTGGGCGAGCCTTGCCCAGACTTGCCTCGCTGCTAGGCTTCCTGCCCAGGAAGGAGCAGGCTGCGCGAGGCTGGGAGACGCCACTGGCGCCTTCCTGGCCTCAGCTTGGCTCCTGCCTTGCCTTTGAACCTAGGCCCCATGCGTCCTTGGGGAGGGCTTAGGGGCCGGTGGCTTGCACACTGCCAAGGGCTCCAGCAGGAAGAGCTCTGTGCGAGGGAAGGGAAGGGCCAGTGCAGGGCTCCTCCAGTGGTTGCTTGGCCGCCCAGGCTCAGCGCCGAACGGAGTGCCCCAGGCTCCCAGGGCCCCTGGCTGGGGTCTGCAGCCCCGCACACCCGGAGGCTGACTCCCTGGGCGCCCAGCAGCTGCCTCACACACGTAGCTTCCCTAGAACTCTCCTCCCCAGCAAAGACGTGTGCAGCTGGTTGGGGCCTGCCCATGCGTGCCTGGGCTCCCGCCCACAGCCCCAGCTCAGGGCAAGCAGCCCCTGAGCCAAGACCTGCAGGAGGCGCAGAGCGCCCCCACCTGGAAGCCGAGTGAACAGCTGGCGGGGAGGCGAGCCTCCTCGAGGGAAGAAGAGGCAGCCCAGCCTCGTTTGGCTCAAGCCCTACTTGGCTGGAGCCGAGTGCGCCTCCAGGACGGCAGAGCTCCAGCTCTGCTCAGAGGCCCGATCTGGCAGAGTTGCTGGCGCGAGGCTGCTCTGCCCTGGGCAACCCTTGCCCAGACTTGCCTCGCTGCTAGGCTTCCTGCCCAGGAAGGAGCAGGCTGCGCGAGGCTGGGAGACGCCACTGGCGCCTTCCTGGCCTCAGCTCCGCTCCTGCCTTGCCTTTGCACTTAGGCCCAAGGCTTCCTTGGGGAGGGCTTAGGGGCCGGTGGCTTGCACACTGCCAAGGGCTCCAGCAGGAAGAGCTCTGTGCGAGGGAAGGGAAGGGCCAGTGCAGGGCTCCTTCAGCGGTTGCTTGGCCGCCCAGGCTCAGCGCCGCACGGAGTGCACCAGGCTCCCAGGGCCCCTGGCTGGGGTCTGCAGCCCCGCACACCCGGAGGCTGACTCCCTGGGCGCCCAGCAGCTGCCTCACACACGTAGCTTCCCTAGCGCTCTCCTCCCCAGCAGAGACGTGTGCAGCTGGTTGGGGCCTGCCCCTGCGTGCCTGGCCTCCCGCCCACAGCCCCAGCTCAGGGCAAGCAGCCCCTGAGCCAAGACCTGCAGGAGGCGCAGAGCGCCCCCACCTGGAAGCCGAGTGAAGAGCTGGCGGGGAGGCGAGCCTCCTCGAGGGAAGAAGAAGCAGCCCAGCCTCGCTTGGCTCAAGCCCTACTTGGCTGTAGCCGAGTGCGCCCCCAGGACGGCAGAGCTCCAGCTCTGCTCAGAGGCCCGTTCTGGCAGAGTTGCTGGCGCGATGCTGCTCTGCCCTGGGCGAGCCTTGCCCATACTTGCCTCGCTGCTAGGCTTCCTGCCCATGTGGAGCAGGCTGCGCGAGGCTGGGAGACGCCACTGGCGCCTTCCTGGCCTCAGCTCCGCTCCTGCCTTGCCTTTGCACCTAGGCCCCAGGCGTCCTTGGGGATGGCTTAGGGGCCGGTGGCATGCACACTGCCAAGGGCTCCAGCAGGAAGAGCTCTGTGCGAGGGAAGGGAAGAGCCAGTGCAGGGCTCCTCCAGCGGTTGCTTGGCTGCCCAGGCTCAGCGCCGCACGGAGTGCCCCAGGCTCCCAGGGCCCCTGGCTGGGGTCTGCAGCCCCGCACACCCGGAGGCTGACTCCCTGGGCGCCCAGCAGCTGCCTCACACACGTAGCTTCCCTAACGCTCTCCTCCCCAGCAGAGACGTGTGCAGCTGGTTGGGGCCTGCCCCTGCGTGCCTGGGCTCCCGCGCACAGCCCCAGCTCAGGGCAAGCAGCCCCTGAACCAAGACCTGCAGGAGGCGCAGAGCGCCCCCACCTGGAAGCCGAGTGAACAGCTGGCGGGGACGCGAGCCTCCTCGAGGGAAGAAGATGCAGCTCAGCCTCGTTTGGCTCAAGCCCTACTTGGCTGGAACCGAGTGCGCCTCCAGGACGGCAGAGCTCCAGCTCTGCTCAGAGGCCCGATCTGGCAGAGTTGCTGGCGCGAGGCTGCTCTGCCCTGGGCGAGCCTTGCCCAAACTTGCCTCGCTGCTAGGCTTCCTGCCCAGGAAGGAGCAGGCTGCGCGAGGCTGGGAGACGCCACTGGCGCCTTCCTGGTCTCAGCTCCGCTCCTGCCTTGCCTTTGCACTTAGGCCTCAGGCGTCCTTGGGGAGGGCTTAGGGGCCGGTGGCTTGCACACTGCCAAGGGCTCCAGCAGGAAGAGCTCTGTGCGAGGGAAGGGAAGGGCCAGTGCAGGGCTCCTTCAGCGGTTGCTTGGCCGGCCAGACTCAGCTCGGCACGGAGTGCACCAGGCTCCCAGAGCCCCTGGCTGGGGTCTGCAGCCCCGCACACCCGGAGGCTGACTCCCTGGGCGCCCAGCAGCTGCCTCACACACGTAGCTTCCCTAGCGCTCTCCTCCCCAGCAGAGACGTGTGCAGCTGGTTGGGGCCTGCCCCTGCGTGCCTGGGCTCCCGCCCACAGCCCCAGCTCAGGGCAAGCAGCCCCTGAGCCAAGACCTGCAGGAGGCGCAGAGCGCCCCTACCTGGAAGCCGAGTGAACAGCTGGAGGGGAGGCGAGCCTCCTCGAGGGAAGAAGAGGCAGCCCAGCCTCGTTTGGCTCAAGCCCTACCTGGCTGGAGCCGAGTGCGCCTCCAGGACGGCAGAGCTCCAGCTCTGCTCAGAGGCCCGTTCTGGCAGAGTTGCTGGCGCGAGGCTGCTCTGCCCTGGGCGAGCCTTGCCCAGACTTGCCTCGCTGCTAGGCTTCCTGCCCAGGAAGGAGCAGGCTGCGCGAGGCTGGGAGACGCCACTGGCGCCTTCCTGGCCTCAGCTCGGCTCCTGCCTTGCCTTTGCACCTAGGCCCCATGCGTCCTTGGGGAGGGCTTAGGGGCCGGTGGCTTGCACACTGCCAAGGGCCCCAGCAGGAAGAGCTCTGTGCGAGGGAAGGGAAGGGCCAGTGCAGGGCTCCTCCAGTGGTTTCTTGCCGCCCAGGCTCAGCGCCGCACGGAGTGCCCCAGGCTCCCAGGGCCCCTGGCTGGGGTCTGCAGCCCCGCACACCCGGAGGCTGACTCCCTGGGCGCCCAGCAGCTGCCTCACACACGTAGCTTCCCTAGAACTCTCCTCCCCAGCAAAGACGTGTGCAGCTGGTTGGGGCCTGCCCATGCGTGCCTGGGCTCCCGCCCACAGCCCCAGCTCAGGGCAAGCAGCCCCTGAGCCAAGACCTGCAGGAGGCGCAGAGCGCCCCCACCTGGAAGCCGAGTGAACAGCTGCCGGGGAGGCGAGCCTCCTCGAGGGAAGAAGAGGCAGCCCAGCCTCGTTTGGCTCAAGCCCTACTTGGCTGGAGCCGAGTGCGCCTCCAGGACGGCAGAGCTCCAGCTCTGCTCAGAGGCCCGTTCTGAAGGAGTTGCTGGCGCGAGGCTGCTCTGCCCTGGGCGAGACTTGCCCAGACTTGCCTCGCTGCTAGGCTTCCTGCCCAGGAAGGAGCAGGCTGCGCGAGGCTGGGAGACGCCACTGGCGCCTTCCTGGCCTCAGCTCCGCTCCTGCCTTGCCTTTGCACCTAGGCCCCAGGCGTCCTTGGGGAGGGCTTAGGGGCCGGTGGCTTGCACACTGCCAAGGGCTCCAGCAGGAAGAGCTCTGTGCGAGGGAAGGGAAGGGCTAGTGCAGGGCCCCTCCAGCGGTTGCTTGGCCGCCCAGACTCAGCTCGGCACGGAGTGCACCAGGCTCCCAGGGCCCCTGGCTGGGGTCTGCAGCCCCGCACACCCGGAGGCTGACTCCCTGGGCGCCCAGCAGCTGCCTCACACCCGTAGCTTCCCTAGCGCTCTCCTTCCCAGCAGAGACGTGTGCAGCTGGATGGGGCCTGCCCCTGCGTGCCTGGGCTCCCGCGCACAGCCCCAGCTCAGGGCAAGCAGCCCCTGAGCCAAGACCTGCAGGAGGCGCAGAGCGCCCCCACCTGGAAGCCGAGTGAACAGCTGGCGGGGAAGCGAGCCTCCTCGAGGGAAGAAGAGGCAGCCCAGCCTCGTTTGGCTCAAGCCCTACTTGGCGGGAGCCGAGTGCGCCTCCAGGACGGCAGAGCTCCAGCTCTGCTCAGAGGCCCGTTCTGGCAGAGTTGCTGGCACGAGGCTGCTCTGCCCTGGGCGAGACTTGCCCAGACTTGCCTCGCTGCTAGGCTTCCTGCCCTGGAAGGAGCAGGCTACGCGAGGCTGGGAGACGCCACTGGCGCCTTCCTGGCCTCAGCTCCGCTCCTGCCTTGCCTTTGAACCTAGGCCCCAGGCGTCCTTGGGGAGGGCTTAGGGGCCGGAGGCTTGCACACTGCCAAGGGCTCCAGCAGGAAGAGCTCTGTGCGAGGGAAGGGAAGGGCCAGTGCAGGGCTCCTCCAGCGGTTGCTTGGCCGCCCAGGCTCAGCGCCGCACGTAGAGCACCAGGCTACCAGGGCCCCTGGCTGGGGTCTGCAGCCCCGCACACCCGGAGGCTGACTCCCTGGGCGCCCAGCAGCTGCCTCACACACGTAGCTTCCCTAGCGCTCTCCTCCCCAGCAGAGAAGTGTGCAGCTGGTTGGGGCCTGCCCCTGCGTGCCTGGGCTCCCGCCCACAGCCCCAGCTCAGGGCAAGCAGCCCTTGAGCCAAGACCTGCAGGAGGCGCAGAGCGCCCCCACCTGGAAGCCGAGTGAACAGCTGGCGGGGAGGCGAGCCTCCTCGAGGGTAGAAGAGGCAGCCCAGCCTCGTTTGGCTCAAGCCCTACTTGGCTGGATCCGAGTGCGCCTCCAGGACGGCAGAGCTCCAGCTCTGCTCAGAGGCCCGTTCTGGCAGAGTTGCTGGCGCGAGGCTGCTCTGCCCTGGGCGAGCCTTGCCCAGACTTGACTCGCTGCTAGGCTTCCTGCTCAGGAAGGAGCAGGCTGCGCGAGGCTGGGAGACGCCACTGGCGCCTTCCTGGCCTCAGCTCCGCTCCTGCTTTGCCTTTGCACCTAGGCCCCAGGCGTCCTTGGGGAGGGCTTAGGGGCTGGTGGCTTGCACACTGCCAAGGGCTCCAGCAGGAAGAGCTCTGTGCGAGGGAAGGGAAGGGCTAGTGCAGGGCTCCTTCAGCGGTTGCTTGGCCGCCCAGACTCAGCGCCGCACGGAGTGCACCATGCTCCCAGGGCCCCTGGCTGGGGTCTGCAGCCCCGCACACCCGGAGGCTCACTCCCTGGGCGCCCAGCAGCTGCCTCACACACGTAGCTTCCCTAGCGCTCTCCTCGCCAGCACAGACGTGTGCAGCTGGTTGGGGCCTGCCCCTGCGTGCCTGGGCTCCCGCCCACAGCCCCAGCTAAGGGCAAGCAGCCCCTGAGCAGAGACCTACAGGAGGCGCAGAGCGCTCCCACCTGGAAGCCAAGTGAACAGCTGGCGGGGAGGCGAGCCTGCTTGAGGGAAGTAGAGGCAGCCCAGGCTCGTTTGGCTCAAGCCCTACATGGCTGGAGCCGAGTGCGCCTCCAGGACGGCAGAGCTCCAGCTCTGCTCAGAGGCCTGATCTGGCAGAGTTGCTGGCGCGAGGCTGCTCTGCCCTGGGCGAGCCTTGCCCAGACTTGCCTCGCTGCTAGGCTTCCTGCCCAGGAAGGAGCAGGCTGCGCGAGGCTGGGAGACGCCAATGGCGCCTTCCTGGCCTCAGCTCCGCTCCTGCCTTGCCTTTGCACCTAGGCCCCAGGCAGGCGTCCTTGGGGAGGGCTTAGGGGCCGGTGGCTTGCACACTGCCAAGGGCTCCAGCATGAAGACCTCTGTGCGAGGGAAGGGAAGGGCTAGTGCAGGCTACTCCAGCGGTTGCTTGGCCGCCCAGACTCAGCTCGGCACGGAGTGCACCAGGCTCCCAGGGCCCCTGGCTGGGGTCTGCAGCCCCGCACACCCGGAGGCTGACTCCCTGGGCGCCCAGGAGCTGCCTCACACACGTAGCTTCCCTAGCGCTCTCCTCCCCAGCAGAGACGTGTGCAGCTGGTTGGGGCCTGCCCCTGCGTGCCTGGGCTCCCGCGCACAGCCCCAGCTCAGGGCAAGCATCCCCTGAGCCAAGACCTGCAGGAGGCGCAGAGCGCCCCCACCTGGAAGCCGAGTGAAGAGCTGGCGGGGAAGCGAGACTCCTCGAGGGAAGAAGAGGCAGCCCAGCCTCGTTTGGCTCAAGCCCTACTTGGCTGGAGCCGAGTGCGCCTCCAGGACGGCAGAGCTCCAGCTCTGCTCAGAGGCCCGTTCTGGCAGAGTTGCTGGCGCGATGCTGCTCTGCCCTGGGCGAGCCTTGCCCAGACTTGCCTCGCTGCTAGGCTTCCTGCCCTGGAAGGAGCAGGCTGCGCGAGGCTGGGAGACGCCACTGGCGCCTTCCTGGCCTCAGCTCCGCTCCTGCCTTGCCTTTGCACCTAGGCCCCAGGCGTCCTTGGGGAGGGCTTAGGGGCCGGTGGCTTGCACACTGCCAAGGGCTCCAGCAGGAAGAGCTCTGTGCGAGGGAAGGAAGGGCCAATGCAGGTCTCCTCCAGCGGTTGCTTGGCCGCCCAGGCTCAGCTCCGCACGGAGTGCACCAGGCTCCCAGGGCCCCTGGCTGGAGTCTGCAGCCCCGCACACCCGGAGGCTGACTCCCTGGGCGCCCAGCAGCTGCCTCACACACGTAGCTTCCCTAGCGCTCTCCTCCCCAGCAGAGACGTGTGCAGCTGGTTGGGGCCTGCCCCTGGGTGCCTGGGCTCCCGCTCACAGCCCCAGCTCAGGGCAAGCAGCCCCTGAGCCAAGACCTGCAGGAGGCGCAGAGCGCCCCCACCTGGAAGCCGAGTGAACAGCTGGCGGGGAGGCGAGCCTCCTCGAGGGAAGAAGAGGCAGCGCAGCCTCGTTTGGCTCAAGCCCTACTTGGCTGGAGCCGAGTGCGCCTCCAGGACGGCAGAGCTCCAGCTCTGCTCAGAGGCCCGTTCTGGCAGAGTTGCTGGCGCGAGGCTGCTCTGCCCTGGGCGAGCCTTGCCCAGACTTGCCTCGCTGCTAGGCTTCCTGCCCAGGAAGGAGCAGGCTGCGCGAGGCTGGGAGACGCCACTGGCGCCTTCCTGGCCTCAGCTCCGCTCCTGCCTTGCCTTTGCACCTAGGCCCCAGGCGTCCTTGGGGAGGGCTTAGGGGCCGGTGGCTTGCACACTGCCAAGGGCTCCAGCAGGAAGAGCTCTGTGCGAGGGAAAGGAAGGGCCAGTGCAGGGCTCCTCCAGCGGTTGCTTGGCCGCCCAGGCTCAGCGCCGCACGGAGTGCCCCAGGCTCCCAGGGCCCCTGGCTGGGGTCTGCAGCCCCGCACACCCGGAGGCTGACTCCCTGGGCGCCCAGCAGCTGCCTCACACACGTAGCTTCCCTAGCGCTCTCCTCCCCAGCAGAGACGTGTGCAGCTGGTTGGGGCCTGCCCCTGCGTGCCTGGGCTCCCGCCCACAGCCCCAGCTCAGGGCAAGCAGCCCCTGAGCCAAGACCTGCAGGAGGCGCAGACGCCCCCGCCTGGAACCCGAGTGAAAAGCTGGCGGGGAGGCGAGCCTCCTCGAGGGAAGAAGAGGCAGCCCAACCTCGTTTGGCTCAAGCCCTACTTGGCTGGAGACGAGTGCGCCTCCAGGACGGCAGAGCTCCAGCTCTGCTCAGAGGCCCGTTCTGGCAGAGTTGCTGGCGCGATGCTGCTCTGCCCTGGGCGAGCCTTGCCCAGACTTGACTCGCTGCTAGGCTTCCTGCTCAGGAAGGAGCAGGCTGCGCGAGGCTGGGAGACGCCACTGGCGCCTTCCTGGCCTCAGCTCCGCTCCTGCCTTGCCTTTGCACCTAGGCCCCAGGCGTCCGTGGGGAGGGCTTAGGGGCTGGTGGCTTGCACACTGCCAAGGGCTCCAGCAGGAAGAGCTCTGTGCGAGGGAAGGGAAGGGCTAGTGCAGGGCTCCTTCAGCGGTTGCTTGGCCGCCCAGACTCAGCGCCGCACGGAGTGCACCATGCTCCCAGGGCCCCTGGCTGGGGTCTGCAGCCCCGCACACCCGGAGGCTCACTCCCTGGGCGCCCAGCAGCTGCCTCACACACGTAGCTTCCCTAGCGCTCTCCTCGCCAGCACAGACGTGTGCAGCTGGTTGGGGCCTGCCCCTGCGTGCCTGGGCTCCCGCCCACAGCCCCAGCTAAGGGCAAGCAGCCCCTGAGCAGAGACCTACAGGAGGCGCAGAGCGCTCCCACCTGGAAGCCAAGTGAACAGCTGGCGGGGAGGCGAGCCTGCTTGAGGGAAGTAGAGGCAGCCCAGGCTCGTTTGGCTCAAGCCCTACATGGCTGGAGCCGAGTGCGCCTCCAGGACGGCAGAGCTCCAGCTCTGCTCAGAGGCCCGATCTGGCAGAGTTGCTGGCGCGAGGCTGCTCTGCCCTGGGCGAGCCTTGCCCAGACTTGCCTCGCTGCTAGGCTTCCTGCCCAGGAAGGAGCAGGCTGCGCGAGGCTGGGAGACGCCAATGGCGCCTTCCTGGCCTCAGCTCCGCTCCTGCCTTGCCTTTGCACCTAGGCCCCAGGCAGGCGTCCTTGGGGAGGGCTTAGGGGCCGGTGGCTTGCACACTGACAAGGGCTCCAGCAGGAAGACCTCTGTGCGAGGGAAGGGAAGGGCTAGTGCAGGCTCCTCCAGCGGTTGCTTGGCCGCCCAGACTCAGCTCGGCACGGAGTGCACCAGGCTCCCAGGGCCCCTGGCTGGGGTCTGCAGCCCCGCACACCCGGAGGCTGACTCCCTGGGCGCCCAGGAGCTGCCTCACACACGTAGCTTCCCTAGCGCTCTCCTCCCCAGCAGAGACGTGTGCAGCTGGTTGGGGCCTGCCCCTGCGTGCCTGGGCTCCCGCGCACAGCCCCAGCTAAGGGCAAGCATCCCCTGAGCCAAGACCTGCAGGAGGCGCAGAGCGCCCCCACCTGGAAGCCGAGTGAAGACCTGGCGGGGAAGCGAGACTCCTCGAGGGAAGAAGAGGCAGCCCAGCCTCGTTTGGCTCAAGCCCTACTTGGCTGGAGCCGAGTGCGCCTCCAGGACGGCAGAGCTCCAGCTCTGCTCAGAGGCCCGTTCTGGCAGAGTTGCTGGCGCGATGCTGCTCTGCCCTGGGCGAGCCTTGCCCAGACTTGCCTCGCTGCTAGGCTTCCTGCCCTGGAAGGAGCAGGCTGCGCGAGGCTGGGAGACGCCACTGGCGCCTTCCTGGCCTCAGCTCCGCTCCTGCCTTGCCTTTGCACCTAGGCCCCAGGCGTCCTTGGGGAGGGCTTAGGGGCCGGTGGCTTGCACACTGCCAAGGGCTCCAGCAGGAAGAGCTCTGTGCGAGGGAAGGAAGGGCCAATGCAGGTCTCCTCCAGCGGTTGCTTGGCCGCCCAGGCTCAGCTCCGCACGGAGTGCACCAGGCTCCCAGGGCCCCTGGCTGGAGTCTGCAGCCCCGCACACCCGGAGGCTGACTCCCTGGGCGCCCAGCAGCTGCCTCACACACGTAGCTTCCCTAGCGCTCTCCTCCCCAGCAGAGACGTGTGCAGCTGGTTGGGGCCTGCCCCTGGGTGCCTGGGCTCCCGCTCACAGCCCCAGCTCAGGGCAAGCAGCCCCTGAGCCAAGACCTGCAGGAGGCGCAGAGCGCCCCCACCTGGAAGCCGAGTGAACAGCTGGCGGGGAGGCGAGCCTCCTCGAGGGAAGAAGAGGCAGCCCAGCCTCGTTTGGCTCAAGCCCTACTTGGCCGGAGCCGAGTGCGCCTCCAGGACGGCAGAGCTCCAGCTCTGCTCAGAGGCCCGTTCTGGCAGAGTTGCTGGCGCGAGGCTGCTCTGCCCTGTGCGAGCCTTGCCCAGACTTGCCTCGCTGCTAGGCTTCCTGCCCAGGAAGGAGCAGGCTGCGCGAGGCTGGGAGACGCCACTGGCGCCTTCCTGGCCTCAGCTCCGCTCCTGACTTGCCTTTGCACCTAGGCCCCAGGCGTCCTTGGGGAGGGCTTAGGGGCCGGTGGCTTGCACACTGCCAAGGGCTCCAGCAGGAAGAGCTCTGTGCGAGGGAAAGGAAGGGCCAGTGCAGGGCTCCTCCAGCGGTTGCTTGGCCGCCCAGGCTCAGCGCCGCACGGAGTGCCCCAGGCTCCCAGGGACCCTGGCTGGGGTCTGCAGCCCCGCACACCCGGAGGCTGACTCCCTGGGCGCCCAGCAGCTGCCTCACACACGTAGCTTCCCTAGCGCTCTCCTCCCCAGCAGAGACGTGTGCAGCTGGTTGGGGCCTTCCCCTGCGTGCCTGGGGTCCCGCCCACAGCCCCAGCTCAGGGCAAGCAGCCCCTGAGCCAAGACCTGCAGGAGGCGCAGAGCGCCCCCACCTGGAAGCCGAGTGAAGAGCTGGCGGGGAGGCGAGCCTCCTCGAGGGAAGAAGAAGCAGCCCAGCCTCGTTTGGCTCAAGCCCTACTTGGCTGTAGCCGAGTGCGCCCCCAGGACGGCAGAGCTCCAGCTCTGCTCAGAGGCCCGTTCTGGCAGAGTTGCTGGCGCGATGCTGCTCTGCCCTGGGCGAGCCTTGCCCAGACTTGCCTCGCTGCTAGGCTTCCTGCCCATGTGGAGCAGGCTGCGCGAGGCTGGGAGACGCCACTGGCGCCTTCCTGGCCTCAGCTCCGCTCCTGCCTTGCCTTTGCACCTAGGCCCCAGGCGTCCTTGGGGATGGCTTAGGGGCCGGTGGCATGCACACTGCCAAGGGCTCCAGCAGGAAGAGCTCTGTGCGAGGGAAGGGAAGAGCCAGTGCAGGGCTCCTCCAGCGGTTGCTTGGCTGCCCAGGCTCAGCGCCGAACGGAGTGCCCCAGGCTCCCAGGGCCCCTGGCTGGGGTCTGCAGCCCCGCACACCCGGAGGCTGACTCCCTGGGCGCCCAGCAGCAGCCTCACACACGTAGCTTCCCTAGCGCTCTCCTCCCCAGCAGAGACGTGTGCAGCTGGTTGGGGCCTTCCCCTGCGTGCCTGGGGTCCCGCCCACAGCCCCAGCTCAGGGCAAGCAGCCCCTGAGCCAAGACCTGCAGGAGGCGCAGAGCGCCCCCACCTGGAAGCCGAGTGAACAGCTGGCGGGGAGTCGAGCCTCCTCGAGGGAAGAAGAGGCAGCCCAGCCTCGTTTGGCTCAAGCCCTTCTTGGCTGGAGCCGAGTGCGCCTCCAGGACGGCAGAGCTCCAGCTCTGCTCAGAGGCCCGATCTGGCAGAGTTGCTGGCGCGAGGCTGCTCTGCCCTGGGCGAGCCTTGCCCAGACTTGCCTCGCTGCTAGGCGTCCTGCCCAGGAAGGAGCAGGCTGCGCGAGGCTGGGAGACGCCACTGGAGCCTTCCTGGCCTCAGCTCCGCTCCTGCCTTGCCTTTGCACTTAGGCCTCAGGCGTCCTTGGGGAGGGCTTAGGGGCCGGTGGCTTGCACACTGCCAAGGGCTCCAGCAGGAAGAGCTCTGTGCGAGGGAAGGGAAGGGCCAGTGCAGGGCTCCTTCAGCGGTTGCTTGGCCGCCCAGACTCAGCGCCGCACGGAGTGCACCAGGCTCCCAGAGCCCCTGGCTGGGGTCTGCAGCCCCGCACACCCGGAGGCTGACTCCCTGGGCGCCCAGCAGCTGCCTCACACACGTAGCTTCCCTAGCGCTCTCCTCCCCAGCAGAGACGTGTGCAGCTGGTTGGGGCCTGCCCCTGCGTGCCTGGACTCCCGCCCACAGCCCAGCTCAGGGCAAGCAGCCCCTGAGCCAAGACCTGCAGGAGGCGCAGAGCGCCCCCACCTGGAAGCCGAGTGAACAGCTGGCGGGGAGGCGAGCCTCCTCGAGGGAAGAAGAGGCAGCCCAGCCTCGTTTGGCTCAAGCCCTACTTGGCTGGAGCCGAGTGCGCCTCCAGGACGGCAGAGCTCCAGCTCTGCTCAGAGGCCCGTTCTGGCAGAGTTGCTGGCGCGAGGCTGCTCTGCCCTGGGCGAGCCTTGCCCAGACTTGCCTCGCTGCTAGGCTTCCTGCCCAGGAAGGAGCAGGCTGCGCGAGGCTGGGAGACGCCACTGGCGCCTTCCTGGCCTCAGCTTGGCTCCTGCCTTGCCTTTGAACCTAGGCCCCAGGCGTCCTTGGGGAGGGCTTAGGGGCCGGTGGCTTGCACACTGCCAAGGGCTCCAGCAGGAAGAGCTCTGTGCGAGGGAAGGGAAGGGCCAGTGCAGGGCTCCTCCAGTGGTTGCTTGGCCGCCCAGGCTCAGCGCCGAACGGAGTGCCCCAGGCTCCCAGGGCCCCTGGCTGGGGTCTGCAGCCCCGCACACCCGGAGGCTGACTCCCTGGGCGCCCATCAGCTGCCTCACACACGTAGCTTCCCTAGCGCTCTCCTCCTCAGCAGAGACGTGTGCAGCTGGTTGGGGCCTGCCCCTGCGTGCCTGGCCTCCCGCCCACAGCCCCAGCTCAGGGCAAGCAGCCCCTGAGCCAAGACCTGCAGGAGGCGCAGAGCGCCCCCACCTGGAAGCCGAGTGAAGAGCTGGCGGGGAGGCGAGCCTCCTCGAGGGAAGAAGAAGCAGCCCAGCCTCGTTTGGCTCAAGCCCTACTTGGCTGTAGCCGAGTGCGCCCCCAGGACGGCAGAGCTCCAGCTCTGCTCAGAGGCCCGTTCTGGCAGAGTTGCTGGCGCGATGCTGCTCTGCCCTGGGCGAGCCTTGCCCAGACTTGCCTCGCTGCTAGGCTTCCTGCCAATGTGGAGCAGGCTGCGCGAGGCTGGGAGACGCCACTGGCGCCTTCCTGGCCTCAGCTCCGCTCCTGCCTTGCCTTTGCACCTAGGCCCCAGGCGTCCTTGGGGATGGCTTAGGGGCCGGTGGCATGCACACTGCCAAGGGCTCCAGCAGGAAGAGCTCTGTGCGAGGGAAGGGAAGAGCCAGTGCAGGGCTCCTCCAGCGGTTGCTTGGCTGCCCAGGCTCAGCGCCGCACGGAGTGCCCCAGGCTCCCAGGGCCCCTGGCTGGGGTCTGCAGCCCCGCACACCCGGAGGCTGACTCCCTGGGCGCCCAGCAGCAGCCTCACACACGTAGCTTCCCTAGCGCTCTCCTCCCCAGCAGAGACGTGTGCAGCTGGTTGGGGCCTTCCCCTGCGTGCCTGGGGTCCCGCCCACAGCCCCAGCTCAGGGCAAGCAGCCCCTGAGCCAAGACCTGCAGGAGGCGCAGAGCGCCCCCACCTGGAAGCCGAGTGAACAGCTGGCGGGGAGTCGAGCCTCCTCGAGGGAAGAAGAGGCAGCCCAGCCTCGTTTGGCTCAAGCCCTTCTTGGCTGGAGCCGAGTGTGCCTCCAGGACGGCAGAGCTCCAGCTCTGCTCAGAGGCCCAATCTGGCAGAGTTGCTGGCGCGAGGCTGCTCTGCCCTGGGCGAGCCTTGCCCAGACTTGCCTCGCTGCTAGGCTTCCTGCCCAGGAAGGAGCAGGCTGCGCGAGGCTGGGAGACGCCACTGGAGCCTTCCTGGCCTCAGCTCCGCTCCTGCCTTGCCTTTGCACTTAGGCCTAAGGCTTCCTTGGGGAGGGCTTATGGGCCGGTGGCTTGCACACTGCCAAGGGCTCCAGCAGGAAGAGCTCTGTGCGAGGGAAGGGAAGGGCCAGTGCAGGGCTCCTTCAGCGGTTGCTTGGCCGCCCAGGCTCAGCGCCAAACGGAGTGCACCAGGCTCCCAGGGCCCCTGGCTGGGGTCTGCAGCCCCGCACACCCGGAGGCTGACTCCCTGGGCGCCCAGCAGCTGCCTCACACACGTAGCTTCCCTAGCGCTCTCCTCCCCAGCAGAGACGTGTGCAGCTGGTTGGGGCCTGCCCCTGCGTGCCTGGGCTCCCGCCCACAGCCCCAGCTCAGGGCAAGCAGCCCCTGAACCAAGACCTGCAGGAGGCGCAGAGCGCCCCCACCTGGAAGCCGAGTGAACAGCTGGCGGGGACGTGAGCCTCCTCGAGGGAAGAAGAGGCAGCTCAGCCTCGTTTGGCTCAAGCCCTACTTGGCTGGAGCCGAGTGCGCCTCCAGGACGGCAGAGCTCCAGCTCTGCTCAGAGGCCCGATCTGGCAGAGTTGCTGGCGCGAGGCTGCTCTGCCCTGGGCGAGCCTTGCGCAGACTTGCCTCGCTGCTAGGCTTCCTGCCCAGGAAGGAGCAGGCTGCGCGAGGCTGGGAGACGCCACTGGCGCCTTCCTGGTCTCAGCTCCGCTCCTGCCTTGCCTTTGCACTTAGGCCTCAGGCGTCCTTGGGGAGGGCTTAGGGGCCGGTGGCTTGCACACTGCCAAGGGCTCCAGCAGGAAGAGCTCTGTGCGAGGGAAGGGAAGGGCCAGTGCAGGGCTCCTCCAGTGGTTGCTTGGCCGCCCAGGCTCAGCGCCGAACGGAGTGCCCCAGGCTCCCAGGGCCCCTGGCTGGGGTCTGCAGCCCCGCACAACCGGAGGCTGACTCCCTGGGCGCCCAGCAGCTGCCTCACACACGTAGCTTCCCTAGAACTCTCCTCCCCAGCAAAGACGTGTGCAGCTGGTTGGGGCCTGCCCATGCGTGCCTGGGCTCCCGCCCACAGCCCCAGCTCAGGGCAAGCAGCCCCTGAGCCAAGACCTGCAGGAGGCGCAGAGCGCCCCCACCTGGAAGCCGAGTGAACAGCTGGCGGGGAGGCGAGCCTCCTCGAGGGAAGAAGAGGCAGCCCAGCCTCGTTTGGCTCAAGCCCTACTTGGCTGGAGCCGAGTGCGCCTCCAGGACGGCAGAGCTCCAGCTCTGCTCAGAGGCCCGATCTGGCAGAGTTGCTGGCGCGAGGCTGCTCTGCCCTGGGCAAGCCTTGCCCAGACTTGCCTCGCTGCTAGGCTTCCTGCCCAGGAAGGAGCAGGCTGCGCGAGGCTGGGAGACGCCACTGGCGCCTTCCTGGCCTCAGCTCCGCTCCTGCCTTGCCTTTGCACTTAGGCCCAAGGCTTCCTTGGGGAGGGCTTAGGGGCCGGTGGCTTGCACACTGCCAAGGGCTCCAGCAGGAAGAGCTCTGTGCGAGGGAAGGGAAGGGCCAGTGCAGGGCTCCTTCAGCGGTTGCTTGGCCGCCCAGGCTCAGCGCCGCACGGAGTGCACCAGGCTCCCAGGGCCCCTGGCTGGGGTCTGCAGCCCCGCACACCCGGAGGCTGACTCCCTGGGCGCCCAGCAGCTGCCTCACACACGTAGCTTCCCTAGCGCTCTCCTCCTCAGCAGAGACGTGTGCAGCTGGTTGGGGCCTGTCCCTGCGTGCCTGGCCTCCCGCCCACAGCCCCAGCTCAGGGCAAGCAGCCCCTGAGCCAAGACCTGCAGGAGGCGCAGAGCGCCCCCACCTGGAAGCCGAGTGAAGAGCTGGCGGGGAGGCGAGCCTCCTCGAGGGAAGAAGAAGCAGCCCAGCCTCGTTTGGCTCAAGCCCTACTTGGCTGTAGCCGAGTGCGCCCCCAGGACGGCAGAGCTCCAGCTCTGCTCAGAGGCCCGTTCTGGCAGAGTTGCTGGCGCGATGCTGCTCTGCCCTGGGCGAGCCTTTCCCAGACTTGCCTCACTGCTAGGCTTCCTGCCCATGTGGAGCAGGCTGCGCGAGGCTGGGAGACGCCACTGGCGCCTTCCTGGCCTCAGCTCCGCTCCTGCCTTGCCTTTGCACCTAGGCCCCAGGCGTCCTTGGGGATGGCTTAGGGGCCGGTGGCATGCACACTGCCAAGGGCTCCAGCAGGAAGAGCTCTGTGCGAGGGAAGGGAAGAGCCAGTGCAGGGCTCCTCCAGCGGTTGCTTGGCTGCCCAGGCTCAGCGCCGCACGGAGTGCCCCAGGCTCCCAGGGCCCCTGGCTGGGGTCTGCAGCCCCGCACACCCGGAGGCTGACTCCCTGGGCGCCCAGCAGCTGCCTCACACACGTAGCTTCCCTAACGCTCTCCTCCCCAGCAGAGACGTGTGCAGCTGGTTGGGGCCTGCCCCTGCGTGCCTGGGCTCCCGCGCACAGCCCCAGCTCAGGGCAAGCAGCCCCTGAACCAAGACCTGCAGGAGGCGCAGAGCGCCCCCACCTGGAAGCCGAGTGAACAGCTGGCGGGGACGCGAGCCTCCTCGAGGGAAGAAGATGCAGCTCAGCCTCGTTTGGCTCAAGCCCTACTTGGCTGGAGCCGAGTGCGCCTCCAGGACGGCAGAGCTCCAGCTCTGCTCAGAGGCCCGATCTGGCAGAGTTGCTGGCGCGAGGCTGCTCTGCCCTGGGCGAGCCTTGCCCAGACTTGCCTCGCTGCTAGGCTTCCTGCCCAGGAAGGAGCAGGCTGCGCGAGGCTGGGAGACGCCACTGGCGCCTTCCTGGTCTCAGCTCCGCTCCTGCCTTGCCTTTGCACTTAGGCCTCAGGCGTCCTTGGGGAGGGCTTAGGGGCCGGTGGCTTGCACACTGCCAAGGGCTCCAGCAGGAAGAGCTCTGTGCGAGGGAAGGGAAGGGCCAGTGCAGGGCTCCTTCAGCGGTTGCTTGGCCGGCCAGACTCAGCGCCGCACGGAGTGCACCAGGCTCCCAGAGCCCCTGGCTGGGGTCGGCAGCCCCGCACACCCGGAGGCTGACTCCCTGGGCGCCCAGCAGCTGCCTCACACACGTAGCTTCCCTAGCGCTCTCCTCCCCAGCAGAGACGTGTGCAGCTGGTTGGGGCCTGCCCCTGCGTGCCTGGGCTCCCGCCCACAGCCCCAGCTCAGGGCAAGCAGCCCCTGAGCCAAGACCTGCAGGAGGCGCAGAGCGCCCCCACCTGGAAGCCGAGTGAACAGCTGGAGGGGAGGCGAGCCTCCTCGAGGGAAGAAGAGGCAGCCCAGCCTCGTTTGGCTCAAGCCCTACCTGGCTGGAGCCGAGTGCGCCTCCAGGACGGCAGAGCTCCAGCTCTGCTCAGAGGCCCGTTCTGGCAGAGTTGCTGGCGCGAGGCTGCTCTGCCCTGGGCGAGCCTTGCCCAGGCTTGCCTCGCTGCTAGGCTTCCTGCCCAGGAAGGAGCAGGCTGCGCGAGGCTGGGAGACGCCACTGGCGCATTCCTGGCCTCAGCTCGGCTCCTGCCTTGCCTTTGCACCTAGGCCCCATGCGTCCTTGGGGAGGGCTTAGGGGCCGGTGGCTTGCACACTGCCAAGGGCTCCAGCAGGAAGAGCTCTGTGCGCGGGAAGGGAAGGGCCAGTGCAGGGCTCCTCCAGTGGTTGCTTGCCGCCCAGGCTCAGCGCCGCACGGAGTGCCCCAGGCTCCCAGGGCCCCTGGCTGGGGTCTGCAGCCCCGCACACCCGGAGGCTGACTCCCTGGGCGCCCAGCAGCTGCCTCACACACGTAGCTTCCCTAGAACTCTCCTCCCCAGCAAAGACGTGTGCAGCTGGTTGGGGCCTGCCCATGCGTGCCTGGGCTCCCGCCCACAGCCCCAGCTCAGGGCAAGCAGCCCCTGAGCCAAGACCTGCAGGAGGCGCAGAGCGCCCCCACCTGGAAGCCGAGTGAACAGCTGCCGGGGAGGCGAGCCTCCTCGAGGGAAGAAGAGGCAGCCCAGCCTCGTTTGGCTCAAGCCCTACTTGGCTGGAGCCGAGTGCGCCTCCAGGACGGCAGAGCTCCAGCTCTGCTCAGAGGCCCGATCTGGCAGAGTTGCTGGCGCGAGGCTGCTCTGCCCTGGGCAAGCCTTGCCCAGACTTGCCTCGCTGCTAGGCTTCCTGCCCAGGAAGGAGCAGGCTGCGCGAGGCTGGGAGACGCCACTGGCGCCTTCCTGGCCTCAGCTCCGCTCCTGCCTTGCCTTTGCACTTAGGCCCAAGGTTTCCTTGGGGAGGGCTTAAGGGGCCGGTGGCTTGCACACTGCCAAGGGCTCCAGCAGGAAGAGCTCTGTGCGAGGGAATGGAAGGGCCAGTGCAGGGCTCCTTCAGCGGTTGCTTGGCCGCCCAGGCTCAGCGCCGCACGGAGTGCACCAGGCTCCCAGGGCCCCTGGCTGGGGTCTGCAGCCCCGCACACCCGGAGGCTGACTCCCTGGGCGCCCATCAGCTGCCTCACACACGTAGCTTCCCTAGCGCTCTCCTCCCCAGCAGAGACGTGTGCAGCTGGTTGGGGCCTGCCCCTGCGTGCCTGGCCTCGCGCCCACAGCCCCAGCTCAGGGCAAGCAGCCCCTGAGCCAAGACCTGCAGGAGGCGCAGAGCGCCCCCACCTCGAAGCCGAGTGAACAGCTGGCGGGGAGGCGAGCCTCCTCGAGGGAAGAAGAGGCAGCCCAGCCTCGTTTGGCTCAAGCCCTACTTGGCTGTAGCCGAGTGCGCCCCCAGGACGGCAGAGCTCCAGCTCTGCTCAGAGGCCCGTTCTGGCAGAGTTGCTGGCGCGATGCTGCTCTGCCCTGGGCGAGCCTTTCCCAGACTTGCCTCGCTGCTAGGCTTCCTGCCCATGTGGAGCAGGCTGCGCGAGGCTGGGAGACGCCACTGGCGCCTTCCTGGCCTCAGCTCCGCTCCTGCCTTGCCTTTGCACCTAGGCCCCAGGCGTCCTTGGGGATGGCTTAGGGGCCGGTGGCATGCACACTGCCAAGGGCTCCAGCAGGAAGAGCTCTGTGCGAGGGAAGGGAAGAGCCAGTGCAGGGCTCCTCCAGCGGTTGCTTGGCTGCCCAGGCTCAGCGCCGCACGGAGTGCCCCAGGCTCCCAGGGCCCCTGGCTGGGGTCTGCAGCCCCGCACACCCGGAGGCTGACTCCCTGGGCGCCCAGCAGCTGCCTCACACACGTAGCTTCCCTAACGCTCTCCTCCCCAGCAGAGACGTGTGCAGCTGGTTGGGGCCTGCCCCTGCGTGCCTGGGCTCCCGCGCACAGCCCCAGCTCAGGGCAAGCAGCCCCTGAACCAAGACCTGCAGGAGGCGCAGAGCGCCCCCACCTGGAAGCCGAGTGAACAGCTGGCGGGGACGCGAGCCTCCTCGAGGGAAGAAGATGCAGCTCAGCCTCGTTTGGCTCAAGCCCTACTTGGCTGGAGCCGAGTGCGCCTCCAGGACGGCAGAGCTCCAGCTCTGCTCAGAGGCCCGATCTGGCAGAGTTGCTGGCGCGAGGCTGCTCTGCCCTGGGCGAGCCTTGCCCAGACTTGCCTCGCTGCTAGGCTTCCTGCCCAGGAAGGAGCAGGCTGCGCGAGGCTGGGAGACGCCACTGGCGCCTTCCTGGTCTCAGCTCCGCTCCTGCCTTGCCTTTGCACTTAGGCCTCAGGCGTCCTTGGGGAGGGCTTAGGGGCCGGTGGCTTGCACACTGCCAAGGGCTCCAGCAGGAAGAGCTCTGTGCGAGGGAAGGGAAGGGCCAGTGCAGGGCTCCTTCAGCGGTTGCTTGGCCGGCCAGACTCAGCGCCGCACGGAGTGCACCAGGCTCCCAGAGCCCCTGGCTGGGGTCGGCAGCCCCGCACACCCGGAGGCTGACTCCCTGGGCGCCCAGCAGCTGCCTCACACACGTAGCTTCCCTAGCGCTCTCCTCCCCAGCAGAGACGTGTGCAGCTGGTTGGGGCCTGCCCCTGCGTGCCTGGGCTCCCGCCCACAGCCCCAGCTCAGGGCAAGCAGCCCCTGAGCCAAGACCTGCAGGAGGCGCAGAGCGCCCCCACCTGGAAGCCGAGTGAACAGCTGGAGGGGAGGCGAGCCTCCTCGAGGGAAGAAGAGGCAGCCCAGCCTCGTTTGGCTCAAGCCCTACCTGGCTGGAGCCGAGTGCGCCTCCAGGACGGCAGAGCTCCAGCTCTGCTCAGAGGCCCGTTCTGGCAGAGTTGCTGGCGCGAGGCTGCTCTGCCCTGGGCGAGCCTTGCCCAGGCTTGCCTCGCTGCTAGGCTTCCTGCCCAGGAAGGAGCAGGCTGCGCGAGGCTGGGAGACGCCACTGGCGCATTCCTGGCCTCAGCTCGGCTCCTGCCTTGCCTTTGCACCTAGGCCCCATGCGTCCTTGGGGAGGGCTTAGGGGCCGGTGGCTTGCACACTGCCAAGGGCTCCAGCAGGAAGAGCTCTGTGCGAGGGACGGGAAGGGCCAGTGCAGGGCTCCTCCAGTGGTTGCTTGCCGCCCAGGCTCAGCGCCGCACGGAGTGCCCCAGGCTCCCAGGGCCCCTGGCTGGGGTCTGCAGCCCCGCACACCCGGAGGCTGACTCCCTGGGCGCCCAGCAGCTGCCTCACACACGTAGCTTCCCTAGAACTCTCCTCCCCAGCAAAGACGTGTGCAGCTGGTTGGGGCCTGCCCCTGCGTGCCTGGGCTCCCGCCCACAGCCCCAGCTCAGGGCAAGCAGCCCCTGAGCCAAGACCTGCAGGAGGCGCAGAGCGCCCCCACCTGGAAGCCGAGTGAACAGCTGCCGGGGAGGCGAGCCTCCTCGAGGGAAGAAGAGGCAGCCCAGCCTCGTTTGGCTCAAGCCCTACTTGGCTGGAGCCGAGTGCGCCTCCAGGACGGCAGAGCTCCAGCTCTGCTCAGAGGCCCGATCTGGCAGAGTTGCTGGCGCGAGGCTGCTCTGCCCTGGGCAAGCCTTGCCCAGACTTGCCTCGCTGCTAGGCTTCCTGCCCAGGAAGGAGCAGGCTGCGCGAGGCTGGGAGACGCCACTGGCGCCTTCCTGGCCTCAGCTCCGCTCCTGCCTTGCCTTTGCACTTAGGCCCAAGGCTTCCTTGGGGAGGGCTTAGGGGCCGGTGGCTTGCACACTGCCAAGGGCTCCAGCAGGAAGAGCTCTGTGCGAGGGAAGGGAAGGGCCAGTGCAGGGCTCCTTCAGCGGTTGCTTGGCCGCCCAGGCTCAGCGCCGCACGGAGTGCACCAGGCTCCCAGGGCCCCTGGCTGGGGTCTGCAGCCCCGCACACCCGGAGGCTGACTCCCTGGGCGCCCAGCAGCTGCCTCACACACGTAGCTTCCCTAGCGCTCTCCTCCTCAGCAGAGACGTGTGCAGCTGGTTGGGGCCTGCCCCTGCGTGCCTGGCCTCCCGCCCACAGCCCCAGCTCAGGGCAAGCAGCCCCTGAGCCAAGACCTGCAGGAGGCGCAGAGCGCCCCCACCTGGAAGCCGAGTGAAGAGCTGGCGGGGAGGCGAGCCTCCTCGAGGGAAGAAGAAGCAGCCCAGCCTCGTTTGGCTCAAGCCCTACTTGGCTGTAGCCGAGTGCGCCCCCAGGACGGCAGAGCTCCAGCTCTGCTCAGAGGCCCGTTCTGGCAGAGTTGCTGGCGCGATGCTGCTCTGCCCTGGGCGAGCCTTTCCCAGACTTGCCTCACTGCTAGGCTTCCTGCCCATGTGGAGCAGGCTGCGCGAGGCTGGGAGACGCCACTGGCGCCTTCCTGGCCTCAGCTCCGCTCCTGCCTTGCCTTTGCACCTAGGCCCCAGGCGTCCTTGGGGATGGCTTAGGGGCCGGTGGCATGCACACTGCCAAGGGCTCCAGCAGGAAGAGCTCTGTGCGAGGGAAGGGAAGAGCCAGTGCAGGGCTCCTCCAGCGGTTGCTTGGCTGCCCAGGCTCAGCGCCGCACGGAGTGCCCCAGGCTCCCAGGGCCCCTGGCTGGGGTCTGCAGCCCCGCACACCCGGAGGCTGACTCCCTGGGCGCCCAGCAGCTGCCTCACACACGTAGCTTCCCTAACGCTCTCCTCCCCAGCAGAGACGTGTGCAGCTGGTTGGGGCCTGCCCCTGCGTGCCTGGGCTCCCGCGCACAGCCCCAGCTCAGGGCAAGCAGCCCCTGAACCAAGACCTGCAGGAGGCGCAGAGCGCCCCCACCTGGAAGCCGAGTGAACAGCTGGCGGGGACGCGAGCCTCCTCGAGGGAAGAAGATGCAGCTCAGCCTCGTTTGGCTCAAGCCCTACTTGGCTGGAGCCGAGTGCGCCTCCAGGACGGCAGAGCTCCAGCTCTGCTCAGAGGCCCGATCTGGCAGAGTTGCTGGCGCGAGGCTGCTCTGCCCTGGGCGAGCCTTGCCCAGACTTGCCTCGCTGCTAGGCTTCCTGCCCAGGAAGGAGCAGGCTGCGCGAGGCTGGGAGACGCCACTGGCGCCTTCCTGGTCTCAGCTCCGCTCCTGCCTTGCCTTTGCACTTAGGCCTCAGGCGTCCTTGGGGAGGGCTTAGGGGCCGGTGGCTTGCACACTGCCAAGGGCTCCAGCAGGAAGAGCTCTGTGCGAGGGAAGGGAAGGGCCAGTGCAGGGCTCCTTCAGCGGTTGCTTGGCCGGCCAGACTCAGCGCCGCACGGAGTGCACCAGGCTCCCAGAGCCCCTGGCTGGGGTCGGCAGCCCCGCACACCCGGAGGCTGACTCCCTGGGCGCCCAGCAGCTGCCTCACACACGTAGCTTCCCTAGCGCTCTCCTCCCCAGCAGAGACGTGTGCAGCTGGTTGGGGCCTGCCCCTGCGTGCCTGGGCTCCCGCCCACAGCCCCAGCTCAGGGCAAGCAGCCCCTGAGCCAAGACCTGCAGGAGGCGCAGAGCGCCCCCACCTGGAAGCCGAGTGAACAGCTGGAGGGGAGGCGAGCCTCCTCGAGGGAAGAAGAGGCAGCCCAGCCTCGTTTGGCTCAAGCCCTACCTGGCTGGAGCCGAGTGCGCCTCCAGGACGGCAGAGCTCCAGCTCTGCTCAGAGGCCCGTTCTGGCAGAGTTGCTGGCGCGAGGCTGCTCTGCCCTGGGCGAGCCTTGCCCAGGCTTGCCTCGCTGCTAGGCTTCCTGCCCAGGAAGGAGCAGGCTGCGCGAGGCTGGGAGACGCCACTGGCGCATTCCTGGCCTCAGCTCGGCTCCTGCCTTGCCTTTGCACCTAGGCCCCATGCGTCCTTGGGGAGGGCTTAGGGGCCGGTGGCTTGCACACTGCCAAGGGCTCCAGCAGGAAGAGCTCTGTGCGAGGGAAGGGAAGGGCCAGTGCAGGGCTCCTCCAGTGGTTGCTTGCCGCCCAGGCTCAGCGCCGCACGGAGTGCCCCAGGCTCCCAGGGCCCCTGGCTGGGGTCTGCAGCCCCGCACACCCGGAGGCTGACTCCCTGGGCGCCCAGCAGCTGCCTCACACACGTAGCTTCCCTAGAACTCTCCTCCCCAGCAAAGACGTGTGCAGCTGGTTGGGGCCTGCCCATGCGTGCCTGGGCTCCCGCCCACAGCCCCAGCTCAGGGCAAGCAGCCCCTGAGCCAAGACCTGCAGGAGGCGCAGAGCGCCCCCACCTGGAAGCCGAGTGAACAGCTGCCGGGGAGGCGAGCCTCCTCGAGGGAAGAAGAGGCAGCCCAGCCTCGTTTGGCTCAAGCCCTACTTGGCTGGAGCCGAGTGCGCCTCCAGGACGGCAGAGCTCCAGCTCTGCTCAGAGGCCCGATCTGGCAGAGTTGCTGGCGCGAGGCTGCTCTGCCCTGGGCAAGCCTTGCCCAGACTTGCCTCGCTGCTAGGCTTCCTGCCCAGGAAGGAGCAGGCTGCGCGAGGCTGGGAGACGCCACTGGCGCCTTCCTGGCCTCAGCTCCGCTCCTGCCTTGCCTTTGCACTTAGGCCCAAGATTTCCTTGGGGAGGGCTTAAGGGGCCGGTGGCTTGCACACTGCCAAGGGCTCCAGCAGGAAGAGCTCTGTGCGAGGGAATGGAAGGGCCAGTGCAGGGCTCCTTCAGCGGTTGCTTGGCCGCCCAGGCTCAGCGCCGCACGGAGTGCACCAGGCTCCCAGGGCCCCTGGCTGGGGTCTGCAGCCCCGCACACCCGGAGGCTGACTCCCTGGGCGCCCATCAGCTGCCTCACACACGTAGCTTCCCTAGCGCTCTCCTCCCCAGCAGAGACGTGTGCAGCTGGTTGGGGCCTGCCCCTGCGTGCCTGGCCTCGCGCCCACAGCCCCAGCTCAGGGCAAGCAGCCCCTGAGCCAAGACCTGCAGGAGGCGCAGAGCGCCCCCACCTCGAAGCCGAGTGAACAGCTGGCGGGGAGGCGAGCCTCCTCGAGGGAAGAAGAGGCAGCCCAGCCTCGTTTGGCTCAAGCCCTACTTGGCTGTAGCCGAGTGCGCCCCCAGGACGGCAGAGCTCCAGCTCTGCTCAGAGGCCCGTTCTGGCAGA
Organism: Ovis canadensis; assembly: GCF_042477335.2. Taxonomy (NCBI): domain Eukaryota; kingdom Metazoa; phylum Chordata; class Mammalia; order Artiodactyla; family Bovidae; genus Ovis; species Ovis canadensis. Next base: position 725,024 of record NC_091264.1, read on the forward strand.
GTTGCTGGCGCGATGCTGCTCTGCCCTGGGCGAGCCTTTCCCAGACTTGCCTCGCTGCTAGGCTTCCTGCCCATGTGGAGCAGGCTGCGCGAGGCTGGGAGACGCCACTGGCGCCTTCCTGGCCTCAGCTCCGCTCCTGCCTTGCCTTTGCACCTAGGCCCCAGGCGTCTTTGGGGATGGCTTAGGGGCCGGTGGCATGCACACTGCCAAGGGCTCCAGCAGGAAGAGCTCTGTGCGAGGGAAGGGAAGAGCCAGTGCAGGGCTCCTCCAGCGGTTGCTTGGCTGCCCAGGCTCAGCGCCGCACGGAGTGCCCCAGGCTCCCAGGGCCCCTGGCTGGGGTCTGCAGCCCCGCACACCCGGAGGCTGACTCCCTGGGCCCCCAGCAGCTGCCTCACACACGTAGCTTCCCTAACGCTCTCCTCCCCAGCAGAGACGTGTGCAGCTGGTTGGGGCCTGCCCCTGCGTGCCTGGGCTCCCGCGCACAGCCCCAGCTCAGGGCAAGCAGCCCCTGAACCAAGACCTGCAGGAGGCGCAGAGCGCCCCCACCTGGAAGCCGAGTGAACAGCTGGCGGGGACGCGAGCCTCCTCGAGGGAAGAAGATGCAGCTCAGCCTCGTTTGGCTCAAGCCCTACTTGGCTGGAGCCGAGTGCGCCTCCAGGACGGCAGAGCTCCAGCTCTGCTCAGAGGCCCGATCTGGCAGAGTTGCTGGCGCGAGGCTGCTCTGCCCTGGGCGAGCCTTGCCCAGACTTGCCTCGCTGCTAGGCTTCCTGCCCAGGAAGGAGCAGGCTGCGCGAGGCTGGGAGACGCCACTGGCGCCTTCCTGGTCTCAGCTCCGCTCCTGCCTTGCCTTTGCACTTAGGCCTCAGGCGTCCTTGGGGAGGGCTTAGGGGCCGGTGGCTTGCACACTGCCAAGGGCTCCAGCAGGAAGAGCTCTGTGCGAGGGAAGGGAAGGGCCAGTGCAGGGCTCCTTCAGCGGTTGCTTGGCCGGCCAGACTCAGCGCCGCACGGAGTGCACCAGGCTCCCAGAGCCCCTGGCTGGGGTCGGCAGCCCCGCACACCCGGAGGCTGACTCCCTGGGCGCCCAGCAGCTGCCTCACACACGTAGCTTCCCTAGCGCTCTCCTCCCCAGCAGAGACGTGTGCAGCTGGTTGGGGCCTGCCCCTGCGTGCCTGGGCTCCCGCCCACAGCCCCAGCTCAGGGCAAGCAGCCCCTGAGCCAAGACCTGCAGGAGGCGCAGAGCGCCCCCACCTGGAAGCCGAGTGAACAGCTGGAGGGGAGGCGAGCCTCCTCGAGGGAAGAAGAGGCAGCCCAGCCTCGTTTGGCTCAAGCCCTACCTGGCTGGAGCCGAGTGCGCCTCCAGGACGGCAGAGCTCCAGCTCTGCTCAGAGGCCCGTTCTGGCAGAGTTGCTGGCGCGAGGCTGCTCTGCCCTGGGCGAGCCTTGCCCAGGCTTGCCTCGCTGCTAGGCTTCCTGCCCAGGAAGGAGCAGGCTGCGCGAGGCTGGGAGACGCCACTGGCGCATTCCTGGCCTCAGCTCGGCTCCTGCCTTGCCTTTGCACCTAGGCCCCATGCGTCCTTGGGGAGGGCTTAGGGGCCGGTGGCTTGCACACTGCCAAGGGCTCCAGCAGGAAGAGCTCTGTGCGAGGGAAGGGAAGGGCCAGTGCAGGGCTCCTCCAGTGGTTGCTTGCCGCCCAGGCTCAGCGCCGCACGGAGTGCCCCAGGCTCCCAGGGCCCCTGGCTGGGGTCTGCAGCCCCGCACACCCGGAGGCTGACTCCCTGGGCGCCCAGCAGCTGCCTCACACACGTAGCTTCCCTAGAACTCTCCTCCCCAGCAAAGACGTGTGCAGCTGGTTGGGGCCTGCCCCTGCGTGCCTGGGCTCCCGCCCACAGCCCCAGCTCAGGGCAAGCAGCCCCTGAGCCAAGACCTGCAGGAGGCGCAGAGCGCCCCCACCTGGAAGCCGAGTGAACAGCTGCCGGGGAGGCGAGCCTCCTCGAGGGAAGAAGAGGCAGCCCAGCCTCGTTTGGCTCAAGCCCTACTTGGCTGGAGCCGAGTGCGCCTCCAGGACGGCAGAGCTCCAGCTCTGCTCAGAGGCCCGATCTGGCAGAGTTGCTGGCGCGAGGCTGCTCTGCCCTGGGCAAGCCTTGCCCAGACTTGCCTCGCTGCTAGGCTTCCTGCCCAGGAAGGAGCAGGCTGCGCGAGGCTGGGAGACGCCACTGGCGCCTTCCTGGCCTCAGCTCCGCTCCTGCCTTGCCTTTGCACTTAGGCCCAAGGTTTCCTTGGGGAGGGCTTAAGGGGCCGGTGGCTTGCACACTGCCAAGGGCTCCAGCAGGAAGAGCTCTGTGCGAGGGAATGGAAGGGCCAGTGCAGGGCTCCTTCAGCGGTTGCTTGGCCGCCCAGGCTCAGCGCCGCACGGAGTGCACCAGGCTCCCAGGGCCCCTGGCTGGGGTCTGCAGCCCCGCACACCCGGAGGCTGACTCCCTGGGCGCCCATCAGCTGCCTCACACACGTAGCTTCCCTAGCGCTCTCCTCCCCAGCAGAGACGTGTGCAGCTGGTTGGGGCCTGCCCCTGCGTGCCTGGCCTCGCGCCCACAGCCCCAGCTCAGGGCAAGCAGCCCCTGAGCCAAGACCTGCAGGAGGCGCAGAGCGCCCCCACCTCGAAGCCGAGTGAACAGCTGGCGGGGAGGCGAGCCTCCTCGAGGGAAGAAGAGGCAGCCCAGCCTCGTTTGGCTCAAGCCCTACTTGGCTGGAGCCGAGTGCGCCTCCAGGACGGCAGAGCTCCAGCTCTGCTCAGAGGCCCGATCTGGCAGAGTTGCTGGCGCGAGGCTGCTCTGCCCTGGGCGAGCCTTGCCCAGACTTGCCTCGCTGCTAGGCTTCCTGCCCAGGAAGGAGCAGGCTGTGCGAGGCTGGGAGACGCCACTGGCGCCTTCCTGGCCTCAGCTCCGCTCCTGCCTTGCCTTTGCACCTAGGCCCCAGGCGTCCTTGGGGAGGGCTTAGGGGCCGGTGGCTTGCACACTGCCAAGGGCTCCAGCAGGAAGAGCTCTGTGCGAGGGAAGGGAAGGGCTAGTGCAGGGCCCCTCCAGCGGTTGCTTGGCCGCCCAGACTCAGCTCGGCACGGAGTGCACCAGGCTCCCTGGGCCCCTGGCTGGGGTCTGCAGCCCCGCACACCCGGAGGCTGACTCCCTGGGCGCCCAGCAGCTGCCTCACACCCGTAGCTTCCCTAGCGCTCTCCTCCCCAGCAGAGACGTGTGCAGCTGGATGGGGCCTGCCCCTGCGTGCCTGGGCTCCCGCGCACAGCCCCAGCTCAGGGCAAGCAGCCCCTGAGCCAAGACCTGCAGGAGGCGCAGAGCGCCCCCACCTGGAAGCCGAGTGAACAGCTGGCGGGGAAGCGAGCCTCCTCGAGGGAAGAAGAGGCAGCCCAGCCTCGTTTGGCTCAAGCCCTACTTGGCGGGAGCCGAGTGCGCCTCCAGGACGGCAGAGCTCCAGCTCTGGTCAGAGGCCCGTTCTGGCAGAGTTGCTGGCGCGAGGCTGCTCTGCCCTGGGCGAGCCTTGCCCAGACTTGCCGCGCTGCTAGGCTTCCTGCCCAGGAAGGAGCAGGCTGCGCGAGGCTGGGAGACGCCACTGGCGCCTTCCTGGCCTCAGCTCCGCTCCTGCCTTGCCTTTGCACCTAGGCCCCAGGCGTCCTTGGGGAGGGCTTAGGGGCCGGTGGCTTGCACACTGCCAAGGGCTCCAGCAGGAAGAGCTCTGTGCGAGGGAAGGGAAGGGCCAGTGCAGGGCTCCTCCAGCGGTTGCTTGGCCGCCCAGGCTCAGCGCCGCACGGAGTGCACCAGGCTCCCAGGGCCCCTGGCTGGGGTCTGCAGCCCCGCACACCCGGAGGCTGACTCCCTGGGCGCCCAGCAGCTGCCTCACACACGTAGCTTCCCTAGCACTCTCCTCCCCAGCAGAGACGTGTGCAGCTGGTTGGGGCCTGCCCCTGCGTGCCTGGGCTCCCGCCCACAGCCCCAGCTCAGGGCAAGCAGCCCCTGAGCCAAGACCTGCAGGAGGCGCAGACGCCCCCGCCTGGAACCCGAGTGAAAAGATGGCGGGGAGGCGAGCCTCCTCGAGGGAAGAAGAGGCAGCCCAGCCTCGTTTGGCTCAAGCCCTACTTGGCTGGAGACGAGTGCGCCTCCAGGACGGCAGAGCTCCAGCTCTGCTCAGAGGCCCGTTCTGGCAGAGTTGCTGGCGCGAGGCTGCTCTGCCCTGGGCGAGCCTTGCCCAGACTTGACTCGCTGCTAGGCTTCCTGCTCAGGAAGGAGCAGGCTGCGCGAGGCTGGGAGACGCCACTGGCGCCTTCCTGGCCTCAGCTCCGCTCCTGCCTTGCCTTTGCACCTAGGCCCCAGGCGTCCTTGGGGAGGGCTAAGGGGCCGGTGGCTTGCACACTGCCAAGGGCTCCAGCAGGAAGAGCTCTGTGCGAGGGAAGGGAAGGGCCAGTGCAGGGCTCCTCCAGCGGTTGCTTGGCCGCCCAGGCTCAGCGCCGCACGTAGAGCACCAGGCTCCCAGGGCCCCTGGCTGGGGTCTGCAGCCCCGCACACCCGGAGGCTGACTCCCTGGGCGCTCAGCAGCTGCCTCACACACGTAGCTTCCCTAGCGCTCTCCTCCCCAGCAGAGACGTGTGCAGCTGGTTGGGGCCTGCCCCTGCGTGCCTGGGCTCCCGCGCACAGCCCCAGCTCAGGGCAAGCCGCCCCTGAGCCAAGACCTGCAGGAGGCGCAGAGCGCCACCACCTGGAAGCCGAGTGAACAGCTGGCGGGTAGGCGAGCCTCCTCGAGGGAAGAAGAGGCAGCCCAGCCTCGTTTGGCTCAAGCCCTACTTGGCTGGAGCCAAGTGCGCCCCCAGGACTGCAGAGCTCCAGCTCTGCTCAGAGGCCCGTTCTGGCACAGTTGCTGGCGCAAGGCTGCTCTGCCCTTGGCGAGCCTTGCCCAGACTTGCCTCGCTGCTAGGCTACCTGCCCAGGTGGAGCAGACTGCGCGAGGCTGGGAGACGCCACTGGCGCCTTCCTGGCCTCAGCTCCGCTCCTGCCTTGCCTTTGCACCTAGGCCCCAGGCGTCCTTGGGGAGGGCTTAGGGGCCGGTGGCTTGCACACTGCCAAGGGCTCCAGCAGGAAGAGCTCTGTGCGAGGGAAGGGAAGGGCCAGTGCAGGGCTCCTCCAGCGGTTGCTTGGCCGCCCAGGCTCAGCGCCGCACGGAGTGCACCAGGCTCCCAGGGCCCCTGGCTGGGGTTGCAGCCCTGCACACCCGGAGGCTGACTCCCTGGGCGCCCAGCAGCTGCCTCACACACGTAGCTTCCCTAGCGCTCTCCTCCCCAGCAGAGAAGTGTGCAGCTGGTTGGGGCCTGCCCCTGCGTGCCTGGACTCCCGCCCACAGCCCCAGCTCAGGGCAAGCAGCCCCTGAGCCAAGACCTGCAGGAGGCGCAGAGCGCCCCCACCTGGAAGCCGAGTGAACAGCTGGTGGGGAGGCGAGCCTCCTCGAGGGAAGAAGAGGCAGCCCAGCCTCGTTTGGCTCAAGCCCTACTTGGCTGGAGCCGAGTGCGTCTCCAGGACGGCAGAGCTCCAGCTCTGCTCAGAGGCCCGTTCTGGCAGAGTTGCTGGCGCGAGGCTGCTCTGCTCTGGGCGAGCCTTGCCCAGACTTGCCTCGCTGCTAGGCTTCCTGCCCAGGAAGGAGCAGGCTGCACGAGGCTGGGAGATGCCACTGGCGCCTTCCTGGCCTCAGCTCCGCTCCTGCCTTGCCTTTGCACCTAGGCCCCAGGCGTCCTTGGGGAGGGCTTAGGGGCCGGTGGCTTGCACACTGCCAAGGGCTCCAGTAGGAAGAGCTCTGTGCGAGGGAAGGGAAGGGCCAGTGCAGGGCTCCTCCAGCGGTTGCTTGGCCGCCCAGGCTCAGCGCCGCACGGAGTGCACCAGGCTCCCAGGGCCCCTGGCTGGGGTCTGCAGCCCCGCACACCCGGAGGCTGACTCCCTGGGCGCCCAGCAGCTGCCTCACACACGTAGCTTCCCTAGCGCTCTCCTCCCCAGGAGAGACGTGTGCAGCTGGTTGGGGCCTGCCCCTGTGTGCCTGGGCTCCCGCCCACAGCCCCAGCTCAATGCAATCAGCCCCTGAGCCAAGACATGCAGGAGGTGCAGAGCGCCCCCACCTGGAAGCCGAGTGAACAGCTGGCGGGGAGGCGAGCCTCCTCGAGGGAAGAAGAGGCAGCCCAGCCTCGTTTGGCTCAAGCCCTACTTGACTGGAGCCGAGTGCGCATCCAGGACGGCAGAGCTCCAGGCCTGCTCAGAGGCCCGTTCTGGCAGAGTTGCTGGCGCGAGGCTGCTCTGCCCTGGGCGAGCCTTGCCCAGACTTGCCTCGCTGCTAGGCTTCCTGCCCAGGAAGGAGCAGGCTGCGCGAGGCTGGGAGACGCCACTGGCGCCTTCCTGGCCTCAGCTCCGCTCCTGCCTTGCCTTTGCACCTAGGCCCCAGGCGTCCTTGGGGAGGGCTTAGGGGCCGGTGGCTTGCACACTGCCAAGGGCTCCAGCAGGAAGAGCTCTGTGCGAGGGAAGGGAAGGGCCAGTGCAGGGCTCCTCCAGCGGTTGCTTGGCCGCCCAGGCTCAGCGCCGCACGGAGTGCCCCAGGCTCCCAGGGCCCCTGGCTGGGGTCTGCAGCCCCGCACACCCGGAGGCTGACTCCCTGGGCGCCCAGCAGCTGCCTCACACACGTAGCTTCCCTAGCGCTCTCCTCCCCAGCAGAGACGTGTGCAGCTGGTTGGGGCCTGCCCCTGCGTGCCTGGGCTCCCGCCCACAGCCCCAGCTCAGGGCAAGCAGCCCCTGAGCCAAGACCTGCAGGAGGCGCTGAGCGCCCCCACCTGGAAGCCGAGTGAACAGCTGGCGGGGAGGCGAGCCTCCTCGTGGGAAGAAGAGGCAGCCCAGCCTCGTTTGGCTCAAGCCCTACTTGGCTGGAGCCGAGTGCGCCTCCAGGACGGCAGAGCTCCAGCTCTGCTCAGAGGCCCGTTCTGGCAGAGTTGCTGGCGCGAGGCTGCTCTGCCCTGGGCGAGCCTTGCCCATACTTGCCTCGCTGCTAGGCTTCCTGCCCAGGAAGGAGCAGGCTGCGCGAGGCTGGGAGACGCCACTGGCTCCTTCCTGGCCTCAGCTCCGCACCTGCCTTGCCTTTGCACCTAGGCCCCAGGCGTCCTTGGGGAGGGCTTAGGGGCCGGTGGCTTGCACACTGCCAAGGGCTCCAGCAGGAAGAGCTTTGTGCGAGGGAAGGGAAGGGCCAGTGCAGGGCTCCTCCAGCGGTTGCTTGGCCGCCCAGGCTCAGCGCCGCACGGAGTGCACCAGGCTCCCAGGGCCCCTGGCTGGGGTCTGCAGCCCCGCACACCCGGAGGCTGACTCCCTGGGCGCCCAGCAGCTGCCTCACACACGTAGATTCCCTAGCGCTCTCCTCCCCAGCAGAGACGTGTGCAGCTGGTTGGGGCCTGCCCCTGCGTGCCTGGGCTCCCGCGCACAGCCCCAGCTCAATGCAATCAGCCCCTGAGCCAAGACATGCAGGAGGCGCAGAGCGCCCCCACCTGGAAGCCGAGTGAACAGCTGGCGGGGAGGCGAGCCTCCTCGAGGGAAGAAGAGGCAGCCCAGCCTCGTTTGGCTCAAGCCCTACTTGACTGGAGCCGAGTGCGCATCCAGGACGGCAGAGCTCCAGCCCTGCTCAGAGGCCCGTTCTGGCAGAGTTGCTGGCGCGAGGCTGCTCTGCCCTGGGCGAGCCTTGCCCAGACTTGCCTCGCTGCTAGGCTTCCTGCCCAGGAAGGAGCAGGCTGCGCGAGGCTGGGAGACGCCACTGGCGCCTTCCTGGCCTCAGCTCCGCTCCTGCCTTGCCTTTACACCTAGGCCCCAGGCGTCCTTGGGGAGGGCTTAGGGGCCGGTGGCTTGCACACTGCCAAGGGCTCCAGCAGGAAGAGCTCTGTGCGAAGGAAAGGAAGGGCCAGTGCAGGGCTCCTCCAGCGGTTGCTTGGCCGCCCAGGCTCAGCGCCGCACGGAGTGCACCAGGCTCCCAGGGCCCCTGAATGCGGTCTGCAGCCCCGCACACCCGGAGGCTGACTCCCTGGGCGCCCAGCAGCTGCCTCACACACGTAGCTTCCCTAGCGCTCTCCTCCCCAGCAGAGACGTGTGCAGCTGGTTGGGGCCTGCCCCTGCGTGCCTGGGCTCCCGCCCACAGCCCCAGCTCAGGGCAAGCAGCCCTTGAGCAAAGACCTGCAGGAGGCGCAGAGCGCCCCCACCTGGAAGCCGAGTGAACAGCTGGCGGGGAGGCGAGCCTCCTCAAGGGTAGAAGAGGCAGCCCAGCCTCGTTTGGCTCAAGCCCTACTTGGCTGGAGCCGAGTGCGCCCCCAGGATTGCAGAGCTCCAGCTGTGCTCAGAGGCCCGTTCTGGCAGAGTTGCTGGCGCGAGGCTGCTCTGCCCTGGGCGAGCCTTGCCCAGACTTGCCTCGCTGCTAGGCTTCCTGCCCAGGAAGGAGCAGGCTGCGCGAGGCTGGGAGACGCCACTGGCGCCTTCCTGGCCTCAGCTCCGCTCCTGCCTTGCCTTTGCACCTAGGCCCCAGGCGTCCTTGGGGAGGGCTTAGGGGCCGGTGGCTTGCACACTGCCAAGGGCTCCAGCAGGAAGAGCTCTGTGCGAGGGAAAGGAAGGGCCAGTGCAGGGCTCCTCCAGCGGTTGCTTGGCCGCCCAGGCTCAGCGCCGCACGGAGTGCACCAGGCTCCCAGGGCCCCTGAATGCGGTCTGCAGCCCCGCACACCCGGAGGCTGACTCCCTGGGCGCCCAGCAGCTGCCTCACACACGTAGCTTCCCTTGCGCTCTCCTCCCCAGCAGAGACGTGTGCAGCTGGTTGGGGACTGCCCCTGCGTGCCTGGGTTCCCGCTTACAGCCCCAGCTCAGGGCAAGCAGCCCCTGAGCCAAGACCTGCAGGAGGCGCAGAGCGCCCCCACCTGGAAGCCGAGTGAACAGGTGGCGGGGAGGCGAGCCTCCTCGAGGGAAGAAGAGGCAGCCCAGCGTCGTTTGGCTCAAGCCCTACTTGGCTGGAGACGAGTGCGCCTCCAGGACGGCAGAGCTCCAGCTCTGCTCAGAGGCCCGTTCTGGCAGAGTTGCTGGCGCGAGGCTGCTCTGCCCTGGGCGAGCCTTGCCCAGACTTGACTCGCTGCTAGAATTCCTGCTCAGGAAGGAGCAGGCTGCGCGAGGCTGGGAGACGCCACTGGCGCCTTCCTGGCCTCAGCTCCGCTCCTGCCTTGCCTTTGCACCTAGGCCCCAGGCGTCCTTGGGGAGGGCTTAGGGGCCGGTGGCTTGCACACTGCCAAGGGCTCCAGCAGGAAGAGCTCTGTGCGAGGGAAGGGAAGGGCCAGTGCAGGGCTCCTCCAGCGGTTGCTTGGCCGCCCAGGCTCAGCGCCGCACGTAGAGCACCAGGCTCCCAGGGCCCCTTGCTGGGGTCTGCAGCCCCGCACACCCGGAGGCTGACTCCCTGGGCGCCCAGCAGCTGCCTCACACACGTAGCTTCCCTAGCGCTCTCCTCCCCAGCAGAGACGTGTGCAGCTGGTTGGGGCCTGCCCCTGCGTGCCTGGGCTCCCGCGCACAGCCCCAGCTCAGGGCAAGCCGCCCCTGAGTCAAGACCTGCAGGAGGCGCAGAGCGCCACCACCTGGAAGCCGAGTGAACAGCTGGCGGGTAGGCGAGCCTCCTCGAGGGTAGAAGAGGCAGCCCAGCCTCGTTTGGCTCAAGCCCTACTTGGCTGGAGCCGAGTGCGCCTCCAGGACGGCAGAGCTCCAGCTCTGCTCAGAGGCCCGTTCTGGCAGAGTTGCTGGTGCGAGGCTGCTCTGCCCTGGGCGAGCCTTGCCCAGACTTGCCTCGCTGCTAGGCTTCCTGCCCAGGAAGGAGCAGGCTGCGCGAGGCTGGGAGACGCCACTGGCGCCTTCCTGGCCTCAGCTCCGCTCCTGCCTTGCCTTTGCACCTAGGCCCCAGGCGTCCTTGGGGAGGGCTTAGGGGCCGGTGGCTTGCACACTGCCAAGGGCTCCAGCAGGAAGAGCTCTGTGCGAGGGAAGGGAAGGACCAGTGCAGGGCTCCTCCAGCGGTTGCTTGGCCGCCCAGGCTCAGCGCCGCACGGAGTGCACCAGGCTCCAAGGGCCCCTGGCTGGGGTCTGCAGCCCCGCACACCCGGAGGCTGACTCCCTGGGCGCCCAGCAGCTGCCTCACACACGTAGCTTCCCTAGCGCTCTCCTCCCCAGCAGAGACGTGTGCAGCTGGTTGGGGCCTGCCCCTGCGTGCCTAGGCTCCCGCCCACAGCCCCAGCTCAGGGCAAGCAGCCCCTGAGCCAAGACCTGCAGGAGGCGCAGAGCGCCCCCACCTGGAAGCCGAGTGAACAGCTGGCAGGGAGGCGAGCCTCCTCGAGGGAAGAAGAGGCAGCCCAGCCTCGTTTGGCTCAAGCCCTACTTGGCTGGAGCCGAGTGCGTCTCCAGGACGGCAGAGCTCCAGCTCTGTTCAGAGGCCCGTTCTGGCAGAGTTGCTGGCGCGAGGCTGCTCTGCCCTGGGCGAGCCTTGCCCAGACTTGCCTCGCGGCTAGGCTTCCTGCCCTGGAAGGAGCAGGCTGCGCGAGGCTGGGAGACGCCACTGGCGCCTTCCTGGCCTCAGCTCCGCTCCTGCCTTGCCTTTGCACCTAGGCCCCAGGCGTCCTTGGGGAAGGCTTAGGGGCCGGTGGCTTCCACACTGCTAAGGGCTCCAGCAGGAAGAGCTCTGTGCGAGGGAAGGGAAGGGCCAGTGCAGGGCTCCTCCAGCGGTTGCTTGGCCGCCCAGGATCAGCGCCGCACGGAGTGCACCAGGCTCCCAGGGCCCCTGGCTGGGGTTGCAGCCCCGCACACCCGGAGGCTGACTCCCTGGGCGCCCAGCAGCTGCCTCACACACGTAGCTTCCCTAGCGCTCTCCTCCCCAGCAGAGAAGTGTGCAGCTGGTTGGGGCCTGCCCCTGCGTGCCTGGACTCCCGCCCACAGCCCCAGCTCAGGGCAAGCAGCCCCTGAGCCAAGACCTGCAGGAGGCGCAGAGCGCCCCCACCTGGAAGCCGAGTGAACAGCTGGTGGGGAGGCGAGCCTCCTCGAGGGAAGAAGAGGCAGCCCAGCCTCGTTTGGGTCAAGCCCTACTTGGCTGGAGCCGAGTGCGCCTCCAGGACGGCAGAGCTCCAGCTCTGCTCAGAGGCCCGTTCTGGCAGAGTTGCTGGCGCGAGGCTGCTCTGCTCTGGGCGAGCCTTGCCCAGACTTGCCTCGCTGCTAGGCTTCCTGCCCAGGAAGGAGCAGGCTGCACGAGGCTGGGAGATGCCACTGGCGCCTTCCTGGCCTCAGCTCCGCTCCTGCCTTGCCTTTGCACCTAGGCCCCAGGCGTCCTTGGGGAGGGCTTAGGGGCCGGTGGCTTGCACACTGCCAAGGGCTCCAGTAGGAAGAGCTCTGTACGAGGGAAGGGAAGGGCCAGTGCAGGGCTCCTCCAGCGGTTGCTTGGCCGCCCAGGCTCAGCGCCGCACGGAGTGCACCAGGCTCCCAGGGCCCCTGGCTGGGGTCTGCAGCCCCGCACACCCGGAGGCTGACTCCCTGGGCGCCCAGCAGCTGCCTCACACACGTAGCTTCCCTAGCGCTCTCCTCCCCAGGAGAGACGTGTGCAGCTGGTTGGGGCCTGCCCCTGTGTGCCTGGGCTCCCGCCCACAGCCCCAGCTCAATGCAATCAGCCCCTGAGCCAAGACATGCAGGAGGTGCAGAGCGCCCCCACCTGGAAGCCGAGTGAACAGCTGGCGGGGAGGCGAGCCTCCTCGAGGGAAGAAGAGGCAGCCCAGCCTCGTTTGGCTCAAGCCCTACTTGACTGGAGCCGAGTGCGCATCCAGGACGGCAGAGCTCCAGCCCTGCTCAGAGGCCCGTTCTGGCAGAGTTGCTGGCGCGAGGCTGCTCTGCCCTGGGCGAGCCTTGCCCAGACTTGCCTCGCTGCTAGGCTTCCTGCCCAGGAAGGAGCAGGCTGCGCGAGGCTGGGAGACGCCACTGGCGCCTTCCTGGCCTCAGCTCCGCTCCTGCCTTGCCTTTGCACCTAGGCCCCAGGCGTCCTTGGGGAGGGCTTAGGGGCCGGTGGCTTGCACACTGCCAAGGTCTCCAGCAGGAAGAGCTCTGTGCGAGGGAAGGGAAGGGCCAGTGCAGGGCTCCTCCAGCGGTTGCTTGGCCGCCCATGCTCAGCGCCGCACGGAGTGCCCCAGGCTCCCAGGGCCCCTGGCTGGGGTCTGCAGCCCCGCACACCCGGAGGCTGACTCCCTGGGCGCCCAGCAGCTGCCTCACACACGTAGCTTCCCTAGTGCTCTCCTCCCCAGCAGAGACGTGTGCAGCTGGTTGGGGCCTGCCCCTGCGTGCCTGGGCTCCCGCCCACAGCCCCAGCTCAGGGCAAGCAGCCCCTGAGCCAAGACCTGCAGGAGGCGCTGAGCGCCCCCACCTGGAAGCCGAGTGAACAGCTGGCGGGGAGGCGAGCCTCCTCGTGGGAAGAAGAGGCAGCCCAGCCTCGTTTGGCTCAAGCCCTACTTGGCTGGAGCCGAGTGCGCCTCCAGGACGGCAGAGCTCCAGCTCTGCTCAGAGGCCCGTTCTGGCAGAGTTGCTGGCGCGAGGCTGCTCTGCCCTGGGCGAGCCTTGCCCATACTTGCCTCGCTGCTAGGCTTCCTGCCCAGGAAGGAGCAGGCTGCGCGAGGCTGGGAGACGCCACTGGCTCCTTCCTGGCCTCAGCTCCGCACCTGCCTTGCCTTTGCACCTAGGCCCCAGGCGTCCTTGGGGAGGGCTTAGGGGCCGGTGGCTTGCACACTGCCAAGGGCTCCAGCAGGAAGAGCTTTGTGCGAGGCAAGGGAAGGGCCAGTGCAGGGCTCCTCCAGCGGTTGCTTGGCCGCCCAGGCTCAGCGCCGCACGGAGTGCACCAGGCTCCCAGGGCCCCTGGCTGGGGTCTGCAGCCCCGCACACCCGGAGGCTGACTCCCTGGGCGCCCAGCAGCTGCCTCACACACGTAGCTTCCCTAGCGCTCTCCTCCCCAGCAGAGACGTGTGCAGCTGGTTGGGGCCTGCCCCTGCGTGCCTAGGCTCCCGCCCACAGCCCCAGCTCAGGGCAAGCAGCCCCTGAGCCAAGACCTGCAGGAGGCGCAGAGCGCCCCCACCTGGAAGCCGAGTGAACAGCTGGCAGGGAGGCGAGCCTCCTCGAGGGAAGAAGAGGCAGCCCAGCCTCGTTTGGCTCAAGCCCTACTTGGCTGGAGCCGAGTGCGTCTCCAGGACGGCAGAGCTCCAGCTCTGTTCAGAGGCCCGTTCTGGCAGAGTTGCTGGCGCGAGGCTGCTCTGCCCTGGGCGAGCCTTGCCCAGACTTGCCTCGCGGCTAGGCTTCCTGCCCTGGAAGGAGCAGGCTGCGCGAGGCTGGGAGACGCCACTGGCGCCTTCCTGGCCTCAGCTCCGCTCCTGCCTTGCCTTTGCACCTAGGCCCCAGGCGTCCTTGGGGAAGGCTTAGGGGCCGGTGGCTTCCACACTGCTAAGGGCTCCAGCAGGAAGAGCTCTGTGCGAGGGAAGGGAAGGGCCAGTGCAGGGCTCCTCCAGCGGTTGCTTGGCCGCCCAGGATCAGCGCCGCACGGAGTGCACCAGGCTCCCAGGGCCCCTGGCTGGGGTTGCAGCCCCGCACACCCGGAGGCTGACTCCCTGGGCGCCCAGCAGCTGCCTCACACACGTAGCTTCCCTAGCGCTCTCCTCCCCAGCAGAGAAGTGTGCAGCTGGTTGGGGCCTGCCCCTGCGTGCCTGGACTCCCGCCCACAGCCCCAGCTCAGGGCAAGCAGCCCCTGAGCCAAGACCTGCAGGAGGCGCAGAGCGCCCCCACCTGGAAGCCGAGTGAACAGCTGGTGGGGAGGCGAGCCTCCTCGAGGGAAGAAGAGGCAGCCCAGCCTCGTTTGGGTCAAGCCCTACTTGGCTGGAGCCGAGTGCGCCTCCAGGACGGCAGAGCTCCAGCTCTGCTCAGAGGCCCGTTCTGGCAGAGTTGCTGGCGCGAGGCTGCTCTGCTCTGGGCGAGCCTTGCCCAGACTTGCCTCGCTGCTAGGCTTCCTGCCCAGGAAGGAGCAGGCTGCACGAGGCTGGGAGATGCCACTGGCGCCTTCCTGGCCTCAGCTCCGCTCCTGCCTTGCCTTTGCACCTAGGCCCCAGGCGTCCTTGGGGAGGGCTTAGGGGCCGGTGGCTTGCACACTGCCAAGGGCTCCAGTAGGAAGAGCTCTGTGCGAGGGAAGGGAAGGGCCAGTGCAGGGCTCCTCCAGCGGTTGCTTGGCCGCCCAGGCTCAGCGCCGCACGGAGTGCACCAGGCTCCCAGGGCCCCTGGCTGGGGTCTGCAGCCCCGCACACCCGGAGGCTGACTCCCTGGGCGCCCAGCAGCTGCCTCACACACGTAGCTTCCCTAGCGCTCTCCTCCCCAGGAGAGACGTGTGCAGCTGGTTGGGGCCTGCCCCTGTGTGCCTGGGCTCCCGCCCACAGCCCCAGCTCAATGCAATCAGCCCCTGAGCCAAGACATGCAGGAGGTGCAGAGCGCCCCACCTGGAAGCCGAGTGAACAGCTGGCGGGGAGGCGAGCCTCCTCGAGGGAAGAAGAGGCAGCCCAGCCTCGTTTGGCTCAAGCCCTACTTGACTGGAGCCGAGTGCGCATCCAGGACGGCAGAGCTCCAGCCCTGCTCAGAGGCCCGTTCTGGCAGAGTTGCTGGCGCGAGGCTGCTCTGCCCTGGGCGAGCCTTGCCCAGACTTGCCTCGCTGCTAGGCTTCCTGCCCAGGAAGGAGCAGGCTGCGCGAGGCTGGGAGACGCCACTGGCGCCTTCCTGGCCTCAGCTCCGCTCCTGCCTTGCCTTTGCACCTAGGCCCCAGGAGTCCTTGGGGAGGGCTTAGGGGCCGGTGGCTTGCACACTGCCAAGGGCTCCAGCAGGAAGAGCTCTGTGCGAGGGAAGGGAAGGGCCAGTGCAGGGCTCCTCCAGCGGTTGCTTGGCCGCCCAGGCTCAGCGCCGCACGGAGTGCCCCAGGCTCCCAGGGCCCCTGGCTGGGGTCTGCAGCCCCGCACACCCGGAGGCTGACTCCCTGGGCGCCCAGCAGCTGCCTCACACACGTAGCTTCCCTAGTGCTCTCCTCCCCAGCAGAGACGTGTGCAGCTGGTTGGGGCCTGCCCCTGCGTGCCTGGGCTCCCGCCCACAGCCCCAGCTCAGGGCAAGCAGCCCCTGAGCCAAGACCTGCAGGAGGCGCTGAGCGCCCCCACCTGGAAGCCGAGTGAACAGCTGGCGGGGAGGCGAGCCTCCTCGTGGGAAGAAGAGGCAGCCCAGCCTCGTTTGGCTCAAGCCCTACTTGGCTGGAGCCGAGTGCGCCTCCAGGACGGCAGAGCTCCAGCTCTGCTCAGAGGCCCGTTCTGGCAGAGTTGCTGGCGCGAGGCTGCTCTGCCCTGGGCGAGCCTTGCCCATACTTGCCTCGCTGCTAGGCTTCCTGCCCAGGAAGGAGCAGGCTGCGCGAGGCTGGGAGACGCCACTGGCTCCTTCCTGGCCTCAGCTCCGCACCTGCCTTGCCTTTGCACCTAGGCCCCAGGCGTCCTTGGGGAGGGCTTAGGGGCCGGTGGCTTGCACACTGCCAAGGGCTCCAGCAGGAAGAGCTTTGTGCGAGGCAAGGGAAGGGCCAGTGCAGGGCTCCTCCAGCGGTTGCTTGGCCGCCCAGGCTCAGCGCCGCACGGAGTGCACCAGGCTCCCAGGGCCCCTGGCTGGGGTCTGCAGCCCCGCATACCCGGAGGCTGACTCCCTGGGCGCCCAGCAGCTGCCTCACACACGTAGATTCCCTAGCGCTCTCCTCCCCAGCAGAGACGTGTGCAGCTGGTTGGGGCCTGCCCCTGCGTGCCTGGGCTCCCGCGCACAGCCCCAGCTCAATGCAATCAGCCCCTGAGCCAAGACATGCAGGAGGCGCAGAGCGCCCCCACCTGGAAGCCGAGTGAACAGCTGGCGGGGAGGCGAGCCTCCTCGAGGGAAGAAGAGGCAGCCCAGCCTCGTTTGGCTCAAGGCCTACTTGACTGGAGCCGAGTGCGCATCCAGGACGGCAGAGCTCCAGCCCTGCTCAGAGGCCCGTTCTGGCAGAGTTGCTGGCGCGAGGCTGCTCTGCCCTGGGCGAGCCTTGCCCAGACTTGCCTCGCTGCTAGGCTTCCTGCCCAGGAAGGAGCAGGCTGCGCGAGGCTGGGAGACGCCACTGGCGCCTTCCTGGCCTCAGCTCCGCTCCTGCCTTGCCTTTACACCTAGGCCCCAGGCGTCCTTGGGGAGGGCTTAGGGGCCGGTGGCTTGCACACTGCCAAGGGCTCCAGCAGGAAGAGCTCTGTGCGAGGGAAAGGAAGGGCCAGTGCAGGGCTCCTCCAGCGGTTGCTTGGCCGCCCAGGCTCAGCGCCGCACGGAGTGCACCAGGCTCCCAGGGCCCCTGAATGCGGTCTGCAGCCCCGCACACCCGGAAACTGACTCCCTGGGCGCCCAGCAGCTGCCTCACACACGTAGCTTCCCTAGCGCTCTCCTCCCCAGCAGAGACGTGTGCAGCTGGTTGGGGCCTGCCCCTGCGTGCCTGGGCTCCCGCCCACAGCCCCAGCTCAGGGCAAGCAGCCCTTGAGCAAAGACCTGCAGGAGGCGCAGAGCGCCCCCACCTGGAAGCCGAGTGAACAGCTGGCGGGGAGGCGAGCCTCCTCAAGGGTAGAAGAGGCAGCCCAGCCTCGTTTGGCTCAAGCCCTACTTGGCTGGAGCCGAGTGCGCCCCCAGGATTGCAGAGCTCCAGCTGTGCTCAGAGGCCCGTTCTGGCAGAGTTGCTGGCGCGAGGCTGCTCTGCCCTGGGCGAGCCTTGCCCAGACTTGCCTCGCTGCTAGGCTTCCTGCCCAGGAAGGAGCAGGCTGCGCGAGGCTGGGAGACGCCACTGGCGCCTTCCTGGCCTCAGCTCCGCTCCTGCCTTGCCTTTGCACCTAGGCCCCAGGCGTCCTTGGGGAGGGCTTAGGGGCCGGTGGCTTGCACACTGCCAAGGGCTCCAGCAGGAAGAGCTCTGTGCGAGGGAAAGGAAGGGCCAGTGCAGGGCTCCTCCAGCGGTTGCTTGGCCGCCCAGGCTCAGCGCCGCACGGAGTGCACCAGGCTCCCAGGGCCCCTGAATGCGGTCTGCAGCCCCGCACACCCGGAGGCTGACTCCCTGGGCGCCCAGCAGCTGCCTCACACACGTAGCTTCCCTTGCGCTCTCCTCCCCAGCAGAGACGTGTGCAGCTGGTTGGGGACTGCCCCTGCGTGCCTGGGTTCCCGCTTACAGCCCCAGCTCAGGGCAAGCAGCCCCTGAGCCAAGACCTGCAGGAGGCGCAGAGCGCCCCCACCTGGAAGCCGAGTGAACAGGTGGCGGGGAGGCGAGCCTCCTCGAGGGAAGAAGAGGCAGCCCAGCCTCGTTTGGCTCAAGCCCTACTTGGCTGGAGCCGAGTGCGCCTCCAAGACGGCAGAGCTCCAGCTCTGCTCAGAGGCCCGTTCTGGCAGAGTTGCTGGCGCGAGGCTGCTCTGCCCTGGGCGAGCCTTGCCCAGACTTGCCTCGCTGCTAGGCTTCCTGCCCAGGAAGGAGCCGGCTGCGCGAGGCTGGGAGACGCCACTGGCGCCTTTCTGGCCTCAGCTCCGCTCCTGCCTTGCCTTTGCACCTAGGCCCCAGGCGTCCTTGGGGAGGGCTTAGGGGCCGGTGGCTTGCACACTGCCAAGGGCTCCAGCAGGAAGAGCTCTGTGCGAGGGAAGGGAAGGGCCAGTGCAGGGTTCCTCCAGCAGTTGCTTGGCCGCCCAGGCTCAGCGCCGCACGGAGTGCACCAGGCTCCCATGGCCCCTGGCTGGGGTCTGCAGCCCCACACACCCGGAGGCTGACTCCCTGGGCGCCCAGCAGCTGCCTCACACACGTAGCTTCGCTAGCGCTCTCCTCCCCAGCAGAGACGTGTACAGCTGGTTGGGGCCTGCCCCTGCGTGCCTGGGTTCCCGCGCACAGCCCCAGCTCAGGGCAAGCAGCCCCTGAGCCACGACCTGCAGGAGGCGCAGAGCGCCCCCACCTGGAAGCCGAGTGAACAGCTGGCGGGGAGGCGAGCCTCCTCGAGGGAAGAAGAGGCAGCCCAGCCTCGTTTGGCTCAAGCCCTACTTGGCTGGAGCCGAGTGCGCCTCCAGGACGGCAGAGCTCCAGCTCTGCTCAGAGGCCCGTTCTGGCAGAGTTGCTGGCGCGAGGCTGCTCTGCCCTGGGCGAGCCTTGCCCAGACTTGCCTCGCTGCTAGGCTTCCTGCCCAGGAAGGAGCAGGCTGCGCGAGGCTGGGAGACGATACTGGCGCCTTCCTGGCCTCAGCTCCGCTCCTGCCTTGCCTTTGCACCTAGGCCCCAGGCGTCCTTGGGGAGGGCTTAGGGGCCGGTGGCTTGCACACTGCCAAGGGCTCCAGCAGGAAGAGCTCTGTGCGAGGGAAAGGAAGGGCCAGTGCAGGGCTCCTCCAGCGGTTGCTTGGCCGCCCAGGCTCAGCGCCGCACGGAGTGCACCAGGCTCCCAGGGCCCCTGGCTGGGGTCTGCAGCCCTGCACACCCGGAGGCTGACTCCCTGGGCGCCCAGCTGCTGCCTCACACACGTAGCTTCCCTAGCGCTCTCCTCCCCAGCAGAGACGTGTGCAGCTGGTTGGGGCCTGCCCCTGCGTGCCTGGGCTCCCGCCCACAGCCCCAGCTCAGGGCAAGCAGCCCCTGAGCCAAGACCTGCAGGAGGCGCAGAGCGCCCCCTCCTGGAAGCCGAGTGAACAGCTGGCTGGGAGGCGAGCCTCCTCGAGGGAGAAGAGGCAGCCCAGCCTCGTTTGGCTCAAGCCCTACTTGGCTGGAGCCGAGTGCGCCTCCAGGACGGCAGAGATCCAGCTCTGCTCAGAGGCCCGATCTGGCAGAGTTGCTGGCGCGAGGCTGCTCTGCCCTGGGCGAGCCTTGTCCAGACTTGCCTCGCTGGTAGGCTTCCTGCCCAGGAAGGAGCAGGCTGCGCGAGGCTGGGAGACGCCACTGGCGCCTTCCTGGCCTCAGCTCCGCTCCTGCCTTGCCTTTGCACCTAGGCCCCAGGCGTCCTTGGGGAGGGCTTAGGGGCCGGTGGCTTGCACACTGCCAAGGGCTCCAGCAGGAAGAGCTCTGTGCGAGGGAAGGGAAGGGCCAGTGCAGGGCTTCTCCAGCGGTTGCTTGGCCGCCCAGGCTCAGCGCCGCACGGAGTGCACCAGGCTCCCAGGGCCCCTGGCTGGGGTCTGCAGCCCCGCACACCCGGAGGCTGACTCCCTGGGCGCCCAGCAGCTGCCTCACACACGTAGCTTCCCTAGCGCTCTCCTCCCCAGCAGAGACGTGTGCAGCTGGTTGGGGCCTGCCCCTGCGTGCCTGGGTTCCCGCGCACAGCCCCAGCTCAGGGCAAGCAGCCCCTGAGCCAAGACCTGCAGGAGGCGCAGAGCGCCCCCACCTGGAATCCGAGTGAACAGCTGGCGGGGAGGCGAGCCTCCTCGAGGGAAGAAGAGGCAGCCCAGCCTCGTTTGGCTCAAGCCCTATTTGGCTGGAGCCGAGTGCGCCTCCAGGACGGTAGAGCTCCAGCCCTGCTCAGAGGCCCGTTCTGGCAGAGTTGCTGGCGCGAGGCTGCTCTGCCCTGGGCGAGCCTTGTCCAGACTTGCCTCGCTGCTAGGCTTCCTGCCCAGGAAGGAGCAGGCTGCGCGAGGCTGGGAGACGCCACTGGCGCCTTCCTGGCCTCAGCTCCGCGCCTGCCTTGCCTTTGCACCTAGGCCCCAGGTGTCCTTGGGGAGGGATTAGGGGCCGGTGGCTTGCACACTGCCAAGGGCTCCAGCAGGAAGAGCTCTGTGCGAGGGAAGGGAAGGGCCAGTGCAGGGCTTCTCCAGCGGTTGCTTGGCCGCCCAGGCTCCGCGCCGCACGGAGTGCCCCAGGCTCCCAGGGCCCCTGGCTGGGGTCTGCAGCCCCGCACACCCGGAGGCTGACTCCCTGGGCGCCCAGCAGCTGCCTCACACACGTAGCTTCCCTAGCGCTCTCCTCCCCAGCAGAGACGTGTGCAGCTGGTTGGGGCCTGCCCCTGCGTGCCTGGGCTCCCGCCCACAGCCCCCGCTCAGGGCAAGCAGCCCCTGAGCCAAGACCTGCAGGAGGCGCAGAGCGCCACCACCTGGAAGCCGAGTGAACAGCTGGCGGGGAGGCGAGCCTCCTCGAGGGAAGAAGAGGCAGCGCAGCCTCGTTTGGCTCAAGCCCTACTTGGCTGGTGCCGAGTGCGCCTCCAGGACGGCAGAGCTCCAGCTCTGCTCAGAGGCCCGTTCTGACAGAGTTGCAGGCGCGAGGCTGCTCTGCCCTGGGCGAGCCTTGCCCAGACTTGCCTCGCTGCTAGGCTTCCTGCCCAGGAAGGAGCAGGCTGCGCGAGGCTGGGAGACGCCACTGGCACATTCCTGGCCTCAGCTCCGCTCCTGCCTTGCCTTTGCACCTAGGCCCCAGGCGTCCTTGGGGAGGGCTTAGGGGCCGGTGGCTTGCACACTGCCAAGGGCTCCAGCAGGAAGAGCTCTGTGCGAGGGAAAGGAAGGGCCAGTGCAGGGCTCCTCCAGCGGTTGCTTGGCCGCCAAGGCTCAGCGCCGCACGGAGTGCACCAGGCTCCCAGGGCCCCTGAATGCGGTCTGCAGCCCCGCACACCCGGAGGCTGACTCCCTGGGCGCCCAGCAGCTGCCTCACACACGTAGCTTCCCTTGCGCTCTCCTCCCCAGCAGAGACGTGTGCAGCTGGTAGGGGCCTGCCCCTGCGTGCCTGGGTTCCCGCTTACAGCCCCAGCTCAGGGCAAGCAGCCCCTGAGCCAAGACCTGCAGGAGGCGCAGAGCGCCCCCACCTGGAAGCCGAGTGAACAGGTGGCGGGGAGGCGAGCCTCCTCGAGGGAAGAAGAGGCAGCCCAGCCTCGTTTGGCTCAAGCCCTACTTGGCTGGAGCCGAGTGCGCCTCCAAGACGGCAGAGCTCCAGCTCTGCTCAGAGGCCCGTTCTGGCAGAGTTGCTGGCGCGAGGCTGCTCTGCCCTGGGCGAGCCTTGCCCAGACTTGCCTCGCTGCTAGTCTTGCTGCCCAGGAAGGAGCAGGCTGCGCGAGGCTGGGAGACGCCACTGGCGCCTTCCTGGCCTCAGCTCCGCTCCTGCCTTGCCTTTGCACCTAGGCCCCAGGCGTCCTTGGGGAGGGCTTAGGGGCCGGTGGCTTGCACACTGCCAAGGGCTCCAGCAGGAAGAGCTCTGTGCGAGGGAAGGGAAGGGCCAGTGCAGGGCTTCTCCATCGGTTGCTTGGCCGCCCAGGCTCAGCGCCGCACGGAGTGCACCAGGCTCCCAGGGCCCCTGGCTGGGGTCTGCAGCCCCGCACACCCAGAGGCTGACTCCCTGAGCGCCCAGCAGCTGCCTCACACACGTAGCTTCCCTAGCGCTCTCCTCCCCAGCAGAGACGTGTGCAGCTGGTAGGGGCCTGCCCCTGCGTGCCTGGGTTCCCGCGCACAGCCCCAGCTCAGGGCAAGCAGCCCCTGAGCCAAGACCTGCAGGAGGCGCAGAGCGCCCCCACCTGGAAGCCGAGTGAACAGCTGGCGGGGAGGCGAGCCTCCTCGAGGGAAGAAGAGGCAGCCCAGCCTCGTTTGGCTCAAGCCCTACTTGGCTGGAGCCGAGTGCGCCCCCAGGACGGCAGAGCTCCAGCTCTGCTCAGAGGCCCGTTCTGGCAGAGTTGCTGGCGCGAGGCTGCTCTGCCCTGGGCGAGCCTTGCCCAGACTTGCCTCGCTGCTAGGCTTCCTGCCCAGGAAGGAGCCGGCTGCGCGAGGCTGGGAGACGCCACTGGCGCCTTTCTGGCCTCAGCTCCGCTCCTGCCTTGCCTTTGCACCTAGGCCCCAGGCGTCCTTGGGGAGGGCTTAGGGGCCGGTGGCTTGCACACTGCCTAGGGCTCCAGCAGGAAGAGCTCTGTGCGAGGGAAGGGAAGGGCCAGTGCAGGGCTCCTCCAGCGGTTGCTTGGCCGCCCAGGCTCAGCGCCGCACGGAGTGCACCAGGCTCCCAGGGCCCCTGGCTGGGGTCTGCAGCCCCGCACACCCGGAGGCTGACTCCCTGGGCGCCCAGCTGCTGCCTCACACACGTAGCTTCCCTAGCGCTCTCCTCCCCAGCAGAGACGTGTGCAGCTGGTTGGGGCCTGCCCCTGCGTGCCTGGCCTCCCGCCCACAGCCCCAGCTCAGGGCAAGCAGCCCCTGAGCCAAGACCTGCAGGAGGCGCAGAGCGCCCCCTCCTGGAAGCCGAGTGAACAGCTGGCTGGGAGGCGAGCCTCCTCGAGGGAGAAGAGGCAGCCCAGCCTCGTTTGGCTCAAGCCCTACTTGGCTGGAGCCGAGTGCGCCTCCAGGACGGCAGAGATCCAGCTCTGCTCAGAGGCCCGATCTGGCAGATTTGCTGGCGCGAGGCTGCTCTGCCCTGGGCGAGCCTTGTCCAGACTTGCCTCGCTGGTAGGCTTCCTGCCCAGGAAGGAGCAGGCTGCGCGAGGCTGGGAGACGCCACTGGCGCCTTCCTGGCCTCAGCTCCGCTCCTGCCTTGCCTTTGCACCTAGGCCCCAGGCGTCCTTGGGGAGGGCTTAGGGGCCGGTTGCTTGCACACTGCCAAGGGCTCCAGCAGGAAGAGCTCTGTGCGAGGGAAGGGAAGGGCCAGTGCAGGGCTTCTCCAGCGGTTGCTTGGCCGCCCAGGCTCAGCGCCGCACGGAGTGCACCAGGCTCCCAGGGCCCCTGGCTGGGGTCTGCAGCCCCGCACACCCGGAGGCTGACTCCCTGGGCGCCCAGCAGCTGCCTCACACACGTAGCTTCCCTAGCGCTCTCCTCCCCAGCAGAGACGTGTGCAGCTGGTTGGGGCCTGCCCCTGCGTGCCTGGGTTCCCGCGCACAGCCCCAGCTCAGGGCAAGCAGCCCCTGAGCCAAGACCTGCAGGAGGCGCAGAGCGCCCCCACCTGGAATCCGAGTGAACAGCTGGCGGGGAGGCGAGCCTCCTCGAGGGAAGAAGAGGCAGCCCAGCCTCGTTTGGCTCAAGCCCTATTTGGCTGGAGCCGAGTGCGCCTCCAGGACGGCAGAGCTCCAGCTCTGCTCAGAGGCCCGTTCTGGCAGAGTTGCTGGCGCGAGGCTGCTCTGCCCTGGGCGAGCCTTGTCCAGACTTGCCTCGCTGCTAGGCTTCCTGCCCAGGAAGGAGCAGGCTGCGCGAGGCTGGGAGACGCCACTGGCGCCTTCCTGGCCTCAGCTCCGCTCCTGCCTTGCCTTTGCACCTAGGCCCCAGGCGTCCTTGGGGAGGGCTTAGGGGCCGGTGGCTTGCACACTGCCAAGGGCTCCAGCAGGAAGAGCTCTGTGCGAGGGAAGGGAAGGGCCAGTGCAGGGCTTCTCCAGCGGTTGCTTGGCCGCCCAGGCTCAGCGCCGCACGGAGTGCCCCAGGCTCCCAGGGCCCCTGGCTGGGGTCTGCAGCCCCGCACACACGGAGGCTGACTCCCTGGGCGCCCAGCAGCTGCCTCACACACGTAGCTTCCCTAGCGCTCTCCTCCCCAGCAGAGACGTGTGCAGCTGCTGGGGCCTGCCCCTTCGTGCCTGGGCTCCTGCGCACAGCCCCAGCTCAGGGCAAGCAGCCCCTGAGCCAAGACCTGCAGGAGGCGCAGAGCGCCCCCACCTGTAAGCCGAGTGAACAGCTGGCGGGGAGGCGAGCCTCCTCGAGGTAAGAAGAGGCAGCCCAGCCTCGTTTGGCTCAAGCCCTACTTGGCTGGAGCCGAGTGCGCCTCCAGGACGGCAGAGCTCCAGCTCTGCTAAGAGGCCTGATCTGGCATAGTTGCTGGCGCGAAGCTGCTCTGCCCTGGGCGAGCCTTGCCCAGACTTGCCTCGCTGCTAGGCTTCCTGCCCAGGAAGGAGCAGGCTGCGCGAGGCTGGCAGACGGCACTGGCGCCTTCCTGGCCTCAGTTCCGCTCCTGCCTTGCCTTTGCACCTAGGCCCCAGGCGTCCTTGGGGAGGGCTTAGGGGCTGGTGGCTTGCACACTGCCAAGGGCTCCAGCAGGAAGAGCTCTGTGTGAAGGAAGGGAAGGGTTAGTGCAGGGCTCCTCCAGCGGTTGCTTGGCCCCCCAGGTTCAGCGCCGCACGGAGTGCACCAGGCTCCCATGGCCCCTGGCTGGGGTCTGCAGCCCCGCACACCCGGAGGCTGACTCCCTGGGCGCCCAGCAGCTGCCTCACACACGTAGATTCCCAAGCGCTCTCCTCCCCAGCAGAGACATGTGCAGCTGGTTGGGGCCTGCCCCTGCGTGCCTGGGCTCCCGCCCACAGCCCCAGCTCAGGGCAAGCAGCCCCTGAGCCAAGACCTGCAGGAGGCGCAGAGCGCCCTCACCTGGAAGCCGAGTGAACAGCTGGCGGGGAGGCGAGCCTCCTCGAGGGAAGAAGAGGCAGCCCAGCCTCGTTTGGCTCAAGCCCTACTAGGCTGGAGCCGAGTGCGCCTCCAGGTCAGCAGAGCTCCAGCTCTGCTCAGAGGCCCGTTCTGGCAGAGTTGCTGGCGCGAGCCTGCTCTGCCCTGGGAGAGCCTTGCCCAGACTTGCCTAGCTGCTAGGCTTCCTGCCCAGGTAGGAGCAGGCTGTGCGAGGCTGGGAGACGCCACTGGCGCCTTCCTGGCCTCAGCTCCGCTCCTGCCTTGCCTTTGCACCTAGGCCCCAGGCGTCCTTGGGGAGGGCTTAGGGGCCGTTGGCTTGCACAGTGCCAAGGGCTCCAGCAGGAAGAGCTCTGTGCGAGGGAAGGGAAGGGCCAGTGCATGGCTCCTCCAGCGGTTGCTTGGGCGCCCAGGCTCAGCGCCGCACGGAGTGCCCCAGGCTCCCAGGGCCCCTGGCTGCGGTCTGCAGCCCCGCACACCCGGAGGCTTACTCCCTGGGCGCCCAGCAGCTGCCTCACACACGTAGCTTCCCTAGCGCTCTCCTCCCCAGCAGAGACGAGTGCACCTGGTTGGGGTCTGCCCCTGCGTGCCTGGGCTCCCGCCCACAGCCCCAGCTCAGGGCAAGCAGCCCCTGAGCCAAGACCTGCAGGAGGCGCAGAGCGCCCCCACCTGGAAGCCGAGTGAACAGCTGGCGGGGAGGCGAGCCTCCTCGAGGGAAGAAGAGGCAGACCAGCCTCGTTTAGCTCAAGCCCTACTTGGCTGGGGCTGAGTGCGCCTCCAGGACGGCAGAGCTCCAGCTCTGCTCATAGGCCCGATCTGGCAGAGTTGTTGGCGCGAGGCTGCTCTTTCCCTGGGCGAGCCTTGCCCAGACTTGCCTCGCTGCTAGGCTTCCTGCCCAGGAAGGAGCAGGCTGCGCGAGCCTGGGAGACACCACTGGCGCCTTCCTGGCCTCAGCTCCGCTCCTGCCTTGCCTTTGCACCTAGGCCCCAGGCGTCCTTGGGGAGGGCTTAGGGGCCGGTGGCTTGCACACTGCCAAGGGCTCCAGCAGGAAGAGCTCTGTGCGAGGGAATGGAAGGGCCAGTGCAGGGTTCCTCTAGCGGTTGCTTGGCCGCCCAGGCTCAGCGCCGCACGGGGTGCACCAGGCTCCCATGGCCCCTGGCTGGGGTCTGCATCCCCGCACACCCGGAGGCTGACTCCCTGGGCGCCCAGCAGCTGCCTCACACACGTAGCTTCCCTAGCGCTCTCCTCCACAGCAGAGACGTGTGCAGCTGGTTGGGGCCTGCCCCTGCGTGCCTGGGCTCCCGCCCACAGCCCCAGCTCAGGGCAAGCAGCCCCTGAGCCAGGACCTGCAGGAGGCGCAGAGCGCCCCCACCTGGAAGCCGAGTGAACAGCTGGCGGGGAGGCGAGCCTCCTCGAGGGAAGAAGAGGCAGCCCAGCCACGTTTGGCTCAAGCCCTACTTGGCTGGAGCCAAGTGCGCCTCCAGGACGGCAGAGCTCCAGCTCTGCTCAGAGGCCCGATCTGGCAGAGTTGCTGGCGCGAGGCTGCTCTTCCCTGGGCGAGCCTTGCCCAGACTTGCCTCGCTGCTAGGCTTCCTGCCCAGGAAGGAGCAGGCTGCGCGAGGCTGGGAGACGCCAATGGCGCCTTCCTGGCCTCACCTCCGCTCCTGCCTTGCCTTTGCACATAGGCCCCAGGCGTCCTTGGGAACGGCTTAGGGGCCGGTGGCTTGCACACTGCCAAGGGCTCCAGCAGGAAGAGCTCTGTGCGAGGGAAAGGAAGGGCCAGTGCAGGGCTCCTCCAGCGGTTGCTTGGCCGCCCAGAGTCAGCGCCGCACGGAGTGCACCAGGCTCTCAGGGCCCCTGGCTGGAGTCTGCAGCCCCACACACCCGGAGGCTGACTCCCTGGGCGCCCAGGAGCTGCCTCACACACGTAGCTTCCCTAGCGCTCTCCTCCCCAGCAGAGACGTGTGCAGCTGGTTGGGGCCTGCCCCTGCGTACCTGGGCTCCCGCCCACAGCCCCAGCTCAGGGCAAGCAGCCCCTGAGCCAAGACCTGCAGGAGGCGCAGAGCGCCCCCACCTGGAAGCCGAGTGAACAGCTGGCGGGGAGGCGAGCCTCCTCGAGGGAAGAAGAGGCAGCCCAGCCTCGTTTGGCTCAAGCCCTACTTGGCAGGAGCTGAGTGTGCCTCCAGGACGGCAGAGCTCCAGCTCTGCTCAGAGGCCCGATCTGGCAGAGTTGCTGGCGCGAGGCTGCTCTGCCCTGGGAGAGCCTTGCCCAGACTTGCCTCGCTGCTAGGCTTCCTGCCCAGGAAGGAGCAGGCTGCGCGAGGCTGGGAGACGCCACTGGCGCCTTCCTGGCCTCAGCTCCGCTCCTGCCTTGCCTTTGCACCTAGGCCCCAGGCGTCCTTGGGGAGGGCTTAGGGGCCGGTGGCTTGCACACTGCCAAGGGCTCCAGCAGGAAGAGCTCTGTGCGAGGGAATGGAAGGGCCAGTGCAGGGCTCCTCTAGCGGTTGCTTGGTCGCCCAGACTCAGCGCCGCACGGGGTGCACCAGGCTCCCAGGGCCCCTGGCTGGGGTCTGCAGCCCCGCACACCCGGAGGCTGACTCCCAGGGCGCCCAGCAGCTGCCTCACACACGTAGCTTCCCTAACGCTCTCCTCCACAGCAGAGACGTGTGCAGCTGGTTGGGGCCTGCCCCTGCGTGCCTGGACTCAAGCCCACAGCCCCAGCTCAGGGCAAGCAGCCCCTGAGCCAGGACCTGCAGGAGGCGCAGAGCGCCCCCACCTGGAAGCCGAGTGAACAGCTGGCGGGGAGGCGAGCCTCCTTGAGGGAAGAAGAGGCAGCCCAGCCTCGTTTGGCTCAAGCCCTACTTGGCTGGAGCCGAGTGCGCCTCCAGGACGGCAGAGCTCCAGCTCTGCTCAGAGGCCCGTTCTGGCAGAGTTGCTGGCGCGAGGCTGCTCTGCCCTGGGCGAGCCTTGCCCAGACTTGCCTCGCTGCTAGTCTTGCTGCCCAGGAAGGAGCAGGCTGCGCGAGGCTGGGAGACGCCACTGGCGCCTTCCTGGCCTCAGCTCCGCTCCTGCCTTGCCTTTGCACATAGGCCCCAGGCGTCCTTGGGCAGGGCTTAGGGGCCGGTGGCTTGCACACTGCCTAGGGCTCCAGCAGGAAGAGCTCTGTGCGAGGGAAGGGAAGGGCCAGTGCAGGGCTCCTCCAGCGGTTGCTTGGCCGCCCAGGCTCAGCGCCGCACGGAGTGCACCAGGCTCCCAGGGCCCCTGGCTGGGGTCTGCAGCCCCGCACACCCGGAGGCTGACTCCCTGGGCGCCCAGCAGCTGCCTCACACACGTAGCTTCGCTAGCGCTCTCCTCCCCAGCAGAGACGTGTGCAGCAGTTTGGGGCCTGCCCCTGCGTGACTGGGCTCCCGCCCGCAGCCGCAGTTCAGGGCAAGCAGCCCCTGAGCCAAGACCTGCAGGAGGCGCAGAGCACCCCCACCTGGAAGGCGAGTGAACAGCTGGCGGGGAGGCGAGCCTCCTCGAGGGAAGAAGAGGCAGCCCAGCCTCGTTTGGCTCAAGCCCTACTTGGCTGGAGCCGAGTGCGCCTCCAGGACGGCAGAGCTCCAGCTCTGCTCAGAGGCCCGATCTGGCAGAGTTACTGGCGCGAGGCTGCTCTGCCCTGGGCGAGCCTTGCCCAGACTTGCCTCGCTGCTAGGCTTCCTGCCCAGGAAGGAACAGGCTGCGCGAGGCTGGGAGACCCCACTGGCGCCTTCCTGGCCGCAGCTCCGCTCCTGCCTTGCCTTTGGACCTAGGCCCCAGGGGTCCTTGGGGAGGGCTTAGGGGCCGGTGGCTTGCACACTGCCAAGGGCTCCAGCAGGAAGAGCTCTGTGCGAGGGAAGGGAAGGTCCAGTGCAGGGCTCCTCCAGCGGTTGCTTGGTCGCCCAGGCTCAGGGCCGCATGGAGTGCACCAGGCTCCCAGGGCCCCTGGCTGGGGTCTGCAGCCCCGCACACCCGGAGGCTGACTCCCTGGGCGCCCAGCAGCTGCCTCACACACGTAGCATCCCTAGCGCTCTCCTCCCCAGCAGAGACATGTGCAGCTGGTTGGGGCCTGCCCCTGCGTGCCTGGGCTCCCGCCCACAGCCCCAGCTCAGGGCAAGCAGCCCCTGAGCCAAGACCTGCAGCAGGCACAGAGCGCCCCCACCTGGAAGCCGAGTGAACAGCTGGCGGGGAGGCGAGCCTCCTCGAGGGAAGAAGAGGCAGCCCAGCCTCGTTTGGCTCAAGCCCTACTTGGCTGGAGCCGAGTGCGCCTCCAGGACGGCAGAGCTCCAGCTCTGCTCAGAGGCCCGATATGGCAGAGTTGCTGGCGCGAGGCTGTTCTGCCCTGGGAGAGCCTTGTCAAGACTTGCCTTGCTGCTAGGCTTCCTGCCCAGGAAGGAGCAGGTTGCGCGAGGCTGGGAGACGCCACTGGCGCCTTCCTGGCCTCAGCTCCGCTCCTGCCTTGCCTTTGCACCTAGGCCCCAGGCGTCCTTGGGGAGGGCTTAGGGGCCGGTGGCTTGCACACTGCCAAGGGCTCCAGCAGGAAGAGCTCTGTGCGAGGGAAGGGAAGGGCCAGTGCAGGGCTCCTCCAGCGGTTGCTTGGCCGCCCAGGCTCAGCGCCGCACGGAGTGCACCAGGCTCCCAGGGCCCCTGGCTGGGGTCTGCAGCCCCGCACACCCGGAGGCTGACTCCCTGGGCGCCTAGCAGCTGCCTCACACACGTAGCTTCCCTAGCGCTCTCCTCCCCAGCAGAGACGTGTGCAGCTGGTTGGGGCCTGCCCCTGCGTGACTGGGCTCCCGCCCGCAGCCGCAGTTCAGGGCAAGCAGCCCCTGAGCCAAGACCTGCAGGAGGCGCAGAGCACCCCCACCTGGAAGGCGAGTGAACAGCTGGCGGGGAGGCGAGCCTCCTCGAGGGAAGAAGAGGCAGCCCAGCCCCGTTTGGCTCAAGCCCTACTTGGCTGGAGCCGAGTGCGCCTCCAGGACGGCAGAGCTCCAGCTCTGCTCAGAGGCCCGATCTGGCAGAGTTGATGGCGCGAGGCTGCTCTGCCCTGGGCGAGCCTTGCCCAGACTTGCCTCGCTGCTAGGCTTCCTGCCCTGGAAGGAGCAGGCTGCGCGAGGCTGGGAGACGCCACTGGCGCCTTCCTGGCCTCAGCTCCGCTCCTGCCTTGCCTTTGCACCTAGGCCACACGCGTCCTTGGGGAGGGCTTAGGGACCAGTGGCTTGCACACTGCCAAGAGCTCCAGCAGGAAGAGCTCTGTGCGAGGGAAGGGAAGGGACAGTGCAGGGCTCCTCCAGCGGTTGCTTGGCCGCCCAGGCTCAGGGCCGCATGGAGTGCACCAGGCTCCCAGGGCCCCTGGCTGGGGTCTGCCGCCCCGCACACACGGAGGCTGACTCCCTGGGCGCCCAGCAGCTGCCTCACACACGTAGCTTCCCTAGCACTCTCCTCCCCAGCAGAGACGTGTGCAGCTGGTTGGGGCGAGCCCCTGCGTGTCTGGGCTCCCGCCCACAGCCCCAGCTCCGGGCAAGCATCCCCTGAGCCAAGACCTGCAGGAGGCGCAGAGCGCCCCCACCTGGAAGCCGAGTGAACAGCTGGCGGGGAGGCGAGCCTCCTCGAGGAAAGAAGAGGCCGCCCAGCCTCGTTTGGCTCAAGCCCTACTTGGCTGGAGCCGAGTGCGCCTCCAGGACGGCAGAGCTCCAGCTCTGCTCAGAGGCCCGATCTGGCAGAGTTGCTGGCGCGAGGCTGCTCTGCCCTGGGCGAGCCTTGCCCAGACTTGCCTCGCTGCTAGGCTTCCTGCCCAGGAAGGAGCAGGCTGCGCGAGGCTGGGAGGCGCCACTGGCGACTTCCTGGCCTCAGCTCCGCTCCTGCCTTGCCTTTGCACCTAGTCCCCATGCGTCCTTGGGCAGGGCTTAGGGGCCGGTGGCTTGCACACTGCCAAGGGCTCCAGCAGGAAGAGCTCTGTGCGAGGGAAGGGAAGGGCCAGTGCAGGGCTCCTCCAGCGGTTGCTTGGCCGCCCAGGCTCAGCGCCGCACGGAGTGCACCAGGCTCCCAGGGCCCCTGGCTGGGGTCTGCAGCCCAGCACACCCGGAGGCTGACTCCCTGGGCGTCCAGCAGCTGCCTCACACACGTAGATTCCCTCACGCTCTCCTCCCCAGCTGAGACGTGTGCAGCTGGTTGGGGCCTGCCCCTGCGTGCCTGGGTTCCCGCCCACAGCCTCAGCTCAGGGCAAGCAGCCCCTGAGCCAAGACCTGCAGGATGCGCAGAGCGCCCCCACATGGAAGTCGAGAGAACAGCTGGCGGGGAGGCGAGACTCCTCGAGGGAAGAAGAGGCAGCCCAGCCTCGTTTGGCTCAAGCCCTACTTGGCTGGAGCTGAGTGCGCCTCCAGGACGGCAGAGCTCCAGCTCTGCTCAGAGGCCCGATCTGGCAGAGTTGCTGGCGCGAGGCTGCTCTGCCCTGGGCGAGCCTTGCCCAGACTTGCCTCGCTGCTAGGCTTCCTGCCCAGGAAGGAGCAGGCTGCGCGAGGCTGGGAGACGCCACTGGCGCCTTCCTGGCCTCAGCTCCGCTCCTGCCTTGCCTTTGCACCTAGGCCCCAGGCGTCCTTGGGAAGGGCGTAGGGGCCGGTGGCTTGCACACTGCCAAGGGCTCCAGCAGGAAGAGCTCTGTGCGAGGGAATGGAAGGGCCAGTGCAGGGCTCCTCTAGCGGTTGCTTGGCCGCCCAGGCTCAGCGCCGCACAGGGTGCACCAGGCTCCCAGGGCCCCTGGCTGGGGTCTGCAGCCCCGCACACCCGGAGGCTGACTCCCTGGGCGCCCAGCAGCTGCCTCACACACGTAGCTTCCCTAGCGCTGTCCTCCCCAGCAGAGACGTGTGCAGCTGGTTGGGGCCTGCCCCTGCGTGCCTGGGCTCCCGCCCACAGCCCCAGCTCAGGGCAAGCAGCCCCTGAGCCAGGACCTGCAAGAGGCGCAAGCGCCCCCACCTGGAAGCTGAGTGAACAGCTGGCGGGAGGCGAGCTTCCTCGAGGGAAGAAGAGGCAGCCCAGCCTCGTTTGGCTCAAGCCCTACTTGGCTGGATCCGAGTGCGCCTCCAGGACGGCAGAGCTCCAGCTCTGCTCAGAGGCCCGATCTGCCTGAGTTGCTGGCGCGAGGCTGCTCTGCCCTGGGCGAGCCTTGCCCAGACTTGCCTCGCTGCTAGGCTTCCTGCCCAGGAAGGAGCAGGCTGCGCGAGGCTGGGAGACGCCACTGGCGCCTTCCTGGCCTCAGCTCCGCTCCTTCCTTGCCTTTGCACCTAGGCCCCAGGCGTCCTTGGGGAGGGCTTAGGGGCCGGTGGCTTGCACACTGCCAAGGGCTC
This sequence comes from Ovis canadensis, assembly GCF_042477335.2. Lineage (NCBI taxonomy): Eukaryota > Metazoa > Chordata > Mammalia > Artiodactyla > Bovidae > Ovis > Ovis canadensis. Next base: position 756,820 of record NC_091264.1, read on the forward strand.
CAGCAGGAAGAGCTCTGTGCGAGGGAAGGGAAGGGCCAGTGCACGGGTCCTCCAGCGGTTGCTTGGCCACCCAGGCTCAGCGCCGCACGGAGTGCACCAGGCTCCCAGGGCCCCTGGCTGGGGTCTGCAGCCCCGCACACCCGGAGGCTGTCTCCCTGGGCGCCCAGCATCTGCCTCACACACGTAGCTTCCCTAGCGCTCTCCTCCACAGCAGAGACGTGTGCAGCTGGTTGGGGCCTGCCCCTGCGTGCCTGGGCTCCCGCGCACAGCCCCAGCTCAGGGCAAGCAGCCCCTGAGCCAAGACCTGCAGGAGGGGAAGAGCGCCCCCACCTGGAAGCCGAGTGAACAGCTGGCGGGGACGCGAGCCTCCTCGAGGGAAGAAGAGGCAGCCCAGCCTCGTTTGGCTCAAGCCCTACTTGGCTGGAGCTGAGTGCGCCCCCAGGACGGCAGAGCTCCAGCTCTGCTCAGAGGCCCGATATGGCAGAGTTGCTGGCGCGAGGCTGCTCTGCCCTGGGCGAGCTTGCCCAGACTTGCCTCGCTGCTAGGCTTCCAGCCCAGGAAGGAGCAGGCTGCGCGAGGCTGGGAGACGCCACTGGCGCCTTCCTGGCCTCAGCTCCGCTCCTGCCTTGCCTTTGCACCTAGGCCCCAGGCGTCCTTGGGGAGGGCTTAGGGGCCGGTGGCTTGCACACTGCCAAGGGCTCCAGCAGGAAGAGCTCTGTGCGAGGGAAGGGAAGGTCCAGTGCAGGGCTCCTCCAGCGGTTGCTTGGCCGCCCAGAGTCAGCGCCGCACGGAGTGCATCAGGCTCCCAGGGCCCCTGGCTGGGGTCTGCAGCCCCGCACACCCGGAGGCTGACTCCCTGGGCGCCCAGCAGCTGCCTCACACACGTAGCTTCCCTAGCGCTCTCCTCCCCAGCAGAGACGTGTGCAGCTGGTTGGGGCCTGCCCCTGCGTGCCTGGGCTCCCGCCCACAGCCCCAGCTCAGGGCAAGCAGCCCCTGAGCCAAGACCTGCAGGAGGCGCAGAGCGCCCCCACCTGGAAGCCGAGTGAACAGCTGGCGGGGAGGCGAGCCTCCTCGAGGGAAGAAGAGGCAGCCCAGCCTCGTTTGGCTCAAGCCCTACTTTGCTGGAGCCGAGTGCGCCTCCAGGACGGCAGAGCTCCAGCTCTGCTCAGAGGCCCGATTTGGCAGAGTTGCTGGAGCGAGGCTGCTCTGCCCTGGGAGAGCCTTGCCCAGACTTGCCTCGCTGCTAGGCTTCCTGCCCAGGAAGGAGCAGGCTGCGCGAGGCTGGGAGACGCCACTGGCGCCTTCCTGGCCTCAGCTCCGCTCCTGCCTTGCCTTTGCACCTAGGCCCCAGGCGTCCTTGGGGAGGGCTTAGGGGCCGGTGGCTTGCACACTGCCAAGGGCTCCAGCAGGAAGAGCTCTGTGCGAGGGAAGGGAAGGGCCAGTGCAGGGCTCCTCCAGCGGTTGCCTGGCCCCCCAGGCTCAGCGCCGCACGGAGTGCACCAGGCTCCCAGGGCCCCTGGCTGGGGTCTGCAGCCCCGCACACCCGGAGGCTGACTCCCTGGGCGCCCAGCAGCTGCCTCACACACGTAGCTTCGCTAGCGCTCTCCTCCCCAGCAGAGACGTGTGCAGCTGGTTGGGGCCTGCCCCTGCGTGCCTGGGCTCCCGCCCACAGCCCCAGCTCAGGGCAAGCAGCCCCTGAGCCAGGACCTGCAAGAGGCGCAAGCGCCCCCACCTGGAAGCTGAGTGAACAGCTGGCGGGAGGCGAGCTTCCTCGAGGGAAGAAGAGGCAGCCCAGCCTCGTTTGGATCAAGCCCTACTTGGCTGGAGCCGAGTGCGCCTCCAGGACGGCAGAGCTCCAGCTCTGCTCAGAGGCCCGATCTGGCAGAGTTGCTGGCGCGAGGCTGCTCTGCCCTGGGAGAGCCTTGCCCAGACTTGCCTCGCTGCTAGGCTTCCTGCCCAGGAAGGAGCAGGCTGCGCGAGGCTGGGAGACGCCACTGGCGCCTTCCTGGCCTCAGCTCCGCTCCTGCCTTGCCTTTGCACCTAGGCCCCAGGCGTCCTTGGGGAGGGCTTAGGGGCCGGTGGCTTGCACACTGCCAAGGGCTCCAGCAGGAAGAGCTCTGTGCGAGGGAAGGGAAGGGCCAGTGCAGGGCTCCTCCAGCGGTTGCTTGGCCGCCCAGACTCAGCGCCGCACGGAGTGCACCAGGCTCCCAGGGCCCCTGGCTGGGGTCTGCAGCCCCGCCCACACGGAGGCTGACTCCCTGGGCGCCCAGCATCTGCCTCACACACGTAGCTTTCCTAGCTCTCTCCTTGCCAGCAGAGACGTGTGCAGCTGGTGGTGGCCTGCCCCTGCGTGCCTGGGCTCCCGCCCGCAGCCCCAGCTCAGGGCAAGCAACCCCTGAGCCAAGACCTGCAGGAGGCGCAGAGCGCCCCCACCAGGAAGCCGAGTGAACAGCTGGCGGGGAGGCGAGCCTCCTCGAGGGAAGAAGAGGCAGTCCAGCCTCGTTTGGCTCAAGCCCTACTTGGCTCGAGCCGAGTGCGCCTCCAGGAGGGCAGAGCTCCTGCTCTGCTCAGAGGCCTGATCTGGCAGAGTTGCTGGCACGAGGCTGCTCTGCCCTGGGCGAGCCTTGCCCAGACTTGCCTCGCTGGTAGGCTTCCTGCCCAGGAAGGAGCAGGCTGCGCGAGGCTGGGAGACGCCACTGGCGCCTTCCTGGCCTCAGCTCCGCTCCTGCCTTGCCTTTGCACCTAGTCCCCAGGCTTCCTTGGGGACGGCTTAGGGGCCGGTGGCTTGCACACTGCCAAGGGCTCCAGCAGGAAGAGCTCTGTGCGAGGGAAGGGAAGGGCTAGTGCAGGGCTCCTCCAGCGGTTGCTTGGCCGCCCAGACTCAGCGCCGCACGGAGAGCACGGGGCTCCCAGGGCCCCTGGCTGGGGTCTGCAGCCCCGCACACCCGGAGGCTGACTCCCTGGGCGCCCAGCAGCTGCCTCACACATGTAGTTTCCCTAGCGCTATCCTCCCCAGCAGAGACATGTGCAGCTGGTTGGGGCCTGCCCCTGCGTGCCTCGGCTCCCGCCCACAGCCCCAGCTCAGGGCAAGCAGCCCCGGAGCCAAGACCTGCAGAAGGCGCAGAGCGCCCCCACCTGGAAGCCGAGTGAACAGCTGGCGGGGAGGCGAGCCTCCTCGAGGGAAGAAGAGGCAGCACAGCCTCGCTTGGCTCAAGCCCTACTTGGCTGGAGCCGAGTGCGCCTCCAGGACGGCAGAGCTCCACTCTGCTCAGAGGCCCTATCTGGCAGAGTTGCTCCGCAAGGCTGCTCTTCCCTGGGCGAGCCTTGCCCAGACTTGCCTCGCTGCTAGGCTTCCTGCCCAGGAAGGAGCAGGCTGCGCGAGGCTGGGAGACGCCACTGGCGCCTTCCTGGCCTCAGCTCCGCTCTTGCCCTGCCTTTGCACATACGCCCCAGGCGTCCTTGGGGAGGGCTTAGGGGCCGGTGGCTGGCACACTGCCAAGGGCTCCAGCAGGAAGAGTTCTGTGCAAGGGAAGGGAAGGGCTAGTGCAGGGCTCCTCCAGCGGTTGCTTGGCTGCCCAGACTCAGCGCCGCACGGAGAGCACCAGGCTCCCAGGGCCCCTGGCTGGGGTCTGCAGCCCCGCACACCCGGAGGCTGACTCCCTGGGCGCCCAGCAGCTGCCTCACACACGTAGGTTCCCTAGCGCTCTCCTCCCCAGCAGAGACGTGTGCAGCTGGTTGGGGCCTGCCCCTGCGTGCCTGGGCTCCCGCCCACAGCCCCAGCTCAGGGCAAGCAGCCCCTGAGCCAAGACCTGCAGAAGGCGCAGAGCGCCCCCACCTGGAACCCGAGTGAACATCTGGCGGGGAGGCGAGCTTCCTCGAGGGAAGAAGAGGCAGCCCAGCCTCGTTTGGCTCAAGCCCTACTTGGCTGGAGTCGAGTGCGCCTCCAAGAGGGCAGAGCTCCAGCTCTGCTCAGAGGCCCGATCTGGCAGAGTTCCTGGCGCGAGGCTGCTCTGCCCTGGGCGAGCCTTGCCCAGGCTTGTCTCGCTGCTAGGCTTCCTGCCCAGGAAGGAGCAGGCTGCGCGAGGCTGGGAGACGCCACTGGCGCCTTCCTGGCGTCAGCTCCGCTCCTGCCTTGCCTTTGCACCTAGGCCCCAGGCGTCCTTGGGGAGGGCTTAGGGGCCGGTGGCTTGCACACTGCCAAGGGCTCCAGCAGGAAGAGCTCTGTGCGATGGAAGGGAAGGGCTAGTGCAGGGCTCCTCCAGCGGTTGCTTGGCCGCCCAGAATCAGCGCCGCACGGATAGCACCAGGCTCCCAGGGCCCCTGGTTGGGGCCTGCAGCCCCGCACACCCGGAGGCTGACTCCCTGGGCGCCCAGCAGCTGCCTCACACACGTAGCTTCCCTAGCGCTCTCCTCCCCAGCAGAGACGTGTGCAGCTGGTTGGGGCCTGCCCCTGCGTGCCTGGGCTCCCGCCCGCAGCCTCAGCTCAGGGCAAGCAGCCCCTGAGCCAAGACCTGCAGGAGGCGCAGAGCGCCCCCACCTGGAAGCCGAGTGAACAGCTGGCGGGGAGGCGAGCCTCCTCAAGGGAAGAAGAGGCAGCCCAGCCTCGATTGGCTCAAGCCCTACTTGGCTGGAGCCGAGTGCGCCTCCAGGACGGCAGAGCTCCAGCTCTGCTCAGAGGCCCGATCTGGCAGAGTTGCTGGCGCGAGGCTGCTCTGCCCTGGGCGAGCCTTTCCCAGACTTGCCTCGCTGCTAGGCTTCCTGCCCAGGAAGGAGCAGGCTGCGCGAGGCTGGGAGATGCCACTGGCGCCTTCCTGGCCTCAGCTCCGCTCCTGCCTTGCCTTTGCACCTAGGCCCCAGGCGTCCTTGGGGAGGGATTAGGGGCCGGTGGCTGGCACACTGCCAAGGGCTCCAGCAGGAAGAGTTCTGTGTAAGGGAAGGGAAGGGCTAGTGCAGGGCTCCTCCAGCGGTTGCTTGGCCGCCCAGACTCAGCGCCGCACGGAGAGCACCAGGCTCCCAGGACCCTGGCTGGGGTCTGCAGCCCCGCACACCCAGAGGCTGACTCCCTGGGCGCCCAGCAGCTGCCTCACACACGTAGCTTCCCTAGCGCTCTCCTCCCCAGCAGAGACGTGTGCAGCTGGTTGGGGCCTGCCCCTGCGTGCCTGGGCTCCCACCCACAGCCCCAGCTCAGGGCAAGCAGCCCCTGAGCCAAGACCTGCAGAAGGCGCAGAGCGCCCCCACCTGGAAGCCGAGTGAAGAGCTGGCGGTGTGGCGAGCCTCCTCGAGGGAAGAAGAGGCAGCCCAGCCTCGTTTGGCTCAAGCCCTACTTGGCTGGAGCCGAGTTCTTCTCCAGGACGGCAGAGCTCCAGCTCTGCTCAGAGGCCCGATCTGGCAGAGTTGCTGGAGTGAGGCTGCTCTGCCCTGGGCGAGCCTTGCCCAGACTTGCCTCGCTGCTAGGCTTCCTGTCCAGGAAGGAGCAGGCTGCGCGAGGCTGGGAGACGCCACTGGCGCCTTCCTGGCCTCAGCTCCGCTCCTGCCTTGCCTTTGCACCTAGGCCCCAGGCGTCCTTGGGGACTGCTTAGGGGCCGGTGGCTTGCACACTGCCAAGGGCTCCAGCAGGAAGAGCTCTGTGCGAGGGAAGGGAAGGGCTAGTGCAGGGCTCCTCCAGCGGTTGCTTGGCCGCCCAGACTCAGCGCCGCACGGAGAGCACGGGGCTCCCAGGGCCCCTGGCTGGGGTCTGCAGCCCCGCACACCCGGAGGCTGACTCCCTGGGCGCCCAGCATCTGCCTCAGACACGTAGCTTTCCTAGCGCTCTCCTTCCCAGCAGAGACGTGTGCAGCTGGTTGGGGACTGCCCCTGCGTGCCTGGACTCAAGCCCACAGCCCCAGCTCAGGGCAAGCAGCCCCTGAGCCAGGACCTGCAGGAGGCGCAGAGCGCCCCCACCTGGAAGCCGAGTGAACAGCTGGCGGGGAGGCGAGCCTCCTTGAGGGAAGAAGAGGCAGCCCAGCCTCGTTTGGCTCAAGCCCTACTTGGCTGGAGCCGAGTGCGCCTCCAGGACGGCAGAGCTCCAGCTCTGCTCAGAGGCCCGTTCTGGCAGAGTTGCTGGCGCGAGGCTGCTCTGCCCTGGGCGAGCCTTGCCCAGACTTGCCTCGCTGCTAGTCTTCCTGCCCAGGAAGGAGCAGGCTGCGCGAGGCTGGGAGACGCCACTGGCGCCTTCCTGGCCTCAGCTCCGCTCCTGCCTTGCCTTTGCACATAGGCCCCAGGCGTCCTTGGGCAGGGCTTAGGGGCCGGTGGCTTGCACACTGCCTAGGGCTCCAGCAGGAAGAGCTCTGTGCGAGGGAAGGGAAGGGCCAGTGCAGGGCTCCTCCAGCGGTTGCTTGGCCGCCCAGGCTCAGCGCCGCACGGAGTGCACCAGGCTCCCAGGGCCCCTGGCTGGGGTCTGCAGCCCCGCACACCCGGAGGCTGACTCCCTGGGCGCCCAGCAGCTGCCTCACACACGTAGCTTCGCTAGCGCTCTCCTCCCCAGCAGAGACGTGTGCAGCAGTTTGGGGCCTGCCCCTGCGTGACTGGGCTCCCGCCCGCAGCCGCAGTTCAGGGCAAGCAGCCCCTGAGCCAAGACCTGCAGGAGGCGCAGAGCACCCCCACCTGGAAGGCGAGTGAACAGCTGGCGGGGAGGCGAGCCTCCTCGAGGGAAGAAGAGGCAGCCCAGCCTCGTTTGGCTCAAGCCCTACTTGGCTGGAGCCGAGTGCGCCTCCAGGACGGCAGAGCTCCAGCTCTGCTCAGAGGCCCGATCTGGCAGAGTTACTGGCGCGAGGCTGCTCTGCCCTGGGCGAGCCTTGCCCAGACTTGCCTCGCTGCTAGGCTTCCTGCCCAGGAAGGAACAGGCTGCGCGAGGCTGGGAGACCCCACTGGCGCCTTCCTGGCCGCAGCTCCGCTCCTGCCTTGCCTTTGGACCTAGGCCCCAGGGGTCCTTGGGGAGGGCTTAGGGGCCGGTGGCTTGCACACTGCCAAGGGCTCCAGCAGGAAGAGCTCTGTGCGAGGGAAGGGAAGGTCCAGTGCAGGGCTCCTCCAGCGGTTGCTTGGTCGCCCAGGCTCAGGGCCGCATGGAGTGCACCAGGCTCCCAGGGCCCCTGGCTGGGGTCTGCAGCCCCGCACACCCGGAGGCTGACTCCCTGGGCGCCCAGCAGCTGCCTCACACACGTAGCATCCCTAGCGCTCTCCTCCCCAGCAGAGACATGTGCAGCTGGCTGGGGCCTGCCCCTGCGTGCCTGGGCTCCCGCCCACAGCCCCAGCTCAGGGCAAGCAGCCCCTGAGCCAAGACCTGCAGCAGGCACAGAGCGCCCCCACCTGGAAGCCGAGTGAACAGCTGGCGGGGAGGCGAGCCTCCTCGAGGGAAGAAGAGGCAGCCCAGCCTCGTTTGGCTCAAGCCCTACTTGGCTGGAGCCGAGTGCGCCTCCAGGACGGCAGAGCTCCAGCTCTGCTCAGAGGCCCGATATGGCAGAGTTGCTGGCGCGAGGCTGTTCTGCCCTGGGAGAGCCTTGTCAAGACTTGCCTTGCTGCTAGGCTTCCTGCCCAGGAAGGAGCAGGTTGCGCGAGGCTGGGAGACGCCACTGGCGCCTTCCTGGCCTCAGCTCCGCTCCTGCCTTGCCTTTGCACCTAGGCCCCAGGCGTCCTTGGGGAGGGCTTAGGGGCCGGTGGCTTGCACACTGCCAAGGGCTCCAGCAGGAAGAGCTCTGTGCGAGGGAAGGGAAGGGCCAGTGCAGGGCTCCTCCAGCGGTTGCTTGGCCGCCCAGGCTCAGCGCCGCACGGAGTGCACCAGGCTCCCAGGGCCCCTGGCTGGGGTCTGCAGCCCCGCACACCCGGAGGCTGACTCCCTGGGCGCCTAGCAGCTGCCTCACACACGTAGCTTCCCTAGCGCTCTCCTCCCCAGCAGAGACGTGTGCAGCTGGTTGGGGCCTGCCCCTGCGTGACTGGGCTCCCGCCCGCAGCCGCAGTTCAGGGCAAGCAGCCCCTGAGCCAAGACCTGCAGGAGGCGCAGAGCACCCCCACCTGGAAGGCGAGTGAACAGCTGGCGGGGAGGCGAGCCTCCTCGAGGGAAGAAGAGGCAGCCCAGCCCCGTTTGGCTCAAGCCCTACTTGGCTGGAGCCGAGTGCGCCTCCAGGACGGCAGAGCTCCAGCTCTGCTCAGAGGCCCGATCTGGCAGAGTTGATGGCGCGAGGCTGCTCTGCCCTGGGCGAGCCTTGCCCAGACTTGCCTCGCTGCTAGGCTTCCTGCCCTGGAAGGAGCAGGCTGCGCGAGGCTGGGAGACGCCACTGGCGCCTTCCTGGCCTCAGCTCCGCTCCTGCCTTGCCTTTGCACCTAGGCCACACGCGTCCTTGGGGAGGGCTTAGGGACCAGTGGCTTGCACACTGCCAAGAGCTCCAGCAGGAAGAGCTCTGTGCGAGGGAAGGGAAGGGACAGTGCAGGGCTCCTCCAGCGGTTGCTTGGCCGCCCAGGCTCAGGGCCGCATGGAGTGCACCAGGCTCCCAGGGCCCCTGGCTGGGGTCTGCCGCCCCGCACACACGGAGGCTGACTCCCTGGGCGCCCAGCAGCTGCCTCACACACGTAGCTTCCCTAGCACTCTCCTCCCCAGCAGAGACGTGTGCAGCTGGTTGGGGCGAGCCCCTGCGTGTCTGGGCTCCCGCCCACAGCCCCAGCTCCGGGCAAGCATCCCCTGAGCCAAGACCTGCAGGAGGCGCAGAGCGCCCCCACCTGGAAGCCGAGTGAACAGCTGGCGGGGAGGCGAGCCTCCTCGAGGAAAGAAGAGGCCGCCCAGCCTCGTTTGGCTCAAGCCCTACTTGGCTGGAGCCGAGTGCGCCTCCAGGACGGCAGAGCTCCAGCTCTGCTCAGAGGCCCGATCTGGCAGAGTTGCTGGCGCGAGGCTGCTCTGCCCTGGGCGAGCCTTGCCCAGACTTGCCTCGCTGCTAGGCTTCCTGCCCAGGAAGGAGCAGGCTGCGCGAGGCTGGGAGGCGCCACTGGCGACTTCCTGGCCTCAGCTCCGCTCCTGCCTTGCCTTTGCACCTAGTCCCCATGCGTCCTTGGGCAGGGCTTAGGGGCCGGTGGCTTGCACACTGCCAAGGGCTCCAGCAGGAAGAGCTCTGTGCGAGGGAAGGGAAGGGCCAGTGCAGGGCTCCTCCAGCGGTTGCTTGGCCGCCCAGGCTCAGCGCCGCACGGAGTGCACCAGGCTCCCAGGGCCCCTGGCTGGGGTCTGCAGCCCAGCACACCCGGAGGCTGACTCCCTGGGCGTCCAGCAGCTGCCTCACACACGTAGATTCCCTCACGCTCTCCTCCCCAGCTGAGACGTGTGCAGCTGGTTGGGGCCTGCCCCTGCGTGCCTGGGTTCCCGCCCACAGCCTCAGCTCAGGGCAAGCAGCCCCTGAGCCAAGACCTGCAGGATGCGCAGAGCGCCCCCACATGGAAGTCGAGAGAACAGCTGGCGGGGAGGCGAGACTCCTCGAGGGAAGAAGAGGCAGCCCAGCCTCGTTTGGCTCAAGCCCTACTTGGCTGGAGCTGAGTGCGCCTCCAGGACGGCAGAGCTCCAGCTCTGCTCAGAGGCCCGATCTGGCAGAGTTGCTGGCGCGAGGCTGCTCTGCCCTGGGCGAGCCTTGCCCAGACTTGCCTCGCTGCTAGGCTTCCTGCCCAGGAAGGAGCAGGCTGCGCGAGGCTGGGAGACGCCACTGGCGCCTTCCTGGCCTCAGCTCCGCTCCTGCCTTGCCTTTGCACCTAGGCCCAAGGCGTCCTTGGGAAGGGCTTAGGGGCCGGTGGCTTGCACACTGCCAAGGGCTCCAGCAGGAAGAGCTCTGTGCGAGGGAATGGAAGGGCCAGTGCAGGGCTCCTCTAGCGGTTGCTTGGCCGCCCAGGCTCAGCGCCGCACAGGGTGCACCAGGCTCCCAGGGCCCCTGGCTGGGGTCTGCAGCCCCGCACACCCGGAGGCTGACTCCCTGGGCGCCCAGCAGCTGCCTCACACACGTAGCTTCCCTAGCGCTGTCCTCCCCAGCAGAGACGTGTGCAGCTGGTTGGGGCCTGCCCCTGCGTGCCTGGGCTCCCGCCCACAGCCCCAGCTCAGGGCAAGCAGCCCCTGAGCCAGGACCTGCAAGAGGCGCAAGCGCCCCCACCTGGAAGCTGAGTGAACAGCTGGCGGGAGGCGAGCTTCCTCGAGGGAAGAAGAGGCAGCCCAGCCTCGTTTGGCTCAAGCCCTACTTGGCTGGATCCGAGTGCGCCTCCAGGACGGCAGAGCTCCAGCTCTGCTCAGAGGCCCGATCTGCCTGAGTTGCTGGCGCGAGGCTGCTCTGCCCTGGGCGAGCCTTGCCCAGACTTGCCTCGCTGCTAGGCTTCCTGCCCAGGAAGGAGCAGGCTGCGCGAGGCTGGGAGACGCCACTGGCGCCTTCCTGGCCTCAGCTCCGCTCCTTCCTTGCCTTTTCACCTAGGCCCCAGGCGTCCTTGGGGAGGGCTTAGGGGCCGGTGGCTTGCACACTGCCAAGGGCTCCAGCAGGAAGAGCTCTGTGCGAGGGAAGGGAAGGGCCAGTGCACGGGTCCTCCAGCGGTTGCTTGGCCACCCAGGCTCAGCGCCGCACGGAGTGCACCAGGCTCCCAGGGCCCCTGGCTGGGGTCTGCAGCCCCGCACACCCGGAGGCTGTCTCCCTGGGCGCCCAGCATCTGCCTCACACACGTAGCTTCCCTAGCGCTCTCCTCCACAGCAGAGACGTGTGCAGCTGGTTGGGGCCTGCCCCTGCGTGCCTGGGCTCCCGCGCACAGCCCCAGCTCAGGGCAAGCAGCCCCTGAGCCAAGACCTGCAGGAGGGGAAGAGCGCCCCCACCTGGAAGCCGAGTGAACAGCTGGCGGGGACGCGAGCCTCCTCGAGGGAAGAAGAGGCAGCCCAGCCTCGTTTGGCTCAAGCCCTACTTGGCTGGAGCTGAGTGCGCCCCCAGGACGGCAGAGCTCCAGCTCTGCTCAGAGGCCCGATATGGCAGAGTTGCTGGCGCGAGGCTGCTCTGCCCTGGGCGAGCTTGCCCAGACTTGCCTCGCTGCTAGGCTTCCAGCCCAGGAAGGAGCAGGCTGCGCGAGGCTGGGAGACGCCACTGGCGCCTTCCTGGCCTCAGCTCCGCTCCTGCCTTGCCTTTGCACCTAGGCCCCAGGCGTCCTTGGGGAGGGCTTAGGGGCCGGTGGCTTGCACACTGCCAAGGGCTCCAGCAGGAAGAGCTCTGTGCGAGGGAAGGGAAGGTCCAGTGCAGGGCTCCTCCAGCGGTTGCTTGGCCGCCCAGAGTCAGCGCCGCACGGAGTGCATCAGGCTCCCAGGGCCCCTGGCTGGGGTCTGCAGCCCCGCACACCCGGAGGCTGACTCCCTGGGCGCCCAGCAGCTGCCTCACACACGTAGCTTCCCTAGCGCTCTCCTCCCCAGCAGAGACGTGTGCAGCTGGTTGGGGCCTGCCCCTGCGTGCCTGGGCTCCCGCCCACAGCCCCAGCTCAGGGCAAGCAGCCCCTGAGCCAAGACCTGCAGGAGGCGCAGAGCGCCCCCACCTGGAAGCCGAGTGAACAGCTGGCGGGGAGGCGAGCCTCCTCGAGGGAAGAAGAGGCAGCCCAGCCTCGTTTGGCTCAAGCCCTACTTTGCTGGAGCCGAGTGCGCCTCCAGGACGGCAGAGCTCCAGCTCTGCTCAGAGGCCCGATTTGGCAGAGTTGCTGGAGCGAGGCTGCTCTGCCCTGGGAGAGCCTTGCCCAGACTTGCCTCGCTGCTAGGCTTCCTGCCCAGGAAGGAGCAGGCTGCGCGAGGCTGGGAGACGCCACTGGCGCCTTCCTGGCCTCAGCTCCGCTCCTGCCTTGCCTTTGCACCTAGGCCCCAGGCGTCCTTGGGGAGGGCTTAGGGGCCGGTGGCTTGCACACTGCCAAGGGCTCCAGCAGGAAGAGCTCTGTGCGAGGGAAGGGAAGGGCCAGTGCAGGGCTCCTCCAGCGGTTGCCTGGCCCCCCAGGCTCAGCGCCGCACGGAGTGCACCAGGCTCCCAGGGCCCCTGGCTGGGGTCTGCAGCCCCGCACACCCGGAGGCTGACTCCCTGGGCGCCCAGCAGCTGCCTCACACACGTAGCTTCGCTAGCGCTCTCCTCCCCAGCAGAGACGTGTGCAGCTGGTTGGGGCCTGCCCCTGCGTGCCTGGGCTCCCGCCCACAGCCCCAGCTCAGGGCAAGCAGCCCCTGAGCCAGGACCTGCAAGAGGCGCAAGCGCCCCCACCTGGAACCTGAGTGAACAGCTGGCGGGAGGCGAGCTTCCTCGAGGGAAGAAGAGGCAGCCCAGCCTCGTTTGGATCAAGCCCTACTTGGCTGGAGCCGAGTGCGCCTCCAGGACGGCAGAGCTCCAGCTCTGCTCAGAGGCCCGATCTGGCAGAGTTGCTGGCGCGAGGCTGCTCTGCCCTGGGAGAGCCTTGCCCAGACTTGCCTCGCTGCTAGGCTTCCTGCCCAGGAAGGAGCAGGCTGCGCGAGGCTGGGAGACGCCACTGGCGCCTTCCTGGCCTCAGCTCCGCTCCTGCCTTGCCTTTGCACCTAGGCCCCAGGCGTCCTTGGGGAGGGCTTAGGGGCCGGTGGCTTGCACACTGCCAAGGGCTCCAGCAGGAAGAGCTCTGTGCGAGGGAAGGGAAGGGCCAGTGCAGGGCTCCTCCAGCGGTTGCTTGGCCGCCCAGACTCAGCGCCGCACGGAGTGCACCAGGCTCCCAGGGCCCCTGGCTGGGGTCTGCAGCCCCGCCCACACGGAGGCTGACTCCCTGGGCGCCCAGCATCTGCCTCACACACGTAGCTTTCCTAGCTCTCTCCTTGCCAGCAGAGACGTGTGCAGCTGGTGGTGGCCTGCCCCTGCGTGCCTGGGCTCCCGCCCGCAGCCCCAGCTCAGGGCAAGCAACCCCTGAGCCAAGACCTGCAGGAGGCGCAGAGCGCCCCCACCAGGAAGCCGAGTGAACAGCTGGCGGGGAGGCGAGCCTCCTCGAGGGAAGAAGAGGCAGTCCAGCCTCGTTTGGCTCAAGCCCTACTTGGCTCGAGCCGAGTGCGCCTCCAGGAGGGCAGAGCTCCTGCTCTGCTCAGAGGCCTGATCTGGCAGAGTTGCTGGCACGAGGCTGCTCTGCCCTGGGCGAGCCTTGCCCAGACTTGCCTCGCTGCTAGGCTTCCTGCCCAGGAAGGAGCAGGCTGCGCGAGGCTGGGAGACGCCACTGGCGCCTTCCTGGCCTCAGCTCCGCTCCTGCCTTGCCTTTGCACCTAGTCCCCAGGCGTCCTTGGGGACGGCTTAGGGGCCGGTGGCTTGCACACTGCCAAGGGCTCCAGCAGGAAGAGCTCTGTGCGAGGGAAGGGAAGGGCTAGTGCAGGGCTCCTCCAGCGGTTGCTTGGCCGCCCAGACTCAGCGCCGCACGGAGAGCACGGGGCTCCCAGGGCCCCTGGCTGGGGTCTGCAGCCCCGCACACCCGGAGGCTGACTCCCTGGGCGCCCAGCAGCTGCCTCACACATGTAGTTTCCCTAGCGCTATCCTCCCCAGCAGAGACATGTGCAGCTGGTTGGGGCCTGCCCCTGCGTGCCTCGGCTCCCGCCCACAGCCCCAGCTCAGGGCAAGCAGCCCCGGAGCCAAGACCTGCAGAAGGCGCAGAGCGCCCCCACCTGGAAGCCGAGTGAACAGCTGGCGGGGAGGCGAGCCTCCTCGAGGGAAGAAGAGGCAGCACAGCCTCGCTTGGCTCAAGCCCTACTTGGCTGGAGCCGAGTGCGCCTCCAGGACGGCAGAGCTCCACTCTGCTCAGAGGCCCTATCTGGCAGAGTTGCTCCGCAAGGCTGCTCTTCCCTGGGCGAGCCTTGCCCAGACTTGCCTCGCTGCTAGGCTTCCTGCCCAGGAAGGAGCAGGCTGCGCGAGGCTGGGAGACGCCACTGGCGCCTTCCTGGCCTCAGCTCCGCTCTTGCCCTGCCTTTGCACATACGCCCCAGGCGTCCTTGGGGAGGGCTTAGGGGCCGGTGGCTGGCACACTGCCAAGGGCTCCAGCAGGAAGAGTTCTGTGCAAGGGAAGGGAAGGGCTAGTGCAGGGCTCCTCCAGCGGTTGCTTGGCTGCCCAGACTCAGCGCCGCACGGAGAGCACCAGGCTCCCAGGGCCCCTGGCTGGGGTCTGCAGCCCCGCACACCCGGAGGCTGACTCCCTGGGCGCCCAGCAGCTGCCTCACACACGTAGCTTCCCTAGCGCTCTCCTCCCCAGCAGAGACGTGTGCAGCTGGGTGGGGCCTGCCCCTGCGTGCCTGGGCTCCCGCCCACAGCCCCAGCTCAGGGCAAGCAGCCCCTGAGCCAAGACCTGCAGAAGGCGCAGAGCGCCCCCACCTGGAACCCGAGTGAACATCTGGCGGGGAGGCGAGCTTCCTCGAGGGAAGAAGAGGCAGCCCAGCCTCGTTTGGCTCAAGCCCTACTTGGCTGGAGTCGAGTGCGCCTCCAAGAGGGCAGAGCTCCAGCTCTGCTCAGAGGCCCGATCTGGCAGAGTTCCTGGCGCGAGGCTGCTCTGCCCTGGGCGAGCCTTGCCCAGGCTTGTCTCGCTGCTAGGCTTCCTGCCCAGGAAGGAGCAGGCTGCGCGAGGCTGGGAGACGCCACTGGCGCCTTCCTGGCGTCAGCTCCGCTCCTGCCTTGCCTTTGCACCTAGGCCCCAGGCGTCCTTGGGGAGGGCTTAGGGGCCGGTGGCTTGCACACTGCCAAGGGCTCCAGCAGGAAGAGCTCTGTGCGATGGAAGGGAAGGGCTAGTGCAGGGCTCCTCCAGCGGTTGCTTGGCCGCCCAGAATCAGCGCCGCACGGATAGCACCAGGCTCCCAGGGCCCCTGGTTGGGGCCTGCAGCCCCGCACACCCGGAGGCTGACTCCCTGGGCGCCCAGCAGCTGCCTCACACACGTAGCTTCCCTAGCGCTCTCCTCCCCAGCAGAGACGTGTGCAGCTGGTTGGGGCCTGCCCCTGCGTGCCTGGGCTCCCGCCCGCAGCCTCAGCTCAGGGCAAGCAGCCCCTGAGCCAAGACCTGCAGGAGGCGCAGAGCGCCCCCACCTGGAAGCCGAGTGAACAGCTGGCGGGGAGGCGAGCCTCCTCAAGGGAAGAAGAGGCAGCCCAGCCTCGATTGGCTCAAGCCCTACTTGGCTGGAGCCGAGTGCGCCTCCAGGACGGCAGAGCTCCAGCTCTGCTCAGAGGCCCGATCTGGCAGAGTTGCTGGCGCGAGGCTGCTCTGCCCTGGGCGAGCCTTTCCCAGACTTGCCTCGCTGCTAGGCTTCCTGCCCAGGAAGGAGCAGGCTGCGCGAGGCTGGGAGATGCCACTGGCGCCTTCCTGGCCTCAGCTCCGCTCCTGCCTTGCCTTTGCACCTAGGCCCCAGGCGTCCTTGGGGAGGGATTAGGGGCCGGTGGCTGGCACACTGCCAAGGGCTCCAGCAGGAAGAGTTCTGTGTAAGGGAAGGGAAGGGCTAGTGCAGGGCTCCTCCAGCGGTTGCTTGGCCGCCCAGACTCAGCGCCGCACGGAGAGCACCAGGCTCCCAGGACCCTGGCTGGGGTCTGCAGCCCCGCACACCCAGAGGCTGACTCCCTGGGCGCCCAGCAGCTGCCTCACACACGTAGCTTCCCTAGCGCTCTCCTCCCCAGCAGAGACGTGTGCAGCTGGTTGGGGCCTGCCCCTGCGTGCCTGGGCTCCCACCCACAGCCCCAGCTCAGGGCAAGCAGCCCCTGAGCCAAGACCTGCAGAAGGCGCAGAGCGCCCCCACCTGGAAGCCGAGTGAAGAGCTGGCGGTGTGGCGAGCCTCCTCGAGGGAAGAAGAGGCAGCCCAGCCTCGTTTGGCTCAAGCCCTACTTGGCTGGAGCCGAGTTCTTCTCCAGGACGGCAGAGCTCCAGCTCTGCTCAGAGGCCCGATCTGGCAGAGTTGCTGGAGTGAGGCTGCTCTGCCCTGGGCGAGCCTTGCCCAGACTTGCCTCGCTGCTAGGCTTCCTGTCCAGGAAGGAGCAGGCTGCGCGAGGCTGGGAGACGCCACTGGCGCCTTCCTGGCCGCAGCTCCGCTCCTGCCTTGCCTTTGCACCTAGGCCCCAGGCGTCCTTGGGGACTGCTTAGGGGCCGGTGGCTTGCACACTGCCAAGGGCTCCAGCAGGAAGAGCTCTGTGCGAGGGAAGGGAAGGGCTAGTGCAGGGCTCCTCCAGCGGTTGCTTGGCCGCCCAGACTCAGCGCCGCACGGAGAGCACGGGGCTCCCAGGGCCCCTGGCTGGGGTCTGCAGCCCCGCACACCCGGAGGCTGACTCCCTGGGCGCCCAGCATCTGCCTCAGACACGTAGCTTTCCTAGCGCTCTCCTTCCCAGCAGAGACGTGTGCAGCTGGTTGGGGACTGCCCCTGCGTGCCTCGGCTCCCGCCCGCAGCCCCAGCTCAGGGCAAGCAGCCCCTGAGCCAAGACCAGCAGGAAGCTCTGAGCGCCCCCACCTGGAAGCCGAGTGAACAGCTGGCGGGGAGGCGAGCCTCCACGAGGGAAGAAGAGGCAGCCCAGCCTCGTTTGGCTCAGGCCCTACTTGGCTGGAGCCGAGTGCGCCTCCAGGACGGCAGAGCTCCAGCTCTGCTCAGAGGCCCGATCTGGCAGAGTTCCTGGCGCGAGGCTGCTCTGCCCTGGGCGAGCCTTGCCCAGGCTTGTCTCGCTGCTAGGCTTCCTGCCCAGGAAGGAGCAGGCTGCGCGAGGCTGGGAGCCGCCACTGGCGCTTTCCTGGCATCAGCTCCGCTCCTGCCTTGCCTTTGCACCTAGTCCCCAGGCGTCCTTGGGGACGGCTTAGGGGCCGGTGGCTTGCACACTGCCAAGGGCTCCAGCAGGAAGAGCTCTGTGCGAGGGAAGGGAAGGGCTAGTGCAGGCCTCCTCCAGCGGTGGCTTGGACGCCCAGACTCAGCGCCGCACGGATAGCACCAGGCTCCCAGGGCCCCTGGTTGGGGTCTGCAGCCCCGCACACCCGGAGGCTGACTCCCTGGGCGCCCAGCAGCTGCCTCACACACGTAGCTTCCCTAGCGCTCTCCTCCCCAGCAGAGACGTGTGCAGCTGGTTGGGGCCTGCACCTGCGTGCCTGGGCTCCCGCCCGCAGCCTCAGCTCAGGGCAAGCAGCCCCTGAGCCAAGACCTGCAGGAGGCGCAGAGCGCCCCCACCTGGAAGCCGAGTGAACAGCTGGCGGGGAGGCGAGCCTCCTCAAGGGAAGAAGAGGCAGCCCAGCCTCGTTTGGCTCAAGCCCTACTTGGCTGGAGCCGAGTGCGCCTCCAGGACGGCAGAGCTCCAGCTCTCCTCAGAGGCCCGATCTGGCAGAGTTGCTGGCGCGAGGCTGCTCTGCCCTGGGCGAGCCTTGCCCAGACTTGCCTCGCTGCTAGGCTTCCTGCCCAGGAAGGAGCAGGCTGCGCGAGGCTGGGAGACGCCACTGGCGCCTTCCTGGCCTCAGCTCCGCTCCTGCCTTGCCTTTGCACCTAGGCCCCAGGCGTCCTTGGGGAGGGCTTAGGGGCCGGTGGCTTGCACACTGCCAAGTGCTCCAGCAGGAAGAGCTCTGTGCGAGGGAAGGGAAGGGACAGTGCAGGGCTCCTCCAGCGGTTGCTTGGCCGCTCAGGCTCAGGGCCGCATGGAGTGCACCAGGCTCCCAGGGCCCCTGGCTGGGGTCTGCAGCCCCGCACACACGGAGGCTGACTCCCTGGGCGCCCAGCAGCTGCCTCACACACGTAGCTTCCCTAGCACTCTCCTCCCCAGCAGAGACGTGTGCAGCTGGTTGGGGCCAGCCCCTGCGTGTCTGGGCTCCCGCCCACAGCCCCAGCTCAGGGCAAGCAGCCCCTGAGCCAAGACCTGCAGGAGGCGCAGAGCGCCCACACCTGGAAGCCGAGTGAACAGCTGGCGGGGAGGCGAGCCTCCTGGAGGAAAGAAGAGGCCGCCCAGCCTCGTTTGGCTCAAGCCCTACTTGGCTTGAGCCGAGTGCGCCTCCAGGACGGCAGAGCTCCAGCTCTGCTCAGAGGCCCGATCTGGCAGAGTTGCTGGCGCGAGGCTGCTCTGCACTGGGCGAGCCTTGCCCAGACTTGCCTCGCTGCTAGGCTTCCTGTCCAGGAAGGAGCAGGCTGCGCGAGGCTGGGAGACGCCACTGGCGCCTTCCTGGCCTCAGCTCCGCTCCTGCTTTGCCTTTGCACCTAGGCCCCAGGCGTCCTTGGGCAGGGCTTAGGGGCCGGTGGCTTGCACACTGCCAAGGGCTCCAGCAGGAAGAGCTCTGTGCGAGGGAAGGGAAGGGCCAGTGCAGGGCTCCTCCAGCGGTTGCTTGGCCGCCCAGGCTCAGCGCCGCACGGAGTGCACCAGGCTCCCAGGGCCCCTGGCTGGGGTCTGCAGCCCTGCACACCCGGAGGCTGACTCCCTGGGTGCCCAGCACTGACTCACACATGTAGCTTCCCTAGCGCTCTCCTCCCCAACAGAGACGTGTGCTGCTGGTTGGGGCCTGCCCCTGAGTGCCTGGGCTCCCGCCCACAGCCGCAGCTCAGGGCAAGCTGCCCCTGGCCAAGACCTGCAGGAGGCGCACAGCACCCCCAACTGGAAGCCGAGTGAACAGCTGGCGGGGAGGCGAGCCTCCTCGAGGGAAGAAGAGGCAGCCCAGCCTCGTTTGGCTCAAGCCCTACTTGGCTGGAGCCGAGTGCGCCTCCAGGAGGGCAGAGCACCTGCTCTCCTCAGAGGCCTGATCTGGCAGAGTTGCTGGCACGAGGCTGCTCTGCCCTGGGCGAGCCTTGCCCAGACTTGCCTCGCTGCTAGGCTTCCTGCCCAGGAAGGAGCAGGCTGCGCGAGGCTGGGAGACGCCACTGGCGCCTTCCTGGCCTCAGCTCCGCTCCTGCCTTGCCTTTGTACCTAGGCCCCAGGCGTCCTTGGGGAGGGCTTAGGCGCCGGTGGCTTGCACACTGCCAAGGGCTCCAGCAGGAAGAGCTCTGTGCGAGGGAAGGGAAGGGCTTGTGCAGGGCTCCTCCAGCGGTTGCTTGGCCGCCCAGACTCAGCTCGGCACGGAGAGCACAAGGCTCCCAGGGCCCCTGCCTGCGGTCTTCATCCCCGCACACCTGGTGGTGACTCGCTGGGCGCCCAGCAGCTGCCTCACACACGTAGCTTCCCTAGCGCTCTCTTCCCCAGCAGAGACGTGTGCAGCGGTTTGGGGCCTGGTCCTGCGTGCCTGGGCTCCCGCCCGCAGCCCCAGCTCAGGGCAAGCAGCCCCTGAGCCAAGACCTGCCGAAGGCGCAGAGCGCCCCCACCTGGAAGCCGAGTGAAAAGCTGGCGGGGAAGCGAGCCTCCTCGTGGGAAGAAGAGGCAGCCCAGCCTCGTTTGGCTCAAGCCCTACTTGGCTGGAGCCGAGTGCGCCTCCAAGACGGCAGAGCTCCACTCTGCTCATAGGCCCGATCTGGCAGAGTTGCTGGCGCGAGGCTGCTCTGCCCTGGGCGAGCCTTGCCCAGACTTGCCTCGCTGCTAGGCTTCCTGCCCAGGAAGGAGCAGGCTGCGCGAGGCTGGGAGTCGCCACTGGCGCCTTCCTGGCCTCAGCTCCGCTCCTGCCTTGCCTTTGCACCTAGGCCCCAGGCGTCCTTGGGGAGGGCTTAGGGGCCGGTGGCTTGCACACTGCCAAGGGCTCCAGCAGGAAGAGCTCTGTGCAAGGGAAGGGAAGGGCTAGTGCAGGGCTAATCCAGCGGTTGCTTGGCCGCCCAGACTCAGCGCCGCACGGAGAGCACCAGGCTCCCAGGCCCCTGGCTGGGTTCTGCAGCCCCGCACACCCGGAGGCTGACTCCCTGGGCGCCCAGCAGCTTCCTCACACACGTAGCTTCCCTAGCGCTCTCCTCCCCAGCAGAGACGTTTGCAGCTGGTTGGGGCCTGCCCCTGCGTGCCTTGGCTCCCGCCCACAGCCCCAGCTCAGGGCAAGCAGCCCCTGAGCCAAGACCTGCAGGAGGCGCAGAGCGCCCCCACCAGGAAGCCGAGTGAACAGCTGGCGGGGAGGCGAGCCTCCTCGAGGGAAGAAGAGGCAGCCCAGCCTCGCTTGGCTCAAGCCCTACTTGGCTGGAGCCGAGTGCGCCTCCAGGACGGCAGAGCTCCACTCTGCTCAGAAGCCCTATCTGGCAGAGTTGCTCCGCAAGGCTGCTCTGCCCTGGGCGAGCCTTGCCCAGACTTGCCTCGCTGCTAGGCTTCCTGCCCAGGAAGGAGCAGGCTGCGCGAGGCTGGGAGACGCCACTGGCGCCTTCCTGGCCTCAGCTCCGCTCCTGCCTTGCCTTTGCACCTAGGCACCAGTCGTCCTTGGGGACTGCTTAGGGGCCGGTGGCTGGCACACTGCCAAGGGCTCCAGCAGGAAGAGTTCTGTGCAAGGGAAGGGAAGGGCTAGTGCAGGGCTCCTCCAGCGGTTGCTTGGCTGCCAAGACTCAGCGCCGCACGGAGAGCACCAGGCTCCCAGGGCCCCTGGCTGGGGTCTGCAGCCCCGCACACCCGGAGGCTGACTCCCTGGGCGCCTAGCAGCGGCCTCACACACGTAGGTTCCCTAGCGCTCTCCTCCCCAGCAGAGACGTGTGCAGCTGGTTGGGGCCTGCCCCTGCGTGCCTGGGCTCCCGCCCACAGCCCCAGCTCAGGGCAAGCAGCCCCTGAGCCAAGACCTGCAGAAGGCGCAGAGCGCCCCCACCTGGAACCCGAGTGAACATCTGGCGGGGAGGCGAGCCTCCTCGAGGGAAGAAGAGGCAGCCCAGCCTCGTTTGGCTCAAGCCCTACTTGGCTGGAGTCGAGTGCGCCTCCAAGAGGGCAGAGCTCCAGCTCTGCTCAGAGGCCCGATCTGGCAGAGTTCCTGGCGCGAGGCTGCTCTGCCCTGGGCGAGCCTTGCCCAGGCTTGTCTCAATGCTAGGCTTCCTGCCCAGGAAGGAGCAGGCTGCGCGAGGCTGGGAGACGCCACTGGCGCCTTCCTGGCCTCAGCTCCGCTCCTGCCTTGCCTTTGCACCTAGGCCCCAGGCGTCCTTGGGGAGGGCTTAGGGGCCGGTGGCTTGCACACTGCCAAGGGCTCCAGCAGGAAGAGTTCTGTGCAAGGGAAGGGAAGGGCTAGTGCAGGGCTCCTCCAGCGGTTGCTTGGCCGCCCAGACTCAGCGCCGCACGGAGAGCACCAGGCTCCCAGGGCCCCTGGCTGGGGTCTGCAGCCCCGCACACCCGGAGGCTGACTCCCTGGGCGCCCAGCAGCTGCCTCACACCCGTAGCTTCCCTAGCGCTCTCCTCCCCAGCAGAGACGTGTGCAGCTGGTTGGGGTCTGCCCCTGCGTGCCTGGGCTCCCGCCCACAGCCCCAGCTCAGGGCAAGCAGCCCCTGAGCCAAGACCTGCAGGAGGCGCAGAGCGCCCCCACCTGGAAGCCGAGTGAACAGCTGGCGGGGAGGCGAGCCTCCTCGAGGGAAGAAGAGGCAGCCCAGCCTCGTTTGGCTCAAGCCCTACTTGGCTGGAGCCGAGTGCGCCTCCAGGACGGCAGAGCTCCATCTCTGCTCAGAGTCCCGATCTGGCAGAGTTGCTGGCGCGAGGCTGCTCTGCCCTGGGCGAGCCTTGCCCAGACTTGCCTCGCTGCTAGGCTTCCTGCCCAGGAAGGAGCAGGCTGCGCCAGGCTGGGAGACGCCACTGGCGCCTTCCTGGCCTCAGCTCCGCTCCTGCCTTGCCTTTGCACCTATGCCCCAGGCGTCCTTGGGGAGGGCTTAGGGGCCGGTGGCTGGCACACTGCCAAGGGCTCCAGCAGGAAGAGTTCTGTGCAAGGGAAGGGAAGGGCTAGTGCAGGGCTCCTCCAGCGGTTGCTTGGCCGCCCAGACTCAGCGCCGCACGGAGAGCACCAGGCTCCCAGGGCCCCTGGCTGGGGTCTGCAGCCCCGCACACCTGGATGCTGACTCCCTGGGCGCCCAGCAGCTGCCTCACACACGTAGCTTCCCTAGCGCTCTCCTCCCCAGCAGAGACGTGTGCAGCTGGTTGGGGCCTGCACCTGCGTGCCTGGGCTCCCGCCCGCAGCCCCAGCTCAGGGCAAGCAGCCCCTGAGCCAAGACCTGCAGGAGGCGCAGAGCGCCCCCACCTGGAAGCCGAGTGAACAGCTGGCGGGGAGGCGAGCCTCCTCAAGGGAAGAAGAGGCAGCCCAGCCTCGTTTGGCTCAAGCCCTACTTGGCTGGAGCCGAGTGCGCCTCCAGGACGGCAGAGCTCCATCTCTGCTCAGAGGCCCGATCTGGCAGAGTTGCTGGCGCGAGGCTGCTCTGCCCTGGGCGAGCCTTGCCCAGACTTGCCTCGCTGCTAGGCTTCCTGCCCAGGAAGGAGCAGGCTGCGCGAGGCTGGGAGACGCCACTGGCGCCTTCCTGGCCTCAGCTCCGCTCCTGCCTTGCCTTTGCACCTAGGCCCCAGGCGTCCTTGGGGAGGGCTTAGGGGCCGGTGGCTGGCACACTGCCAAGGGCTCCAGCAGGAAGAGTTCTGTGCAAGGGAAGGGAAGGGCTAGTGCAGGGCTCCTCCAGCGGTTGCTTGGCCGCCCAGACTCAGCGCCGCACGGAGAGCACCAGGCTCCCAGGTCCCCTGGCTGGGGTCTGCAGCCCCGCACACCCGGAGGCTGACTCCCTGGGCGCCCAGCAGCTGCCTCACACACGTAGCTTCCCTAGCGCTCTCCTCCCCAGCAGAGACGTGTGCAGCTGGTTGGGGCCTGCCCCTGCGTGCCTTGGCTCCCGCCCACAGCCCCAGCTCAGGGCAAGCAGCCCCTGAGCCAAGACCTGCAGGAGGCGCAGAGCGCCCCCACCTGGAAGCCGAGTGAAGAGCTGGCGGGGTGGCGAGCCCCCTCGTGGGAAGAAGAGGCAGCCCAACCTCGTTTGGCTCAAGCACTACTTGGCTGGAGCTGAGTGCTCCTCCAGGACGGCAGAGTTCCATCTCTGCTCAGAGACCCGATCTGGCAGAGTTGCTGGAGTGAGGCTGCTCTGCCCTGGGCGAGCTTTTCCCAGACTTGCCTCGCTGCTAGGCTTCCTGCCCAGGAAGGAGCAGGCTGCGCGAGGCTGGGAGACGCCACTGGCGCCTTCCTGGCCTCAGCTCCGCTCCTGCCTTGCCTTTGCACCTAGGCCCCAGGCGTCCTTGGGGAGGGCTTAGGGGCCGGTGGCTTGCACACTGCCAAGGGCTCCAGCAGGAAGAGCTCTGTGCGAGGGAAGGGATGGGCTAGTGCCGGGCTCCTCCAGCGGTTGCTTGGCCGCCTAGACTCAGCGCCGCACGGAGAGCACCAGGCTCCCAGGGCCCCTGGCTGGGGTCTGCAGCCCCGCACACCCGGAGGCTGACTCCCTGGGCGCCCAGCAGCTGCCTCACACACGTAGTTTCCCTAGCGCTCTCCTCCCCAGCAGAGACGTGTGCAGCTGGTTGGGGCCTGCCCCTGCGTGCCTGGGCTCCCGCCCGCAGCCCCAGCTCAGGGCAAGCAGCCGCTGAGCCAAGACCTGCAGGAGGCGCAGAGCGCCCCCACCTGGAACCCGAGTGAACATCTGGCGGGGAGGCGAGCCTCCTCGAGGGAAGAAGAGGCAGCCCAGCCTCGTTTGGCTCAAGCCCTACTTGGCTGGAGTCGAGTGCGCCTCCAAGAGGGCAGAGTTCCAGCTCTGCTCAGAGGCCCGATCTGGCAGAGTTCCTGGCGCGAGGCTGCTCTGCCCTGGGCGAGCCTTGCCCAGGCTTGTCTCGCTGCTAGGCTTCCTGCCCAGGAAGGAGCAGGCTGCCCGAGGCTGGGAGACGCCACTGGCGCCTTCCTGGCCTCAGCTCCGCTCCTGCCTTGCCTTTGCACATAGGCCCCAGGCGTCCTTGGGGAGGGCTTAGGGGCCGGTGGCTGGCACACTGCCAAGGGCTCCAGCAGGAAGAGTTCTGTGCAAGGGAAGGGAAGGGCTAGTGCAGGGCTCCTCCAGCGGTTGCTTGGCCGCCCAGACTCAGCGCCGCACGGAGAGCACCAGGCTCCTAGGTCCCGTGGCTGGGGTCTGCAGCCCCGCACACCCGGAGGCTGACTCCCTGGGCGCCCAGCAGCTGCCTCACACACGTAGCTTCCCTAGCGCTCTCCTCGCCAGCAGAGACGTGTGCAGCTGGTTGGGGCCTGCCCCTGCGTGCCTGGGCTCCCGCCCACAGCCCCAGCTCAGGGCAAGCAGCCCCTGAGCCAAGACCTGCAGGAGGCGCAGAGCGCCCCCACCTGGAAGCCGAGTGAAGAGCTGGCGGGGTGGCGAGCCTCCTCGTGGGAAGAAGAGGCAGCCCAGCCTCGTTTGGCTCAAGCCCTACTTGGCTGGAGTCGAGTGCGCCTCCAAGAGGGCAGAGTTCCAGCTCTGCTCAGAGGCCCGATCTGGCAGAGTTGCTGGAGTGAGGCTGCTCTGCCCTGGGCGAGCTTTGCCCAGACTTGCCTCGCTGCTAGGCTTCCTGCCCAGGAAGGAGCAGGCTGCGCGAGGCTGGGAGACGCCACTGGCGCCTTCCTGGCCTCAGCTCCGCTCCTGCCTTGCCTTTGCACCTAGGCCCCAGGCGTCCTTGGGGAGGGCTTAGGGGCCGGTGGCTGGCACACTGCCAAGGGCTCCAGCAGGAAGAGTTCTGTGCAAGGGAAGGGAAGGGCTAGTGCAGGGCTCCTCCAGCGGTTGCTTGGCCGCCCAGACTCAGCGCCGCACGGAGAGCACCAGGCTCCTAGGTCCCCTGGCTGGGGTCTGCAGCCCCGCACACCCGGAGGCTGACTCCCTGGGCGCCCAGCAGCTGCCTCACACACGTAGCTTCCCTAGCGCTCTCCTCGCCAGCAGAGACGTGTGCAGCTGGTTGGGGCCTGCCCCTGCGTGCCTGGGCTCCCGCCCACAGCCCCAGCTCAGGGCAAGCAGCCCCTGAGCCAAGACCTGCAGGAGGCGCAGAGCGCCCCCACCTGGAAGCCGAGTGAAGAGCTGGCGGGGTGGCGAGCCTCCTCGTGGGAAGAAGAGGCAGCCCAACCTCGTTTGGCTCAAGCCCTACTTGGCTGGATCCGAGTGCTCCTCCAGGACGGCAGAGTTCCAGCTCTGCTCAGAGACCCGATCTGGCAGAGTTGCTGGAGTGAGGCTGCTCTGCCCTGGGCGAGCTTTGCCCAGACTTGCCTCGCTGCTAGGCTTCCTGCCCAGGAAGGAGCAGGCTGCGCGAGGCTGGGAGACGCCACTGGCGCCTTCCTGGCCTCAGCTCCGCTCCTGCCTTGCCTTTGCACCTAGGCCCCAGGCGTCCTTGGGGAGGGCTTAGGGGCCGGTGGCTTGCACACTGCCAAGGGCTCCAGCAGGAAGAGCTCTGTGCGAGGGAAGGGAAGGGCTAGTGCAGGACTCCTCCAGCGGTTGCTTGGCCGCCCAGACTCAGCGCCGCACGGAGAGCACCAGGCTCCCAGGGCCACTGGCTGGGGTCTGCAGCCCCGCACACCCGGAGGCTGACTCCCTGGGCGCCCAGCAGCTGCCTCACACACGTAGCTTCGTTAGAGCTCTCCTCCCCAGCAGAGACGTGTGCAGCTGGTTGGGGCCTGCCCCTGCGTGCCTGGGCTCCCGCCCGCAGCCCCAGCTCAGGGCAAGCAGCCGCTGAGCCAAGACCTGCAGGAGGCGCAGAGCGCCCCCACCAGGAAGCCGAGTGAACAGCTGGCGGGGAGGCGAGCCTCCTCGAGGGAAGAAGAGGCAGCCCAG
Organism: Ovis canadensis; assembly: GCF_042477335.2. Taxonomy (NCBI): domain Eukaryota; kingdom Metazoa; phylum Chordata; class Mammalia; order Artiodactyla; family Bovidae; genus Ovis; species Ovis canadensis. Next base: position 782,465 of record NC_091264.1, read on the forward strand.
CCTCGTTTGGCTCAAGCCCTACTTGGCTGGAGCCGAGTACGCCTCCAGGACGGCAGAGCTCCACTCTGCTCAGAGGCCCGATCTGGCAGAGTTGCTCCGCAAGGCTGCTCTGCCCTGGGCGAGCCTTGCCCAGACTTGCCTCGCTGCTAGGCTTCCTGCCCAGGAAGGAGCAGGCTGCGCGAGGCTGGGAGACGCCACTGGCGCCTTCCTGGCCTCAACTCCGCTCCTGCCTTGCCTTTGCACCTTGGCCCCAGGCGTCCTTGGGGAGGGCTTAGGGGCCGGTGGCTGGCACACTGCCAAGGGCTCCAGCAGGAAGAGTTCTGTGCAAGGGAAGGGAAGGGCTAGTGCAGGGCTCCTCCAGCGGTTGCTTGGCCGCCCAGACTCAGCGCCGCACGGAGAGCACCAGGCTCCCAGGGCCCCTGGCTGGGGTCTGCAGCCCCGCACACCCGGAGGCTGACTCCCTGGGCGCCCAGCAGCTGCCTCACACACGTAGCTTCCCTAGCGCTCTCCTCCCCAGCAGAGACGTGTGCAGCTGGTTGGGGCCTGCCCCTGCGTGCCTGGGCTCCCGCACACAGCCCCAGCCCAGGGCAAGCAGCCGCTGAGCCAAGACCTGCAGGAGGCGCAGAGCGCCCCCACCTGGAAGCCGAGTGAAGAGCTGGCGGGGTGGCGAGCCTCCTCGAGGGAAGAAGAGGCAGCCCAGCCTCGTTTGGCTCAAGCCCTACTTGGCTGGAGCCGAGTGCGCCTCCAGGACGGCAGAGCTCCAGCTCTGCTCAGAGGCCCGATCTGGCAGAGTTGCTGGGGCGAGGCTGATCTGCCCTGGGCGAGCCTTACCAGACTTGCCTCGCTGCTAGGCTTCCTGCCAGGAAGGAGCAGGCTGCGCGAGGCTGGGAGACGCCACTGGCGCTTCCTGACCTCAGCTCCGCTCCTGCCTTACCTTTTCACCTAGGCCCCAGGCCTCCTTGGGGAGGGCTTAGGGGCCGGTGGCATGCACACTGCCAAGGGCTCCAGCAGAAAGAGCTCTGTGTAAGCGAAGGAAAGGGCTAGTGCAGGGCTCCTCCAGCGGTTGCTTGGCCGCACAGACTCAACGCTGCACGGAGTGCACCAGGCTCCCAGGGTCCCTGGCTGGGGTCTGCAGCCCCACACAGCCGGAGGCTGACTCCCTGGGCGCCCAGCAGCTGCCTCACACACGTAGCTTCCCTAGCGCTCTCCTCCCCAGCAGAGACGTGTGCAGCTGGTTGGGGCCTGCCCTTGCGTGCCTGGGCTCCCGCCCACAGCCCCAGCTCAGGGCAAGCAGCCCCTGAGCCAAGACCTGCAGGAGGCGCAGAGCGCCCCCACCTGGAAGCCGAGTGAACAGCTGGAGGGGAGGCGAGCCTCCTCGAGGGAACAAGAGGCAGCCCAGCCACGTTTGGCTCAAGCTCTACTTGGCTGTAGCCGAGTGCGCCTCCAGGACGGCAGAGCTCCAGCCCTGCTCAGAGGCCCGATCCGGCAGAGTTGCTGGCGCGAGGCTGCTCTGCCCTGGGCGAGCTTTGTCCAGACTTGCCTCGCTGCTAGGCTTCCTTCCCAGGAAGGAGCAGGCTGCGCGCGGCTGGGAGACGCCACTGGCGCCTTCCTGGCCTCAGCTCCGCTCCTGCCTTGCCTTTGCACCTAGGCCCCAGGCGTCCTTGGGGAGGGCTTAGGGGCCGGTGGCTATCACACTGCCAAGGGCTCCAGCAGGAAGAGCTCTGTGCGAGGGAAGGGAAGGGCTAGTGCAGGGCTCTTCCAGCGGTTGCTTGGCCTGCCAGACTCAGCGCCGCACGGACTGCACCAGGCTTCCAGGGCCCCTGGCTGGGGTCTGCAGCCCCGCACACCCGGAGGCTGACTCCCTGGGCGCCCAGCAGCTGCCTCACACACGTAGCTTCCCTATCGCTCTCCTCCCCAGCAGAGACGTGTGCAGCTGGTTGGGGCCTGCCCCTGCGTGCCTGGGCTCCCGCCCACAGCCCCAGCTCAGGGCAAGCAGCCCCTGAGCCAAGACCTGCAGGAGGCGCAGAGCGCCCCCACCTGGAAGCCGAGTGAACAGCTGGCGGGGAGGCGAGCCTCCTCGAGGGAAGAAGAGGCAGACAAGCCTCGTTTGGCTCAAGCCCTACTTGGCTGGAGGCGAGTGAGCCTCCAGGACGGCAGAGCTCCAGCTCTGCTCAGAGGCCCGATCTGGCAGAGTTGCTGTCGCGAGGCTGCTCTGCCCTGGTCGAGCTTTGCCCAGACTTGCCTCGCTGCTAGGCTTCCTGCCCAGGAAGGAGCAGGCTGCGCGAGGCTGGGAGACGCCACTGGCGCCTTCCTGGCCTCAGCTCCGCTCCTGCCTTGCCTTTGCACCTAGGCCCCAGGCGTCCTTGGGGAGGGCTTAGGGGCCGGTGGCTTGCACACTGCCAAGGGCTCCAGCAGGAAGAGCTCTGTGCGAGGGAAGGGAAGGGCTAGTGCAGGGCTCCTCCAGCGGTTGCTTGGCCGCCCAGACTCAGCGCCGCACGGAGTGCACCAGGCTCCCAGGGCCCCTGGCTGGGGTCTGCAGCCCGCACACCCGGAGGCTGACTCGCTGGGCGCCCAGCAGCTGCCTCACACACGTAGCTTCCCTAGCGCTCTCCTCCCCAGCAGAGACGTGTGCAGCTGGTAGGGGCCTGCCCCTGCGTGCCTGGGCTCCCGCCCACAGCCTCACCTCAGCGCAAGCAGCCCCTCAGCCAAGACCTGCAGGAGGCGCAGAGCGCCCCCACCTGGAAGCCGAGTGAACAGCTGGCGGGGAGGCGAGCCTCCTCGAGGGAACAAGAGGCAGCCCAGCCTCGTTTGGCTCAAGCCCTACTTGGCTGGAGCCGAGTGCGCCTCCAGGACGGCAGAGCTCCAGCTCTGCTCAGAGGCCCGATCTGGCAGAGTTGCTGGGGCGAGGCTGATCTGCCCTGGGCGAGCCTTACCAGACTTGCCACGGTGCTAGGCTTCCTGCCAGGAAGGAGCAGGCTGCGCGAGGCTGGGAGACGCCACTGGCGCTTCCTGACCTCAGCTCCGCTCCTGCCTTGCCTTTTCACCTAGGCCCCAGGCGTCCTTGGGGAGGGCTTAGGGGCCGGTGGCTTGCACACTGCCAAGGGCTCCAGCAGAAAGAGCTCTGTGTAAGCGAAGGAAAGGGCTAGTGCAGGGCTCCTCCAGCGGTTGCTTGGCCGCAGAGACTCAACGCTGCACGGAGTGCACCAGGCTCCCAGGGTCCCTGGCTGGGGTCTGCAGCCCCACACACCCGGAGGCTGACTCCCTGGGCGCCCAGCAGCTGCCTCACACACGTAGCTTCCCTAGCGCTCTCCTCCCCAGCAGAGACGTGTGCAGCTGGTTGGGGCCTGCCCCTGCGTGCCTGGTCTCCCGCCCACAGCCCCAGCTCAGGGCAATCAGCCCCTGAGCCAAGACCTGCAGGAGGCGCAGAGCGCCCCCACCTGGAAGCCGAGTGAACAGCTGGCGGGGAGGCGAGCCTCCTCGAGGGAAGAAGAGGCAGACAAGCCTCGTTTGGCTCAAGCCCTACTTGGCTGAAGGCGAGTGAGCCTCCAGGACGGCAGAGCTCCAGCCCTGTTGAGGCCCGATCTGGCAGAGTTGCTGGCGCGAGGCTGCTCTTCCCTGGGCGAGCTTTGTCCAGACTTGCCTCGCTGCTAGGCTTCCTTCCCAGGAAGGAGCAGGCTGCGCGCGGCTGGGAGACGCCACTGGCGCCTTCCTGGCCTCAGCTCCGCTCCTGCCTTGCCTTTTCACGTAGGCCCCAGGCGTCCTTGGGGAGCTCATAGATGCCGATGGCTTGTAACTGCCAAGGGCTCCAGCAGGAAGAGCTCTGTGCGAGGGAAGGGAAGGGCTAGAGCAGGGCTCCTCCAGCGGTTTCTTGGCCGCCCCGACTCAGCGCCGCATGGAGTGCACCAGGCTGCCAGGGTCCCTGGCTGTGGTCTGCAGCCCCGCACACCCGGAGGCTGACTCCCTGGGCGCCCAGCAGCTGCCTCACACACGTAGCTTTCCTATCGCTCTCCTCTCCAGCAGAGACATCTGCAGGTGGTTGGGGCCTGATCCTAGCTGTCTGGGTTCTTGCCCACACCTCCAACTCAGGGGAGGCAGCCCCTGAGGCAGGACCTGCTGGAGGAGCCCAACGCTCCTGCCATCGGCGAGTGCACAGCCAGCAGGGAAGCGATCCCCCTCGGGGGAAGAAGAGGCAGCGCAGCCCCGTCAAGCTGAAAGCCCTGCTTGCCCATGCCAAGTGCGCCTCCAGTACAGCAGAGCTCTAGCTCTGCTCAGAGGCCCGATCTGACAGAGTTACTGGCACGATGCTTCTCTGCCAAGGGCCAGACTTGTCCAGACTTTCCTTGCTTTCAGTCTCCCTTCCCAGGAAGGAGCAGGCTGCGAGAGGCTGGGAGAAACCACTGGCGCCTTCCTGGGCTCCGCTCCGCTCCTTCCTTGCCTTTGAACCTAGCCCCCAGGGGTCCTTGGGGAGTGTTTAGCGGCTGGTGGATGGCACACTGCCAAGGGCTCCAGCACTGAGAGCTCTGTCAGACGGAAGGGAAGGGCACCTGCAGAGGTCCTCCAGCGGTTGCTTGGCCGCCCAAACTCAGCATCGCACAGAGAGCACCAGGCTCCCAGGGACCCTGGCTGGGGTCTGCAGCCCCGCACACCCGGAGACTGACTCCGTGGGCGCCAAGCAAGTGCATGACAGACGTAGGTTCCCTAGCACTCTCCTCCCCAGCACAGACATGTGCCGGTTGTTGGGGCCTGATCCTGCGTGTCTGGGTTCCCGCCCACAGCCCCAACTCAGGGAAGAAGCCCCTGAGGCAAGACCTGCTGGAGAAGCCCTGCGCCCACACCTATTTGGCTACTGCCAAGCCAACAGAGAAGCGAACCTCCTCGGGGGAAGAGGAAGCAGCCCTGCCCCGTCAAGCTGAAAGCCGTGCTTGCCCGAGCCAAGCGAGCCTCCAGTAAGGCAGAGCTCTAGCTCTGCTCATAGGCCCCATATGGCAGAGTTCCTGGCGCGAGGCTGCACTGTCGTGGGCTAGGCTTCCCCAGACTTTCGTTCATTTTAGACTCCCTCCCCAGGAAGGAGCAGGCTGCCCGAGGCTGGGAGATGCCACTGGCGCCTTCCTGGTGTCAGCTCCGCTCCTGCCTTGCCTTTGCACCTAGGCACCAGGCTTCCTAGGGCAGGGCTTAGGGGCTGGTGTGTTGCGCACTGCCAAGGGCGCCGGCAGTGAGAGCTCTGTCAGAGGGAAGGGAAGGGCACCTTCATGGCTCCTCCAGCGGTTGCATGGCCGCCCAGACGCAGCGCCGCACGGAGAGCACCTGGCGCCCAGGGCCCCTGGCTGGGGTCTGCAGACCCGCACACACGGAGGCTGGTTCCTTTGGCGCCAAGCAAGTGCATGACAGACATAGGTTCCCTAGCACTATCCTCCCCAGCACAGACATGCACAGGTGGTTGCGGCCTGAACCTGCGTGTCTGGGTTCCCGCACACAGCCCCAACTCAGGGAAGCCACCGCCCAGGCAAGACCTGCTGGAGGAGCCCTGCTCCCCCGTCTGATTGGCGAGTGCACAGCCAACAGGGAAGAGAGCCCCCACGGGGGAAGAGGAGGCAGCCCAGCCCCGTCAAGTGGAAAGCCCTGCTTACCCTGAGCCAAGTGAACCGCCAGTAAGGCAAGGCTCTAGCTCTGCTCAGAGGCCCGATCTGGCAGAGTTCCTGTCGCGAGGCTGCTTTGTCATGGGCGAGCCTTGTCCAGACTTGCCTTGCTTTTAGGCACCCTCCCAAGGAAGGAGCAGACTGCGGGAGGCTGGGAGATGCCACTGGCGCCTTCCTGGCCTCAGCTCCGCTCCTGCCTTGCCTTTGCTCTTAGGCCACAGGTGTCCTTGGGGAGTGCTTAGGGGCTGGTGCATTGCCCACTGCCAGGGGCTCCAGCAGTGAGAGCTCTGTCAGACGGAAGGGAAGGGCGGGTGCAGGGCTCCTCCAGGGGTTGCTTGGCGCCACGACTCAGCGCCGCAAGGAGAGCACCACGCTCCCAGGGCCCCTGGCTGGTGTCTCCAGCCCCGCACACCCGGAGGCTGACTCCCTGGGCGCCCAACAAGTGCATGACAGACATATGTTCGCTTGCACTCTCCTCCCCAGCACAGACATGTGCCGGTGGTTGGGGCCTGATCCTGCGTGTCTGGGTTCCCGCCCACAGCCCCAACTTAGTGAAGCAGCCCCTGAGGCAAAACCTGCTAGAGGAGCCTTGAGCCCCAGCCTGATTGGGGAGTGCACAGCCAGCAGGGAAGAGGAGGCAGCCCAGCCCCGTCAAGCTGAAAGCCCTGCTTGCCCGAGCCAAGTGTGCCTCCAGTACAGCAGAGCTCTGGCTCTTCTCAGAAGCCCGATCTGGCAGAGTTATTGTCGCGAGGCTGCTCTGCCATGGGCGAGCCTTGCCCAGACTTGCCTTGCTTTTAGGCACCCTCCCAAGGAAGGAGCAGGCTGCGCGAGGCTGGGAGATGCCCCTGGCGCCTTCCTGGCCTTGCTCCGCTCTTGCCTTGCCTTTGCACCAAGGCCCCAGGCGTATTAGGGCAGGGCTTAGGGGCTGGTGGGTTGCACACTGCCAAGGGCACCGACAGTGAGAGCTCTGTCAGAGGGAAGGGAAGGACACCTGCAGGGCTCCTCCAGCCATTGCTTGGCCGCCAAGACTCAGCGCCTCACGAAGAGCGCCAGGCTCTCAGGGCCCATGGCTGGGGTCTGCAGCCCCGCACACCCGGAAGAAGACTCCGTGGGCGCCCAGCAAGTGCATGACAGACGTAGGTTCCCTAGCACTCTCCTCCCCAGCACAGACATGTGCCGGTGGTTGGGGCCTGATCCTGCGTGTCTGGGTTCCCGCCCACAGCCCCAACTCAGGGAAGCAGCCCCTGAGGCAAGACCTGCTGGAGGAGCCCTGCTCCCCCGTCTGATTGGCGAGTGCACAGCCAGCAGGGAAGCGAGCCCCCACGGGGGAAGAGGAGGCAGCCCAGTGCCGTCAAGCTGAAAGACCTGCTTGCCCAGGCCAAGTGCGCCTCCAGTACAGCAGAGCTCTAGCTCTGCTCAGAGGCCCGATCTGGCAGAGTTACTGGCGCGAGGCTTCTCTGCCAAGGGCCAGCCTTGTCCAGACTTTCCTTGCTTTCAGGCTCCCTCCCCAGGAAGGAGCAGGCTGCGCGAGGATGGGAGAAACCACTGGCGCCTTCCTGGGCTCAGCTCCACTCCTCCCGTGCCTTTGAACCTAGGCCCCAGGGGTCCTTGTGGAGTGCTTAGGGGCTGGTGGATTGCCCACTGCCAGGGGCTCCAGCAGTGAGAGCTCTGTCAGACGGAAGGGAAGGGCGGGTGCAGGGCTCCTCCAGCGGTTGCTTGGCGCCAAGACTCAGCGCCTCACGAAGAGCACCAGGCTCCCAGGGCCCCTGGCTGGGGTCTGCAGCCCCGCACACCCAGAGGCAGACTCCGTGGGCGCCCAGCAAGTGCATGACAGACGTAGGTTCCCTAGCACTCTCCTCCCCAGCACAGACATGTGCCGGTGGTTGGGGCCTGATCCTGCGAGTCTGGGTTCCCGCACACAGCCCCAACTCAGGGAAGCAGCCCCTGAGGCAAGACCTGCTGGAGGAGCCCTGTGCCCCCGCCTGATTGTCGAGTGCACAGCCAGCAGGGAAGCGAGCCCCCTCGGGGGAAGAGGAGGCAGCCCAGCCCCGTCAAGCTGAAAGCCCTGCTTGCCCGAGCCAAGTGTGCCTCCAGTACAGCAGAGCTCTGGCTCTTCTCAGAAGCCCGATCTGGCAGAGTTATTGTCGCGAGGCTGCTCTGCCATGGGCGAGCCTTGCCCAGACTTGCCTTGCTTTTAGGCACCCTCCCAAGGAAGGAGCAGGCTGCGCGAGGCTGGGAGATGCCCCTGGCGCCTTCCTGGCCTTGCTCCGCTCTTGCCTTGCCTTTGCACCAAGGCCCCAGGCGTATTAGGGCAGGGCTTAGGGGCTGGTGGGTTGCACACTGCCAAGGGCACCGACAGTGAGAGCTCTGTCAGAGGGAAGGGAAGGACACCTGCAGGGCTCCTCCAGCCATTGCTTGGCCGCCAAGACTCAGCGCCTCACGAAGAGCGCCAGGCTCTCAGGGCCCATGGCTGGGGTCTGCAGCCCCGCACACCCGGAGGCAGACTCCGTGGGCGCCCAGCAAGTGCATGACAGACGTAGGTTCCCTAGCACTCTCCACCCCAGCACAGACATGTGCCGGTGGTTGGGGCCTGATCCTGCGTGTCTGGGTTCCCGCCCACAGCCCCAACTCAGGGAAGCAGCCCCTGAGGCAAGACCTGCTGGAGGAGCCCTGCTCCCCCGTCTGATTGGCGAGTGCACAGCCAGCAGGGAAGCGAGCCCCCACGGGGGAAGAGGAGGCAGCCCAGCCTCGTCAAGTGGAAAGCCCTGCTTGCCCGGAGCCCAGTGAGCCGCCAGTAAGGCAGAGCTCTAGCTCTGCTCAGAGGCCCGATCTGGCAGAGTTCCTGTCGCGAGGCTGCTCTGCCATGGGCGAGCCTTGCCCAGACTTGCCTTGCTTTTAGGCACCCTCCCCGGGAAGGAGCAGGCTGCGCGAGGCTGGGAGATGCCACTGGCGCCTTCCTGGTGTCAGCTCCGCTCCTGCCTTGCCTTTGCTCTTAGGCCCCAGGGGTCCTTGGGGAGTGCTTAGGGGTTGGTGGATTGCCCACTGCCAAGGGCTCCAGCAGTGAGAGCTCTGTCAGAGGAAAGGGAAGGGCACCTGCAGGGCTCCTCCAGCGGTTGATTGGCCGCCAAGACTCAGCGCCTCAGGAAGAGCACCAGGCTCCCAGGGCCCCTGGCTGGGGTCTGCAGCCCCGCACAACTGGAGGCTGACTCCGTGGGTGCCCAGCAAGTGCATCACAGACGAAGGTTCCCTAGCACTCTCCTCCCCAGGAGAGACATGTGCCGGTGGTTGGGGCCTGATCCTGCGTGTCTGGGTTCCCGCCCACAGCCCCAACTCAGTGGAAGCAGCCCCTGAGGCAAGACCTGCTGGAGGAGCCCTGCTCCCCCGTCTGATTGGCGAGTGCACAGCCAGCAGGGAAGCGAGCCCCCACGGGGGAAGAGGAGGCAGCCCAGCCTCGTCAAGTGGAAAGCCCTGCTTGCCCGGAGCCCAGTGAGCCGCCAGTAAGGCAGAGCTCTAGCTCTGCTCAGAGGCCCGATCTGGCAGAGTTCCTGTCGCGAGGCTGCTCTGCCATGGGCGAGCCTTGCCCAGACTTGCCTTGATTTTAGACTCCCTCCCCAGGAAGGAGCAGGCTGCGCGTGGCTGGGAGATGCCAATGGAGCCTTCCTGGCCTCAGCTCTGCTCCTGCCTTGCCTTTGCACCTAAGCCCCAGGCGTCCTAGGGCAGGGCGTAGGGGCTGGTGGGTTGCACACTGCCAAGGGGGCCGGCAGTAAGAGCTCTGTCAGAGGGAAGGGAAGGGCACCTGCATGGCTCCTCCAGCGGTTGCTTGGCCGCCCAGACTCAGCACCGCACGGAGAGCACCAGGCTCCCAGGGCCATGGCTGGGTTCTGCAGCCCCGAAAACCCTTAAGCTGACTCCCTGGGCGCCCAGCAAGTGCATGACAGACGTAGGTTCCCTAGCACTCTCCTCCCCAGGAGAGACATGTGCCGGTGGTTGGGGCCTGATCCTGCGTGTCTGGGTACCCGCCCACAGCCCCAACTCAGTGGAAACAGCTCCTGAGGCAAGACCTGCTGGAGGAGCCCTGTGCCCCCGCCTGATCGGCGAGTGCACAGCCAGCAGGGAAGTGAGGCTCCTCGGGGGAAGACGAGGCAGCACAGCCCCCTCAAGCTGAAAGCCCTGCTTGCCCGGAGCTAAGTGAGCCTCCAGTACAGCACAGCTATAGCACTTCTCAGAAGCCCTATCTGGCAGAGTTACTGGCGCGAGGCTTCTCTGCCATGGGCGAGCCTTGCCCAGACTTACCTTGCTTTTACACTCCCTCCCCAGGAAGGGGCAGGATGCGTGCTCGAGGCTGGGAGAAGCCCCTGGCGCCTTCCTGGGCTCAGCTCCGCTCCTCCCTTGCCTTTGAACCTAGCCCCCAGGGGTCCTTGGGGAGTGCTTAGGGACTGGTGGATTGCACACTGCCAAGGGCTCCAGCAGTGAGAGCTCTGTCCGACGGAAGGGAAGGGCGGGTGCAGGGCTCCTCCAGCGGTTGCTTGGCCGCGCAGACTAAGCGCCACACGTAGAGCACCAGGCTCCCAGGGCCCCTGGCTTGAGTCTGCAGCCCTGCACACCCGGAGGCTGACTCCGTGGACGCCCAGCAAGTCCATGACAGACGTAGGTTCCCTAGCACTCTCCTCCCCAGCAGAGACATGTGCCGGTGGTTCGGGCCTGATCCTGCGTGTCTGGGTACCCGCCCACAGCCCCAACTCAGTGGAAATAGCTCCTGAGGCAAGACCTGCTGGAGGAGACCTGTGCCCCCACCTGATCGGGGAGTGCACAGCCAGCAGGGAAGTGAGGCTCCTCGGGGGAAGACGAGGCAGCACAGCCCCGTCAAGCTGAAAGCCCTGCTTGCCCGGAGCCAAGTGAGCCGCCAGTAAGGCAGAGCTCTAGCTCTTCTCAGAAGCCCGATCTGGCAGAGTTCCTGTGGGAGGCTGCTCTGCCATGGGCGAGCCTTGCCCAGACTTGCCTTGCTTTTAGGCACCCTCCCCAGGAAGGAGCAGGCTGCGCGAGGTTGGGAGATGCCACTGGCGTCTTTCTGGCCTCTGCTCCGCTCCTGCCTTGCCTTTGCACCTAGGCCCCAGGCGTCCGAGAGCTGGGCTTAGGGGCTTGTGGGTTGCACAATGCCAAGGGCGCCGGCAGTGAGAGCTCTGTCAGAGGGAAGGGAAGGGCACCTGCAGGGCTCCTCCAGCCATTGCTTGGCCGCCAAGACTCAGCGCCTCACGAAGAGCACCAGGCTCCCAGGGCCCCTGGCTGGGGTCTGCAGCCCCGCACAACTGGAGGCTGACTCCGTGGGTGCCCAGCAAGTGCATCACAGACGAAGGTTCCCTAGCACTCTCCTCCCCAGCAGAGACATGTGCAGGTGGTTGGGGCCTGATCCTGCGTGTCTCGGTTGCCGCCCACAGACACAACTCAGGGAAGAAGCCCCTGAGGCAAAACCTGCTGGAGGAGCCCTGCGCCCCCGCCTGATCGGCGAGTGCACAGCCAGCAGGGAAGCGAGCCTCCTCTGGGGAAGAGGAGGCAGCCCAGCGCCGTCAAGCTGAAAGACCTGCTTGCCCAGGCCAAGTGCGCCTCCAGTACAGCAGAGCTCTAGCTTTGCTCAAAGGCCCGATCTGGCAGAGTTACTGGCGCGAGGCTTCTCTGCCAAGGGCCAGCCTTGTCCAGACTTTCCTTGCTTTCAGGCTCCCTCCCCAGGAAGGAGCAGGCTGCGCGAGGATGGGAGAAACCACTGGCGCCTTCCTGGGCTCAGCTCCGCTCCTCCCGTGCCTTTGAACCTAGGCCCCAGGGGTCCTTGTGGAGTGCTTAGGGGCTGGTGGATTGCCCACTGCCAGGGGCTCCAGCAGTGAGAGCTCTGTCAGACGGAAGGGAAGGGCGGGTGCAGGGTTCCTCCAGCGGTTGCTTGGCGCCAAGACTCAGCGCCTCACGAAGAGCACCAGGCTCCCAGGGCCCCTGGCTGGGGTCTGCAGCCCCGCACACCCAGAGGCAGACTCCGTGGGCGCCCAGCAAGTGCATGACAGACGTAGGTTCCCTAGCACTCTCCTCCCCAGCACAGACATGTGCCGGTGGTTGGGGCCTGATCCTGCGAGTCTGGGTTCCCGCACACAGCCCCAACTCAGGGAAGCAGCCCCTGAGGCAAGACCTGCTGGAGGAGCCCTGCGCCCCCGCCTGATTGTCGAGTGCACAGCCAGCCGGGAAGCGAGCCCCCTCGGGGGAAGAGGAGGCAGCCCAGCCCCGTCAAGCTGAAAGCCCTGCTTGCCCGAGCCAGGTGTGCCTCCAGTACAGCAGAGCTCTGGCTCTTCTCAGAAGCCCGATCTGGCAGAGTTCCTGTCGCGAGGCTGCTCTGCCATGGGCGAGACTTGCCCAGACTTGCCTTGCTTTTAGGCACCCTCCCCAGGAAGGAGCAGGCTGCGCGAGGCTGGGAGATGCCACTGGCGCCTTCCTGGCCTTGCTCCGCTCTTGCCTTGCCTTTGCACCAAGGCCCCAGGCGTCTTAGGGCAGGGCTTAGGGGCTGGTGGGTTGCACACTGCCAAGGGCACCGACAGTGAGAGCTCTGTCAGAGGGAAGGGAAGGACACCTGCAGGGCTCCTCCAGCCGTTGCTTGGCCGCCAAGACTCAGCGCCTCACGAAGAGCGCCAGGCTCCCAGGGCCCCTGGCTGGGGTCTGCAGCCCCGCACACCCGGAGGCAGACTCCGTGGGCGCCCAGCAAGTGCATGACAGACGTAGGTTCCCTAGCACTCTCCTCCCCAGCACAGACATGTGCCGGTGGTTGGGGCCTGATCCTGCGTGTCTGGGTTCCCGCCCACGGCCCCAACTCAGGGAAGCAGCCCCTGAGGCAAGACCTGCTGGAGGAGCCCTGCTCCCCCGTCAGATTGGCGAGTGCACAGCCAGCAGGGAAGCGAGCCCCCACGGGGGAAGAGGAGGCAGCCCAGCCTCGTCAAGTGGAAAGCCCTGCTTGCCCGGAGCCCAGTGAGCCGCCAGTAAGGCAGAGCTCTAGCTCTGCTCAGAGGCCCGATCTGGCAGAGTTCCTGTCGCGAGGCTGCTCTGCCATGGGCGAGCCTTGCCCAGACTTGCCTTGCTTTTAGGCACCCTCCCCAGGAAGGAGCAGGCTGCACGAGGCTGGGAGATGCCACTGGCGCCTTCCTGGTGTCAGCTCCGCTCCTGCCTTGCCTTTGCTCTTAGGCCCCAGGGGTCCTTGGGGAGTGCTTAGGGGTTGGTGGATTGCCCACTGCCAAGGGCTCCAGCAGTGAGAGCTCTGTCAGAGGAAAGGGAAGGGCACCTGCAGGGCTCCTCCAGCGGTTGCTTGGCCGCGCAGACTAAGCGCCACACGTAGAGCACCAGGCTCCCAGGGCCCCTGGCTTGAGTCTGCAGCCCTGCACACCCGGAGGCTGACTCCGTGGACGCCCAGCAAGTCCATGACAGACGTAGGTTCCCTAGCACTCTCCTCCCCAGCAGAGACATGTGCCGGTGGTTCGGGCCTGATCCTGCGTGTCTGGGTACCCGCCCACAGCCCCAACTCAGTGGAAATAGCTCCTGAGGCAAGACCTGCTGGAGGAGCCCTGCTCCCCCGTCTGATTGGCGAGTGCACAGCCAGCAGGGAAGCGAGCCCCCACGGGGGAAGAGGAGGCAGCCCAGCCCCGTCAAGTGGAAAGCCCTGCGTGCCCGGAGCCGAGTGAGCCGCCAGTAAGGCAGAGCTCTAGCTCTTCTCAGAAGCCCGATCTGGCAGAGTTCCTGTGGGAAGCTGCTCTGCCATGGGCGAGCCTTGCCCAGACTTGCCTTGCTTTTAGGCACCCTCCCCAGGAAGGAGCAGGCTGCGCGAGGTTGGGAGATGCCACTGGCGTCTTTCTGGCCTCTGCTCCGCTCCTGCCTTGCCTTTGCACCTAGGCCCCAGGCGTCCGAGAGCTGGGCTTAGGGGCTTGTGGGTTGCACAATGCCAAGGGCGCCGGCAGTGAGAGCTCTGTCAGAGGGAAGGGAAGGGCACCTGCAGGGCTCCTCCAGCGGTTCCTTGGCCGCCAAGACTCAGAGCCTCACGAAGAGCACCAGGCTCCCAGGGCCCCTGGCTGGGGTCTGCAGCCCCGCACAACTGGAGGCTGACTCCGTGGGTGCCCAGCAAGTGCATCACAGACGAAGGTTCCCTAGCACTCTCCTCCCCAGGAGAGACATGTGCCGGTGGTTGGGGCCTGATCCTGCGTGTCTGGGTACCCGCCCACAGCCCCAACTCAGTGGAAACAGCTCCTGAGGCAAGACCTGCTGGAGGAGCGCTGTGCCCCCGCCTGATCGGCGAGTGCACAGCCAGCAGGGAAGTGAGGCTCCTCGGGGGAAGACGAGGCAGCACAGCCCCCTCAAGCTGAAAGCCCTGCTTGCCCGGAGCTAAGTGAGCCTCCAGTACAGCACAGCTATAGCACTTCTCAGAAGTCCGATCTGGCAGAGTTACTGGCGCGAGGCTTCTCTGCCATGGGCGAGCCTTGCCCAGACTTACCTTGCTTTTACACTCCCTCCCCAGGAAGGGGCAGGCTGCGTGCTCGAGGCTGGGAGAAGCCACTGGCGCCTTCCTCTGCTCAGCTCCGCTCCTCCCTTGCCTTTGAACCTAGCCCCCAGGGGTCCTTGGGGAGTGCTTAGGGACTGGTGGATTGCACACTGCCAAGGGCTCCAGCAGTGAGAGCTCTGTCCGACGGAAGGGAAGGGCGGGTGCAGGGCTCCTCCAGCGGTTGCTTGGCCGCGCAGACTAAGCGCCACACGTAGAGCACCAGGCTCCCAGGGCCCCTGGCTTGAGTCTGCAGCCCTGCACACCCGGAGGCTGACTCCGTGGAAGCCCAGCAAGTCCATGACAGACGTAGGTTCCCTAGCACTCTCCTCCCCAGCAGAGACATGTGCCGGTGGTTCGGGCCTGATCCTGCGTGTCTGGGTACCCGCCCACAGCCCCAACTCAGTGGAAATAGCTCCTGAGGCAAGACCTGCTGGAGGAGACCTGTGCCCCCACCTGATCGGGGAGTGCACAGCCAGCAGGGAAGTGAGGCTCCTCGGGGGAAGACGAGGCAGCACAGCCCCGTCAAGCTGAAAGCCCTGCAGCCCAGGCCAAGTGCCCCTCCAGTACTGCAGATCTCTAGCTCTGCTCAGAAGCCCGATCTGGCAGAGTTCCTAGCGCGAGGCTGCTCTGGTTAGGGCGATCGTTGCCCAGACTTTCCTTGCTTTTAGGCACCCTCCCCAGGAAGGACAGGGTGCGCAAGGCTGGGAGACGCCACTGGCGCCTTCCTGGCCTCAGCTCCGCTCCTGCCTTGCCTTTGCACCTAGGCCCCAGGCGTCCTTGGGGAGGGCTTAGGGGCTGGTGGGTTGCACACTTCCAAGGGCTCCAGCAGTGAGAGCTCTGTCAGACGGAAGGGAAGGGCGGCTGCAGGGCTCCTCCAGCGGTTGCTTGGCCGCCCAGACTCAGGGCCACACGGAGAGCCCCAGGCTCCCAGGGCCCCTGGCTGGGGTCTGCAGCCCCGCACACCTGGAGGCTGACTCCGTGGGCGCCCAGCAAGTGCATGACAGACGTAGGTTCCCTAGCACTCTCCTCCCCAGCACAGACATGTGCTGGTGTTTGGGGCCTGATCCTGCGTGTCTGGGTTCCCGCCCACAGCCCCAACTCAGGGAAGCAGCCCCTGAGGCAAGACCTGCTGGAGGAGCCCTGCGCCCCCGCCTGATTGGCGAATGCACAACCAGCAGGGAAGGGAGCCTCCTTGGGGGAAGAGAAGGCAGCCCAGCCCCGTCAAGTTGAAAGCCCTGCTTGCCCGAGCCAAGTGTGCCTCCAGTACAGCAGAGCTCGAGCTCTGCTCAGAGGCCCGATCTGGCAGAGTTGCTGGGGCGAGGCTGCTCTGCCGTGGGCGAACCTTGCCCAGACTTGCCTTGCTTTTACGCTCCCTCCTCAGGAAGGAGCAGGCTGCGCGAGGCTGGTAGACGCCACTGGCGCCTTCCTGGCCTCAGCTCCGCTCCTGCCTTGCCTTTGCACCTAGGCCCCCGGCGTCCTTGGGGAAGGCTTAGGGGCCTGTGGCTTGCACACTGCCAAGGACTCCAGCAGGGAGAGCTCTGCTAGAGCGAAGGGTAGGGCAAGTGCAGGGCTCCTCCAGTGGTTGCTTGGCCGACCAGACTCAGCGCCTCACAGAGTGCACCAGGCTCCCAGGGCCCCTGGCTGGGGTCTGCAGCCCTGCACACCTGGAGGCTGACTCCCTGGGCGCCCAGCAGCTGCCTCACACACGTAGCTTCCCTAGCGGTCTCCTCCCCAGTAGAGAGGTGTGCAGCAGGTTGTGGCCTGCCCCTGCGTGCCTGGGCTCCCGCCCACAGCCACAGCTCAGGGCAAGCATCCCCTGAGCCAACACCAGCCGGAGGCGCAGAGCTCCCAGCGTTGAAACCGAGTGATCAGCATGAGGGAGGCGAGCCTCCTTGAGGGAAGTAGAGGCAGCCCAGCCGAGTGCGGCTCAAGCCCTGCTTGGCTGGATCCGAGCGCGCCTCCAGTATGGCAGAGCTCCAGCTCTGCTCAGAGGCCTCATGTGGCAGAGTTGCTGGCGCGAGGCTGCTCTACCCTGGGCGAGCCTTGCCCAGACTTGCCTCACTGCTAGGCTTCCTGCCCAGGAAGGAGCAGGCTGCGTGAGCCTGGGAGACGCCACTGGCGCCTTCCTGACCTCAGCTCCGCATCTGCCTTGCCTTTGAACCTAGACCCCAGGCGTCCGTGGGTAGTGCTTAGGGGCCGGTGGCTTGCATACTGCCAAGGGCTCAGGCAGGGAGAGCTCTGTGAGAGGGAAGGGAAGGGCAAGTGCAGGGCTCCTTCAGCGGTTGCTTGGTCGCCCAGACTCAGCGCCGCACGAAGAACCGCACCTCCCAGGGCCACTGGCTGGGGTCTCCAGCCTGGCATACCTGGAGGCTGACTCCGTGGGTGCCCATCAGCTGCCTCTCACACGTCGTTCCCTTGCGCTCTCCTCTCCAGCAGAGACGTGTGCAGGTGGTTGGGTCCTGCACCTGTGTGTCTGGGCTCCCGCCCACAGCCCCAGCTCAGGGGAAGCAGCCCCTGATCCTAGACCAGAATGAGGGGCAGGGAGCCGGCGCCTGGAAGCCGAGTGAACAGCATGCGGGAATCGAGCTTCCTAGGGGGAAGACGAAGCAGCCCAGCCGCCTTAGGCTGCAAGCCCTTTTTCGGTGGAGTCGAGTGCGCCTCCAGGATGGCAGAGCTCCAGCTCTGCTCAGAGGCCCGATCTGGCAGAGTTCCTGGCGCGAGGCTACTCTGCCCTGGGCGAACCCTGCCCAGACTTGCCTCTCTGCTGGGCTTCCTACCCAGGAAGGAGCAGCCTTTGCGAAGTTGGGTGACGCTACTGGCGCCTTCCTGGCCTCAGCTCCACTCCTGCATTGCCTTTGCACCTAGGCCCCAGGCGTCCTTTGGGAGGCCTTAGGGGCCGGTGGGTTCCACACTGCCAAGGGCTCCCATAGTGAGAGGTCTGTTCAAGGGAAGGGATGGGTATATTTGGAGTACAATCCTGTATCAGATGTGAGGCCCACACCTTCACCCTGAATGCTCACTCTGAACCCTCACCCCGAACCCTTACCCTCACCCACACCCTCACCCTGAACCCTCACCCTCACCCTCTCCCTGAACCCTCACCCTCACCCTCTCCCTGAACCCTCACCCTCACCCTCTCCCTGAACCCTCACCCTCTCCCTGAATCCTCACCCTCATCCTGAATCCTAACCCTCACCCTGAACCCTCACCCTTAATCCTTACCCTCACCCTCATCCTGAACCCTCACACCTCACCCCTCACCCTAACAAGTTTGGAGGGCTGTTCCACAAACTCTAACCTTTACCCTACCCTAACCCGACCCCCATCCACATCCTAACCCTAACCCACATCATAGTCACGCCCTCAGCCCTATACTTACCCTTGAAGTACCTACCCGCATCTTCTTCATTTTTGACACTTCCCATGCATAACAAAAGACGAGGTTGTAAGGTTTCAAACATGGATCCAAGACCCATTATCCACATAAAAGGGATATAAATACTATTTAAATCTCTTGCATCACCAAAATACCTCTCCACCACTTATCCAGTCGCCATTGATGGATCACATCTATCTCATACATTTTATAACTTAGCAATCAAATACGCACCAGGACTCTGGGTAATTATATAGACAAGATTTATTTATACCATAAATATTTCAACAAATTCCACTTTCTACGATGAGTTCAATCTTCACAAAAGTAGGATGAACAGCACCTGTTTCCACTAGGATCCATAGAGCGTGAAAATCTTAATGATGACCACCAGAAAGGTCAGCACGGTTGATATCACAGATTTTTCAGTGTTCCAATACAAGTTCTACCCAAATCCATAAAGAAAGACATACGCATAGGAAACTACAAATTGAAAGCAAGTCTATTGAGATAAATATTGGACATCAATTGTATGAATCTTTAAGGCATAACTGCAGACATTCTTCAGACATTCTTCAAATTCATAGAATGACAACAAAGTATGGCTACGTACAATCCATTCGGTTTTATGAACCACTCATGAATAACCTCACAAGCCATTTGAAACCAGATGACAATTTCAAATAGCTTTGATCTACAAACAAGGCTGTAAGACAGAAAGTTAAAATCGAAATACATGAAGTAAATCCTCAATAGATATGAAAACATCCCATGGTAGTGAAGTCAATTAGCATTAGTTATTAGGGCTTTCATGCACAGACTCATCTCTGATCGATGTGATCCCAATTCATATTTGGCAAAAAATACGAAAGCTGATCTTAACAGTCATATTATTTTTCTTTGTACCCCTAAAAAGAAAAATGAACATGAAAAACTAAATTAAGCTTGGAGGCTCACATTTCCCAATCGGTATACAAAGCAACAGCATGTCAAACTTTCTAATTCACATATGCATTTAAATGAAATTGGATGAAATACCCCTAAATAAACACATACTTCTATGCCCAATGTTTCACAAGGCAGAAAACGCTCAATGAATGAAACTGAGAGGGTAACAGCCAGGAAGGCCAGGGGTCTCCAAAGGGAGGAAATGGGGTGCAAGTGTCAGACAGTTGTTATCTGTCACTTCCGAGGCAGGAGGAAACAAGCTGTTATCTTTTTTCCCCTTCTTGATACAAATTTAAACAGAGATTTTCTCTTACAATTCTGTGTTGCTATAATGACACCTGGTTCCGCCTGAACTTCACTTTTCTCATACTTTGAGCTGACCAAGGCATTTTTCTCATGGAAAGGTTTGCCTTAAGCTATGTGAATGTACTATGTATTTACCCTAGACTCTATCTTCAAGTAGGTTCTGCCTAAAGGCTCAGAACTGACTTGACAAACCAATATGCTTTACTCATACATGGCTCTCCTGATCTATGTGAATGAAGCTATCCATTTGCTCATATCAATCGTTTTATGGCCCAGGATGACTCACCTGGTGCCACGGTCATCTCCATATATCTTGTGGGTGAGGGGTCTGCTGCCATTCCTTTCTCTAATGAGTAGACTGCTAGTAGCTAGATAACATCCAGCCAAAGGTGAGTAGGGGGGCACTCTTTCTGCCCCCTTCTGATGTCTATGTCAGAAGCTTTCTCTCTTTTATACTTTAATAAAATGTTGGGACACAAAAGCTCTGACTGATCAAGCCTCATCACTGGCCCCGGGTTGAATTCTTCCTCTAAGGAGCCCAAGAATTCAAGCATCTTTCATGGTTAGACAACAACCTTTCCAAACAATGGTCTTTTCAAAAAAAAAATGATGATAAGTGATGAGTATGCATATGTCTACGAATGAAATGGGACCTATATGTCAAACCACATAAAAATATATCTTCCCTCAACATACATATAACACAACCAGGCCTTCACATGCATCGATTCTCCAACTATCAAGTCATACAAATATGGATGTAAAATATCACAATACATTCCAAAGTTTAAAAGTGATGGATATTGACTTTCGCCCGCTGGTGCTTCTTTTTATGTCATCTCCATTATATTAGCTATGACAACGAATCATGTGCTGTGCGAAGTCACTTACATTGTGTCCAACTCCTTGGGATCATATGGACTAGGCCCCACCAGGCTCCTCTCTCCATGAGATTCTCTAGGCAAAGATACTGGAGGGGGTTGCCATGCTCTCCCTCAGGAGATCTTCCTGCCCCAGGGATGGAATCCATACCTCCCATGTCTCCTGCATGGGTATGTTCTGCATGTTCTTTACCACTAGAACCACCTGGGAAGCCCCAAGACACATGAACATCAGTGGATTTGGGGATCCACGGGGCATATACAGAACCATTCCTCCAACAAAACTGAAGAATGACTTTAAAATCTCAAACAAAACATGAGTATATGTGTTCACAAACTTCATGGAGCAAGGGTTTCTTCGATCTGAAAACTGGCATCGATGAAGGACTGTGTGAAGAATACTTCAAAGTCTATTTGGCAAACACAGCCTACGTTGGCTATATTTAGTCCTCAGTTGAATGGAATGTCATGAGTACTGGTCATTTCAAATAAGTAGCCTATGACGCTGTTTACACTTATTGGGACGCGTGGTATACCACATTCACACATTTCAGTAGCATTGGTGCAAAAACGATACATTTCTCAGGGGAAGCTTCTACATGGACTCCTGGGATCAGAGCTCTAACTCATACACACATACTTTTCCTTTTAAAATGATCCTGCATGATAAGCAAACAAAACACTGGATGAACACCTAGACGGTGAGCTCTGTACTAAATGATTTTAAAGCCAGTAGATGGAATGAGCTGATGAGGAAGACTACAAACGAGTCATCTTCTTCAACTTGGTCAAACTGCTCATAGTCATACAAGTGAATGAAAAGTTGAGCCTGTTGTCATTAAATCTGTTTAAAAGAAATAGAATAATAAAACAAATTAGTAAATCTTATTTTCTTAATAAACATTGTATTATTTCTGCACAGCTTTGTTACTGGCATGAATAGAATATCTACAATAATAACTTGTCACAGTGAAATGGATTCACATTCGATATCGATTCACATCTATAATTGATGCCATAGCTGTTTGATACTATTGCTTGAATGAATGCAACTTATGTGACTTCACAAACTACAAACACGACTAACATAATAGGTATTAAAAAACCTTGAGTGACATGAGCGTGAAGACTTAGTAGAGTTGCTCTCAAGAATAATGATACTATTATTCGCTCTAGCCATAGTACTGGAATCTGTACATTAACACCCCTGCAAAACAAAAGGAAAGGATAGAATAATAATAAAGGAACTTCATAACTATATTCCTACTGTAAACATTCAACACTATGTTTTCTTTTAAACTGACTTTCATATTTGGTCTACTGTAACCTCTTCTGTGTTCATTTTATGCTAAACTTATTGCTAACAGTAAAATTACCATACGAGCTCTAATTAATTTTTTTTTTTACTTGCAAAGCTACTGATAGAACCAAAGGCCAATATCTACATCAAACAGGAGAAACGGAATGGAAACTGTAAACAATTTTATGGAAGAACATTTCCGTGCTCCTATTCAGTCAAATGGGCATTCAAAAGGATGTGATTTTTCTGAAAGTTTATTTCAGAAACTTGGAATTGGATGACTGCAAACAATAAAACTAACAATATATTGATACATAATATTAATAATATACAGTGGGTCATTCTTTTTTTATTCTGCCACAGCTAACAGACAGAAAGTCAGTTGTCATAACTACTACTAACATAAGACCCTCACCGATAAGTGAAGATATATAGGAAAATCCATAATAGCTCTAAAAACCATCAAAGATAAAATGGTAATTAAAAAATACACTGACAGTTTAGCTGGTATAAGAAACAGGATGACTATGAAAGCAAAGCCAACAATCATGGATAGGCCATGGAAGCCCGTGGCTGTCACCAGTGTTGACTTATATCCTTCATCTGAGGTTGTTAAAAGCGCTTGGTAAAATCCAGAGGTTTGCAGCAGTGGTAACCTCCTGAACAGACTGAAATAAAAAGGGTTTCCAGAATATCCTGATGATTTCCATCTACTAGGCTGTGATGAGCTCAAGCAATGCATACTCCAGAGGACAGAAGACAGACAGGTTGGGAACACGTCTACTGCACTTACGGAGAAAGGGAATGTTGCTGCTCAGCCTAGTACAAGTGTAGAAGCAACACCTTGGTGATTCGACCTTTAAAGACTCGATACATATGAGAACGACTGGTATGAATAAACCTTCAGAAGTGCTTTCTCAGACCTCCTCCCATCATAAGCACAAGCATAATGAAAACGCTGAGTTTTCATGGTCTCACCCAAAATAAGACTCACTTATGGCTTTGCTTTGAGAATAGTTGAACTACTCATTGTTCAAGAGAAATGATCCTTTCTTCTCTGAAGATTTGTGAATCATTCACAGGGTGTGGTGAATAAACTACTTAAGGGTCTAATACATAAAAATGCAATAGGCTAAGCACAGAGATGTTTTTCTCCCTTTCTCAAAGGATGGAACATTTTGTATTTGCACTGATTTTATGTCTTGACTTCATGTACAATTATATACTGATTTTTTTAGTTGACATACAATAGGACTAAAAATATTGATATAATACTGATAACTCATGTTGGTATGTGTGGTTGTCACATAGGATTCACAGGAGATTTAAATTCACAGTTGTCAACATAAAGGATGAATGCTATTTAGCTTCTTCGTGAATCTAGACCACGAATGAAGAGTTTTCCTCAACATATTTCACTGAGAGAAATACAAGGATGATAGGCATAATACTATGCTTCGACTCATGGATATCTAAGCATTGCTCACAATACAGATCTGATTTTCAACATCAGGGTTCTTTCAGTGTCCTTGAACAGCATTTGTTTTTCTGTATACAGAAGAAAAAACTCATGAGTATCAAACTGGTTCACATAAAACATGTGTATGAATTGTTATCTTCCTGAACCAGGGATCAAACCCACATCACTTCCCCCTCCTGCACTGGTAGGCAGATTTTTTATTTATCAACTGTGCCACCTAGGAATCGACATATATTTCAAGGACCACTGCCATCAGCTTCTACTGTTCATGACCAAAGTAGGAGAAACAACATTGGAAGAAGTACTCATAAGGGTACTCATAGGAAGTACTCATAAGTCAAGGAACTGTTATACTGGGTACTCTCGTTGTTACTGGGACAAGTCAGTTCCTCCGATGATGATGGGTATAACTGAAAAATTATTACAAATGCATGCGCTGCGATGTCTACGTGATAAATGTGTTCCTCTTATACTATTGCTTCAGGGATGCCTACTTCAGCATGAAGGAATGCACTTCAAGGGATGCCCGCTATTCCAGCTCAAGCAACAAATAGTGAAGTGCAGATCATTGTCCTTTGTTGAAAATAATCAGCACTTTGTCAACATAGGGAACATGCCAGAGGAACCCTTGGGATGGAACTCTAAAAACAGGTTGGGCCCTCTTTTTGCCAAGCCCTGCGATAAAATACAAATCAGAAAAAGAAAAATAGCATCGGTTTTGTCAGGACTTCCTCATCTTTTCTTTCTCGGTAGCAGGAAGCAGACATTGAGGCCAGAGGACTGCAGGATTTCATTGTGAACTAACGTTGGGTGGGGTGGAAGCTCATCACTCTAGTAAGAATGTGTTTCAATAAAATGGAATTTCATTCACTTCATGGACATAGAGTTCTATAATCCTTCATTAAGGAATTCAATAAGCTATATTTCCTTACACCTTCACAATCTCTTGGTTTACGAGAACATCAATTGCTAGTCCAGCACTTATACAATGAGTGTTACAGGTAGTATGAATGTATAAATGATGATGAGCAGTGACAGGAAGTTTATTTAATCTCTGTTTGAATTCTTGATTTTTTATATAATTTTTTATAATATCCTTACAGATGTGAATATTTTACTGACATGTATAAATACACGTTGAGTAGTGCTATGATAACTCATAGTGTTGGCACAATAAATATCATGGTTACTATGTGCTTTTCATATATTCCTTTTGAGATTCTCTTCCATTATACATTATCATAAGATATTTAATAGTTTCCTAAACTGTACAGTAGGTCCTTGTGGCTTCTTTTATATATAGTAATGTACTTGTTAATAATTCAAACAAAAACTGGTACACAAATACTCATAGTGACATTCACAATAGCTCAAAGGTAGAACTCATTCAAGTGTCCGTTGGTGGGAGACTGAATATGCAACACAAGGTATATTCAGAAGCTTGAACGGTATTCCACCATACGAAAAAGTACATTAAATGGTGCTGCCACTCTGCAAGACATTACAGAAATGACTCCAAAACAAACACATGGAATAAATACATAGTTCGATTCCAATTCAAGCTATGTACCCAAAAGGATTGGGAAAGGGGGCTGAAAAAATGGATACTTCTTCCGTCATACTCACAACAGCATGATTCACACTGGCAAACAAACAGAAGTGATCTAAGTGTCCATGGCAGCCAATTCCATAAACAAACTGTGGTATACACACAATGGAATCTGATTCGGCCCTTCAAAGTCAGTAATTCTGACAATGCGACAATGTGGACAAACCTTATGGTCATTAGATCATGTGAAATAAACCAGACCAAGAAAAGACAAACGTTCTGTGATTCCACTCATATGAGATATCCAAACAAGTCAAATCTGTCAGAAATAGCAGAGAGTGATTCCGACCGATCGAAAAGAGTTCATGTTTCATGGACCTCAGTTTCCCTTGGAAAAACTGGCTTCCCGTGATATCTCCAAAACCAATTAGACAAATAATTGGAAGCTATATCCAGTCAAATGAATGTAGACATAATGTTATATACAGTGTACACCAAACTCACTCAAACTTCTTAACAGACAAAAGGCAAAACTGTATCTATGGTACCTCAGCTTAGCTTAAAACTGTATCTACAGTACCTCACTTCTGCTTATAAAATTTAACAACAACAACAACACACTAAAGTCTATCCAAAAAAGGATATAAAACATATATAACATTAACTTTAAAGAATTAGACATTTAAACTGTGAAAAACCTTATTCACAAAACTTAAACACAAGCCACAGGAAAATATATTTATAAAATACATATCTGATAAAGGATTGTACTCCAAATATACCAAAAAATCTAGAACAATCTCATAAAAAATGTATACACCTAAACACCTGGCCTACAAAAATATAAAGATAGTAAATAAGCCTATCAAAAAGACTCAAAATCACATATCATTAGGAAATTACAAACTAAAATAACAGTGAGGTAGCACTGCACACCTATTAGATCCAGTAAACTCAAAAAAAAAAAAACGGGGGTAGGGCACAACTTCTCCGGTGGCTCAGTGGTAAAGAATCTGCCTGACAATGCAAGACACTCTAGTTTGATCCCTTACCCCAGAAGATCCCACATGCCACAGAGAAACATAGCTGGATTTTTCCACAGCTAAACAAAGCTCACCTGTGACCTGAATACTATATGGCTAGCACTTACTAAACAGCTTTGAAAACGTCCAGACAAAAAGTATCACATGATTATATACAACAGCTCTACTTGTAATAACTAAAAACTTTCAAATATCAGGATGTCTTCAGTAGATGACAGTGTAAACAAATGGGGATACATCCAAAGTGAAGGGGAGCAAATGCTACCACAAAATATACCACCTCAGCATGAGAATTAGTGGGACCCAATTAACTTTTTTTTTTAGAGGACACATGATCATCTCTGAAACCCAAGTTCAAGACAGCTCTTCTGTGAGTCACATTTACCAGAGAAATCTCATTTCAAAGGAATCCTCTCTATATGCCAGATAGAAGGATGAGACACAGTCTTTTGAAACTCTTTTTTCTTTTCTATCGATAGGGAAAGCTAAGCCGTAAATCTGCACAACAACCATACCCTTCCTTTCCTTTGGTTGTATCTGTAAAATATTTGTTTCTTTTTTAATTTGGCTGCGCCAGGTCAACCTTCATTGAGGTAAGCCAGATATTTAGCTACAACATGCAAATTCTCCTTTGTGGCATGGGAGATCTAGCTCTTGGATCAGGGAATGAACCTGGGCCTCCTTCTTTGGGAGTGTCCAGTCTCAGCCACTGGACCACCAGAAAGTGCCTGTTTTGTTTTCAGATGAAGATGGAATCTAAGGTGATATCTTGGGCCATTTCAGTCACTGACTCAGTTTCCTGAGTTTCTCCAAAGCACGCACAAGGTGCACATTATTAAACTGGTTTGCAAAACAAGAAAAGGTTGTCTGCTACAACACTGTATGCTTACAAATATCTAAATGGTAAATGGCATATTATTTATTTTTAATTACTATGGGGGGGGGGGGAGAAAGAATGCAGGATTCATACATGTTACCACATGAATAAATATTAAAACCATCTTCAGTGAAAAAGAAATCCACATAGAAAAGGCCACCCAGAACCCTTATTCACCATGTCTGCTTTCAATCCATCAAGTTTGTCCAAATAACTGAAAATCTCAGTAACACTCTAAATAAAGAAAAAGGATGACGATGGAAACAAAAGATATATTCATACACTTGAACAATTGCTAAAAGTGGAAGTGGGGCAGTGGATTACATTATAATGTAGGTACCATATGATTTCCTGATTTTGGAGATTATGTGCTGGTTCTGCAGAAGGTACCCATTTTGGATAAAACACATAGAGTATTTTAGATGATGTGGCAAATGCTAGCACTTGTTCCCATTGCTAGGCATTTTCTGTACATTTTAAATGACTGGAAAGTATACTAGGTTTCAAAACAACCATGTCAATACCACAAAAGAAATTTAGAGCAGACAGGCAGGAAACTTTCTGATACAGGCCAAGACTTACCCAGATGAAGTTCAAGGGAAGCTGCGATGCTCACTGCCCGTGAAGGAGTCCACGTGGAATGAAGAAGTAGTGTGGGAAGTCTATTAGTAACCACCATGTCTTGGGTCCTCTGGATGACCTACTGCAGGAGAAACAGATCTTACAGATAAAATGTTCCACATCACTTCACAAAAAGTTGTTAGACTACATTCAGTAAAGCTGAATCATTTTGGATTAATTTACAATCATAAAATACTACCCTTTACAGTCCAAAAATCACTTGCATTTCTATACACTAATAACAATCAGAAAAAAATATTAAGAAAATCCCACTTAAATAAAACATCTAGCAACAAACTTAATCAAGAACATAAAAAACCAGTAGTCAGAAAACTAGAAGGCACTGATAAAGAAACCAAAGAAAATACAAACACACAGAAAATTATTCCACGCTCATGCACTGGAACAATGAGGAATTAAAAGGTCCATTCCAACCAAAGTCATCAACAAATACACGGACTGCAATCACAAAATAATATTCAATGGCATTTTTCACAGAAATAGAAATATTCCTAATATTAGGCTGCTACTGTTGAACAGGACCTTAAACGGCCAAAAAGACTCTGAGAAAGAGGAACACAGCTGGAGGCATCTTCCTATCCCTCTTCAAACTACATCACGGAGCTGTAGTGACCACCACAGTGAGGAACTGGCAGGAACACAGACACATGGACTCCAGGAGAGAATAGAGAGCCCAGAAACGAACCCACCTGTACATGGTCAGTTCCTGAAAATCAAACCAGGAACGAGCGAAGAGGAAAGGACAGTCTTCTCAAGAAACAGTGACAGGAAAATGGCCACCTACACGGAAGAACATCAGTGTTCATCCTCTACATCATCTAAGGCAAATCTAACTGAAAACCCACCGCTTTGCACACGGAGCTCTTTCCCCCTGAGTCCTCTGAGATGGACCTCCAGTCAGCCCTCAGCTGGACACAGGAAACGTCTACTCCATCCTCATTTTTCGCTCTTGCAGCGCCTCCCTGCTGGTGGGCACTGAGGCAACCCTGCTCCTCTCAGCCTGGATGCAGCCCTGTTATCCAGAAGCCTGAGCCCCGATGGTCCTGAGGAGACAAAGCTCCCGCCAGCTGCTCACGGAGCAGAGTCTAAAGGCAAAGCGTCCTGCGCCCGCGGGTCAGAGGGGCCTTTGGCGCCCCCTGCGGGCCACAAGAGAAGAGCGGGCAGCCCGGTGCTCACAGACCTCAGAGGGCTCACCCAGAAGCAGCTCTGCTGCGAGCACTCAGACTGGAAGCCCAAACTGAAATGGAGCAGAATAGCTCCATGACCCTCCGCAAAACATGGCTAAGGAACAATCAGAGCCTGCATGGAATGCAGCCATAAAAAGGAACACATTTGAGTTTGTTCTAATAAAGGGGAGGGAAGTCAGTCAAAGAGAGAAAAACATGGAATCTAGAAGGATGGTACTGACGAGTCTGTTCACAGAGCAGCAATGGAGGTGCAGACATAGAGAACAGACTTACAGACGAGGGTGGGGAACAAGAGGGAGAGGGTGAGATGAATGGAGAGAGCAGCATGGATGCAGGTACACCTACATTTGTAAATAGACAACCAATGGGAATTTGCTGTATGATTCAGGGAACTCAAACTGGGGCTCAGTAGTAACCTGGAGAGGTGGGAATGCGTGCGAGGTGGGAGGGAGATTCAAGAGCAAGAGGACATAGGTACACCTATGGTTAATTCATGTGGATGTATGACAAATCAAACCAATATTGTAAAGCAATGATCAATCAACTAAAAGAAATAACTTTAAAAAAATATGAACATAAACACAAACTTTGCAACAAGGTAACTCCATTTAAAAAACTATAGAATTTTAGAAAACTGCAAAAGTTCTACATGACCGTTGGTCTGGTGATCAGGTCTAACATACACAAAACAAGCCAACTTACCAAATTATGAATATAAATTATTTAAAACATTGCCTTTTATCATTTCATACATTTACCCTGTGGAGGACCTTACTCGAGAGAACCAAAAACAAACTGTTAAATGAACCACGGACCACCCACCCTGGCCAGGCAACAGAGAAAAGAAAACACTTGCAGGAATCATCTTACAACAGGAGGTCCTGGGAAGGAACAAGGAACGAACAAGCTACCACCAACCAGAATTCTGGAGAGGTCAGGAGATGGGAGGCTCCAGTTCAGAGGTCCTACCAACCTCCCAGGATCCACTTCGCTGGAATCCATCTCAGCTGAGTGATGCGTGTGCCCCCAAGAAGGATCCCAATTCAGAATGCCTGGCAAGAGACAAACCAGAAATGAGCCCGATGACCATAAAACCTGAGACTGTGAGCCACGTGACAGAGTGGTTCTCTCCGTTTCCCTCACCCTCCTGCCCTCCACCCTGGCAGCCCTTCCCAATAAAGCCTCTCGCTTGGACAGCACTCCTCTCCTCAGACAACTCATTGCCCAGTGTCAGACAAGAACTCACTCTCAAGCCCTGAAAGGGATCCCCCTTCCTTCATCAAAAGCAATATCCAGGAGAAAATATCTTCAAAACGCTATCTTGCAGAGAAGGAAATCAGAGAAGGCAATGGCAGCCCACTCCAGTACCATTGCCTGGAGAATCCCACGGACAGAGGAGCCTGGTAGGCTGCAACCCCGGGGTCACTAAGAGACGGACACGACTTCACTGAGTGGCTTCACTTTCACTTTTCACTTTCATGCACTGGAGAAGGACATGGCAACCCACTCCAGTGTTCTTGCCTGGAGAATCCCAGGGACAGAGGAGCCTGGTAGGCTGCTGTCTATGGGGTCGCGCAGAGTCAGGCACGACTGAAGCGACGCAGCAGCAGCAGCAGCAGCAGCAGCAGCAGCAGCAGCAGCAGCAGCAGAGAAGGAAATGGCACCACCTGCAGTACTCTGGTCTCAGAAATCCCAGGGACAGAGGAGCTTGGTGGGCTACAGTCCAAAAGCAGGGCATTTCTGATGGGAGGAAACAGTCCCAGGGAAGCTGAGCTGCTCACCAAAGGCCCCAGAGCTTTGGATAGCACACCAGAGCTGGGGCTGAGGATTCCCAGCTGCCATGCCTCTTGATCCTGGCCTCTTTCACTAGATACATGTGTGGAAAACTAGTCTAAAATATGCCCTGGTGGTTCCATAGTAAAGAATCCACCCCCCGGTGCTGGAGATGCATGTGCGATCCCTAGGATGGGAAGATCCCACATCCTATGGAGCCCGTGTGCCACAACAGCCGAGCGAGCCTGTGCTCTAGATCCTGGAAGCCACGATGCCGAGTTCACATGCTGCAGCCACTGAAGCCCGTGAGCCTGTGCCCCTCAACAAGAGGAGACACTGCAGTGAGAAGCCTGCAAACCACTAGTTATGGCCCATGCTCACCAAAACTAGAGAAAAGCCCACACACAAAGAGGCAACACAGCCAACAATCAATAAAACTGTTTTCCTAAAACAATGCATATCTGACAAAGAAACTGTATTCGAATTGTCCAAGAACACTAGAGCAAACAAGCCCATTCATAATTGGTAGCGACTGAAATAGACACCTGGCCACTGAGGGTATACTGATAGTAAACTATCATACAAAAACATACTCAAGATACTGGTGCAATGCATGCAGAGCCCCCTTTGAAAGACAATCTGACAGTTTTTTTTTCAGTAACCACGTGGGACAAGCACTGAATTCTGTGTATGACAAGCGGTGGAAGCCAGGTATCTTACCATTGGAATGCAAAGTTACAGATAAACAAAAGGAAACGTTACAATGTCCATGTCGTGGTGGATCAGGTTGGAGACATCACAAATTACCTTTAACTGAATATGTTCAAAGGTGAGCTGGAATACATGTATATATATATATATATATCCATGTATTGTCAGCTGAGCATATTGAGCTCCTACATGTATGTTTTAAATATCATTCTCTAATAAAAGGGAACAGGAAACATCTCCAATGGCCCGGTGGTAAAGAATCTGCCTACCGATGCAGGGAACACGGGTTCAATTCCTGTGTAGGAGATTCCACACGCCCAGGGGCAACGAAGCCCTTGAACAGCTCTTGAAGTTTGCATGCTCCAGAGCCCAAGTTCTGCAAACAGAGAAAGCACTGCAATGAGAAGCCATGGCACAGCAACTAGAGGGTAGCCTCTGCTCACTACAACTAGACAAACGAGCAATAAAGACCCAGCACAGTCAAAAATAATGTAATGTTTAAAAAAAGGACAGTTCTTTGAAGAAATGACTGAGACTAGGGGTGAGACTGTAAATATATGAGACAGGGTCATCTTGAATTATGAGAAATTAAAGAAACTAAAGACAACTATCAAGCTGTCCAAACTGATACAAATGAATGATGACACAGTGTTATCTGTATACACCAGCAAATAACAATCTGAAAAGGAATTTAAACAAACGATTCCCTTTCAGTCATGTCAACATTAATAAAAGACTTTGCTATGGACAGAATGAGGATAACAAGACTGGCACACTGGAAATGATACATGATTGCTGAAAAATACCCTAAAGACATGGACAGATATGCCATAGCGATGAAAAGGCTTCAGTTGGCAATACCATGGAATGCATCTTCAATCTGAAATGAAGATTCAATATGAATTTCAAAAGGCTGAAAGGTGGTTGCTAAACCACAAAAGATGCCAGCATTCTTGGACTCCAGAGGAGAATTCAATCCAGGGCAAGTGACGAAGCTTGATGGCTCAGAGGTTTTCTGTTAAAAAGTTTTATTAAAATATAAAAGAGATCGAGAGAGCTGCTGACGTAGACAGTAAAAGGGGGAAGAGTACCCCCTGCTAGTCTTTAGCCAGATGTTATAGAGCCACTAGCAGTCTGCTAATGAAAGAAAGACAATGTGTCAGAGAATGGCACCAGGCCCCTCACCCACAGCATGCATTGAGATAACATTGGCAGCAGATGAGTCATCCCAGGCCATAAAATGATGGACATGAATCTTGAAGAAAGGCAGATTTCCAAGCAAATATATAGTTTCATTCACATAGATTAAGAGAACAAGGTATGAGTAAAACATACTGGTTTGTCAAGTTTTTTCTGAGCCTTTAGGGGAAACTGACCTGAAGACAGAGCCTTGGGTAAATACATAGTACATTAGCATACCTTAAGACAAACATTTCCATAAGAAAAATGCATTGCTTAGTTCAAGGTTTGAGGAAAGTTAAATTCAGGTGGAGCCAGGAGTGGTCATGGCAACACAGAAATTTCTGAGAAACCTTTTAAATTTGTATCAACATGGAGAAAAAAAAATGCAGCACTCTTTTGTCTCCTCCGGCCTCTTAAGAGAGAGAAAAAAACGTCTGACACTTGCAGTCTATTTTCTCTGTCTGGAGACCCCTGGCCTTCCTGCCTGTTATCCTCTCCAGGCCTGTAGGAAGCAATACACTAGGCTGCTTGGGAAAACCGCGCGGGTCTGAGCTTTATGCAAAGGGGTAAAGCAGTAAAACCCTTGACCTCAAAGGCGAGGCTTTTCTGCGACCGCCATTTTAGTCGGCTCCGAGACTGCAAACAAAGAGGGCAGAATACATGGTTCCCTGCTCCGCCCAGTCCGAGTTCCCTTACCTGTGGCCCACAGCCCTGCGCTCTGCTCGCTGGATGCCAATCGACGGGGACCCAGGAGCCCACGAAACGAGCATTCCCAGCTGCAATGGCGAGCCCTGAGAGCCCTGGCCCCCGACGCGCCGCCATGTTCATCCCGCCCCAGACCCGCTCACGTGAGCCGCGCTCCTGACCAGCCGCCCAGGCTCGCCCCGCCCCCGACGCGCTCACGGTGCGCCCCACCCCCACGCCCCCTTCCAGGACAGGCCCGCGGGACCGCGACTGCCTCCAGGTGAAACACAAGGACAAGCAAATCCACCCCACCGAGACAATCCAAGCTTTTTCTCAGCTGATCTGTCTATGATTTAGGGATAAAACTATGACTATAGAAAGCAAAGATGACCTAGGACAGCCATGATAGTCTATAGAGCCAGACCCTGGCGGGCAGAGGCTTGAAGAGGGTCCGGGAGCTCTGTCAGAACAGCAAGCCTCTGTAGCGTAGCGGTTAGGTGCACTGGTGAGCAGGCAGACGATGGTCTGTAAGTCAGGAGTTCAAGTCTGCAGCTTAACTCTTTTGCTCTTAGGGGGCGGGGGACAGCAACAGGCGGGAC
Source organism: Ovis canadensis (assembly GCF_042477335.2). Lineage (NCBI taxonomy): Eukaryota > Metazoa > Chordata > Mammalia > Artiodactyla > Bovidae > Ovis > Ovis canadensis. Next base: position 815,193 of record NC_091264.1, read on the forward strand.
TTAGACCAGAAACGTTTATTTTTATTTTAGAGGTTTATTGTTTAGCTTAGGGTTAGGGTTCGGGCAACCCCCCAACTTGTTCAGGTTCGGGTTCAGGGTTAGGGTTAGAATTTGGGGATCCCCCCTCTTCTAAGAGTTCGGGTTTGGGTTAGGGTTCATGTCAGGGTCAGGGTTCGGGTTACGGTTAGGGTTAGCATTAGTGTTGGGGTTACAGCTTAAAGTGAGCCCTAATAGGGCCCATAGTTCTTTATTAGCCTGCCCTGGCGGGCAGAGGCTTGAAGAGGGTTCGGGAGCCCTGCTGAAAGCAGCAAGCCTCTGTAGCATAGGGGTTAGGTGGGCCACTAGGCAGGTAGGCTATGGCCTGTAAATCAGGAGTTCAAGTCTCCAGTCTGACCTTTTCGCTTTTAAGGGGCAGGGGACTGCAAGAGCCAGGGCTTAGACCAGAAAATTTTTTTATTTTAGAGGTTTATTGTTAAGCTTAGGGTTAGGGTTCGGGCAACCCCCCCCACTTGTTAGGGTTCGGGTTCAGGTTAGAATTCGGGGACCCCCCTCTTCTTAGAGTTCGGGTTTGGGTTAGGGTTCATGTCAGGGTCAGGGTTCGGGTTACGGTTAGGGTTGGCATTAGCTCTAGGGTTACAGCTAAAGTGAGCGCTAATAGGGTCCATAGTTCTTTATTAGCCTGCAGTGGCGGGGTGAGGCTTGAAGAGCGCCTGGGAGCAAGACAAAACCCAGTAATCCTCTCTAGCGAAGCGGTTAGGCTGACAACCAGTTAAACATCCAACTTGGCTCTGTAGGTCAGGCATTCAAGTCCCAGTTTTGCCTCGTTTGCTTTTAGGGGGTGAGGGACAGCAAGGGGCGGGGCTTAGGCCAGAAAAGTTTATGTTTATGTTAGAGTTTTATTGTTAGGGTTAGGTTTAGGGTTCTGGCATCCCCCCAACTTGTTAGGGTTCAGGTTCAGAGTTCGGGTGCGGGGAATCCCCTCTCTACTTAGGGTTCGGGTTCAGGGTTCGTGTTTGTGGTTTGGGGTTCAGCGTTTGGGGTTAGGGGTTCGCGGTTCTAGTTTGAAGTTTGGGGTTCCGATTAGGGGTTCAAGGTTCAGCTTAGGGGTTTGGGGTTCGGGGTTCGGGTTAGGGGTTCGCGGTTTGGGTTTGGGGTTTGGGGTTCGGGTTAGGGGTTCGCGTTTCAGATTTGGGGATCAGGTTATGGGTTCTCAGTTCAGGTTCGGGGTTCGCAGTTTGGGTTTGGGGTTTGAGGTTCAGGTAAAGGGTTTGGGGTTCGCGGTTTGGGTTTGTGGTTTGAGGTTTGGGTTTGGGGTTTGGGGATCAGGTTAGGGGCTCTCGGATTGGGTTAGGGGTTCACAGTTCGGGTTTGGGTTTGAGGTTAGGGTGAAGGGTTTGGGGTTTGGGGTTCGCGGTTTGGGTTGGAGGTTTGGGATTCGGGTTAGGGGTTTTGGGTTTGGGATTCGGGTTATGGGTTTGGGTTTTGGGGTTCGCGGTTTGGGTTTGGGGTTCTGGTTAGGGGTTCGGGGTTCGGGTTTGGGGTTTGGAGTTCGAGGTTTGGGGTTCGCGTTTCAGGTTAGGGGTTGAGGGTTGGGGTTTGGGGTTCGCGGTTTGGGATAGGGGTTCGCGGATTTGGTTAGGGGTTAGGGATTTGGGGTTTGGAGTCTGGGATTTGGGTCAGGGGTTCGTGGTTTGGGGTTCCAGTTATGGGTTTGGGGTTTGGGTTCAGGGTTGTGGGTTGGGGGTTTGGGGTTCGGTTTTTGGGTTTGCAGTTTGGGTTACGGATTAGGGGTTTGGGGTTTGGGTTTGGGGTTCGGGAATTGGGATTCGAGGATTGGGGTTGGGGGTTCCGATTAGAGGTTCAGTAAGTGAGATTTGTGGATCGGGGGTCAAGATTTGAGGTTTGGGGTTTGGGCTTCGGGGGTTTGGGTTCAGGGTTTGGGGATGGGGGTGTGAGGTGCAGTTTCGAGTTTTGCTGTTCAGGTTAGGAGTTAGGGGTTGGGAGTTCGGGGTTCGGCTTAGGGGTTTGGGGTGTGCGGTTTGGGGTTTGAGGTTTGGGGTTCCGGCTAGGGGTTTGGGGTTTGGGGTTCGGATCAGGGGTTTGGAGTTTGGGTTTGAGGGTTGGGTTTTGGGGTTTGGGTTTCGGGGTTTAGAATTCGGGTTAGGTGTTCGCAGTTTGGGTTAGGGGTTTGGGGTTTGGGTTGGGGGTGTGGGGTGTGGGGTACGGGTTAGGGGTTTGGGTTCAGGGTTTGGGGTTCACTTTATGGGTTTGCGTTTCCGGTAAGGCATTAGGGGTGTGCGGTCTGGGTGTGGGGTTCGTGTTAGCGGTTTGGGGTTGGGGGTTCGGGTTCCAGATTTGGGGTTCGGGGTTTGAGTTATGGATTCGGGGTTTGGGCTACATGGTTCGGGGTTTGTGGTATGGGGTTTGGGGGTCGGGGTTTGGGTTTGGGGCTCGGGTTAGGGGTTCGGGTACGAGTTAGGGGTTCACGGATCGGGTTAGGGGTTTGGGGTTCGGCCTTTGAGGTTCGGTTAAGGGGTTCGCTGTTCTGGTTAGGGGTTAGTGACAGGGGCTTCTGTTTTAGGGTAGGGGGTCGCAGTTCAGGTTATGGGTTAGGGGTTTGGTGTTTCGTTTTCGGGTTATGGTAAAGGGTTCAGGTAGGGGATTGGGTTAGGGGATTCGGGTTCAGGTTGGGAGTTCGGTGCTTGGGGTTAGAGATTTGGATTCGGGAAATGGGTTGGGGTTCATGGTATGGTGTTCGAGTTAGGGGTTTGGGGTTCGGAGTTTGGGGGTTCTTGTTCTGATTAGGGGCTTGGGGTTTGGGGTTCGGCTTCGGGGTTAGAGGTTTGCGGTTTGGGGTTGCGGTTTGGAGATTGGAGTTTGGGTTTGGTATTAAGGGGTAGGTGTTTTGGTTTGAGGTCGGGTTAGGGTTAAGGTATCAGGTTTCAGGTTCATTGTTTGGGGATTCGAGCTAGGCATTCAGTTTACAGGTTTGGGATATAGGGTTTTGAGGTCAGGGTGGAGTTCCGGGATTGGAGTCGCGATTAGGGGCTACTGAGTGCCGCAGAGGCAAGGGTTCCAGCAGTAAAAGCAGGCTGCGAGAAGCTGGGAGACGCTACTGGCGCCTTTCTGGCCTTAGCTCCGCTCCTGCCTTGCCTTTGCACCTAGGCCCCAGGCGTCCTTGGGAAGGGCTTAAGGGCCGGTGGCTTGCACACTGTCAAGGGCTCCAGCAGGGAGAGCTCTGTGAGAGGGAAGGGAAGGGCAAGTGCAGGGCTCCTCCAGCAGTTGCTTGGCCGCCCAGACTCAGCGCCGCACGGAGTGCACCAGGCTCCCAGGGCCCCTGGCTGGGGTCTGCAGCCCCGCACACCTGGAGGCTGATTCCCTGGGCGCCTAGCAGCTGCCTCACACACTTGGCTTCCCTAGCGCTCTCCTCCCCAGCAGAGACGTGTGCAGCTGGTGGGGGCCTGCCCCTGGGTGCCTGGGCTCCGGCCCACAGCCCCAGCTCAGGGCAAGCAGCCCCTGAGCCAAGACCTGCACGAGGCGAAGAGCGCCCCCACCTGGAAGCCGAGTGAACAGCTGCCGGGGAGGCGAGCCCCCTCGAGGGAAGAAGAGGCAGCCCAGCCTCGTTTGGCTCAAGCCCTACTTGGCTGGAGCCGAGTGTGCCTCCAGGACGGCAGAGCTCCAGCTCTGCTCAGAGGCTCGATCTGGCAGAGTTGCTGGCCCGAGGCTGCTCTGCCCTGGGCGAGCCTTGCCCAGACTTTCCTGGCTGCTAGGCTTCTTGCCCGGAGGAAGCAGGCTGCGCGAGGCTGGGAGACGCCACTGGTGCCTTCCTGGCCTCAGCTCCCCTCGCTCCTTGCCATTGAACCTAGGCCCCATGCGTCCTTAGGGAGGGCTTAGGGGCCGCTGGATTGCACACTGCCAAGGGTTCCAGCAGGGAGAGCTCTGTGAGAGGTAAGGAAAGGCAAGTGCAGGGCACCTCCAGCGGTTGCTTGGCCGCACAGACTCAGCGCCGCACGGAGTGCACCAGCCTCCCAGGGACCGTGGCTCTTGTCTGCAGCCCCGCACACCCGGAGGCTGACTCCCTGGGCGCCCAGCAGCTGCCTCACACACGTAGCTTCCCTAGCGCTCTCCTCCCCAGCAGAGACGTGTGCAGCTGGTTGGGGCCTGCCCCTGCGTGCCTGGGCTCCCGCCCACTGCCCCAGCTCAAGGCAAGCAGCCCCTGAGCCAAGACCTGCAGGAGGCGCAGAGCGCCCCCACCTGGAAGCTGTGTGAAGAGCTGTCGGGGAGGCGAGCCTCCTCGAGGGAAGAAGAGGCAGCCCAGCCTCGTTTGGCTCAAGCCCTACTTGGCTGGAGCCGAGTGCGCCTCCAGGATGGCAGAGCTCCAGCTCTGCCCAGAGGCCCTATCTGGCAGAGTTGCTGGCCCGAGGCTGCTCTGCCCTGGGCGAGCCTTGCCCAGACTTTCCTCGCTGCTAGGCTTCCTGCCCGGAAGAAGCAGGCTGCGCGAGGCTGGGAGATGCCATTGGCCCCTTCCTGGCCTCAGCTATGCTCTTGCCTTGCCTTTGCACCTAGGCCCCAGGTCCTTAGGGAGGGCTTAGGGGCCGGTGGCTTGCACACTGCCAAGGGTTCCAGCAGGGAGAGCTCTGTGAGAGGGAAGGAAAGGCAAGTGCAGGGCACCTCCAGCGGTTGCTTGGCCGCCCAGACTCAGCGCCGAATGGAGTGCACCAGCCTCCCAGGGCCCGTGGCTCTTGTCTGCAGCCCCGCACACCCGGAGGCTGACTCCCTGGGCGCCCAGCAGCTGCCTCACACACGTAGCTTCCCTAGCGCTCTCCTCCCCAGCAGAGACGTGTGAGGCTGGTTGGGTCCTGCCCCTGCGTGCCTGGGCACCCGCCCACAGCCCCAGCTCAGGACAAGCAGCCCCTGAGCCAAGACCTGTAGGAGGCGCAGAGCGCCCCCACCTGGTAGCCGAGTGAAGAACTGGCGGGGAGGCGAGCCTCCTCGAGGGAAGAAGAGGCAGCCCAGCCTCGTTTGGCTCAAGCTCTACTTGGCTGGAGCCCACTGCGCCTCCAGGACGGCAGAGCTCCTGCTCTGCTCAGAGGCCCTATCTGGCAGAGTTGCTGGCGCGAGGCTGCTCTGCCCTGGGCGAGCCTTGCCCAGACTTTCCTCGCTGCTAGGCTTCCTGCCCGGAGGAAGCAGGCTGCGCGAGGCTGAGAGACGCCATTGGCCCATTCCTGGCCTCAGCTCTGCCCCTGCCTTGCCTTTGCACCTAGGACCCAGGCGTCCTTAGGGAGGACTTAGGGGACGGTGGCTTGCACACTGCCAAGGGTTCCAGCAGGGAGAGCTCTGTGAGAGGGAAGGAAAGGCAAGTGCAGGGCACCTCCAGCGGTTGCTTGGCCGCCCAGACTCAGCGCCGAACGGAGTGCACCAGCCTCCCAGGGCCCGTGGCTCTTCTCTGCAGCCCCGCACACCCGGAGGCTGACTCGCTGGGCGCCCAGCAGCTGCCTCACACACGTAGCTTCCCTAGCACTCTCCTCCCCAGCAGAGACGTGTGCAGCTGGTTGGGTCCTGCCCCTGAGTGCCTGGGCTCCCGCCCACAGCCCCAGCTCCGGACAAGCAGCCCCTGAGCCAAGACCTGCAGGAGGCGCAGAGCGCCCTCACCTGGTAGCCGAGTGAAGAACTTGCTGGGAGGCGAGCCTCCTCGAGGGAAGAAGAGGCAGCCCAGCCTCGTTTGGCTCAAGGCCTACTTGGCTGGAGCTGAGTGCGCCTCCAGGACGGCAGAGCTCCAGCTCTGCTCAGAGGCCCGATCTGGCAGAGTTGCTGGCGCGAGGCTGCTCTGCCCTGGGCGAGCCTTGCCCAGACTTGCCTCGCTGCTAGGCTTCCTGCCCGGAAGAAGCAGGCTTCGCGAGGCTGGGAGACGCCACTGGCGCCTTCCTGGCCTCAGCTCCACTCCTGCCTTGCCTTTGCACCTAGGCCCCATTAGTCCTTTGGGAGGGCTTAGGGGCCGGTGGCTTGCACACTGCCAAGGGCTCAAGCAGGAAGAGCTCTCTGCGAGGGAATAGAAGGGCAGTGCAGGGCTCCTCCAGCGGTTGCTTGGCCGCCCAGACTCAGCCCCGCAGGGAGTGCACCAGGCTCCCAGGGCCCCTGGCTGGGGTCTGCAACCCCGCACACACGGAGGCTGACTCCCTGGGCGCCCAGCAGCTGCCTCTCACACGTAGCTTCCCAAGCGCTGTCCTCCCCAGCAGAGCAATGTGCAGCTGGTTGGGCCCTGCCCCTACGTGCCTGGGCTCCCGCCCACAGTCCCAGCTCAGGGCAAGCAACCCTGAGCCAAGAACTGTAGGAGGCCCAGAGCGCCCCCACCTGGAAGCCGAGGGAACAGCTGGCGTGGAGGCGAGCCTCCTCGAGGGAAGAAGAGGCAGCCCAGCCTCTTTTGGTTCAAGTCCTACTTGGCTGGAGCCAATTGCGCCTCCAGGACGGCAGAGCTCCAGCTCTGCTCAGAGGCCCGATCTGGCAGAGTTGCTGGCGCGAGGCTGCTCTGCCCTGGGCGAGCCTTGCCCAGACTTGCCTCTCTGCTAGGCTTCCTGCCCAGGAAGGAGCAGGCTGCGCGAGGCTGGGAGTCGCCACTGGCGCCTTCCTGTCCTCAGCTCCGCTCCCCCCTCGCCTTTGCACCTAGTCCCCTGGCTTCCTTTGGAAGGGCTTAGGGGCCGGTGGCTTGCACACTTCCAAGGGCTCCAGCAGGAAGAACTCTGTGGGAGGGAAGGGAAGGGTTAGTGCAGGGCTCCCCCAGCGGTTGCTTGGCCGCCCAGACTCAGCCCCGCAAGGTGTGCACCAGGCTCCCAGGCCCCTGGCTGGGGTCTGCAGCATCGCCCACCCGGAGGCTGACTCCCTGGGCACCCAGCAGCTGCCTCACACACGTAGCTTCCCTAGCGCTCTCCTCCCCAGCAGAGTCGTGTGCAGCTGGTTGGGGCCTGCCCCTGCGTGCCTGGGCACCGGCCCACAGACCCAGCTCAGGGTAAGGAGCCCCTGAGCCAAGAATTTTAGGAGGCCCAGATCGCCCCCACCTGGAAGCCGAGTGAACAGCTGGCGGGGAGCCGAGGCTCCTCGAGGGAAGAAGAGGCAGCCCAGCCTCGTTTGGCTTAAGCCCTACTTGGCTGGAGCCCAGTGCGCCTCCAGGACGGCAGAGCTCCAGCTCTGCTCAGAGCCCCGATCTGGCAGAGTTGCTGGGGCAAGACTGCTCTGCCCTGGGCGAGCCTTGCCCAGACTTGCCTCGCTGCTAGGCTTCCTGCCCAGGAAGTAGCAGGCTGCGCGAGGCTGGGAGTCGCCACTGGCGCCTGCCTGACCTCAGCTCGGCTCCCCCCTCGCCTGTGCACCTAGGCCCCAGGCGTCCTTTGGGAGGGCTTAGGGGCCGGTGGCTTGCACACTGCCAAGGGCTTCAGCAGGAAGAACTCTGTGCCAGGGAAAGGAAGGGCTAGTGCAGGGCTCCACCAGAGGTTGCTTGGCCGCACAGACTCAGTGCTGCACGGAGTGCACCAGGCTCCCAGGGCCCCTGGCTGGGGTCTGCAGCCCCGCACACACGGAGGCTGACTCCCTGGGGGCCCAGCAGGTGCCTCACACACGTAGCTTCCCTAGCGCTCTCCTCCCCAGCAGAGACGTGTGCAGCTGGTGGGGGCCTGCCCCTGGGTGCCTGGGCTCCCGCCCACAGCCCCAGCTCAGGGTAAGCAGCCCCTGAGCGAAGACCTGCATGAGTCTCTGAGCGCCCCCACCTGGAAGCCGAGTGAACAGCTGGCGGGGAGCCGAGCCCCCTCGAGGGAAGAAGAGGCAGCCCAGCCTCGTTTGGCTTAAGCCCTACTTGGCTGGTCCGAGTGCGCCTCCAGGACGGCAGAGCTCCAGCTCTGCTCAGAGGCCCGATCAAGCAGAGTTGCTGGCGCGAGGCTGCTCTGCCCTGGGCGAGCCTTGCCCAGACTTGCCTCGCTGCTAGGCTTCCTGCCCGGAAGAAGCAGGCTGCGCGAGGCTGCGAGACGCCATTGGCCCCTTCCTGGCCTCATCTCTGCTCTTGCCATGCCTTTGCACCTAGGCCCCAGGCGTCCTTCGGGAGGGCTTAGGGGCCGGTGTCTTGCACACTGCCAAGGGCTCCAGGAGGAAGAGCTCTGTGCCAGGGAAAGGAAGGGCTAGTGCAGGGCACCTCCAGCGGTTGCTTGGCCGCCCAGACTCAGCGCCGCACGGAGTGCACCAGCCTCCCAGGGACCGTGGCTCTTGTCTGCAGCCCCACACACCCGGAGGCTGACTCCCTGGGCGCCCAGCAGCTGCCTCACACACGTAGCTTCCCTAGCGCTCTCCTCCCCAGCAGAGACGTGTGCAGCTGGTTGGGGCCTGGCCCTGCGTGCCTGGGCTCCCGCCCACAGCCCCAGCTCAGGGGAAAGAGCCCCTGAGCGAAGACCTGCACGAGTCGCTGAGCCTCCCCACCTGGAAGCCGAGTGAACAGCTGGCGGGGAGGCGAGCCTCCTCGAGGGAAGAAGAGGCAGCCCAGCCTCGTTTGGCTCAAGCCCTACTTGGCTGGAGCCGAGTGTGCCTCCAGGACGGCAGAGCTCCAGCTCTGCTCAGAGGCTCGATCTGGCAGAGTTGCTGGCCCGAGGCTGCTCTGCCCTGGGCGAGCCTTGCCCAGACTTTCCTGGCTGCTAGGCTTGTTGCCCGGAAGAAGCAGGCTGCGCGAGGCTGGGAGACGCCACTGGTGCCTTCCTGGCCTCAGCTACCCTCGCTCCTTGCCTTTGCACCTAGGCCCCAGGCATCCTTTGGGAGGGCTTACCGGCCGGTGGCTTGCACACTGCCAAGGGCTTCAGCAGGAAGAACTCTGTGCCAGGGAAAGGAAGGGCTAGTGCAGGGCTCCGCCAGAGGTTGCTTGGCCGCACAGACTCAGTGCTGCACGGTGTGCACCAGGCTCCCAGGGCCCCTGGCTGGGGTCTGCAGCCCCGCACACCCGGAGGCTGACTCCCTGGGCGCCCAGCAGCTGCCTCACACACGTAGCTTCCCTAGCGCTCTCCTCCCCAGCAGAGACGTGTGCAGCTGGTGGGGGCCTGCCCCTGGGTGCCTGGGCTCCCGCCCACATCCCCAGCTCAGCCAAGCAGCCCCTGAGCGAAGACTTGCATGAGTCGCTGAGCGCCCCCACCTGGAAGCCGAGTGAACAGCTGGCGGGGAGCCGAGCCCCTTCGAGGGAAGAAGAGGCAGCCCGGCCTCGTTTGGCTCAAGCCCTATTTGGCTGGAGCCGAGTGAGCCTCCAGGACGTCAGAGCTCCAGCTCTGCTCAGAGGCCCGATCAAGCAGAGTTGCTGGCGCGAGGCTGTTCTGCCCTGGGCGAGCCTTGCCCAGACTTTCCTCGCTGCTAGGCTTCTTGCCCGGAAGAAGCAGGCTGCGCGAGGCTGGGAGACGCCACTGGTGCCTTCCTGGCCTCAGCTCCCCTCGCTCCTTGCCATTGAACCTAGGCCCCATGCGTCCTTAGGGAGGGCTTAGGGGCCGGTGGATTGCACACTGCCAAGGGTTCCAGCAGGGAGAGCTCTGTGCCAGGGAAAGGAAGGGCTAGTGCAGGGCACCTCCAGCGGTTGCTTGGCCGACCAGACTCAGCGCCAAAAGGAGTGCACCAGCCTCCCAGGGACCGTGGCTCTTGTCTGCAGCCCCGCACACCCGGAGGCTGACTCCCTGGGCGCCCAGCAGCTGCCTCACACACGTAGCTTCCCTAGCGCTCTCCTCCCCAGCAGAGACGTGTGCTGCTGGTTGGGGCCTGCCCCTGAGTGCCTGGTCTCCCGCCCACTGCCCCAGCTCAAGGCAAGCAGCCCCTGAGCGAAGACCTGCACGAGTCGCTGAGCCTCCCCACCTGGAAGCCGAATGAACAGCTGGCGGGGAGGCGAGTCCCTCGAGGGAAGACGAGGCAGCCCAACCTCGTTTGGCTCAAGCCCTACTTGGCTGGAGCCGAGTGCGCCTCCAGAATGGCAGAGCTCCACCTCTGCTCAGAGGCCCGATCTGGCAGAGTTGCTGGCGCGAGGCTGCTCTGCCCTGGGCGAGACTTGCCCACACTTTCCTCGCTGCTAGGCTTCCTGCCCGGAAGAAGCAGGCTGCGCGAGGCTGGGAGATGCCATTGGCCCCTTCCTGGCCTCAGCTCTGCTCTTGCCTTGCCTTTGTACCTAGGCCCCTGGCTTCCTTTGGAAGGGTTTAGGGGCCGGTGGCTTGCACACTGCCAAGGGCTCCAGGAGGAAAAGCTCTGTGCCAGGGAAAGAAGGGCTAGTGCAGGGCACCTCCAGCGGTTGCTTGGCCGCCCAGACTTAGCGCCGAACGGAGTGCAGCAGCCTCCCAGGGCCCCTGGCTGGGGTCTGCAGCCCCGCACACCCGGAGGCTGACTCCCTGGGCGCCCAGCAGCTGCCTCACACACCTAGCTTCCCTAGCGCTCTCCTCCCCAGCAGAGACGTGTGCAGCTGGTTGGGGCCTGCCCCTGCGTGCCTGGGCTCCTGCCCACAGCCCCAGCTCAGGGCAAGCAGCCCCTGAGCCAAGACCTGCACCAGTCGTTGAGCGCCCCCACCGGGAAGCCGGGTGAACAGCTGGCGGGGAGCCGAGCCCCCTCGAGGGAAGAAGAGGCAGCCCAGCCTCCTTTGGCTCAAGCCCTACTTGGCTGGAGCCGAGTGCGCCTCCAGGTCGGCAGAGCTCCACCTCTGCTCAGAGGCCCGATCTGGCAGAGTTGCTGGCGCGAGGCTGCTCTGCCCTGGGCAAGCCTTGCCCAGACTTGCCTCGCTGCTAGGCTTCCTGCCCAAGAAGGAGCAGGCTGCGTGAGGCTGGGATTCGCCACTGGAGCATTCCTGGCCTCAGCTACGCTCCTGCCTTTCCTTTGAACCTAGGCCCCTGGCTGCCTTTGGAAGTGCTTTGGGGCCGGTGTCTTGCACACTGCCAAGGGCTCCAGGAGGAAGAGCTCTGTGCCAGGGAAAGGAAGGGCTAGTGCAGGGCTCCTTCAGTGGTTGCTTGGCCGCCCAGACTCAGCGCCAAACGGAGTGCACCAGGCTCCCAGGGCCCCTGGCTGGGGTCTGCAGCCCCGCACACCCGGAGGCTGACTCCCTGGGCGCCCAGCAGCTGCCTCACACACGTAGCATCCCTAACGCTCTCCTCCCCAGCAGAGACATGTGCAGCTGGTTGGGGCCTGCCCCTGCGTGCCTGGGCTCCCGCCCACTGCCCCAGCTCAGGGCAAGCAGCCCCTGAGCCAAGACCTGCACGAGTCGCTGAGCCTCCCCACCTGGAAGCCGAATGAACAGCTGGCGGGGAGGCGAGCCCCCTCGAGGGAAGAAGCGGCAGCCCAGCCTCGTTTGGCTCAAGCCCTACTTGGCTGGAGCCGAGTGCGCCTCCAGGACGGCAGAGCTCCAGCTCTGCTCAGAGGCCCGATAAGGCAGAGTTGCTGGCGGAAGGCTGCTCTGCCCTGGGCGAGCCTTGCCCAGACTTGCCTCGCTGCTAGGCTTCCTGCCTGGAAGGAGCCTGCTGCGCGAGGCTGGGAGACGCCACTCGTGCCTTCCTGGTCTCATTTCCGCTCCTGCCTTGCCTTTGCACCTAGGCCCCAGGCCTCCTTAGGGAGGGCTTAGGAGCCGGTGGCTTGCACACTGCCAAGGGTTCCAGCAGGGAGAGCTCTGTGAGAGGGAAGGAAAGGCAAGTGCAGGGCACCTCCAGCGGTTGCTTGGCCGCCCAAACTCAGTGCCGAACGGAGTGCACCAGCCTCCCAGGGCCCCTGGCTGGGGTCTGCAGCCCCGCACACCCGGAGGCTGACTCCATGGGCGCCCAGCAGCTGCCTCACACACGTAGCTTCCCTAGCGCTCTCCTCCCCAGCAGAGACGTGTGCAGCTGGTTGGGTCCTGCCCGTGAGTGCCTGGGCACCCGCCCACAGCCCCAGCTCAGGACAAGCAGCCCCTGAGCCAAGACCTGCAGGAGGCGCAGAGCGCCCTCACCTGGTAGCCGAGTGAAGAACTGGCTGGGAGGCGAGCCTCCTCGAGGGAAGAAGAGGCAGCCCAGCCTCGTTTGGCTCAAGGCCTACTTGGCTGGAGCCGAGTGCGCCTCCAGGACGGCAGAGCTCCAGCTCTACTCAGAGGCCCGATCTGGCAGAGTTGCTGGCGCGAGGCTGCTCTGCCCTGGGCGAGCCTTGCCCAGACTTGCCTCGCTGCTAGGCTTCCTGCCCGGAAGAAGCAGGCTTCGCGAGCCTGGGTGACGCCACTGGCGCCTTCCTGGCCTCAGCTCCACTCCTGCCTTGCCTTTGCACCTAGGCCCCATTAGTCCTTTGGGAGGGCTTAGGGGCCGGTGGCTTGCACACTGCCAAGGGCTCAAGCAGGAAGAGCTCTCTGCGAGGGAATAGAAGGGCAGTGCAGGGCTCCTCCAGCAGTTGCTTGGCCGCCCAGACTCAGCCCCGCACGGAGTGCACCAGGCTCCCAGGGCCCCTGGCTGGGGTCTGCAACCTCGCACACACGGAGGCTCACTCCCTGGGCGCCCAGCAGCTGCCTCTCACACGTAGCTTCCCTAGCGCTGTCCTCCCCAGCAGAGACATGTGCAGCTGGTTGGGCCCTGCCCCTGTGTGCCTGGGCTCCCGCCCACAGTCCCAGCTCAGGGCAAGCAGCCCCTGAGCCAAGAACTGTAGGAGACCCAGAGCGCCCCCACCTGGAAGCCGAGGGAACAGCTGGCGGGGAGGCGAGCCTCCTCGAGGGAAGAAGAGGCAGCCCAGCATCGTTTGGCTCAAGTCCTACTTGGCTGGAGCCGAGTGCGTCTCCAGGACGGCAGTGCTCCAGCTCTGCTCAGAGGCCCGATCTGGCAGAGTTGCTGGCGCGAGGCTGCTCTGCCCTGGGCGAGCGTTGCCCAGACTTGCCTCTGTGCTAAGCTTCCTGCCCAGGAAGGAGCAGGCTGCGCGAGGCTGGGAGTCGCCACTGGCGCCTTCCTGTCCTCAGCTCCGCTCCCCCCTCGCCTTTGCACCTAGGCCCCAGGCGTCCTTTGGGAGGGCTTAGGGGCCGGTGGCTTGCACACTGCCAAGGGCTCCAGCAGGAAGAACTCTGTGCGAGGGAAGGGAAGGGTTAGTGCAGGGCTCCTCCAGCGGTTGCTTGGCCGCCCAGACTCAGCGCCAAACGGAGTGCACCAGGCTCCCAGGGCCCCTGGCTGGGGTCTGCAGCCCCGCACACCCGGAGGCTGACTCCCTGGGCGCCCAGCAGCTGCCTCACACACGTAGCTTCCCTAGCGCTCTCCTCCCCAGCAGAGACGTGTGCAGCTGGTTGGGGCCTGCCCCTGCGTGCCTGGGTTCCCGCCCACAGCCCCAGCTCAGGGCAAGCAGCCCCTGAGCCAAGACCTGCAGGAGGCGCAGAGCGCCCCCACCTGGAAGCCAAGTAAACAGCTGGCGGGGAGGTGAGCCTCCTCGAGGGAAGAAGAGGCAGTCCAGCCTCGTTTGGCTCAAGGCCTACTTGGCTGGAGCCGAGTGTGCCTCCAGGACGGCAGAGCTCCAGCTCTGCTCAGAGGCCCGATCTGGCAGAGTTGCTGGCGCGAGGCTGCTCTGCCCTGGGCGAGCCTTGCCCAGACTTTCCTAGCTGCTAGGCTTCCTGCACGGAAGAAGCAGGATGCGGGAGGCTGGGAGACGCCATTGGCCCCTTCCTGGCCTCAGCTCTGCTCCTGCCTTGCCTTTGCACCTAGGCCCCAGGCGTCCTTAGGGAGGGCTTAGGGGCCGGTGGCTTGCACACTGCCAAGGGTTTCAGCAGGGAGAGTTCTGTGAGAGGGAAGGAAAGGCAAGTGCAGGGCACCTCCAGCGGTTGCTTGGCCGCCCAGACTCAGCGCCGAACGGAATGCACCAGCCTCCTAGGGCCCGTGGCTCTTGTCTGCAGCCCCGCACACCGGGAGGCTGATTTCCTGGGCGCCCAGCAGCTGCCTCACACACGTAGCTTCCGTAGCGCTCTCTCCCCAGCAGAGACGTGTGCAGCTGGTTGGGGCCTGGCCCAGCGTGCCTGGGTTCCCGCCCACAGCCCCAGATCAGGACAAGCAGCCCCTGAGCCAAGACCTGCAGGAGACGCAGAGCGCCCCCACCTGGAACCCGAGTGAACACCTGGCGAGGAGGCGAGCCCCCTCGAGCGAAGAAGAGGCAGCCCAGCCTGGTTTGGCTCAAGTCCTACTTGGCTGGAGCCGAGTGCGCCTCCAGGTCGGCAGAGCTCCAGCTCTGCTCAGAGGCCGGATCTGGCAGAGTTGCTGGCGCGAGGCTGCTCTGCCCTGGGCAAGCCTTGCCCAGACTTGCCTCGCTGCTAGGCTTCCTGCCCAGGAAGGAGCTGGCTGCGCGAGGCTGGGATTCGCCACTGGCGGCTTCCTGGCCGCAGCTGCGCTCCTGCCTCGCCTTTGAACCTAGGCCCCAGGAGACCTTTGGGAGGGCTTAGGGGCCGGTGGCTTGCACACTGCCAAGGGCTCAAGCAGGAAGAGCTCTGTGCGAGGGAAGAGAAGGGCAGTGCAGGGCTCCTCCAGCGGTTGCTTGGCCGCCCAGACTCAGCTCCAAACGGAGTGCACCAGGCTCCCTGGGCCGCTGGCTGGGGTCTGCAGCCCTGCACACCCGGAGGGTGACTCCCTGGGCGCCCAGCAGCTTCCTCACACACGTAGATTCCCTAGCGCTCTCCTCCCCAGCAGAGCCGTGTGCAGCTGGTTGGGGCCTGGCCCAGCGTGTCTGGGCTCCCGCCCACAGCCCCAGATCAGGACAAGCAGCCCCTGAGCCAAGACCTGTAGGAGGCGCAGAGCGCCCCCACCTGGAAGCCGAGTGAACAGCTGGCGGGGAGGCGAGCCCCCTCGAGGGAAGAAGAGGCAGCCCAGCCTCGTTTGGCTCAAGCCCTACTTGGCTGGAGCCGAGTGTGCCTCCAGGACGGCAGAGCTACAGCTCTGCTCAGAGGCCCGATCTGGCAGAGTTGCTGGCGCGAGGCTGCTCTGCCCTGGGCGAGCCTTTCCCAGACTAGCCTCGCTGCTAGGCTTCCTGCCCGGAAGAAGCAGGCTGCGCGAGGCTGGGAGACGCCACTGGCGCCTTTCTGGCCTCAGCTCCGCTCCTGCCTTGCCTTTGCACCTAGGCCCCAGGCGTCCTTTGGAGGGCTTAGGGGCCGGTGGCTTGCACACTGCCAAGGGCTCAAGCAGGAAGAGCTCTGTGCGAGGGAAGAGAAGGGCAGTGCAGAGCTCCTCCAGCGGTTGCTTGGCCGCCCAGACTCAGCGCCGCACGGAGTGCACCATGCTCCCAGGGCCCCTGGTTGGGATCTGCAGCCCCGCACACCCGGAGGCTGACTCCATGGGCGCCCAGCAGCTGCCTCACACACGTAGCTTCCCTTGCGCTCTCCTCCCCAGCAAAGACCTGTGCAGCTGGTTGGGGCCTGCCCCTGCGTGCCTGGGCTCCCGTCCACAGCCCCAGCTCAGGGTAAGGAGCCCCTGAGCCATGAATTGTAGGAGGCCCAGAGCGCCCCCACCTGGAAGCCGGGTGAACAGCTGGCGGGGAGGCGAGCCTCCTCGAGGGAAGAAGAGGCAGCCCAGCCTCGTTTGGCTCAAGCCCTACTTGGCTGGAGCCGAGTGCGCCTCCAGGTCGGCAGAGCTCCAGCTCTGCTCAGAGGCCCGATCTGGCAGAGTTGCTGGCGCGAGGCTGCTCTGCCCTGGGCGAGCCTTGCCCAGACTTGCCTCGCTTCTAGGCTTCCTGCCCAGGAAGGAGCCGGCTGCGCGAGGCTGGGAAACGCCACTGGGGCCTTCCTGGCCGCAGCTCCGCTCCTGCCTTGCCTTTGAACCTAGGCCCCTGGCTTCCTTTGGAAGGGCTTAGGGGCCAGTGCCTTGCACACTGCCAAGGGCTCAAGCAGGAAGAGCTCTGTGCCAGGGAAAGGAAGGGCTAGTGCAGGGCACCTCCAGCGGTTGCTTGGCCGCCCAGACTCATCGCCAAACGGAGTGCACCAGGCTCCCAGGGCCCCTGGCTGGGGTCTGCAGCCCCGCACACCCGGAGGCAGACTCCCTGGGCGCCCAGCAGCTGCCTCACACACGTAGCTTCCCTAGCGCTCTCCTCCCCAGCAGAGACGTGTGCAGCTGGTTGGGGCCTGGCCCTGCGTGTCTGGGCTCCCGCCCACAGCCCCAGCTCAGGGCAAGCAGCCCCTGAGCCAGGACCTGCAGGACGCGCAGAGCGCCTCCACCTGGAAGCCGAGTGAACAGCTCGCGGGGAGGCGAGCCTCCTCGAGGGAAGAAGAGGCAGCCCAGCGCGTTTGGCTCAAGCCCTACTTTGCTGGAGCCGAGTGCGCCTCCAGGACGGCAGATCTGGCAGAGGCCCGATCTGGCAGAGTTGATGGCGCGAGGCTGCTCTGTCCTGGGCGAGCCTTGCCCAGGCTTTCCTCGCTGCTAGGCTTCTTGCCCGGAAGAAGCAGGCTGCGTGAGGCTGGGAGACGCCACTGTTGCCTTCCTGGCCTCAGCTCCCCTCGCTCCTTGCGTTTGCACCTAGGCCCCAGACGTCCTTAGGGAGGGCTTAGGGGCCGGTGGCTTGCACACTGCCAAGGGTTCCAGCAGGGAGAGCTCTGTGAGAGGGAATGAAAGGCAAGTGCAGGGCACCTCCAGCGGTTGCTTGGCCCCCAAGACTCAGCGCCGCACGGAGTGCACCAGCCTCCGAGGGACCGTGGCTCTTGTCTGCAGCCCCGCACACCCGGAGGGTGACTCCCGGGTCGCCCAGCAGCTGCCTCACACACGTAGCTTCCCTAGCGCTCTCCTCCCCAGCAGAGACGTGTGCAGCTGGTTGGGGCCTACCCCTGCGTGCCTGGGCTCCCGCCCACTGCCCCAGCTCAGGGCAAGCAGCCCCTGAGCCAAGACCTGCAGGAGGCGCAGAGCGCCCCCACCTGGAAGCCGTGTGAAGAGCTGGCGGGGAGGCGAGCCTCCTCGAGGAAAGAAGAGGCAGCCCAGCCTCTTTTCGCTCAAGTCCTACTTGGCTGGGGCCAAGTGCGCCTCCAGGACGGCAGAGCTCCAGCTCTGCCCAGAGGCCCTATCTGGCAGAGTTGCTGGCGCGAGGCTGCTCTGCCCTGGGCGAGCCTTGCCCAGACTTGCCTCGCTGCTAGACTTCCTGCCCAGGAAGGAGCAGGCTGCGCGAGGCTGGGAGACGCCACTGCGCCTTCCTGGCCTCAGCTCTGCTCCTGCCTTGCCTTTGCACCTAGGCCCCAGGCGTCCTTTGGGAGGGGTTAGGGGCCGGTGGCTTGCACACTGCCAAGGGCTCAAGCAGGAAGAGCTCTGTGCGAGGGAAGGGAAGGGCAGTGCAGGGCTCCTCCAGCGGTTGCTTGGCCGCCCAGACTCAGCGCTGCACGGAGTGCACCAGGCTTCCAGGGCCCCTGGCTGGGGTCTGCAGCCCCGCACACCCAGAGGCTGACTCCCTGGGCGCCCAGCAGCTGCCTCACACACGTAGCTTCCCTAGCGCTCTCCTCCCCAGCAGAGTCGTGTGCAGCTGGTTGGGGCCTGCCCCTGCGTGCCTGGGCTCCCGTCCACAGCCCCAGCTCAGGGCAAACAGCCCCTGAGCCAAGACGTGCAGGAGGCGCAGAGAGCCCCCATCTGGAAGCCCAGTGAAGAGCTGGTGGGGAGGCGAGCCTCCTCGAGGGAAGAAGAGGCAGCCCAGCCTCGTTTGGCTCAAGCCCTACTTGGCTGGTGCCGAGTGCGCCTCCAGGATGGCAGAGCTCCAGCTCTGCCCAGAGGCCCTATCTGGCAGAGTTGCTGGCGCGAGGCTGCTCTGCCCTGGGCGAGCCTTGCCCAGACTTTCCTCGCTGCTAGGCTTCCTGCCCGGAAGAAGCAGGCAGCTCGAGCTGGGAGATGCCATTGGCCCCTTCCTGGCCTCAGCTCTGCTCCTGCCATGCCTTTGCACCTAGGCCCCAGGTCCTTAGGGAGGGCTTAGGGGCCGGTGGCTTGCACACTGCCAAGGGTTCCAGCAGGGAGAGCTCTGTGAGAGGGAAGGAAAGGCAAGTGCAGGGCACTTCCAGCGGTTGCTTGGCTGCCCAGACTCAGCGCCGAACGGAGTGCACCAGCCTCCCAGGGCCCGTGGCTCTTGTTTGCAGCCCCGCACACCCGGAGGCTGACTCCCTGGGCGCCCAGCAGCTGCCTCACACACGTAGCTTCCCTAGCGCTCTCCTCCCCAGCAGAGACGTGTGCAGCTGGTGGGGGCCTGCCCCTGGGTGCCTGGGCTCCCGCCCACAGCCCCAGCTCAGGGCAAGCAGCCCCTGATCGAAGACCTGCATGAGTCGCTGAGCGCCCCCACCTGGAAGCCGAGTGAACAGCTGGCGGGGAGCCGAGCCCCTTCGAGGGAAGAAGAGGCAGCCCAGCCTCGTTTGGCTCAAGCCCTATTTGGCTGGAGCCGAGTGCGCCTCCAGGACGGCAGAGCTCCAGCTCTGCTCAAAGGCCCGATCAAGCAGAGTTGCTGGCGCAAGGCTGCTCTGCCCTGGGCGAGCCTTGCCCAGACTTGCCTCGCTGCTAGGCTTCCTGACCAGGAAGGAGCAGGATGTGCGAGGCTGGGAGACGCCATTGGCCCCTTCCTGGCCTCATCTCTGCTCTTGCCTTGCCTTTGCACCTAGGCCCCTGGCGTCCTTTGGGAGGGCTTAGGGGCCGGTGGCTTGCACACTGCCAAGGGCCTCAGCAGGAAGAGCTCTGTGCCAGGGAAAGGAAGGGCTAGAGCAGGGCTCCTCCAGCGGTTGCTTGGCCGCCCAGACTCAGCGCCCCAGGGAGTGCACCAGGCTCCCAGGGCCCCTGGCTGGGGTCTGCAACCCCGCACACCCGGAGGCTGACTCCCTGGGCGCCCAGCAGCTGCCTGACACACGTAGCTTCCCTAGCGCTCTCCTCCCCAGCAGAGACGTGTGCAGCTGGTTGGGGCCTGCCCCTGCGTGCCTGGGCTCCCGCCCACAGCCCCAGCTCAGGGCAAGCAGCCCCTGAGCCAAGACCTGTAGGAGGCGCAGAGCGCCCCCACGTGGAAGCCGAGTGAACAGCTGGCGGGGAGGTGAGCCTCCTAGAGGGAAGAAGAGGCAGCCCAGCCTCGTTTGGCTCAAGCCCTACTTGGCTGGAGCCGAGTGCGCCTCCAGGACGGCAGAGCTCCAGCTCGGCTCAGAGGCTCGATCTGGCAGAGTTGCTGGCGCGAGGCTGCTCTGCCCTGGGCGAGCCTTGCCCAGACTTTCCTCGCTGCTAGGCTTCCTGCCCGGAAAGAGCCTGCTGCGCGAGGCTGGGAGACGCCACTGGCGCCTTCCTGGCCTCATTTCCGCTCCTGCCTTGCCTTTGCACTTAGGCCCCAGGCGTCCTTTGGGAGGGCTTAGGAGCCGGTGGCTTGCACACTGCCAAGGGTTCCAGCAGGGAGAGCTCTGTGAGAGGGAAGGAAAGGCAAGTGCAGGGCACCTCCTGCGGTTGCTTGGCCGCCCAGACTCAGTGCCGAACGGAGTGCACCAGCCTCCCAGGGCCCCTGGCTGGGGTCTGCAGCCCCGCACACCGGGAGGCTGACTCCATGGGTGCCCAGCAGCTGCCTCACACACGTAGCTTCCCAAGCGCTCTCCTCCCCAGCAAAGACCTGTGCAGCTGGTTGGGGCCTGCCCCTGCGTGCCTGGGCTCCCGTCCACAGCCCCAGCTCAGGGTAAGGAGCCCCTGAGCCATGATTTGTAGGAGGCACAGAGCGCCCCCACCTGGAAGCCGGGTGAACAGCTGGCGGGGAGGCGAGCCTCCTCGAGGGAAGAAGAGGCAGCCCAGCCTCGTTTGGCTCAAGCCCTACTTGGCTGGAGCCGAGTGCGCCTCCAGGTCGGCAGAGCTCCAGCTCTGCTCAGAGGCCCAATCTGGCAGAGTTGCTGGCGCGAGGCTGCTCTGCCCTGGGCGAGCCTTGCCCAGACTTGCCTCGCTTCTAGGCTTCCTGCCAGGAAGGAGCCGGCTGCGCGAGGCTGGGAAACGCCACTGGCGCCTTCCTGGCCGCAGCTCCGCTCCTGCCTTGCCTTTGAACCTAGGCCCCTGGCTTCCTTTGGAAGGGCTTAGGGGCCGGGGTCTTGCACACTGCCAAGGGCTCCAGGAGGAAGAGCTCTGTGCCAGGGAAAGGAAGGGCTAGTGCAGGGCACCTCCAGCGGTTGCTTGGCCGCCCAGACTCAGCGCCAAACGGAGTGCACCAGGCTCCCAGGGCCCCTGGCTGGGGTCTGCAGCCCCGCACACCCAGATGCTGACTCCCTGGGCGCTCAGCAGCTGCCTCACACACGTAGCTTCCCTTGCGCTCTCCTCCCCAGCAGAGACGTGTGCAGCTGGTTGGGGCCTGCCCCTGAGTGCCTGGGCTCCCGCCCACAGCCCCAGCTCAGGGAAAGAAGCCCCTGAGCGAAGACCTGCACGAGGCGCTGAGCCTCGCCACCTGGAAGCCGAATGAACAGCTGGCGGGGTGGTGAGCCCCCTCGAGGGAAGAAGAGGCAGCCCAGCCTCGTTTGGCTCAAGCCCTACTTGGCTGGAGCCGAGTGCGCCTCCAGGACGGCAGAGCTCCATCTCTGCTCAGAGGCCCGATAAGGCAGAGTTGCTGGCGCGAGGCTGCTCTGCCCTGGGCGAGCCTTTCCCAGACTAGCCTCGCTGCTAGGCTTCCTGCCCGGAAGAAGCAGGCTTTGCGAGGCTGGGAGACGCCATTGGCCCCTTCCTGGCCTCAGCTCTGCTCCTGCCTTGCCTTTGCACCTAGGCCCCAGGCGTCCTTAGGGAGGGCTTAGGGGCCGGTGGCTTGCACTCTGCCAAGGGTTCCAGCAGGGAGAGCTCTGTGAGAGGGAAGGAAAGGCAAGTGCAGGGCACCTCCAGCGGTTCCTGGGCCGCCAAGACTCAGCGCCGAACGGAGTGCACCGCCTCCCAGGGCCCGTGGCTCTTGTCTGCAGCCCCGCACACCCGGAGGCTGACTCGCTGGGCGCCCAGCAGCTGCCTCAAACACGTAGCTTCCCTAGCGCTCTCCTCCCCAGCAGAGACGTGTGCAGCTGGTTGGGTCCTGCCCGTGAGTGCCTGGGCACCCGCCCACAGCCCCAGCTCAGGACAAGCAGCCCCTGAGCCAAGACCTGCAGGAGGCGCAGAGCGCCCTCACCTGGTAGCCGAGTGAAGAACTGGCTGGGAGGCGAGCCTCCTCGAGGGAAGAAGAGGCAGCCCAGCCTCCTTTGGCTCAAGGCCTACTTGGCTGGAGCCGAGTGCGCCTCCAGGACTGCAGAGCTCCAGCTCTGCTCAGAGGCCCGATCTGGCAGAGTTGCTGGCGCGAGGCTGCTCTGCCCTGGGCGAGCCTTGCCCAAACTTGCCTCGCTGCTAGGCTTCCTGCCCGGAAGAAGCAGGCTTCGCGAGCCTGGGTGACGCCACTGGCGCCTTCCTGGTCTCAGCTCCACTCCTGCCTTGCCTTTGCACCTAGGCCCCATTAGTCCTTTGGGAGGGCTTAGGGGCCGGTGGCTTGCACACTGACAAGGGCTCAAGCAGGAAGAGCTCTCTGCGAGGGAATAGAAGGGCAGTGCAGGGCTCCTCCAGCAGTTGCTTGGCCGCCCAGACTCAGCCCCGCACGGAGTGCACCAGGCTCCCAGGGCCCCTGGCTGGGGTCTGCAACCTCGCACACACGGAGGCTGACTCCCTGGGTGCCCAGCAGCTGCCTCTCACACATAGCTTCCCTAGCGCTGTCCTCCCCAGCAGAGACATGTGCAGCTGGTTGGGCCCTGCCCCTGCGTGCCTGGGCTCCCGCCCACAGTCCCAGCTCAGGGCAAGCAGCCCCTGAGCCAAGAACTGTAGGAGGCCCAGAGCGCCCCCACCTTGAAGCCGAGGGAACAGCTGGCGGGGAGGCGAGCCTCCTCGAGGGAAGAAGAGGCAGCCCAGCCTCGTTTGGCTCAAGTCCTACTTGGCTGGAGCCGAGTGCGTCTCCAGGACGGCAGAGCTCCAGCTCTGCTCAGAGGCCCGATCTGGCAGAGTTGCTGGCGCGAGGTTGCTCTGCCCTGGGCGAGCGTTGCCCAGACTTGCCTCTCTGCTAAGCTTCCTGCCCAGGAAGGAGCAGGCTGCGCGAGGCTGGGAGTCGCCACTGGCGCCTTCCTGTCCTCAGCTCCGCTCCCCCCTCGCCTTTGCACCTAGGCCCCAGGCGTCCTTTGGGAGGGCTTAGGGGCCGGTGGCTTGCACACTGCCAAGGGCTCCAGCAGGAAGAACTCTGTGCGAGGGAAGGGAAGGGTTAGTGCAGGGCTCCTCCAGCGGTTGCTTGGCCGCC
Source organism: Ovis canadensis (assembly GCF_042477335.2). Classification (NCBI taxonomy): domain Eukaryota; kingdom Metazoa; phylum Chordata; class Mammalia; order Artiodactyla; family Bovidae; genus Ovis; species Ovis canadensis. Next base: position 837,384 of record NC_091264.1, read on the forward strand.
CAGACTCAGCGCCAAACGGAGTGCACCAGGCTCCCAGGGCCTCTGGCTGGGGTCTGCAGCCCCGCACACCCGGAGGCTGACTCCCTGGGCGCCCAGCAGCTGCCTCACACACGTAGCTTCCCTAGCGCTCTCCTCCCCAGCAGAGACGTGTGCAGCTGGTTGGGGCCTGCCCCTGCGTGCCTGGGTTCCCGCCCACAGCCCCAGCTCAGGGCAAGCAGCCTCTGAGCCAAGACCTGCAGGAGGCGCAGAGCGCCCCCACCTGGAAGCCAAGTAAACAGCTGGCGGAGAGGTGAGCCTCCTCGAGGGAAGAAGAGGCAGTCCAGCCTCGTTTGGCTCAAGGCCTACTTGGCTGGAGCCGAGTGCGCCTCCAGGACGGCAGAGCTCCAGCTCTGCTCAGAGGCCCGATCTGGCAGAGTTGCTGGCGCGAGGCTGCTCTGCCCTGGGCGAGCCTTGCCCAGACTTTCCTAGCTGCTAGGCTTCCTGCACGGAAGAAGCAGGATGCGGGAGGCTGGGAGACGCCATTGGCCCCTTCCTGGCCTCAGCTCTGCTCCTGCCTTGCCTTTGCACCTAGGCCCCAGGCGTCCTTAGGGAGGGCTTAGGGGCCGGTGGCTTGCACACTGCCAAGGGTTTCAGCAGGGAGAGTTCTGTGAGAGGGAAGGAAAGGCAAGTGCAGGGCACCTCCAGCGGTTGCTTGGTCGCCCAGACTCAGCGCCGAACGGAATGCACCAGCCTCCTAGGGCCCGTGGCTCTTGTCTGCAGCCCCGCACACCGGGAGGCTGATTTCCTGGGCGCCCAGCAGCTGCCTCACACACGTAGCTTCCGTAGCGCTCTCTCCCCAGCAGAGACGTGTGCAGCTGGTTGGGGCCTGGCCCAGCGTGCCTGGGTTCCCGCCCACAGCCCCAGATCAGGACAAGCAGCCCCTGAGCCAAGACCTGCAGGAGACGCAGAGCGCCACCACCTGGAACCCGAGTGAACACCTGGCGAGGAGGCGAGCCCCCTCGAGCGAAGAAGAGGCAGCCCAGCCTGGTTTGGCTCAAGCCCTACTTGGCTGGAGCCGAGTGCGCCTCCAGGTCGGCAGAGCTCCAGCTCTGCTCAGAGGCCCGATCTGGCAGAGTTGCTGGCGCGAGGCTGCTCTGCCCTGGACAAGCCTTGCCCAGACTTGCCTCGCTGCTAGGCTTCCTGCCCAGGAAGGAGCTGGCTGCGCGAGGCTGGGATTCCCCACTGGCGGCTTCCTGGCCGCAGCTGCGCTCCTGCCTCGCCTTTGAACCTAGGCCCCAGGAGTCCTTTGGGAGGGCTTAGGGGCCGGTGGCTTGCACACTGCCAAGGGCTCAAGCAGGAAGAGCTCTGTGCCAGGGAAAGGAAGGGCTAGTGCAGGGCACCTCCAGCGGTTGCTTGGCCGCCCAGACTCAGCGCCAAACGGAGTGCACCAGGCTCCCAGGGCCCCTGGCTGGGGTCTGCAGCCCCGCACACCCGGAGGCTGACTCCCTGGGCGCCCAGCAGCTGCCTCACACACGTAGCTTCCCTAGCGCTCTCCTCCCCAGCAGAGACGTGTGCAGCTGGTTGGGGCCTGCCCCTGCGTGCCTGGGCTCCCGCCCACAGCCCCAGCTCAGGCAAGCAGCCCCTGAGCGAAGACCTGCTCGAGTCGCTGAGCCTCCCCACCTGGAAGCCGAATGAACAGCTGGCGGGGAGGCGAGCCCCCTCGAGGGAAGAAGAGGCAGCCCAGCCTCGTTTGGCTCAAGCCCTACTTGGCTGGAGACGAGTGCGCCTCCAGGATGGCAGAGCTCCAGCTCTGCTCAGAGGCCCGATAAGGCAGAGTTGCTGGCGCGAGGCTGCTCTGCCCTGGGCGAGCCGTTCCCAGACTAGCCTCGCTGCTAGGCTTCCTGCCCGGAAGAAGCAGGCTGCGCGAGGCTGGGAGACGCCACTGGCGCCTTTCTGGCCCCAGCTCCGCTCCTGCCTTGCCTTTGCACCTAGGCCCCAGGCGTCCTTTGGAGGGCTTAGGGGCCGGTGGCTTGCACACTGCCAAGGGCTCAAGCAGGAAGAGCTCTGTGCGAGGGAAGAGAAGGGCAGTGCAGGGCTCCTCCAGCGGTTGCTTGGCCGCCCAGACTCAGCCCCGCACGGAGTGCACCAGGCTCCCAGGGCCCCTGGCTGTGGTCTGCAGCCCCGCACACCCGGAGGCTGACTCCCTGGGCGCCCAGCAGCTGCCTCACACACGTAGCTTCCCTAGCGCTCTCCTCCCCAGCAGAGACGTGTGCAGCTGGTTGGGGCCTGCCCCTGCGTGCCTGGGCTCCCGCCCACAGCCCCAGCTCAGGGCAAGCAGCCCCTGAGCCAGGACCTGCAGGACGCGCAGAGCGCCTCCACCTGGAAGCCGAGTGAACAGCTGGCGGGGAGGCGAGCCTCCTCGAGGGAAGAAGAGGCAGCCCAGCCTCGTTTGGCTCAAGCCCTGCTTGGCTGGAGCCGAGTGCGCCTCCAGGACGGCAGAGCTCCAGCTCGGCTCAGAGGCCCTATCTGGCAGAGTTGCTGGTGCGAGGCTGCTCTGCCCTGGGCGAGCCTTGCCCAGACTTGCCTCGCTGCTCGGGTTCCTGCCCGGAAGGAGCCTGCTGCGCGAGGCTGGGAGACGCCACTGGCGCCTTCCTGGCCTCATTTCCGCTCCTGCCTTGCCTTTGCACTTAGGCCCCAGGCGTCCTTTGGGAGGTCTTAGGAGCCGGTGGCTTGCACATTGCCAAGGGTTCCAGCAGGGAGAGCTCTGTGAGAGGGAAGGAAAGGCAAGTGCAGGGCACCTCCAGCGGTTGCTTGGCCGCCCAGACTCAGTGCCGAACGGAGTGCACCAGCCTCCCAGGACCCCTGGCTGGGGTCTGCAGCCCCGCACACCGGGAGGCTGACTCCATGGGCACCCAGCAGCTGCCTCACACACGTAGCTTCCCTAGCGCTCTCCTCCCCAGCAAAGACCTGTGCAGCTGGTTGGGGCCTGCCCCTGCGTGCCTGGGCTCCCGTCCACAGCCCCAGCTCAGGGTAAGGAGCCCCTGAGCCATGAATTGTAGGAGGCCCAGAGCGCCCCCACCTGGAAGCCGGGTGAACAGCTGGCGGGGAGGCGAGCCTCCTCGAGGGAAGAAGAGGCAGCCCAGCCTCGTTTGGCTCAAGCCCTACTTGGCTGGAGCCGAGTGCGCCTCCAGGTCAGCAGAGCTCCAGCTCTGCTCAGAGGCCCGATCTGGCAGAGTTGGTGGCGCGAGGCTGCTCTGCCCTGGGCGAGCCTTGCCCAGACTTGCCTCGCTTCTAGGCTTCCTGCCCAGGAAGGAGCCGGCTGCGCGAGGCTGGGAAACGCCACTGGCGCCTTCCTGGCCGCAGCTCCACTCCTGCCTTGCCTTTGAACCTAGGCCCCTGGCTTCCTTTGGAAGGGCTTAGGGGCCGGTGTCTTGCACACTGCCAAGGGCTCCAGGAGGAAGAGCTCTGTGCCAGGGAAAGGAAGGGCTAGTGCAGGGCACCTCCAGCGGTTGCTTTGCCGCCCAGACTCAGCGCCAAACGGAGTGCACCAGGCTCCTAGGGCCCCTGGCTGGGGTCTCCAGCCCCGCACACCCGGAGGCTGACTCCCTGGGCGCTCAGCAGCTGCCTCACACACATAGCTTCCCTAACGCTCTCCTCCCCAGCAGAGACGTGTGCAGCTGGTTGGGGACTGCCCCTGAGTGCCTGGGCTCCCGCCCACAGCCCCAGCTCCGGGCAAGCAGCCCCTGAGCGAAGACCTGCACGAGTCGCTGAGCCTCCCCACCTGGAAGCCGAATGAACAGCTGGCGGGGAGGCGAGCCCCCTCGAGGGAAGAAGAGGCAGCCCAGCCTCGTTTGGCTCAAGCCCTACTTGGCTGGAGCCGAGTGCGCCTCCAGGACGGCAGAGCTTCATCTCTGCTCAGAGGCCCGATAAGCAGAGTTGCTGGCGAGGCTGCTCTGCCCTGGGCGAGCCTTTCCCAGACTAGCCTCGCTGCTAGGCTTCCTGCCCGGAAGAAGCAGGCTGCGCGAGGCTGGGAGACGCCATTGGCCCCTTCCTGGCCTCAGCTCTGCTCCTGCCTTTCCCTGCACCTAGGCCCCAGGCGTCCATGGGAGGGCTTAGGGGCCGGTGGCTTGCACACTGCCAAGGGCTCCAGCAGGAAGAACTCTGTGCGAAGGAAAGGAAGGGCTAGTGCCGGGCTCCTCCAGCGGTTACTTGGCCGCCCAGACTCAGCGCCACACGGAGTACACCAGGCTCCCAGGGCCCCTGGCTGGGGTCTGCAGCCCCGCACACCCGGAGGCTGACTCCCTGGGCGCCCAGCAGTTGCCTCACACACGTAGCTTCCCTAGCGCTCTGCTCCCCAGCAGAGACGTGTGCAGCTTGTTTGGGCCTGCACCTGCGTGCCTGGGCACCCGCCCACAGCCCCAGCTCAGGGCAAGCAGCCCTGAGCCAAGACCTGCAGGAGGCGCAGAGCGCCCCCACCTGGAAGCCGAGTGAACAGCTGGCGGGGAGGCGAGCCTCCTCGAGGGAAGAAGAGGCAGCCCAGCCTCGTTTGGCTCAAGGCCTACTTGGCTGGAGCCGAGTGCGCCTCCAGGACGGCAGAGCTCCAGCTCTGCTCAGAGGCCCGATCTGGCAGAGTTGCTGGCGCGAGGCTGCTCTGCCCTGGGCGAGCCTTGCCCAGACTTGCCTCGCTGCTAGGCTTCCTGCCCAGGAAGGAGCCGGCTGCTCGAGGCTGGGAGACGCCACTGGCACCTTCCTGGCCTCCTAGGCCCCAGGCGTCCTTTGGGAGCGCTTAGGGGCCGGTGGCTTGCACACCGCCAAGGGCTCCAGTAGGAAGAGCTCTGTGCGAAGGAAGGGAAGGGCTAGTGCAGGGCTCATCCATCGGTTGCTGGGCTGCCCAGACTCTTCGCCGCACCTAGTGCAAAAGGCTCCCAGGGTCCCTGGCTGGGGTCTGCAGCCCCGCACACCCGGAGGCTGACTCCGTGGGCACCCAGCAGCTGACTCACACACGTAGCTTCCCTAGCGCTCTCCTCCCCAGCAGAGATGTGTGCAGGTGGTTCGGGCCTGCCCCTGCGTGCTTGGCTCCTGCCCACAGCCCCAGCTCAGGGTAAGGAGCCCCTGGGCCAAGAATTGTAGGAGGCCCAGAGCGCCCCCACCTGGAAGCCGAGTGAACAGCTGGCGGGGAGGCGAGCCTCCTCGAGGGAAGAAGAGACAGCCCAGCCTCGTTTGGCTCAAGCCCTACTTGGCTGGAGCCGAGTGCGCCTCCAGGACGGCAGAGCTCAAGCTCTGCTCAGAGGCCCGATCTGGCAGAGTTGCAGGCGCGAGGCTGCTCTGGCCTGGGCGAGCCTTGCCCAGACTTGCCTCGCTGCTAGGCTTCCTGCCCAGGAAGGAGCCGGCTGCGCGAGGCTGGGAGCCGCCACTGGCGCCTTCCTGGCCTCAGCTCCGCTCCTGCCTTGCCCTTGCACCTAGTCCCCAGGCGTCCATTGGGAGGGCTTAGGGGCCGGTGGCTTGCACACTGCCAAGGGCTCCAGCAGGAAGAACTCTGTGCGAAGGAAAGGAAGGTCTAGTGCCGGGCTCCTCCAGCGGTTACTTGGCCGCCCAGACTCAGCGCCGCACGGAGTGCACCAGGCTCCCATGGCCCCTGGCTGGGGTCTGCAGCCCCGCACACCCGGAGGCTGACTCCCTGGGCGCCCAGCAGCTGCCTCTCACACGTAGCTTCCCTAGCGCTGTCCTCCCCAGCAGAGACGTGTGCAGCTGGTTGGGGCCTGCCCCTGCGTGCCTGGGCTCCCGACCACAGCCTCAGCTCAGGGCAAGCAGCCCCTGAGCCAAGACCTGCAGGAGGCGCAGAGCGCCCCCACCTGGAAGCCGAGTGAACAGCTGGCGGGTAGGTGAGCCTCCTCGAGGGAAGAAGAGGCAGCCCAGCCTCGTTTGGCTCAAGCCCTACTTGGCTGGAGCCGAGTGCGCCTCCAGAACGGCAGAGCTCCAGCTCTGCTCAGAGCCCCGATCTGGCAGAGTTGCTGGCGCGAGGCTGCACTGCCCTGGGCGAGCCTTGCCCAGATTTGCCTCGCTGCAAGGCTTCCTGCCCGGAAGAAGCAGGCTGCGCGAGGCTGGGAGACGCCACTGGCGCCTTCCTGGCCTCATTTCCGCTCCTACCTTGCCTTTGCACCTAGGCCCCAGGCGTCCTTAGGGAGGGCTTAGGAGCCGGTGGCTTGCACCCTGCCAAGGGTTCCAGCAGGGAGAGCTCTGTGAGAGGGAAGGAAAGGCAAGTGCAGGGCACCTCCAGCGGTTGCTTGGCCGCCCAGACTCAGCGCCGAACGGAGTGCAGCAGCCTCCCAGGGCCCCTGGCTGGGGTCTGCAGCCCCGCACACCCGGAGGCTGACTCACTGGGCGCCCAGCAGCTGCCTCACACACGTAGCTACCCTAGCGCTCTCCTCCCCAGCAGAGACGTGTGCAGCTGGTTGGGGCCTGCCCCTGCGTGGCTGGGCTCCCGCCCACAGCCCCAGTTCAGGGCAAGCAGCCCCTGAGCCAAGACTTGCACGAGTCGCTGAGCGCCCCCACCTGGAAGCCGAGTGAACAGCTGGCGGGGAGGCGAGCGCCCTCGAGGGAAGAAGAGGCAGCCCAGCGTCGTTTGTCTCAAGCCCTACTTGGCTGGAGCCGAGTGCGCCTCCAGGACGGCAAAGCTCCAGCTCTGCTGAGAGCACCGATCTGGCAGAGTTGCTGGCGCGAGGCTGCTCTACCCTGGTCAAGCCTTGCCCAGACTTGCCTCGCTGCTAGGCTTCCTGCCCAGGAAGGAGCCGGCTGAGCGAGGCTGGGAGACGGCACTGGCTCCTTCCTGGCCTCAGCTCCGCTCCTGCCTTTCCTTTGCTCTAGGCCCCAGGCGTCCTTGTGGAGGGCTTAGGGGCCGGTGGCTTGCACACTGCCAAGGGCTCCAGCAGGAAGAGCTCTGTGCCAGGGAAAGGAAGGGCTAGAGCAGGGCTCCTGCAGCGGTTGCTTGGCCGCCGAGACTCAACGCCGCACGGAGTGCACCAGGCTCCCAGGGCCCCTGGCTGGGGTTTGCAGCCCCGCACACCCGGAGGCTGACTCCCTGGGAGTCCAGCAGCTGACACACACGTAGCTTCCCTAGCGCTCTCCTCCCCAGCAGAAACGTGTGCAGCTGGTTGGGGCCTGCCCCTGCGTGCCTGGGCTCCCGCCCACAGCCCCAGCTCAGGGCAAGCAGCCCCTGAGCCAAGACCTGCAGGAGGCGCAGAGCGCCCCCACCTGGAAGCCGAGTGAACAGCTGGCGGGGAGGCGAGCCCCCTGGAAGGAAGAAGAGGCAGCCCAGCCTCGTTTGGCTCAAACCCTACTTAGCTGGAGCCGAGTGCGCCTCCAGGACGGCAGAGCTCCAGCTCTGCTCAGAGGCCCGATCTGGCAGACTTGCTGGCGTGAGGCTGCTCTGCCCTGGGCGAGCCTTGCCCAGACTTGCCTCGCTGCTAGGCTTCCTGCCCAGGAAGGAGCCGGCTGCGCGAGGCCTGGAGACGCCACTGGCGCCTTCCTGGCCTCAGCTCCGCTCTTGCCTTGCCCTTGCACCTAGGCCCCAGGCGTCCATTGGGAGGGCTTAGGGGCCAGTGGCTTGCACACTGCCAAGGGCTCAAGCCGGAAGAGCTCTGTGCGAGGGAAGAGAAGGGCTAGTGCAGGGCTCCTCCAGCGGTTGCTTGGCCGCCCAGACTCAGCGCCACACGGAGTGCACCAGGCTCCCAGGGCCCCTGGCTGGGGTCTGCAGACCCGCCCACATGGAGGCTGACTCCCTGGGCGCCCAGCAGCTGACTCACACACGTAGCTTCCCTAGCGCTCTCCTCCCCAGCAGAGACGTGTGCAGCTGGTTGGGGCCTGCCCCTGCGTGCCTGGGCTCCCGCCCACAGCCCCAGCTCAGGGCAAGCAGCCCCTGAGCCAAGACCTGCAGGAGGCGCAGAGCGCCCCCACCTGGAAGCCGAGTGAACAGCTGGCGGGGAGGCGAGCCTCCTCGAGGGAAGAAGAGGCAGCCCAGCCTCGTTTGGCTCAAGCCCTACTTGGCTGGAGCCGAGTGCGCCTCCAGGACGGCAGAGCTCCAGCTCTGCTCAGAGGCCCGATCTGGCAGAGTTGCTGGCGCGAGGCTGCTCTGCCCTGGGCGAGCCTTGCCCAGACTTGCCTCGCTGCTAGGCTTCCTGCCCAGGAAGGAGCCGGCTGCTCGAGGCTGGGAGACGCCACTGGCACCTTCCTGGCCTCCTAGGCCCCAGGCGTCCTTTGGGAGCGCTTAGGGGCCGGTGGCTTGCACACCGCCAAGGGCTCCAGTAGGAAGAGCTCTGTGCGAAGGAAGGGAAGGGCTAGTGCAGGGCTCATCCAGCGGTTGCTGGGCTGCCCAGACTCTTCGCCGCACGGAGTGCAAAAGGCTCCCAGGGTCCCTGGCTGGGGTCTGCAGCCCCGCACACCCGTAGGCTGACTCCGTGGGCACCCAGCAGCTGACTCACACACGTAGCTTCCCTAGCGCTCTCCTCCCCAGCAGAGATGTGTGCAGGTGGTTCGGGCCTGCCCCTGCGTGCTTGGCTCCTGCCCACAGCCCCAGCTCAGGGTAAGGAGCCCCTGGGCCAAGAATTGTAGGAGGCCCAGAGCGCCCCCACCTGGAAGCCGAGTGAACAGCTGGCGGGGAGGCGAGCCTCCTCGAGGGAAGAAGAGACAGCCCAGCCTCGTTTGGCTCAAGCCCTACTTGGCTGGAGCCGAGTGCGCCTCCAGGACGGCAGAGCTCAAGCTCTGCTCAGAGGCCCGATCTGGCAGAGTTGCAGGCGCGAGGCTGCTCTGGCCTGGGCGAGCCTTGCCCAGATTTGCCTCGCTGCAAGGCTTCCTGCCCGGAAGAAGCAGGCTGCGCGAGGCTGGGAGACGCCACTGGCGCCTTCCTGGCCTCATTTCCGCTCCTACCTTGCCTTTGCACCTAGGCCCCAGGCGTCCTTAGGGAGGGCTTAGGAGCCGGTGGCTTGCACCCTGCCAAGGGTTCCAGCAGGGAGAGCTCTGTGAGAGGGAAGGAAAGGCAAGTGCAGAGCACCTCCAGCGGTTATTGGCCGCCCAGACTCAGCGCCGAACGGAGTGCAGCAGCCTCCCAGGGCCCCTGGCTGGGGTCTGCAGCCCCGCACACCCGGAGGCTGACTCACTGGGCGCCCAGCAGCTGCCTCACACACGTAGCTACCCTAGCGCTCTCCTCCCCAGCAGAGACGTGTGCAGCTGGTTGGGGCCTGCCCCTGTGTGGCTGGGCTCCCGCCCACAGCCCCAGTTCAGGGCAAGCAGCCCCTGAGCCAAGACTTGCACGAGTCGCTGAGCGCCCCCACCTGGAAGCCGAGTGAACAGCTGGCGGGGAGGCGAGCGCCCTCGAGGGAAGAAGAGGCAGCCCAGCGTCGTTTGTCTCAAGCCCTACTTGGCTGGAGCCGAGTGCGCCTCCAGGACGGCAAAGCTCCAGCTCTGCTGAGAGCACCGATCTGGCAGAGTTGCTGGCGCGAGGCTGCTCTACCCTGGTCAAGCCTTGCCCAGACTTGCCTCGCTGCTAGGCTTCCTGCCCAGGAAGGAGCCGGCTGAGCGAGGCTGGGAGACGGCACTGGCTCCTTCCTGGCCTCAGCTCCGCTCCTGCCTTTCCTTTGCTCTAGGCCCCAGGCGTCCTTGGGGAGGGCTTAGGGGCCGGTGGCTTGCACACTGCCAAGGGCTCCAGCAGGAAGAGCTCTGTGCCAGGGAAAGGAAGGGCTAGAGCAGGGCTCCTCCAGCGGTTGCTTGGCCGCCGAGACTCAACGCCGCACGGAGTGCACCAGGCTCCCAGGGCCCCTGGCTGGGGTTTGCAGCCCCGCACACCCGGAGGCTGACTCCCTGGGAGTCCAGCAGCTGCCTCACACACGTAGCTTCCCTAGCGCTCTCCTCCCCAGCAGAAACGTGTGCAGCTGGTTGGGGCCTGCCCCTGCGTGCCTGGGCTCCCGCCCACAGCCCCAGCTCAGGGCAAGCAGCCCCTGAGCCAAGACCTGCAGGAGGCGCAGAGCGCCCCCACCTGGAAGCCGAGTGAACAGCTGGCGGGGAGGCGAGCCCCCTGGAAGGAAGAAGAGGCAGCCCAGCCTCGTTTGGCTCAAGCCCTACTTAGCTGGAGCCGAGTGCGCCTCCAGGACGGCAGAGCTCCAGCTCTGCTCAGAGGCCCGATCTGGCAGACTTGCTGGCGTGAGGCTGCTCTGCCCTGGGCGAGCCTTGCCCAGACTTGCCTCGCTGCTAGGCTTCCTGCCCAGGAAGGAGCCGGCTGCGCTAGGCCTGGAGACGCCACTGGCGCCTTCCTGGCCTCAGCTCCGCTCTTGCCTTGCCCTTGCACCTAGGCCCCAGGCGTCCATTGGGAGGGCTTAGGGGCCAGTGGCTTGCACACTGCCAACGGCTCAAGCCGGAAGAGCTCTGTGCGAGGGAAGAGAAGGGCTAGTGCAGGGCTCCTCCAGCGGTTGCTTGGCCGCCCAGACTCAGCGCCACACGGAGTGCACCAGGCTCCCAGGGCCCCTGGCTGGGGTCTGCAGACCCGCCCACATGGAGGCTGACTCCCTGGGCGCCCAGCAGCTGACTCACACACGTAGCTTCCCTAGCGCTCTCCTCCCCAGCAGAGACGTGTGCAGCTGGTTGGGGCCTGCCCCTGCGTGCCTGGGCTCCCGCCCACAGCCCCAGCTCAGGGCAAGCAGCCCCTGAGCCAAGACCTGCAGGAGGCGCAGAGCGCCCCCACCTGGAAGCCGAGTGAACAGCTGGCGGGGAGGCGAGCCTCCTCGAGGGAAGAAGAGGCAGCCCAGCCTCGTTTGGCTCAAGCCCTACTTGGCTGGAGCCGAGTGCGCCTCCAGGACGGCAGAGCTCCAGCTCTGCTCAGAGGCCCGATCTGGCAGAGTTGCTGGCGCGAGGCTGCTCTGGCCTGGGCGAGCCTTGCCCAGACTTGCCTCGCTGCTAGGCTTCCTGCCCAGGAAGGAGCAGGCTGCGCGAGGCTGGGAGACGCCACTGGCGCCTTCCTGGCCTCAGCTCCGCTACTGCCTTGCCTTTGCACCTAGGCCCCAGGCGTCCTTTGGGAGGGCTTAGGGGCCGGTGGCTTGCACACTGCCAAGGGCTCCAGAAGGAAGAGCTCTGTGCGAAGGAAGGGAAGGGCTAGTGCAGGGCTCCTCCAGCGGTTGCTGGGCTGCCCAGACTCAGCGCCGCACGGAGTGCAAAAGGCTCCCAGGGTCCCTGGCTGGGGTCTGCTGCCCCGCACACCCCGAGGCTGACTCCCTGGGCGCCCAGCAGCTGCCTCACACACGTAGCTTCCCTAGCGCTCTCCTCCCCAGCCGATACGTGTGCAGCTGGTTGGGGCCTGCCCCTGCGTGCCTGGGCTCCCGCCCGCAGCCCCAGCTCAGGGCAAGCAGCCCCTGAGCCAAGAGCTGCAGGAGGCTCAGAGCGCCGCCACCTGGTAGCTGAGTGAAGAGCTGGCGGGGAGGCGAGCCTCCTCGAGGGAAGAAGAGGCAGCCCAGCCTCGTTTGGCTCAATCCCTACTTGGCTGGAGCCGAGTGTGCCTCCAGGACGGCAGAGCTCCAGCTCTGCTCAGAGTCCCGATCTGGCAGAGTTGCTGGCGCGAGGCTGCTCTGCCCTGGGCGAGCCTTGCCCAGACTTGCCTCACTTCTAGGCTTCCTGCCCAGGAAGGAGCAGGCTGCGTGAGCCTGGGAGACGCCACTGGCGCCTTCCTGACCTCAGCTCCGCATCTGCCTTGCCTTTGAACCTAGACCCCAGGCGTCCGTGGGTAATGCTTAGGGGCCGGTGGCTTGCATACTGCCAAGAGCTCAGGCAGGGCGAGCTCTGTGAGAGGGAAGGGAAGGGCAAGTGCAGGGATCCTCCAGCGGTTGCTTGGTCGCCGAGACTCAGCGCCGCACGAAGAAACGCACCTCCCAGGGCCTTGGCTGGGGTCTCCATCCCGGCATACCTGGAGGCTGACTCCGTGGGTGCCGATCAGCTGCCTCTCACATGTCGTTCCCTTGCGCTCTCTTCCCCAGCAGAGAAGTGTGCAGCAGTTTGGGGTATGCCCCTGCGTGTCTTGACTCCCGCCCACAGCCCCAGCTCAGGGCAAGCAGCCCCTGAGCCAAGACCTGCAGGAGGCACAGAGCTTCCGCGCCTGGAAGCCGAAGGAAGAGCATTCAAGGTGGCAAGCCTCCTCGAGGTAAGAAGAGGCAGCCCAGCCACGTGCGGCTCAAGCCCTGCTTGGCTGGATCTGAGCGCGCCTCCAGTATGGCAGATCTCCAGCTCTGCTCAGAGGCCCGATCTGGCAGAGTTCCTGGTCTGAGGCTGCTCTGCCCTGGCCGAGCCTTGCCCTGACTTGCCTGGCTGCTAGGCTTCCTGCCATGGAAGGAGCAGGCTCCTTGAGCCTGGGAGATGCCACTGTCGCCTTCCTGACCTCAGCTCTGCTCCTGCCTTGCCTTTGCACCAGGCGTCCTTGGGGATGGCTTAGGGGCCGGTGGGTTGCACACTGCCAAGGGCTCCAGCAGGGAGAGCTCTGTCAGAGGCAAGGGAAGGGCAAGTGCAGGTCTCCTCCAGCGGTTGCTTGACAGCCCAGACTCAGCGCCGCACGGTGAGCACCAGGCTCCTTGGACCCCTGGCGGGGCTCTGGAGCCCCGCACACCTCGAGTCTGACTCCGTGGGCGCCCAGTAGCTGCCTCACACACGTAGGTTCCCTAGCGCTCTCCTCTCCAGCAGAGACGTGTGCAGGTGGTTGAGTCCTGCACCTGTGTGTCTGGGCTCCTGCCCACAGCCCCAGCTCAGGGGAAGCAGCCCCTGATCCTAGACCGTAAGGAGGGGCAGGGAGCCGGCGCCTGGAAGCTGAGTGAACAGCATGCGGGAATCGAGCTTCCTAGGGGGAAGACGAAGCAGCCCAGCCGCCTTAGGCTGCAAGCCCTGCTTGGGCGGAGTCGAGTGCGCCTCCAGGATGGCAGAGCTCCAGCTCTGCTCAGAGGCCCGATCTGGCAGAGTTCCTGGTGCGAGGCTGCTCTGCCCTGGGCAAACCTTGCCCAGACTTGCCTCGCTGCTAGGCTTCCTACCCAGGAAGGAGCAGCCTTTGCGAAGTTGGGAGACGCCACTGGCGCCTTCCTGGCCTCAGCTCCACTCCTGTATTGCCTTTGCACCTAGGCCCCAGGCGTCCTTTGGGAGGCCTTAGGGGCCGGTGGGTTCCACACTGCCAAGGGCTCCCATAGTGAGAGGTCTGTTCAAGGGAAGGGATGGGTATATTTGGAGTACAATCCTGTATCAGATGTGAGGCCCACACCTTCACCCTGAACGCTCACTCTGAACCCTCACCCCGAACCCTTACCCTCACCCACGCCCTCACCCTGAACCCTCACCCTCACCCTCTCCCTGAACCCTCACCCTCACCCTCTCCCTGAATCCTCACCCTCATCCTGAATCCTAACCCTCACCCTGAATCCTTACCCTCACCCTCATCCTGAACCCTCACACCTCACCCCTCACCCTAACAAGTTTGGAGGGCTGTTCCACGAACTCTAACCTTTACCCTACCCTAACCCGACCCCCATCCACATCCTAACCCTAACCCACATCATAGTCACGCCCTCAGCCCTATACTTACCCTTGAAGTACCTACCCGCATCTTCTTCATTTTTGACACTTCCCATGCATAACAAAAGACGAGGTTGTAAGGTTTCAAACATGGATCCAAGACCCATTATCCACATAAAAGGGATATAAATACTATGATCATATCATTTAAATCTCTTGCATCACCAAAATACCTCTCCACCACTTATCCAGTCGCCATTGATGGATCACATCTATCTCATACATTTTATAACTTAGCAATCAAATACGCACCAGGACTCTGGGTAATTATAGAGACAAGATTTATTTATACCATAAATATTTCAACAAATTCCACTTTCTACGATGAGTTCAATCTTCACAAAAGTAGGATGAACAGCACCTGTTTCCACTAGGATCCATAGAGCGTGAAAATCTTAATGATGACCACCAGAAAGGTCAGCACGGTTGATATCACAGATTTTTCAGTGTTCCAATACAAGTTCTACCCAAATCCATAAAGAAAGACATACGCATAGGAAACTACAAATTGAAAGCAAGTCTATTGAGATAAATATTGGACATCAATTGTATGAATCTTTAAGGCATAACTGCAGACATTCTTCAGACATTCTTCAAATTCATAGAATGACAACAAAGTATGGCTACGTACAATCCATTCGGTTTTATGAACCACTCATGAATAACCTCACAAGCCATTTGAAACCAGATGACAATTTCAAATAGCTTTGATCTACAAACAAGGCTGTAAGACAGAAAGTTAAAATCGAAATACATGAAGTAAATCCTCAATAGATATGAAAACATCCCATGGTAGTGAAGTCAATTAGCATTAGTTATTAGGGCTTTCATGCACAGACTCATCTCTGATCGATGTGATCCCAATTCATATTTGGCAAAAAATACGAAAGCTGATCTTAACAGTCATATTATTTTTCTTTGTACCCCTAAAAAGAAAAATGAACATGAAAAACTAAATTAAGCTTGGAGGCTCACATTTCCCAATCGGTATACAAAGCAACAGCATGTCAAACTTTCTAATTCACATATGCATTTAAATGAAATTGGATGAAATACCCCTAAATAAACACATACTTCTATGCCCAATGTTTCACAAGGCAGAAAACGCTCAATGAATGAAACTGAGAGGGTAACAGCCAGGAAGGCCAGGGGTCTCCAAAGGGAGGAAATGGGGTGCAAGTGTCAGACAGTTGTTATCTGTCACTTCCGAGGCAGGAGGAAACAAGCTGTTATCTTTTTTCCCCTTCTTGATACAAATTTAAACAGAGATTTTCTCTTACAATTCTGTGTTGCTATAATGACACCTGGTTCCGCCTGAACTTCACTTTTCTCATACTTTGAGCTGACCAAGGCATTTTTCTCATGGAAAGGTTTGCCTTAAGCTATGTGAATGTACTATGTATTTACCCTAGACTCTATCTTCAAGTAGGTTCTGCCTAAAGGCTCAGAACTGACTTGACAAACCAATATGCTTTACTCATACATGGCTCTCCTGATCTATGTGAATGAAGCTATCCATTTGCTCATATCAATCGTTTTATGGCCCAGGATGACTCACCTGGTGCCACGGTCATCTCCATATATCTTGTGGGTGAGGGGTCTGCTGCCATTCCTTTCTCTAATGAGTAGACTGCTAGTAGCTAGATAACATCCAGCCAAAGATGAGTAGGGGGGCACTCTTTCTGCCCCCTTCTGATGTCTATGTCAGAAGCTTTCTCTCTTTTATACTTTAATAAAACGTTGGGACACAAAAGCTCTGACTGATCAAGCCTCATCACTGGCCCCGGGTTGAATTCTTCCTCTAAGGAGCCCAAGAATTCAAGCATCTTTCATGGTTAGACAACAACCTTTCCAAACAATGGTCTTTTCAAAAAAAAAAATGATGATAAGTGATGAGTATGCATATGTCTACGAATGAAATGGGACCTATATGTCAAACCACATAAAAATATATCTTCCCTCAACATACATATAACACAACCAGGCCTTCACATGCATCGATTCTCCAACTATCAAGTCATACAAATATGGATGTAAAATATCACAATACATTCCAAAGTTTAAAAGTGATGGATATTGACTTTCGCCCGCTGGTGCTTCTTTTTATGTCATCTCCATTATATTAGCTATGACAACGAATCATGTGCTGTGCGAAGTCACTTACATTGTGTCCAACTCCTTGGGATCATATGGACTAGGCCCCACCAGGCTCCTCTCTCCATGAGATTCTCTAGGCAAAGATACTGGAGGGGGTTGCCATGCTCTCCCTCAGGAGATCTTCCTGCCCCAGGGATGGAATCCATACCTCCCATGTCTCCTGCATGGGTATGTTCTGCATGTTCTTTACCACTAGAACCACCTGGGAAGCCCCAAGACACATGAACATCAGTGGATTTGGGGATCCACGGGGCATATACAGAACCATTCCTCCAACAAAACTGAAGAATGACTTTAAAATCTCAAACAAAACATGAGTATATGTGTTCACAAACTTCATGGAGCAAGGGTTTCTTCGATCTGAAAACTGGCATCGATGAAGGACTGTGTGAAGAATACTTCAAAGTCTATTTGGCAAACACAGCCTACGTTGGCTATATTTAGTCCTCAGTTGAATGGAATGTCATGAGTACTGGTCATTTCAAATAAGTAGCCTATGACGCTGTTTACACTTATTGGGACGCGTGGTATACCACATTCACACATTTCAGTAGCATTGGTGCAAAAACGATACATTTCTCAGGGGAAGCTTCTACATGGACTCCTGGGATCAGAGCTCTAACTCATACACACATACTTTTCCTTTTAAAATGATCCTGCATGATAAGCAAACAAAACACTGGATGAACACCTAGACGGTGAGCTCTGTACTAAATGATTTTAAAGCCAGTAGATGGAATGAGCTGATGAGGAAGACTACAAACGAGTCATCTTCTTCAACTTGGTCAAACCGCTCATAGTCATACAAGTGAATGAAAAGTTGAGCCTGTTGTCATTAAATCTGTTTAAAAGAAATAGAATAATAAAACAAATTAGTAAATCTTATTTTCTTAATAAACATTGTATTATTTCTGCACAGCTTTGTTACTGGCATGAATAGAATATCTACAATAATAACTTGTCACAGTGAAATGGATTCACATTCGATATCGATTCACATCTATAATTGATGCCATAGCTGTTTGATACTATTGCTTGAATGAATGCAACTTATGTGACTTCACAAACTACAAACACGACTAACATAATAGGTATTAAAAAACCTTGAGTGACATGAGCGTGAAGACTTAGTAGAGTTGCTCTCAAGAATAATGATACTATTATTCGCTCTAGCCATAGTACTGGAATCTGTACATTAACACCCCTGCAAAACAAAAGGAAAGGATAGAATAATAATAAAGGAACTTCATAACTATATTCCTACTGTAAACATTCAACACTATGTTTTCTTTTAAACTGACTTTCATATTTGGTCTACTGTAACCTCTTCTGTGTTCATTTTATGCTAAACTTATTGCTAACAGTAAAATTACCATACGAGCTCTAATTAATTTTTTTTTTTACTTGCAAAGCTACTGATAGAACCAAAGGCCAATATCTACATCAAACAGGAGAAACGGAATGGAAACTGTAAACAATTTTATGGAAGAACATTTCCGTGCTCCTATTCAGTCAAATGGGCATTCAAAAGGATGTGATTTTTCTGAAAGTTTATTTCAGAAACTTGGAATTGGATGACTGCAAACAATAAAACTAACAATATATTGATACATAATATTAATAATATACAGTGGGTCATTCTTTTTTTATTCTGCCACAGCTAACAGACAGAAAGTCAGTTGTCATAACTACTACTAACATAAGACCCTCACCGATAAGTGAAGATATATAGGAAAATCCATAATAGCTCTAAAAACCATCAAAGATAAAATGGTAATTAAAAAATACACTGACAGTTTAGCTGGTATAAGAAACAGGATGATTATGAAAGCAAAGCCAACAATCATGGATAGGCCATGGAAGCCCGTGGCTGTCACCAGTGTTGACTTATATCCTTCATCTGAGGTTGTTAAAAGCGCTTGGTAAAATCCAGAGGTTTGCAGCAGTGGTAACCTCCTGAACAGACTGAAATAAAAAGGGTTTCCAGAATATCCTGATGATTTCCATCTACTAGGCTGTGATGAGCTCAAGCAATGCATACTCCAGAGGACAGAAGACAGACAGGTTGGGAACACGTCTACTGCACTTACGGAGAAAGGGAATGTTGCTGCTCAGCCTAGTACAAGTGTAGAAGCAACACCTTGGTGATTCGACCTTTAAAGACTCGATACATATGAGAACGACTGGTATGAATAAACCTTCAGAAGTGCTTTCTCAGACCTCCTCCCATCATAAGCACAAGCATAATGAAAACGCTGAGTTTTCATGGTCTCACCCAAAATAAGACTCACTTATGGCTTTGCTTTGAGAATAGTTGAACTACTCATTGTTCAAGAGAAATGATCCTTTCTTCTCTGAAGATTTGTGAATCATTCACAGGGTGTGGTGAATAAACTACTTAAGGGTCTAATACATAAAAATGCAATAGGCTAAGCACAGAGATGTTTTTCTCCCTTTCTCAAAGGATGGAACATTTTGTATTTGCACTGATTTTATGTCTTGACTTCATGTACAATTATATACTGATTTTTTTAGTTGACATACAATAGGACTAAAAATATTGATATAATACTGATAACTCATGTTGGTATGTGTGGTTGTCACATAGGATTCACAGGAGATTTAAATTCACAGTTGTCAACATAAAGGATGAATGCTATTTAGCTTCTTCGTGAATCTAGACCACGAATGAAGAGTTTTCCTCAACATATTTCACTGAGAGAAATACAAGGATGATAGGCATAATACTATGCTTCGACTCATGGATATCTAAGCATTGCTCACAATACAGATCTGATTTTCAACATCAGGGTTCTTTCAGTGTCCTTGAACAGCATTTGTTTTTCTGTATACAGAAGAAAAAACTCATGAGTATCAAACTGGTTCACATAAAACATGTGTATGAATTGTTATCTTCCTGAACCAGGGATCAAACCCACATCACTTCCCCCTCCTGCACTGGTAGGCAGATTTTTTATTTATCAACTGTGCCACCTAGGAATCGACATACATTTCAAGGACCACTGCCATCAGCTTCTACTGTTCATGACCAAAGTAGGAGAAACAACATTGGAAGAAGTACTCATAAGGGTACTCATAGGAAGTACTCATAAGTCAAGGAACTGTTATACTGGGTACTCTCGTTGTTACTGGGACAAGTCAGTTCCTCCGATGATGATGGGTATAACTGAAAAATTATTACAAATGCATGCGCTGCGATGTCTACGTGATAAATGTGTTCCTCTTATACTATTGCTTCAGGGATGCCTACTTCAGCATGAAGGAATGCACTTCAAGGGATGCCCGCTATTCCAGCTCAAGCAACAAATAGTGAAGTGCAGATCATTGTCCTTTGTTGAAAATAATCAGCACTTTGTCAACATAGGGAACATGCCAGAGGAACCCTTGGGATGGAACTCTAAAAACAGGTTGGGCCCTCTTTTTGCCAAGCCCTGCGATAAAATACAAATCAGAAAAAGAAAAATAGCATCGGTTTTGTCAGGACTTCCTCATCTTTTCTTTCTCGGTAGCAGGAAGCAGACATTGAGGCCAGAGGACTGCAGGATTTCATTGTGAACTAACGTTGGGTGGGGTGGAAGCTCATCACTCTAGTAAGAATGTGTTTCAATAAAATGGAATTTCATTCACTTCATGGACATAGAGTTCTATAATCCTTCATTAAGGAATTCAATAAGCTATATTTCCTTACACCTTCACAATCTCTTGGTTTACGAGAACATCAATTGCTAGTCCAGCACTTATACAATGAGTGTTACAGGTAGTATGAATGTATAAATGATGATGAGCAGTGACAGGAAGTTTATTTAATCTCTGTTTGAATTCTTGATTTTTTATATAATTTTTTATAATATCCTTACAGATGTGAATATTTTACTGACATGTATAAATACACGTTGAGTAGTGCTATGATAACTCATAGTGTTGGCACAATAAATATCATGGTTACTATGTGCTTTTCATATATTCCTTTTGAGATTCTCTTCCATTATACATTATCATAAGATATTTAATAGTTTCCTAAACTGTACAGTAGGTCCTTGTGGCTTCTTTTATATATAGTAATGTACTTGTTAATAATTCAAACAAAAACTGGTACACAAATACTCATAGTGACATTCACAATAGCTCAAAGGTAGAACTCATTCAAGTGTCCGTTGGTGGGAGACTGAATATGCAACACAAGGTATATTCAGAAGCTTGAACGGTATTCCACCATACGAAAAAGTACATTAAATGGTGCTGCCACTCTGCAAGACATTACAGAAATGACTCCAAAACAAACACATGGAATAAATACATAGTTCGATTCCAATTCAAGCTATGTACCCAAAAGGATTGGGAAAGGGGGCTGAAAAAATGGATACTTCTTCCGTCATACTCACAACAGCATGATTCACACTGGCAAACAAACAGAAGTGATCTAAGTGTCCATGGCAGCCAATTCCATAAACAAACTGTGGTATACACACAATGGAATCTGATTCGGCCCTTCAAAGTCAGTAATTCTGACAATGCGACAATGTGGACAAACCTTATGGTCATTAGATCATGTGAAATAAACCAGACCAAGAAAAGACAAACGTTCTGTGATTCCACTCATATGAGATATCCAAACAAGTCAAATCTGTCAGAAATAGCAGAGAGTGATTCCGACCGATCGAAAAGAGTTCATGTTTCATGGACCTCAGTTTCCCTTGGAAAAACTGACTTCCCGTGATATCTCCAAAACCAATTAGACAAATAATTGGAAGCTATATCCAGTCAAATGAATGTAGACATAATGTTATATACAGTGTACACCAAACTCACTCAAACTTCTTAACAGACAAAAGGCAAAACTGTATCTATGGTACCTCAGCTTAGCTTAAAACTGTATCTACAGTACCTCACTTCTGCTTATAAAATTTAACAACAACAACAACACACTAAAGTCTATCCAAAAAAGGATATAAAACATATATAACATTAACTTTAAAGAATTAGACATTTAAACTGTGAAAAACCTTATTCACAAAACTTAAACACAAGCCACAGGAAAATATATTTATAAAATACATATCTGATAAAGGATTGTACTCCAAATATACCAAAAAATCTAGAACAATCTCATAAAAAATGTATACACCTAAACACCTGGCCTACAAAAATATAAAGATAGTAAATAAGCCTATCAAAAAGACTCAAAATCACATATCATTAGGAAATTACAAACTAAAATAACAGTGAGGTAGCACTGCACACCTATTAGATCCAGTAAACTCAAAAAAAAAAAAACGGGGGTAGGGCACAACTTCTCCGGTGGCTCAGTGGTAAAGAATCTGCCTGACAATGCAAGACACTCTAGTTTGATCCCTTACCCCAGAAGATCCCACATGCCACAGAGAAACATAGCTGGATTTTTCCACAGCTAAACAAAGCTCACCTGTGACCTGAATACTATATGGCTAGCACTTACTAAACAGCTTTGAAAACGTCCAGACAAAAAGTATCACATGATTATATACAACAGCTCTACTTGTAATAACTAAAAACTTTCAAATATCAGGATGTCTTCAGTAGATGACAGTGTAAACAAATGGGGATACATCCAAAGTGAAGGGGAGCAAATGCTACCACAAAATATACCACCTCAGCATGAGAATTAGTGGGACCCAATTAACTTTTTTTTTTAGAGGACACATGATCATCTCTGAAACCCAAGTTCAAGACAGCTCTTCTGTGAGTCACATTTACCAGAGAAATCTCATTTCAAAGGAATCCTCTCTATATGCCAGATAGAAGGATGAGACACAGTCTTTTGAAACTCTTTTTTCTTTTCTATCGATAGGGAAAGCTAAGCCGTAAATCTGCACAACAACCATACCCTTCCTTTCCTTTGGTTGTATCTGTAAAATATTTGTTTCTTTTTTAATTTGGCTGCGCCAGGTCAACCTTCATTGAGGTAAGCCAGATATTTAGCTACAACATGCAAATTCTCCTTTGTGGCATGGGAGATCTAGCTCTTGGATCAGGGAATGAACCTGGGCCTCCTTCTTTGGGAGTGTCCAGTCTCAGCCACTGGACCACCAGAAAGTGCCTGTTTTGTTTTCAGATGAAGATGGAATCTAAGGTGATATCTTGGGCCATTTCAGTCACTGACTCAGTTTCCTGAGTTTCTCCAAAGCACGCACAAGGTGCACATTATTAAACTGGTTTGCAAAACAAGAAAAGGTTGTCTGCTACAACACTGTATGCTTACAAATATCTAAATGGTAAATGGCATATTATTTATTTTTAATTACTATGGGGGGGGGGAGAAAGAATGCAGGATTCATACATGTTACCACATGAATAAATATTAAAACCATCTTCAGTGAAAAAGAAATCCACATAGAAAAGGCCACCCAGAACCCTTATTCACCATGTCTGCTTTCAATCCATCAAGTTTGTCCAAATAACTGAAAATCTCAGTAACACTCTAAATAAAGAAAAAAGGATGACGATGGAAACAAAAGATATATTCATACACTTGAACAATTGCTAAAAGTGGAAGTGGGGCAGTGGATTACATTATAATGTAGGTACCATATGATTTCCTGATTTTGGAGATTATGTGCTGGTTCTGCAGAAGGTACCCATTTTGGATAAAACACATAGAGTATTTTAGATGATGTGGCAAATGCTAGCACTTGTTCCCATTGCTAGGCATTTTCTGTACATTTTAAATGACTGGAAAGTATACTAGGTTTCAAAACAACCATGTCAATACCACAAAAGAAATTTAGAGCAGACAGGCAGGAAACTTTCTGATACAGGCCAAGACTTACCCAGATGAAGTTCAAGGGAAGCTGCGATGCTCACTGCCCGTGAAGGAGTCCACGTGGAATGAAGAAGTAGTGTGGGAAGTCTATTAGTAACCACCATGTCTTGGGTCCTCTGGATGACCTACTGCAGGAGAAACAGATCTTACAGATAAAATGTTCCACATCACTTCACAAAAAGTTGTTAGACTACATTCAGTAAAGCTGAATCATTTTGGATTAATTTACAATCATAAAATACTACCCTTTACAGTCCAAAAATCACTTGCATTTCTATACACTAATAACAATCAGAAAAAAATATTAAGAAAATCCCACTTAAATAAAACATCTAGCAACAAACTTAATCAAGAACATAAAAAACCAGTAGTCAGAAAACTAGAAGGCACTGATAAAGAAACCAAAGAAAATACAAACACACAGAAAATTATTCCACGCTCATGCACTGGAACAATGAGGAATTAAAAGGTCCATTCCAACCAAAGTCATCAACAAATACACGGACTGCAATCACAAAATAATATTCAATGGCATTTTTCACAGAAATAGAAATATTCCTAATATTAGGCTGCTACTGTTGAACAGGACCTTAAACGGCCAAAAAGACTCTGAGAAAGAGGAACACAGCTGGAGGCATCTTCCTATCCCTCTTCAAACTACATCACGGAGCTGTAGTGACCACCACAGTGAGGAACTGGCAGGAACACAGACACATGGACTCCAGGAGAGAATAGAGAGCCCAGAAACGAACCCACCTGTACATGGTCAGTTCCTGAAAATCAAACCAGGAACGAGCGAAGAGGAAAGGACAGTCTTCTCAAGAAACAGTGACAGGAAAATGGCCACCTACACGGAAGAACATCAGTGTTCATCCTCTACATCATCTAACGCAAATCTAACTGAAAACCCACCGCTTTGCACACGGAGCTCTTTCCCCCTGAGTCCTCTGAGATGGACCTCCAGTCAGCCCTCAGCTGGACACAGGAAACGTCTACTCCATCCTCATTTTTCGCTCTTGCAGCGCCTCCCTGCTGGTGGGCACTGAGGCAACCCTGCTCCTCTCAGCCTGGATGCAGCCCTGTTATCCAGAAGCCTGAGCCCCGATGGTCCTGAGGAGACAAAGCTCCCGCCAGCTGCTCACGGAGCAGAGTCTAAAGGCAAAGCGTCCTGCGCCCGCGGGTCAGAGGGGCCTTTGGCGCCCCCTGCGGGCCACAAGAGAAGAGCGGGCAGCCCGGTGCTCACAGACCTCAGAGGGCTCACCCAGAAGCAGCTCTGCTGCGAGCACTCAGACTGGAAGCCCAAACTGAAATGGAGCAGAATAGCTCCATGACCCTCCGCAAAACATGGCTAAGGAACAATCAGAGCCTGCATGGAATGCAGCCATAAAAAGGAACACATTTGAGTTTGTTCTAATAAAGGGGAGGGAAGTCAGTCAAAGAGAGAAAAACATGGAATCTAGAAGGATGGTACTGACGAGTCTGTTCACAGAGCAGCAATGGAGGTGCAGACATAGAGAACAGACTTACAGACGAGGGTGGGGAACAAGAGGGAGAGGGTGAGATGAATGGAGAGAGCAGCATGGATGCAGGTACACCTACATTTGTAAATAGACAACCAATGGGAATTTGCTGTATGATTCAGGGAACTCAAACTGGGGCTCAGTAGTAACCTGGAGAGGTGGGAATGCGTGCGAGGTGGGAGGGAGATTCAAGAGCAAGAGGACATAGGTACACCTATGGTTAATTCATGTGGATGTATGACAAATCAAACCAATATTGTAAAGCAATGATCAATCAACTAAAAGAAATAACTTTAAAAAAATATGAACATAAACACAAACTTTGCAACAAGGTAACTCCATTTAAAAAACTATAGAATTTTAGAAAACTGCAAAAGTTCTACATGACCGTTGGTCTGGTGATCAGGTCTAACATACACAAAACAAGCCAACTTACCAAATTATGAATATAAATTATTTAAAACATTGCCTTTTATCATTTCATACATTTACCCTGTGGAGGACCTTACTCGAGAGAACCAAAAACAAACTGTTAAATGAACCACGGACCACCCACCCTGGCCAGGCAACAGAGAAAAGAAAACACTTGCAGGAATCATCTTACAACAGGAGGTCCTGGGAAGGAACAAGGAACGAACAAGCTACCACCAACCAGAATTCTGGAGAGGTCAGGAGATGGGAGGCTCCAGTTCAGAGGTCCTACCAACCTCCCAGGATCCACTTCGCTGGAATCCATCTCAGCTGAGTGATGCGTGTGCCCCCAAGAAGGATCCCAATTCAGAATGCCTGGCAAGAGACAAACCAGAAATGAGCCCGATGACCATAAAACCTGAGACTGTGAGCCACGTGACAGAGTGGTTCTCTCCGTTTCCCTCACCCTCCTGCCCTCCACCCTGGCAGCCCTTCCCAATAAAGCCTCTCGCTTGGACAGCACTCCTCTCCTCAGACAACTCATTGCCCAGTGTCAGACAAGAACTCACTCTCAAGCCCTGAAAGGGATCCCCCTTCCTTCATCAAAAGCAATATCCAGGAGAAAATATCTTCAAAACGCTATCTTGCAGAGAAGGAAATCAGAGAAGGCAATGGCAGCCCACTCCAGTACCATTGCCTGGAGAATCCCACGGACAGAGGAGCCTGGTAGGCTGCAACCCCGGGGTCACTAAGAGACGGACACGACTTCACTGAGTGGCTTCACTTTCACTTTTCACTTTCATGCACTGGAGAAGGACATGGCAACCCACTCCAGTGTTCTTGCCTGGAGAATCCCAGGGACAGAGGAGCCTGGTAGGCTGCTGTCTATGGGGTCGCGCAGAGTCAGGCACAACTGAAGCGACGCAGCAGCAGCAGCAGCAGCAGCAGCAGCAGCAGCAGCAGCAGCAGCAGCAGCAGCAGCAGCAGCAGCAGAGAAGGAAATGGCACCACCTGCAGTACTCTGGTCTCAGAAATCCCAGGGACAGAGGAGCTTGGTGGGCTACAGTCCAAAAGCAGGGCATTTCTGATGGGAGGAAACAGTCCCAGGGAAGCTGAGCTGCTCACCAAAGGCCCCAGAGCTTTGGATAGCACACCAGAGCTGGGGCTGAGGATTCCCAGCTGCCATGCCTCTTGATCCTGGCCTCTTTCACTAGATACATGTGTGGAAAACTAGTCTAAAATATGCCCTGGTGGTTCCATAGTAAAGAATCCACCCCCCGGTGCTGGAGATGCATGTGCGATCCCTAGGATGGGAAGATCCCACATCCTATGGAGCCCGTGTGCCACAACAGCCGAGCGAGCCTGTGCTCTAGATCCTGGAAGCCACGATGCCGAGTTCACATGCTGCAGCCACTGAAGCCCGTGAGCCTGTGCCCCTCAACAAGAGGAGACACTGCAGTGAGAAGCCTGCAAACCACTAGTTATGGCCCATGCTCACCAAAACTAGAGAAAAGCCCACACACAAAGAGGCAACACAGCCAACAATCAATAAAACTGTTTTCCTAAAACAATGCATATCTGACAAAGAAACTGTATTCGAATTGTCCAAGAACACTAGAGCAAACAAGCCCATTCATAATTGGTAGCGACTGAAATAGACACCTGGCCACTGAGGGTATACTGATAGTAAACTATCATACAAAAACATACTCAAGATACTGGTGCAATGCATGCAGAGCCCCCTTTGAAAGACAATCTGACAGTTTTTTTTTCAGTAACCACGTGGGACAAGCACTGAATTCTGTGTATGACAAGCGGTGGAAGCCAGGTATCTTACCATTGGAATGCAAAGTTACAGATAAACAAAAGGAAACGTTACAATGTCCATGTCGTGGTGGATCAGGTTGGAGACATCACAAATTACCTTTAACTGAATATGTTCAAAGGTGAGCTGGAATACATGTATATATATATATATATATCCATGTATTGTCAGCTGAGCATATTGAGCTCCTACATGTATGTTTTAAATATCATTCTCTAATAAAAGGGAACAGGAAACATCTCCAATGGCCCGGTGGTAAAGAATCTGCCTACCGATGCAGGGAACACGGGTTCAATTCCTGTGTAGGAGATTCCACACGCCCAGGGGCAACGAAGCCCTTGAACAGCTCTTGAAGTTTGCATGCTCCAGAGCCCAAGTTCTGCAAACAGAGAAAGCACTGCAATGAGAAGCCATGGCACAGCAACTAGAGGGTAGCCTCTGCTCACTACAACTAGACAAACGAGCAATAAAGACCCAGCACAGTCAAAAATAATGTAATGTTTAAAAAAAGGACAGTTCTTTGAAGAAATGACTGAGACTAGGGGTGAGACTGTAAATATATGAGACAGGGTCATCTTGAATTATGAGAAATTAAAGAAACTAAAGACAACTATCAAGCTGTCCAAACTGATACAAATGAATGATGACACAGTGTTATCTGTATACACCAGCAAATAACAATCTGAAAAGGAATTTAAACAAACGATTCCCTTTCAGTCATGTCAACATTAATAAAAGACTTTGCTATGGACAGAATGAGGATAACAAGACTGGCACACTGGAAATGATACATGATTGCTGAAAAATACCCTAAAGACATGGACAGATATGCCATAGCGATGAAAAGGCTTCAGTTGGCAATACCATGGAATGCATCTTCAATCTGAAATGAAGATTCAATATGAATTTCAAAAGGCTGAAAGGTGGTTGCTAAACCACAAAAGATGCCAGCATTCTTGGACTCCAGAGGAGAATTCAATCCAGGGCAAGTGACGAAGCTTGATGGCTCAGAGGTTTTCTGTTAAAAAGTTTTATTAAAATATAAAAGAGATCGAGAGAGCTGCTGACGTAGACAGTAAAAGGGGGAAGAGTACCCCCTGCTAGTCTTTAGCCAGATGTTATAGAGCCACTAGCAGTCTGCTAATGAAAGAAAGACAATGTGTCAGAGAATGGCACCAGGCCCCTCACCCACAGCATGCATTGAGATAACATTGGCAGCAGATGAGTCATCCCAGGCCATAAAATGATGGACATGAATCTTGAAGAAAGGCAGATTTCCAAGCAAATATATAGTTTCATTCACATAGATTAAGAGAACAAGGTATGAGTAAAACATACTGGTTTGTCAAGTTTTTTCTGAGCCTTTAGGGGAAACTGACCTGAAGACAGAGCCTTGGGTAAATACATAGTACATTAGCATACCTTAAGACAAACATTTCCATAAGAAAAATGCATTGCTTAGTTCAAGGTTTGAGGAAAGTTAAATTCAGGTGGAGCCAGGAGTGGTCATGGCAACACAGAAATTTCTGAGAAACCTTTTAAATTTGTATCAACATGGAGAAAAAAAAATGCAGCACTCTTTTGTCTCCTCCGGCCTCTTAAGAGAGAGAAAAAAACGTCTGACACTTGCAGTCTATTTTCTCTGTCTGGAGACCCCTGGCCTTCCTGCCTGTTATCCTCTCCAGGCCTGTAGGAAGCAATACACTAGGCTGCTTGGGAAAACCGCGCGGGTCTGAGCTTTATGCAAAGGGGTAAAGCAGTAAAACCCTTGACCTCAAAGGCGAGGCTTTTCTGCGACCGCCATTTTAGTCGGCTCCGAGACTGCAAACAAAGAGGGCAGAATACATGGTTCCCTGCTCCGCCCAGTCCGAATTCCCTTACCTGTGGCCCACAGCCCTGCGCTCTGCTCGCTGGATGCCAATCGACGGGGACCCAGGAGCCCACGAAACGAGCATTCCCAGCTGCAATGGCGAGCCCTGAGAGCCCTGGCCCCCGACGCGCCGCCATGTTCATCCCGCCCCAGACCCGCTCACGTGAGCCGCGCTCCTGACCAGCAGCCCAGGCTCGCCCCGCCCCCGACGCGCTCACGGTGCGCCCCACCCCCACGCCCCCTTCCAGGACAGGCCCGCGGGACCGCGACTGCCTCCAGGTGAAACACAAGGACAAGCAAATCCACCCCACCGAGACAATCCAAGCTTTTTCTCAGCTGATCTGTCTATGATTTAGGGATAAAACTATGACTATAGAAAGCAAAGATGACCTAGGACAGCCATGATAGTCTATAGAGCCAGACCCTGGCGGGCAGAGGCTTGAAGAGGGTCCGGGAGCTCTGTCAGAACAGCAAGCCTCTGTAGCGTAGCGGTTAGGTGCACTGGTGAGCAGGCAGACGATGGTCTGTAAGTCAGGAGTTCAAGTCTGCAGCTTAACTCTTTTGCTCTTAGGGGGCGGGGGACAGCAACAGGCGGGACTTAGACCAAAAACGTTTATTTTTATTTTAGAGGTTTATTGTTTAGCTTAGGGTTAGGGTTCGGGCAACCCCCCAACTTGTTCAGGTTCGGGTTCAGGGTTAGGGTTAGAATTTGGGGATCCCCCCTCTTCTAAGAGTTCGGGTTTGGGTTAGGGTTCATGTCAGGGTCAGGGTTCGGGTTACGGTTAGGGTTAGCATTAGTGTTGGGGTTACAGCTTAAAGTGAGCCCTAATAGGGCCCATAGTTCTTTATTAGCCTGCCCTGGCGGGCAGAGGCTTGAAGAGGGTTCGGGAGCCCTGCTGAAAGCAGCAAGCCTCTGTAGCATAGGGGTTAGGTGGGCCACTAGGCAGGTAGGCTATGGCCTGTAAATCAGGAGTTCAAGTCTCCAGTCTGACCTTTTCGCTTTTAAGGGGCAGGGGACTGCAAGAGCCAGGGCTTAGACCAGAAAATTTTTTTATTTTAGAGGTTTATTGTTAAGCTTAGGGTTAGGGTTCGGGCAACCCCCCCCACTTGTTAGGGTTCGGGTTCAGGTTAGAATTCGGGGACCCCCCTCTTCTTAGAGTTCGGGTTTGGGTTAGGGTTCATGTCAGGGTCAGGGTTCGGGTTACGGTTAGGGTTGGCATTAGCTCTAGGGTTACAGCTAAAGTGAGCGCTAATAGGGTCCATAGTTCTTTATTAGCCTGCAGTGGCGGGGTGAGGCTTGAAGAGCGCCTGGGAGCAAGACAAAACCCAGTAATCCTCTCTAGCGAAGCGGTTAGGCTGACAACCAGTTAAACATCCAACTTGGCTCTGTAGGTCAGGCATTCAAGTCCCAGTTTTGCCTCGTTTGCTTTTAGGGGGTGAGGGACAGCAAGGGGCGGGGCTTAGGCCAGAAAAGTTTATGTTTATGTTAGAGTTTTATTGTTAGGGTTAGGTTTAGGGTTCTGGCATCCCCCCAACTTGTTAGGGTTCAGGTTCAGAGTTCGGGTGCGGGGAATCCCCTCTCTACTTAGGGTTCGGGTTCAGGGTTCGTGTTTGTGGTTTGGGGTTCAGCGTTTGGGGTTAGGGGTTCGCGGTTCTAGTTTGAAGTTTGGGGTTCCGATTAGGGGTTCAAGGTTCAGCTTAGGGGTTTGGGGTTCGGGGTTCGGGTTAGGGGTTCGCGGTTTGGGTTTGGGGTTTGGGGTTCGGGTTAGGGGTTCGCGTTTCAGATTTGGGGATCAGGTTATGGGTTCTCAGTTCAGGTTCGGGGTTCGCAGTTTGGGTTTGGGGTTTGAGGTTCAGGTAAAGGGTTTGGGGTTCGCGGTTTGGGTTTGTGGTTTGAGGTTTGGGTTTGGGGTTTGGGGATCAGGTTAGGGGCTCTCGGATTGGGTTAGGGGTTCACAGTTCGGGTTTGGGTTTGAGGTTAGGGTGAAGGGTTTGGGGTTTGGGGTTCGCGGTTTGGGTTGGAGGTTTGGGATTCGGGTTAGGGGTTTTGGGTTTGGGATTCGGGTTATGGGTTTGGGTTTTGGGGTTCGCGGTTTGGGTTTGGGGTTCTGGTTAGGGGTTCGGGGTTCGGGTTTGGGGTTTGGAGTTCGAGGTTTGGGGTTCGTGTTTCAGGTTAGGGGTTGAGGGTTGGGGTTTGGGGTTCGCAGTTTGGGATAGGGGTTCGCGGATTTGGTTAGGGGTTAGGGATTTGGGGTTTGGAGTCTGGGATTTGGGTCAGGGGTTCGTGGTTTGGGGTTCCAGTTATGGGTTTGGGGTTTGGGTTCAGGGTTGTGGGTTGGGGGTTTGGGGTTCGGTTTTTGGGTTTGCAGTTTGGGTTACGGATTAGGGGTTTGGGGTTTGGGTTTGGGGTTCGGGAATTGGGATTCGAGGATTGGGGTTGGGGGTTCCGATTAGAGGTTCAGTAAGTGAGATTTGTGGATCGGGGGTCAAGATTTGAGGTTTGGGGTTTGGGCTTCGGGGGTTTGGGTTCAGGGTTTGGGGATGGGGGTGTGAGGTGCAGTTTCGAGTTTTGCTGTTCAGGTTAGGAGTTAGGGGTTGGGAGTTCGGGGTTCGGCTTAGGGGTTTGGGGTGTGCGGTTTGGGGTTTGAGGTTTGGGGTTCCGGCTAGGGGTTTGCGGTTTGGGGTTCAGATCAGGGGTTTGGAGTTTGGGTTTGAGGGTTGGGTTTTGGGGTTTGGGTTTCGGGGTTTAGAATTCGGGTTAGGTGTTCGCAGTTTGGGTTAGGGGTTTGGGGTTTGGGTTGGGGGTGGTGGGGTGTGGGGTACGGGTTAGGGGTTTGGGTTCAGGGTTTGGGGTTCACTTTATGGGTTTGCGTTTCCGGAAAGGCATTAGGGGTGTGCGGTCTGGGTGTGGGGTTCGTGTTAGCGGTTTGGGGTTGGGGGTTCGGGTTCCAGATTTGGGGTTCGGAGTTTGAGTTATGGATTCGGGGTTTGGGCAACATGGTTCGGGGTTTGTGGTATGGGGTTTGGGGGTCGGGGTTTGGGTTTGGGGCTCGGGTTAGGGGTTCGGGTTCGAGTTAGGGGTTCACGGATCAGGTTAGGGGTTTGGGGTTCGGCGTTTGAGGTTCGGTTAAGGGGTTCGCTGTTCTGGTTAGGGGTTAGTGACAGGGGCTTCTGTTTTAGGGTAGGGGGTCGCAGTTCAGGTTATGGGTTAGGGGTTTGGTGTTTTGTTTTCGGGTTATGGTAAAGGGTTCAGGTAGGGGATTGGGTTAGGGGATTCGGGTTCAGGTTGGGAGTTCGGTGCTTGGGGTTAGAGATTTGGATTCGGGAAATGGGTTGGGGTTCATGGTATGGTGTTCGAGTTAGGGGTTTGGGGTTCGGAGTTTGGGGGTTCTTGTTCTGAATAGGGGCTTGGGGTTTGGGGTATGGGGTTCGGCTTCGGGGTTAGAGGTTTGCGGTTTGGGGTTGCGGTTTGGAGATTGGAGTTTGGGTTTGGGATTAACGGGTAGGTGTTTTGGTTTGAGGTCGGGTTAGGGTTAAGGTATCAGGTTTCAGGTTCATTGTTTGGGGATTCGATCTAGGCATTCAGTATACGGGTTTGGGATATAGGGTTTTGAGGTCAGGGTGGAGTTCGGGGATTGGAGTCGCGATTAGGGGCTACTGAGTGCCGCAGAGGCAAGGGCTCCAGCAGTAAAAGCAGGCTGCGCGAGGCTGGGAGACGGCACTGGCGCCTTCCTGGCCTCAGCTCCGCTCCTGCCTTGCCTTTGCACCTAGGCCCCAGGCGTTCTTGGGAAGGGCTAAAGGGCCGGTGGCTTGCACACTGCCAAGGGCTCCAGCAGGGAGAGCTCTGTGCCAGGGAAAGGAAGGGCAAGTGCAGGGCTCCTCCAGCGGTTGCTTGGCCGCCCAGACTCAGCGCCGCCCGGAGTGCACAAGGCTCCCAGGGCCCCTGGCTGGGGTCTGCAGCCCCGCACACCTGGAGGCTGATTCCCTGGGCGCCTAGCAGCTGCCTCACACACTTGGCTTCCCTAGCGCTCTCCTCCCCAGCAGAGACGTGTGCAGCTGGTGGGGGCCTGCCCCTGGGTGCCTGGGCTCCGGCCCACAGCCCCAGCTCAGGGCAAGCAGCCCCTGAGCCAAGACCTGCACGAGGCGAAGAGCGCCCCCACCTGGAAGCCGAGTGAACAGCTGCCGGGGAGGCGAGCCCCCTCGAGGGAAGAAGAGGCAGCCCAGCCTCGTTAGGCTCAAGCCCTACTTGGCTGGAGCCGAGTGTGCCTCCAGGACGGCAGAGCTCCAGCTCTGCTCAGAGGCCCGATCTGGCAGAGTTGCTGGCGCGAGGCTGCTCTGCCCTGGGCGAGCCTTGCCCAGACTTGACTCGCTGCTAGGCTTCCTGCCCAGGAAGGAGCAGGCTGCGCGAGGCTGGGAGTCGCCACTGGCGCCTGCCTGACCTCAGCTCGGCTCCCCCCTCGCCTGTGCACCTAGGCCCCAGGCGTCCTTTGGAGGGCTTAGGGGCCGGTGGCTTGCACACTGCCAAGGGCTCAAGCAGGAAGAGCTCTGTGCGAGGGAAGAGAAGGGCAGTGCAGGGCTCCTCCAGCGGTTGCTTGGCCGCCCAGACTCAGCCCCGCACGGGGTGCACCAGGCTCCCAGGGCCCCTGGCTGTGGTCTGCAGCCCCGCACACCCGGAGGCTGACTCCCTGGGCGCCCAGCAGCTGCCTCACACACGTAGCTTCCCTAGCGCTCTCCTCCCCAGCAGAGACGTGTGCAGCTGGTTGGGGCCTGCCCCTGCGTGCCTGGGCTCCCGCCCACAGCCCCAGCTCAGGGCAAGCAGCCCCTGAGCCAGGACCTGCAGGACGCGCAGAGCGCCTCCACCTGGAAGCCGAGTGAACAGCTGGCGGGGAGGCGAGCCTCCTCGAGGGAAGAAGAGGCAGCCCAGCCTCGTGTGGCTCAAGCCCTACTTGGCTGGAGCCGAGTGCGCCTCTAGGACGGCAGAGCTCCAGCTCTGTTCAGAGGCCCGATCTGGCAGAGTTGCAGGGGCAAGGCTGCTCTGCCCTGGGCGAGCCTTGCCCAGACTTGCCTCGCTGCTAGGCTTCCTGCCCAGGAAGGAGCCGTCTGTGCGAGGCTAGGAGACGCCACTGGTGCCTTCCTGGCCTCAGCTCCGCTCTTGGTTGCCTTTGAACCTAGGCCCCTGGCTTCCTTTGGAAGGGCTTAGGGGCCGGTGTCTTGCACACTGCCAAGGGCTCCAGGACGAAAAGCTCTGTGCCAGGGAAAGAAGGGCTAGTGCAGGGCACCTCCAGCGGTTGCTTGGCCGCCCAGACTTAGCGCCGAACGGAGTGCACCAGCCTCCCAGGGCCCCTGGCTGGGGTCTGCAGCCCCGCACACCCGGAGGCTGACTCCCTGGGCGCCCAGCAGCTGCCTCACACACGTAGCTTCCCTAGCGCTCTCCTCCCCAGCAGAGACGTGTGCAGCTGGTTGGGGCCTGCCCCTGCGTGCCTGGGCTCCTGCCCACAGCCCCAGCTCAGGGCAAGCAGCCCCTGAGCAAAGACCTGCACCAGTCGTTGAGCGCCCCCACCGGGAAGCCGGGTGAACAGCTGGCGGGGAGCCGAGCCCCCTCGAGGGAAGAAGAGGCAGCCCAGCCTCCTTTGGCTCAAGCCCTACTTGGCTGGAGCCGAGTGCGCCTCCAGGTCGGCAGAGCTCCACCTCTGCTCAGAGGCCCGATCTGGCAGAGTTGCTGGCGCGAGGCTGCTCTGCCCTGGGCAAGCCTTGCCCAGACTTGCCTCGCTGCTAGGCTTCCTGCCCAAGAAGGAGCAGGCTGCGTGAGGCTGGGATTCGCCACTGGCGCATTCCTGGCCTCAGCTACGCTCCTGCCTTTCCTTTGAACCTAGGCCCCTGGCTGCCTTTGGAAGTGCTTTGGGGCCGGTGTCTTGCACACTGCCAAGGGCTCCAGGAGGAAGAGCTCTGTGCCAGGGAAAGGAAGGGCTAGTGCAGGGCTCCTTCAGTGGTTGCTTGGCCGCCCAGACTCAGCGCCAAACGGAGTGCACCAGGCTCCCAGGGCCCCTGGCTGGGGTCTGCAGCCCCGCACACCCGGAGGCTGACTCCCTGGGCGCCCAGCAGCTGCCTCACACACGTAGCATCCCTAACGCTCTCCTCCCCAGCAGAGACATGTGCAGCTGGTTGGGGCCTGCCCCTGCGTGCCTGGGCTCCCGCCCACTGCCCCAGCTCAGGGCAAGCAGCCCCTGAGCCAAGACCTGCACGAGTCGATGAGCCTCCCCACCTGGAAGCCGAATGAACAGCTGGCGGGGAGGCGAGCCCCCTCGAGGGAAGAAGAGGCAGCCCAGCCTCGTTTGGCTCAAGCCCTACTTGGCTGGAGCCGAGTGCGCCTCCAGGACGGCAGAGCTCCAGCTCTGCTCAGAGGCCCGATAAGGCAGAGTTGCTGGCGGAAGGCTGCTCTGCCCTGGGCGAGCCTTGCCCAGACTTGCCTCGCTGCTAGGCTTCCTGCCTGGAAGGAGCCTGCTGCGCGAGGCTGGGAGACGCCACTCGTGCCTTCCTGGTCTCATTTCCGCTCCTGCCTTGCCTTTGCACCTAGGCCCCAGGCCTCCTTAGGGAGGGCTTAGGAGCCGGTGGCTTGCACACTGCCAAGGGTTCCAGCAGGGAGAGCTCTGTGAGAGGGAAGGAAAGGCAAGTGCAGGGCACCTCCAGCGGTTGCTTGGCCGCCCAAACTCAGTGCCGAACGGAGTGCACCAGCCTCCCAGGGCCCCTGGCTGGGGTCTGCAGCCCCGCACACCCGGAGGCTGACTCCCTGGGCGCCCAGCAGCTGCCTCACACACGTAGCTTCCCTAGCGCTCTCCTCCCCAGCAAAGACCTGTGCAGCTGGTTGGGGCCTGGCCCTGCGTGTCTGGGCTCCCGCCCACAGCCCCAGCTCAGGGTAAGCAACCCCTGAGCCAGGACCTGCAGGACGCGCAGAGCGCTTCCACCTGGAAGCCGAGTGAACAGCTGGCGGGGAGGCGAGCCTCCTCGAGGGAAGAAGAGGCAGCCCAGCGTCGTGTGGCTCAAGCCCTACTTTGCTGGAGCCGAGTGCGCCTCCAGGACGGCAGAGCTCCAGCTCTGCTCAGAGGCCCGATCTGGCAGAGTTGCTGGCGCGAGGCTGCTCTTCCCTGGGCGAGCCTTGCCCAGACTTTCCTCGCTTCTAGGCTTCGTGCCCAGGAAGGAGCCGGCTGCGCGAGGCTTGGAAACGCCACTGGTGCCTTCCTGGCCGCAGCTACACTCCTGCCTTGCCTTTGATCCTAGGCCCCTGGCTTCCTTTGGAAGGGCTTAGGGGCCGGTGTCTTGCACACTGCCAAGGGTTCCAGCAGGGAGAGCTCTGTGAGAGGGAAGGAAAGGCAAGTGCAGGGCACCTCCAGCGGTTGCTTGGCCGCCCAGCCTCAGTGCCGAACGGAGTGCACCAGCCTCCCAGGGCCCCTGGCTGGGGTCTGCAGCCCCGCACACCCGGAGGCTGACTCCCTGGGCGCCCAGCAGCTGCCTCACACACGTAGCTTCCCTAGCGCTCTCCTCCCCAGCAGAGACGTGTGCAGCTGGTGGGGGCCTGCCCCTGGGTGCCTGGGCTCCCGCCCACAGCCCCAGCTCAGGGCAAGCAGCCCCTGAGCGAAGACCTGCATGAGTCGCCTAGCGCCCCCACCTGGAAGCCGAGTGAACAGCTCGCGGGGAGGCGAGCCCCCTCGAGGGAAGAAGAGGCAGCCCAGCCTCGTTTGGCTCAAGCCCTACTTGGCTGGAGCCGAGTGCGCCTCCAGGATGGCAGAGCTCCAGCTCGGCTCAGAGGCCCGATCTGGCAGAGTTGCTGGCGCGAGGCTGCTCTGCCCTGGGCGAGCCTTGCCCAGACTTGCCTCGCTGCTAGGCTTCCTGCCCGGAAGGAGCCTGCTGCGCGAGGCTGGGAGACGCCACTGGCGCCTTCCTGGCTTCATTTCCGCTCCTGCCTTGCCTTTGCACCTAGGTACCAGGCGTCTTTAGGGAGGGCTTAGGAGCCGGTGGCTTGCACACTGCCAAGGGTTCCAGCAGGGAGAGCTCTGTGAGAGGGAAGGAAATGCAAGTGCAGGGCACGTCCAGCGGTTGCTTGGCCGCCCAGACTCAGTGCCGAACGGAGTGCACCAGCCTCCCAGGGCCCCTGGCTGTGGTCTGCAGCCCCGCACACCCGGAGGCTGACTCCATGGGCGCCCAGCAGCTGCCTCACACA
Source organism: Ovis canadensis (assembly GCF_042477335.2). Lineage (NCBI taxonomy): Eukaryota > Metazoa > Chordata > Mammalia > Artiodactyla > Bovidae > Ovis > Ovis canadensis. Next base: position 873,765 of record NC_091264.1, read on the forward strand.
CGTAGATTCCCTAGCGCTCTCCTCCCCAGCAAAGACCTGTGCAGCTGGTTGGGGCCTGCCCCTGCGTTCCTGGGCTCCCGTCCACAGCCCCAGCTCAGGGTAAGGAGCCCCTGAGCCATGAATTGTAGGAGGCCCAGAGCGCCCCCACCTGGAAGCCGGGTGAACAGCTGGAGGGGAGGCGAGCCTCCTCGAGGGAAGAAGAGGCAGCCCAGCCTCGTTTGGCTCAAGCCCTACTTGGCTGGAGCCAAGTGCGCCTCCAGGACGGCACAGCTCCAGCTCTGCTCAGAGGCCCGATCTGGCAGAGTTGCTGGCGCGAGGCTGCTCTGCCCTGGGCGAGCCTTGCCCAGACTAGCCTCGCTGCTAGGCTTCCTGCCCGGAAGAAGCAGGCTGCGCGAGGCTGGGAGACGCAATTGGCCCCTTCCTGGCCTCAGCTCTGCTCCTGCCTTGCCTTTGCACCTAGGCCCCATTAGTCCTTTGGGAGGGCTTAGGGGCCGGTGGCTTGCACACTGCCAAGGGCTCAAGCAGGAAGAGCTCTCTGCGAGGGAATAGAAGGGCAGTGCAGGGCTCCTCCAGCAGTTACTTGGCCGCCCAGACTCAGCCCCGCACGGAGTGCACCAGGCTCCCAGGGCCCCTGGCTGGGGTCTGCAACCTCGCACACACGGAGGCTGACTCCCTGGGCGCCCAGCAGCTGCCTCTCACACGTAGCTTCCCTAGCGCTGTCCTCCCCAGCAGAGACATGTGCAGCTGGTTGGGCCCTGCCCCTGTGTGCCTGGGCTCCCGCCCACAGTCCCAGCTCAGGGCAAGCAGCCCCTGAGCCAAGAACTGTAGGAGACCCAGAGCGCCCCCACCTGGAAGCCGAGGGAACAGCTGGCGGGGAGGCGAGCCTCCTCGAGGGAAGAAGAGGCAGCCCAGCCTCGTTTGGCTCAAGTCCTACTTGGCTGGAGCCGAGTGCGTCTCCAGGACGGCAGTGCTCCAGCTCTGCTCAGAGGCCCGATCTGGCAGAGTTGCTGGCGCGAGGCTGCTCTGCCCTGGGCGAGCGTTGCCCAGACTTGCCTCTGTGCTAAGCTTCCTGCCCAGGAAGGAGCAGGCTGCGCGAGGCTGGGAGTCGCCACTGGCGCCTTCCTGTCCTCAGCTCCGCTCCCCCCTCGCCTTTGCACCTAGGCCCCAGGCGTCCTTTGGGAGGGCTTAGGGGCCGGTGGCTTGCACACTGCCAAGGGCTCCAGCAGGAAGAACTCTGTGCGAGGGAAGGAAGGGTTAGTGCAGGGCTCCTCCAGCGGTTGCTTGGCCGCCCAGACTCAGCGCCAAACGGAGTGCACCAGGCTCCCAGGGCCCCTGGCTGGGGTCTGCAGCCCCGCACACCCGGAGGCTGACTCCCTGGGCGCCCAGCAGCTGCCTCACACACGTAGCTTCCCTAGCGCTCTCCTCCCCAGCAGAGACGTGTGCAGCTGGTTGGGGCCTGCCCCTGCGTGCCTGGGTTCCCGCCCACAGCCCCAGCTCAGGGCAAGCAGCCCCTGAGCCAAGACCTGCAGGTGGCGCAGAGCGCCCCCACCTGGAAGCCAAGTAAACAGCTGGCGGGGAGGTGAGCCTCCTCGAGGGAAGAAGAGGCAGTCCAGCCTCGTTTGGCTCAAGGCCTACTTGGCTGGAGCCGAGTGCGCCTCCAGGACGGCAGAGCTCCAGCTCTGCTCAGAGGCCCGATCTGGCAGAGTTGCTGGCGCGAGGCTGCTCTGCCCTGGGCGAGCCTTGCCCAGACTTTCCTAGCTGCTAGGCTTCCTGCACGGAAGAAGCAGGATGCGGGAGGCTGGGAGACGCCATTGGCCCCTTCCTGGCCTCAGCTCTGCTCCTGCCTTGCCTTTGCACCTAGGCCCCAGGCGTCCTTAGGGAGGGCTTAGGGGCCGGTGGCTTGCACACTGCCAAGGGTTTCAGCAGGGAGAGTTCTGTGAGAGGGAAGGAAAGGCAAGTGCAGGGCACCTCCAGCGGTTGCTTGGCCGCCCAGACTCAGCGCCGAACGGAATGCACCAGCCTCCTAGGGCCCGTGGTTCTTGTCTGCAGCCCCGCACACCGGGAGGCTGATTTCCTGGGCGCCCAGCAGCTGCCTCACACACGTAGCTTCCGTAGCGCTCTCTCCCCAGCAGAGACGTGTGCAGCTGGTTGGGGCCTGGCCCAGCGTGCCTGGGTTCCCGCCCACAGCCCCAGATCAGGACAAGCAGCCCCTGAGCCAAGACCTGCAGGAGACGCAGAGCGCCCCCACCTGGAACCCGAGTGAACACCTGGCGAGGAGGCGAGCCCCCTCGAGCGAAGAAGAGGCAGCCCAGCCTGGTTTGGCTCAAGCCCTACTTGGCTGGAGCCGAGTGCGCCTCCAGGTCGGCAGAGCTCCAGCTCTGCTCAGAGGCCGGATCAGGCAGAGTTGCTGGCGCGAGGCTGCTCTGCCCTGGGCAAGCCTTGCCCAGACTTGCCTCGCTGCTAGGCTTCCTGCCCAGGAAGGAGCCGGCTGCGCGAGGCTGGGATTCGCCACTGGCGGCTTCCTGGCCGCAGCTGCGCTCCTGCCTCGCCTTTGAACCTAGGCCCCAGGAGTCCTTTGGGAGGGCTTAGGGGCCGGTGGCTTGCACACTGCCAAGGGCTCAAGCAGGAAGAGCTCTGTGCGAGGGAAGAGAAGGGCAGTGCAGGGCTCCTCCAGCGGTTGCTTGGCCGCCCAGACTCAGCTCCAAACGGAGTGCACCAGGCTCCCTGGGCCGCTGGCTGGGGTCTGCAGCCCTGCACACCCGGAGGGTGACTCCCTGGGCGCCCAGCAGCTGCCTGACACACGTAGCTTCCCTAGCGCTCTCCTCCCCAGCAGAGACGTGTGCAGCTGGTTGGGGCCTGCCCCTGCGTGCCTGGGCTCCCGCCCACAGCCCCAGCTCAGGGCAAGCAGCCCCTGAGCCAAGACCTGTAGGAGGCGCAGAGCGCCCCGACCTGGAAGCCGAGTGAACAGCTGGCGGGGAGGTGAGCCTCCTAGAGGGAAGAAGAGGCAGCCCAGCCTCGTTTGGCTCAAGCCCTACTTGGCTGGAGCCGAGTGCGCCTCCAGGACGGCAGAGCTCCAGCTCGGCTCAGAGGCTCGATCTGGCAGAGTTGCTGGCGCGAGGCTGCTCTGCCCTGGGCGAGCCTTGCCCAGACTTTCCTCGCTGCTAGGCTTCCTGCCCGGAAAGAGCCTGCTGCGCGAGGCTGGGAGACGCCACTGGCGCCTTCCTGGCCTCATTTCCGCTCCTGCCTTGCCTTTGCACTTAGGCCCCAGGCGTCCTTTGGGAGGGCTTAGGAGCCGGTGGCTTGCACACTGCCAAGGGTTCCAGCAGGGAGAGCTCTGTGAGAGGGAAGGAAAGGCAAGTGCAGGGCACCTCCTGCGGTTGCTTGGCCGCCCAGACTCAGTGCCGAACGGAGTGCACCAGCATCCCAGGGCCCCTGGCTGGGGTCTGCAGCCCCGCACACCGGGAGGCTGACTCCATGGGTGCCCAGCAGCTGCCTCACACACGTAGCTTCCCAAGCGCTCTCCTCCCCAGCAAAGACCTGTGCAGCTGGTTGGGGCCTGCCCCTGCGTGCCTGGGCTCCCGTCCACAGCCCCAGCTCAGGGTAAGGAGCCCCTGAGCCATGATTTGTAGGAGGCACAGAGCGCCCCCACCTGGAAGCCGGGTGAACAGCTGGCGGGGAGGCGAGCCTCCTCGAGGGAAGAAGAGGCAGCCCAGCCTCGTTTGGCTCAAGCCCTACTTGGCTGGAGCCGAGTGCGCCTCCAGGTCGGCAGAGCTCCAGCTCTGCTCAGAGGCCCAATCTGGCAGAGTTGGTGGCGCGAGGCTGCTCTGCCCTGGGCGAGCCTTGCCCAGACTTGCCTCGCTTCTAGGCTTCCTGCCAGGAAGGAGCCGGCTGCGCGAGGCTGGGAAACGCCACTGGCGCCTTCCTGGCCGCAGCTCCGCTCCTGCCTTGCCTTTGAACCTAGGCCCCTGGCTTCCTTTGGAAGGGCTTAGGGGCCGGTGTCTTGCACACTGCCAAGGGCTCAAGCAGGAAGAGCTCTGTGCCAGGGAAAGGAAGGGCTAGTGCAGGGCACCTCCAGCGGTTGCTTGGCCGCCCAGACTCAGCGCCAAACGGAGTGCACCAGGCTCCCAGGGCCCCTGGCTGGGGTCTGCAGCCCCGCACACCCAGATGCTGACTCCCTGGGCGCTCAGCCGCTGCCTCACACACGTAGCTTCCCTTGCGCTCTCCTCCCCAGCAGAGACGTGTGCAGCTGGTTGGGGCCTGCCCCTGAGTGCCTGGGCTCCCGCCCACAGCCCCAGCTCAGGGCAAGAAGCCCCTGAGCGAAGACCTGCACGAGTCGCTGAGCCTCCCCACCTGGAAGCCGAATGAACAGCTGGCGGGGTGGCGAGCCCCCTCGAGGGAAGAAGAGGCAGCCCAGCCTCGTTTGGCTCAAGCCCTACTTGGCTGGAGCCGAGTGCGCCTCCAGGACGGCAGAGCTCCATCTCTGCTCAGAGGCCCGATAAGGCAGAGTTGCTGGCGCGAGGCTGCTCTGCCCTGGGCGAGCCTTTCCCAGACTAGCCTCACTGCTAGGCTTCCTGCCCGGAAGAAGCAGGCTTTGCGAGGCTGGGAGACGCCATTGGCCCCTTCCTGGCCTCAGCTCTGCTCCTGCCTTGCCTTTGCACCTAGGCCCCAGGCGTCCTTAGGGAGGGCTTAGGGGCCGGTGGCTTGCACACTGCCAAGGGTTCCAGCAGGGACAGCTCTGTGAGAGGGAAGGAAAGGCAAGTGCAGGGCACCTCCAGCGGTTCCTGGGCCGCCAAGACTCAGCGCCGAACGGAGTGCACCGCCTCCCAGGGCCCGTGGCTCTTGTCTGCAGCCCCGCACACCCGGAGGCTGACTCGCTGGGCGCCCAGCAGCTGCCTCACACACGTAGCTTCCCTAGCGCTCTCCTCCCCAGCAGAGACGTGTGCAGCTGGTTGGGTCCTGCCCGTGAGTGCCTGGGCACCCGCCCACAGCCCCAGCTCAGGACAAGCAGCCCCTGAGCCAAGACCTGCAGGAGGCGCAGAGCGCCCTCACCTGGTAGCCGAGTGAAGAACTGGCTGGGAGGCGAGCCTCCTCGAGGGAAGAAGAGGCAGCCCAGCCTCGTTTGGCTCAAGGCCTACTTGGCTGGAGCCGAGTGCGCCTCCAGGACTGCAGAGCTCCAGCTCTGCTCAGAGGCCCGATCTGGCAGAGTTGCTGGCGCGAGGCTGCTCTGCCCTGGGCGAGCCTTGCCCAAACTTGCCTCACTGCTAGGCTTCCTGCCCGGAAGAAGCAGGCTTCGCGAGCCTGGGTGACGCCACTGGCGCCTTCCTGGCCTCAGCTCCACTCCTGCCTTGCCTTTGCACCTAGGCCCCATTAGTCCTTTGGGAGGGCTTAGGGGCCGGTGGCTTGCACACTGCCAAGGGCTCAAGCAGGAAGAGCTCTCTGCGAGGGAATAGAAGGGCAGTGCAGGGCTCCTCCAGCAGTTGCTTGGCCGCCCAGACTCAGCCCCGCACGGAGTGCACCAGGCTCCCAGGGCCCCTGGCTGGGGTCTGCAACCTCGCACACACGGAGGCTCACTCCCTGGGCCCCCAGCAGCTGCCTCTCACACATAGCTTCCCTAGCGCTGTCCTCCCCAGCAGAGACATGTGCAGCTGGTTGGGCCCTGCCCCTGCGTGCCTGGGCTCCCGCCCACAGTCCCAGCTCAGGGCAAGCAGCCCCTGAGCCAAGAACTGTAGGAGGCCCAGAGCGCCCCCACCTGGAAGCCGAGGGAACAGCTGGCGGGGAGGCGAGCCTCCTCGAGGGAAGAAGAGGCAGCCCAGCCTCGTTTGGCTCAAGTCCTACTTGGCTGGAGCCGAGTGCGTCTCCAGGACGGCAGAGCTCCAGCTCTGCTCAGAGGCCCGATCTGGCAGAGTTGCTGGCGCGAGGTTGCTCTGCCCTGGGCGAGCGTTGCCCAGACTTGCCTCTCTGCTAAGCTTCCTGCCCAGGAAGGAGCAGGCTGCGCGAGGCTGGGAGTCGCCACTGGCGCCTTCCTGTCCTCAGCTCCGCTCCCCCCTCGCCTTTGCACCTAGGCCCCAGGCGTCCTTTGGGAGGGCTTAGGGGCCGGTGGCTTGCACACTGCCAAGGGCTCCAGCAGGAAGAACTCTGTGCGAGGGAAGGGAAGGGTTAGTGCAGGGCTCCTCCAGCGGTTGCTTGGCCGCCCAGACTCAGCGCCAAACGGAGTGCACCAGGCTCCCAGGGCCTCTGGCTGGGGTCTGCAGCCCCGCACACCCGGAGGCTGACTCCCTGGGCGCCCAGCAGCTGCCTCACACACGTAGCTTCCCTAGCGCTCTCCTCCCCAGCAGAGACGTGTGCAGCTGGTTGGGGCCTGCCCCTGCGTGCCTGGGTTCCCGCCCACAGCCCCAGCACAGGGCAAGCAGCCCCTGAGCCAAGACCTGCAGGAGGCGCAGAGCGCCCCCACCTGGAAGCCAAGTAAACAGCTGGCGGGGAGGTGAGCCTCCTCGAGGGAAGAAGAGGCAGTCCAGCCTCGTTTGGCTCAAGGCCTACTTGGCTGGAGCCGAGTGCGCCTCCAGGACGGCAGAGCTCCAGCTCTGCTCAGAGGCCCGATCTGGCAGAGTTGCTGGCGCGAGGCTGCTCTGCCCTGGGCGAGCCTTGCCCAGACTTTCCTAGCTGCTAGGCTTCCTGCACGGAAGAAGCAGGATGCGGGAGGCTGGGAGACGCCATTGGCCCCTTCCTGGCCTCAGCTCTGCTCCTGCCTTGCCTTTGCACCTAGGCCCCAGGCGTCCTTAGGGAGGGCTTAGGGGCCGGTGGCTTGCACACTGCCAAGGGTTTCAGCAGGGAGAGTTCTGTGAGAGGGAAGGAAAGGCAAGTGCAGGGCACCTCCAGCGGTTGCTTGGTCGCCCAGACTCAGCGCCGAACGGAATGCACCAGCCTCCTAGGGCCCGTGGCTCTTGTCTGCAGCCCCGCACACCGGGAGGCTGATTTGCTGGGCGCCCAGCAGCTGCCTCACACACGTAGCTTCCGTAGCACTCTCTCCCCAGCAGAGACGTGTGCAGCTGGTTGGGGCCTGGCCCAGCGTGCCTGGGTTCCCGCCCACAGCCCCAGATCAGGACAAGCAGCCCCTGACCAAGACCTGCAGGAGACGCAGAGCGCCACCACCTGGAACCCGAGTGAACACCTGGCGAGGAGGCGAGCCCCCTCGAGCGAAGAAGAGGCAGCCCAGCCTGGTTTGGCTCAAGCCCTACTTGGCTGGAGCCGAGTGCGCCTCCAGGTCGGCAGAGCTCCAGCTCTGCTCAGAGGCCCGATCTGGCAGAGTTGCTGGCGCGAGGCTGCTCTGCCCTGGGCAAGCCTTGCCCAGACTTGCCTCGCTGCTAGGCTTCCTGCCCAGGAAGGAGCTGGCTGCGCGAGGCTGGGATTCCCCACTGGCGGCTTCCTGGCCACAGCTGCGCTCCTGCCTCGCCTTTGAACCTAGGCCCCAGGAGTCCTTTGGGAGGGCTTAGGGGCCGGTGGCTTGCACACTGCCAAGGGCTCAAGCAGGAAGAGCTCTGTGCGAGGGAAGAGAAGGGCAGTGCAGGGCTCCTCCAGCGGTTGCTTGGCCGCCCAGACTCAGCTCCAAACGGAGTGCACCAGGCTCCCAGGGCCGCTGGCTGGGGTCTGCAGCCCTGCACACCCGGAGGCTGACTCCCTGGGCGCCCAGCAGCTGCCTCACACATGTAGATTCCCTAGCGCTCTCCTCCCCAGCAGAGCCGTGTGCAGCTGGTTGGGGCCTGGCCCAGCGTGTCTGGGCTCCCGCCCACAGCCCCAGATCAGGACAAGCAGCACCTGAGTCAAGACCTGCCGGAGACGCAGAGCGCCCCCACCTGGAAGCCGAGTGAACAGCTGGCGGGGAGGCGAGCCCCCTCGAGGGAAGAAGAGGCAGCCCAGCCTCGTTTGGCTCAAGCCCTACTTGGCTGGAGCCGAGTGTGCCTCCAGGACGGCAGAGCTACAGCTCTGCTCAGAGGCCCGATCTGGCAGAGTTGCTGGCGCGAGGCTACTCTGCCCTGGGCGAGCCTTGCCCAGACTTGCCTCGCTGCTAGGCTTCCTGCCCGGAAGAAGCAGGCTGCGCGAGGCTGGGAGACGCCACTGGCGCCTTTCTGGCCTCAGCTCCGCTCCTGCCTTGCCTTTGCACCTAGGCCCCAGGCGTCCTTTGGAGGGCTTAGGGGCCGGTGGCTTGCACACTGCCAAGGGCTCAAGCAGGAAGAGCTCTGTGCGAGGGAAGAGAAGGGCAGTGCAGACCTCCTCCAGCGGTTGCTTGGCCGCCCAGACTCAGCGCCGAACGGAGTGCACCAGCCTCCCAGGGCCCGTGGCTCTTGTCTGCAGCCCGGCACACCCGGAGGCTGACTCCCTGGGCGCCCAGCAGCTGCCTCACACACGTAGCTTCCCTAGCGCTCTCCTCCCCAGCAGAGACGTGTGAGGCTGGTTGGGTCCTGCCCCTGCGTGCCTGGGCACCCGCCCACAGCCCCAGCTCAGGACAAGCAGCCCCTGAGCCAAGACCTGCAGGAGGCGCAGAGCGCCCCCACCTGGTAGCCTAGTGAAGAACTGGCGGGGAGGCGAGCCTCCTCGAGGGAAGAAGAGGCAGCCCAGCCTCGTTTGGCTCAAGCTCTACTTGGCTGGAGCCCACTGCGCCTCCAGGACGGCAGAGCTCCTGCTCTGCTCAGAGGCCCTATCTGGCAGAGTTGCTGGCGCGAGGCTGCTCTGCCCTGGGCGAGCCTTGCCCAGACTTTCCTCGCTGCTAGGCTTCCTGCCCGGAGGAAGCAGGCTGCGCGAGGCTGAGAGACGCCATTGGCCCATTCCTGGCCTCAGCTCTGCCCCTGCCTTTCCTTTGCACCTAGGACCCAGGCGTCCTTAGGGAGGACTTAGGGGACGGTGGCTTGCACACTGCCAGGGGTTCCAGCAGGGAGAGCTCTGTGAGAGGGAAGGAAAGGCAAGTGCAGGGCACCTCCAGCGGTTGCTTGGCCGCCCAGACTCAGCGCCGAACGGAGTGCACCAGCCTCCCAGGGCCCGTGGCTCTTGTCTGCAGCCCCGCACACCCGGAGGCTGACTCGCTGGGCGCCCAGGAGCTGCCTCACACACGTAGCTTCCCTAGCACTCTCCTCCCCAGCAGAGACGTGTGCAGCTGGTTGGGTCCTGCCCCTGAGTGCCTGGGCTCCCGCCCACAGCCCCAGCTCCGGACAAGCAGCCCCTGAGCCAAGACCTGCAGGAGGCGCAGAGCGCCCTCACCTGGTAGCCGAGTGAAGAACTTGCTGGGAGGCGAGCCTCCTCGAGGGAAGAAGAGGCAGCCCAGCCTCGTTTGGCTCAAGGCCTACTTGGCTGGAGCTGAGTGCGCCTCCAGGACGGCAGAGCTCCAGCTCTGCTCAGAGGCCCGATCTGGCAGAGTTGCTGGCGCGAGGCTGCTCTGCCCTGGGCGAGCCTTGCCCAGACTTGCCTCGCTGCTAGGCTTCCTGCCCGGAAGAAGCAGGCTTCGCGAGCCTGGGAGACGCCACTGGCGCCTTCCTGGCCTCAGCTCCACTCCTGCCTTGCCTTTGCACCTAGGCCCCATTAGTCCTTTGGGAGGGCTTAGGGGCCGGTGGCTTGCACACTGCCAAGGGCTCAAGCAGGAAGAGCTCTCTGCGCGGGAATAGAAGGGCAGTGCAGGGCTCCTCCAGCGGTTGCTTGGCCGCCCAGACTCAGCCCCGCAGGGAGTGCACCAGGCTCCCAGGGCCCCTGGCTGGGGTCTGCAACCCCGCACACACGGAGGCTGACTCCCTGGGCGCCCAGCAGCTGCCTCTCACACGTAGCTTCCCAAGCGCTGTCCTCCCCAGCAGAGCAATGTGCAGCTGGTTGGGCCCTGCCCCTACGTGCCTGGGCTCCCGCCCACAGTCCCAGCTCAGGGCAAGCAACCCTGAGCCAAGAACTGTAGGAGGCCCAGAGCGCCCCCACCTGGAAGCCGAGGGAACAGCTGGCGTGGAGGCGAGCCTCCTCGAGGGAAGAAGAGGCAGCCCAGCCTCTTTTGGCTCAAGTCCTACTTGGCTGGAGCCAATTGCGCCTCCAGGACGGCAGAGCTCCAGCTCTGCTCAGAGGCCCGATCTGGCAGAGTTGCTGGCGCGAGGCTGCTCTGCCCTGGGCGAGCCTTGCCCAGACTTGCCTCTCTGCTAGGCTTCCTGCCCAGGAAGGAGCAGGCTGCGCGAGGCTGGGAGTCGCCACTGGCGCCTTCCTGTCCTCAGCTCCGCTCCCCCCTCGCCTTTGCACCTAGTCCCCTGGCTTCCTTTGGAAGGGCTTAGGGGCCGGTGGCTTGCACACTTCCAAGGGCTCCAGCAGGAAGAACTCTGTGGGAGGGAAGGGAAGGGTTAGTGCAGGGCTCCCCCAGCGGTTGCTTGGCCGCCCAGACTCAGCCCCGCAAGGTGTGCACCAGGCTCCCAGGCCCCTGGCTGGGGTCTGCAGCATCGCCCACCCGGAGGCTGACTCCCTCGGCACCCAGCAGCTGCCTCACACACGTAGCTTCCCTAGCGCTCTCCTCCCCAGCAGAGTCGTGTGCAGCTGGTTGGGGCCTGCCCCTGCGTGCCTGGGCACCGGCCCACAGACCCAGCTCAGGGTAAGGAGCCCCTGAGCCAAGAATTTTAGGAGGCCCAGATCGCCCCCACCTGGAAGCCGAGTGAACAGCTGGCGGGGAGCCGAGGCTCCTCGAGGGAAGAAGAGGCAGCCCAGCCTCGTTTGGCTTAAGCCCTACTTGGCTGGAGCCGAGTGCGCCTCCAGGACGGCAGAGCTCCAGCTCTGCTCAGAGCCCCGATCTGGCAGAGTTGCTGGGGCAAGACTGCTCTGCCCTGGGCGAGCCTTGCCCAGACTTGCCTCGCTGCTAGGCTTCCTGCCCAGGAAGGAGCAGGCTGCGCGAGGCTGGGAGTCGCCACTGGCGCCTGCCTGACCTCAGCTCGGCTCCCCCCTCGCCTGTGCACCTAGGCCCCAGGCGTCCTTTGGGAGGGCTTACCGGCCGGTGGCTTGCACACTGCCAAGGGCTTCAGCAGGAAGAACTCTGTGCCAGGGAAAGGAAGGGCTAGTGCAGGGCTCCGCCAGAGGTTGCTTGGCCGCACAGACTCAGTGCTGCACGGTGTGCACCAGGCTCCCAGGGCCCCTGGCTGGGGTCTGCAGCCCCGCACACCCGGAGGCTGACTCCCTGGGCGCCCAGCAGCTGCCTCACACACGTAGCTTCCCTAGCGCTCTCCTCCCCAGCAGAGACGTGTGCAGCTGGTGGGGGCCTGCCCCTGGGTGCCTGGGCTCCCGCCCACATCCCCAGCTCAGCCAAGCAGCCCCTGAGCGAAGACTTGCATGAGTCGCTGAGCGCCCCCACCTGGAAGCCGAGTGAACAGCTGGCGGGGAGCCGAGCCCCTTCGAGGGAAGAAGAGGCAGCCCGGCCTCGTTTGGCTCAAGCCCTATTTGGCTGGAGCCGAGTGAGCCTCCAGGACGTCAGAGCTCCAGCTCTGCTCAGAGGCCCGATCAAGCAGAGTTGCTGGCGCGAGGCTGTTCTGCCCTGGGCGAGCCTTGCCCAGACTTTCCTCGCTGCTAGGCTTCTTGCCCGGAAGAAGCAGGCTGCGCGAGGCTGGGAGACGCCACTGGTGCCTTCCTGGCCTCAGCTCCCCTCGCTCCTTGCCATTGAACCTAGGCCCCATGCGTCCTTAGGGAGGGCTTAGGGACCGGTGGATTGCACACTGCCAAGGGTTCCAGCAGGGAGAGCTCTGTGCCAGGGAAAGGAAGGGCTAGTGCAGGGCACCTCCTGCGGTTGCTTGGCCGACCAGACTCAGCGCCAAAAGGAGTGCACCAGCCTCCCAGGGACCGTGGCTCTTGTCTGCAGCCCCGCACACCCGGAGGCTGACTCCCTGGGCGCCCAGCAGCTGCCTCACACACGTAGCTTCCCTAGCGCTCTCCTCCCCAGCAGAGACGTGTGCAGCTGGTTGGGGCCTGCCCCTGAGTGCCTGGTCTCCCGCCCACTGCCCCAGCTCAAGGCAAGCAGCCCCTGAGCGAAGACCTGCACGAGTCGCTGAGCCTCCCCACCTGGAAGCCGAATGAACAGCTGGCGGGGAGGCGAGTCCCTCGAGGGAAGACGAGGCAGCCCAACCTCGTTTGGCTCAAGCCCTACTTGGCTGGAGCCGAGTGCGCCTCCAGGATGGCAGAGCTCCACCTCTGCTCAGAGGCCCGATCTGGCAGAGTTGCTGGCGCGAGGCTGCTCTGCCCTGGGCGAGACTTGCCCACACTTTCCTCGCTGCTAGGCTTCCTGCCCGGAAGAAGCAGGCTGCGCGAGGCTGGGAGATGCCATTGGCCCCTTCCTGGCCTCAGCTCTGCTCTTGCCTTGCCTTTGTACCTAGGCCCCAGGTCCTTAGGGAGGGCTTAGGGGCCGGTGGCTTGCACACTGCCAAGGGTTCCAGCAGGGAGAGCTCTGTGAGAGGGAAGGAAAGGCAAGTGCAGGGCACCTCCAGCGGTTGCTTGGCCGCCCAGACTCAGCGCCGCACGGAGTGCACCAGCCTCCCAGGGCCCGTGGCTCTTGTTTGCAGCCCCGCACACCCGGAGGCTGACTCCCTGGGCGCCCAGCAGCTGCCTCACACACGTAGATTCCCTAGCGCTCTCCTCCCCAGCAGAGACGTTTGAGGCTGGTTGGGTCCTGCCCCTGCGTGCCTGGGCACCCGCCCACAGCCCCAGCTCAGGACAAGCAGCCCCTGAGCCAAGACCTGCAGGAGGCCCAGAGCGCCCCCACCTGGAAGCCGGGTAAACAGCTGGCGGGGAGGCGAGCCTCCTCGAGGGAAGAAGAGGCAGCCCAGCCTCGTTTGGCTCAAGCCCTACTTGGCTGGAGCCGAGTGCGCCTCCAGGTCGGCACAGCTGCAGCTCTGCTCAGAGGCCCGATCTGGCAGAGTTGCTGGCGCGAGGTTGCTCTGCCCTGGGCGAGCCTTTCCCAGACTAGCCTCGCTGCTAGGTTTCCTGCCCGGAAGGAGCCGGCTGCGCGAGGCTTGGAAACGCCACTGGCGCCTTCCTGGCCGCAGCTCCGCTCCTGCCTTGCCTTTGAACCTAGGCCCCTGGCTTCCTTTGGAAGGGCTTAGGGGCCGGTGTCTTGCACACTGCCAAGGGCTCAAGCAGGAAGAGCTCTGTGCCAGGGAAAGGAAGGGCTAGTGCAGGGCACCTCCAGCGGTTGCTTGGCCGCCCAGACTCAGCGCCAAACGGAGTGCACCAGGCTCCCAGGGCCCCTGGCTGGGGTCTGCAGCCCCGCACACCCGGAGGCTGACTCCCTGGGCGCCCAGCAGCTGCCTCACACACGTAGCTTCCCTAGCGCTCTCCTCCCCAGCAGAGACGTGTGCAGCTGGTTGGGGCCTGCCCCTGCGTGCCTGGGCTCCCGCCCACAGCCCCAGCTCAGGGCAAGCAGCCCCTGAGCGACGACCTGCTCGAGTCGCTGAGCCTCCCCACCTGGAAGCCGAATGAACAGCTGGCGGGGAGGCGAGCCCCCTCGAGGGAAGAAGAGGCAGCCCAGCCTCGTTTGGCTCAAGCCCTACTTGGCTGGAGACGAGTGCGCCTCCAGGATGGCAGAGCTCCAGCTCTGCTCAGAGGCCCGATAAGGCAGAGTTGCTGGCGCGAGGCTGCTCTGCCCTGGGCGAGCCGTTCCCAGACTAGCCTCGCTGCTAGGCTTCCTGCCCGGAAGAAGCAGGCTGCGCGAGGCTGGGAGACGCCACTGGCGCCTTTCTGGCCCCAGCTCCGCTCCTGCCTTGCCTTTGCACCTAGGCCCCAGGCGTCCTTTGGAGGGCTTAGGGGCCGGTGGCTTGCACACTGCCAAGGGCTCAAGCAGGAAGAGCTCTGTGCGAGGGAAGAGAAGGGCAGTGCAGGGCTCCTCCAGCGGTTGCTTGGCCGCCCAGACTCAGCCCCGCACGGGGTGCACCAGGCTCCCAGGGCCCCTGGCTGTGGTCTGCAGCCCCGCACACCCGGAGGCTGACTCCCTGGGCGCCCAGCAGCTGCCTCACACACGTAGCTTCCCTAGCGCTCTCCTCCCCAGCAGAGACGTGTGCAGCTGGTTGGGGCCTGCCCCTGCGTGCCTGGGCTCCCGCCCACAGCCCCAGCTCAGGGCAAGCAGCCCCTGAGCCAGGACCTGCAGGACGCGCAGAGCGCCTCCACCTGGAAGCCGAGTGAACAGCTGGCGGGGAGGCGAGCCTCCTCGAGGGAAGAAGAGGCAGCCCAGCCTCGTGTGGCTCAAGCCCTACTTGGCTGGAGCCGAGTGCGCCTCTAGGACGGCAGAGCTCCAGCTCTGTTCAGAGGCCCGATCTGGCAGAGTTGCAGGGGCAAGGCTGCTCTGCCCTGGGCGAGCCTTGCCCAGACTTGCCTCGCTGCTAGGCTTCCTGCCCAGGAAGGAGCCGTCTGTGCGAGGCTAGGAGACGCCACTGGTGCCTTCCTGGCCTCAGCTCCGCTCTTGGTTGCCTTTGAACCTAGGCCCCTGGCTTCCTTTGGAAGGGCTTAGGGGCCGGTGTCTTGCACACTGCCAAGGGCTCCAGGACGAAAAGCTCTGTGCCAGGGAAAGAAGGGCTAGTGCAGGGCACCTCCAGCGGTTGCTTGGCCGCCCAGACTTAGCGCCGAACGGAGTGCACCAGCCTCCCAGGGCCCCTGGCTGGGGTCTGCAGCCCCGCACACCCGGAGGCTGACTCCCTGGGCGCCCAGCAGCTGCCTCACACACGTAGCTTCCCTAGCGCTCTCCTCCCCAGCAGAGACGTGTGCAGCTGGTTGGGGCCTGCCCCTGCGTGCCTGGGCTCCTGCCCACAGCCCCAGCTCAGGGCAAGCAGCCCCTGAGCAAAGACCTGCACCAGTCGTTGAGCGCCCCCACCGGGAAGCCGGGTGAACAGCTGGCGGGGAGCCGAGCCCCCTCGAGGGAAGAAGAGGCAGCCCAGCCTCCTTTGGCTCAAGCCCTACTTGGCTGGAGCCGAGTGCGCCTCCAGGTCGGCAGAGCTCCACCTCTGCTCAGAGGCCCGATCTGGCAGAGTTGCTGGCGCGAGGCTGCTCTGCCCTGGGCAAGCCTTGCCCAGACTTGCCTCGCTGCTAGGCTTCCTGCCCAAGAAGGAGCAGGCTGCGTGAGGCTGGGATTCGCCACTGGCGCATTCCTGGCCTCAGCTACGCTCCTGCCTTTCCTTTGAACCTAGGCCCCTGGCTGCCTTTGGAAGTGCTTTGGGGCCGGTGTCTTGCACACTGCCAAGGGCTCCAGGAGGAAGAGCTCTGTGCCAGGGAAAGGAAGGGCTAGTGCAGGGCTCCTTCAGTGGTTGCTTGGCCGCCCAGACTCAGCGCCAAACGGAGTGCACCAGGCTCCCAGGGCCCCTGGCTGGGGTCTGCAGCCCCGCACACCCGGAGGCTGACTCCCTGGGCGCCCAGCAGCTGCCTCACACACGTAGCATCCCTAACGCTCTCCTCCCCAGCAGAGACATGTGCAGCTGGTTGGGGCCTGCCCCTGCGTGCCTGGGCTCCCGCCCACTGCCCCAGCTCAGGGCAAGCAGCCCCTGAGCCAAGACCTGCACGAGTCGCTGAGCCTCCCCACCTGGAAGCCGAATGAACAGCTGGCGGGTGGGCGAGCCCCCTCGAGGGAAGAAGAGGCAGCCCAGCCTCGTTTGGCTCAAGCCCTACTTGGCTGGAGCCGAGTGCGCCTCCAGGACGGCAGAGCTCCAGCTCTGCTCAGAGGCCCGATAAGGCAGAGTTGCTGGCGGAAGGCTGCTCTGCCCTGGGCGAGCCTTGCCCAGACTTGCCTCGCTGCTAGGCTTCCTGCCTGGAAGGAGCCTGCTGCGCGAGGCTGGGAGACGCCACTCGTGCCTTCCTGGTCTCATTTCCGCTCCTGCCTTGCCTTTGCACCTAGGCCCCAGGCCTCCTTAGGGAGGGCTTAGGAGCCGGTGGCTTGCACACTGCCAAGGGTTCCAGCAGGGAGAGCTCTGTGAGAGGGAAGGAAAGGCAAGTGCAGGGCACCTCCAGCGGTTGCTTGGCCGCCCAAACTCAGTGCCAAACGGAGTGCACCAGCCTCCCAGGGCCCCTGGCTTGGGTCTGCAGCCCCGCACACCCGGAGGCTGTCTCCATGGGCGCCCAGCAGCTGCCTCACACACGTAGCTTCCCTAGCGCTCTCCTCCCCAGCAAAGACCTGTGCAGCTGGTTGGGGCCTGGCCCTGCGTGTCTGGGCTCCCGCCCACAGCCCCAGCTCAGGGTAAGCAACCCCTGAGCCAGGACCTGCAGGACGCGCAGAGCGCTTCCACCTGGAAGCCGAGTGAACAGCTGGCGGGGAGGCGAGCCTCCTCGAGGGAAGAAGAGGCAGCCCAGCGTCGTGTGGCTCAAGCCCTACTTTGCTGGAGCCGAGTGCGCCTCCAGGACGGCAGAGCTCCAGCTCTGCTCAGAGGCCCGATCTGGCAGAGTTGCTGGCGCGAGGCTGCTCTTCCCTGGGCGAGCCTTGCCCAGACTTTCCTCGCTTCTAGGCTTCGTGCCCAGGAAGGAGCCGGCTGCGCGAGGCTTGGAAACGCCACTGGTGCCTTCCTGGCCGCAGCTACACTCCTGCCTTGCCTTTGATCCTAGGCCCCTGGCTTCCTTTGGAAGGGCTTAGGGGCCGGTGTCTTGCACACTGCCAAGGGTTCCAGCAGGGAGAGCTCTGTGAGAGGGAAGGAAAGGCAAGTGCAGGGCACCTCCAGCGGTTGCTTGGCCGCCCAGACTCAGCGCCGAACGGAGTGCACCAGCCTCCCAGGGCCCCTGGCTGGGGTCTGCAGCCCCGCACACCCGGAGGCTGACTCCCTGGGCGCCCAGCAGCTGCCTCACACACGTAGCTTCCCTAGCGCTCTCCTCCCCAGCAGAGACGTGTGCAGCTGGTGGGGGCCTGCCCCTGGGTGCCTGGGCTCCCGCCCACAGCCCCAGCTCAGGGCAAGCAGCCCCTGAGCGAAGACCTGCATGAGTCGCCTAGCGCCCCCACCTGGAAGCCGAGTGAACAGCTCGCGGGGAGGCGAGCCCCCTCGAGGGAAGAAGAGGCAGCCCAGCCTCGTTTGGCTCAAGCCCTACTTGGCTGGAGCCGAGTGCGCCTCCAGGATGGCAGAGCTCCAGCTCGGCTCAGAGGCCCGATCTGGCAGAGTTGCTGGCGCGAGGCTGCTCTGCCCTGGGCGAGCCTTGCCCAGACTTGCCTCGCTGCTAGGCTTCCTGCCCGGAAGGAGCCTGCTGCGCGAGGCTGGGAGACGCCACTGGCGCCTTCCTGGCTTCATTTCCGCTCCTGCCTTGCCTTTGCACCTAGGTACCAGGCGTCTTTAGGGAGGGCTTAGGAGCCGGTGGCTTGCACACTGCCAAGGGTTCCAGCAGGGAGAGCTCTGTGAGAGGGAAGGAAAGGCAAGTGCAGGGCACGTCCAGCGGTTGCTTGGCCGCCCAGACTCAGTGCCGAACGGAGTGCACCAGCCTCCCAGGGCCCCTGGCTGTGGTCTGCAGCCCCGCACACCCGGAGGCTGACTCCATGGGCGCCCAGCAGCTGCCTCACACACGTAGATTCCCTAGCGCTCTCCTCCCCAGCAAAGACCTGTGCAGCTGGTTGGGGCCTGCCCCTGCGTTCCTGGGCTCCCGTCCACAGCCCCAGCTCAGGGTAAGGAGCCCCTGAGCCATGAATTGTAGGAGGCCCAGAGCGCCCCCACCTGGAAGCCGGGTGAACAGCTGGAGGGGAGGCGAGCCTCCTCGAGGGAAGAAGAGGCAGCCCAGCCTCGTTTGGCTCAAGCCCTACTTGGCTGGAGCCAAGTGCGCCTCCAGGACGGCACAGCTCCAGCTCTGCTCAGAGGCCCGATCTGGCAGAGTTGCTGGCGCGAGGCTGCTCTGCCCTGGGCGAGCCTTGCCCAGACTAGCCTCGCTGCTAGGCTTCCTGCCCGGAAGAAGCAGGCTGCGCGAGGCTGGGAGACGCAATTGGCCCCTTCCTGGCCTCAGCTCTGCTCCTGCCTTGCCTTTGCACCTAGGCCCCATTAGTCCTTTGGGAGGGCTTAGGGGCCGGTGGCTTGCACACTGCCAAGGGCTCCAGCAGGAAGAGCTCTCTGCGAGGGAATAGAAGGGCAGTGCAGGGCTCCTCCAGCAGTTACTTGGCCGCCCAGACTCAGCCCCGCACGGAGTGCACCAGGCTCCCAGGGCCCCTGGCTGGGGTCTGCAACCTCGCACACACGGAGGCTGACTCCCTGGGCGCCCAGCAGCTGCCTCTCACACGTAGCTTCCCTAGCGCTGTCCTCCCCAGCAGAGACATGTGCAGCTGGTTGGGCCCTGCCCCTGTGTGCCTGGGCTCCCGCCCACAGTCCCAGCTCAGGGCAAGCAGCCCCTGAGCCAAGAACTGTAGGAGACCCAGAGCGCCCCCACCTGGAAGCCGAGGGAACAGCTGGCGGGGAGGCGAGCCTCCTCGAGGGAAGAAGAGGCAGCCCAGCCTCCTTTGGCTCAAGTCCTACTTGGCTTGAGCCGAGTGCGTCTCCAGGACGGCAGTGCTCCAGCTCTGCTCAGAGGCCCGATCTGGCAGAGTTGCTGGCGCGAGGCTGCTCTGCCCTGGGCGAGCGTTGCCCAGACTTGCCTCTGTGCTAAGCTTCCTGCCCAGGAAGGAGCAGGCTGCGCGAGGCTGGGAGTCGCCACTGGCGCCTTCCTGTCCTCAGCTCCGCTCCCCCCTCGCCTTTGCACCTAGGCCCCAGGCGTCCTTTGGGAGGGCTTAGGGGCCGGTGGCTTGCACACTGCCAAGGGCTCCAGCAGGAAGAACTCTGTGCGAGGGAAGGGAAGGGTTAGTGCAGGGCTCCTCCAGCGGTTGCTTGGCCGCCCAGACTCAGCGCCAAACGGAGTGCACCAGGCTCCCAGGGCCCCTGGCTGGGGTCTGCAGCCCCGCACACCCGGAGGCTGACTCCCTGGGCGCCCAGCAGCTGCCTCACACACGTAGCTTCCCTAGCGCTCTCCTCCCCAGCAGAGACGTGTGCAGCTGGTTGGGGCCTGCCCCTGCGTGCCTGGGTTCCCGCCCACAGCCCCAGCTCAGGGCAAGCAGCCCCTGAGCCAAGACCTGCAGGTGGCGCAGAGCGCCCCCACCTGGAAGCCAAGTAAACAGCTGGCGGGGAGGTGAGCCTCCTCGAGGGAAGAAGAGGCAGTCCAGCCTCGTTTGGCTCAAGGCCTACTTGGCTGGAGCCGAGTGCGCCTCCAGGACGGCAGAGCTCCAGCTCTGCTCAGAGGCCCGATCTGGCAGAGTTGCTGGCGCGAGGCTGCTCTGCCCTGGGCGAGCCTTGCCCAGACTTTCCTAGCTGCTAGGCTTCCTGCACGGAAGAAGCAGGATGCGGGAGGCTGGGAGACGCCATTGGCCCCTTCCTGGCCTCAGCTCTGCTCCTGCCTTGCCTTTGCACCTAGGCCCCAGGCGTCCTTAGGGAGGGCTTAGGGGCCGGTGGCTTGCACACTGCCAAGGGTTTCAGCAGGGAGAGTTCTGTGAGAGGGAAGGAAAGGCAAGTGCAGGGCACCTCCAGCGGTTGCTTGGCCGCCCAGACTCAGCGCCGAACGGAATGCACCAGCCTCCTAGGGCCCGTGGTTCTTGTCTGCAGCCCCGCACACCGGGAGGCTGATTTCCTGGGCGCCCAGCAGCTGCCTCACACACGTAGCTTCCGTAGCGCTCTCTCCCCAGCAGAGACGTGTGCAGCTGGTTGGGGCCTGGCCCAGCGTGCCTGGGTTCCCGCCCACAGCCCCAGATCAGGACAAGCAGCCCCTGAGCCAAGACCTGCAGGAGACGCAGAGCGCCCCCACCTGGAACCCGAGTGAACACCTGGCGAGGAGGCGAGCCCCCTCGAGCGAAGAAGAGGCAGCCCAGCCTGGTTTGGCTCAAGCCCTACTTGGCTGGAGCCGAGTGCGCCTCCAGGTCGGCAGAGCTCCAGCTCTGCTCAGAGGCCGGATCAGGCAGAGTTGCTGGCGCGAGGCTGCTCTGCCCTGGGCAAGCCTTGCCCAGACTTGCCTCGCTGCTAGGCTTCCTGCCCAGGAAGGAGCCGGCTGCGCGAGGCTGGGATTCGCCACTGGCGGCTTCCTGGCCGCAGCTGCGCTCCTGCCTCGCCTTTGAACCTAGGCCCCAGGAGTCCTTTGGGAGGGCTTAGGGGCCGGTGGCTTGCACACTGCCAAGGGCTCAAGCAGGAAGAGCTCTGTGCGAGGGAAGAGAAGGGCAGTGCAGGGCTCCTCCAGCGGTTGCTTGGCCGCCCAGACTCAGCTCCAAACGGAGTGCACCAGGCTCCCTGGGCCGCTGGCTGGGGTCTGCAGCCCTGCACACCCGGAGGGTGACTCCCTGGGCGCCCAGCAGCTGCCTGACACACGTAGCTTCCCTAGCGCTCTCCTCCCCAGCAGAGACGTGTGCAGCTGGTTGGGGCCTGCCCCTGCGTGCCTGGGCTCCCGCCCACAGCCCCAGCTCAGGGCAAGCAGCCCCTGAGCCAAGACCTGTAGGAGGCGCAGAGCGCCCCGACCTGGAAGCCGAGTGAACAGCTGGCGGGGAGGTGAGCCTCCTAGAGGGAAGAAGAGGCAGCCCAGCCTCGTTTGGCTCAAGCCCTACTTGGCTGGAGCCGAGTGCGCCTCCAGGACGGCAGAGCTCCAGCTCGGCTCAGAGGCTCGATCTGGCAGAGTTGCTGGCGCGAGGCTGCTCTGCCCTGGGCGAGCCTTGCCCAGACTTTCCTCGCTGCTAGGCTTCCTGCCCGGAAAGAGCCTGCTGCGCGAGGCTGGGAGACGCCACTGGCGCCTTCCTGGCCTCATTTCCGCTCCTGCCTTGCCTTTGCACTTAGGCCCCAGGCGTCCTTTGGGAGGGCTTAGGAGCCGGTGGCTTGCACACTGCCAAGGGTTCCAGCAGGGAGAGCTCTGTGAGAGGGAAGGAAAGGCAAGTGCAGGGCACCTCCTGCGGTTGCTTGGCCGCCCAGACTCAGTGCCGAACGGAGTGCACCAGCATCCCAGGGCCCCTGGCTGGGGTCTGCAGCCCCGCACACCGGGAGGCTGACTCCATGGGTGCCCAGCAGCTGCCTCACACACGTAGCTTCCCAAGCGCTCTCCTCCCCAGCAAAGACCTGTGCAGCTGGTTGGGGCCTGCCCCTGCGTGCCTGGGCTCCCGTCCACAGCCCCAGCTCAGGGTAAGGAGCCCCTGAGCCATGATTTGTAGGAGGCACAGAGCGCCCCCACCTGGAAGCCGGGTGAACAGCTGGCGGGGAGGCGAGCCTCCTCGAGGGAAGAAGAGGCAGCCCAGCCTCGTTTGGCTCAAGCCCTACTTGGCTGGAGCCGAGTGCGCCTCCAGGTCGGCAGAGCTCCAGCTCTGCTCAGAGGCCCAATCTGGCAGAGTTGGTGGCGCGAGGCTGCTCTGCCCTGGGCGAGCCTTGCCCAGACTTGCCTCGCTTCTAGGCTTCCTGCCAGGAAGGAGCCGGCTGCGCGAGGCTGGGAAACGCCACTGGCGCCTTCCTGGCCGCAGCTCCGCTCCTGCCTTGCCTTTGAACCTAGGCCCCTGGCTTCCTTTGGAAGGGCTTAGGGGCCGGTGTCTTGCACACTGCCAAGGGCTCAAGCAGGAAGAGCTCTGTGCCAGGGAAAGGAAGGGCTAGTGCAGGGCACCTCCAGCGGTTGCTTGGCCGCCCAGACTCAGCGCCAAACGGAGTGCACCAGGCTCCCAGGGCCCCTGGCTGGGGTCTGCAGCCCCGCACACCCAGATGCTGACTCCCTGGGCGCTCAGCCGCTGCCTCACACACGTAGCTTCCCTTGCGCTCTCCTCCCCAGCAGAGACGTGTGCAGCTGGTTGGGGCCTGCCCCTGAGTGCCTGGGCTCCCGCCCACAGCCCCAGCTCAGGGCAAGAAGCCCCTGAGCGAAGACCTGCACGAGTCGCTGAGCCTCCCCACCTGGAAGCCGAATGAACAGCTGGCGGGGTGGCGAGCCCCCTCGAGGGAAGAAGAGGCAGCCCAGCCTCGTTTGGCTCAAGCCCTACTTGGCTGGAGCCGAGTGCGCCTCCAGGACGGCAGAGCTCCATCTCTGCTCAGAGGCCCGATAAGGCAGAGTTGCTGGCGCGAGGCTGCTCTGCCCTGGGCGAGCCTTTCCCAGACTAGCCTCACTGCTAGGCTTCCTGCCCGGAAGAAGCAGGCTTTGCGAGGCTGGGAGACGCCATTGGCCCCTTCCTGGCCTCAGCTCTGCTCCTGCCTTGCCTTTGCACCTAGGCCCCAGGCGTCCTTAGGGAGGGCTTAGGGGCCGGTGGCTTGCACACTGCCAAGGGTTCCAGCAGGGACAGCTCTGTGAGAGGGAAGGAAAGGCAAGTGCAGGGCACCTCCAGCGGTTCCTGGGCCGCCAAGACTCAGCGCCGAACGGAGTGCACCGCCTCCCAGGGCCCGTGGCTCTTGTCTGCAGCCCCGCACACCCGGAGGCTGACTCGCTGGGCGCCCAGCAGCTGCCTCACACACGTAGCTTCCCTAGCGCTCTCCTCCCCAGCAGAGACGTGTGCAGCTGGTTGGGTCCTGCCCGTGAGTGCCTGGGCACCCGCCCACAGCCCCAGCTCAGGACAAGCAGCCCCTGAGCCAAGACCTGCAGGAGGCGCAGAGCGCCCTCACCTGGTAGCCGAGTGAAGAACTGGCTGGGAGGCGAGCCTCCTCGAGGGAAGAAGAGGCAGCCCAGCCTCGTTTGGCTCAAGGCCTACTTGGCTGGAGCCGAGTGCGCCTCCAGGACTGCAGAGCTCCAGCTCTGCTCAGAGGCCCGATCTGGCAGAGTTGCTGGCGCGAGGCTGCTCTGCCCTGGGCGAGCCTTGCCCAAACTTGCCTCGCTGCTAGGCTTCCTGCCCGGAAGAAGCAGGCTTCGCGAGCCTGGGTGACGCCACTGGCGCCTTCCTGGCCTCAGCTCCACTCCTGCCTTGCCTTTGCACCTAGGCCCCTGGCTTCCTTTGGAAGGGCTTAGGGGCCAGTGTCTTGCACACTGCCAAGGGCTCAAGCAGGAAGAGCTCTGTGCCAGGGAAAGGAAGGGCTAGTGCAGGGCACCTCCAGCGGTTGCTTGGCCGCCCAGACTCAGCGCCAAACGGAGTGCACCAGGCTCCCAGGGCCCCTGGCTGGGGTCTGCAGCCCCGCACACCCGGAGGCAGACTCCCTGGGCGCCCAGCAGCTGCCTCACACACGTAGCTTCCCTAGCGCTCTCCTCCCCAGCAGAGTCGTGTGCAGCTGGTTGGGGCCTGGCCCTGCGTGTCTGGGCTCCCGCCCACAGCCCCAGCTCAGGGCAAGCAGCCCCTGAGCCAGGACCTGCAGGACGCGCAGAGCGCCTCCACCTGGAAGCCGAGTGAACAGCTGGCGGGGAGGCGAGCCTCCTCGAGGGAAGAAGAGGCAGCCCAGCGCGTTTGGCTCAAGCCCTACTTTGCTGGAGCCGAGTGCGCCTCCAGGACGGCAGAGCTCCAGCTCTGCTCAGAGGCCCGATCTGGCAGAGTTGCTGGCGCGAGGCTGCTCTGCCCTGGGCGAGCCTTGCCCAGGCTTTCCTCGCTGCTAGGCTTCTTGCCCGGAAGAAGCAGGCTGCGCGAGGCTGGGAGACGCCACTGTTGCCTTCCTGGCCTCAGCTCCCCTCGCTCCTTGCGTTTGCACCTAGGCCCCAGACGTCCTTAGGGAGGGCTTAGGGGCCGGTGGCTTGCACACTGCCAAGGGTTCCAGCAGGGAGAGCTCTGTGAGAGGGAATGAAAGGCAAGTGCAGGGCACCTCCAGCGGTTGCTTGGCCCCCAAGACTCAGCGCCGCACGGAGTGCACCAGCCTCCGAGGGACCGTGGCTCTTGTCTGCAGCCCCGCACACCCGGAGGGTGACTCCCGGGTCGCCCAGCAGCTGCCTCACACACGTAGCTTCCCTAGCGCTCTCCTCCCCAGCAGAGACGTGTGCAGCTGGTTGGGGCCTACCCCTGCGTGCCTGGGCTCCCGCCCACTGCCCCAGCTCAGGGCAAGCAGCCCCTGAGCCAAGACCTGCAGGAGGCGCAGAGCGCCCCCACCTGGAAGCCGTGTGAAGAGCTGGCGGGGAGGCGAGCCTCCTCGAGGAAAGAAGAGGCAGCCCAGCCTCTTTTCGCTGAAGTCCTACTTGGCTGGGGCCAAGTGCGCCTCCAGGACGGCAGAGCTCCAGCTCTGCTCAGAGGCCCGATCTGGACGAGTTGCTGGCCCGAGGCTGCTCTTCCCTGGGCGAGCCTTGCCCAGACTTGCCTCGCTGCTAGACTTCCTGCCCAGGAAGGAGCAGGCTGCGCGAGGCTGGGAGACGCCACTGCGCCTTCCTGGCCTCAGCTCTGCTCCTGCCTTGCCTTTGCACCTAGGCCCCAGGCGTCCTTTGGGAGGGGTTAGGGGCCGGTGGCTTGCACACTGCCAAGGGCTCAAGCAGGAAGAGCTCTGTGCGAGGGAAGAGAAGGGCAGTGCAGGGCTCCTCCAGCGGTTGCTTGGCCGCCCAGACTCAGCGCTGCAGGGAGTGCACCAGGCTTCCAGGGCCCCTGGCTGGGGTCTGCAGCCCCGCACACCCAGAGGCTGACTCCCTGGGCGCCCAGCAGCTGCCTCACACACGTAGCTTCCCTAGCGCTCTCCTCCCCAGCAGAGTCGTGTGCAGCTGGTTGGGGCCTGCCCCTGCGTGCCTGGGCTCCCGCCCACAGCCCCAGCTCAGGGCAAACAGCCCCTGAGCCAAGACGTGCAGGAGGCGCAGAGAGCCCCCATCTGGAAGCCCAGTGAAGAGCTGGTGGGGAGGCGAGCCTCCTCGAGGGAAGAAGAGGCAGCCCAGCCTCGTTTGGCTCAAGCCCTACTTGGCTGGTGCCGAGTGCGCCTCCAGGATGGCAGAGCTCCAGCTCTGCCCAGAGGCCCTATCTGGCAGAGTTGCTGGCGCGAGGCTGCTCTGCCCTGGGCGAGCCTTGCCCAGACTTTCCTCGCTGCTAGGCTTCCTGCCCGGAAGAAGCAGGCAGCTCGAGCTGGGAGATGCCATTGGCCCCTTCCTGGCCTCAGCTCTGCTCCTGCCTTGCCTTTGCATCTAGGCCCCAGGTCCTTAGGGAGGGCTTAGGGGCCGGTGGCTTGCACACTGCCAAGGGTTCCAGCAGGGAGAGCTCTGTGAGAGGGAAGGAAAGGCAAGTGCAGGGCACCTCCAGCGGTTGCTTGGCCGCCCAGACTCAGCGCCGAACGGAGTGCACCAGCCTCCCAGGGCCCGTGGCTCTTGTTTGCAGCCCCGCACACCCGGAGGCTGACTCCCTGGGCGCCCAGCAGCTGCCTCACACACGTAGCTTCCCTAGCGCTCTCCTCCCCAGCAGAGACGTGTGCAGCTGGTGGGGGCCTGCCCCTGGGTGCCTGGGCTCCCGCCCACAGCCCCTGCTCAGGGCAAGCATCCCCTGATCGAAGACCTGCATGAGTCGCTGAGCGCCCCCACCTGGAAGCCGAGTGAACAGCTGGCGGGGAGCCGAGCCACTTCGAGGGAAGAAGAGGCAGCCCAGCCTCGTTTGGCTCAAGCCCTATTTGGCTGGAGCCGAGTGCGCCTTCAGGACGGCAGAGCTCCAGCTCTGCTCAGAGGCCCGATCAAGCAGAGTGCTGGCGCAAGGCTGCTCTGCCCTGGGCGAGCCTTGCCCAGACTTGCCTCGCTGCTAGGCTTCCTGCCCAGGAAGGAGCAGGATGCGCGAGGCTG
Organism: Ovis canadensis; assembly: GCF_042477335.2. Taxonomy (NCBI): domain Eukaryota; kingdom Metazoa; phylum Chordata; class Mammalia; order Artiodactyla; family Bovidae; genus Ovis; species Ovis canadensis. Next base: position 899,367 of record NC_091264.1, read on the forward strand.
GGAGACGCCATTGGCCCCTTCCTGGCCTCATCTCTGCTCTTGCCTTGCCTTTGCACCTAGGCCCCTGGCGTCCTTTGGGAGGGCTTAGGGGCCGGTGGCTTGCACACTGCCAAGGGCCTCAGCAGGGAGAGCTCTGTGCCAGGGAAAGGAAGGGCTAGAGCAGGGCTCCTCCAGCGGTTGCTTGGCCGCCCAGACTCAGCGCCCCAGGGAGTGCACCAGGCTCCCAGGGCCCCTGGCTGGGGTCTGCAACCCCGCACACCCGGAGGCTGACTCCCTGGGCGCCCAGCAGCTGCCTGACACACGTAGCTTCCCTAGCGCTCTCCTCCCCAGCAGAGACGTGTGCAGCTGGTTGGGGCCTGCCCCTGCGTGCCTGGGCTCCCGCCCACAGCCCCAGCTCAGGGCAAGCAGCCCCTGAGCCAAGACCTGTAGGAGGCGCAGAGCGCCCCCACCTGGAAGCCGAGTGAACAGCTGGCGGGGAGGTGAGCCTCCTAGAGGGAAGAAGAGGCAGCCCAGCCTCGTTTGGCTCAAGCCCTACTTGGCTGGAGCCGAGTGCGCCTCCAGGACGGCAGAGCTCCAGCTCGGCTCAGAGGCTCGATCTGGCAGAGTTGCTGGCGCGAGGCTGCTCTGCCCTGGGCGAGCCTTGCCCAGACTTTCCTCGCTGCTAGGCTTCCTGCCCGGAAAGAGCCTGCTGCGCGAGGCTGGGAGACGCCACTGGCGCCTTCCTGGCCTCATTTCCGCTCCTTCCTTGCCTTTGCACTTAGGCCCCAGGCGTCCTTTGGGAGGGCTTAGGAGCCGGTGGCTTGCACACTGCCAAGAGTTTCAGCAGGGAGAGCTCTGTGAGAGGGAAGGAAAGGCAAGTGCAGGGCACCTCCTGCGGTTGCTTGGCCGCCCAGACTCAGTGCCGAACGGAGTGCACCAGCCTCCCAGGGCCCCTGGCTGGGGTCTGCAGCCCCGCACACCGGGAGGCTGACTCCATGGGTGCCCAGCAGCTGCCTCACACACGTAGCTTCCCAAGCGCTCTCCTCCCCAGCAAAGACCTGTGCAGCTGGTTGGGGCCTGCCCCTGCGTGCCTGGGCTCCCGTCCACAGCCCCAGCTCAGGGTAAGGAGCCCCTGAGCCATGATTTGTAGGAGGCACAGAGCGCCCCCACCTGGAAGCCGGGTGAACAGCTGGCGGGGAGGCGAGCCTCCTCGAGGGAAGAAGAGGCAGCCCAGCCTCGTTTGGCTCAAGCCCTACTTGGCTGGAGCCGAGTGCGCCTCCAGGTCGGCTGAGCTCCAGCTCTGCTCAGAGGCCCAATCTGGCAGAGTTGCTGGCGCGAGGCTGCTCTGCCCTGGGCGAGCCTTGCCCAGACTTGCCTCGCTTCTAGGCTTCCTGCCAGGAAGGAGCCGGCTGCGCGAGGCTGGGAAACGCCACTGGCGCCTTCCTGGCCGCAGCTCCGCTCCTGCCTTGCCTTTGAACCTAGGCCCCTGGCTTCCTTTGGAAGGGCTTAGGGGCCGGTGTCTTGCACACTGCCAAGGGCTCAAGCAGGAAGAGCTCTGTGCCAGGGAAAGGAAGGGCTAGTGCAGGGCACCTCCAGCGGTTGCTTGGCCGCCCAGACTCAGCGCCAAACGGAGTGCACCAGGCTCCCAGGGCCCCTGGCTGGGGTCTGCAGCCCCGCACACCCAGATGCTGATTCCCTGGGCGCTCAGCAGCTGCCTCACACACGTAGCTTCCCTTGCGCTCTCCTCCCCAGCAGAGACGTGTGCAGCTGGTTGGGGCCTGCCCCTGAGTGCCTGGGCTCCCGCCCACAGCCCCAGCTCAGGGCAAGAAGCCCCTGAGCGAAGACCTGCACGAGGCGCTGAGCCTCCCCACCTGGAAGCCGAATGAACAGCTGGCGGGGTGGCGAGCCCCCTCGAGGGAAGAAGAGGCAGCCCAGCCTCGTTTGGCTCAAGCCCTACTTGGCTGGAGCCGAGTGCGCCTCCAGGACGGCAGAGCTCCATCTCTGCTCAGAGGCCCGATAAGGCAGAGTTGCTGGCGCGAGGCTGCTCTGCCCTGGGCGAGCCTTTCCCAGACTAGCCTCACTGCTATGCTTCCTGCCCGGAAGAAGCAGGCTTTGCGAGGCTGGGAGACGCCATTGGCCCCTTCCTGGCCTCAGCTCTGCTCCTGCCTTGCCTTTGCACCTAGGCCCCAGGCGTCCTTAGGGAGGGCTTAGGGGCCGGTGGCTTGCACACTGCCAAGGGTTCCAGCAGGGAGAGCTCTGTGAGAGGGAAGGAAAGGCAAGTGCAGGGCACCTCCAGCGGTTCCTGGGCCGCCAAGACTCAGCGCCGAACGGAGTGCACCGCCTCCCAGGGCCCGTGGCTCTTGTCTGCAGCCCCGCACACCCGGAGGCTGACTCGCTGGGCGCCCAGCAGCTGCCTCACACACGTAGCTTCCCTAGCGCTCTCCTCCCCAGCAGAGACGTGTGCAGCTGGTTGGGTCCTGCCCGTGAGTGCCTGGGCACCCGCCCACAGCCCCAGCTCAGGACAAGCAGCCCCTGAGCCAAGACCTGCAGGAGGCGCAGAGCGCCCTCACCTGGTAGCCGAGTGAAGAACTGGCTGGGAGGCGAGCCTCCTCGAGGGAAGAAGAGGCAGCCCAGCCTCGTTTGGCTCAAGGCCTACTTGGCTGGAGCCGAGTGCGCCTCCAGGACTGCAGAGCTCCAGCTCTGCTCAGAGGCCCGATCTGGCAGAGTTGCTGGCGCGAGGCTGCTCTGCCCTGGGCGAGCCTTGCCCAAACTTGCCTCGCTGCTAGGCTTCCTGCCCGGAAGAAGCAGGCTTCGCGAGCCTGGGTGACGCCACTGGCGCCTTCCTGGCCTCAGCTCCACTCCTGCCTTGCCTTTGCACCTAGGCCCCATTAGTCCTTTGGGAGGGCTTAGGGGCCGGTGGCTTGCACACTGCCAAGGGCTCAAGCAGGAAGAGCTCTCTGCGAGGGAATAGAAGGGCAGTGCAGGGCTCCTCCAGCAGTTGCTTGGCCGCCCAGACTCAGCCCCGCACGGAGTGCACCAGGCTCCCAGGGCCCCTGGCTGGGGTCTGCAACCTCGCACACACGGAGGCTGACTCCCTGGGCCCCCAGCAGCTGCCTCTCACACAAAGCTTCCCTAGCGCTGTCCTCCCCAGCAGAGACATGTGCAGCTGGTTGGGCCCTGCCCCTGCGTGCCTGGGCTCCCGCCCACAGTCCCAGCTCAGGGCAAGCAGCCCCTGAGCCAAGAACTGTAGGAGGCCCAGAGCGCCCCCACCTGGAAGCCGAGGGAACAGCTGGCGGGGAGGCGAGCCTCCTCGAGGGAAGAAGAGGCAGCCCAGCCTCGTTTGGCTCAAGTCCTACTTGGCTGGAGCCGAGTGCGTCTCCAGGACGGCAGAGCTCCAGCTCTGCTCAGAGGCCCGATCTGGCAGAGTTGCTGGCGCGAGGTTGCTCTGCCCTGGGCGAGCGTTGCCCAGACTTGCCTCTCTGCTAAGCTTCCTGCCCAGGAAGGAGCAGGCTGCGCGAGGCTGGGAGTCGCCACTGGCGCCTTCCTGTCCTCAGCTCCGCTCCCCCCTCGCCTTTGCACCTAGGCCCCAGGCGTCCTTTGGGAGGGCTTAGGGGCCGGTGGCTTGCACACTGCCAAGGGCTCCAGCAGGAAGAACTCTGTGCGAGGGAAGGGAAGGGTTAGTGCAGGGCTCCTCCAGCGGTTGCTTGGCCGCCCAGACTCAGCGCCAAACGGAGTGCACCAGGCTCCCAGGGCCCCTGGCTGGGGTCTGCAGCCCCGCACACCCGGAGGCTGACTCCCTGGGCGCCCAGCAGCTGCCTCACACACGTAGCTTCCCTAGCGCTCTCCTCCCCAGCAGAGACGTGTGCAGCTGGTTGGGGCCTGCCCCTGCGTGCCTGGGTTCCCGCCCACAGCCCCAGCACAGGGCAAGCAGCCCCTGAGCCAAGACCTGCAGGAGGCGCAGAGCGCCCCCACCTGGAAGCCAAGTAAACAGCTGGCGGGGAGGTGAGCCTCCTCGAGGGAAGAAGAGGCAGTCCAGCCTCGTTTGGCTCAAGGCCTACTTGGCTGGAGCCGAGTGCGCCTCCAGGACGGCAGAGCTCCAGCTCTGCTCAGAGGCCCGATCTGGCAGAGTTGCTGGCGCGAGGCTGCTCTGCCCTGGGCGAGCCTTGCCCAGACTTTCCTAGCTGCTAGGCTTCCTGCACGGAAGAAGCAGGATGCGGGAGGCTGGGAGACGCCATTGGCCCCTTCCTGGCCTCAGCTCTGCTCCTGCCTTGCCTTTGCACCTAGGCCCCAGGCGTCCTTAGGGAGGGCTTAGGGGCCGGTGGCTTGCACACTGCCAAGGGTTTCAGCAGGGAGAGTTCTGTGAGAGGGAAGGAAAGGCAAGTGCAGGGCACCTCCAGCGGTTGCTTGGTCCCCCAGACTCAGCGCCGAACGGAATGCACCAGCCTCCTAGGGCCCGTGGCTCTTGTCTGCAGCCCCGCACACCGGGAGGCTGATTTCCTGGGCGCCCAGCAGCTGCCTCACACACGTAGCTTCCGTAGCGCTCTCTCCCCAGCAGAGACGTGTGCAGCTGGTTGGGGCCTGGCCCAGCGTGCCTGGGTTCCCGCCCACAGCCCCAGATCAGGACAAGCAGCCCCTGAGCCAAGACCTGCAGGAGACGCAGAGCGCCACCACCTGGAACCCGAGTGAACACCTGGCGAGGAGGCGAGCCCCCTCGAGCGACGAAGAGGCAGCCCAGCCTGGTTTGGCTCAAGCCCTACTTGGCTGGAGCCGAGTGCGCCTCCAGGTCGGCAGAGCTCCAGCTCTGCTCAGAGGCCCGATCTGGCAGAGTTGCTGGCGCGAGGCTGCTCTGCCCTGGGCAAGCCTTGCCCAGACTTGCCTCGCTGCTAGGCTTCCTGCCCAGGAAGGAGCTGGCTGCGCGAGGCTGGGATTCCCCACTGGCGGCTTCCTGGCCGCAGCTGCGCTCCTGCCTCGCCTTTGAACCTAGGCCCCAGGAGTCCTTTGGGAGGGCTTAGGGGCCGGTGGCTTGCACACTGCCAAGGGCTCAAGCAGGAAGAGCTCTGTGCGAGGGAAGAGAAGGGCAGTGCAGGGCTCCTCCAGCGGTTGCTTGGCCGCCCAGACTCAGCTCCAAACGGAGTGCACCAGGCTCCCAGGGCCGCTGGCTGGGGTCTGCAGCCCTGCACACCCGGAGGCTGACTCCCTGGGCGCCCAGCAGCTGCCTCACACATGTAGATTCCCTAGCGCTCTCCTCCCCAGCAGAGCCGTGTGCAGCTGGTTGGGGCCTGGCCCAGCGTGTCTGGGCTCCCGCCCACAGCCCCAGATCAGGACAAGCAGCACCTGAGTCAAGACCTGCCGGAGACGCAGAGCGCCCCCACCTGGAAGCCGAGTGAACAGCTGGCGGGGAGGCGAGCCCCCTCGAGGGAAGAAGAGGCAGCCCAGCCTCGTTTGGCTCAAGCCCTACTTGGCTGGAGCCGAGTGTGCCTCCAGGACGGCAGAGCTACAGCTCTGCTCAGAGGCCCGATCTGGCAGAGTTGCTGGCGCGAGGCTACTCTGCCCTGGGCGAGCCTTGCCCAGACTTGCCTCGCTGCTAGGCTTCCTGCCCGGAAGAAGCAGGCTGCGCGAGGCTGGGAGACGCCACTGGCGCCTTTCTGGCCTCAGCTCCGCTCCTGCCTTGCCTTTGCACCTAGGCCCCAGGCGTCCTTTGGAGGGCTTAGGGGCCGGTGGCTTGCACACTGCCAAGGGCTCAAGCAGGAAGAGCTCTGTGCGAGGGAAGAGAAGGGCAGTGCAGAGCTCCTCCAGCGGTTGCTTGGCCGCCCAGACTCAGCGCCGCACGGAGTGCACCATGCTCCCAGGGCCCCTGGTTGGGGTCTGCAGCCCCGCACACCCGGAGGCTGACTCCATGGGCGCCCAGCAGCTGCCTCACACACGTAGCTTCCCTTGCGCTCTCCTCCCCAGCAAAGACCTGTGCAGCTGGTTGGGGCCTGCCCCTGCGTGCCTGGGCTTCCGTCCACAGCCCCAGCTCAGGGTAAGGAGCCCCTGAGCCATGAATTGTAGGAGGCCCAGAGCGCCCCCACCTGGAAGCCGGGTGAACAGCTGGCGGGGAGGCGAGCCTCCTCGAGGGAAGAAGAGGCAGCCCAGCCTCATTTGGCTCAAGCCCTACTTGGCTGGAGCCGAGTGCTCCTCCAGGTCGGCAGAGCTCCAGCTCTGCTCAGAGGCCCGATCTGGCAGAGTTGCTGGCGCGAGGCTGCTCTGCCCTGGGCGAGCCTTGCCCAGACTTGCCTCGCTTCTAGGCTTCCGGCCCAGGAAGGAGCCGGCTGCGCGAGGCTGGGAAACGCCACTGGCGCCTTCCTGGCCGCAGCTCCGCTCCTGCCTTGCCTTTGAACCTAGGCCCCTGGCTTCCTTTGGAAGGGCTTAGGGGCCAGTGTCTTGCACACTGCCAAGGGCTCAAGCAGGAAGAGCTCTGTGCCAGGGAAAGGAAGGGCTAGTGCAGGGCACCTCCAGCGGTTGCTTGGCCGCCCAGACTCAGCGCCGCACGGAGTGCACCAGGCTCCCAGGGCCCCTGGCTGGGGTCTGCAGCCCCGCACACCCGGAGGCAGACTCCCTGGGCGCCCAGCAGCTGCCTCACACACGTAGCTTCCCTAGCGCTCTCCTCCCCAGCAGAGTCGTGTGCAGCTGGTTGGGGCCTGGCCCTGCGTGTCTGGGCTCCCGCCCACAGCCCCAGCTCAGGGCAAGCAGCCCCTGAGCCAGGACCTGCAGGACGCGCAGAGCGCCTCCACCTGGAAGCCGAGTGAACAGCTGGCGGGGAGGCGAGCCTCCTCGAGGGAAGAAGATGCAGCCCAGCGCGTTTGGCTCAAGCCCTACTTTGCTGGAGCCGAGTGCGCCTCCAGGACGGCAGAGCTCCAGCTCTGCTCAGAGGCCCGATCTGGCAGAGTTGCTGGCGCGAGGCTGCTCTGCCCTGGGCGAGCCTTGCCCAGGCTTTCCTCGCTGCTAGGCTTCTTGCCCGGAAGAAGCAGGCTGCGCGAGGCTGGGAGACGCCACTGTTGCCTTCCTGGCCTCAGCTCCCCTCGCTCCTTGCGTTTGCACCTAGGCCCCAGACGTCCTTAGGGAGGGCTTAGGGGCCGGTGGCTTGCACACTGCCAAGGGTTCCAGCAGGGAGAGCTCTGTGAGAGGGAATGAAAGGCAAGTGCAGGGCACCTCCAGCGGTTGCTTGGCCCCCAAGACTCAGCGCCGCACGGAGTGCACCAGCCTCCGAGGGACCGTGGCTCTTGTCTGCAGCCCCGCACACCCGGAGGGTGACTCCCGGGTCGCCCAGCAGCTGCCTCACACACGTAGCTTCCCTAGCGCTCTCCTCCCCAGCAGAGACGTGTGCAGCTGGTTGGGGCCTACCCCTGCGTGCCTGGGCTCCCGCCCACTGCCCCAGCTCAGGGCAAGCAGCCCCTGAGCCAAGACCTGCAGGAGGCGCAGAGCGCCCCCACCTGGAAGCCGTGTGAAGAGCTGGCGGGGAGGCGAGCCTCCTCGAGGAAAGAAGAGGCAGCCCAGCCTCTTTTCGCTCAAGTCCTACTTGGCTGGGGCCAAGTGCGCCTCCAGGACGGCAGAGCTCCAGCTCTGCTCAGAGGCCCGATCTGGAAGAGTTGCTGGCCCGAGGCTGCTCTTCCCTGGGCGAGCCTTGCCCAGACTTGCCTCGCTGCTAGACTTCCTGATCAGGAAGGAGCAGGCTGCGCGAGGCTGGGAGACGCCACTGGGCCTTCCTGGCCTCAGCTCTGCTCCTGCCTTGCCTTTGCACCTAGGCCCCAGGCGTCCTTTGGGAGGGGTTAGGGGCCGGTGGCTTGCACACTGCCAAGGGCTCAAGCAGGAAGAGCTCTGTGCGAGGGAAGAGAAGGGCAGTGCAGGGCTCCTCCAGCGGTTGCTTGGCCGCCCAGACTCAGCGCTGCACGGAGTGCACCAGGCTTCCAGGGCCCCTGGCTGGGGTCTGCAGCCCCGCACACCCAGAGGCTGACTCCCTGGGCGCCCAGCAGCTGCCTCACACACGTAGCTTCCCTAGCGCTCTCCTCCCCAGCAGAGTCGTGTGCAGCTGGTTGGGGCCTGCCCCTGCGTGCCTGGGCTCCCGCCCACAGCCCCAGCTCAGGGCAAACAGCCCCTGAGCCAAGACGTGCAGGAGGCGCAGAGAGCCCCCAATCTGGAAGCCCAGTGAAGAGCTGGTGGGGAGGCGAGCCTCCTCGAGGGAAGAAGAGGCAGCCCAGCCTCGTTTGGCTAAAGCCCTATTTGGCTGGAGCCGAGTGCGCCTCCAGGATGGCAGAGCTCCAGCTCTGCTCAGAGGCCCGATCAAGCAGAGTTGCTGGCGCAAGGCTGCTCTGCCCTGGGCGAGCCTTGCCCAGACTTGCCTCGCTGCTAGGCTTCCTGCCCAGGAAGGAGCAGGATGCGCGAGGCTGGGAGACGCCATTGGCCCCTTCCTGGCCTCATCTCTGCTCTTGCCTTGCCTTTGCACCTAGGCCCCTGGCGTCCTTTGGGAGGGCTTAGGGGCCGGTGGCTTGCATACTGCCAAGGGCCTCAGCAGGAAGAGCTCTGTGCCAGGGAAAGGAAGGGCTAGAGCAGGGCTCCTCCAGCGGTTGCTTGGCCGCCCAGATTCAGCGCCCCAGGGAGTGCACCAGGCTCCCAGGGCCCCTGGCTGGGGTCTGCAACCCCGCACACCCGGAGGCTGACTCCCTGGGCGCCCAGCAGCTGCCTGACACACGTAGCTTCCCTAGCGCTCTCCTCCCCAGCAGAGACGTGTGCAGCTGGTTGGGGCCTGCCCCTGCGTGCCTGGGCTCCCGCCCACAGCCCCATCTCAGGGCAAGCAGCCCCTGAGCCAAGACCTGTAGGAGGCGCAGAGCGCCCCCACCTGGAAGCCGAGTGAACAGCTGGCGGGGAGGTGAGCCTCCTAGAGGGAAGAAGAGGCAGCCCAGCCTCGTTTGGCTCAAGCCCTACTTGGCTGGAGCCGAGTGCGCCTCCAGGACGGCAGAGCTCCAGCTCGGCTCAGAGGCTCGATCTGGCAGAGTTGCTGGCGCGAGGCTGCTCTGCCCTGGGCGAGCCTTGCCCAGACTTTCCTCGCTGCTAGGCTTCCTGCCCGGAAAGAGCCTGCTGCGCGAGGCTGGGAGACGCCACTGGCGCCTTCCTGGCCTCATTTCCGCTCCTGCCTTGCCTTTGCACTTAGGCCCCAGGCGTCCTTTGGGAGGGCTTAGGAGCCGGTGGCTTGCACACTGCCAAGGGTTCCAGCAGGGAGAGCTCTGTGAGAGGGAAGGAAAGGCAAGTGCAGGGCACCTCCTGCGGTTGCTTGGCCGCCCAGACTCAGTGCCGAACGGAGTGCACCAGCCTCCCAGGGCCCCTGGCTGGGGTCTGCAGCCCCGCACACCGGGAGGCTGACTCCATGGGTGCCCAGCAGCTGCCTCACACACGTAGCTTCCCAAGCGCTCTCCTCCCCAGCAAAGACCTGTGCAGCTGGTTGGGGCCTGCCCCTGCGTGCCTGGGCTCCCGTCCACAGCCCCAGCTCAGGGTAAGGAGCCCCTGAGCCATGATTTGTAGGAGGCACAGAGCGCCCCCACCTGGAAGCCGGGTGAACAGCTGGCGGGGAGGCGAGCCTCCTCGAGGGACGAAGAGGCAGCCCAGCCTCGTTTGGCTCAAGCCCTACTTGGCTGGAGCCGAGTGCGCCTCCAGGTCGGCAGAGCTCCAGCTCTGCTCAGAGGCCCAATCTGGCAGAGTTGCTGGCGCGAGGCTGCTCTGCCCTGGGCGAGCCTTGCCCAGACTTGCCTCGCTTCTAGGCTTCCTGCCAGGAAGGAGCCAGCTGCGCGAGGCTGGGAAACGCCACTGGCGCCTTCCTGGCCGCAGCTCCGCTCCTGCCTTGCCTTTGAACCTAGGCCCCTGGCTTCCTTTGGAAGGGCTTAGGGGCCGGTGTCTTGCACACTGCCAAGGGCTCCAGGAGGAAGAGCTCTGTGCCAGGGAAAGGAAGGGTTAGTGCAGGGCACCTCCAGCGGTTGCTTGGCCGCCCAGACTCAGCGCCAAACGGAGTGCACCAGGCTCCCAGGGCCCCTGGCTGGGGTCTGCAGCCCCGCACACCCAGATGCTGACTCCCTGGGCGCTCAGCAGCTGCCTCACACACGTAGCTTCCCTAGCGCTCTCCTCCCCAGCAGAGACGTGTGCAGCTGGTTGGGGCCTGCCCCTGAGTGCCTGGGCTCCCGCCCACAGCCCCAGCTCAGGGCAAGAAGCCCCTGAGCGAAGACCTGCACGAGGCGCTGAGCCTCCCCACCTGGAAGCCGAATGAACAGCTGGCGGGGTGGCGAGCCCCCTCGAGGGAAGAAGAGGCAGCCCAGCCTCGTTTGGCTCAAGCCCTACTTGGCTGGAGCCGAGTGCGCCTCCAGGACGGCAGAGCTCCATCTCTGCTCAGAGGCCCGATAAGGCAGAGTTGCTGGCGAGGCTGCTCTGCCCTGGGCGAGCCTTTCCCAGACTAGCCTCGCTGCTAGGCTTCCTGCCCGGAAGAAGCAGGCTTTGCGAGGCTGGGAGACGCCATTGGCCCCTTCCTGGCCTCAGCTCTGCTCCTGCCTTGCCTTTGCACCTAGGCCCCAGGCGTCCTTAGGGAGGGCTTAGGGGCCGGTGGCTTGCACACTGCCAAGGGTTCCAGCAGGGAGAGCTCTGTGAGAGGGAAGGAAAGGCAAGTGCAGGGCACCTCCAGCGGTTCCTTGGCCGCCCAGACTCAGCCCCGCACTGAGTGCACCAGCCTCCCAGGGCCCGTGGCTCAGGTCTGCAGCCCCTCACACCCGGAGGCTGACTCGCTGGGCGCCCAGCAGCTGCCTCACACACGTAGCTTCCCTAGCGCTCTCCTCCCCAGCAGAGACGTGTGCAGCTGGTTGGGTCCTGCCCCTGAGTACCAGGGCACCCGCCCACAGCCCCAGCTCAGGACAAGCAGCCCCTGAGCCAAGACCTGCAGGAGGCGCAGAGCGCCCTCACCTGGTAGCCGAGTGAAGAGCTGGCGGGGAGGCGAGCCTCCTCGAGGGAAGAAGAGGCAGCCCAGCCTCGTTTGGCTCAAGGCCTACTTGGCTGGAGCCGAGTGCGCCTCCAGGACGGCAGAGCTCCAGCTCTGCTCAGAGCCCCGATCTGGCAGAGTTGCTGGCGCGAGGCTGCTCTGCCCTGGGCGAGCCTTGCCCAGACTTGCCTCGCTGCTAGGCTTCCTGCCCGGAAGAAGCAGGCTTCGCGAGCCTGGGATATGCCACTGGCGCCTTCCTGGCCTCAGCTCCACTCCTGCCTTGCCTTTGCACCTAGGCCCCATTAGTCCTTTGGGAGGGCTTAGGGGCCGGTGGCTTGCACACTGCCAAGGGCTCAAGCAGGAAGAGCTGTTTGCGAGGGAATAGAAGGGCAGTGCAGGGCTCCTCCAGCGGTGCTTGGACGCCCAGACTCAGCCCCGCACGGAGTGCACCAGGCTCCCAGGGCCCCTGGCTGGGGTCTGCAACCCCGCACACACGGAGGCTGACTCCCTGGGCGCCCAGCAGCTGGCTCTCACACGTAGCTTCCCTAGCGCTGTCCTCCCCAGCGGAGACATGTGCAGCTGGTTGGGTCCTGCCCCTGCGTGCCTGGGCTCCCGCCCACAGTCCCAGCTCAGGGCAAGCAGCCCCTGAGCCTAGAACTGTAGGAGGCCCAGAGCGCCCCCACCTGGAAGCCGAGGGAACAGCTGGCGGGGAAGCGAGCCTCCTCGAGGGAAGAAGAGGCAGCCCAGCCTCTTTTGGCCCAAGTCCTACTTGGCTGGAGCCGAGTGCGCCTCCAGGACGGCAGAGCTCCAGCTCGGCTCAGAGGCCCGATCTGGCAGAGTTGCTGGCGCGAGGCTGCTCTGCCCTGGGCGAGCCTTGCCCAGACTTGCCTCTCTGCTAGGCTTCCTGCCCAGGAAGGAGCAGGCTGCGCGAGGCTGGGAGTCCCCACTGGCGCCTTCCTGTCCTCAGCTCCGCTCTCCCCTCGCCTTTGCACCTAGGCCCCAGGCGTCCTTAGGGAGGGCTTAGGGGCCGGTGGCTTGCACACTGCCAAGGGTTCCAGCAGGGAGAGCTCTGTGAGAGGGAAGGAAAGGCAAGTGCAGGGCACCTCCAGCGGTTGCTTGGCCGCCCAGACTCAGCGCCGAACGGAGTGCACCAGCCTCCCAGGGCCCCTGGCTGGGGTCTGCAGCCCCGCACACCCGGAGGCTGACTCCATGGGCGCCCAGCAGCTGCCTCACACACGTAGCTTCCCTAGCGCTCTCCTCCCCAGCAGAGACGTGTGCAGCTGGTTGGGGCCTGCCCCTGCGTGCCTGGGCTCCCGCCCACTGCCCCAGCTCAGGGCAAGCAGCCCCTGAGCCAAGACCTGCAGGAGGCGCAGAGCGCCCCCACCTGGAAGCCGTGTGAAGAGCTGGCGGGGAGGCGAGCCTCCTCGAGGGAAGAAGAGGCAGCCCAGCCTCCTTTGGCTCAAGTCCTACTTGGCTGGAGCCAAGTGCGCCTCCAGGACGGCAGAGCTCCAGCTCTGCTCAGAGGCCCGATCTGGAAGAGTTGCTGGCCCGAGGCTGCTCTGCCCTGGGCGAGCCTTGCCAAGACTTGCCTCGCTGCTAGACTTCCTGCCCAGGAAGGAGCAGGCTGTGCGAGGCTGGGAGACGCCACTGCGCCTTCCTGGCCTCAGCTCTGCTCCTGCCTTGCCTTTGCACCTAGGCCCCAGGCGTCCTTTGGGAGGGTTTAGGGGCCGGTGGCTTGCACAATGCCAAGGGCTCAAGCAGGAAGAGCTCTGTGCGAGGAAAGAGAAGGGCAGTGCAGGGCACCTCCAGCGGTTGCTTGGCCGCCCAGACTCTGCGCCAAACGGAGTGCACCAGGCTTCCAGGGCCCCTGGCTGGGGTCTGCAACCCCGCACACCCGGAGGCTGACTCCCTGGGCCCCCAGCAGCTGCCTCACACACGTAGCTTCCCTAGCGCTCTCCTCCCCAGCAGAGACGTGTGCAGCTGGTTGGGGCCTGCCCCTGCGTGCCTGGGCTCCCGCCCACAGCCCCAGCTCAGGGCAAGCAGCCCCTGAGCCAAGACCTGTAGGAGGCGCAGAGCGCCCCCACCTGGAAGCCGAGTGAACAGCTGGCGGGGAGGCGAGCCTCCTCGAGGGAAGAAGAGGCAGCCCAGCCTCCTTTGGCGGAAGCCCTACTTGGCTGGAGCCAAGTGCGCCTCCAGGACGGCAGAGCTCCAGCTCTGCCCAGAGGCCCTATCTGGCAGAGTTGCTGGCGCGAGGCTGCTCTGCCCTGGGCGAGCCTGCCCAGACTTTCCTCGCTGCTAGGCTTCCTGCCCGGAAGAAGCAGGCTGCGCGAGGCTGGGAGATGCCATTGGCCCCTTCCTGGCCTCAGCTCTGCTCTTGCCTTGCCTTTGCACCTAGGCCCCAGGTCCTTAGGGAGGGCTTAGGGGCCGGTGGCTTGCACACTGCCAAGGGTTCCAGCAGGGAGAGCTCTGTGAGAGGGAAGGAAAGGCAAGTGCAGGGCACCTCCAGCGGTTGCTTGGCCGCCCAGACTCAGCGCCGAACGGAGTGCACCAGCCTCCCAGGGCCCGTGGCTCTTGTTTGCAGCCCCGCACACCCGGAGGCTGACTCCCTGGGCGCCCAGCAGCTGCCTCACACACGTAGCTTCCCTAGCGCTCTCCTCCCCAGCAGAGACGTGTGCAGCTGGTTGGGTCCTGCCCCTGCGTGCCAGGGCACCCGCCCACAGCCCCAGCTCAGGACAAGCAGCCCCTGAGTCAAGACCTGCAGGAGGCGCAGAGGGCCCCCACCTTGTAGCCGAGTGAAGAACTGGCGGGGAGGCGAGCCTCCTCGAGGGAAGAAGAGGCAGCCCAGCCTCCTTTGGCTCAAGCCCTACTTGGCTGGAGCCCAGTGCGCCTCCAAGACGGCAGAGCTCCAGCTCTGATCAGAGGCCCTATCTGGCAGAGTTGCTGGCGCGAGGCTGCTCCCCTGGGCGAGCCTTGCCCAGACTTTCCTCGCTGCTAGGCTTCCTGCCCGGAAGAAGCAGGCTGCGCGAGGCTGGGAGACGCCATTGGCCCCTTCCTGGCCTCAGCTCTGCTCCTGCCTTGCCTTTGCACCTAGGCCCCAGATCCTTAGGGAGGGCTTAGGGGCCGGTGGCTTGCACACTGCCAAGGGTTCCAGCAGGGAGAGCTCTGTGAGAGGGAAGGAAAGGCAAGTGCAGGGCACCTCCAGCGGTTGTTTGGCCGCCCAGACTCAGCGCCGAACGGAGTGCACAAGCCTCCCAGGGCCCGTGGCTCTTGTCTGCAGCCCCGCACACCCGGAGGCTGACTCGCTGGGCGCCCAGCAGCTGCCTCACACACGTAGCTTCCCTAGCGCTCTCCTCCCCAGCAGAGACGTGTGCAGCTGGTTGGGTCCTGCCCCTGAGTGCCTGGGCACCCGCCCACAGCCCCAGCTCAGGACAAGCAGCCCCTGAGCCAAGACCTGCAGGAGGCGCAGAGCCCCCTCACCTGGTAGCCGAGTGAAGAGCTGGCGGGGAGGCGAGCCTCCTCGAGGGAAGAAGAGGCAGCCCAGCCTCGTTTGGCTCAAGGCCTACTTGGCTGGAGCCGAGTGCGCCTCCAGGACGGCAGAGCTCCAGCTCTGCTCAGAGGCCCGATCTGGCAGAGTTGCTGGCGCGAGGCTGCTCTGCCCTGGGCGAGCCTTGCCCAGACTTGCCTCGCTGCTAGGCTTCCTGCCCGGAAGAAGCAGGCTTCGCGAGCCTGGGATATGCCACTGGCGCCTTCCTGGCCTCAGCTGCACTCCTGCCTTGCCTTTGCACCTAGGCCCCATTAGTCCTTTGGGAGGGCTTAGGGGCCGGTGGCTTGCACACTGCCAAGGGCTCAAGCAGGAAGAGCTCTCTGGGAGGGAATAGAAGGGCAGTGCAGGGCTCCTCCAGCGGTTGCTTGGCCGCCCAGACTCAGCCTCGCACTGAGTGCAGCAGCCTCCCAGGGCCCCTGGCTGGGGTCTGCAGCCCCGCACACACGGAGGCTGACTCCCTGGACGCCAAGCAGCTGCCTCTCACACGTATCTTCCCTAGCGCTGTCCTCCCCAGCAGAGACATGTGCAGCTGGTTGGGCCCTGCCCCTGCGTGCCTGGGCTCCCACCCACAGCCCCAGCTCAGGGTAAGGAGCCCCTGAGCGAAGAACTGTTGGAGGCCCAGAGCGCCCCCACCTGGAAGCCGAGGGAACAGCTGGCGGGGAGGCGAGCCTCCTCGAGGGAAGAAGAGGCAGCCCAGCCTCTTTTGGCCCAAGTCCTCCTTGGCTGGAGCCGAGTGCGCCTCCAGGACGGCAGTGCTCCAGCTCTGCTAAGAGGCCCGATCTGGCAGAGTTGCTGGCGCGAGGCTGCTCTGCCCTGGGCGAGCTTTGCCCAGACTTGCCTCTCTGCTAAGCTTCCTGCCCAGGAAGGAGCAGGCTGCGCGAGGCTGGGAGTCCCCACTGGCGCCCTCCTGTCCTCAGCTCCGATCCCCCCTCGCATTTGCACCTAGGCCCCAGGCGTCCTTTGGGAGGGTTTACGGGCCGGTGGCTTGCACACTGCCAAGGGCTTCAGCAGGAAGAACTCTGTGCCAGGGAAAGGAAGGGCTAGTGCAGGGCTTCGCCAGAGGTTGCTTGGCCGCACAGACTCAGTGCTGCACGGAGTGCAACAGGCTCCCAGGGCCCCTGGCTGGGGTCTGCAACCCCGCACACCCAGAGGCTGACTCCCTGGGCGCCCAGCAGCTGCCTCACACACGTAGCTTCCCTAGCGCTCTCCTCCCCAGCAGAGACGTGTGCAGCTGGTGGGGGCCGGCCCCTGGGTGCCTGGGCTCCCGCCCACAGCCCCAGCTCAGGGCAAGCAGCCCCTGAGCGAAGACCTGCATGAGTTGCTGAGCGCCCCCACCTGGAAGCCGAGTGAAGAGCTGGCGTGGAGGCGAGCCTCCTCGAGGGAAGAAGAGGCAGCCCAGCCTCGTTTGGCTCAAGCCCTGCTTGGCTGGAGCCGAGTGCGCCTCCAGGACGGCAGAGCTCCAGCTCGGCTCAGAGGCCCGATCTGGCAGAGTTGCTGGTGCGAGCCTGCTCTGCCCTGGGCGAGCCTTGCCCAGACTTGCCTCGCTGCTCGGGTTCCTGCCCGGAAGGAGCCTGCTGCGCGAGGCTGGGAGACGCCACTGGCGCCTTCCTGGCCTCATTTCTGCTCCTGCCTTGCCTTTGCACTTAGGCCCCAGGCGTCCTTTGGGAGGTCTTAGGAGCCGGTGGCTTGCACATTGCCAAGGGTTCCAGCAGGGAGAGCTCTGTGAGAGGGAAGGAAAGGCAAGTGCAGGGCACCTCCAGCGGTTGCTTGGCCGCCCAGACTCAGTGCCGAACGGAGTGCACCAGCCTCCCAGGGCCCCTGGCTGGGGTCTGCAGCCCCGCACACCGGGAGGCTGACTCCATGGGCACCCAGCAGCTGCCTCACACACGTAGCTTCCCTAGCGCTCTGCTCCCCAGCAGAGACGTGTGCAGCTGGTTGGGGCCTGCCCCTGCGTGCCTGGGCTCCCGTCCACAGCCCCAGCTCAGGGTAAGGAGCCCCTGAGCCATGAATTGTAGGAGGCCCAGAGCGCCCCCACCTGGAAGCCGGGTGAACAGCTGGCGGGGAGGCGAGCCTCCTCGAGGGAAGAAGAGGCAGCCCAGCCTCGTTTGGCTCAAGCCCTACTTGGCTGGAGCCGAGTGCGCCTCCAGGTCGGCAGAGCTCCAGCTCTGCTCAGAGGCCCGATCTGGCAGAGTTGGTGGCGCGAGGCTGCTCTGCCCTGGGCGAGCCTTGCCCAGACTTGCCTCGCTTCTAGGCTTCCTGCCCAGGAAGGAGCCGGCTGCGCGAGGCTGGGAAACGCCACTGGCGCCTTCCTGGCCGCAGCTCCACTCCTGCCTTGCCTTTGAACCTAGGCCCCTGGCTTCCTTTGGAAGGGCTTAGGGGCCGGTGTCTTGCACACTGCCAAGGGCTCCAGGAGGAAGAGCTCTGTGCCAGGGAAAGGAAGGGCTAGTGCAGGGCACCTCCAGCGGTTGCTTTGCCGCCCAGACTCAGCGCCAAACGGAGTGCACCAGGCTCCTAGGGCCCCTGGCTGGGGTCTCCAGCCCCGCACACCCGGAGGCTGACTCCCTGGGCGCTCAGCAGCTGCCTCACACACATAGCTTCCCTAGCGCTCTCCTCCCCAGCAGAGACGTGTGCAGCTGGTTGGGGACTGCCCCTGAGTGCCTGGGCTCCCGCCCACAGCCCCAGCTCAGGGCAAGCAGCCCCTGAGCGAAGACCTGCACGAGTCGCTGAGCCTCCCCACCTGGAAGCCGAATGAACAGCTGGCGGGGAGGCGAGCCCCCTCGAGGGAAGAAGAGGCAGCCCAGCCTCGTTTGGCTCAAGCCCTACTTGGCTGGAGCCGAGTGCGCCTCCAGGACGGCAGAGCTTCATCTCTGCTCAGAGGCCCGATAAGGCAGAGTTGCTGGCGAGGCTGCTCTGCCCTGGGCGAGCCTTTCCCAGACTAGCCTCGCTGCTAGGCTTCCTGCCCGGAAGAAGCAGGCTGCGCGAGGCTGGGAGACACCATTGGCCCCTTCCTGGCCTCAGCTCTGCTCCTGCCTTGCCTTTGCACCTAGGCCCCAGGCGTCCATGGGAGGGCTTAGGGGCCGGTGGCTTGCACACTGCCAAGGGCTCCACCAGGAAGAACTCTGTGCGAAGGAAAGGAAGGGCTAGTGCCGGGCTCCTCCAGCGGTTACTTGGCCGCCCAGACTCAGCGCCACACGGAGTACACCAGGCTCCCAGGGCCCCTGGCTGGGGTCTGCAGCCCCGCACACCCGGAGGCTGACTCCCTGGGCGCCCAGCAGTTGCCTCACACACGTAGCTTCCCTAGCGCTCTGCTCCCCAGCAGAGACGTGTGCAGCTGGTTGGGGCCTGCACCTGCGTGCCTGGGCACCCGCCCACAGCCCCAGCTCAGGGCAAGCAGCCCCTGAGCCAAGACCTGCAGGAGGCGCAGAGCGCCCCCACCTGGAAGCCGAGTGAACAGCTGGCGGGGAGGCGAGCCTCCTCGAGGGAAGAAGAGGCAGCCCAGCCTCGTTTGGCTCAAGGCCTACTTGGCTGGAGCCGAGTGCGCCTCCAGGACGGCAGAGCTCCAGCTCTCCTCAGAGGCCCGATCTGGCAGAGTTGCTGGCGCGAGGCTGCTCTGCCCTGGGCGAGCCTTGCCCAGACTTGCCTCGCTGCTAGGCTTCCTGCCCAGGAAGGAGCCGGCTGCGCGAGGCTGGGAGCCGCCACTGGCGCCTTCCTGGCCTCAGCTCCGCTCCTGCCTTGCCCTTGCACCTAGTCCCCAGGCGTCCATTGGGAGGGCTTAGGGGCCGGTGGCTTGCACACTGCCAAGGGCTCCAGCAGGAAGAACTCTGTGCGAAGGAAAGGAAGGGCTAGTGCCGGGCTCCTCCCGCGGTTACTTGGCCGCCCAGACTCAGCGCCGCACGGAGTGCACCAGGCTCCCATGGCCCCTGGCTGGGGTCTGCAGCCCCGCACACCCGGAGGCTGACTCCCTGGGCGCCCAGCAGCTGCCTCTCACACGTAGCTTCCCTAGCGCTCTCCTCCCCAGCAGAGACGTGTGCAGCTGGTTGGGGCCTGCCCCTGCGTGCCTGGGCTCCCGCCCACAGCCTCAGCTCAGGGCAAGCAGCCCCTGAGCCAAGACCTGCAGGAGGCGCAGAGCGCCCCCACCTGGAAGCCGAGTGAACAGCTGGCGGGTAGGTGAGCCTCCTCGAGGGAAGAAGAGGCAGCCCAGCCTCGTTTGGCTCAAGCCCTACTTGGCTGGAGCCGAGTGCGCCTCCAGAACGGCAGAGCTCCAGCTCTGCTCAGAGCCCCGATCTGGCAGAGTTGCTGGCGCGAGGCTGCACTGCCCTGGGCGAGCCTTGCCCAGATTTGCCTCGCTGCAAGGCTTCCTGCCCGGAAGAAGCAGGCTGCGCGAGGCTGGGAGACGCCACTGGCGCCTTCCTGGCCTCATTTCCGCTCCTACCTTGCCTTTGCACCTAGGCCCCAGGCGTCCTTAGGGAGGGCTTAGGAGCCGGTGGCTTGCACCCTGCCAAGGGTTCCAGCAGGGAGAGCTCTGTGAGAGGGAAGGAAAGGCAAGTGCAGAGCACCTCCAGCGGTTGCTTGGCCGCCCAGTCTCAGCGCCGAACGGAGTGCAGCAGCCTCCCAGGGCCCCTGGCTGGGGTCTGCAGCCCCGCACACCCGGAGGCTGACTCTCTGGGCGCCCAGCAGCTGCCTCACACACGTAGCTACCCTAGCGCTCTCCTCCCCAGCAGAGACGTGTGCAGCTGGTTGGGGCCTGCCCCTGCGTGGCTGGGCTCCCGCCCACAGCCCCAGTTCAGGGCAAGCAGCCCCTGAGCCAAGACTTGCACGAGTCGCTGAGCGCCCCCACCTGGAAGCCGAGTGAACAGCTGGCGGGGAGGCGAGCGCCCTCGAGGGAAGAAGAGGCAGCCCAGCGTCGTTTGTCTCAAGCCCTACTTGGCTGGAGCCGAGTGTGCCTCCAGGACGGCAGGGCTCCAGCTCTGCTCAGAGTCCCGATCTGGCAGAGTTGCTGGCGCGAGGCTGCTCTGCCCTGGGCGAGCCTTGCCCAGACTTGCCTCACTGCTAGGCTTCCTGCCCAGGAAGGAGCAGGCTGCGTGAGCCTGGGAGACGCCACTGGCGCCTTCCTGACCTCAGCTCCGCATCTGCCTTGCCTTTGAACCTAGACCCCAGGCGTCCGTGGGTAATGCTTAGGGGCCGGTGGCTTGCATACTGCCAAGAGCTCAGGCAGGGCGAGCTCTGTGAGAGGGAAGGGAAGGGCAAGTGCAGGGATCCTCCAGCGGTTGCTTGGTCGCCGAGACTCAGCGCCGCACGAAGAAACGCACCTCCCAGGGCCTTGGCTGGGGTCTTCATCCCGGCATACCTGGAGGCTGACTCCGTGGGTGCCGATCAGCTGCCTCTCACATGTCGTTCCCTTGCGCTCTCTTCCCCAGCAGAGAAGTGTGCAGCAGTTTGGGGTATGCCCCTGCGTGTCTTGACTCCCGCCCACAGCCCCAGCTCAGGGCAAGCAGCCCCTGAGCCAAGACCTGCAGGAGGCACAGAGCTTCCGCGCCTGGAAGCCGAAGGAAGAGCATTCAAGGTGGCAAGCCTCCTCGAGGTAAGAAGAGGCAGCCCAGCCACGTGCGGCTCAAGCCCTGCTTGGCTGGATCTGAGCGCGCCTCCAGTATGGCAGATCTCCAGCTCTGCTCAGAGGCCCGATCTGGCAGAGTTCCTGGTCTGAGGCTGCTCTGCCCTGGCCGAGCCTTGCCCTGACTTGCCTGGCTGCTAGGCTTCCTGCCATGGAAGGAGCAGGCTCCTTGAGCCTGGGAGATGCCACTGTCGCCTTCCTGACCTCAGCTCTGCTCCTGCCTTGCCTTTGCACCAGGCGTCCTTGGGGATGGCTTAGGGGCCGGTGGGTTGCACACTGCCAAGGGCTCCAGCAGGGAGAGCTCTGTCAGATGCAAGGGAAGGGCAAGTGCAGGTCTCCTCCAGCGGTTGCTTGACAGCCCAGACTCAGCGCCGCACGGTGAGCACCAGGCTCCTTGGACCCCTGGCGGGGCTCTGGAGCCCCGCACACCTCGAGTCTGACTCCGTGGGCGCCCAGTAGCTGCCTCACACACGTAGGTTCCCTAGCGCTCTCCTCTCCAGCAGAGACGTGTGCAGGTGGTTGAGTCCTGCACCTGTGTGTCTGGGCTCCTGCCCACAGCCCCAGCTCAGGGGAAGCAGCCCCTGATCCTAGACCGTAAGGAGGGGCAGGGAGCCGGCGCCTGGAAGCCGAGTGAACAGCATGCGGGAATCGAGCTTCCTAGGGGGAAGACGAAGCAGCCCAGCCGCCTTAGGCTGCAAGCCCTGCTTGGGCGGAGTCGAGTGCGCCTCCAGGATGGCAGAGCTCCAGCTCTGCTCAGAGGCCCGATCTGGCAGAGTTCCTGGTGCGAGGCTGCTCTGCCCTGGGCAAACCTTGCCCAGACTTGCCTCGCTGCTAGGCTTCCTACCCAGGAAGGAGCAGCCTTTGCGAAGTTGGGAGACGCCACTGGCGCCTTCCTGGCCTCAGCTCCACTCCTGTATTGCCTTTGCACCTAGGCCCCAGGCGTCCTTTGGGAGGCCTTAGGGGCCGGTGGGTTCCACACTGCCAAGGGCTCCCATAGTGAGAGGTCTGTTCAAGGGAAGGGATGGGTATATTTGGAGTACAATCCTGTATCAGATGTGAGGCCCACACCTTCACCCTGAACGCTCACTCTGAACCCTCACCCCGAACCCTTACCCTCACCCACGCCCTCACCCTGAACCCTCACCCTCACCCTCTCCCTGAACCCTCACCCTCACCCTCTCCCTGAATCCTCACCCTCATCCTGAATCCTAACCCTCACCCTGAATCCTTACCCTCACCCTCATCCTGAACCCTCACACCTCACCCCTCACCCTAACAAGTTTGGAGGGCTGTTCCACGAACTCTAACCTTTACCCTACCCTAACCCGACCCCCATCCACATCCTAACCCTAACCCACATCATAGTCACGCCCTCAGCCCTATACTTACCCTTGAAGTACCTACCCGCATCTTCTTCATTTTTGACACTTCCCATGCATAACAAAAGACGAGGTTGTAAGGTTTCAAACATGGATCCAAGACCCATTATCCACATAAAAGGGATATAAATACTATGATCATATCATTTAAATCTCTTGCATCACCAAAATACCTCTCCACCACTTATCCAGTCGCCATTGATGGATCACATCTATCTCATACATTTTATAACTTAGCAATCAAATACGCACCAGGACTCTGGGTAATTATAGAGACAAGATTTATTTATACCATAAATATTTCAACAAATTCCACTTTCTACGATGAGTTCAATCTTCACAAAAGTAGGATGAACAGCACCTGTTTCCACTAGGATCCATAGAGCGTGAAAATCTTAATGATGACCACCAGAAAGGTCAGCACGGTTGATATCACAGATTTTTCAGTGTTCCAATACAAGTTCTACCCAAATCCATAAAGAAAGACATACGCATAGGAAACTACAAATTGAAAGCAAGTCTTTTGAGATAAATATTGGACATCAATTGTATGAATCTTTAA
Source organism: Ovis canadensis (assembly GCF_042477335.2). Lineage (NCBI taxonomy): Eukaryota > Metazoa > Chordata > Mammalia > Artiodactyla > Bovidae > Ovis > Ovis canadensis. Next base: position 921,432 of record NC_091264.1, read on the forward strand.
GGCATAACTGCAGACATTCTTCAGACATTCTTCAAATTCATAGAATGACAACAAAGTATGGCTACGTACAATCCATTCGGTTTTATGAACCACTCATGAATAACCTCACAAGCCATTTGAAACCAGATGACAATTTCAAATAGCTTTGATCTACAAACAAGGCTGTAAGACAGAAAGTTAAAATCGAAATACATGAAGTAAATCCTCAATAGATATGAAAACATCCCATGGTAGTGAAGTCAATTAGCATTAGTTATTAGGGCTTTCATGCACAGACTCATCTCTGATCGATGTGATCCCAATTCATATTTGGCAAAAAATACGAAAGCTGATCTTAACAGTCATATTATTTTTCTTTGTACCCCTAAAAAGAAAAATGAACATGAAAAACTAAATTAAGCTTGGAGGCTCACATTTCCCAATCGGTATACAAAGCAACAGCATGTCAAACTTTCTAATTCACATATGCATTTAAATGAAATTGGATGAAATACCCCTAAATAAACACATACTTCTATGCCCAATGTTTCACAAGGCAGAAAACGCTCAATGAATGAAACTGAGAGGGTAACAGCCAGGAAGGCCAGGGGTCTCCAAAGGGAGGAAATGGGGTGCAAGTGTCAGACAGTTGTTATCTGTCACTTCCGAGGCAGGAGGAAACAAGCTGTTATCTTTTTTCCCCTTCTTGATACAAATTTAAACAGAGATTTTCTCTTACAATTCTGTGTTGCTATAATGACACCTGGTTCCGCCTGAACTTCACTTTTCTCATACTTTGAGCTGACCAAGGCATTTTTCTCATGGAAAGGTTTGCCTTAAGCTATGTGAATGTACTATGTATTTACCCTAGACTCTATCTTCAAGTAGGTTCTGCCTAAAGGCTCAGAACTGACTTGACAAACCAATATGCTTTACTCATACATGGCTCTCCTGATCTATGTGAATGAAGCTATCCATTTGCTCATATCAATCGTTTTATGGCCCAGGATGACTCACCTGGTGCCACGGTCATCTCCATATATCTTGTGGGTGAGGGGTCTGCTGCCATTCCTTTCTCTAATGAGTAGACTGCTAGTAGCTAGATAACATCCAGCCAAAGATGAGTAGGGGGGCACTCTTTCTGCCCCCTTCTGATGTCTATGTCAGAAGCTTTCTCTCTTTTATACTTTAATAAAACGTTGGGACACAAAAGCTCTGACTGATCAAGCCTCATCACTGGCCCCGGGTTGAATTCTTCCTCTAAGGAGCCCAAGAATTCAAGCATCTTTCATGGTTAGACAACAACCTTTCCAAACAATGGTCTTTTCAAAAAAAAAAAAATGATGATAAGTGATGAGTATGCATATGTCTACGAATGAAATGGGACCTATATGTCAAACCACATAAAAATATATCTTCCCTCAACATACATATAACACAACCAGGCCTTCACATGCATCGATTCTCCAACTATCAAGTCATACAAATATGGATGTAAAATATCACAATACATTCCAAAGTTTAAAAGTGATGGATATTGACTTTCGCCCGCTGGTGCTTCTTTTTATGTCATCTCCATTATATTAGCTATGACAACGAATCATGTGCTGTGCGAAGTCACTTACATTGTGTCCAACTCCTTGGGATCATATGGACTAGGCCCCACCAGGCTCCTCTCTCCATGAGATTCTCTAGGCAAAGATACTGGAGGGGGTTGCCATGCTCTCCCTCAGGAGATCTTCCTGCCCCAGGGATGGAATCCATACCTCCCATGTCTCCTGCATGGGTATGTTCTGCATGTTCTTTACCACTAGAACCACCTGGGAAGCCCCAAGACACATGAACATCAGTGGATTTGGGGATCCACGGGGCATATACAGAACCATTCCTCCAACAAAACTGAAGAATGACTTTAAAATCTCAAACAAAACATGAGTATATGTGTTCACAAACTTCATGGAGCAAGGGTTTCTTCGATCTGAAAACTGGCATCGATGAAGGACTGTGTGAAGAATACTTCAAAGTCTATTTGGCAAACACAGCCTACGTTGGCTATATTTAGTCCTCAGTTGAATGGAATGTCATGAGTACTGGTCATTTCAAATAAGTAGCCTATGACGCTGTTTACACTTATTGGGACGCGTGGTATACCACATTCACACATTTCAGTAGCATTGGTGCAAAAACGATACATTTCTCAGGGGAAGCTTCTACATGGACTCCTGGGATCAGAGCTCTAACTCATACACACATACTTTTCCTTTTAAAATGATCCTGCATGATAAGCAAACAAAACACTGGATGAACACCTAGACGGTGAGCTCTGTACTAAATGATTTTAAAGCCAGTAGATGGAATGAGCTGATGAGGAAGACTACAAACGAGTCATCTTCTTCAACTTGGTCAAACTGCTCATAGTCATACAAGTGAATGAAAAGTTGAGCCTGTTGTCATTAAATCTGTTTAAAAGAAATAGAATAATAAAACAAATTAGTAAATCTTATTTTCTTAATAAACATTGTATTATTTCTGCACAGCTTTGTTACTGGCATGAATAGAATATCTACAATAATAACTTGTCACAGTGAAATGGATTCACATTCGATATCGATTCACATCTATAATTGATGCCATAGCTGTTTGATACTATTGCTTGAATGAATGCAACTTATGTGACTTCACAAACTACAAACACGACTAACATAATAGGTATTAAAAAACCTTGAGTGACATGAGCGTGAAGACTTAGTAGAGTTGCTCTCAAGAATAATGATACTATTATTCGCTCTAGCCATAGTACTGGAATCTGTACATTAACACCCCTGCAAAACAAAAGGAAAGGATAGAATAATAATAAAGGAACTTCATAACTATATTCCTACTGTAAACATTCAACACTATGTTTTCTTTTAAACTGACTTTCATATTTGGTCTACTGTAACCTCTTCTGTGTTCATTTTATGCTAAACTTATTGCTAACAGTAAAATTACCATACGAGCTCTAATTAATTTTTTTTTTTACTTGCAAAGCTACTGATAGAACCAAAGGCCAATATCTACATCAAACAGGAGAAACGGAATGGAAACTGTAAACAATTTTATGGAAGAACATTTCCGTGCTCCTATTCAGTCAAATGGGCATTCAAAAGGATGTGATTTTTCTGAAAGTTTATTTCAGAAACTTGGAATTGGATGACTGCAAACAATAAAACTAACAATATATTGATACATAATATTAATAATATACAGTGGGTCATTCTTTTTTTATTCTGCCACAGCTAACAGACAGAAAGTCAGTTGTCATAACTACTACTAACATAAGACCCTCACCGATAAGTGAAGATATATAGGAAAATCCATAATAGCTCTAAAAACCATCAAAGATAAAATGGTAATTAAAAAATACACTGACAGTTTAGCTGGTATAAGAAACAGGATGATTATGAAAGCAAAGCCAACAATCATGGATAGGCCATGGAAGCCCGTGGCTGTCACCAGTGTTGACTTATATCCTTCATCTGAGGTTGTTAAAAGCGCTTGGTAAAATCCAGAGGTTTGCAGCAGTGGTAACCTCCTGAACAGACTGAAATAAAAAGGGTTTCCAGAATATCCTGATGATTTCCATCTACTAGGCTGTGATGAGCTCAAGCAATGCATACTCCAGAGGACAGAAGACAGACAGGTTGGGAACACGTCTACTGCACTTACGGAGAAAGGGAATGTTGCTGCTCAGCCTAGTACAAGTGTAGAAGCAACACCTTGGTGATTCGACCTTTAAAGACTCGATACATATGAGAACGACTGGTATGAATAAACCTTCAGAAGTGCTTTCTCAGACCTCCTCCCATCATAAGCACAAGCATAATGAAAACGCTGAGTTTTCATGGTCTCACCCAAAATAAGACTCACTTATGGCTTTGCTTTGAGAATAGTTGAACTACTCATTGTTCAAGAGAAATGATCCTTTCTTCTCTGAAGATTTGTGAATCATTCACAGGGTGTGGTGAATAAACTACTTAAGGGTCTAATACATAAAAATGCAATAGGCTAAGCACAGAGATGTTTTTCTCCCTTTCTCAAAGGATGGAACATTTTGTATTTGCACTGATTTTATGTCTTGACTTCATGTACAATTATATACTGATTTTTTTAGTTGACATACAATAGGACTAAAAATATTGATATAATACTGATAACTCATGTTGGTATGTGTGGTTGTCACATAGGATTCACAGGAGATTTAAATTCACAGTTGTCAACGTAAAGGATGAATGCTATTTAGCTTCTTCGTGAATCTAGACCACGAATGAAGAGTTTTCCTCAACATATTTCACTGAGAGAAATACAAGGATGATAGGCATAATACTATGCTTCGACTCATGGATATCTAAGCATTGCTCACAATACAGATCTGATTTTCAACATCAGGGTTCTTTCAGTGTCCTTGAACAGCATTTGTTTTTCTGTATACAGAAGAAAAAACTCATGAGTATCAAACTGGTTCACATAAAACATGTGTATGAATTGTTATCTTCCTGAACCAGGGATCAAACCCACATCACTTCCCCCTCCTGCACTGGTAGGCAGATTTTTTATTTATCAACTGTGCCACCTAGGAATCGACATACATTTCAAGGACCACTGCCATCAGCTTCTACTGTTCATGACCAAAGTAGGAGAAACAACATTGGAAGAAGTACTCATAAGGGTACTCATAGGAAGTACTCATAAGTCAAGGAACTGTTATACTGGGTACTCTCGTTGTTACTGGGACAAGTCAGTTCCTCCGATGATGATGGGTATAACTGAAAAATTATTACAAATGCATGGGCTGCGATGTCTACGTGATAAATGTGTTCCTCTTATACTATTGCTTCAGGGATGCCTACTTCAGCATGAAGGAATGCACTTCAAGGGATGCCCGCTATTCCAGCTCAAGCAACAGATAGTGAAGTGCAGATCATTGTCCTTTGTTGAAAATAATCAGCACTTTGTCAACATAGGGAACATGCCAGAGGGACCCTTGGGATGGAACTCTAAAAACAGGTTGGGCCCTCTTTTTGCCAAGCCCTGCGATAAAATACAAATCAGAAAAAGAAAAATAGCATCGGTTTTGTCAGGACTTCCTCATCTTTTCTTTCTCGGTAGCAGGAAGCAGACATTGAGGCCAGAGGACTGCAGGATTTCATTGTGAACTAACGTTGGGTGGGGTGGAAGCTCATCACTCTAGTAAGAATGTGGTTCAATAAAATGGAATTTCATTCACTTCATGGACATAGAGTTCTATAATCCTTCATTAAGGAATTCAATAAGCTATATTTCCTTACACCTTCACAATCTCTTGGTTTACGAGAACATCAATTGCTAGTCCAGCACTTATACAATGAGTGTTACAGGTAGTATGAATGTATAAATGATGATGAGCAATGACAGGAAGTTTATTTAATCTCTGTTTGAATTCTTGATTTTTTATATAATTTTTTATAATATCCTTACAGATGTGAATATTTTACTGACATGTATAAATACACGTTGAGTAGTGCTATGATAACTCATAGTGTTGGCACAATAAATATCATGGTTACTATGTGCTTTTCATATATTCCTTTTGAGATTCTCTTCCATTATACATTATCATAAGATATTTAATAGTTTCCTAAACTGTACAGTAGGTCCTTGTGGCTTCTTTTATATATAGTAATGTACTTGTTAATAATTCAAACAAAAACTGGTACACAAATACTCATAGTGACATTCACAATAGCTCAAAGGTAGAACTCATTCAAGTGTCCGTTGGTGGGAGACTGAATATGCAACACAAGGTATATTCAGAAGCTTGAACGGTATTCCACCATACGAAAAAGTACATTAAATGGTGCTGCCACTCTGCAAGACATTACAGAAATGACTCCAAAACAAACACATGGAATAAATACATAGTTCGATTCCAATTCAAGCTATGTACCCAAAAGGATTGGGAAAGGGGGCTGAAAAAATGGATACTTCTTCCGTCATACTCACAACAGCATGATTCACACTGGCAAACAAACAGAAGTGATCTAAGTGTCCATGGCAGCCAATTCCATAAACAAACTGTGGTATACACACAATGGAATCTGATTCGGCCCTTCAAAGTCAGTAATTCTGACAATGCGACAATGTGGACAAACCTTATGGTCATTAGATCATGTGAAATAAACCAGACCAAGAAAAGACAAACGTTCTGTGATTCCACTCATATGAGATATCCAAACAAGTCAAATCTGTCAGAAATAGCAGAGAGTGATTCCGACCGATCGAAAAGAGTTCATGTTTCATGGACCTCAGTTTCCCTTGGAAAAACTGACTTCCCGTGATATCTCCAAAACCAATTAGACAAATAATTGGAAGCTATATCCAGTCAAATGAATGTAGACATAATGTTATATACAGTGTACACCAAACTCACTCAAACTTCTTAACAGACAAAAGGCAAAACTGTATCTATGGTACCTCAGCTTAGCTTAAAACTGTATCTACAGTACCTCACTTCTGCTTATAAAATTTAACAACAACAACAACAACACACTAAAGTCTATCCAAAAAAGGATATAAAACATATATAACATTAACTTTAAAGAATTAGACATTTAAACTGTGAAAAACCTTATTCACAAAACTTAAACACAAGCCACAGGAAAATATATTTATAAAATACATATCTGATAAAGGATTGTACTCCAAATATACCAAAAAATCTAGAACAATCTCATAAAAAATGTATACACCTAAACACCTGGCCTACAAAAATATAAAGATAGCAAATAAGCCTATCAAAAAGACTCAAAATCACATATCATTAGGAAATTACAAACTAAAATAACAGTGAGGTAGCACTGCACACCTATTAGATCCAGTAAACTCAAAAAAAAAAAAACGGGGGTAGGGCACAACTTCTCCGGTGGCTCAGTGGTAAAGAATCTGCCTGACAATGCAAGACACTCTAGTTTGATCCCTTACCCCAGAAGATCCCACATGCCACAGAGAAACATAGCTGGATTTTTCCACAGCTAAACAAAGCTCACCTGTGACCTGAATACTATATGGCTAGCACTTACTAAACAGCTTTGAAAACGTCCAGACAAAAAGTATCACATGATTATATACAACAGCTCTACTTGTAATAACTAAAAACTTTCAAATATCAGGATGTCTTCAGTAGATGACAGTGTAAACAAATGGGGATACATCCAAAGTGAAGGGGAGCAAATGCTACCACAAAATATACCACCTCAGCATGAGAATTAGTGGGACCCAATTAACTTTTTTTTTTAGAGGACACATGATCATCTCTGAAACCCAAGTTCAAGACAGCTCTTCTGTGAGTCACATTTACCAGAGAAATCTCATTTCAAAGGAATCCTCTCTATATGCCAGATAGAAGGATGAGACACAGTCTTTTGAAACTCTTTTTTCTTTTCTATCGATAGGGAAAGCTAAGCCGTAAATCTGCACAACAACCATACCCTTCCTTTCCTTTGGTTGTATCTGTAAAATATTTGTTTCTTTTTTAATTTGGCTGCGCCAGGTCAACCTTCATTGAGGTAAGCCAGATATTTAGCTACAACATGCAAATTCTCCTTTGTGGCATGGGAGATCTAGCTCTTGGATCAGGGAATGAACCTGGGCCTCCTTCTTTGGGAGTGTCCAGTCTCAGCCACTGGACCACCAGAAAGTGCCTGTTTTGTTTTCAGATGAAGATGGAATCTAAGGTGATATCTTGGGCCATTTCAGTCACTGACTCAGTTTCCTGAGTTTCTCCAAAGCACGCACAAGGTGCACATTATTAAACTGGTTTGCAAAACAAGAAAAGGTTGTCTGCTACAACACTGTATGCTTACAAATATCTAAATGGTAAATGGCATATTATTTATTTTTAATTACTATGGGGGGGGGGGGAAAGAATGCAGGATTCATACATGTTACCACATGAATAAATATTAAAACCATCTTCAGTGAAAAAGAAATCCACATAGAAAAGGCCACCCAGAACCCTTATTCACCATGTCTGCTTTCAATCCATCAAGTTTGTCCAAATAACTGAAAATCTCAGTAACACTCTAAATAAAGAAAAAAGGATGACGATGGAAACAAAAGATATATTCATACACTTGAACAATTGCTAAAAGTGGAAGTGGGGCAGTGGATTACATTATAATGTAGGTACCATATGATTTCCTGATTTTGGAGATTATGTGCTGGTTCTGCAGAAGGTACCCATTTTGGATAAAACACATAGAGTATTTTAGATGATGTGGCAAATGCTAGCACTTGTTCCCATTGCTAGGCATTTTCTGTACATTTTAAATGACTGGAAAGTATACTAGGTTTCAAAACAACCATGTCAATACCACAAAAGAAATTTAGAGCAGACAGGCAGGAAACTTTCTGATACAGGCCAAGACTTACCCAGATGAAGTTCAAGGGAAGCTGCGATGCTCACTGCCCGTGAAGGAGTCCACGTGGAATGAAGAAGTAGTGTGGGAAGTCTATTAGTAACCACCATGTCTTGGGTCCTCTGGATGACCTACTGCAGGAGAAACAGATCTTACAGATAAAATGTTCCACATCACTTCACAAAAAGTTGTTAGACTACATTCAGTAAAGCTGAATCATTTTGGATTAATTTACAATCATAAAATACTACCCTTTACAGTCCAAAAATCACTTGCATTTCTATACACTAATAACAATCAGAAAAAAATATTAAGAAAATCCCACTTAAATAAAACATCTAGCAACAAACTTAATCAAGAACATAAAAAACCAGTAGTCAGAAAACTAGAAGGCACTGATAAAGAAACCAAAGAAAATACAAACACACAGAAAATTATTCCACGCTCATGCACTGGAACAATGAGGAATTAAAAGGTCCATTCCAACCAAAGTCATCAACAAATACACGGACTGCAATCACAAAATAATATTCAATGGCATTTTTCACAGAAATAGAAATATTCCTAATATTAGGCTGCTACTGTTGAACAGGACCTTAAACGGCCAAAAAGACTCTGAGAAAGAGGAACACAGCTGGAGGCATCTTCCTATCCCTCTTCAAACTACATCACGGAGCTGTAGTGACCACCACAGTGAGGAACTGGCAGGAACACAGACACATGGACTCCAGGAGAGAATAGAGAGCCCAGAAACGAACCCACCTGTACATGGTCAGTTCCTGAAAATCAAACCAGGAACGAGCGAAGAGGAAAGGACAGTCTTCTCAAGAAACAGTGACAGGAAAATGGCCACCTACACGGAAGAACATCAGTGTTCATCCTCTACATCATCTAAGGCAAATCTAACTGAAAACCCACCGCTTTGCACACGGAGCTCTTTCCCCCTGAGTCCTCTGAGATGGACCTCCAGTCAGCCCTCAGCTGGACACAGGAAACGTCTACTCCATCCTCATTTTTCGCTCTTGCAGCGCCTCCCTGCTGGTGGGCACTGAGGCAACCCTGCTCCTCTCAGCCTGGATGCAGCCCTGTTATCCAGAAGCCTGAGCCCCGATGGTCCTGAGGAGACAAAGCTCCCGCCAGCTGCTCACGGAGCAGAGTCTAAAGGCAAAGCGTCCTGCGCCCGCGGGTCAGAGGGGCCTTTGGCGCCCCCTGCGGGCCACAAGAGAAGAGCGGGCAGCCCGGTGCTCACAGACCTCAGAGGGCTCACCCAGAAGCAGCTCTGCTGCGAGCACTCAGACTGGAAGCCCAAACTGAAATGGAGCAGAATAGCTCCATGACCCTCCGCAAAACATGGCTAAGGAACAATCAGAGCCTGCATGGAATGCAGCCATAAAAAGGAACACATTTGAGTTTGTTCTAATAAAGGGGAGGGAAGTCAGTCAAAGAGAGAAAAACATGGAATCTAGAAGGATGGTACTGACGAGTCTGTTCACAGAGCAGCAATGGAGGTGCAGACATAGAGAACAGACTTACAGACGAGGGTGGGGAACAAGAGGGAGAGGGTGAGATGAATGGAGAGAGCAGCATGGATGCAGGTACACCTACATTTGTAAATAGACAACCAATGGGAATTTGCTGTATGATTCAGGGAACTCAAACTGGGGCTCAGTAGTAACCTGGAGAGGTGGGAATGCGTGCGAGGTGGGAGGGAGATTCAAGAGCAAGAGGACATAGGTACACCTATGGTTAATTCATGTGGATGTATGACAAATCAAACCAATATTGTAAAGCAATGATCAATCAACTAAAAGAAATAACTTTAAAAAAATATGAACATAAACACAAACTTTGCAACAAGGTAACTCCATTTAAAAAACTATAGAATTTTAGAAAACTGCAAAAGTTCTACATGACCGTTGGTCTGGTGATCAGGTCTAACATACACAAAACAAGCCAACTTACCAAATTATGAATATAAATTATTTAAAACATTGCCTTTTATCATTTCATACATTTACCCTGTGGAGGACCTTACTCGAGAGAACCAAAAACAAACTGTTAAATGAACCACGGACCACCCACCCTGGCCAGGCAACAGAGAAAAGAAAACACTTGCAGGAATCATCTTACAACAGGAGGTCCTGGGAAGGAACAAGGAACGAACAAGCTACCACCAACCAGAATTCTGGAGAGGTCAGGAGATGGGAGGCTCCAGTTCAGAGGTCCTACCAACCTCCCAGGATCCACTTCGCTGGAATCCATCTCAGCTGAGTGATGCGTGTGCCCCCAAGAAGGATCCCAATTCAGAATGCCTGGCAAGAGACAAACCAGAAATGAGCCCGATGACCATAAAACCTGAGACTGTGAGCCACGTGACAGAGTGGTTCTCTCCGTTTCCCTCACCCTCCTGCCCTCCACCCTGGCAGCCCTTCCCAATAAAGCCTCTCGCTTGGACAGCACTCCTCTCCTCAGACAACTCATTGCCCAGTGTCAGACAAGAACTCACTCTCAAGCCCTGAAAGGGATCCCCCTTCCTTCATCAAAAGCAATATCCAGGAGAAAATATCTTCAAAACGCTATCTTGCAGAGAAGGAAATCAGAGAAGGCAATGGCAGCCCACTCCAGTACCATTGCCTGGAGAATCCCACGGACAGAGGAGCCTGGTAGGCTGCAACCCCGGGGTCACTAAGAGACGGACACGACTTCACTGAGTGGCTTCACTTTCACTTTTCACTTTCATGCACTGGAGAAGGACATGGCAACCCACTCCAGTGTTCTTGCCTGGAGAATCCCAGGGACAGAGGAGCCTGGTAGGCTGCTGTCTATGGGGTCGCGCAGAGTCAGGCACGACTGAAGCGACGCAGCAGCAGCAGCAGCAGCAGCAGCAGCAGCAGCAGCAGCAGCAGCAGAGAAGGAAATGGCACCACCTGCAGTACTCTGGTCTCAGAAATCCCAGGGACAGAGGAGCTTGGTGGGCTACAGTCCAAAAGCAGGGCATTTCTGATGGGAGGAAACAGTCCCAGGGAAGCTGAGCTGCTCACCAAAGGCCCCAGAGCTTTGGATAGCACACCAGAGCTGGGGCTGAGGATTCCCAGCTGCCATGCCTCTTGATCCTGGCCTCTTTCACTAGATACATGTGTGGAAAACTAGTCTAAAATATGCCCTGGTGGTTCCATAGTAAAGAATCCACCCCCCGGTGCTGGAGATGCATGTGCGATCCCTAGGATGGGAAGATCCCACATCCTATGGAGCCCGTGTGCCACAACAGCCGAGCGAGCCTGTGCTCTAGATCCTGGAAGCCACGATGCCGAGTTCACATGCTGCAGCCACTGAAGCCCGTGAGCCTGTGCCCCTCAACAAGAGGAGACACTGCAGTGAGAAGCCTGCAAACCACTAGTTATGGCCCATGCTCACCAAAACTAGAGAAAAGCCCACACACAAAGAGGCAACACAGCCAACAATCAATAAAACTGTTTTCCTAAAACAATGCATATCTGACAAAGAAACTGTATTCGAATTGTCCAAGAACACTAGAGCAAACAAGCCCATTCATAATTGGTAGCGACTGAAATAGACACCTGGCCACTGAGGGTATACTGATAGTAAACTATCATACAAAAACATACTCAAGATACTGGTGCAATGCATGCAGAGCCCCCTTTGAAAGACAATCTGACAGTTTTTTTTTCAGTAACCACGTGGGACAAGCACTGAATTCTGTGTATGACAAGCGGTGGAAGCCAGGTATCTTACCATTGGAATGCAAAGTTACAGATAAACAAAAGGAAACGTTACAATGTCCATGTCGTGGTGGATCAGGTTGGAGACATCACAAATTACCTTTAACTGAATATGTTCAAAGGTGAGCTGGAATACATGTATATATATATATATATATATCCATGTATTGTCAGCTGAGCATATTGAGCTCCTACATGTATGTTTTAAATATCATTCTCTAATAAAAGGGAACAGGAAACATCTCCAATGGCCCGGTGGTAAAGAATCTGCCTACCGATGCAGGGAACACGGGTTCAATTCCTGTGTAGGAGATTCCACACGCCCAGGGGCAATGAAGCCCTTGAACAGCTCTTGAAGTTTGCATGCTCCAGAGCCCAAGTTCTGCAAACAGAGAAAGCACTGCAATGAGAAGCCATGGCACAGCAACTAGAGGGTAGCCTCTGCTCACTACAACTAGACAAACGAGCAATAAAGACCCAGCACAGTCAAAAATAATGTAATGTTTAAAAAAAGGACAGTTCTTTGAAGAAATGACTGAGACTAGGGGTGAGACTGTAAATATATGAGACAGGGTCATCTTAAATTATGAGAAATTAAAGAAACTAAAGACAACTATCAAGCTGTCCAAACTGATACAAATGAATGATGACACAGTGTTATCTGTATACACCAGCAAATAACAATCTGAAAAGGAATTTAAACAAACGATTCCCTTTCAGTCATGTCAACATTAATAAAAGACTTTGCTATGGACAGAATGAGGATAACAAGACTGGCACACTGGAAATGATACATGATTGCTGAAAAATACCCTAAAGACATGGACAGATATGCCATAGCGATGAAAAGGCTTCAGTTGGCAATACCATGGAATGCATCTTCAATCTGAAATGAAGATTCAATATGAATTTCAAAAGGCTGAAAGGTGGTTGCTAAACCACAAAAGATGCCAGCATTCTTGGACTCCAGAGGAGAATTCAATCCAGGGCAAGTGACGAAGCTTGATGGCTCAGAGGTTTTCTGTTAAAAAGTTTTATTAAAATATAAAAGAGATCGAGAGAGCTGCTGACGTAGACAGTAAAAGGGGGAAGAGTACCCCCTGCTAGTCTTTAGCCAGATGTTATAGAGCCACTAGCAGTCTGCTAATGAAAGAAAGACAATGTGTCAGAGAATGGCACCAGGCCCCTCACCCACAGCATGCATTGAGATAACATTGGCAGCAGATGAGTCATCCCAGGCCATAAAATGATGGACATGAATCTTGAAGAAAGGCAGATTTCCAAGCAAATATATAGTTTCATTCACATAGATTAAGAGAACAAGGTATGAGTAAAACATACTGGTTTGTCAAGTTTTTTCTGAGCCTTTAGGGGAAACTGACCTGAAGACAGAGCCTTGGGTAAATACATAGTACATTAGCATACCTTAAGACAAACATTTCCATAAGAAAAATGCATTGCTTAGTTCAAGGTTTGAGGAAAGTTAAATTCAGGTGGAGCCAGGAGTGGTCATGGCAACACAGAAATTTCTGAGAAACCTTTTAAATTTGTATCAACATGGAGAAAAAAAAATGCAGCACTCTTTTGTCTCCTCCGGCCTCTTAAGAGAGAGAAAAAAACGTCTGACACTTGCAGTCTATTTTCTCTGTCTGGAGACCCCTGGCCTTCCTGCCTGTTATCCTCTCCAGGCCTGTAGGAAGCAATACACTAGGCTGCTTGGGAAAACCGCGCGGGTCTGAGCTTTATGCAAAGGGGTAAAGCAGTAAAACCCTTGACCTCAAAGGCGAGGCTTTTCTGCGACCGCCATTTTAGTCGGCTCCGAGACTGCAAACAAAGAGGGCAGAATACATGGTTCCCTGCTCCGCCCAGTCCGAGTTCCCTTACCTGTGGCCCACAGCCCTGCGCTCTGCTCGCTGGATGCCAATCGACGGGGACCCAGGAGCCCACGAAACGAGCATTCCCAGCTGCAATGGCGAGCCCTGAGAGCCCTGGCCCCCGACGCGCCGCCATGTTCATCCCGCCCCAGACCCGCTCACGTGAGCCGCGCTCCTGACCAGCAGCCCAGGCTCGCCCCGCCCCCGACGCGCTCACGGTGCGCCCCACCCCCACGCCCCCTTCCAGGACAGGCCCGCGGGACCGCGACTGCCTCCAGGTGAAACACAAGGACAAGCAAATCCACCCCACCGAGACAATCCAAGCTTTTTCTCAGCTGATCTGTCTATGATTTAGGGATAAAACTATGACTATAGAAAGCAAAGATGACCTAGGACAGCCATGATAGTCTATAGAGCCAGACCCTGGCGGGCAGAGGCTTGAAGAGGGTCCGGGAGCTCTGTCAGAACAGCAAGCCTCTGTAGCGTAGCGGTTAGGTGCACTGGTGAGCAGGCAGACGATGGTCTGTAAGTCAGGAGTTCAAGTCTGCAGCTTAGCTCTTTTGCTCTTAGGGGGCGGGGGACAGCAACAGGCGGGACTTAGACCAAAAACGTTTATTTTTATTTTAGAGGTTTATTGTTTAGCTTAGGGTTAGGGTTCGGGCAACCCCCCAACTTGTTCAGGTTCGGGTTCAGGGTTAGGGTTAGAATTTGGGGATCCCCCCTCTTCTAAGAGTTCGGGTTTGGGTTAGGGTTCATGTCAGGGTCAGGGTTCGGGTTACGGTTAGGGTTAGCATTAGTGTTGGGGTTACAGCTTAAAGTGAGCCCTAATAGGGCCCATAGTTCTTTATTAGCCTGCCCTGGCGGGCCGAGGCTTGAAGAGGGTTCGGGAGCCCTGCTGAAAGCAGCAAGCCTCTGTATCATAGGGGTTAGGCGGGCCAGTAGGCGGGCAGACTATGGCCTGTAAATCAGGAGTTCAAGTCTCCAGTCTGACCTTTTCGCTTTTAAGGGGCAGGGGACTGCAAGAGCCAGGGCTTAGACCAGAAAATTTTTTTATTTTAGAGGTTTATTGTTAAGCTTAGGGTTAGGGTTCGGGCAACCCCCCCCCCACTTGTTAGGGTTCGGGTTCAGGTTAGAATTCGGGGACCCCCCTCTTCTTAGAGTTCGGGTTTGGGTTAGGGTTCATGTCAGGGTCAGGGTTCGGGTTACGGTTAGGGTTGGCATTAACTCTAGGGTTACAGGTAAAGTGAGCGCTAATAGGGTCCATAGTTCTTTATTAGCCTGCAGTGGCGGGGTGAGGCTTGAAGAGCGCCTGGGAGCAAAACAAAACCCAGTAATCCTCTCTAGCGAAGCGGTTAGGCTGACAACCAGTTAAACATCCAACTTGGCTCTGTAGGTCAGGCATTCAAGTCCCAGTTTTGCCTCGTTTGCTTTTAGGGGGTGAGGGACAGCAAGGGGCGGGGCTTAGGCCAGAAAAGTTTATGTTTATGTTAGAGTTTTATTGTTAGGGTTAGGTTTAGGGTTCTGGCATCCCCCCAACTTGTTAGGGTTCAGGTTCAGAGTTCGGGTGCGGGGAATCCCCTCTCTACTTAGGGTTCGGGTTCAGGGTTCGTGTTTGTGGTTTGGGGTTCAGCGTTTGGGGTTAGGGGTTCGCGGTTCTAGTTTGAAGTTTGGGGTTCCGATTAGGGGTTCAAGGTTCAGCTTAGGGGTTTGGGGTTCGGGTTAGGGGTTCGCGGTTTGGGTTTGGGGTTTGGGGTTCGGGTTAGGGGTTCGCGTTTCAGATTTGGGGATCAGGTTATGGGTTCTCAGTTCAGGTTCGGGGTTCGCAGTTTGGGTTTGGGGTTTGAGGTTCAGGTAAAGGGTTTGGGGTTCGCGGTTTGGGTTTGTGGTTTGAGGTTTGGGTTTGGGGTTTGGGGATCAGGTTAGGGGCTCTCGGATTGGGTTAGGGGTTCACAGTTCGGGTTTGGGTTTGAGGTTAGGGTGAAGGGTTTGGGGTTTGGGGTTCGCGGTTTGGGTTGGAGGTTTGGGATTCGGGTTAGGGGTTTTGGGTTTGGGATTCGGGTTATGGGTTTGGGTTTTGGGGTTCGCGGTTTGGGTTTGGGGTTCTGGTTAGGGGTTCGGGGTTCGGGTTTGGGGTTTGGAGTTCGAGGTTTGGGGTTCGCGTTTCAGGTTAGGGGTTGAGGGTTGGGGTTTGGGGTTCGCGGTTTGGGATAGGGGTTCGCGGATTTGGTTAGGGGTTAGGGATTTGGGGTTTGGAGTCTGGGATTTGGGTCAGGGGTTCGTGGTTTGGGGTTCCAGTTATGGGTTTGGGGTTTGGGTTCAGGGTTGTGGGTTGGGGGTTTGGGGTTCGGTTTTTGGGTTTGCAGTTTGGGTTACGGATTAGGGGTTTGGGGTTTGGGTTTGGGGTTCGGGAATTGGGATTCGAGGATTGGGGTTGGGGGTTCCGATTAGAGGTTCAGTAAGTGAGATTTGTGGATCGGGGGTCAAGATTTGAGGTTTGGGGTTTGGGCTTCGGGGGTTTGGGTTCAGGGTTTGGGGATGGGGGTGTGAGGTGCAGTTTCGAGTTTTGCTGTTCAGGTTAGGAGTTAGGGGTTGGGAGTTCGGGGTTCGGCTTAGGGGTTTGGGGTGTGCGGTTTGGGGTTTGAGGTTTGGGGTTCCGGCTAGGGGTTTGGGGTTTGGGGTTCGGATCAGGGGTTTGGAGTTTGGGTTTGAGGGTTGGGTTTTGGGGTTTGGGTTTCGGGGTTTAGAATTCGGGTTAGGTGTTCGCAGTTTGGGTTAGGGGTTTGGGGTTTGGGTTGGGGGTGTGGGGTGTGGGGTACGGGTTAGGGGTTTGGGTTCAGGGTTTGGGGTTCACTTTATGGGTTTGCGTTTCCGGTAAGGCATTAGGGGTGTGCGGTCTGGGTGTGGGGTTCGTGTTAGCGGTTTGGGGTTGGGGGTTCGGGTTCCAGATTTGGGGTTCGGGGTTTGAGTTATGGATTCGGGGTTTGGGCTACATGGTTCGGGGTTTGTGGTATGGGGTTTGGGGGTCGGGGTTTGGGTTTGGGGCTCGGGTTAGGGGTTCGGGTACGAGTTAGGGGTTCACGGATCGGGTTAGGGGTTTGGGGTTCGGCCTTTGAGGTTCGGTTAAGGGGTTCGCTGTTCTGGTTAGGGGTTAGTGACAGGGGCTTCTGTTTTAGGGTAGGGGGTCGCAGTTCAGGTTATGGGTTAGGGGTTTGGTGTTTCGTTTTCGGGTTATGGTAAAGGGTTCAGGTAGGGGATTGGGTTAGGGGATTCGGGTTCAGGTTGGGAGTTCGGTGCTTGGGGTTAGAGATTTGGATTCGGGAAATGGGTTGGGGTTCATGGTATGGTGTTCGAGTTAGGGGTTTGGGGTTCGGAGTTTGGGGGTTCTTGTTCTGATTAGGGGCTTGGGGTTTGGGGTTCGGCTTCGGGGTTAGAGGTTTGCGGTTTGGGGTTGCGGTTTGGAGATTGGAGTTTGGGTTTGGTATTAAGGGGTAGGTGTTTTGGTTTGAGGTCGGGTTAGGGTTAAGGTATCAGGTTTCAGGTTCATTGTTTGGGGATTCGAGCTAGGCATTCAGTTTACAGGTTTGGGATATAGGGTTTTGAGGTCAGGGTGGAGTTCCGGGATTGGAGTCGCGATTAGGGGCTACTGAGTGCCGCAGAGGCAAGGGTTCCAGCAGTAAAAGCAGGCTGCGAGAAGCTGGGAGACGCTACTGGCGCCTTTCTGGCCTTAGCTCCGCTCCTGCCTTGCCTTTGCACCTAGGCCCCAGGCGTCCTTGGGAAGGGCTTAAGGGCCGGTGGCTTGCACACTGTCAAGGGCTCCAGCAGGGAGAGCTCTGTGAGAGGGAAGGGAAGGGCAAGTGCAGGGCTCCTCCAGCAGTTGCTTGGCCGCCCAGACTCAGCGCCGCACGGAGTGCACCAGGCTCCCAGGGCCCCTGGCTGGGGTCTGCAGCCCCGCACACCTGGAGGCTGATTCCCTGGGCGCCTAGCAGCTGCCTTACACACTTGGCTTCCCTAGCGCTCTCCTCCCCAGCAGAGACGTGTGCAGCTGGTTGGGGGAATGCCCCTGCGTGCCTGGGCTCCGGCCCACAGGCCCAGCTCAGGGCAAGCAGCCACTGAGCCAAGACCTGCAAGAGGCGAAGAGCGCCCCCACCTGGAAGCCGAGTGAAGAGCTGGCGGGGAGGCGAGCCTCCTCGAGGGAAGAAGAGGCAGCCCAGCCTCGTTTGGCTCAAGCCCTACTTGGCTGGAGCCGAGTGCGCCTCCAGAACGGCAGAGCTCCAGCTCTGCTCAGAGGCCCGATCTGGCAGAGATGCTGGCGCGAGGCTGCTCTGCCCTGGGCGAGCCTTGCCCAGACTTGCCTGGCTGCTAGGCTTCCTGCCCAGGAAGGAGCAGGCTGCGCGAGGCTGGGAGACGCCACTGGCGCCTTCCTGGCCTCAGCTCCGCTCCTGCCTCACCTTTGGACCTAGGCCCCAGGCGTCCTTTGGGAGGGCTTAGGGGCCGGTGGCTTGCACATGCCAAGGGCTCCAGCAGGAAGAGCTCTGTGCGAGGGAAGGGAAGGGTTAGTGCTGGGCTCCTCCAGCGGTTGCTTGGCCGCCCAGACTCAGTGCCGCACGGAGTGCACCAGGCTCCCTGGGCCGCTGGCTGGGGTCTTCAGCCCCGCACACCCGGAGGCTGACTCCCTGGGCGCCCAGCAGCTGCCTCACACACGAAGATTCCCTAGCGCTCTGCTCCCCAGCAGAGACGTGTGCAGCTGGTTGGGGCCTGCCCCTGCGTGCCTGGGCTCCCGCCCACAGCCCCAGATCAGGGCAAGCAGCCCCTGAGCGAAGACCTGCACGAGTCGCTGAGCCCCCCCACCTGGAAGCCTAGTGAACAGCTGGCGGGGAGGCGAGCCCCCTCGAGGGAAGAAGAGGCAGCCCAGCCTCGTTTGGCTCAAGCCCTACTTGGATGGAGCCGAGTGCGCCTCCAGGACGGCAGAGCTCCAGCTCTGCTCAGAGGCCCGATCTGGCAGAGTTGCTCGCGCGAGGCTGCTCTGCCCTCGGCGAGCCTTGCCCAGACTTGCCCGGCTGCTAGGCTTCCTGCCCGGAAGAAGCAGGCTGCGCGAGGCTGGGAGACGCCATTTGCCCCTTCCTGGCCTCAGCTCTGGTCCTGCCTTGCCTTTGCACCTAGGCCCCAGGCATCCTTAGGGAGGGCTTAGGGACCGGTGGCTTGCACACTGCCAAGGGTTCCAGCAGGGAGAGCTCTGTGAGAGGGAAAGAAAGGCAAGTGTAGGGCACCTCCAGCGGTTGCTTGGCCGCACAGACTCAGCGCCGAACGGAGTGTACCAGCCTCCCAGGGCCCGTGGCTTTTGTCTGCAGCCCCGCACACCCGGAGGCTGACTCCCTGGGCGCCCAGCAGCTGCCTCACACACGTAGCTTCCCTAGCGCTCTCCTCCCCAGCAGAGACGTGTGCAGCTGGTTGGGGCCTGCCCCTGCGTCCCTGGGCTCACGCCCACAGCCCCAGCTCAGGGCAAGTAGCCCCTGAGCCAAGACCTGCAGGAGGCGCAGAGCGCCCCCACCTGGAAGCCGAGTGAACAGCTGGCGGGGAGGTGAGCCTCCTTGAGGGAAGAAGAGGCAGCCCAGCCTCGTTTGGCTCAAGCCCTGCTTGGCTGGAGCCGAGTGCGCCTCCAGGACGGCAGAGCTCCAGCTCTGCTCAGAGGCCCGATCTGGCAGAGTTGCTGGCGCGAGGCTGCTGTGCCCTGGCCGAACATTGCCCAGACTTGCCTCGCTGCTAGGCTTCCTGCCCAGGAAGGAGCCGGCTGCGCGAGGCTGGGAGACGCCACTGGCGCCTTCCTGGCCTCAGCTCCGCTCCTGCCTTGCCCTTGCACCTAGGCCCCAGGCGTCCATTGGGAGGGCTTAGGGGCCAGTGGCTTGCACACTGCCAAGGGCTCAAGCCAGAAGAGCTCTGTGCGAGGGAAGAGAAGGGCTAGTGCAGGGCTCCTCCAGCGGTTGCTTGGCCGCCCAGACTCAGCGCCGCAGGGAGTGCACCAGGCTGCCAGGGACCCTGGCTGGGGTCTGCATCCCCGCCCACATGGAGGCTGACTCCCTGGGCGCCCAGCAGCTGACTCACACACGTAGCTTCCCTAGCGCTCTCCTCCCCAGCAGAGACGTGTGCAGCTGGTTGGGGCCTGCCCCTGCGTGCCTGGGCTCCCGCCCACAGCCCCAGCTCAGGGCAAGCAGCCCCTGAGCCAAGACCTGCAGGAGGCGCAGAGCGCCCCCACCTGGAAGCCGAGTGAACAGCTGGAGGGGAGCCGAGCCTCCTCGAGGGAAGAAGAGGCAGCCCAGCCTCGTTTGGCTCAAGCCCTACTTGGCTGGAGCCGAGTGCGCCTCCAGGACGGCAGAGCTCCAGCTCTGCTCAGAGGCCCGATCTGGCAGAGTTGCTGGCGCGAGACTGCTCTGCCCTGGGCGAGCCTTGCCCAGACTTGCCTCGCTGCTAGGCGTCCTGCCCAGGAAGGAGCCGGCTGCGCGAGGCTGGGAGACGCCACTGGCGCCTTCCTGGCCTCCTAGGCCCCAGGCGTCCTTTGGGAGGGCTTTGGGGCCGGTGGCTTGCACACTGCCAAGGGCTCCAGTAGGAAAAGCTCTGTGCGAGGGAAGGGAAGGGCTAGTGCAGGGCTCATCCAGCGGTTGCTGGGCTGCCCAGACTCATCGCCGCACGGAGTGCAAAAGGCTCCCAGGGTCCCTGGCTGGGGTCTGCAGCCCCGCACACCCTGAGGCTGACTCCCTGGGCGCCCAGCAGCTGCCTCTCACACGTAGATTCCCTAGCGTTCTCCTCCCCAGCAGAGACGTGTGCAGCTGGTTGGGGCCTGCCCCTGCGTGCCTGGGATCCCGCCCACAGCCCCAGCTCAGGGCAAGTAGCCCCTGAGCCAAGACCTGCACGAGTCGCTGAGCGCCCCCACCTGGAAGCCGAGTGAACAGCTGGCGGGGAGGCGAGCCCCCTCGAGGGAAGAAGAGGCAGCCCAGCCTCGTTTGGCTCAAGCCCTACTTGGCTGGAGCCGAGTGCGCCTCCAGGACGGCAGAGCTCCAGCTCTGCTCAGAGCCCCGATCTGGCAGAGTTGATGGCGCGAGGCTGCTCTGCCCTGGGCGAGCCTTGCCCAGACTTGCCTCGCTGCTAGGCTTCCTGCCCAGGAAGGAGCCGGCTGCGCGAGGCTGGGAGACGCCACCGGCTCCTTCCTCGCCTCAGCTCCGCTCCTGCCTCGCCTTTGCACCTAGGCCCCAGGCGTCCTTGGGGAGGGCTTAGGGGCCCGTGGCTAGGGCTCCAGCAGGAAGAGCTCTGTGCGAAGGAAGGGAAGGGTTAGTGCAGGGCTCCTCCAGCGGTTGCTTGGCCTCCCAGACTCAGCGCTGCACGGAGTGCACCAGGCTCCCATGGCCCCTGGCTGGGGTCTGCAGCCCTGCACACCCGGAGGCTGACTCCCTGGGCGCCCAGCAGCTGCCTCTCACACGTAGCTTCCCTAGCGCTCTCCTCCCCAGCAGAGACGTGTGCAGCTGGTTGGGGCCTGCCCCTGCGTGCCTGGGCTCCCGCCCACAGCCCCAGCTCAGGGCAAGCAGCCCCTGAGCCAAGAACTGAAGGAGGCGCAGAGCGCCCCCACCTGGAAGCCGAGTGAACAGCTGGCGGGTAGGTGAGCCTCCTTGAGGGAAGAAGAGGCAGCCCAGCCTCGTTTGGCTCAAGCCCTACTTGGCTGGAGCCGAGTGCGCCTCCAGAACGGCAGAGCTCCAGCTCTGCTCAGAGCCCCGATCTGGCAGAGTTGCAGGCGCGAGGATGCTCTGGCCTGGGCGAGCCTTGCCCAGACTTGCCTCACTGCTAGGCTTCCTGCCCAGGAAGGAGCCGGCTGCGCGAGGCTGGGAGCCGCCACTGGCGCCTTCCTGGCCTCAGCTCCGCTCCTGCCTGGCCCTTGCACCTAGTTCCCAGGCGTCCATTGGGAGGGCTTAGGGGCCGGTGGCTTGCACACTGCCAAGGGCTCCAGCAGGAAGAACTCTGTGCGAGGGAAGGGAAGGGTTAGTGCTGGGCTCCTCCAGCGGTTTCTTGACCGCCCAGACTCAGCCCCGCACTGAGTGCACCAGGCTCCCAGGGCCCCTGGCTGGGGTCTGCAGCCCCGCACACCCGGACGCTGACTCCCTGGGCGCCCAGCAGCTGCCTCACACACGTAGCTTCCCTAGCGCTCTCCTCTCCAGCAGAGACGTGTGCAGCTGGTTGGGGCCTGCCCCTGCGTGCCTGGGCTCCCGCCCACAGCCCCAGCTCAGGGCAAGCAGCCCCTGAGCCAAGACCTGCAGGAGGCGCAGAGCGCCCCCACCTGGAAGCCGAGTGAACAACTGGCGGGGAGCCGAGCCTACTCGAGGGAAGAAGAGGCAGCCCAGCCTCGTTTGGCTCAAGCCCTACTTGGCTGGAGCCGAGTGCGCCTCCAGGACGGCAGAGCTCCAGCTCTGCTCAGAGCCCCGATCTGGCAGAGTTGCTGGCACGAGGCTGCTCTGCCCTGGGCGAGCCTTGCCCAGACTTGCCTCGCTGCTAGGCTTCCTGCCCCGGAAGGAGCAGGCTGCGCGAGGCTGGGAGACGCCACCGGCTCCTTCCTCGCCTCAGCTCCTCTCCTTCCTCGCCTTTGCACCTAGGCCCCAGGCGTCCTTGGGGAGGGCTTAGGGGCCCGTGGCTAGGGCTCCAGCAGGAAGAGCTCTGTGCGAGGGAAGGGAAGGGTTAGTGCAGGGCTCCTCCAGCGGTTGCTTGGCCGCCCAGACTCAGCGCTGCACGGAGTGCACCAGGCTCCCATGGCCCCTGGCTGGGGTCTGCAGCCCCGCACACCCGGAGGCTGACTCCCTGGGCGCCCAGCAGCTGCCTCTCACACGTAGCTTCCCTAGCGCTCTCCTCCCCAGCAGAGACGTGTGCAGCTGGTTGGGGCCTGCCCCTGCGTGCCTGGGCTCCCGCCCACAGCCTCAGCTCAGGGCAAGCAGCCCCTGACCCAAGACCTGCAGGAGGAGCAGAGCGCCCCCACCTGGAAGCCGAGTGAACAGCTGGGAGGTAGGTGATACTCCTCGAGGGAAGAAGAGGCAGCCCAGCCTCGTTTGGCTCAAGCCCTACTTGGCTGGAGCCGAGTGCGCCTCCAGAACGGCAGAGCTCCAGCTCTGCTCAGAGCCCCGATCTGGCAGAGTTGCTGGCGCGAGGCTGCACTGCCCTGGGCGAGCCTTGCCCAGATTTGCCTCGCTGCAAGGCTTCCTGCGCGGAAGAAGCAGGCTGCGCGAGGCTGGGAGACGCCACTGGCGCCTTCCTGGCCTCATTTCCCCTCCTACCTTGCCTTTGCACCTAGGCCCCAGGCGTCCTTAGGGAGGGCTTAGGAGCCGGTGGCTTGCACACTGCCAAGGGTTCCAGCAGGGAGAGCTCTGTGAGAGGGAAGGAAAGGCAAGTGCAGGGCACCTCCAGCGGTTGCTTGGCCGCCCAGACTCAGCGCCGAACGGAGTGCAGCAGCCTCCCAGGACCCCTGGCTGGGGTCTGCAGCCCCGCACACCCGGAGGCTGACTCACTGGGCGCCCAGCAGCTTCCTCACACACGTAGCTTCCCTAGCGCTCTCCTCCCCAGCAGAGACGTGTGCAGCTGGTTGGGGCCTGCCCCTGCGTGGCTGGGCTCCCGCCCACAGCCCCAGTTCAGGGCAAGCAGCCCCTGAGCCAAGACTTGCACGAGTCGCTGAGCGCCCCCACCTGGAAGCCGAGTGAACAGCTGGCGGGGAGGCGAGCGCCCTCGAGGGAAGAAGAGGCAGCCCAGCGTCGTTTGTCTCAAGCCCTACTTGGCTGGAGCCGAGTGCGCCTCCAGGACGGCAAAGCTCGAGCTCTGCTGAGAGCACCGATCTGGCAGAGTTGCTGGCGCGAGGCTGCTCTACCCTGGGCAAGCCTTGCCCAGACTTGCCTCGCTGCTAGGCTTCCTGCCCAGGAAGGAGCCGGCTGAGCGAGGCTGGGAGACGCCACTGGCTCCTTCCTGGCCTCAGCTCCGCTCCTGCCTTGCCTTTGCACCTAGGCCCCAGGCTTCCTTGGGGAAGGCTTAGGGGCCGGTGGCTTGCACACTGCCAAGGGCTCCAGCAGGAAGTGCTCTGTGCCAGGGAAAGGAAGGGCTAGAGCAGGGCTCCTCCAGCGGTTGCTTGGCTGCCCAGACTCAACGCCGCACGGAGTGCACCAGGCTCCCAGGGCCCCTGGCTGGGGTCTGCAGCCCCGCACACCCGGAGGCTGACTCCCTGGGAGTCCAGCAGCTGCCTCACACACGTAGCTTCCCTAGCGCTCTCCTCCCCAGCAGAAACGTGTGCAGCTGGTTGGGGCCTGCCCCTGCGTGCCTGGGCTCCCGCCCACAGCCCCAGCTCAGGGCAAGCAGCCCCTGAGCCAAGACCTGCAGAAGGCGCAGAGCGCCCCCACCTGGAAGCCGAGTGAACAGCTGGCGGGGAGCCGAGCCTCCTCGAGGGAAGAAGAGGCAGCCCAGCCTCGTTTGGCTCAAGCCCTACTTGGCTGGAGCCGAGTGCGCCTCCAGGACGGCAGAGCTCCAGCTCTGCTCAGAGGCCCGATCTGGCAGAGTTGCTGGCGCGAGGCTGCTCTGCCCTCGGCGAGCCTTGCCCAGACTTGCCTCGCTGCTAGGCTTCCTGCCCAGGAAGGAGCCGGCTGCGCGAGGCTGGGAGACGCCACTGGCCCCTTCCTGGCCTCAGCTCCGCTCCTGCCTTGCCCTTGCACCTAGGCCCCAGGCGTCCATTGGGAGGGCTTAGGGGCCAGTGGTTGCACACTGCCACGGGCTCAAGCCGGAAGAGCTCTGTGCGAGGGAAGAGAAGGGCTAGTGCAGGGCTCCTCCAGCGGTTGCTTGGCCGCCCAGACTCAGCGCCGCACGGAGTGCACCAGGCTCCCAGGGCCCCTGGCTGGGGTCTGCAGCCCCGCACACCCGGAGGCTGACTCCCTGGGCACCCAGCAGCTGACTCACACACGTAGCTTCCCTAGCGCTCTCCTCCCTAGCAGAGACGTGTGCAGCTGGTTGGGGCCTGCCCCTGCGTGCCTGGGCTCCCGCCCACAGCCCCAGCTCAGGGCAAGCAGCCCCTGAGCCAAGACCTGCAGGAGGCGCAGAGCGCCCCCACCTGGAAGCCGAGTGAACAGCTGGCGGGGAGGCGAGCCTCCTCGAGGGAAGAAGAGGCAGCCCAGCCCCCTTTGATTCAAGCCCTACTTGGCTGGAGCCGAGTGTGCCTCCAGGACGGCAGGGCTCCAGCTCTGCTCAGAGGCCCGATCTGGCAGAGTTGCTGGCGCGAGGCTGCTCTGCCCTGGGCGAGCCTTGCCCAGACTTGCCTCACTGCTAGGCTTCCTGCCCAGGAAGGAGCAGGCTGCGTGAGCCTGGGAGACGCCACTGGCGCCTTCCTGACCTCAGCTCCTCATCTGCCTTGCCTTTGAACCTAGACCCCAGGCGTCCGTGGGTAATGCTTAGGGGCCGGTGGCTTGCATGCTGCCAAGAGCTCAGGCAGGGCGAGCTCTGTGAGAGGGAAGGGAAGGGCAAGTGCAGGGATCCTCCAGCGGTTGCTTGGTCGCCGAGACTCAGCGCCGCACGAAGAAACGCACCTCCCAGGGCCACTGGCTGGGGTCTCCATCCCGGCATACCTGGAGGCTGACTCCGTGGGTGCCGATCAGCTGCCTCTCACATGTCGTTCCCTTGCACTCTCTTCCCCAGCAGAGAAGTGTGCAGCAGTTTGGGGTATGCCCCTGCGTGTCTTGACTCCCGCCCACAGCCCCAGCTCAGGGCAAGCAGCCCCTGAGCCAAGACCTGCAGGAGGCACAGAGCTTCCGCGCCTGGAAGCCGAAGGAAGAGCATTCAAGGTGGCAAGCCTCCTCGAGGTAAGAAGAGGCAGCCCAGCCACGTGCGGCTCAAGCCCTGCTTGGCTGGATCTGAGCGCGCCTCCAGTATGGCAGATCTCCAGCTCTGCTCAGAGGCCCGATCTGGCAGAGTTCCTGGTCTGAGGCTGCTCTGCCCTGGCCGAGCCTTGCCCTGACTTGCCTGGCTGCTAGGCTTCCTGCCATGGAAGGAGCAGGCTCCTTGAGCCTGGGAGATGCCACTGTCGCCTTCCTGGCCTCAGCTCTGCTCCTGCCTTGCCTTTGCACCAGGCGTCCTTGGGGATGTCTTAGGGGCCGGTGGGTTGCACACTGCCAAGGGCTCCAGCAGGGAGAGCTCTGTCAGATGCAAGGGAAGGGCAAGTGCAGGTCTCCTCCAGCGGTTGCTTGACAGCCCAGACTCAGCGCCGCACGGTGAGCACCAGGCTCCTTGGACCCCTGGCGGGGCTCTGGAGCCCCGCACACCTCGAGTCTGACTCCGTGGGCGCCCAGTAGCTGCCTCACACACGTAGGTTCCCTAGCGCTCTCCTCTCCAGCAGAGACGTGTGCAGGTGGTTGGGTCCTGCACCTGTGTGTCTGGGCTCCTGCCCACAGCCCCAGCTCAGGGGAAGCAGCCCCTGATCCTAGACCGTAAGGAGGGGCAGGGAGCCGGCGCCTGGAAGCCGAGTGAACAGCATGCGGGAATCGAGCTTCCTAGGGGGAAGACGAAGCAGCCCAGCCGCCTTAGGCTGCAAGCCCTGCTTGGGCGGAGTCGAGTGCGCCTCCAGGATGGCAGAGCTCCAGCTCTGCTCAGAGGCCCGATCTGGCAGAGTTCCTGGTGCGAGGCTGCTCTGCCCTGGGCGAACCTTGCCCAGACTTGCCTCGCTGCTAGGCTTCCTACCCAGGAAGGAGCAGCCTTTGCGAAGTTGGGAGACGCCACTGGCGCCTTCCTGGCCTCAGCTCCACTCCTGTATTGCCTTTGCACCTAGGCCCCAGGCGTCCTTTGGGAGGCCTTAGGGGCCGGTGGGTTCCACACTGCCAAGGGCTCCCATAGTGAGAGGTCTGTTCAAGGGAAGGGATGGGTATATTTGGAGTACAATCCTGTATCAGATGTGAGGCCCACACCTTCACCCTGAACGCTCACTCTGAACCCTCACCCCGAACCCTTACCCTCACCCACGCCCTCACCCTGAACCCTCACCCTCACCCTCTCCCTGAACCCTCACCCTCACCCTCTCCCTGAACCCTCACCCTCACCCTCTCCCTGAACCCTCACCCTCACCCTCTCCCTGAATCCTCACCCTCATCCTGAATCCTAACCCTCACCCTGAATCCTTACCCTCACCCTCATCCTGAACCCTCACACCTCACCCCTCACCCTAACAAGTTTGGAGGGCTCCTCCACGAACTCTAACCTTTACCCTACCCTAACCGGACCCCCATCCACATCCTAACCCTAACCCACATCATAGTCACGCCCTCAGCCCTATACTTACCCTTGAAGTACCTACCCGCATCTTCTTCATTTTTGACACTTCCCATGCATAACAAAAGACGAGGTTGTAAGGTTTCAAACATGGATCCAAGACCCATTATCCACATAAAAGGGATATAAATACTATGATCATATCATTTAAATCTCTTGCATCACCAAAATACCTCTCCACCACTTATCCAGTCGCCATTGATGGATCACATCTATCTCATACATTTTATAACTTAGCAATCAAATACGCACCAGGACTCTGGGTAATTATAGAGACAAGATTTATTTATACCATAAATATTTCAACAAATTCCACTTTCTACGATGAGTTCAATCTTCACAAAAGTAGGATGAACAGCACCTGTTTCCACTAGGATCCATAGAGCGTGAAAATCTTAATGATGACCACCAGAAAGGTCAGCACGGTTGATATCACAGATTTTTCAGTGTTCCAATACAAGTTCTACCCAAATCCATAAAGAAAGACATACGCATAGGAAACTACAAATTGAAAGCAAGTCTTTTGAGATAAATATTGGACATCAATTGTATGAATCTTTAAGGCATAACTGCAGACATTCTTCAGACATTCTTCAAATTCATAGAATGACAACAAAGTATGGCTACGTACAATCCATTCGGTTTTATGAACCACTCATGAATAACCTCACAAGCCATTTGAAACCAGATGACAATTTCAAATAGCTTTGATCTACAAACAAGGCTGTAAGACAGAAAGTTAAAATCGAAATACATGAAGTAAATCCTCAATAGATATGAAAACATCCCATGGTAGTGAAGTCAATTAGCATTAGTTATTAGGGCTTTCATGCACAGACTCATCTCTGATCGATGTGATCCCAATTCATATTTGGCAAAAAATACGAAAGCTGATCTTAACAGTCATATTATTTTTCTTTGTACCCCTAAAAAGAAAAATGAACATGAAAAACTAAATTAAGCTTGGAGGCTCACATTTCCCAATCGGTATACAAAGCAACAGCATGTCAAACTTTCTAATTCACATATGCATTTAAATGAAATTGGATGAAATACCCCTAAATAAACACATACTTCTATGCCCAATGTTTCACAAGGCAGAAAACGCTCAATGAATGAAACTGAGAGGGTAACAGCCAGGAAGGCCAGGGGTCTCCAAAGGGAGGAAATGGGGTGCAAGTGTCAGACAGTTGTTATCTGTCACTTCCGAGGCAGGAGGAAACAAGCTGTTATCTTTTTTCCCCTTCTTGATACAAATTTAAACAGAGATTTTCTCTTACAATTCTGTGTTGCTATAATGACACCTGGTTCCGCCTGAACTTCACTTTTCTCATACTTTGAGCTGACCAAGGCATTTTTCTCATGGAAAGGTTTGCCTTAAGCTATGTGAATGTACTATGTATTTACCCTAGACTCTATCTTCAAGTAGGTTCTGCCTAAAGGCTCAGAACTGACTTGACAAACCAATATGCTTTACTCATACATGGCTCTCCTGATCTATGTGAATGAAGCTATCCATTTGCTCATATCAATCGTTTTATGGCCCAGGATGACTCACCTGGTGCCACGGTCATCTCCATATATCTTGTGGGTGAGGGGTCTGCTGCCATTCCTTTCTCTAATGAGTAGACTGCTAGTAGCTAGATAACATCCAGCCAAAGATGAGTAGGGGGGCACTCTTTCTGCCCCCTTCTGATGTCTATGTCAGAAGCTTTCTCTCTTTTATACTTTAATAAAACGTTGGGACACAAAAGCTCTGACTGATCAAGCCTCATCACTGGCCCCGGGTTGAATTCTTCCTCTAAGGAGCCCAAGAATTCAAGCATCTTTCATGGTTAGACAACAACCTTTCCAAACAATGGTCTTTTCAAAAAAAAAAAATGATGATAAGTGATGAGTATGCATATGTCTACGAATGAAATGGGACCTATATGTCAAACCACATAAAAATATATCTTCCCTCAACATACATATAACACAACCAGGCCTTCACATGCATCGATTCTCCAACTATCAAGTCATACAAATATGGATGTAAAATATCACAATACATTCCAAAGTTTAAAAGTGATGGATATTGACTTTCGCCCGCTGGTGCTTCTTTTTATGTCATCTCCATTATATTAGCTATGACAACGAATCATGTGCTGTGCGAAGTCACTTACATTGTGTCCAACTCCTTGGGATCATATGGACTAGGCCCCACCAGGCTCCTCTCTCCATGAGATTCTCTAGGCAAAGATACTGGAGGGGGTTGCCATGCTCTCCCTCAGGAGATCTTCCTGCCCCAGGGATGGAATCCATACCTCCCATGTCTCCTGCATGGGTATGTTCTGCATGTTCTTTACCACTAGAACCACCTGGGAAGCCCCAAGACACATGAACATCAGTGGATTTGGGGATCCACGGGGCATATACAGAACCATTCCTCCAACAAAACTGAAGAATGACTTTAAAATCTCAAACAAAACATGAGTATATGTGTTCACAAACTTCATGGAGCAAGGGTTTCTTCGATCTGAAAACTGGCATCGATGAAGGACTGTGTGAAGAATACTTCAAAGTCTATTTGGCAAACACAGCCTACGTTGGCTATATTTAGTCCTCAGTTGAATGGAATGTCATGAGTACTGGTCATTTCAAATAAGTAGCCTATGACGCTGTTTACACTTATTGGGACGCGTGGTATACCACATTCACACATTTCAGTAGCATTGGTGCAAAAACGATACATTTCTCAGGGGAAGCTTCTACATGGACTCCTGGGATCAGAGCTCTAACTCATACACACATACTTTTCCTTTTAAAATGATCCTGCATGATAAGCAAACAAAACACTGGATGAACACCTAGACGGTGAGCTCTGTACTAAATGATTTTAAAGCCAGTAGATGGAATGAGCTGATGAGGAAGACTACAAACGAGTCATCTTCTTCAACTTGGTCAAACTGCTCATAGTCATACAAGTGAATGAAAAGTTGAGCCTGTTGTCATTAAATCTGTTTAAAAGAAATAGAATAATAAAACAAATTAGTAAATCTTATTTTCTTAATAAACATTGTATTATTTCTGCACAGCTTTGTTACTGGCATGAATAGAATATCTACAATAATAACTTGTCACAGTGAAATGGATTCACATTCGATATCGATTCACATCTATAATTGATGCCATAGCTGTTTGATACTATTGCTTGAATGAATGCAACTTATGTGACTTCACAAACTACAAACACGACTAACATAATAGGTATTAAAAAACCTTGAGTGACATGAGCGTGAAGACTTAGTAGAGTTGCTCTCAAGAATAATGATACTATTATTCGCTCTAGCCATAGTACTGGAATCTGTACATTAACACCCCTGCAAAACAAAAGGAAAGGATAGAATAATAATAAAGGAACTTCATAACTATATTCCTACTGTAAACATTCAACACTATGTTTTCTTTTAAACTGACTTTCATATTTGGTCTACTGTAACCTCTTCTGTGTTCATTTTATGCTAAACTTATTGCTAACAGTAAAATTACCATACGAGCTCTAATTAATTTTTTTTTTTACTTGCAAAGCTACTGATAGAACCAAAGGCCAATATCTACATCAAACAGGAGAAACGGAATGGAAACTGTAAACAATTTTATGGAAGAACATTTCCGTGCTCCTATTCAGTCAAATGGGCATTCAAAAGGATGTGATTTTTCTGAAAGTTTATTTCAGAAACTTGGAATTGGATGACTGCAAACAATAAAACTAACAATATATTGATACATAATATTAATAATATACAGTGGGTCATTCTTTTTTTATTCTGCCACAGCTAACAGACAGAAAGTCAGTTGTCATAACTACTACTAACATAAGACCCTCACCGATAAGTGAAGATATATAGGAAAATCCATAATAGCTCTAAAAACCATCAAAGATAAAATGGTAATTAAAAAATACACTGACAGTTTAGCTGGTATAAGAAACAGGATGACTATGAAAGCAAAGCCAACAATCATGGATAGGCCATGGAAGCCCGTGGCTGTCACCAGTGTTGACTTATATCCTTCATCTGAGGTTGTTAAAAGCGCTTGGTAAAATCCAGAGGTTTGCAGCAGTGGTAACCTCCTGAACAGACTGAAATAAAAAGGGTTTCCAGAATATCCTGATGATTTCCATCTACTAGGCTGTGATGAGCTCAAGCAATGCATACTCCAGAGGACAGAAGACAGACAGGTTGGGAACACGTCTACTGCACTTACGGAGAAAGGGAATGTTGCTGCTCAGCCTAGTACAAGTGTAGAAGCAACACCTTGGTGATTCGACCTTTAAAGACTCGATACATATGAGAACGACTGGTATGAATAAACCTTCAGAAGTGCTTTCTCAGACCTCCTCCCATCATAAGCACAAGCATAATGAAAACGCTGAGTTTTCATGGTCTCACCCAAAATAAGACTCACTTATGGCTTTGCTTTGAGAATAGTTGAACTACTCATTGTTCAAGAGAAATGATCCTTTCTTCTCTGAAGATTTGTGAATCATTCACAGGGTGTGGTGAATAAACTACTTAAGGGTCTAATACATAAAAATGCAATAGGCTAAGCACAGAGATGTTTTTCTCCCTTTCTCAAAGGATGGAACATTTTGTATTTGCACTGATTTTATGTCTTGACTTCATGTACAATTATATACTGATTTTTTTAGTTGACATACAATAGGACTAAAAATATTGATATAATACTGATAACTCATGTTGGTATGTGTGGTTGTCACATAGGATTCACAGGAGATTTAAATTCACAGTTGTCAACGTAAAGGATGAATGCTATTTAGCTTCTTCGTGAATCTAGACCACGAATGAAGAGTTTTCCTCAACATATTTCACTGAGAGAAATACAAGGATGATAGGCATAATACTATGCTTCGACTCATGGATATCTAAGCATTGCTCACAATACAGATCTGATTTTCAACATCAGGGTTCTTTCAGTGTCCTTGAACAGCATTTGTTTTTCTGTATACAGAAGAAAAAACTCATGAGTATCAAACTGGTTCACATAAAACATGTGTATGAATTGTTATCTTCCTGAACCAGGGATCAAACCCACATCACTTCCCCCTCCTGCACTGGTAGGCAGATTTTTTATTTATCAACTGTGCCACCTAGGAATCGACATACATTTCAAGGACCACTGCCATCAGCTTCTACTGTTCATGACCAAAGTAGGAGAAACAACATTGGAAGAAGTACTCATAAGGGTACTCATAGGAAGTACTCATAAGTCAAGGAACTGTTATACTGGGTACTCTCGTTGTTACTGGGACAAGTCAGTTCCTCCGATGATGATGGGTATAACTGAAAAATTATTACAAATGCATGGGCTGCGATGTCTACGTGATAAATGTGTTCCTCTTATACTATTGCTTCAGGGATGCCTACTTCAGCATGAAGGAATGCACTTCAAGGGATGCCCGCTATTCCAGCTCAAGCAACAGATAGTGAAGTGCAGATCATTGTCCTTTGTTGAAAATAATCAGCACTTTGTCAACATAGGGAACATGCCAGAGGGACCCTTGGGATGGAACTCTAAAAACAGGTTGGGCCCTCTTTTTGCCAAGCCCTGCGATAAAATACAAATCAGAAAAAGAAAAATAGCATCGGTTTTGTCAGGACTTCCTCATCTTTTCTTTCTCGGTAGCAGGAAGCAGACATTGAGGCCAGAGGACTGCAGGATTTCATTGTGAACTAACGTTGGGTGGGGTGGAAGCTCATCACTCTAGTAAGAATGTGGTTCAATAAAATGGAATTTCATTCACTTCATGGACATAGAGTTCTATAATCCTTCATTAAGGAATTCAATAAGCTATATTTCCTTACACCTTCACAATCTCTTGGTTTACGAGAACATCAATTGCTAGTCCAGCACTTATACAATGAGTGTTACAGGTAGTATGAATGTATAAATGATGATGAGCAATGACAGGAAGTTTATTTAATCTCTGTTTGAATTCTTGATTTTTTATATAATTTTTTATAATATCCTTACAGATGTGAATATTTTACTGACATGTATAAATACACGTTGAGTAGTGCTATGATAACTCATAGTGTTGGCACAATAAATATCATGGTTACTATGTGCTTTTCATATATTCCTTTTGAGATTCTCTTCCATTATACATTATCATAAGATATTTAATAGTTTCCTAAACTGTACAGTAGGTCCTTGTGGCTTCTTTTATATATAGTAATGTACTTGTTAATAATTCAAACAAAAACTGGTACACAAATACTCATAGTGACATTCACAATAGCTCAAAGGTAGAACTCATTCAAGTGTCCGTTGGTGGGAGACTGAATATGCAACACAAGGTATATTCAGAAGCTTGAACGGTATTCCACCATACGAAAAAGTACATTAAATGGTGCTGCCACTCTGCAAGACATTACAGAAATGACTCCAAAACAAACACATGGAATAAATACATAGTTCGATTCCAATTCAAGCTATGTACCCAAAAGGATTGGGAAAGGGGGCTGAAAAAATGGATACTTCTTCCGTCATACTCACAACAGCATGATTCACACTGGCAAACAAACAGAAGTGATCTAAGTGTCCATGGCAGCCAATTCCATAAACAAACTGTGGTATACACACAATGGAATCTGATTCGGCCCTTCAAAGTCAGTAATTCTGACAATGCGACAATGTGGACAAACCTTATGGTCATTAGATCATGTGAAATAAACCAGACCAAGAAAAGACAAACGTTCTGTGATTCCACTCATATGAGATATCCAAACAAGTCAAATCTGTCAGAAATAGCAGAGAGTGATTCCGACCGATCGAAAAGAGTTCATGTTTCATGGACCTCAGTTTCCCTTGGAAAAACTGACTTCCCGTGATATCTCCAAAACCAATTAGACAAATAATTGGAAGCTATATCCAGTCAAATGAATGTAGACATAATGTTATATACAGTGTACACCAAACTCACTCAAACTTCTTAACAGACAAAAGGCAAAACTGTATCTATGGTACCTCAGCTTAGCTTAAAACTGTATCTACAGTACCTCACTTCTGCTTATAAAATTTAACAACAACAACAACAACACACTAAAGTCTATCCAAAAAAGGATATAAAACATATATAACATTAACTTTAAAGAATTAGACATTTAAACTGTGAAAAACCTTATTCACAAAACTTAAACACAAGCCACAGGAAAATATATTTATAAAATACATATCTGATAAAGGATTGTACTCCAAATATACCAAAAAATCTAGAACAATCTCATAAAAAATGTATACACCTAAACACCTGGCCTACAAAAATATAAAGATAGCAAATAAGCCTATCAAAAAGACTCAAAATCACATATCATTAGGAAATTACAAACTAAAATAACAGTGAGGTAGCACTGCACACCTATTAGATCCAGTAAACTCAAAAAAAAAAAACGGGGGTAGGGCACAACTTCTCCGGTGGCTCAGTGGTAAAGAATCTGCCTGACAATGCAAGACACTCTAGTTTGATCCCTTACCCCAGAAGATCCCACATGCCACAGAGAAACATAGCTGGATTTTTCCACAGCTAAACAAAGCTCACCTGTGACCTGAATACTATATGGCTAGCACTTACTAAACAGCTTTGAAAACGTCCAGACAAAAAGTATCACATGATTATATACAACAGCTCTACTTGTAATAACTAAAAACTTTCAAATATCAGGATGTCTTCAGTAGATGACAGTGTAAACAAATGGGGATACATCCAAAGTGAAGGGGAGCAAATGCTACCACAAAATATACCACCTCAGCATGAGAATTAGTGGGACCCAATTAACTTTTTTTTTTAGAGGACACATGATCATCTCTGAAACCCAAGTTCAAGACAGCTCTTCTGTGAGTCACATTTACCAGAGAAATCTCATTTCAAAGGAATCCTCTCTATATGCCAGATAGAAGGATGAGACACAGTCTTTTGAAACTCTTTTTTCTTTTCTATCGATAGGGAAAGCTAAGCCGTAAATCTGCACAACAACCATACCCTTCCTTTCCTTTGGTTGTATCTGTAAAATATTTGTTTCTTTTTTAATTTGGCTGCGCCAGGTCAACCTTCATTGAGGTAAGCCAGATATTTAGCTACAACATGCAAATTCTCCTTTGTGGCATGGGAGATCTAGCTCTTGGATCAGGGAATGAACCTGGGCCTCCTTCTTTGGGAGTGTCCAGTCTCAGCCACTGGACCACCAGAAAGTGCCTGTTTTGTTTTCAGATGAAGATGGAATCTAAGGTGATATCTTGGGCCATTTCAGTCACTGACTCAGTTTCCTGAGTTTCTCCAAAGCACGCACAAGGTGCACATTATTAAACTGGTTTGCAAAACAAGAAAAGGTTGTCTGCTACAACACTGTATGCTTACAAATATCTAAATGGTAAATGGCATATTATTTATTTTTAATTACTATGGGGGGGGGGGAGAAAGAATGCAGGATTCATACATGTTACCACATGAATAAATATTAAAACCATCTTCAGTGAAAAAGAAATCCACATAGAAAAGGCCACCCAGAACCCTTATTCACCATGTCTGCTTTCAATCCATCAAGTTTGTCCAAATAACTGAAAATCTCAGTAACACTCTAAATAAAGAAAAAAGGATGACGATGGAAACAAAAGATATATTCATACACTTGAACAATTGCTAAAAGTGGAAGTGGGGCAGTGGATTACATTATAATGTAGGTACCATATGATTTCCTGATTTTGGAGATTATGTGCTGGTTCTGCAGAAGGTACCCATTTTGGATAAAACACATAGAGTATTTTAGATGATGTGGCAAATGCTAGCACTTGTTCCCATTGCTAGGCATTTTCTGTACATTTTAAATGACTGGAAAGTATACTAGGTTTCAAAACAACCATGTCAATACCACAAAAGAAATTTAGAGCAGACAGGCAGGAAACTTTCTGATACAGGCCAAGACTTACCCAGATGAAGTTCAAGGGAAGCTGCGATGCTCACTGCCCGTGAAGGAGTCCACGTGGAATGAAGAAGTAGTGTGGGAAGTCTATTAGTAACCACCATGTCTTGGGTCCTCTGGATGACCTACTGCAGGAGAAACAGATCTTACAGATAAAATGTTCCACATCACTTCACAAAAAGTTGTTAGACTACATTCAGTAAAGCTGAATCATTTTGGATTAATTTACAATCATAAAATACTACCCTTTACAGTCCAAAAATCACTTGCATTTCTATACACTAATAACAATCAGAAAAAAATATTAAGAAAATCCCACTTAAATAAAACATCTAGCAACAAACTTAATCAAGAACATAAAAAACCAGTAGTCAGAAAACTAGAAGGCACTGATAAAGAAACCAAAGAAAATACAAACACACAGAAAATTATTCCACGCTCATGCACTGGAACAATGAGGAATTAAAAGGTCCATTCCAACCAAAGTCATCAACAAATACACGGACTGCAATCACAAAATAATATTCAATGGCATTTTTCACAGAAATAGAAATATTCCTAATATTAGGCTGCTACTGTTGAACAGGACCTTAAACGGCCAAAAAGACTCTGAGAAAGAGGAACACAGCTGGAGGCATCTTCCTATCCCTCTTCAAACTACATCACGGAGCTGTAGTGACCACCACAGTGAGGAACTGGCAGGAACACAGACACATGGACTCCAGGAGAGAATAGAGAGCCCAGAAACGAACCCACCTGTACATGGTCAGTTCCTGAAAATCAAACCAGGAACGAGCGAAGAGGAAAGGACAGTCTTCTCAAGAAACAGTGACAGGAAAATGGCCACCTACACGGAAGAACATCAGTGTTCATCCTCTACATCATCTAACGCAAATCTAACTGAAAACCCACCGCTTTGCACACGGAGCTCTTTCCCCCTGAGTCCTCTGAGATGGACCTCCAGTCAGCCCTCAGCTGGACACAGGAAACGTCTACTCCATCCTCATTTTTCGCTCTTGCAGCGCCTCCCTGCTGGTGGGCACTGAGGCAACCCTGCTCCTCTCAGCCTGGATGCAGCCCTGTTATCCAGAAGCCTGAGCCCCGATGGTCCTGAGGAGACAAAGCTCCCGCCAGCTGCTCACGGAGCAGAGTCTAAAGGCAAAGCGTCCTGCGCCCGCGGGTCAGAGGGGCCTTTGGCGCCCCCTGCGGGCCACAAGAGAAGAGCGGGCAGCCCGGTGCTCACAGACCTCAGAGGGCTCACCCAGAAGCAGCTCTGCTGCGAGCACTCAGACTGGAAGCCCAAACTGAAATGGAGCAGAATAGCTCCATGACCCTCCGCAAAACATGGCTAAGGAACAATCAGAGCCTGCATGGAATGCAGCCATAAAAAGGAACACATTTGAGTTTGTTCTAATAAAGGGGAGGGAAGTCAGTCAAAGAGAGAAAAACATGGAATCTAGAAGGATGGTACTGACGAGTCTGTTCACAGAGCAGCAATGGAGGTGCAGACATAGAGAACAGACTTACAGACGAGGGTGGGGAACAAGAGGGAGAGGGTGAGATGAATGGAGAGAGCAGCATGGATGCAGGTACACCTACATTTGTAAATAGACAACCAATGGGAATTTGCTGTATGATTCAGGGAACTCAAACTGGGGCTCAGTAGTAACCTGGAGAGGTGGGAATGCGTGCGAGGTGGGAGGGAGATTCAAGAGCAAGAGGACATAGGTACACCTATGGTTAATTCATGTGGATGTATGACAAATCAAACCAATATTGTAAAGCAATGATCAATCAACTAAAAGAAATAACTTTAAAAAAATATGAACATAAACACAAACTTTGCAACAAGGTAACTCCATTTAAAAAACTATAGAATTTTAGAAAACTGCAAAAGTTCTACATGACCGTTGGTCTGGTGATCAGGTCTAACATACACAAAACAAGCCAACTTACCAAATTATGAATATAAATTATTTAAAACATTGCCTTTTATCATTTCATACATTTACCCTGTGGAGGACCTTACTCGAGAGAACCAAAAACAAACTGTTAAATGAACCACGGACCACCCACCCTGGCCAGGCAACAGAGAAAAGAAAACACTTGCAGGAATCATCTTACAACAGGAGGTCCTGGGAAGGAACAAGGAACGAACAAGCTACCACCAACCAGAATTCTGGAGAGGTCAGGAGATGGGAGGCTCCAGTTCAGAGGTCCTACCAACCTCCCAGGATCCACTTCGCTGGAATCCATCTCAGCTGAGTGATGCGTGTGCCCCCAAGAAGGATCCCAATTCAGAATGCCTGGCAAGAGACAAACCAGAAATGAGCCCGATGACCATAAAACCTGAGACTGTGAGCCACGTGACAGAGTGGTTCTCTCCGTTTCCCTCACCCTCCTGCCCTCCACCCTGGCAGCCCTTCCCAATAAAGCCTCTCGCTTGGACAGCACTCCTCTCCTCAGACAACTCATTGCCCAGTGTCAGACAAGAACTCACTCTCAAGCCCTGAAAGGGATCCCCCTTCCTTCATCAAAAGCAATATCCAGGAGAAAATATCTTCAAAACGCTATCTTGCAGAGAAGGAAATCAGAGAAGGCAATGGCAGCCCACTCCAGTACCATTGCCTGGAGAATCCCACGGACAGAGGAGCCTGGTAGGCTGCAACCCCGGGGTCACTAAGAGACGGACACGACTTCACTGAGTGGCTTCACTTTCACTTTTCACTTTCATGCACTGGAGAAGGACATGGCAACCCACTCCAGTGTTCTTGCCTGGAGAATCCCAGGGACAGAGGAGCCTGGTAGGCTGCTGTCTATGGGATCGCGCAGAGTCAGGCACGACTGAAGCGACGCAGCAGCAGCAGCAGCAGCAGCAGCAGCAGCAGCAGCAGCAGCAGCAGCAGCAGCAGCAGCAGAGAAGGAAATGGCACCACCTGCAGTACTCTGGTCTCAGAAATCCCAGGGACAGAGGAGCTTGGTGGGCTACAGTCCAAAAGCAGGGCATTTCTGATGGGAGGAAACAGTCCCAGGGAAGCTGAGCTGCTCACCAAAGGCCCCAGAGCTTTGGATAGCACACCAGAGCTGGGGCTGAGGATTCCCAGCTGCCATGCCTCTTGATCCTGGCCTCTTTCACTAGATACATGTGTGGAAAACTAGTCTAAAATATGCCCTGGTGGTTCCATAGTAAAGAATCCACCCCCCGGTGCTGGAGATGCATGTGCGATCCCTAGGATGGGAAGATCCCACATCCTATGGAGCCCGTGTGCCACAACAGCCGAGCGAGCCTGTGCTCTAGATCCTGGAAGCCACGATGCCGAGTTCACATGCTGCAGCCACTGAAGCCCGTGAGCCTGTGCCCCTCAACAAGAGGAGACACTGCAGTGAGAAGCCTGCAAACCACTAGTTATGGCCCATGCTCACCAAAACTAGAGAAAAGCCCACACACAAAGAGGCAACACAGCCAACAATCAATAAAACTGTTTTCCTAAAACAATGCATATCTGACAAAGAAACTGTATTCGAATTGTCCAAGAACACTAGAGCAAACAAGCCCATTCATAATTGGTAGCGACTGAAATAGACACCTGGCCACTGAGGGTATACTGATAGTAAACTATCATACAAAAACATACTCAAGATACTGGTGCAATGCATGCAGAGCCCCCTTTGAAAGACAATCTGACAGTTTTTTTTTCAGTAACCACGTGGGACAAGCACTGAATTCTGTGTATGACAAGCGGTGGAAGCCAGGTATCTTACCATTGGAATGCAAAGTTACAGATAAACAAAAGGAAACGTTACAATGTCCATGTCGTGGTGGATCAGGTTGGAGACATCACAAATTACCTTTAACTGAATATGTTCAAAGGTGAGCTGGAATACATGTATATATATATATATATATATATCCATGTATTGTCAGCTGAGCATATTGAGCTCCTACATGTATGTTTTAAATATCATTCTCTAATAAAAGGGAACAGGAAACATCTCCAATGGCCCGGTGGTAAAGAATCTGCCTACCGATGCAGGGAACACGGGTTCAATTCCTGTGTAGGAGATTCCACACGCCCAGGGGCAATGAAGCCCTTGAACAGCTCTTGAAGTTTGCATGCTCCAGAGCCCAAGTTCTGCAAACAGAGAAAGCACTGCAATGAGAAGCCATGGCACAGCAACTAGAGGGTAGCCTCTGCTCACTACAACTAGACAAACGAGCAATAAAGACCCAGCACAGTCAAAAATAATGTAATGTTTAAAAAAAGGACAGTTCTTTGAAGAAATGACTGAGACTAGGGGTGAGACTGTAAATATATGAGACAGGGTCATCTTAAATTATGAGAAATTAAAGAAACTAAAGACAACTATCAAGCTGTCCAAACTGATACAAATGAATGATGACACAGTGTTATCTGTATACACCAGCAAATAACAATCTGAAAAGGAATTTAAACAAACGATTCCCTTTCAGTCATGTCAACATTAATAAAAGACTTTGCTATGGACAGAATGAGGATAACAAGACTGGCACACTGGAAATGATACATGATTGCTGAAAAATACCCTAAAGACATGGACAGATATGCCATAGCGATGAAAAGGCTTCAGTTGGCAATACCATGGAATGCATCTTCAATCTGAAATGAAGATTCAATATGAATTTCAAAAGGCTGAAAGGTGGTTGCTAAACCACAAAAGATGCCAGCATTCTTGGACTCCAGAGGAGAATTCAATCCAGGGCAAGTGACGAAGCTTGATGGCTCAGAGGTTTTCTGTTAAAAAGTTTTATTAAAATATAAAAGAGATCGAGAGAGCTGCTGACGTAGACAGTAAAAGGGGGAAGAGTACCCCCTGCTAGTCTTTAGCCAGATGTTATAGAGCCACTAGCAGTCTGCTAATGAAAGAAAGAC
The DNA here is from genome assembly GCF_042477335.2 of Ovis canadensis. NCBI lineage: Eukaryota > Metazoa > Chordata > Mammalia > Artiodactyla > Bovidae > Ovis > Ovis canadensis. Next base: position 962,665 of record NC_091264.1, read on the forward strand.
AATGTGTCAGAGAATGGCACCAGGCCCCTCACCCACAGCATGCATTGAGATAACATTGGCAGCAGATGAGTCATCCCAGGCCATAAAATGATGGACATGAATCTTGAAGAAAGGCAGATTTCCAAGCAAATATATAGTTTCATTCACATAGATTAAGAGAACAAGGTATGAGTAAAACATACTGGTTTGTCAAGTTTTTTCTGAGCCTTTAGGGGAAACTGACCTGAAGACAGAGCCTTGGGTAAATACATAGTACATTAGCATACCTTAAGACAAACATTTCCATAAGAAAAATGCATTGCTTAGTTCAAGGTTTGAGGAAAGTTAAATTCAGGTGGAGCCAGGAGTGGTCATGGCAACACAGAAATTTCTGAGAAACCTTTTAAATTTGTATCAACATGGAGAAAAAAAAATGCAGCACTCTTTTGTCTCCTCCGGCCTCTTAAGAGAGAGAAAAAAACGTCTGACACTTGCAGTCTATTTTCTCTGTCTGGAGACCCCTGGCCTTCCTGCCTGTTATCCTCTCCAGGCCTGTAGGAAGCAATACACTAGGCTGCTTGGGAAAACCGCGCGGGTCTGAGCTTTATGCAAAGGGGTAAAGCAGTAAAACCCTTGACCTCAAAGGCGAGGCTTTTCTGCGACCGCCATTTTAGTCGGCTCCGAGACTGCAAACAAAGAGGGCAGAATACATGGTTCCCTGCTCCGCCCAGTCCGAGTTCCCTTACCTGTGGCCCACAGCCCTGCGCTCTGCTCGCTGGATGCCAATCGACGGGGACCCAGGAGCCCACGAAACGAGCATTCCCAGCTGCAATGGCGAGCCCTGAGAGCCCTGGCCCCCGACGCGCCGCCATGTTCATCCCGCCCCAGACCCGCTCACGTGAGCCGCGCTCCTGACCAGCAGCCCAGGCTCGCCCCGCCCCCGACGCGCTCACGGTGCGCCCCACCCCCACGCCCCCTTCCAGGACAGGCCCGCGGGACCGCGACTGCCTCCAGGTGAAACACAAGGACAAGCAAATCCACCCCACCGAGACAATCCAAGCTTTTTCTCAGCTGATCTGTCTATGATTTAGGGATAAAACTATGACTATAGAAAGCAAAGATGACCTAGGACAGCCATGATAGTCTATAGAGCCAGACCCTGGCGGGCAGAGGCTTGAAGAGGGTCCGGGAGCTCTGTCAGAACAGCAAGCCTCTGTAGCGTAGCGGTTAGGTGCACTGGTGAGCAGGCAGACGATGGTCTGTAAGTCAGGAGTTCAAATCTGCAGCTTAACTCTTTTGCTCTTAGGGGGCGGGGGACAGCAACAGGCGGGACTTAGACCAAAAACGTTTATTTTTATTTTAGAGGTTTATTGTTTAGCTTAGGGTTAGGGTTCGGGCAACCCCCCAACTTGTTCAGGTTCGGGTTCAGGGTTAGGGTTAGAATTTGGGGATCCCCCCTCTTCTAAGAGTTCGGGTTTGGGTTAGGGTTCATGTCAGGGTCAGGGTTCGGGTTACGGTTAGGGTTAGCATTAGTGTTGGGGTTACAGCTTAAAGTGAGCCCTAATAGGGCCCATAGTTCTTTATTAGCCTGCCCTGGCGGGCCGAGGCTTGAAGAGGGTTCGGGAGCCCTGCTGAAAGCAGCAAGCCTCTGTATCATAGGGGTTAGGCGGGCCAGTAGGCGGGCAGACTATGGCCTGTAAATCAGGAGTTCAAGTCTCCAGTCTGACCTTTTCGCTTTTAAGGGGCAGGGGACTGCAAGAGCCAGGGCTTAGACCAGAAAATTTTTTTATTTTAGAGGTTTATTGTTAAGCTTAGGGTTAGGGTTCGGGCAACCCCCCCCCCCACTTGTTAGGGTTCGGGTTCAGGTTAGAATTCGGGGACCCCCCTCTTCTTAGAGTTCGGGTTTGGGTTAGGGTTCATGTCAGGGTCAGGGTTCGGGTTACGGTTAGGGTTGGCATTAACTCTAGGGTTACAGGTAAAGTGAGCGCTAATAGGGTCCATAGTTCTTTATTAGCCTGCAGTGGCGGGGTGAGGCTTGAAGAGCGCCTGGGAGCAAAACAAAACCCAGTAATCCTCTCTAGCGAAGCGGTTAGGCTGACAACCAGTTAAACATCCAACTTGGCTCTGTAGGTCAGGCATTCAAGTCCCAGTTTTGCCTCGTTTGCTTTTAGGGGGTGAGGGACAGCAAGGGGCGGGGCTTAGGCCAGAAAAGTTTATGTTTATGTTAGAGTTTTATTGTTAGGGTTAGGTTTAGGGTTCTGGCATCCCCCCAACTTGTTAGGGTTCAGGTTCAGAGTTCGGGTGCGGGGAATCCCCTCTCTACTTAGGGTTCGGGTTCAGGGTTCGTGTTTGTGGTTTGGGGTTCAGCGTTTGGGGTTAGGGGTTCGCGGTTCTAGTTTGAAGTTTGGGGTTCCGATTAGGGGTTCAAGGTTCAGCTTAGGGGTTTGGGGTTCGGGTTAGGGGTTCGCGGTTTGGGTTTGGGGTTTGGGGTTCGGGTTAGGGGTTCGCGTTTCAGATTTGGGGATCAGGTTATGGGTTCTCAGTTCAGGTTCGGGGTTCGCAGTTTGGGTTTGGGGTTTGAGGTTCAGGTAAAGGGTTTGGGGTTCGCGGTTTGGGTTTGTGGTTTGAGGTTTGGGTTTGGGGTTTGGGGATCAGGTTAGGGGCTCTCGGATTGGGTTAGGGGTTCACAGTTCGGGTTTGGGTTTGAGGTTAGGGTGAAGGGTTTGGGGTTTGGGGTTCGCGGTTTGGGTTGGAGGTTTGGGATTCGGGTTAGGGGTTTTGGGTTTGGGATTCGGGTTATGGGTTTGGGTTTTGGGGTTCGCGGTTTGGGTTTGGGGTTCTGGTTAGGGGTTCGGGGTTCGGGTTTGGGGTTTGGAGTTCGAGGTTTGGGGTTCGCGTTTCAGGTTAGGGGTTGAGGGTTGGGGTTTGGGGTTCGCGGTTTGGGATAGGGGTTCGCGGATTTGGTTAGGGGTTAGGGATTTGGGGTTTGGAGTCTGGGATTTGGGTCAGGGGTTCGTGGTTTGGGGTTCCAGTTATGGGTTTGGGGTTTGGGTTCAGGGTTGTGGGTTGGGGGTTTGGGGTTCGGTTTTTGGGTTTGCAGTTTGGGTTACGGATTAGGGGTTTGGGGTTTGGGTTTGGGGTTCGGGAATTGGGGTTCGAGGATTGGGGTTGGGGGTTCCGATTAGAGGTTCAGTAAGTGAGATTTGTGGATCGGGGGTCAAGATTTGAGGTTTGGGGTTTGGGCTTCGGGGGTTTGGGTTCAGGGTTTGGGGATGGGGGTGTGAGGTGCAGTTTCGAGTTTTGCTGTTCAGGTTAGGAGTTAGGGGTTGGGAGTTCGGGGTTCGGCTTAGGGGTTTGGGGTGTGCGGTTTGGGGTTTGAGGTTTGGGGTTCCGGCTAGGGGTTTGGGGTTTGGGGTTCGGATCAGGGGTTTGGAGTTTGGGTTTGAGGGTTGGGTTTTGGGGTTTGGGTTTCGGGGTTTAGAATTCGGGTTAGGTGTTCGCAGTTTGGGTTAGGGGTTTGGGGTTTGGGTTGGGGGTGTGGGGTGTGGGGTACGGGTTAGGGGTTTGGGTTCAGGGTTTGGGGTTCACTTTATGGGTTTGCGTTTCCGGTAAGGCATTAGGGGTGTGCGGTCTGGGTGTGGGGTTCGTGTTAGCGGTTTGGGGTTGGGGGTTCGGGTTCCAGATTTGGGGTTCGGGGTTTGAGTTATGGATTCGGGGTTTGGGCTACATGGTTCGGGGTTTGTGGTATGGGGTTTGGGGGTCGGGGTTTGGGTTTGGGGCTCGGGTTAGGGGTTCGGGTACGAGTTAGGGGTTCACGGATCAGGTTAGGGGTTTGGGGTTCGGCCTTTGAGGTTCGGTTAAGGGGTTCGCTGTTCTGGTTAGGGGTTAGTGACAGGGGCTTCTGTTTTAGGGTAGGGGGTCGCAGTTCAGGTTATGGGTTAGGGGTTTGGTGTTTCGTTTTCGGGTTATGGTAAAGGGTTCAGGTAGGGGATTGGGTTAGGGGATTCGGGTTCAGGTTGGGAGTTCGGTGCTTGGGGTTAGAGATTTGGATTCGGGAAATGGGTTGGGGTTCATGGTATGGTGTTCGAGTTAGGGGTTTGGGGTTCGGAGTTTGGGGGTTCTTGTTCTGATTAGGGGCTTGGGGTTTGGGGTTCGGCTTCGGGGTTAGAGGTTTGCGGTTTGGGGTTGCGGTTTGGAGATTGGAGTTTGGGTTTGGTATTAAGGGGTAGGTGTTTTGGTTTGAGGTCGGGTTAGGGTTAAGGTATCAGGTTTCAGGTTCATTGTTTGGGGATTCGAGCTAGGCATTCAGTTTACAGGTTTGGGATATAGGGTTTTGAGGTCAGGGTGGAGTTCCGGGATTGGAGTCGCGATTAGGGGCTACTGAGTGCCGCAGAGGCAAGGGTTCCAGCAGTAAAAGCAGGCTGCGAGAAGCTGGGAGACGCTACTGGCGCCTTTCTGGCCTTAGCTCCGCTCCTGCCTTGCCTTTGCACCTAGGCCCCAGGCGTCCTTGGGAAGGGCTTAAGGGCCGGTGGCTTGCACACTGTCAAGGGCTCCAGCAGGGAGAGCTCTGTGAGAGGGAAGGGAAGGGCAAGTGCAGGGCTCCTCCAGCAGTTGCTTGGCCGCCCAGACTCAGCGCCGCACGGAGTGCACCAGGCTCCCAGGGCCCCTGGCTGGGGTCTGCAGCCCCGCACACCTGGAGGCTGATTCCCTGGGCGCCTAGCAGCTGCCTTACACACTTGGCTTCCCTAGCGCTCTCCTCCCCAGCAGAGACGTGTGCAGCTGGTTGGGGGAATGCCCCTGCGTGCCTGGGCTCCGGCCCACAGGCCCAGCTCAGGGCAAGCAGCCACTGAGCCAAGACCTGCAAGAGGCGAAGAGCGCCCCCACCTGGAAGCCGAGTGAAGAGCTGGCGGGGAGGCGAGCCTCCTCGAGGGAAGAAGAGGCAGCCCAGCCTCGTTTGGCTCAAGCCCTACTTGGCTGGAGCCGAGTGCGCCTCCAGAACGGCAGAGCTCCAGCTCTGCTCAGAGGCCCGATCTGGCAGAGATGCTGGCGCGAGGCTGCTCTGCCCTGGGCGAGCCTTGCCCAGACTTGCCTGGCTGCTAGGCTTCCTGCCCAGGAAGGAGCAGGCTGCGCGAGGCTGGGAGACGCCACTGGCGCCTTCCTGGCCTCAGCTCCGCTCCTGCCTCACCTTTGGACCTAGGCCCCAGGCGTCCTTTGGGAGGGCTTAGGGGCCGGTGGCTTGCACATGCCAAGGGCTCCAGCAGGAAGAGCTCTGTGCGAGGGAAGGGAAGGGTTAGTGCTGGGCTCCTCCAGCGGTTGCTTGGCCGCCCAGACTCAGTGCCGCACGGAGTGCACCAGGCTCCCTGGGCCGCTGGCTGGGGTCTTCAGCCCCGCACACCCGGAGGCTGACTCCCTGGGCGCCCAGCAGCTGCCTCACACACGAAGATTCCCTAGCGCTCTGCTCCCCAGCAGAGACGTGTGCAGCTGGTTGGGGCCTGCCCCTGCGTGCCTGGGCTCCCGCCCACAGCCCCAGATCAGGGCAAGCAGCCCCTGAGCGAAGACCTGCACGAGTCGCTGAGCCCCCCCACCTGGAAGCCTAGTGAACAGCTGGCGGGGAGGCGAGCCCCCTCGAGGGAAGAAGAGGCAGCCCAGCCTCGTTTGGCTCAAGCCCTACTTGGATGGAGCCGAGTGCGCCTCCAGGACGGCAGAGCTCCAGCTCTGCTCAGAGGCCCGATCTGGCAGAGTTGCTCGCGCGAGGCTGCTCTGCCCTCGGCGAGCCTTGCCCAGACTTGCCCGGCTGCTAGGCTTCCTGCCCGGAAGAAGCAGGCTGCGCGAGGCTGGGAGACGCCATTTGCCCCTTCCTGGCCTCAGCTCTGGTCCTGCCTTGCCTTTGCACCTAGGCCCCAGGCATCCTTAGGGAGGGCTTAGGGACCGGTGGCTTGCACACTGCCAAGGGTTCCAGCAGGGAGAGCTCTGTGAGAGGGAAAGAAAGGCAAGTGTAGGGCACCTCCAGCGGTTGCTTGGCCGCACAGACTCAGCGCCGAACGGAGTGTACCAGCCTCCCAGGGCCCGTGGCTTTTGTCTGCAGCCCCGCACACCCGGAGGCTGACTCCCTGGGCGCCCAGCAGCTGCCTCACACACGTAGCTTCCCTAGCGCTCTCCTCCCCAGCAGAGACGTGTGCAGCGGGTTGGGGCCTGCCCCTGCGTCCCTGGGCTCACGCCCACAGCCCCAGCTCAGGGCAAGTAGCCCCTGAGCCAAGACCTGCAGGAGGCGCAGAGCGCCCCCACCTGGAAGCCGAGTGAACAGCTGGCGGGGAGGTGAGCCTCCTTGAGGGAAGAAGAGGCAGCCCAGCCTCGTTTGGCTCAAGCCCTGCTTGGCTGGAGCCGAGTGCGCCTCCAGGACGGCAGAGCTCCAGCTCTGCTCAGAGGCCCGATCTGGCAGAGTTGCTGGCGCGAGGCTGCTGTGCCCTGGCCGAACATTGCCCAGACTTGCCTCGCTGCTAGGCTTCCTGCCCAGGAAGGAGCCGGCTGCGCGAGGCTGGGAGACGCCACTGGCGCCTTCCTGGCCTCAGCTCCGCTCCTGCCTTGCCCTTGCACCTAGGCCCCAGGCGTCCATTGGGAGGGCTTAGGGGCCAGTGGCTTGCACACTGCCAAGGGCTCAAGCCAGAAGAGCTCTGTGCGAGGGAAGAGAAGGGCTAGTGCAGGGCTCCTCCAGCGGTTGCTTGGCCGCCCAGACTCAGCGCCGCAGGGAGTGCACCAGGCTGCCAGGGACCCTGGCTGGGGTCTGCATCCCCGCCCACATGGAGGCTGACTCCCTGGGCGCCCAGCAGCTGACTCACACACGTAGCTTCCCTAGCGCTCTCCTCCCCAGCAGAGACGTGTGCAGCTGGTTGGGGCCTGCCCCTGCGTGCCTGGGCTCCCGCCCACAGCCCCAGCTCAGGGCAAGCAGCCCCTGAGCCAAGACCTGCAGGAGGCGCAGAGCGCCCCCACCTGGAAGCCGAGTGAACAGCTGGAGGGGAGCCGAGCCTCCTCGAGGGAAGAAGAGGCAGCCCAGCCTCGTTTGGCTCAAGCCCTACTTGGCTGGAGCCGAGTGCGCCTCCAGGACGGCAGAGCTCCAGCTCTGCTCAGAGGCCCGATCTGGCAGAGTTGCTGGCGCGAGACTGCTCTGCCCTGGGCGAGCCTTGCCCAGACTTGCCTCGCTGCTAGGCTTCCTGCCCAGGAAGGAGCCGGCTGCGCGAGGCTGGGAGACGCCACTGGCGCCTTCCTGGCCTCCTAGGCCCCAGGCGTCCTTTGGGAGGGCTTTGGGGCCGGTGGCTTGCACACTGCCAAGGGCTCCAGTAGGAAGAGCTCTGTGCGAGGGAAGGGAAGGGCTAGTGCAGGGCTCATCCAGCGGTTGCTGGGCTGCCCAGACTCATCGCCGCACGGAGTGCAAAAGGCTCCCAGGGTCCCTGGCTGGGGTCTGCAGCCCCGCACACCCTGAGGCTGACTCCCTGGGCGCCCAGCAGCTGCCTCTCACACGTAGATTCCCTAGCGTTCTCCTCCCCAGCAGAGACGTGTGCAGCTGGTTGGGGCCTGCCCCTGCGTGCCTGGGATCCCGCCCACAGCCCCAGCTCAGGGCAAGTAGCCCCTGAGCCAAGACCTGCACGAGTCGCTGAGCGCCCCCACCTGGAAGCCGAGTGAACAGCTGGCGGGGAGGCGAGCCCCCTCGAGGGAAGAAGAGGCAGCCCAGCCTCGTTTGGCTCAAGCCCTACTTGGCTGGAGCCGAGTGCGCCTCCAGGACGGCAGAGCTCCAGCTCTGCTCAGAGGCCCGATCTGGCAGAGTTGATGGCGCGAGGCTGCTCTGCCCTGGGCGAGCCTTGCCCAGACTTGCCTCGCTGCTAGGCTTCCTGCCCAGGAAGGAGCCGGCTGCGCGAGGCTGGGAGACGCCACCGGCTCCTTCCTCGCCTCAGCTCCGCTCCTGCCTCGCCTTTGCACCTAGGCCCCAGGCGTCCTTGGGGAGGGCTTAGGGGCCCGTGGCTAGGGCTCCAGCAGGAAGAGCTCTGTGCGAAGGAAGGGAAGGGTTAGTGCAGGGCTCCTCCAGCGGTTGCTTGGCCTCCCAGACTCAGCGCTGCACGGAGTGCACCAGGCTCCCATGGCCCCTGGCTGGGGTCTGCAGCCCTGCACACCCGGAGGCTGACTCCCTGGGCGCCCAGCAGCTGCCTCTCACACGTAGCTTCCCTAGCGCTCTCCTCCCCAGCAGAGACGTGTGCAGCTGGTTGGGGCCTGCCCCTGCGTGCCTGGGCTCCCGCCCACAGCCCCAGCTCAGGGCAAGCAGCCCCTGAGCCAAGAACTGAAGGAGGCGCAGAGCGCCCCCACCTGGAAGCCGAGTGAACAGCTGGCGGGTAGGTGAGCCTCCTTGAGGGAAGAAGAGGCAGCCCAGCCTCGTTTGGCTCAAGCCCTACTTGGCTGGAGCCGAGTGCGCCTCCAGAACGGCAGAGCTCCAGCTCTGCTCAGAGCCCCGATCTGGCAGAGTTGCAGGCGCGAGGATGCTCTGGCCTGGGCGAGCCTTGCCCAGACTTGCCTCACTGCTAGGCTTCCTGCCCAGGAAGGAGCCGGCTGCGCGAGGCTGGGAGCCGCCACTGGCGCCTTCCTGGCCTCAGCTCCGCTCCTGCCTGGCCCTTGCACCTAGTTCCCAGGCGTCCATTGGGAGGGCTTAGGGGCCGGTGGCTTGCACACTGCCAAGGGCTCCAGCAGGAAGAACTCTGTGCGAGGGAAGGGAAGGGTTAGTGCTGGGCTCCTCCAGCGGTTTCTTGACCGCCCAGACTCAGCCCCGCACTGAGTGCACCAGGCTCCCAGGGCCCCTGGCTGGGGTCTGCAGCCCCGCACACCCGGACGCTGACTCCCTGGGCGCCCAGCAGCTGCCTCACACACGTAGCTTCCCTAGCGCTCTCCTCTCCAGCAGAGACGTGTGCAGCTGGTTGGGGCCTGCCCCTGCGTGCCTGGGCTCCCGCCCACAGCCCCAGCTCAGGGCAAGCAGCCCCTGAGCCAAGACCTGCAGGAGGCGCAGAGCGCCCCCACCTGGAAGCCGAGTGAACAACTGGCGGGGAGCCGAGCCTACTCGAGGGAAGAAGAGGCAGCCCAGCCTCGTTTGGCTCAAGCCCTACTTGGCTGGAGCCGAGTGCGCCTCCAGGACGGCAGAGCTCCAGCTCTGCTCAGAGCCCCGATCTGGCAGAGTTGCTGGCACGAGGCTGCTCTGCCCTGGGCGAGCCTTGCCCAGACTTGCCTCGCTGCTAGGCTTCCTGCCCCGGAAGGAGCAGGCTGCGCGAGGCTGGGAGACGCCACCGGCTCCTTCCTCGCCTCAGCTCCTCTCCTTCCTCGCCTTTGCACCTAGGCCCCAGGCGTCCTTGGGGAGGGCTTAGGGGCCCGTGGCTAGGGCTCCAGCAGGAAGAGCTCTGTGCGAGGGAAGGGAAGGGTTAGTGCAGGGCTCCTCCAGCGGTTGCTTGGCCGCCCAGACTCAGCGCTGCACGGAGTGCACCAGGCTCCCATGGCCCCTGGCTGGGGTCTGCAGCCCCGCACACCCGGAGGCTGACTCCCTGGGCGCCCAGCAGCTGCCTCTCACACGTAGCTTCCCTAGCGCTCTCCTCCCCAGCAGAGACGTGTGCAGCAGGTTGGGGCCTGCCCCTGCGTGCCTGGGCTCCCGCCCACAGCCTCAGCTCAGGGCAAGCAGCCCCTGACCCAAGACCTGCAGGAGGAGCAGAGCGCCCCCACCTGGAAGCCGAGTGAACAGCTGGGAGGTAGGTGATACTCCTCGAGGGAAGAAGAGGCAGCCCAGCCTCGTTTGGCTCAAGCCCTACTTGGCTGGAGCCGAGTGCGCCTCCAGAACGGCAGAGCTCCAGCTCTGCTCAGAGCCCCGATCTGGCAGAGTTGCTGGCGCGAGGCTGCACTGCCCTGGGCGAGCCTTGCCCAGATTTGCCTCGCTGCAAGGCTTCCTGCGCGGAAGAAGCAGGCTGCGCGAGGCTGGGAGACGCCACTGGCGCCTTCCTGGCCTCATTTCCCCTCCTACCTTGCCTTTGCACCTAGGCCCCAGGCGTCCTTAGGGAGGGCTTAGGAGCCGGTGGCTTGCACACTGCCAAGGGTTCCAGCAGGGAGAGCTCTGTGAGAGGGAAGGAAAGGCAAGTGCAGGGCACCTCCAGCGGTTGCTTGGCCGCCCAGACTCAGCGCCGAACGGAGTGCAGCAGCCTCCCAGGACCCCTGGCTGGGGTCTGCAGCCCCGCACACCCGGAGGCTGACTCACTGGGCGCCCAGCAGCTTCCTCACACACGTAGCTTCCCTAGCGCTCTCCTCCCCAGCAGAGACGTGTGCAGCTGGTTGGGGCCTGCCCCTGCGTGGCTGGGCTCCCGCCCACAGCCCCAGTTCAGGGCAAGCAGCCCCTGAGCCAAGACTTGCACGAGTCGCTGAGCGCCCCCACCTGGAAGCCGAGTGAACAGCTGGCGGGGAGGCGAGCGCCCTCGAGGGAAGAAGAGGCAGCCCAGCGTCGTTTGTCTCAAGCCCTACTTGGCTGGAGCCGAGTGCGCCTCCAGGACGGCAAAGCTCGAGCTCTGCTGAGAGCACCGATCTGGCAGAGTTGCTGGCGCGAGGCTGCTCTACCCTGGGCAAGCCTTGCCCAGACTTGCCTCGCTGCTAGGCTTCCTGCCCAGGAAGGAGCCGGCTGAGCGAGGCTGGGAGACGCCACTGGCTCCTTCCTGGCCTCAGCTCCGCTCCTGCCTTGCCTTTGCACCTAGGCCCCAGGCTTCCTTGGGGAAGGCTTAGGGGCCGGTGGCTTGCACACTGCCAAGGGCTCCAGCAGGAAGTGCTCTGTGCCAGGGAAAGGAAGGGCTAGAGCAGGGCTCCTCCAGCGGTTGCTTGGCTGCCCAGACTCAACGCCGCACGGAGTGCACCAGGCTCCCAGGGCCCCTGGCTGGGGTCTGCAGCCCCGCACACCCGGAGGCTGACTCCCTGGGAGTCCAGCAGCTGCCTCACACACGTAGCTTCCCTAGCGCTCTCCTCCCCAGCAGAAACGTGTGCAGCTGGTTGGGGCCTGCCCCTGCGTGCCTGGGCTCCCGCCCACAGCCCCAGCTCAGGGCAAGCAGCCCCTGAGCCAAGACCTGCAGAAGGCGCAGAGCGCCCCCACCTGGAAGCCGAGTGAACAGCTGGCGGGGAGCCGAGCCTCCTCGAGGGAAGAAGAGGCAGCCCAGCCTCGTTTGGCTCAAGCCCTACTTGGCTGGAGCCGAGTGCGCCTCCAGGACGGCAGAGCTCCAGCTCTGCTCAGAGGCCCGATCTGGCAGAGTTGCTGGCGCGAGGCTGCTCTGCCCTCGGCGAGCCTTGCCCAGACTTGCCTCGCTGCTAGGCTTCCTGCCCAGGAAGGAGCCGGCTGCGCGAGGCTGGGAGACGCCACTGGCCCCTTCCTGGCCTCAGCTCCGCTCCTGCCTTGCCCTTGCACCTAGGCCCCAGGCGTCCATTGGGAGGGCTTAGGGGCCAGTGGTTGCACACTGCCACGGGCTCAAGCCGGAAGAGCTCTGTGCGAGGGAAGAGAAGGGCTAGTGCAGGGCTCCTCCAGCGGTTGCTTGGCCGCCCAGACTCAGCGCCGCACGGAGTGCACCAGGCTCCCAGGGCCCCTGGCTGGGGTCTGCAGCCCCGCACACCCGGAGGCTGACTCCCTGGGCACCCAGCAGCTGACTCACACACGTAGCTTCCCTAGCGCTCTCCTCCCTAGCAGAGACGTGTGCAGCTGGTTGGGGCCTGCCCCTGCGTGCCTGGGCTCCCGCCCACAGCCCCAGCTCAGGGCAAGCAGCCCCTGAGCCAAGACCTGCAGGAGGCGCAGAGCGCCCCCACCTGGAAGCCGAGTGAACAGCTGGCGGGGAGGCGAGCCTCCTCGAGGGAAGAAGAGGCAGCCCAGCCCCCTTTGATTCAAGCCCTACTTGGCTGGAGCCGAGTGTGCCTCCAGGACGGCAGGGCTCCAGCTCTGCTCAGAGGCCCGATCTGGCAGAGTTGCTGGCGCGAGGCTGCTCTGCCCTGGGCGAGCCTTGCCCAGACTTGCCTCACTGCTAGGCTTCCTGCCCAGGAAGGAGCAGGCTGCGTGAGCCTGGGAGACGCCACTGGCGCCTTCCTGACCTCAGCTCCTCATCTGCCTTGCCTTTGAACCTAGACCCCAGGCGTCCGTGGGTAATGCTTAGGGGCCGGTGGCTTGCATGCTGCCAAGAGCTCAGGCAGGGCGAGCTCTGTGAGAGGGAAGGGAAGGGCAAGTGCAGGGATCCTCCAGCGGTTGCTTGGTCGCCGAGACTCAGCGCCGCACGAAGAAACGCACCTCCCAGGGCCACTGGCTGGGGTCTCCATCCCGGCATACCTGGAGGCTGACTCCGTGGGTGCCGATCAGCTGCCTCTCACATGTCGTTCCCTTGCACTCTCTTCCCCAGCAGAGAAGTGTGCAGCAGTTTGGGGTATGCCCCTGCGTGTCTTGACTCCCGCCCACAGCCCCAGCTCAGGGCAAGCAGCCCCTGAGCCAAGACCTGCAGGAGGCACAGAGCTTCCGCGCCTGGAAGCCGAAGGAAGAGCATTCAAGGTGGCAAGCCTCCTCGAGGTAAGAAGAGGCAGCCCAGCCACGTGCGGCTCAAGCCCTGCTTGGCTGGATCTGAGCGCGCCTCCAGTATGGCAGATCTCCAGCTCTGCTCAGAGGCCCGATCTGGCAGAGTTCCTGGTCTGAGGCTGCTCTGCCCTGGCCGAGCCTTGCCCTGACTTGCCTGGCTGCTAGGCTTCCTGCCATGGAAGGAGCAGGCTCCTTGAGCCTGGGAGATGCCACTGTCGCCTTCCTGGCCTCAGCTCTGCTCCTGCCTTGCCTTTGCACCAGGCGTCCTTGGGGATGTCTTAGGGGCCGGTGGGTTGCACACTGCCAAGGGCTCCAGCAGGGAGAGCTCTGTCAGATGCAAGGGAAGGGCAAGTGCAGGTCTCCTCCAGCGGTTGCTTGACAGCCCAGACTCAGCGCCGCACGGTGAGCACCAGGCTCCTTGGACCCCTGGCGGGGCTCTGGAGCCCCGCACACCTCGAGTCTGACTCCGTGGGCGCCCAGTAGCTGCCTCACACACGTAGGTTCCCTAGCGCTCTCCTCTCCAGCAGAGACGTGTGCAGGTGGTTGGGTCCTGCACCTGTGTGTCTGGGCTCCTGCCCACAGCCCCAGCTCAGGGGAAGCAGCCCCTGATCCTAGACCGTAAGGAGGGGCAGGGAGCCGGCGCCTGGAAGCCGAGTGAACAGCATGCGGGAATCGAGCTTCCTAGGGGGAAGACGAAGCAGCCCAGCCGCCTTAGGCTGCAAGCCCTGCTTGGGCGGAGTCGAGTGCGCCTCCAGGATGGCAGAGCTCCAGCTCTGCTCAGAGGCCCGATCTGGCAGAGTTCCTGGTGCGAGGCTGCTCTGCCCTGGGCGAACCTTGCCCAGACTTGCCTCGCTGCTAGGCTTCCTACCCAGGAAGGAGCAGCCTTTGCGAAGTTGGGAGACGCCACTGGCGCCTTCCTGGCCTCAGCTCCACTCCTGTATTGCCTTTGCACCTAGGCCCCAGGCGTCCTTTGGGAGGCCTTAGGGGCCGGTGGGTTCCACACTGCCAAGGGCTCCCATAGTGAGAGGTCTGTTCAAGGGAAGGGATGGGTATATTTGGAGTACAATCCTGTATCAGATGTGAGGCCCACACCTTCACCCTGAACGCTCACTCTGAACCCTCACCCCGAACCCTTACCCTCACCCACGCCCTCACCCTGAACCCTCACCCTCACCCTCTCCCTGAACCCTCACCCTCACCCTCTCCCTGAACCCTCACCCTCACCCTCTCCCTGAACCCTCACCCTCACCCTCTCCCTGAATCCTCACCCTCATCCTGAATCCTAACCCTCACCCTGAATCCTTACCCTCACCCTCATCCTGAACCCTCACACCTCACCCCTCACCCTAACAAGTTTGGAGGGCTCCTCCACGAACTCTAACCTTTACCCTACCCTAACCGGACCCCCATCCACATCCTAACCCTAACCCACATCATAGTCACGCCCTCAGCCCTATACTTACCCTTGAAGTACCTACCCGCATCTTCTTCATTTTTGACACTTCCCATGCATAACAAAAGACGAGGTTGTAAGGTTTCAAACATGGATCCAAGACCCATTATCCACATAAAAGGGATATAAATACTATGATCATATCATTTAAATCTCTTGCATCACCAAAATACCTCTCCACCACTTATCCAGTCGCCATTGATGGATCACATCTATCTCATACATTTTATAACTTAGCAATCAAATACGCACCAGGACTCTGGGTAATTATAGAGATAAGATTTATTTATACCATAAATATTTCAACAAATTCCACTTTCTACGATGAGTTCAATCTTCACAAAAGTAGGATGAACAGCACCTGTTTCCACTAGGATCCATAGAGCGTGAAAATCTTAATGATGACCACCAGAAAGGTCAGCACGGTTGATATCACAGATTTTTCAGTGTTCCAATACAAGTTCTACCCAAATCCATAAAGAAAGACATACGCATAGGAAACTACAAATTGAAAGCAAGTCTTTTGAGATAAATATTGGACATCAATTGTATGAATCTTTAAGGCATAACTGCAGACATTCTTCAGACATTCTTCAAATTCATAGAATGACAACAAAGTATGGCTACGTACAATCCATTCGGTTTTATGAACCACTCATGAATAACCTCACAAGCCATTTGAAACCAGATGACAATTTCAAATAGCTTTGATCTACAAACAAGGCTGTAAGACAGAAAGTTAAAATCGAAATACATGAAGTAAATCCTCAATAGATATGAAAACATCCCATGGTAGTGAAGTCAATTAGCATTAGTTATTAGGGCTTTCATGCACAGACTCATCTCTGATCGATGTGATCCCAATTCATATTTGGCAAAAAATACGAAAGCTGATCTTAACAGTCATATTATTTTTCTTTGTACCCCTAAAAAGAAAAATGAACATGAAAAACTAAATTAAGCTTGGAGGCTCACATTTCCCAATCGGTATACAAAGCAACAGCATGTCAAACTTTCTAATTCACATATGCATTTAAATGAAATTGGATGAAATACCCCTAAATAAACACATACTTCTATGCCCAATGTTTCACAAGGCAGAAAACGCTCAATGAATGAAACTGAGAGGGTAACAGCCAGGAAGGCCAGGGGTCTCCAAAGGGAGGAAATGGGGTGCAAGTGTCAGACAGTTGTTATCTGTCACTTCCGAGGCAGGAGGAAACAAGCTGTTATCTTTTTTCCCCTTCTTGATACAAATTTAAACAGAGATTTTCTCTTACAATTCTGTGTTGCTATAATGACACCTGGTTCCGCCTGAACTTCACTTTTCTCATACTTTGAGCTGACCAAGGCATTTTTCTCATGGAAAGGTTTGCCTTAAGCTATGTGAATGTACTATGTATTTACCCTAGACTCTATCTTCAAGTAGGTTCTGCCTAAAGGCTCAGAACTGACTTGACAAACCAATATGCTTTACTCATACATGGCTCTCCTGATCTATGTGAATGAAGCTATCCATTTGCTCATATCAATCGTTTTATGGCCCAGGATGACTCACCTGGTGCCACGGTCATCTCCATATATCTTGTGGGTGAGGGG
Organism: Ovis canadensis; assembly: GCF_042477335.2. NCBI lineage: Eukaryota > Metazoa > Chordata > Mammalia > Artiodactyla > Bovidae > Ovis > Ovis canadensis. The sequence continues at coordinate 978,294 of NC_091264.1, forward strand.
TCTGCTGCCATTCCTTTCTCTAATGAGTAGACTGCTAGTAGCTAGATAACATCCAGCCAAAGATGAGTAGGGGGGCACTCTTTCTGCCCCCTTCTGATGTCTATGTCAGAAGCTTTCTCTCTTTTATACTTTAATAAAACGTTGGGACACAAAAGCTCTGACTGATCAAGCCTCATCACTGGCCCCGGGTTGAATTCTTCCTCTAAGGAGCCCAAGAATTCAAGCATCTTTCATGGTTAGACAACAACCTTTCCAAACAATGGTCTTTTCAAAAAAAAAAAATGATGATAAGTGATGAGTATGCATATGTCTACGAATGAAATGGGACCTATATGTCAAACCACATAAAAATATATCTTCCCTCAACATACATATAACACAACCAGGCCTTCACATGCATCGATTCTCCAACTATCAAGTCATACAAATATGGATGTAAAATATCACAATACATTCCAAAGTTTAAAAGTGATGGATATTGACTTTCGCCCGCTGGTGCTTCTTTTTATGTCATCTCCATTATATTAGCTATGACAACGAATCATGTGCTGTGCGAAGTCACTTACATTGTGTCCAACTCCTTGGGATCATATGGACTAGGCCCCACCAGGCTCCTCTCTCCATGAGATTCTCTAGGCAAAGATACTGGAGGGGGTTGCCATGCTCTCCCTCAGGAGATCTTCCTGCCCCAGGGATGGAATCCATACCTCCCATGTCTCCTGCATGGGTATGTTCTGCATGTTCTTTACCACTAGAACCACCTGGGAAGCCCCAAGACACATGAACATCAGTGGATTTGGGGATCCACGGGGCATATACAGAACCATTCCTCCAACAAAACTGAAGAATGACTTTAAAATCTCAAACAAAACATGAGTATATGTGTTCACAAACTTCATGGAGCAAGGGTTTCTTCGATCTGAAAACTGGCATCGATGAAGGACTGTGTGAAGAATACTTCAAAGTCTATTTGGCAAACACAGCCTACGTTGGCTATATTTAGTCCTCAGTTGAATGGAATGTCATGAGTACTGGTCATTTCAAATAAGTAGCCTATGACGCTGTTTACACTTATTGGGACGCGTGGTATACCACATTCACACATTTCAGTAGCATTGGTGCAAAAACGATACATTTCTCAGGGGAAGCTTCTACATGGACTCCTGGGATCAGAGCTCTAACTCATACACACATACTTTTCCTTTTAAAATGATCCTGCATGATAAGCAAACAAAACACTGGATGAACACCTAGACGGTGAGCTCTGTACTAAATGATTTTAAAGCCAGTAGATGGAATGAGCTGATGAGGAAGACTACAAACGAGTCATCTTCTTCAACTTGGTCAAACTGCTCATAGTCATACAAGTGAATGAAAAGTTGAGCCTGTTGTCATTAAATCTGTTTAAAAGAAATAGAATAATAAAACAAATTAGTAAATCTTATTTTCTTAATAAACATTGTATTATTTCTGCACAGCTTTGTTACTGGCATGAATAGAATATCTACAATAATAACTTGTCACAGTGAAATGGATTCACATTCGATATCGATTCACATCTATAATTGATGCCATAGCTGTTTGATACTATTGCTTGAATGAATGCAACTTATGTGACTTCACAAACTACAAACACGACTAACATAATAGGTATTAAAAAACCTTGAGTGACATGAGCGTGAAGACTTAGTAGAGTTGCTCTCAAGAATAATGATACTATTATTCGCTCTAGCCATAGTACTGGAATCTGTACATTAACACCCCTGCAAAACAAAAGGAAAGGATAGAATAATAATAAAGGAACTTCATAACTATATTCCTACTGTAAACATTCAACACTATGTTTTCTTTTAAACTGACTTTCATATTTGGTCTACTGTAACCTCTTCTGTGTTCATTTTATGCTAAACTTATTGCTAACAGTAAAATTACCATACGAGCTCTAATTAATTTTTTTTTTTACTTGCAAAGCTACTGATAGAACCAAAGGCCAATATCTACATCAAACAGGAGAAACGGAATGGAAACTGTAAACAATTTTATGGAAGAACATTTCCGTGCTCCTATTCAGTCAAATGGGCATTCAAAAGGATGTGATTTTTCTGAAAGTTTATTTCAGAAACTTGGAATTGGATGACTGCAAACAATAAAACTAACAATATATTGATACATAATATTAATAATATACAGTGGGTCATTCTTTTTTTATTCTGCCACAGCTAACAGACAGAAAGTCAGTTGTCATAACTACTACTAACATAAGACCCTCACCGATAAGTGAAGATATATAGGAAAATCCATAATAGCTCTAAAAACCATCAAAGATAAAATGGTAATTAAAAAATACACTGACAGTTTAGCTGGTATAAGAAACAGGATGATTATGAAAGCAAAGCCAACAATCATGGATAGGCCATGGAAGCCCGTGGCTGTCACCAGTGTTGACTTATATCCTTCATCTGAGGTTGTTAAAAGCGCTTGGTAAAATCCAGAGGTTTGCAGCAGTGGTAACCTCCTGAACAGACTGAAATAAAAAGGGTTTCCAGAATATCCTGATGATTTCCATCTACTAGGCTGTGATGAGCTCAAGCAATGCATACTCCAGAGGACAGAAGACAGACAGGTTGGGAACACGTCTACTGCACTTACGGAGAAAGGGAATGTTGCTGCTCAGCCTAGTACAAGTGTAGAAGCAACACCTTGGTGATTCGACCTTTAAAGACTCGATACATATGAGAACGACTGGTATGAATAAACCTTCAGAAGTGCTTTCTCAGACCTCCTCCCATCATAAGCACAAGCATAATGAAAACGCTGAGTTTTCATGGTCTCACCCAAAATAAGACTCACTTATGGCTTTGCTTTGAGAATAGTTGAACTACTCATTGTTCAAGAGAAATGATCCTTTCTTCTCTGAAGATTTGTGAATCATTCACAGGGTGTGGTGAATAAACTACTTAAGGGTCTAATACATAAAAATGCAATAGGCTAAGCACAGAGATGTTTTTCTCCCTTTCTCAAAGGATGGAACATTTTGTATTTGCACTGATTTTATGTCTTGACTTCATGTACAATTATATACTGATTTTTTTAGTTGACATACAATAGGACTAAAAATATTGATATAATACTGATAACTCATGTTGGTATGTGTGGTTGTCACATAGGATTCACAGGAGATTTAAATTCACAGTTGTCAACGTAAAGGATGAATGCTATTTAGCTTCTTCGTGAATCTAGACCACGAATGAAGAGTTTTCCTCAACATATTTCACTGAGAGAAATACAAGGATGATAGGCATAATACTATGCTTCGACTCATGGATATCTAAGCATTGCTCACAATACAGATCTGATTTTCAACATCAGGGTTCTTTCAGTGTCCTTGAACAGCATTTGTTTTTCTGTATACAGAAGAAAAAACTCATGAGTATCAAACTGGTTCACATAAAACATGTGTATGAATTGTTATCTTCCTGAACCAGGGATCAAACCCACATCACTTCCCCCTCCTGCACTGGTAGGCAGATTTTTTATTTATCAACTGTGCCACCTAGGAATCGACATACATTTCAAGGACCACTGCCATCAGCTTCTACTGTTCATGACCAAAGTAGGAGAAACAACATTGGAAGAAGTACTCATAAGGGTACTCATAGGAAGTACTCATAAGTCAAGGAACTGTTATACTGGGTACTCTCGTTGTTACTGGGACAAGTCAGTTCCTCCGATGATGATGGGTATAACTGAAAAATTATTACAAATGCATGGGCTGCGATGTCTACGTGATAAATGTGTTCCTCTTATACTATTGCTTCAGGGATGCCTACTTCAGCATGAAGGAATGCACTTCAAGGGATGCCCGCTATTCCAGCTCAAGCAACAGATAGTGAAGTGCAGATCATTGTCCTTTGTTGAAAATAATCAGCACTTTGTCAACATAGGGAACATGCCAGAGGGACCCTTGGGATGGAACTCTAAAAACAGGTTGGGCCCTCTTTTTGCCAAGCCCTGCGATAAAATACAAATCAGAAAAAGAAAAATAGCATCGGTTTTGTCAGGACTTCCTCATCTTTTCTTTCTCGGTAGCAGGAAGCAGACATTGAGGCCAGAGGACTGCAGGATTTCATTGTGAACTAACGTTGGGTGGGGTGGAAGCTCATCACTCTAGTAAGAATGTGGTTCAATAAAATGGAATTTCATTCACTTCATGGACATAGAGTTCTATAATCCTTCATTAAGGAATTCAATAAGCTATATTTCCTTACACCTTCACAATCTCTTGGTTTACGAGAACATCAATTGCTAGTCCAGCACTTATACAATGAGTGTTACAGGTAGTATGAATGTATAAATGATGATGAGCAATGACAGGAAGTTTATTTAATCTCTGTTTGAATTCTTGATTTTTTATATAATTTTTTATAATATCCTTACAGATGTGAATATTTTACTGACATGTATAAATACACGTTGAGTAGTGCTATGATAACTCATAGTGTTGGCACAATAAATATCATGGTTACTATGTGCTTTTCATATATTCCTTTTGAGATTCTCTTCCATTATACATTATCATAAGATATTTAATAGTTTCCTAAACTGTACAGTAGGTCCTTGTGGCTTCTTTTATATATAGTAATGTACTTGTTAATAATTCAAACAAAAACTGGTACACAAATACTCATAGTGACATTCACAATAGCTCAAAGGTAGAACTCATTCAAGTGTCCGTTGGTGGGAGACTGAATATGCAACACAAGGTATATTCAGAAGCTTGAACGGTATTCCACCATACGAAAAAGTACATTAAATGGTGCTGCCACTCTGCAAGACATTACAGAAATGACTCCAAAACAAACACATGGAATAAATACATAGTTCGATTCCAATTCAAGCTATGTACCCAAAAGGATTGGGAAAGGGGGCTGAAAAAATGGATACTTCTTCCGTCATACTCACAACAGCATGATTCACACTGGCAAACAAACAGAAGTGATCTAAGTGTCCATGGCAGCCAATTCCATAAACAAACTGTGGTATACACACAATGGAATCTGATTCGGCCCTTCAAAGTCAGTAATTCTGACAATGCGACAATGTGGACAAACCTTATGGTCATTAGATCATGTGAAATAAACCAGACCAAGAAAAGACAAACGTTCTGTGATTCCACTCATATGAGATATCCAAACAAGTCAAATCTGTCAGAAATAGCAGAGAGTGATTCCGACCGATCGAAAAGAGTTCATGTTTCATGGACCTCAGTTTCCCTTGGAAAAACTGACTTCCCGTGATATCTCCAAAACCAATTAGACAAATAATTGGAAGCTATATCCAGTCAAATGAATGTAGACATAATGTTATATACAGTGTACACCAAACTCACTCAAACTTCTTAACAGACAAAAGGCAAAACTGTATCTATGGTACCTCAGCTTAGCTTAAAACTGTATCTACAGTACCTCACTTCTGCTTATAAAATTTAACAACAACAACAACAACACACTAAAGTCTATCCAAAAAAGGATATAAAACATATATAACATTAACTTTAAAGAATTAGACATTTAAACTGTGAAAAACCTTATTCACAAAACTTAAACACAAGCCACAGGAAAATATATTTATAAAATACATATCTGATAAAGGATTGTACTCCAAATATACCAAAAAATCTAGAACAATCTCATAAAAAATGTATACACCTAAACACCTGGCCTACAAAAATATAAAGATAGCAAATAAGCCTATCAAAAAGACTCAAAATCACATATCATTAGGAAATTACAAACTAAAATAACAGTGAGGTAGCACTGCACACCTATTAGATCCAGTAAACTCAAAAAAAAAAAAACGGGGGTAGGGCACAACTTCTCCGGTGGCTCAGTGGTAAAGAATCTGCCTGACAATGCAAGACACTCTAGTTTGATCCCTTACCCCAGAAGATCCCACATGCCACAGAGAAACATAGCTGGATTTTTCCACAGCTAAACAAAGCTCACCTGTGACCTGAATACTATATGGCTAGCACTTACTAAACAGCTTTGAAAACGTCCAGACAAAAAGTATCACATGATTATATACAACAGCTCTACTTGTAATAACTAAAAACTTTCAAATATCAGGATGTCTTCAGTAGATGACAGTGTAAACAAATGGGGATACATCCAAAGTGAAGGGGAGCAAATGCTACCACAAAATATACCACCTCAGCATGAGAATTAGTGGGACCCAATTAACTTTTTTTTTTAGAGGACACATGATCATCTCTGAAACCCAAGTTCAAGACAGCTCTTCTGTGAGTCACATTTACCAGAGAAATCTCATTTCAAAGGAATCCTCTCTATATGCCAGATAGAAGGATGAGACACAGTCTTTTGAAACTCTTTTTTCTTTTCTATCGATAGGGAAAGCTAAGCCGTAAATCTGCACAACAACCATACCCTTCCTTTCCTTTGGTTGTATCTGTAAAATATTTGTTTCTTTTTTAATTTGGCTGCGCCAGGTCAACCTTCATTGAGGTAAGCCAGATATTTAGCTACAACATGCAAATTCTCCTTTGTGGCATGGGAGATCTAGCTCTTGGATCAGGGAATGAACCTGGGCCTCCTTCTTTGGGAGTGTCCAGTCTCAGCCACTGGACCACCAGAAAGTGCCTGTTTTGTTTTCAGATGAAGATGGAATCTAAGGTGATATCTTGGGCCATTTCAGTCACTGACTCAGTTTCCTGAGTTTCTCCAAAGCACGCACAAGGTGCACATTATTAAACTGGTTTGCAAAACAAGAAAAGGTTGTCTGCTACAACACTGTATGCTTACAAATATCTAAATGGTAAATGGCATATTATTTATTTTTAATTACTATGGGGGGGGGGGGAGAAAGAATGCAGGATTCATACATGTTACCACATGAATAAATATTAAAACCATCTTCAGTGAAAAAGAAATCCACATAGAAAAGGCCACCCAGAACCCTTATTCACCATGTCTGCTTTCAATCCATCAAGTTTGTCCAAATAACTGAAAATCTCAGTAACACTCTAAATAAAGAAAAAAGGATGACGATGGAAACAAAAGATATATTCATACACTTGAACAATTGCTAAAAGTGGAAGTGGGGCAGTGGATTACATTATAATGTAGGTACCATATGATTTCCTGATTTTGGAGATTATGTGCTGGTTCTGCAGAAGGTACCCATTTTGGATAAAACACATAGAGTATTTTAGATGATGTGGCAAATGCTAGCACTTGTTCCCATTGCTAGGCATTTTCTGTACATTTTAAATGACTGGAAAGTATACTAGGTTTCAAAACAACCATGTCAATACCACAAAAGAAATTTAGAGCAGACAGGCAGGAAACTTTCTGATACAGGCCAAGACTTACCCAGATGAAGTTCAAGGGAAGCTGCGATGCTCACTGCCCGTGAAGGAGTCCACGTGGAATGAAGAAGTAGTGTGGGAAGTCTATTAGTAACCACCATGTCTTGGGTCCTCTGGATGACCTACTGCAGGAGAAACAGATCTTACAGATAAAATGTTCCACATCACTTCACAAAAAGTTGTTAGACTACATTCAGTAAAGCTGAATCATTTTGGATTAATTTACAATCATAAAATACTACCCTTTACAGTCCAAAAATCACTTGCATTTCTATACACTAATAACAATCAGAAAAAAATATTAAGAAAATCCCACTTAAATAAAACATCTAGCAACAAACTTAATCAAGAACATAAAAAACCAGTAGTCAGAAAACTAGAAGGCACTGATAAAGAAACCAAAGAAAATACAAACACACAGAAAATTATTCCACGCTCATGCACTGGAACAATGAGGAATTAAAAGGTCCATTCCAACCAAAGTCATCAACAAATACACGGACTGCAATCACAAAATAATATTCAATGGCATTTTTCACAGAAATAGAAATATTCCTAATATTAGGCTGCTACTGTTGAACAGGACCTTAAACGGCCAAAAAGACTCTGAGAAAGAGGAACACAGCTGGAGGCATCTTCCTATCCCTCTTCAAACTACATCACGGAGCTGTAGTGACCACCACAGTGAGGAACTGGCAGGAACACAGACACATGGACTCCAGGAGAGAATAGAGAGCCCAGAAACGAACCCACCTGTACATGGTCAGTTCCTGAAAATCAAACCAGGAACGAGCGAAGAGGAAAGGACAGTCTTCTCAAGAAACAGTGACAGGAAAATGGCCACCTACACGGAAGAACATCAGTGTTCATCCTCTACATCATCTAAGGCAAATCTAACTGAAAACCCACCGCTTTGCACACGGAGCTCTTTCCCCCTGAGTCCTCTGAGATGGACCTCCAGTCAGCCCTCAGCTGGACACAGGAAACGTCTACTCCATCCTCATTTTTCGCTCTTGCAGCGCCTCCCTGCTGGTGGGCACTGAGGCAACCCTGCTCCTCTCAGCCTGGATGCAGCCCTGTTATCCAGAAGCCTGAGCCCCGATGGTCCTGAGGAGACAAAGCTCCCGCCAGCTGCTCACGGAGCAGAGTCTAAAGGCAAAGCGTCCTGCGCCCGCGGGTCAGAGGGGCCTTTGGCGCCCCCTGCGGGCCACAAGAGAAGAGCGGGCAGCCCGGTGCTCACAGACCTCAGAGGGCTCACCCAGAAGCAGCTCTGCTGCGAGCACTCAGACTGGAAGCCCAAACTGAAATGGAGCAGAATAGCTCCATGACCCTCCGCAAAACATGGCTAAGGAACAATCAGAGCCTGCATGGAATGCAGCCATAAAAAGGAACACATTTGAGTTTGTTCTAATAAAGGGGAGGGAAGTCAGTCAAAGAGAGAAAAACATGGAATCTAGAAGGATGGTACTGACGAGTCTGTTCACAGAGCAGCAATGGAGGTGCAGACATAGAGAACAGACTTACAGACGAGGGTGGGGAACAAGAGGGAGAGGGTGAGATGAATGGAGAGAGCAGCATGGATGCAGGTACACCTACATTTGTAAATAGACAACCAATGGGAATTTGCTGTATGATTCAGGGAACTCAAACTGGGGCTCAGTAGTAACCTGGAGAGGTGGGAATGCGTGCGAGGTGGGAGGGAGATTCAAGAGCAAGAGGACATAGGTACACCTAATGTGGATGTATGACAAATCAAACCAATATTGTAAAGCAATGATCAATCAACTAAAAAGAAATAACTTTTAAAAAATCTGAACATAAACACAAACTTTGCAACAAGGTAACTCCATTTTAAAAACTATAGAATTTTAGAAAACTACTAAAGTTCTACATGACCTTTGGTCTGGTAATCAGGTCTAACATACACAAAACAAGCCAACTTACCAAATTATGAATATAAATTAGTTAAAACATTGCCTTTTATCATTTCATACATTTACCCTGTGGAGGACCTTACTCAAGAGAACCAAAAACAAACTGTTAAATGAACCACGGACCACCCACCCTGGCCAGGCAACAGAGAAAAGAAAACACTTGCAGGAGTCATCTTACAACAGGAGGCCCTGGGAAGGAACAAGGAACGAACAAGCTACCACCAACCAGAATTCTGGAGAGGTCAGGTGATGGGAGGCTCCAGTTCAGAGGTCCTACCAACCTCCCAGGATCCACATTGCTGGAATCCATCTCAGCTGAGTGATGCGTGTGCCCCCAAGAGAGATCCCAATTCAGAATGCCTGGCAAGAGACAAACCAGAAATTAACCCAATGACCATAAAACCTGAGACTGTGAGCCACGTGACAGAGTGGTTCTCTCCGTTTCCCTCACCCTCCTGCCCTCCACCCCGGCAGCCCTTCCCAATAAAGCCTCTCGCTTGGACAGCACTCCTCTCCTCAGACAACTCATTGCCCAGTGTCAGACAAGAACTCACTCTCAAGCCCTGGGAAGGGATCCCCCTTCCTTCATCAAAAGCAATATCCAGGAGAAAATATCTTCAAAACGTTATCTTGTAGAGAAGGAAATGGCAATGGCAGCCCGCTCCAGTACCATTGCCTGGAGAATCCCATGGACAGAGAAGCCTGGTAGGCTGCAACCCCGGGGTCACTAAGAGACGGACACGACTTCACTGAGTGACTTCACTTTCACTTTTCACTTTCATGCACTGGAGAAGGACATGGCAACCCACTCCAGTGTTCTTGCCTGGAGAATCCCAGGGACAGAGGAGCCTGGTAGGCTGCTGTCTATGGGGTCGCGCAGAGTCAGGCACGACTGAAGCGACGCAGCCGCAGCAGCAGCAGCAGCAGCAGCAGAGAAGGAAATGGCACCACCTACAGTACTCTGGTCTCAGAAATCCCAGGGATAGAGGAGCTTGGTGGGCTACAGTCCAAAAGCAGGGCATTTCTGATGGGAGGAAACAGTCCCAGGGAAGCTGAGCTGCTCACCAAAGGCCCCAGAGCTTTGGATAGCACACCAGAGCTGGGGCTGAGGATTCCCAGCTGCCATGCCTCTTGATCCTGGCCTCTTTCACTAGATACATGTGTGGAAAACTAGAATCTAAAATATGCCCTGGTGGTTCCATAGTAAAGAATCCACCTGCCAGTGCTGGAGATGCATGTGCGATCCCTACGATGGGAAGATCCCACATCCTATGGAGTCTGTGTGCCACAACAGCCGAACCTGTGCTCTAGATCCTGGAAGCCACGATGCCGAGTTCACATGCTGCAGCCACTGAAGCCCGTGAGCCTGTGCCCCTCAACAAGAGGAGACACTGCAGTGAGAAGCCTGCAAACCACTAGTTATGGCCCATGCTCACCAAAACTAGAGAAAAGCCCACACACAAAGATGCAACACAGCCAACAATCAATAAAACTGTTTTCCTAAAAAAATGCATATCTGACAAAGAAACTGTACTCAAATTGTCCAAGAACACTAGAGCAAACAAGCCCATTCATAATTGGTAGTGACTGAAATAGGCCACTGAGGGTATACTGATAGTAAACTATCATAGAAAAACATACTCAAGATACTGGTGCAATGCATGCAGAGCCCCCTTTGAAAGACAATCTGACAGGTTTTTTTTTTTCAGTAACCACATGGGACAAGCACTGAATTCTGTGTATGACAAGCGGTGGAAGCCAGGTATCTTACCATTGGAAGGCAAAGTTACAGATAAACAAAAGGAAACGTTACAATGTCCATGTCGTGGTGGATCAGGTTGGAGACATCACAAATTACCTTTAACTGAATATGTTCAAAGGTGAGCATATTGAGCTCCTACATGTATGTTTTAAATATCATTCTCTAATAAAAGGGAACAGGAAACATCTCTGATGGCCCAGTGGTAAAGAATCTGCCTACCGATGCAGGGAACACGGGTTCAATCCCTGTGTAGAAGATTCCACACACCCAGGGACAACGAAGCCCTTGAACAACTCTTGAAGTTTGCATGCTCCAGAGCCCAAGTTCTGCAAACAGAGAAAGCACTGCAATGAGAAGCCATGGCACAGCAACTAGAGGGTAGCCTCTGCTCACTACAACTAGACAAACGAGCAATAAAGACCCAGCACAGTCAAAAATAATGTAATGTTAATAAAGGGACAGTTCTTTGAAGAAATGACTGAGACTAGGGGTGAGACTGTAAATATATGAGCCAGGGTCATCTTAAATTATGAGAAATTAAAGAAACTAAAGACAACTATCAAGCTGTCCAAACTGATACAAATGAATGATGACACAGTGTTATCTGTATACACCAGCAAATAACAATCTGAAAGGGAATTTAAACAAACAATTCCCTTTCAATCATATCAACAGTAATAAAAGACTTTGCTATGGACAGAATGAGGATGACAAGACTGGCACACTGGAAATGATACATGATTGCTGAAAAATACCCTAAAGACATGGACAGATACTCCATAGTGATGAAAAGGCTTCAGTTGGCAATACCGTGGAAGGCATCTTCAATCTGAAATGAAGATTCAATATGAATTACAAAAGGCTGAAACGTGGCTGCTAAACCACAAAAGATGCCAGCATTCTCGGCCTCCAGAGAATTCAATCCAGGGCAAGTGAAGAAGCTTGATGGCTCAGAGGTTTTCTGTTTAAAAGTTTTATTAAAGTATAAAAGAGATCGAGAGAGCTGCTGACATAGACATTAAAAGGGGGAAGAAAGAGTACCCCCTGCTAGTCTTTAGCCAGATGTTATAGAGCCACTAGCAGTCTGCTAATGAAAGAAAGACAATGTCTCAGAGAGTGGCACCAGGCCCCTCACCCACAGCAAGCATTGAGATAACATTGGCAGCAGATGAGTCATCCCAGGCCATAAAATGATGGACATGAATCTTGAAGAAAGGCAGATTTCCAAGCAAATATATAGTTTCATTCACATAGATTAAGAGAACAAGGTATGAGTAAAACATACTGGTTTGTCAAGTCGTTTCTGAGCCTTTAGGGGGAAGTGACCTGAAGACAGAGCCTTGGGTAAATACATAGCACATTAGCATACCTTAAGACAAACATTTCCATAAGAAAAATGCATTGCTTAGTTCCAGGTTTGAGAAAAGTTAAATTCAGGTGGAGCCAGGAGTGGTCATGGCAACACAGAATTTTCAGAGAAACCTCCTTTTAAATTTGTATCAAGATGGAGAAAAAAAAATGCAGCACTCTTTTGTCTCCTCCTGCCTCTTAAGACAGAGAAAAAAACGTCTGACACTTGCAGTCTATTTTCTCTGGCTGGAGACCCCTGGCCTTCCTGCCTGTTATCCTCTCCAGGCCTGTAGGAAGCAACACACTAGGCTGCTTGGGAAAACCGCGCGGGTCTGAGCTTTATGCAAAGGGGTAAAGCGGCAAAACCCTTGGCCCCAAAGGCGAGGCTTTTCTGCGACCGCCATTTTAGTCGGCTCCGAGACTGCAAACAAAGAGGGCAGAATACATGGTTCCCTGCTCCACCCAGTCCGAGTTCCCTTACCTGTGGCCCACAGCCCTGCGCTCTACTCGCTGGATGCCAATCGACGGGGACCCAGGAGCCCACGAAACGAGCATTCCCAGCTGCAATGGCGAGCCCTGAGAGCACAACTGGGAAGCCTGGCCCCCGACGCGCCGCCATGTTCATCCCGCCCCAGACCCGCTCACGTGAGCCGCGCTCCTGACCAGCCGCCCAGGCTCGCCCCGCCCCCGACGCGCTCACGGTGCGCCCCACCCCCACGCCCCCTTCCAGGACAGGCCCGCGGGACCGCGACTGCCTCCAGGTGAAACACAAGGACAAGCAAATCCACCCCACCGAGACAATCCAAGCTTTTTCTCAGCTGATCTGTCTATGATTTAGGGATAAAACTATGACTATAGAAAGCAAAGATGACCTAGGACAGCCATGATAGTCTATAGAGCCAGACCCTGGCGGGCAGAGGCTTGAAGAGGGTCCGGGAGCTCTGTCAGAACAGCAAGCCTCTGTAGCGTAGCGGTTGGGTGCGCTGGTGAGCAGGCAGACGATGGTCTGTAAGTCAGGAGTTCAAGTCTGCAGCTTAACTCTTTTGCTCTTAGGGGGCGGGGGACAGCAACAGGCGGGACTTAGACCAGAAACGTTTATTTTTATTTTAGAGGTTTATTGTTTAGCTTAGGGTTAGGGTTCGGGCAACCCCCCAACTTGTTCAGGTTCGGGTTCAGGGTTAGGGTTAGAATTTGGGGATCCCCCCTCTTCTAAGAGTTCGGGTTTGGGTTAGGGTTCATGTCAGGGTCAGGGTTCGGGTTACGGTTAGGGTTAGCATTAGTGTTGGGGTTACAGCTTAAAGTGAGCCCTAATAGGGCCCATAGTTCTTTATTAGCCTGCCCTGGCGGGCCGAGGCTTGAAGAGGGTTCGGGAGCCCTGCTGAAAGCAGTAAGCCTCTGTAGCATAGGGGTTAGGCGGGCCAGTAGGCAGGCAGACTATGGCCTGTAAATCAGGAGTTCAAGTCTCCAGTCTGACCTTTTCGCTTTTAAGGGGCAGGGGACTGCAAGAGCCAGGGCTTAGACCAGAAAATTTTTTTATTTTAGAGGTTTATTGTTAAGCTTAGGGTTAGGGTTCGGGCAACCCCCCCCCACTTGTTAGGGTTCGGGTTCAGGTTAGAATTCGGGGACCCCCCTCTTCTTAGAGTTCGGGGCGTTACCATTAGGGTTATAGGTTAAAGTGAGGGCTAAGAGGGTCCATAGTTCTTTATTAGCCTGCCCTGGTGGGCTGAGGCTTGAAGAATGCCTGGGAGGCTGACTCGTGGGCGCCCAGCAGCTGCCTCACACACGTAGCTTCCCTAGCCCTCTGCTCCCCAGCAGGGGGGTGTGCAGCTGGTTGGGGCCTGCCCCTGCCTGTCTGGGCTCCCGCCCACAGCCCCAGCTCAGGGGGAGCAGCCCCTGAGCCAAGACCTGCAGCAGGAACAGAGCGTGCCCCCCCCCCCCCCGGAAGCCAAGTGAACAGCATGCGGGGAAAAGAGCCTACTCCAGGGAAGAAAGGCAGCCCAGCCGCGTGAGGAAGCCCAGCCGCGAGCAGCTGCAAGCCCTGCTTGGGCGGAGCCCAGTGCGACTTCAGTACCACAGAGATTCAGCTCTCGTTAGGGGCCCGATCTAGCAGAGTTACTGGCGGGAGGTTGCTCTGCCCTGGGCAAGCCTTGCCCAGACTTGCATCGCTGCTAGGCTTCCTGCCCAGGAAGGAGCATGCTGCGCGAGGCTGGGAGACGCCACTGGCGCCTTCCTGGCCTCAGTTCCTCTTCTGCCTTGCCTTTGCACCAAAGCCCCAGGCCTCCTTGGGGAGGGCTTAGATGCCAGTGGGTTGCACACTGCCAAGGGCTCCAGCAGTGTGAGCTCTGTCAGACGGAAGGGAAGGGCAGGTGCAGGGCTCCTCCAGCGGTTGCTTGGCCGCCCAGGCTCAGCGCCTAACGGAGAGCACCAGGCTCCCAGGGCCCCTGGCTGGGGTCTGCAGCCCCGCACACCCGGAGGCTGACTCCGTGGGCGCCCAGCAAGTGCATGACAGACGTAGGTTCCCTAGCACTCTCCTCCCCAGCAGAGACATCTGCAAGTGGTTGGGGTCTGATCCTGCCTGTCTGGGTTCCCACCCACAGCACCAACTCAGGGGAAGCAGCCCCTGAGGCAAGACCTGCTGGAGGAGCCCTGCGCCCCCGCCTGATCGGCGAGTGCACAGCCAAGAGGGAAGCGAGCCACCTCGGGGAAAGAGGAGGCAGCCCAGCCCCGTCAAGCTGAAATCCCTGCTTGCCCAGGCCAAGTGTGCCTCCAGTACAGCAGAGTTCCAGCTCTGATCAGCGGCCCGATCTGGCAGAGTTCCTGGCGCGAGGCTTCTCTGCCATGGGCGAGCCTTGCCCAGACTTGCCTTGCTTTTACGCTACCTCCCCAGGAAGGAGCATGCTGCGCAAGGCTGGGAGAAGCCACTGGAGCCTTCCTGGGCTCAGCTCCGCTCCTCCCTTGCCTTTGAACCTAGGCCCCAGGGGTCCTTGGGGATTGCTTAGGGCCTGGTGGATTGCACACTGCCAAGGGCTCCAGCAGTGAGAGCTCTGTGAGAGGGAAGGGAAAGGTAAGTGCAGGAATCCTCGAGCGGTTGCTTGGCAGCCAAGACTCAGCGGCTCACGAAGAGCACCAGGCTCCCAGGGCCCCTGGCTGGGGTCTGCAGCCCCGCACACCTGGAGGCTGACTCCGTGGGCGCCCAGCAAGTGCATGACAGACGTAGATTCCCTAGCACTCTCCTCCCCAGCACAGACATGTGCCGGTGGTTCGGGCCTGATCCTGCAAGTCTGGGTCCCGCCCACAGCCCCAACTCAGGGAAGCAGCCCCTGAGGCAAGACCTGCTGGAGGAGCCCAGCTACCTCGCCTGATTGGCGAGTGCACAGCCAGCAGGGAAGCGAGCCTCCTCGGGGGAAGAGGAGGCTGCCCAGCCCCTTCAGGCTGAAAGCCCTGCTTGCCCGAGCGAAGTGTGCCTCTGCCTGGGCTCCCGCCCCCAGCCCCAGCTCAGGGCAAGCAGCCCCTGAGCCAAGACCTGCAGGAGGGGCAGAGCGCCCCCGCCTGGAAGCCGAGTGAACAGCAGGGGGAGGCCAGCCTCCTCCAGGGAAGAAGAGGCAGCCCAGCCGCGTGTGGCTCTAGCCCTACTTGGCTGGGCCCCAGTGCGCCTCCAGTACGGCAGAGCTCCAGCTCTGCTCAGAGGCCCGATCTGGCATAGTTGCTGGCACGAGGATGCTCTGCTCTGGGCGAGCCTTGCCCAGACTTGGCTCGCTGATAGGCTTCCTGCCCAGGAAGGAGCAGGCTGCACGAGGCTGGGAGATGCCGCTGGCGCCTTCCTGGTGTCAGCTCCGCTCCTGCCTTGCCTTTGCACCTTGGCCCCAGGAGTCCTTGGCAAGGGCTTAGGGGCCGGTGGCTTGCACACTGCCAAGGGCTCCAGCAGTGAGAGCTCTGTGAGAGGGAAGGGAAGGGCAAGTGCAGCGCTCCTCCAGCGGTTCCTTGGCCGACCAGACTCAGCGCCTCACGGAGACCACCAGGCTCCCAGGGCCCCTGGCTGGGGTCTGCAGCCCCTCACACCCGGAGGCTGATTCCGTGGGCGCCCAGCAAGTGCATGACAGACGTAGGTTCCCTAGCACTCTCCTCCCCAGCACAGACATGTGCCGGTGGTTCGGGCCTGATCCTGCGTGTCTGGGTTCCCGCCCACAGCCCCAACTCAGGGGAAGCAGCCCCTGAGGCAAGACCTGCTGGAGGAGCCCTGCTCCCCCGTCTGATTGGCGAGTGCACAGCCAGCAGGGAAGCGAGCCTCCTCGGGGGAAGAGGAGGCAGCCCAGCCCCGTCAAGCTGAAAGCCGTGCTCGCCGGAGCCAAGTGGGCCTCCAGAACAGCAGAGCTCCAGCTCTGCTCAGAGGCCCGATCTGGCAGAGTTCCTGGCGCAAGGCTTCTCTGCCATGGGCGAGCCTTGCCCAGACTTCCCTTGCTTTTAGGCACCCTCCCCAGGAAGGAGCAGGCTGCGCGAGGCTGGGAGATGCCACTGGCGCATTCCTGGCCTCAGATCCACTCCTGCCTTGCCTTTGCACCTAGGCCCCAGGCTTCCTTGGGGAGTGCTTAGGGGCTTGTGGGTTGCACACTGCCAAGGGCTCCAGCAGTGAGAGCTCTGTCAGACAGAAGTGAAGGAAACCTGCAGGGCTCCTCCAGCGGTTGTTGGCCGCCCAGACTCAGCGCCTCACGAAGAGCACCAGGCTCCCAGGGCCCCTGGCTGGGGTCTGCAGCCGCGCACATCCGGAGGCTGACTCCGTGGGCGCCCAGCAAGTGCATGACAGACGTAGGTTCCCTAGCACTTTCCTCCCCAGCAGAGACATGTGCAGGTGGTTCGGGCTTGTTCCTGCATGTCTGGGTACCCGCCCACAACACCAACTCAGTGGAAACAGCCCCTGAGTCAAAACCTGCTGGAGGAGCCCTGTGCCCCCGCCTGAACAGCGAGTGTACAGCCAGCAGGGAAGTGAGGCTCCTCGGGGAAGAGGAGGCAGCACAGCTCCATCAAGCTGAAAGCTCTGCTTGCCAGGGTCTACGTGAGCCTCCAGTACAGCAGAGCTCTAGGTCTTCTCAGAAGCCCCATCTGGCAGAGTTCCTGTCGCGAGGCTGCTCTGCCATGGGCGAGACTTGCCCAGACTTGCCTTGCTTTTAGGCACCCTCCCCAGGAAGGAGCAGGCTGCGCGAGGCTGGGAGACGCCACTGGCGCCTTAATGTCCTCAGCTCTGCTCCTGCCTTGCCTTTGCACCTAGGCCCCAGGCGTCCTTGCGGAGGACTTAGGGGCCGGTGACATGCACACTGCCAGGGCTCCAGCAGGGAGAGCTCTGTGAGAGGGAAGGGAAGGGCAAGTGCAGGGATCCTCGAGCGGTTGCTGGGCCGCCCAGACTCATCGCCACACGGAGAGCTCAGGCTCCCAGGGCCCCTGGCTGGGGTCTGCAGCCCCGCACACCTGGAGGCTGACTCCGTGGGCGCCCAGCAAGTGCATGACAGACGAAGGTTCCCTAGCACTCTCCTCCCCAGCACAGACATGTGAGGGTGGTTGGGGCCTGATCCTGCAAGTCTGGGTCGCGCCCACAGCCCCAACTCAGGGAAGCAGCCCCTGAGGCAAGACCTGCTGGAGGAGCCCTGCTCCCCCGTCTGATTGGCGAGTGCAGAGCCAGCAGGGAAGCGAGCCTCCTCAGGGGAAGAGGAGGCCTCCCAGACCCTTCAAGCTGAAAGCCCTGCTTGCCCGAGCCAAGTGTGCCTCCAGTAGAGCAGGCTCCAGCTCTGCTCAGAGGCCCGATCTGGCAGAGTTCCTGGTGCGAGGCTGCTCTGCCCTGGGCGAGACTTGCCCATACTTGCCTTGCTTTTAGGCACCCTACCCAGGAAGGGGCATGCTGGGCGAGGCTGGGAGATGCCACTGGCGGCTTCCTGGCCTCAGCTCCGCTCCTGCATTGCCTTTGCACCTAGGCCCCAGGCGTCCTAGGGGAGGGCTTAGGGGCTGGTGGGTTGCACACTGCCACGGGCGCAGGCAGTGAGAGCTCTGTCAGAGGGAAGGGAAGGGCACCTGCAGGGCTCCTCCAGCGGGTGCTTGGCCGCCCAGACTCAGGGCCTCACGAAGAGCACCAGGTTCCCAGGGCCCCTGGCTGGGGTCTGCAGCCCCGCACACCTGGAGGCTGACTCCCTCGGCGCCCAGCAAGTGCATGACAGACGTAGGTTCCCTAGCACTCTCCTCCCCAGCACAGACATGTGCTGGTGGTTCGGGCCTGATTCTGCGTGTCTGGGTTCCCGCCCACAGCCCCAACTCAGGGGAAGCAGCCCCTGAGGCAAGACCTGCTGGAGGAGCCCTGCTCCCCCGTCTGATTGGCGAGTGCACAGCCAGCATGGAAGCGAGCCTCCTAGGGGGAAGAGGAGGCAGCCCAGCCCCGTCAAGCTGAAAGCCCTGCTTGCCGGAGCCAAGTGTGCCTCCAGTACAGCAGAGCTCCAGCTCTGCTCAGAGGCCCGATCTGGCAGAGTTCCTGACGCGAGGCTTCTCTGCCATGGGGGAGCCTTGCCCAGACTTGCCTTGCTTTTATGCTCCCTCCTCAGGAAGGAGCCGGCTGCGCGAGGCTGGGAGATGCCACTGGCGCCTTCCTGGCCTCAGCTCCGCTCCTGCCTTGCCTTTGCACCTAGGCCCCAGGCGTCCTAGGGGAGGGCGTAGGGGCTTGTGGGTTGCACACTGCCAAGGGCGCCGGCAGTGAGAGCTCTGTCAGAGGGAAGGGAAGGGCACCTGCAAGGCTCCTCCAGCGGTTGCTTGGCCGCCCAGACTCAGGGCCCCACGGAGAGCACCAAGCTGCCAGGGCCCCTGGCTGGGGTCTGCAGCCCCGCACACCCTGAGGCTGACTCCGTGGGCGCCCAGCAAGTGCATGACAGACGTAGGTTCCCTAGCACTCTCCTGCCCAGCAGAGACATGTGCCGGTGGTTCCGGCCTGATCCTGCGTGTCTGGGTTCCCGCCCACAGCCCCAACTCTGGGAACTCAGCCCCTGAGTCAAAACCTGCTGGAGGAGCCCTGCTCCCCCGTCTGATTGGCGAGTGCACAGCCAGCAGGGAACCGAGCCCCCTCGGGGGAAGAGGAGGCAGCCCAGCCCCGTCAAGCGGAAAGCCCTGCTTGCCCGGAGCCAAGTGAGCCGCCTGTAAGGCAGAGCTCTAGCTCTGCTAAGAGGCCCGATCTGGCAGAGTTCCTGTCGCGAGGCTGCTCTGCCCTGGGCGAGACTTGCCCAGACTTGCCTTGCTTTTAGGCACCCTCCCCAGGAAGGAGCAGGCTGCGCGAGGCTGGGAGATGCCACTGGCGCCTTCCTGGCCTCAGCTCCGCTCCTGCCTTGCCTTTGCACCTAGGCCCCAGGGGTCCTAGGGCAGGGCTTAGGGGTTGGTGGGTTGCACACTGCCAAGGGCGCCGGCAGTGAGAGCTCTGTCAGAGGGAAGGGAAGGGCACCTGCATGGCTCCTCCAGTGGTTGCTTGGCAGCCAAGACTCAGCGCCTCACGAAGAGCACCAGGCTCCCAGGGCCCCTGGCTGGGGTCTGCAGCCCCGCACACCTGGAGGCTGACTCCGTGGGCGCCCAGCAAGTGCATGACAGACGTAGGTTCCCTAGCACTCTCCTCCCCAGCACAGACATGTGCCAGTGGTTGGGGCCTGATCCTGCAAGTCTGGGTCCCGCCCACAGCCCCAACTCAGGGAAGCAGCCCCTGAGGCAAGACCTGCTGGAGGAGCCCTGCTACCCCGCCTGATTGGTGAGTGCACAGCCAGCAGGGAAGCGAGCCTCCTTGGGGGAAGAGGAGGCCGCCCAGCCCCTTCAAGCTGAAAGCCCTGCTTGCCCGAGCCAAGTGTGCCTCCAGTAGAGCAGGCTCCAGCTCTGCTCAGAGGCCCGATCTGGCAGAGTTCCTGGCGCGAGGCTGCTCTGCCCTGGGCGAGCCTTGCCCAGACTTGCCTTGCTTTTAGGCACCCTCCCCAGGAAGGAGCAGGCTGCGCGAGGCTGGGAGATGCCACTGGCGCCTTCCTGGCCTCAGCTCCGCTCCTGCTTTTCCTTTGCACCTAGGCCCCAGGCGTCCTGGGCAGGGCTTAGGGGCTGGTGGGTTGCACACTGCCAATGGCCCAGGCAGTGAGAGCTCTGTCAGAGGGTAGGGAAGAGCAAGTGCAGGGCTCCTCCAGCGGTTCCTTTGCCGCCAAGGCTCAGCGCCGCATGGACAGAACCAGGATCCCAGGGCCCCTGGCTGGGGTCTGCAGCCCCGCACACCAGGAGGCTGACTCCCTCGGCGCCCAGCAAGTGCATGACAGACGTAGGTTCCCTAGCACTCTCCTCCCCAGCACAGACATGTGCCGGTGGTTTGGGCCTGATCCTGCGTGTCTGGGTTCCCGCCCACAGCCCCAACTCAGGGGAAGCAGCCCCTGAGGCAAGACCTGCTGGAGGAGCCCTGCTCCCCCGTCTGATTGGCGAGTGCACAGCCAGCAGGGAAGCGAGCCTCCTCGGGGGAAGAGGAGGCAGCCCAGCCCCTTCAAGCTGAAAGTCCTCTTGCCCTAGCCAAGTGTGCCTCCAGTACAGCAGAGCTCGAGCTCTGCTCAGAGGCCCGATCTGGCAGAGTTCCTGGCGCAAGGCTTCTCTGCCATGGGCGAGCCTTGCCCAGAATTGCCTCTCTGCTAGGCTTCTTGCGCAGGAAGGAGCAGGCTGCGCGAGGCTGGGTGACACCCCTGGCGCCTTCCTAGCCTCAGCTCCGCTCCTTCCTTGCCTTTGCACCTAGGCCCCAGGCGTCCTTGGGGAGGGCTTAGGGGCCGGGGACATGCACACTGCCAGGGCTCCAGCAGGGAGAGCTCTGTGAGAGGGAATGGAAGGGCAAGTGCAGGGATCCTTCAGCGGTTCCTTTGCCGCCAAGGCTCAGCGCAGCATGGACAGAACCAGGATCCCAGGGCCCCTGGCTGGGGTCTGCAGCCCCGCACACCCGGAGGCTGACTCCCTGGGCGCCCAGCAAGTGCATGACAGACGTAGGTTCCCTAGCACTCTCCTCCCCAGCACAGACATGTGCCGGTGGTTCGGGCCTGATCCTGCGTGTCTGGGTTCCCGCCCACAGCCCCAACTCAGGGGAAGCAGCCCCTGAGGCAAGACCTGCTGGAGGAGCCCTGCTCCCCCGTCTGATTGGCGAGTGCACAGCCAGCAGGGAAGCGAGCCTCCTAGGGGGAAGAGGAGGCAGCCCAGCCCCGTCAAGCTGAAAGCCGTGCTTGCTGGAGCCTAGTGTGCCTCCAGTACAGCAGAGCTCCAGCTCTGCTCAGAGGCCCTATCTGGCAGAGTTCCTTGCGCGAGGCTTCTCTGCCATGGGCGAGCCTTGCCCAGACTTGCCTTGCTTTTATGCTCCCTCCTCAGGAAGGAGCCGGCTGCGCAAGGCTGGGAGATGCCACTGGCGCCTTCCTGGCCTCAGCTCCGCTCCTGCCTTGCCTTTGGACCTAGGCCCCAGGCTTCCTTGGGGAGTGCTTAGGGGCTTGTGGGTTGCACACTGCCAAGGGCTCCAGCAGTGAGAGCTCTGTCAGACGGAAGTGAAGGGCACCTGCAGGGCTCCTCCAGCGGTTGCTTGGCCGCCCAGACTCATCGCCACACGGAGAGCACCAGGCTCCCAGGGCCCCTGGCTGGGGTCTGCAGACTCCCACACCGGAGGCTGACTCCGTGGGCGCCCAGCAAGTGCATGACAGACGTAGCTTCCCTAGCACTCTCCTCCCCAGCAGAGACATGTGCAGTTGGTTGGGGACTGATACTGCATGTCTGGGTTCCCGCCCACAGCCCCAACTCAGGGGAAGCAGCCCATGAGGCAAGACCTGCTGGAGGAGCCCTGCGCTCCCACCTGATCGGCGAGTGCACAGCAAGCAGGGAAGCGAGCCCCTCGGGGGAAGAATAGGCAGCCCAGCCCCGTCAAGCTGAAAGCCCTGCTTGCCTGGAGCTAAGTGAGCCTCCAGTACAGCAGAGCTCGAGCTCTGCTCAGAGGCCCGATCTGGCAGAGTTCCTGGCGCAAGGCTTCTCTGCCATGGGCGAGCCTTGCACAGAATTGCCTCGCTGCTAGGCTTCCTGCCCAGGAAGGAGCAGGCTGCGCGAGGCTGGGAGACGCCACTGGCGCCTTAATGTCCTCAGCTCCGCTCCTGCCTTGCCTTTGCACCTAGGCCCCAGGCGTCCTTGGGGAGGGCTTAGGGGCCGGTCACATGCACACTGCCAGGGCTCCAGCAGGGAGAGCTCTGTGAGAGGGAAGGGAAAGGCAAGTGCAGGGATCCTCGAGCGGTTGCTGGGCCGCCCAGATTCAGCGCCGCACGGAGTGCACAAGGCTCCTAGGGCCCCTGGCTGGGGTCTGCAGCCCCGCACACCCGGAGGCTGACTCTCTGGGCGCCCAGCAGCTGCCTCACACACGTAGATTCCCTAGCGCTCTCCTCCCCAGCAGAGACGTGTGCAGCTGGTTGGGGCCTGCACCTGCGTGCCTGGGCTCCCGCCCCCAGCCCCAGCTCAGGGCAAGCAGCCCCTGAGCCAAGACCTGCAGGAGGCGCAGAGCGCCCCCGCCTGGAAGCCGACTGAACAGCAGGCGGGAGGCGAGCCTCCTTGAGGGAAGAAGAGGCAGCCCAGCCGCGTGCGGCTCTAGCCCTACTTAGCTGGGCCCGAGTGCGCCTCCAGGACGGCAGAGCTCCAGCTCTGCTCAGAGGCCCGATCTGGCATAGTTGCTGGCACGAAGCTGCTCTGCTCTGGGCGCGCCTTGCCCAGACTTGCCTCGCTGCTAGGCTTCCTGCCCAGGAAGGAGCAGGCTGCACGAGGTTGGGAGATGCCACTGGCGCCTTTCTGGCGTCAGCTCCGCTCCTGCCTTGCCTTTGCACCTAGGCCCCAGGCGTCCTAGGGGAGGGCTTAGGGGCCGGTGCCTTGCACACTGCCAAGGGCTCCAGCAGTGAGAACTCTGTCAGACGGATGGGACGGGCACCTGCAGGGCTCCTCCAGCGTTAGCTTGGCCTGCCAGACTCAGCGCCGCACGGAGAGCACCAGGTTCCCAGGGACCCTGGCTGGGGTCTGCAGCCCCGCACACCCGGAGGCTGACTTCGTGGGCGCCCAGCAAGTGCATGACAGACGTAGGTTCCCTAGCACCCTCCTCCCCAGCAGAGACATGTGCAGTTGGTTGGGGACTGATACTGCCTGTCTGGGTTCCAGCCCATAGCCCCAACTCAGTGGAAACAGCCCCCGAGGCAAGACCTGCTGGAGGAGCCCTGTGCCCCAGCCTGATCGGCGAGTGCACAGCCAACAGGGAAGCGAGCCTCCTCGGGGAAGAGGAGGCAGCCCAGCCCCGTGAAGCTGAAAGCCTTGCTTGCCCGGAGCCAAGTGCGCCTCCAGTAAGGCAGAGCCCTAGCTCTGCTCAGAGGACCCATATGGCAGAGTTCCTGGCGCGAGGCTGCACTGTCGTGGGCGAAGCTTGCCCAGACTTGCCTTGACTTTAGACTCCCTCCCCAGGAAGGAGCCGCCTGTGCGAGGCTGGGAGATGCCACTGGCGCCTTCCTGGCCTCAGCTCCGCTCCTGCCTTGCCTTTGCACCTAGGCCCCAGGGGTCCTAGGGGAGGGCGTAGGGGCTTGTGGGTTGCACACTGCCAAGGGCGCCGGCAGTGAAAGCTCTGTCAGAGGGAAGGGAAGGGCTAGTGCAGGGCTCCTCCAGCGGTTGCTTGGCCGCCCAGACTAGGTACCGCATGGAGTGCACCAGCCTCCCAGGGCCCCTGGCTGGGGTCTGAAGCCCCGCACACCCGGAGGCTGTCTCCCTGGGCGCCCAGCAGCTGCCTCAAACACGTAGTTTCCCTAGCGCTCTCCTCCCCAGCAGAGACGTGTGCAGCTGGTTGGGGCCTGCCCCTGCGTGCCTGGGCTTCCTCCCACAGCCCCAGCTCAGGTCAAGCAGCCCCTGAGCCAAGACCTGCAGGAGGCGCAGTGCGCCCCCGCCTGGAAGCCGAGTGAACAGCCGGCGGGGAGGCGAGCCTCCTCGAGGGAAGAAGAGGCAGTCGAGCCGCGTGCGGCTCAAGCCCTGCTTGGCTGGAACCGAGCGCGCATCCTGTATGGCAGAGCTCCAGCTCTGCTCAGAGGCTCCATGTGGCAGAGTTGCTGGCGCGAGGCTGCTCTGCCTTGAGCGAGCCTTGCCCAGACTTGCCTTGCTGCTAGGCTTCCTGCCCAGGAAGGAGCAGGGTGCGCGAGGCTGGGATTCGCCCCTGGCGCCTTCCAGGCATCAGCTCCGCTCCTGCCTTGCCTTTGCACCTAGGCCCCAGGCCTCCTTGTGAAGGGCTTAGGGGCCGGTGGCTTGCACACTGCCAAGGGCTCCAGCAGGGAGAGCTCTGTGAGAGGGAAGGGAAGGGCAAGTGCAGGGCTCCTCCAGCGGTTGCTTGGCCGCCCAGACTCAGTACCGCGCGGAGTGCACCAGGCCCCATGGGCCCCTGGCTGGGGTCTGCAGCCCCGCACACCCGGAGGTTGTCTCCCTGGGTGCCCAGCAGCTGCCTCACACACGTTGCTTCTCTAGCGCTCTCCTCCCCAGCAGAGACGTGTTCAGGTGGTTGGGGCCTGCCCCTGTGTGCCTGGGCTTCCTCCCACAGCCCCAGCTCAGGGCAAGCAGCCCCTGAGACAAGACCTGCAGGAGGCGTAGTGCTCCCCCGCCTGGAAGCCGAGTGAACAGCCGGCGGGTAGGCGAGCCTCCTCGAGGGAAGAAGAGGCAGTCGAGCCGCGTGCGGCTCAAGCCCTGCTTGGCTGGAGCCGAGTGCGCCTCCAGTACGGCAGAGCTCCAGCTCTGCTCAGAGGCCCGATGTGGCCGAGTTGCTGGCGTGAGGCTGCTCTGCTCTGGGCGAGCCTTGCCCAGACTCGCCTCACTGCTAGGCTTCCGGCCCAGGAAGAGGCAGGCTGCGCGAGGCTGGGAGACGCCACTGGCGCCTTCCAGGCATCAGCTCCGCTCCTGCCTTGCCTTTACACCTAGGCCCCAGGCGTCGTTGTGGAGGGCTTAGGGGCCGGTGGCTTGCACACTGCCATGGGCTCAGGCAGGGAGAGCTCTGTGAAAGGGAAGGGAAGGGCAAGTGCAGGGCTCCTCCAGCGGTTGCTTGGCCGCCCAGACTCAGTACCGCACGGAGTGCACCAGCCTCCCAGGTCCCCTGGCTGGGGTCTGCAGTCCCGCACACCCGGAGGCTGTCTCCCTGGGCGCCCAGCAGCTGCCTCACACACCTTGCTTCCCTAGCCCTCTCCTCCCCAGCAGAGACGTGTGCAGCTGTTTGGGGCCTGCCCCTGCGTGCCTGGGCTCCCGCCCACAGCTCCAGCTCAGTGCAAGCAGCCCCTGAACCAAGACCTGCAGGAGGAGCAGAACGCCCCCGCCTGGAAGCCGAGTGAACAGCCGGCGGGGAGGCGAGCCTCCTCGAGGGAAGAAGAGGCAGCCAAGCGGCGAATTCTTTTGGGGAGTTGGAAATTATTAGTATAGTGTGTTGGTTAAGAATTATATTGGTGAAGGGTTTTTCATTTGTTGTGTCAATAATTGCCACTAATTCCCTGCTCTGGGTGGGACAAGGCAAGCCCTACTTGGCTGGAGCCGAGTGCGCCTCCAGGACGGCAGAGCTCCAGCTCTTCTCACAGGCCCGATCTGGCAGAGTTGCAGGCGAGAGGCTGCTCTGCCCTGGGCAAGCCTTGCCCAGACTTGCCTCACTGCTAGGCTTCCTGCTCAGGAAGGAGCAGGGTGCTCGAGGCTGGGAGACGCCACTGGCGCCTTCCTGGCCTCAGCTCCGCTTCTTCCTTGCCTTTGCACCTAGGCCCCAGGCGTCCTTGGGGAGGCCTCAGGGGCCGGTGTCGTGCACACTGCCAAGGGTTCCAGCAGGGAGAGCCCTGTCAGAGGGAAGTGAAGTGCCGGGGGCCAGCCTGAGGAATTCCGCCCATGGCAAGTTCATGAGGAAGGAGGCTTGCATACGCAAAGGCGTGATCAATCCTCTGGAAACCCCGTGTTCCCGAGCATCTAACCCCAAAACCAGAGTCTGTTTTATGCTCTCTCCTACACCTCTGGCTTTACGGGGGGCTCTCCCCCATAACCGTTTCTCTCGGAGAAGGAGTAAACGTGCAGCTCCAAGGCAACAAAAATTCCTGGGCGTGATAAGAGTGTTTCAGCATACGGACTCCTCTGAAGGTTATCTAGCCCACCTGTATAGGTTTGTCCGGCTACATGTGATTGTCTGCAGCCTCCTAACCTGAGAGGCACGAGATGTTTTAGACTTATTAATGGCGAATTCTTTTGGGGAGTTGGAAATTATTAGTATAGTGTGTTGGTTAAGAATTATATTGGTGAAGGGTTTTTCATTTGTTGTGTCAATAATTGCCACTAATTCCCTGCTCTGGGTGGGACAAGGATGTCTCAGGTCAAACCTCTCTGCTGACAGACTAGCTTGTGTGAGAGGATTATCCATACTCCTGCCACATGATTGTTTACTACCTCTCAACCATAAACAGCAGAGTTTTGGAGTATTTTGAGAGTCTTAATTAGCATAGGACTTTTTCTTCTTGTTGAGTCAATGATTGCCGCCAGGCCTCCATATCCTTAGGCTCTTGGGAATATATTAATCAATGTATTTGGAGTATAGCAAAGGAAATATAGTAGTTTTTGATGTTAGCAATACTAGACTTTTTGAGTTAATGGATTTTCTCTTTTGTAATAGATCACTGTACTTTGTTATAAATCACTGTGTCCTTCCTATGTAAGAATGTAACTTTATCATATCTTAAGACTAAATAGATCTTAAGGGGAGCATTGGTGAAAGGATTTTCATTTGTTGGGCTGATGTTTGCTGCTAAATCTCCATGTTCCCTACTCTTATAATGAATATAACTAGCATATAGGAAGAAATAAGTATTAACCTTTAAGCATATAGGAGAAATAAGTATTAACCTTTAAGACTAATCTTGTTAACCTTGGGTTAAATAAACTCCTTTCTTGATTGTAACTCACGACACCCTCACCTTATAGGAATGCAACTTTATTTGGAGAGTGGTGCCTGGTTTAAGAAAAAACACCCTTGGAAAAAATAAGTTTTTTGGTTATCAGAAAGAAAGGATCATAAAATGTCAGCAGGTCTCACTCATGGCCAGAAGATGATGTAATATTCCTAAGACCTTTTTTTTTGTACATTTATGTGAAGCACCTGATTTTGATAAAGGTCAGGACTGCTGACCCCCGCGTGACTCTGTATTCATCCCTATGTTTAACAAAAGGTATATAAGCAAACCCAAAAATAAAGAAATCGGATCAGTTTCTGGAAAGACTGATTCCCCCATGTCGCATCTCTCTTGCTCCCGGTTTTATTGGCTGAATTCCCATCTGGAGCATGGATGCTATTCCACGTAATCCAAGTTATTCAGCTCCCTTTTCTCCATTAATCTTCCTACTAAAATATCCATTTCTAATCTCTCTATATCTGTGATTAAATATGTATTTTTACAAAGACGCCGACTCCTTCCCCCCACCTTCGAATCACCCTGGATCCACCGGGGCTGGACCCCGGAAGGGAAGGGCAAGTGCAGGGCTCTTTCAGCGGTGGCTTGGCCGCCCAGACTCAGCGCCGAACGGAGTGCACCAGGCTCCCAGGGCCCCTGGCTTGGGTCTGCAGCCCCGCACACCCAGAGGCTGATTCCCTGGGCGCCCAGCAGCTGACTCACACACGTAGCTTCCCTAGCGCTCTCCTCCCCAGCAGAGACGTGTGCAGCTGGTTGGGGCCTGCCCCTGCCTGTCTGGGCTCCCGCCCACAGCCCCAGCTCAGGGCAAGCAGCCCCTGAGCCAAGACCTGCAGGAGGCGCAGAGCGGCCCCGCCTGGAAGCCGAGTGAACAGCATGCGGGGAAGCGAGCCTCCTCGACGGAGGAAGAGGCAGCCGAGCCAAGTGGGGCTCAAGCCCTACTTGGCTGGAGCCCAGTGCGCCTCCGGGACAGCAGAGCTCCAGCTCTGCTCAGAGGCCCGATCTGGCAGAGTTGCTGGCGCGAGGCTGCTCTGCCCTCGGCGAGCCTTGCCCAGACTTGCCTCGCTGCTAGGCTTCCTGCCCAGGAAGGAGCAGGCTTCGCGAGGCTGGGAGACGCCACTGGCGCCTTCCTGGCCTCAGCTCCGCTCCTTCCTTGCCTTTGCACCTAGGCCCCAGGCGTCCTTGGAGACAGCTCAGGGGCCGGTGTCGTGCACACTGCCAAGGGCTCCAGCAGGGAGAGCTCTGTGAGAGGGAAGGGAAGGGCAAGTGCAGGGCTCCTCCAGCGGTTGCTTGGCCGCCCAGACTCAGCGCCGCACCGAGTGCACCAGGCTCCCAGGGCCCTTGGCTGGGGTCTGCAGCCCCGCACACCCAGAGGCTGACTCCGTGGGCGCCCAGCAGCTGCCTCACACACGTAGCGTCCCTAGCACTCTCCTCCCCAGCAGAGACGTGTGCAGCTGGTTGGGACCTGCCCCTGCGTGCCTGGGCTCCCGCCCACAGCCCCAGCTCAGGGCAAGTAGCCCCTGAGCCAAGACCTGCAGGAGGAGCAGAGCGCCCCCGCCAGGAAACCGAGTGAACAGCATGCGGGGAAGTAGAACCTCTGGGAAGAAGAGGCCGCCCAGCCTCGTGCAGCTCAAGCCCTGCTTGGCTGGAGCCGAGTGTGCCTCCAGGACTCCAGAGCTCCAACTCTGCTCAGAGGCGCGATCTGGCAGAGTTGCTGGCGCGAGGTTGCTTTGCCATGGGAGAGTCTTGCCCAGACTTGCCTCGCTGCTAGGCTTCCTGCCCAGGAAGGAGCCGGCTGCGCGAGGCTGGCAGACGTCACTGGGGCCTTCCTGGACTCAGCTCCGCTCCTACCTTGCCTTTGCACCTAGGCTCAAGGCGTCCTTGGGGAGGGCTCAGGGGCCGGTCGCATGCACACTGCCAAGGGCTCCAGCAGGAAGAGCTCTGTCGGAGGGAAAGGAAGGGCAAGTGCAGGGCTCCTCCAGCGGTTGCTTGGCCGCCCAGAGTCAGCACCGCACGGAGTGCACCAGGCTCCCAGGGCCCCTAGCAGGGCTCTGTAGCCCCGCACACTAGGAGGCTGACTCTGTGGGCGCCCAGCAGCTGCCTCACACATGAAGCCTCCCTACCACTCTCCTCCCACGCAGAGACGTGTGCAGCTCGTTGGGGCCTGCCCCTGCGTGTCTCGGCTCCCGCCCACAGCCCCAGCTCAGGGCAAGCAGCCTGTGAGCCAAGACCTGCAGGAGGCACAGAGCGCCCCCTCCTAGAAGCCGACTGAACAGCATTCGCGGAAGCGAGCGTCCTCGGGGAAGAAGAGGCAGCCCAGCCGCGTGCGTGTAAAGCCCTGCTTGGCTGGACCCGTGTGCGCCTCCTGTACGGCAGAGCTCCAGCTCCGCTCAGAGGCCCGATGTGGCCGAGTTGCTGGCGTGAGGCTGCTCTGCCCTGGGCGAGCCTTGCCCAGACTTGCCTCGCTGCTAGGCTTCCTGCCCAGGAATGAGCAGGCTGCGCGAGCCTGGGAGACGCCACTGTCGCCTTCCTGGCCTCAGCTCTGCTCTTGCCTTGCCTTTGTACCTAGGCCCCAGGCGTCCTTGGGGAGGGCTTAGATGCCTGTTGTTTGCACACTGCCAAGGAGGGAGGTGAAACTGCAGGGCTCCTTCAGTTTTGTTTGGCCCCCCAAACTCACCTCTGCAGTAGGAGCACCAGGCTCCCTGGGGCTGTGGATGAGGCCTGCAGTCTCCCACACTCGGATGCTGACTCCGTAGGTGCCTGGCTTGTGTGCCTCTCAAACGTGGGTTCCTGAGTGCTGTCCTTCCATCAGAGAAGTGCACAGGTGGTTTGGGCCTAGCTCTGAGTCTCTGGGCTCCCGCCCACAGCCTTAGCTCAGGGGAAGCAGCGCCTGAGCCAAACCTGATGAAGCGGTTCATGAGAGATGAGGCCCTTTTACACTGAGGCACATCCTGGCAAAACGCACAATCCGTCTAAAACTTCGAAATGGTCCTTCACATTTTTGCTGCAACTCAGGAACTTCCCCAGCAATCCGGTCTCCACTCGAGAGGAAGAAAGAGGGTCCAGCAAACCACAAGAGGAGCCTCATTTCCACCTCTTAATTGGAGATGAGAGATCCTTTCCCTGCTTCGTCGGGAAAGGATTCCTGGCGTTCACGTCGCATCTCAAGAGGAGGCGGTCTAAATGAGAAAGTCGAGAGGAACTACAGGGTTCGTGCCCCATTGCAAAAGACCCCCAAATGTCTCAGTCCACTCTGAGGGAACTGATTTCCCTGCACTGCCTCGAATTTCACACCGAGTATCGAATCAAAAATGGTGTCACGTGTGACAGCCCTGTGGGAAAGCCTCGTGGGAAAGCCTCAAGGAAAAGTCACAGATCACGTTAGTAATGCGATGGGAATCCTGACACTGCTGATACAGCATGGGAGCAAAGCGGACGTGCATGTCCCCACTGGAGAGGAGGACTAAGTCCCCTGAAGAGATTCCAGAAGAACACCAAGATCCATGACAGCACTGGAGAGGAATCCTCAGGATCCAAGCCCGAGTCCACACAAGGTCTGAGGCCTCGGCATGGACTGGGGAGCAATTTGAGTGGCCACTAGCAACTCGAATGGAGACTGGCCTTACCTAAGGCCACCAGATCGAGTCCCTGAGGGCCTCGTGGTAACTCGAGAGGCACCTGTTGTAACTCTAGAAAATCCAGGAGGATCGCCCTTCCAGGTGAAATGAGGCCCATATCCGCTGAGGACTCTCGAGGCTAATCACACCTTCCCTCATGAACTTCAAAAGAGTCCTCCACACCCGTGTGGCAACTCAAAAAATTCCCCGAAGCCCCCGTCTTCACTCGAGAGGAAGCACGAGGGTCCCGCCAACATCCAGAGGAGCCCCCTTTCCGCCTCCTAGCTCGAGATGAGGGATCCATTCACTGCTTGGTCCGGAAAGAATTCCCGGCGTTCCCGTCACATCTCAAGAGGAGGCACTCTCCACAGGAAAGGCGAGAGGAACTCGAGGGTTGTGCCACCATTCCAAGAGTCCCCCAGATGTTTCAGTCCATTCCAGAGGAACCTGTTTTCCCTGCAATGCCTCGACTTTCATGCTGAGGATCGACTCACACCACGGGGACATGTGGGACAGCCCTGTGGGAAAGCCTCGTGGGAAAGCCTCGAGGGAAAGCCACAGATCCCTAGATCCACGCGGCATGAAGCGTGACACTGCTGCTACCCATCGGGAGGAAAGCGCACCTGCATGCCCGCATTCGAGACGAGGACTGACTCCCCTGGGGAGACTCCAGAAGTACCCCAAGATCCATGTCAGCACTGGAGAGGAATCCTCAGGTTCCGGCCCCGACTCCACACAAGGTCGTAGGCCCCGGCATCGACGCGAGAGGAATCCCGAGAGGCCCCCGAGGAACTCGCATGGGGACTGGCCTTTCCTGAGGCCACCAGAGCGGGTCCCTGAGGTCCCCGTCATAAGTCGAGAGCACCTGCCGCAACTGGAGAAAATCCAGGACGTTCTGCCCTCCAGGCGAGATGAGGCCCATTTCCACTGAGGCGTCTCGAGGCTAATCACACCTAACCACTGGAACTTCCAAAGGGTCCTTCACACCCTGGCTGCAACTCAAGAAGTTCCCTGACATACCCATCTCCACTCGAGAGGAAGCACGAGGGTCCCGCCCACATCCAGAGGAGCCCTGTTTCCGCCTGGTAGCTCGAGATGAGCGATCCTTTCCCTACTTGCTCCTGAAAGAATTCCCGGCGTTCCCGTCGCATCCCAAAAGGAGGCGCTCTCCACAGGAAAGGCGAGAGGAACTCCAGGGTCGTGCCACCATTCCAAGAGTCCCCCAGATGTGTCAGTCCATTCCAGAGGAACCTGTTTTCCCTGCACTGCCTCGACTTTCACACCGAGGATCGACACACACCACGGTTGCACGTGGGAGAGCCCTGTGGGAAAGCCTCGTGGGAAAGCCTCGAGGGAAAGCCACAGATCCCTTGATCGACGTGAAGGGAAGGTGACACTGCTGGTACAGCTGGGGAGGAAAGCGCACGTGCATGCCCCCGTTTGAAATGAGGACTGACTCCCATAGGGAGACTCCAGAAGTACCCCAAGATCCATGTCAGCACTGGAGAGGAATCCTCAGGTTCCGGCCTGGATTCTACACAAGGTGTTAGGCTCTGGTATCGAAGGGAGCGGAATCCTGAGAGGCCCCTGAGCAACTCGCATGGGGACTGGCCTTTCCTGAGGCCACCAGAGCGGGTCCCTGAGGTTCCCATCGTAAGTCGAGAGCACCTGCCGCAACTCGAGAAAATCCAGGAGGTTTTGCCCTCCAGGCGAGATGAGGCCCATTTCCGCTGAGGCTTCTCGAGGCTAATCACACCTAACCCCTGAACTTGGAAACGGTCCTTCACACTCTTGCTGCAACTCAAGCAGTTCCCTGACATACCCGTCTCCGCTGGAGAGGAAGCACGAAGGTCCCGCCCACATCCAGAGGAGCTCCGTTTCCGCCTCCTAGCTGGAAATGATTGATCCTTTCCCTGCGTCGTCGGGAAAGAATTCCCGGCATTCCGGTCGCATCTCAAGAGGAGGCGCTCTCCACAGGAAAGGCGAGGGTAACTCCAGGGTCGTTGCACCATTGCAAGAGTCCCCCAGATGTCTCAGTCCATTCCAGAGGAATCTGTTTTCCCTGCACTGCCTCGACTTTCACTTCGAGGATCGACAACCCCACGGTGGCACGTGGAACAGCCCTGTGGGAAACCCTCGTGTGAAAGCCTCGATCGAAAGCCACAGATCCCTTGATCCACGCGACGGGAAGTGTGACACTGCTGCTACCGCTCTGGAGGAAAGCGCACGTGCATGTCCCCACTCGAGACGAGGACTGGCTCCCCTGTGGAAACTCCAGAAGTACCCCAAAATCCATGTCAGCACTGGAGAGGAATCCTCAGCTTCCGGCCCCGACTCCACACAAGGTCTTAGGCCCCCGCATCGACGGGAGAGGAATCACGAGAGGCCCCCTAGCAACACGCATGATGACTGGGCATTCCTGAGGCCGCCAGAGCGGGTCCCTGAAGTCCCCGTCGTAACTCGAGAGCACCTGCTGATACTCGGGAATATCCAGGAGCCTCTCCATTCCAGGCGACATGAGGCCCATTCCCGCTGAGGCATGTCGAGACTAACCACACCTAACCTCTGGAACTTCGAAAGGGTCCTTCACACCTTTGCTGCAACTCAAGAAGTTCCCCGACATACCCGTTCCTCTTCCCATTCTGCCATAATGGTGGTGTCATCTGCATATCTAAGTTTATTGCTATTTCTTCCGGCAATCTTGATTCCAGCTCTTGTATCTTCCATCCCAGCATTTTTCATGATGTACTCTGCATATAAGTTAAATAAACATGGTGACAATATACAGCCTTGACATACTCCTTTTCCTTTTTGGAACCAGTCTGTTGTTCCATGTCCTGCTCTAACTGTTGCTTCCTGACCTTCATACAGATTTCTCAAGAGGCAGGTTAGGTGGTCTGGTATTCCCTTCCCTTTCAGAATTGTGGCTAAAACAACAATATAAGGACCTTTCCGATGTCAGGCCAAGGAATTGTGTTTCCAGTCATTGAGCCACACCTGATCACTGAGCACAAATTCATGAATCTGTTCCTCAAGGGGGAATGATATTCTTTTTCATACAAACTTAGTTACCTGATTTATTACTGTACCTAATTGTTCCAGCTGCTGTGAAATCCCACCTCCTTACTTGTGGCAAATCTGCTAACACCTGCCTCATTGTGGGGGGGGTCTCCCATAGAAAATTTCATAAGGACAACAACTATGGGAACGAGCAGTTACCCGTAATATGAGTAAGTCTGCCAGAAGCAAGCCCATCCATGTACAGTCAGTCTCTATGATCCATTTTGAAAGTGTCTCTTCAAGAGTTTGGTTGTTTCTTTCCACCATTCCAGAACACTGGGGCCTATATGCTGTATGTAATTTCCACTGATATTTAGAGCTTCACATACCTGTTAATTAACGCGGCTACATAGACAGGGCCATTGTCGGATTCTATGCTGGTTGGAAACCCAAGTCTGGGAATTATTTCTCAAATCAGCGAGCTACTTCATTTTCTTTTTCAGATCAGGTAGGGAAGGCCTCTGCCCAACTGGAGAAGGTACCTACTATTCTAGTAAGTAATGATAACAGGTGACTGCCTTTGCTTCCCCGAAGGGACACTCGCTTTCCCTGCATCCTGAGAACTCCACGTCTCAGCCAGTTGGAAAAGCGCTTCTTGGAGGTCATTATTCAGGGGCAATTTCCCCTGGAGCCCGGGGCCATAGGGAGCGGCTCCACACTCCCAGGGAAAGGCAGAGCCACAGCCACACATCTGTCCCATCCCCTTTCCCTCGCTGGGAAAGGCAGAGTCACATCCACAGTCTGTTCTATCCCTTTTGCCCTGTAGGAGAGCTCTAGTGAGCCTAGGTCTGTCAGGAAAATTCTTGGCTCCTATGGGGACACATCCTGTGTGTTAACCTGCATATCGGACCTAGGGGCCACAGGGCGCCTGCTCCTCTCGGGGGGGACCCTGAAGTGGTGCGGCCCAGCAACAGCCTGAACATCCATCTAATTGCTCTTTTCTTCCTTCTGATAGAGCTAGCTTTGCTTCTCGCTTTGGCATTTCGGAAGCCAGGGGGAGCCCCACCGCTGTTGTCCTGGGGTCTATTGGAGGTACCAGGTCTATTGGACCCCAGCATGGCACCCGACCCCCTCAGACACACTCCCGCAGCCTCCTTCCCCATGGGCAGGACTGTTCTGACCTAGGAATGTGTTCCCAAGGCTCAGAAAATGCAGGGAGACACACGGCCCTGACTCTGGAACTGAGGCCGTTGGAGCAGGCCTGGAGGTCTGACGTCTTGCTGCGAGATACAGGTGTCAAAACACACTCTCTGGGGCTGCCTTTCCTTCCTCCAAGGAAGATAGCTTTTCCAGTCTCCTCCGTGCTGAGTCATACAAGGCTGGAAAGGTCTGGCTTAGAGGGCATTTCTCAGCGGCAATGGCCCCTGAGGCCCTGCACCCAGGGAGGGATCCTACCCTCCCAGGGGAGGTCAAAGCAACCTCCAAACAGCTGTTCTATCATGTTTCCTCTGCAGGAGGGAGCTAGTGAGCCCAGGTCTGTCTGGAACGTTCTTGGATCCTGCGGGGAAATCATCCTGGGAGCCCACCTGGATACCAGTCGTAGGGGCTAACATCTGCATTTTTCTTCCTTGGAGCCCTAACGCAGTACAGCCTAGCAACTGCTTGAAAATCCATCCTGTTGCTGTTTTCTTCCCTCTGACAGAGCGAGCTTTGCTCCCCACTTTGGGATTTCAGAAGCAAGGTGGTGGCCTGCAACTCCTTGCCTGGGGTCCATTGGAGGTGCAAGGTGCCCTCGACCAGGTGACCCCAGCATGGCACCTGGCCCCCTCAGACACACTCCCGCAGCCTGCTTCCCCATGGGCAGGACTGCTCTCACCTAGGAATGTGTTTGCGAGGCCAGGAAACTGCAGGGAGACACAAGGCCCTGATTCTGGAATGGAGTCTGTTGGAGCAGGCCTGCAGGTCTTATGTCTAACAAGCCAAACACTTGCTGCAAGATACAGGCCTGAAAACACACTCTTGGGCTGCCTTTCCTTCCTCCAAGGAAGAGAGTTTTCTCAGCCTCCTGTGGGCTGAGAGTCACACAGGGCTGAAAAGCACTTACTGGGAGATTAGTTTTCATTGGCCATGGCCCCTGAGGCCCTGTGCTCAGGGAGGGCTCCCTCCCTCCCAGGGAAAGTCAAAGGAAGCTCCAAACGGCTGTTCAATCATGTTTCTGAGAGAGTCATTGCCAAGGCAGGTTTATAAGAAGTTCAAGGGTCCCCAAGGAGAGAGGGGTCTAGAATTCTCAAGGAGGAAGAAAGGGCACACTTTTTTTTCCCTCTACATTCCTTAGGATTATATAACAATCATGCATCCTTCTTGAGGATGGTCTCTGGAAAAGCCTTCTGGCTAATCCTGTTATCTTAAAATGTAAATGATGGGAGTAGGTCTAGTGAGTCTTTACAACCTCCAGACATTCTTTTGTTCGTTGTAATAACTTATTGGAGAGTATATAACTCCATTACTAACACTAGCAAGGGGGTACGCTTTCTGCCCCTTGTGATGTCTCTGTCAGAAGCTTTCTCTATCTCCTTTCTTCTTGAATAAAACTCGATTGCACAAAAGCTCTGAGCAATCAAGCCTCGTCTTGGGCCCTGGATTGAATTCTTCTCCTCCATAAGCCAAGAATCCCAGCATCTTTTCGTGGTTCAGCAACAATATTTCATTTCCTCTGCAGGAGAGAGCTAGTGAGCTTAGGTCTGTCTGGAACATTCTTGGGTCCTGTGGGGAAAATATCCTGTGCACACATCCGGATACTGGGCCTAGAGGCCAAAATTCGCATTTCTTTCCCGCGGAGCCCTCACGTGGTGTGACTTAGCAACTGCTTGAAAATCCATCCCATGGCTGTTTTCCTCCTTCTGACAGAGCTAGCTTTGTTCCCTGCTTTGGGATATCTCAACCGAGGGGCCGGTCCATAGCTACTCGCCTGGGGCCCATTGGATGTGCAAGGTGCCCTCGACTAGGTGACCCTGGCATGGCACTCAGCCCGCTCAGACACACTCCCGAGGCTTCTTTCTCATGGGAAGCACTGCTCCAACCTAGGAATGTGTCTGCAATGCTTGGAAAGTGCAGTGAGACACACAGCCCTGACTCTGGAATTGAGGCCCTCAGAGCAAGCCTGCAGCTCTGATGTCTGAGAAGCAAAACACTTGCTGCAAAGAGAGGCCTGAAAACACACTCTCTGTGGATGACTTTCCTTCCTCTCAGGAAGACAGTTTTCCCAGTCTCCTGCTTCCTGCATGTCACACAGCTGGAATGCGCTTGCTTGGATGTCATGATTCAGTGGCAATGACCCCTGAGGCCCTTTGCCCAGGGAGGGCTCCCACACTCATAGGCAAATCAAAGCAACTTCCAAGTGAGTCAGCTCTTCACATCAAGTGGCCAAAGTATTGGAGTTTCAGGTTCAGTATTAGTCCTTCCAATGGATATTCAGACCTGATTTCCTTTAGGATGGAGTGGTTGCGTCTCCTTGTAGTCTAAGCGACCTACAAGCATCTTCTCCAACACCACAGTTCAAAAGCATCAAATTTTCAGCTGTCACTTTCTTTATAGTACATCTTTCATATCCATCCATGACATATGGAAAAACCATAGCCTTGACCGGATGGATCTTTGTTGGCAAAGCAACGTCTCGGCTTTTTAATATGCTGTCTAGTTTGGTCATCACTTTTCTTCCAAGTCATAAATATGTTTTAAGTTCATGGAGGCAGCCATCACCTGCAGTGATTTCCAAGCCCCCCAAAATAGTCTGCTGCTGTTTCCAATGTTTTCCCATCTATTTGCCATGAAGTGATGAGACTGGATGCAATGATTTTAGTTTTCTGAATGCTGAGCTTTAAGCTAACTTTTTCACTCTCCTCTTTCACTTTCATCAGGAGACTCTTTACCTCTTCTTCACTTTCTGCCATAAGGGTGGTGTCATCTGAATATCTGAGATTATTGATATTTCTCCCAGCAACCTTGATTCCAGCGTGTGCTTCCTCCAGCCCAGTGTTTCTCATGCTGTACGCTGCATATAAGTTAAATAAGCAGGGTGACAATATACAGCCTTGACATGTTCCTTTTCCTATTTAGAACCAGTCTGTTGTTCCATGTCCAGTTCGAACTGTTTCTTCCTGACCTGCATACAGGTTTCTCAGGAGACAGGTCAGGTGGTCTGGTATTCCCATCTCTTTCAGAATTTTTCCCAGTTTCTTGTGATCCACACAGTCAAAGGCTTTGGCATTGTCAATAAAGCAGAAATAGATGTTTCTTTTTTTCTGGAACTCTCTTGCTTTTTCAATGATCCAGTGGATGTTGGCAATTTGATCTCTGGTTTCTCTGCATTTTTAAAATCCCTCTTGAACATCTGGAAGTTCACAGTTCATGTGAACTTGGGGAATTTTGAGCATTACTTTACTAGTGTGTGAGATGAGTGCAATTGTGCAGCAGCTTGAATAGTCTTTGTCATTGCCTTTCTTTGGGATTGGAATGAAAACTGACCTAATGACTAGATGTTTTCAATTGCATATGCTGAAAGAACTGGGTGTGCAGTTTTGAAGGAAAAAAATCATTTTAACCCATTTTCTCTGAAGTGCAAGGCATATCATGGCCATCCCTGAATCATAAAGTCACCTTTTCTTTATGTAGTCATAGTTTCATGCCTAAATTATAGGCCAACTCGTGCTCAACTTGACTCTGATGTCAGGGGCAGATCAACTGGTAAAAAGCTTGGATTGTCCCTCTGGAGGAAAGTGAGATCTTGGTCCCACGAGAAGAATCTGAAGGGTTAAGGGAACTTGCAAGAGTGGGGAAAGCTTAGTCCATCCTACATGTACCAAAATCTTAAATAAGGCTTATTTACTTTACCGAAGTAAAAAAACAGATGATGAAAACAATTATAAATCAATGAAAGGTAGAGAAACTCATAGTCTGTGATCAAAAATTGAATTCTAAGAAAACTTTGTTCTCTTAACCTAGAGAGGAGACTAAATTCCATCTGGTACCAGCTTACCAGAAGACAAGCAAACAAACAAACAAATTATCAGTAAGCTTAAAAAAAGTATTTTCCATATATCTTGAAGTAGCAGTATTTCTGCAAAGGCATCAGTGTGAAACCATAGAGGACATGGTTAAAACCTGATGAAATAGAAATTGACAATGTCATCTGGTCACTGCTGCGACTTGAAATGCTTTAATATGATAACTAGAATGATAACTGACAGCATTTGACCAGGACATATCAGATTTTCACGGATGTCATATCATTAATAGGATATCTATATTAGGAACTGAAGGAATCTTTGAACCTAGGAAAGAAAACAACAGTCTCAAAGGCCCTTGCTGAGTCATCTAGCAGCAAGGAATGTCTTTGCAAGGATCGCAAAGTGAAGGGAAAATACACCGACCTGCCTCTGCAACTTCGGTCCTCTGAGCAGATCTGGAGGTCTCCCTTTGTATAAGCTAACCTGTTCCTTCCAAATAGAGGTTTGCAACACAAAACAAGTGGCCGCCTATTCTTCCCCGAAGGAGGCTCTCTTTCCCCACATCCTGCGAACTCCCTTTCCCAGCCTCCTGGAAAAGTGCTTCTTGCAGTTCCTTTCAGAAAATCCTATGGACAGAGAAGCCTGGTAGGCTGCAGTCCATGGGGTCGCTGAGGGTCGGACACGACTGAGCGACTGCACTTTCTTTTTCACTTTCATGCATTGGAGAAGGCAATGGCAACCCACTTACTGTTCTTGCCTGGAGAATCCCAGGGACGGGGGAGCCTAGTGGGCTACCGTCTATGGTGTCGCACAGAGTCGAACACGACTGAAGCAACTTAGCAGCAGCAGCAGCAGCAGCAGCAGCAGCAGCAGCAGCAGCAGCAGCAGCAGCAGCAGCAGTTCTTTCTTAGGGGCAGTTATCCCTGAGATTGGGACCTGGAAAGGCAGAGCCACCTCCACACACACATCTTTTCTGTCCCCTTTCCTCTGGAGGAGAGCTCTAGTGAGCCTAGGTCTGTCAGGAAAATTCTTGGCTTTGACGGGATCACACCCGGTGTGTGAACCTGCATACCCGACCTAGGGGCCACAGGGCACCTGTTTTGCTCGAGTGGGTCCTGGAGGGGTGCAGCATAGCAAGAGCTTAAAAATCCATCCAATTTGTCTTTCTTTTACCTCGGAGAGAACGAGTTTGCTCC
Organism: Ovis canadensis; assembly: GCF_042477335.2. Lineage (NCBI taxonomy): Eukaryota > Metazoa > Chordata > Mammalia > Artiodactyla > Bovidae > Ovis > Ovis canadensis. Next base: position 1,018,521 of record NC_091264.1, read on the forward strand.
ACCTCCACCCTTTGGCAGTGTGGAGGGAAGAGGGCACAACCCTCTCCCAAAGGGGACATAGGGCCTACCAGGAGAGAAAGGCCCCTTGAGGAGCTGAGCCCAGGTAGGCAGCCAGTGATGTCAAGCACACTCCCGCTGCTTGCTTCTTCATGGGCACTCCGACAATCTGCTAGGAATGTCTTGGCAAGGATCTCAAAGGGAAGGGGAGATACATGGCCCTGTCTCTGGAACTTCAGTCCTCTGAGCAGATCTGGAGGTCTTGAGTTGTATAAGCAAACGTGTTCCTTCCAAATAGAGGCTTGCGAACACACCCCCAGTGGTTGCCTCTTCTTCCCCGAAGAAGTCTTTCTTTCCCCACATGCTGCGAACTCCCTGTCCCAACCTCCAAGATTAGCGCTTCTTGCCATTCCTTTCTTAGAGGCAGTTATCCCTGAGCTTGGGGCCGTAGGGAGTAGCCCCACACTCACAGGGAAAGGCAACGACTCCTCCATACATCTCCTCTATCCCCTTTGCTCTGGAGGAGAGCTTTAGTGAGCCTAGGTCTTTCAGGAAAATTGTTGGCTTGGACAGGATCTCACCCTGTTTGTGAACCTGCATACCCAACCGGGGGCCACAGAGCACCTGCTTCAGTAAAGTGGGCCCTGAAAGGGTGCAGCCTAGCAAGAGCTTGAAAATCCATTCAATTGCTGTTTTTGTACCTCTGACAGAGCGAGCTTTGCTCCACCCTTTGGCAGTGTGGAGAAAAGAGGCATGACACCCTCCCCAAGGGGACATGGGGCCTACTTCGAGAGGAAAGGCCCCTTGTGGAGTTGAGGCACACAGTCGTGTCAAACACACTCCCACTGCTTGCTTCTTCATGGGCACTCCCGCTATCAGCTAGGAATGTCTTTGCAATGATCACAAAGGGAAGGGGAGATACACGGCCCTGCCTCTGGACCTCCGGTGCTCTGAGCAAATCTGGTCTCCCGTTGTTGGTCAAGTTCAAGTTCAAGGTGAAGGTCAAGTTCAAGGTCAAGGTCAAAGTCAAGGTCAAGTTCAAGTTCGAGTTCAAGTTCAAAGTCAAGTTCAAGTTCAAGGTCAAGGTCAAGTTCAAGGTCAAATTCAATCTCAAGGTCAAGTTCAAGTTCAAGGTCAAAGTCAAGGTCAAGTTTAACTTTAAGGGCAAGGACAAGGTAAGGGCAAGGACAAGGTAAGGCCAAGGACAAGGCCTAGGGAAGGCCAAGCCCAAGGCCAAGGGCAAGGGCAAGGGCAACGCCAAGGGTAAGGCCAAGGCCCAGGCCAGGGCCAAGGCCAAGGCCGCCAAAGCGAAGCCCAAACCTCGTAACGCCTGACAGAAGGCAGAAGGCACTTGGCCCCTGTGCAGAGGAAGCCACTGAAGGCGGCAAGGCCACAGAGCTCCCCGACTCCCGTTCCCACAGGAAGATGTGAGGATAAAGGGCCTCATCCCAGTACAGCACCCGCTCCCACCGGCCCCCGACCCCCGCAGCGCGCCCCCTAAAACAACACTGTCTTCCCAGAAAAGAGAACGGAGAAGCCATGTGTGTGCCAAAGGAGCAAGATGAACGAACGATGCCACGCCCTCCAACTTTGGGCACACCTGACGCCTGGGAACCCCGGGCCCGGCCGATGGGTCCCCGCCGTTCTCGGGCGGGAGGGGGGTCGACACGTGGGCCGAGAGCCCTTGCCCGGGCCACCCGCAAATCCCCTGAGACGTGATCCGACCCCAGGGACCGAGGGCAAACGTACCGCTTGAGGCGCTGGAGGAGCCGGACGAAGCCATGGTGGGAGAGGCACACGGGAGTGCTGCAGACTGCTGGCCGAGTGGGCGGGGACCCAGCAGCCCAGGACTCTGGAGAGCGGGAGGCGTCTCCGCCCCCATTGACGTCAATAGGGTTTGGGTGCGTAGATGGAGGGGGCCGCCCCTGGCCTCTTTCCAAGCAGAGACCCTGGACGGAGTCCCGTGGAGTGAGTGGGCTTTTCCCGGGCACAGCTGTGCCCCGGACCGCCAAGATCCCCGTCGGGGTGGGTGGGCAGTTCGGGGGCTTTGGTTTGTGGCCCTCCCTCGCAGCGGATGGTGGGATCAACCCCGGGTGGATCAATCAGGGGCCCTCAGCAGTGCCAAGGGAGCTCACTGCCCAGGAAACGCCCCCTAGGTCCCTTTGAATTGGCCGCCCACGCCCCCTTTCCCAGCCTGCCTTGTTCTGGGGTTTCCCACCTTTTCACATACCACAGGTCCCTGGGCCTGTACTGTCCCCCGCTGGCTCCTCCGAGGCATTCCGGGAAAACGGACGCTCTCTCCAGCGCCTCCACCTAGATCCCACGCTGTCCTCGCCTCCATATGCCCCCTGCGCCTCCCCAACTCCTCCGTGGGCTCCTGGCGTCCTTTCCCTACAGCAGTCCCAGAGCGCCAGCCCCGAGGGCTTGGAGTTGCCTGGAGCCCAAGGCTCCGGCCAGAGACCTGAGGGGCCAGCGTCTGGACCGGCAGCTAATGCCATTAGGGGCTTTTCTCATGTGGAGCCTGAGGCCAACATCCGTGGGCAACCCCCAAGCGCGAATGCCCTGGAGATATACGCCCAAGGGGACAGTGTACCCCCTATGTGGGGAAGGAGGTTCCTGTTTTCCCAGCACTGCATGGTGGCACGTGGAATAGCCCTGTGGGAAAGCCCCATGGAAAAGCCTCGAGGGAAAGACACAGGTCCCTTGATCCACGAGACGGGAAGCGAGACACTGCTGCTACTGCTCAGGAGGAAAGCACACATGAATGACCCCACTCGAGACGAGGACTGACGCCCCTTGGGAGACTCCAGAAGTACGCCAAAATCCATGTCAGCACGGGAGAGGAATCCTCAGTTTCCGGCCCCGACTCCACACAAGGTCTTAGGCCCCGGCATCGACGGGAGAGGAATCCCGAGAGGCCCCCGAGGAACTCGCTTGGGGACCGGTTTTTCCTGAGGCCACCAAAGCGGGTCCCTGAGGTCCCCGTCGTACGTCGAGAGCACCTGCCGCAACTCGAGAAAATCCAGGAGGTTTTGCCCTCCAGGCGAGATGAGGCTCATTTCCGCTGAGGCTTCTCGAGGCTAATCACGTCTAAACACTGGAACCTCCAAAGGATCCTTCACACCCTTGCTGCAACTCAAGAAGTTCCCCGACATACCCGTCTGCACTCGAGAGGAAGCACGTGGGGTCCCGCACACATCCAGGGGAGCCCTGTTTCCCCTCCTAGCTCGAGATGAGGGATCCTTTCCCTGTTTCGTAGGGAAAGAATTCCCGGCGTTCCCGTCGCATTTCAAGAGGAGGCGCTCTCCACAGGAAAGGCGAGAGGAACTCCAGGGTCATGCCACCATTCCAAGAGTCACCCAGATGTGTCAGTCCATTCCAGAGGAACCTGTTTTCCCTGCACTGCCTTGACGTTCAAGCCGAGGATCGACTCCCACCACGTGTGCACGTGGGACAGCCCTGTGGGAAAGCCTCGTGGGAAAGCCTCGTGGGAAAGACTCGAGGGAAAACCATAGATCCTTTGATCCACGCGGCGGACTGCGTGACACTGCTGCTACCGCTCTGGAGGAAAGCGCAAGTGCATGCCCGCATTCGAGACGAGGACTGACTCCCCTGGGGAGACTCCAGAAGTATCCCAAGATCCATGTCAGCACTGGAGAGGAATCCTCAGGTTCCGGCCCCGACTCCACACAAGGTCTTAGGCCCCGGCATCGACGGGAGAGGAATTCCGAGAGGCCCCCGAGGAACTCGCATGGGGACTGGCCTTTCCTGAGGCCACCAGAGCGGTTCCCTGAGGTCCCCGTCGTAAGTCGAGAGCACCTGCCGCAACTCGAGAAAATCCAGGAGGTTTTGCCCTCCAGGCGAGATGAGGCCCATTTCCGCTGAGGCTTCTCGAGGCCAATCACATCTAACCACTGGAACTTCCAAAGGATCCTTCACACCATTGCTGCAACTCAAGAAGTTCCCCGACATACCCGTCTCCACTCGAGAGGAAGCACGTGGGGTCCCGCACACATCCAGGGGAGCCCCGTTTCCGCCTCCTAGCTCGAGATGAGGGATCTTTTCCCTGTTTCGTAGGGAAAGAATTCCCGGCGTTCCCGTCGCATCTCAAGAGGAGGCGCTCTCCACAGGAAAGGCGAGAGGAACTCCAGGGTCGTGACACCATTCCAAGAGTCCCCCAGATGTGTCAGGCCATTCCAGAGGAACCTGTTTTCCCTGCACTGCCTTGACGTTCAAGCCGAGGATCGAGTCCCACCACGTGTGCACGTGGGACAGCCCTGAGGGAAAGCCTCGTGGGAAAGCCTCGTGGGAAAGACTCGAGGGAAAACCATAGATCCTTTGATCCATTGGGCGGACTGTGTGACACTGCTGCTACCGCTCTGGAGGAAAGCGCAAGTGCATGCCCGCATTCGAGACGAGGACTGACTCCCCTGGGGAGACTCCAGAAGTACCCCAAGATCCATGTCAGCACTGGAGAGGAATCCTAAGGTTCCGGCCCCGACTTCACACAAGGTCTTAGGCCCCGGCATCGATGGGAGAGGAATCCCCAGAGGAACTCGCATGGGGACTGGCCTTTCCTGAGGCCACCAGAGCGGGTCCCTGAGGTCCTCGTCGTAAGTCGAGAGCACCTGCCGCAACTCGAGAAAATCCAGGCGGTTTTGCCCTCCAGGCAAGATGAGGCCCATTTCCGCTGAGGCTTCTCGAGGCCAATCACATCTAACCACTGGAACTACCAAAGGGTCCTTCACACCCTTGCTGCAACTCAAGAAGTTCCCCGACATACCCGTCTCCACTCGAGATGAAGCACGTGGGGTCCCGCACACATCTAGGGGAGCCCCTTTTCCGCCTCCTAGCTCGAGATGAGGGATCCTTTCCCTGTTTCGTAGGGAAAGAATTCCCGGCATTCCCGTCGCATCTCAAGAGGAGGCTCTCTCCACAGGAAAGGCGAGAGGAACTCCAGGGTCGTGACACCATTCCAAGAGTCCCCCAGATGTGTCAGTCCATTCCAGAGGAACCTGTTTTCCCTGCACTGCCTTGACGTTCAAGCCGAGGATCGACTCCCACCACGTGTGCACGTGGGACAGCCCTGTGGGAAAGCCTCGTGGGAAAGCCTCGTGGGAAAGACTCGAGGGAAAACCATAGATCCTTTGATCCACGCGGCGGACTGCGTGACACTGCTGCTACCGCTCTGGAGGAAAGCGCAAGTGCATGCCCGCATTCGAGACGAGGACTGACTCCCCTGGGGAGACTCCAGAAGTACCCCAAGATCCATGTCAGCACTGGAGAGGAATCCTCAGGTTCCGGCCCCGACTCCACACAAGGTCTTAGGCCCCGGCATCGACGGGAGAGGAATCCCGAGAGGCCCCCGAGGAACTCGCATGGGGACTGGCCTTTCCTGAGGCCACCAGAGCGGGTCCCTGATGTCCCCGTCGTAAGCCGAGAGCACCTGCCGCAACTCGAGAAAATCCAGGCGGTTTTGCCCTCCAGGCAAGATGAGGCCCATTTCCGCTGAGGCTTCTCGAGGCCAATCACATCTAACCACTGGAACTTCCAAAGGGTCCTTCACACCCTTGCTGCAACTCAAGAACTTCCCCGACATACCCGTCTGACCTCGAGAGGAAGCACGTGGTGTCCCTCACACATCCAGGGGAGCCCCGTTTCCGCCTCCTAGCTCGAGATGAGGGATCCTTTCCCTGTTTCGTAGGGAAAGAATTCCCGGCGTTCCCGTCGCATCTCAAGAAGAGGCGCTCTCCACAGGAAAGGCGAGAGGAACTCCAGGGTCATGCCACCATTCCAAGAGTCCCCCAGATGTGTCAGTCCATTCCAGAGGAACCTGTTTTCCCTGCACTGCCTTGACGTTCAAGCCGAGGATCGACTCCCACCACGTGTGCACGTGGGACAGCCCTGTGGGAAAGCCTCGTGGGAAAGCCTCGTGGGAAAGACTCGAGGGAAAACCATAGATCCTTTGATCCACGCGGCGGACTGCGTGACACTGCTGCTACCGCTCTGGAGGAAAGCGCAAGTGCATGCCCGCATTCGAGACGAGGACTGACTCCCCTGGGGAGACTCCAGACGTACCACAAGATCCATGTCAGCACGGGAGAGGAATCCTCAGGTTCCGGCCCCGACTCCACACAAGGTCTTAGGCCCCGGCATCGACGGGAGAGGAATCCCGAGACGCCCCCGAGGAACTCGCATGGGGACTGGCCTTTCCTGAGGCCACCAGAGCGGGTCCCTGAGGTCCCCGTCGTAAGTCGAGAGCACCTGCCGCAACTCGAGAAAATCCAGGAGGTTTTGCCCTCCAGGCGAGATGAGGCCCATTTCCGCTAAGGCTTCTCGAGGCTAATCACGTCTAACCACTGGAACTTCCAAAGGGTCCTTGACACCCTTGCTGCAACTCAAGAAGTTCATCGACATACCCGACTCCACTCGAGAGGAAGCACGTGGTGTCCCGCCCACATCCAGGGGAGCTCCGTTTCCGACTCCTAGCTCGAGATGAGGGATCCTTTCCCTGTTTCGTAGGGAAAGAATTCCCGGCGTTCCCGTCGCATCTCAAGAGGAGGCGCTCTCCACAGGAAAGGCGAGAGGAACTCCAGGGTCGTGACACCATTCCAAGAGTCCCCCAGATGTGTCAGTCCATTCCAGAGGAACCTGTTTTCCCTGCACTGCCTTGACGTTCAAGCCAAGGATCGACTCCCACCACGTGTGCACGTGGGACAGCCCTGTGGGAAAGCCTCGTGGGAAAGCCTCGTGGAAAAGACTCGATGAAAAACATAGATCCTTTGATCCACGCGGCGGACTGCGTGACACTGCTGCTACCGCTCTGGAGGAAAGCGCAAGTGCATGCCCGCATTCGAGACGAAGACTGACTCCCCTGGGGAGACTCCAGAAGTACCCCAAATCCATGTCAGCACTGGAGAGGAATCCTCAGGTTCCGACCCCGACTCCACACAAGGTCTTAGGCACCGGCATCGACGGGAGAGGAATCCCGAGACGCCCCCGAGGAACTCGCATGGGGACTGGCCTTTCCTGAGGCCACCAGAGCGGGTCCCTGAGGTCCCCGTCGTAAGTCGAGAGCACCTGCCGCAACTCGAGAAAATCCAGGAGGTTTTGCCCTCTAGGCGAGATGAGGCCCATTTCCGCTGAGGCTTCTCGAGGCTAATCACGTCTAACCACTGGAACTTCCAAAGGGTCCTTCACACCCTTGCTGCAACTCAAGAAGTTCCCCGACATACCCGTCTCCACTTGAGAGGAAGCACGTGGTTTCCCGCCCACATCCAGGAGCTCCGTTTCCGACTCCTAGATCGAGATGAGGGATACTTTCCCTGTTTCGTAGGGAAAGAATTCCCGGCGTTCCCGTCGCATCTCAAGAGGAGGCGCTCTCCACAGGAAAGGGGAGAGGAACTCCAGGGTCGTGCCACCATTCCAAGAGACCCCCATATGTGTCAGTCCATTCCAGAGGAACCTGTTTTCCCTGCACTGCCTTGACGTTCAAGCCGAGGATCGAGTCCCACCACGTGTGCACGTGGGACAGCCCTGAGGGAAAGCCTCGTGGGAAAGCCTCGTGGGAAAGACTCGAGGGAAAACCATAGATCCTTTGATCCATTGGGCGGACTGTGTGACACTGCTGCTACCGCTCTGGAGGAAAGCGCAAGTGCATGCCCGCATTCGAGACGAGGACTGACTCCCCTGGGGAGACTCCAGAAGTACCCCAAGATCCATGTCAGCACTGGAGAGGAATCCTCAGGTTCCGGCCCCGACTCCACACAAGGTCTTAGGCCCCGGCATCGATGGGAGAGGAATCCCGAGAGGACCCCGAGGAACTCGCATGGGGACTGGCCTTTCCTGAGGCCACCAGAGCGGGTGCCTGAGGTCCCCGTCGTAAGTCGAGAGCACCTGCGGCAACTCGAGAAAATCCAGGAGGTTTTGCCCTCCAGGCGAGATGAGGCCCATTTCCGCTGAGGCTTCTCGAGGCTAATCACATCTAACCACTGGAACTTCCAAAGGGTCCTTCACACCCTTGCTGCAACTCAAGAAGGTCCCCTACATACCCGTCTCCACTCGAGAGGAATACGTGGGGTCCCGCACACATCCAGGGGAGCCCCGTTTCCGCCTCATAGCTCGAGATGAGGAATCCTTTCCCTGTTTCGTAGGAAAGAATTCCCGGCGTTCCCGTCGCATCTCAAGAGGAGGCGCTCTCCACAGGAAAGGCGAGAGGAACTCCAGGGTCGTGACACCATTCCAAGAGTCCCCCAGATGTGTCAGTCCATTCCAGAGGAACCTGTTTTCCCTGCACTGCCTTGACGTTCAAGCCGAGGATCGACTCCCACCACGTGTGCACGTGGGACAGCCCTGTGGGAAAGCCTCGTGGGAAAGCCTCGTGGGAAAGACTCGAGGGAAAACCATAGATCCTTTGTTCCACGCGGCGGACTGCGTGACACTGCTGCTACCGCTCTGGAGGAAAGCGCAAGTGCATGCCCGCATTCGAGACGAGGACTGACTCCCCTGGGGAGACTCCAGAAGTACCCCAAGATCCATGTCAGCACTGGAGAGGAATCCTCAGGTTCCGGCCCCGACTCCACACAAGGTCTTAGGCCCCGGAATCGACGGGAGAGGAATCCAGAGAGGCCCCCGAGGAACTCGCATGGGGACTGGCCTTTCCTGAGGCCACCAGAGCGGGTCCCTGAGGTCCCCGTCGTAAGTCGAGCGCACCTGCCGCAACTCGAGAAAATCCAGGCGGTTTTGCCCTCCAGGCGAGATGAGGCCCATTTCCGCTGAGGCTTCTCGAGGCTAATCACGTCTAACCACTGGAACTTCCAAAGGGTCCTTCACACCCTTTCTGCAACTCAAGAAGGTCCCCGACATACCCGTCTCCACTCGAGAGGAAGCACGTGGGTCCCGTACACATCCAGGGGAGCCCCGTTTCTGCCTCCTAGCTCGAGATGAGGGATCCTTTCCCTGTTTCGTAGGGAAAGAATTCCCGGCGTTCCCGTCGCATCTCAAGAGGAGGCGCTCTCCACAGGAAAGGCGAGAGGAACTCCAGGGTCGTGCCACCATTCCAAGAGTCCCCCAGATGTGTCAGTCCATTCCAGAGGAACCTGTTTTCCTGCACTGCCTTGACGTTCAAGCCGAGGATCGACTCCCACCACGTGTGCACGTGGGACAGCCCTGTGGGAAAGCCTCGTGGGAAAGCCTCGTGGGAAAGACTCGAGGGAAAACCATAGATCCTTTGATCCACGCGGCGGACTGCGTGACACTGCTGCTACCGCTCTGGAGGAAAGCGCAAGTGCATGCCCGCATTCGAGACGAGGACTGACTCCCCTGGGGAGACTCCAGAAGTACCCCAAGATCCATGTCAGCACTGGAGAGGAATCCTCAGGTTCCGGCCCCGACTCCACACAAGGTCTTAGGCCCCGGCATCGACGGGAGAGGAATCCCGAGAGGACCCCGAGGAACTCGCATGGGGACTGGCCTTTCCTGAGGCCACCAGAGCGGGTCGCTGAGGTCCCCGTCGTAAGTCGAGAGCACCTGCCGCAACTCGAGAAAATCCAGGAGGTTTTGCCCTCCAGGCGAGATGAGGCCCATTTCCACAGAGGCTTATCGAGGCTAATCACGTCTAACCACTGGAACTTCCAAAGGGTCCTTCACACCCTTGCTGCAACTCAAGAAGTTCCCCGACATACCCGTCTCCACTCGAGAGGAAGCACGTGGTGTCCCTCCCACATCCAGGGGAGCTCCGTTTCCGACTCCTCGCTCGAGATGAGGGATCCTTTCCCTGTTTCGTAGGGAAAGAATTCCCGGCGTTCCCGTCGCATCTCAAGAGGAGGCGCTCTCCACAGGAAAGTCGAGAGGAACTCCAGGGTCGTGCAACCATTCCAAGAGTCCCCCAGATGTGTCAGCCATTCCAGAGGAACCTGTTTTCCCTACACTGCCTTGACGTTCAAGCCAAGGATCGACTCCCACCACGTGTGCACGTGGGACAGCCCTGTGGAAAAGCCTCGTGGGAAAGCCTTGTGGGAAAGACTCGAGGGAAAACCATAGATCCTTTGATCCACGCGGCGGACTGCGTGACACTGCTGCTACCGCTCTGGAGGAAAGCGCAAGTGCATGCCCGCATTCGAGACGAGGACTGACTCCCCTGGGGAGACTCCAGAAGTACCCCAAGATCCATGTCAGCACTGGAGAGGAATCCTCAGGTTCCGGCCCCTACTCCACACAAGGTCTTAGGCCCCGGCATCGACTGGAGAGGAATCCCCAGAGGCCCCCGAGGAACTCGCATGGGGACTGGCCTTTCCTGAGGCCACCAGAGCGGGTCCCTGAGGTCCCCGTCGTAAGTCGAGAGCACCTGCCGCAACTCGAGAAAATCCAGGCGGTTTTGCCCTCCAGGCGAGATGAGGCCCATTTCCGCTGAGGCTTCTCGAGGCTAATCACGTCTAACCACTGGAACTTCCAAAGGGTCCTTCACACCCTTGCTGCAACTCAAGAAGTTCCCCGACATACCCGTCTCCACTCGAGAGGAAGCACGTGGGGTCCCGCACACATCCAGGGGAGCCCCGTTTCCGCCTCCTACCTCGAGATGAAGGATCCTTTCCCTGTTTCGTAGGGAAAGAATTCCCGGCGTTCCCGTCGCATCTCAAGAATAGGCGCTCTCCACAGGAAAGGCGAGAGGAACTCCAGGGTCGTGCCACCATTCCAAGAGTCCCACAGATGTGTCAGTCCATTCCAGAGGAACCTGTTTTCCCTGCACTGCCTTGACGTTCAAGCCGAGGATCGACTCCCACCACGTGTGCACGTGGGACAGCCCTGTGGGAAAGCCTCGTGGGAAAGCCTCGTGGGAAAGACTCGAGGGAAAACCATAGATCCTCTGATCCACGCGGCGGACTGCGTGACACTGCTGCTACCGCTCTGGAGGAAAGCGCAAGTGCATGCCCGCATTCGAGACGAGGACTGACTCCCCTGGGGAGACTCCATACGTACCCCAAGATCCATGTCAGCACGGGAGAGGAATCCTCAGGTTCCGGCCCCGACTCCACACAAGGTCTTAGGCCCCGGCATCGACGGGAGAGGAATCCAGAGAGGCCCCCGAGGAACTCGCATGGGGACTGGCCTTTCCTGAGGCCACCAGAGCGGGTCCCTGAGGTCCCCGTCGTAAGTCGAGCGCACCTGCCGCAACTCGAGAAAATCCAGGCGGTTTTGCCCTCCAGGCGAGATGAGGCCCATTTCCGCTGAGGCTTCTCGAGGCTAATCACGTCTAACCACTGGAACTTCCAAAGGGTCCTTCACACCCTTGCTGCACCTCAAGAAGTTCCCCGACATACCCGTCTCCACTCGAGAGGAAGCACGTGGGTCCCGCACACATCCAGGGGAGCCCCGTTTCCGCCTCCTAGCTCGAGATGAGGGATCCTTTCCCTGTTTCGTAGGGAAAGAATTCCCGGCGTTCCCGTCGCATCTCAAGAGTAGGCGCTCTCCACAGGAAAGGCGAGAGGAACTCCAGGGTCGTTCCACCATTCCAAGAGTCCCCCAGATGTGTCAGTCCATTCCAGAGGAACCTGTTTTCCCTGCACTGCGTTGAAGTTCAAGCCGAGGATCGACTCCCACCACGTGCGCACGTGGGACAGCCCTGTGGGAAAGCCTCGTGGGAAAGCCTCGTGGGAAAGACTCGAGGGAAAACCATAGATCCTTTGATCCACGCGGCGGACTGCGTGACACTGCTGCTACCGCTCTGGAGGAAAGCGCAAGTGCATGCCCGCATTCGAGACGAGTACTGACTCCCCTGGGGAGACTCCAGAAGTACCCCAAGATCCATGTCAGCACTGGAGAGGAATCCTCAGGTTCCGGCCCCGACTACACACAAGGTCTTAGGCCCCGGCATCGACGGGAGAGGAATCCCGAGAGGCCCCCGAGGAATTCGCATGGGGACTGGCCTTTCCTGAGGCCACCAGAGCGGGTCCCTGAGGTCCCCGTCGTAAGTCGAGAGCACCTGCCGCAACTCGAGAATATCCAGGAGGTTTTGCCCTCCAGGCGAGATGAGGCCCATTTCCGCTGAGGCTTCTCGAGGCCAATCACGTCTAACCACTGGAACTTCCAAAGGGTCCTTCACACCCTTGCTGCAACTCAAGAAGTTCCCCGACATACCCGTCTCCACTCGAGAGGAAGCACGTGGGTCCCGCACACATCCAGGGGAGCCCCGTTTGCGCCTCCTAGCTCGAGATGAGGGATCCTTTCCCTGTTTCGTAGGGAAAGAATTCCCGGCGTTCCCGTCGCATCTCAAGAGGAGGCGCTCTCCACAGGAAAGGCGAGAGGAACTCCAGGGTCGTGCCACCAATCCAAGAGTCCCCCAGATGTGTCAGTCCATTCCAGAGGAACCTGTTTTCCCTGCACTGCCTTGACGTTCAAGCCGAGGATCGACTCCCACCACGTGTGCACGTGGGACAGCCCTGTGGGAAAGCCTCGTGGGAAAGCCTCGTGGGAAAGACTCGAGGGAAAACCATAGATCTTTTGATCCACGCGGCGGACTGCGTGACACTGCTGCTACCGCTCTGGAGGAAAGCGCAAGTGCATGCCCGCATTCGAGACGAGGACTGACTCCCCTGGGGAGACTCCAGAAGTACCCCAAGATCCATGTCAGCACTGGAGAGGAATCCTCAGGTTCCGTCCCCGACTCCACACAAGGACTTAGGCCCCGCCATCGACGGGAGAGGAATCCCGAGAGGACCCCGAGGAACTCGCATGGGGACTGGCCTTTCCTGAGGCCACCAGAGCGGGTCCCTGAGGTCCCCGTCGTAAGTCGAGAGCACCTGCCGCAACTCGAGAAAATCCAGGAGGTTTTGCCCTCCAGGCGAGATTAGGCCCATTTCCGCTGAGGCTTCTCGAGGCCAATCACGTCTAACCACTGGAACTTCCAAAGGGTCCTTCACACCCTTGCTGCAACTCAAGAAGTTCCCCGACATACCCGTCTCCACTCGAGAGGAAGCACGTGGGGTCCCGCACACATCCAGGGGAGCCCCGTTTCCGCCTCCTAGCTCGAGATGAGGGATCCTTTCCCTGTTTCGTAGGGAAAGAATTCCCGGCGTTCCCGTCGCATCTCAAGAGGAGGCGCTCTCCACAGGAAAGGCGAGAGGAACTCCAGGGTCGTGCCACCATTCCAAGAGTCCCCCAGGTGTGTCAGTCCATTCCAGAGGAACCTGTATTCCATGCACTGCGTTGAAGTTCAAGCCGAGGATCGACTCCCACCACGTGTGCACGTGGGACAGCCCTGTGGGAAAGCCTCGTGGGAAAGCCTCGTGGGAAAGACTCGAGGGAAAACCATAGATCCTTTGATCCACGCGGCGGACTGCGTGACACTGCTGCTACCGCTCTGGAGGAAAGCGCAAGTGCATGCCTGCATTCGAGACGAGGACTGACTCCCCTGGGGAGACTCCAGAAGTACCCCAAGATCCATGTCAGCACTGGAGAGGAATCCTCAGGTTCCGGCCCCGACTCCACACAAGGTCTTAGGCCCCGGCATCGACGGGAGAGGAATCCCGAGAGGCCCCCGAGGAATTCGCATGGGGACTGGCCTTTCCTGAGGCCACCAGAGCGGGTCCCTGAGGTCCCCGTCGTAAGTCGAGAGCACCTGCCGCAACTCGAGAATATCCAGGAGGTTTTGCCCTCCATGCGAGATGAGACCCATTTCCGCTGAGGCTTCTCGAGGCCAATCACGTCTAACCACTGGAACTTCCAAAGGGTCCTTCACACCCTTGCTGCAACTCAAGAAGTTCCCCGACATACCCGTCTCCACTCGAGAGGAAGCACGTGGGTCCCGCACACATCCAGGGGAGCCCCGTTTCCGCCTCCTAGCTCGAGATGAGGGATCCTTTCCCTGTTTCGTAGGGAAAGAATTCCCGGCGTTCCCGTCGCATCTCAAGAGGAGGCGCTCTCCACAGGAAAGGCGAGAGGAACTCCAGGGTCGTGCCACCATTCCAAGAGTCCCCCAGATGTGCCAGTCCATTCCAGAGGACCCTGTTTTCCCTGCACTGCCTTGACGTTCAAGCCGAGGATCGACTCCCACCACGTGTGCACTTGGGACAGCCCTGTGGGAAAGCCTCGTGGGAAAGCCTCGTGGGAAAGACTCGAGGGAAAACCATAGATCCTTTGATCCACGCGGCGGACTGCCTGACACTGCTGCTACCGCTCTGGAGGAAAGCGCAAGTGCATGCCCGCATTCGAGACGAGGACTGACTCCCCTGGGGAGACTCCAGAAGTACCCCAAGATCCTTGTCAGCACTGGAGAGGAATCCTAAGGTTCCGGCCCCGACTCCACACAAGGTCTTAGGCCCCGCAATCGACGGGAGAGGAATCCCGAGAGGCCCCCGAGGAACTCGCATGGGGACTGGCCTTTCCTGAGGCCACCAGAGCGGGTCCCTGAGGTCCCCGTCGTAAGTCGAGAGCACCTGCCGCAACTCGAGAAAATCCAGGAGGTTTTGCCCTCCAGGCGAGATGAGGCCCATTTCCGCTGAGGCTTCTCGAGGCCAATCACGTCTAACCACTGGAACTTCCAAAGGGTCCTTCACACCCTTGCTGCAACTCAAGAAGTTCCCCGACATACCCGTCTCCACTCGAGAGGAAGCACGTGGGTCCCGCACACATCCAGGGGAGCCCCGTTTGCGCCTCCTAGCTCGAGATGAGGGATCCTTTCCATGTTTCGTAGGGAAACAATTCCCGGCGTTCCCGTCGCATCTCAAGAGGAGGCGCTCTCCACAGGAAAGGCGAGAGGAACTCCAGGGTCGTGCCACCATTCCAAGAGTCCCCCAGATGTGCCAGTCCATTCCAGAGGAACCTGTTTTCCCTGCACTGCCTTGACGTTCAAGCCGAGGATCGACTCCCACCACGTGTGCACGTGGGACAGCCCTGTGGGAAAGCCTCGTGGGAAAGCCTCGTGGGAAAGACTCGAGGGAAAACCATAGATCCTTTGATCCACGCGGCGGACTGCGTGACACTGCTGCTACCGCTCTGGAGGAAAGCGCAAGTGCATGCCCGCATTCGAGACGAGGACTGACTCCCCTGGGGAGACTCCAGAAGTACCCCAAGATCCATGTCAGCACTGGAGAGGAATCCTCAGGTTCCGGCCCCGACTCCACACAAGGTCTTAGGCCTCGGCATCGACGGGAGAGGAATCCCGAGAGGCCCCCGAGGAACTCGCATGGGGACTGGCCTTTCCTGAGGCCACCAGAGCGGGTCCCCGAGGTCCCCGTCGTAAGTCGAGAGCACCTGCCGCAACTCGAGAAAATCCAGGAGGTTTTGCCCTCCAGGCGAGATGAGGCCCATTTCCGCTGAGGCTTCTCGAGGCTAATCACATGTAACCCATGGAACTTCCAAAGGGTCCTTCACACCCTTGCTGCAACTCAAGAAGTTCCCCGATATACCCGTCTCCACTCGAGAGGAAGCACGAGGATCCCGCACACATCCAGGGGAGCCCCGTTCCCGCCTCCTAGCTCGAGATCAGGGATCCTTTCCCTGTTTCGTAGGGAAAGAATTCCCGGCGTTCCCGTCGCATCTCAAGAGGAGGCGCTCTCCACAGGAAAGACGAGAGGAACTCCAGGGTCGTGCCACCCTTCAAAGAGTCCCCCAGATGTGTCAGTCCATTCCAGAGGAACCTGTTTTCCCTGCACTGCCTTGACGTTCAAGCCGAGGATCGACTCCCACCACGTGTGCACGTGGGACAGCCCTGTGGGAAAGCCTTGTGGGAAAGCCTCGTGGGAAAGACTCGAGGGAAAACCATAGATCCTTTGATCCACGCGGCAGACTGGGTGACACTGCTGCTACCGCTCTGGAGGAAAGCGCAAGTGCATGCCCGCATTCGAGACGAGCACTGACTCGCCTGGGGAGACTCCAGAAGTACCCCAAGATCCATGTCAGCACTGGAGAGGAATCCACAGGTTCCGGCCCCGACTCCACACAAGTCTTAGGCACCCGGCATCGACGGGAGAGGAATCCTGAGAGGCCCCAGAGGAACTCGCATAGGGACTGGCCTTTCCTGAGGCCACCAGAGCGGGTCCATGAGGTCCCCGTCGTAAGTCGAGAGCACCTGCCTCAACTCGAGAATATCCAGGAGGTTTTGCCCTCCAGGCGAGATGAGGCCCATTTCCGCTGAGGCTTCTCTAGGCTAATCACATCTAACCACTGGAACTTCCAAAGGGTCCTTCACACCCTTGCTGCAAGTCCAGATGTTCCCCGACATACCCGTCTCCACTCGAGAGGAAGCACGAGGGTCCCGCACACATCCAGGGGAGCCCCGTTTCCGCCTCCTAGCTCGAGATGAGGGATCCTTTCCCTGTTTCATAGCGAAAGAATTCCCGGCGATCCCGTCGCATCTCAAGAGGAGGCGCTCTCCACAGGAAAGGCGAGAGGAACTCCAGGGTCGTGCCACCATTCTAAGAGTCCCCCAGATGTGTCATTCCATTCCAGAGGAACCTGTTTTCCCTGCACTGCCTTGACGTTCAAGCCGAGGATCGACTCCCACCACGTGTGCACGTGGGACAGCCCTGTGGGAAAGCCTCGTGGGAAAGCCTCGTGGGAAAGACTCGAGGGAAAACCATAGATCCTTTGATCCACGCGGCGGACTGGGTGACACTGCTGCTACCGCTCTGGAGGAAAGCGCAAGTGCATGCCCGCATTCGAGACGAGCACTGACTCCCCTGGGGAGACTCCAGAAGTACCCCAAGATCCATGTCAGCACTGGAGAGGAATCCTCAGGTTCCAACCCCAACTCCACACAAGGTCTTAACCCCGGCATCAACGGGAGAGGAATCCTGAGAGGCCCCCGAGGAACTCGAATGGGGACTGGCCTTTCCTGAGGCCACCAGAGCGGGTCCCTGAGGTCCCCGTCGTAAGTCGAGAGCACCTGCCGCAACTCGAGAAAATCCAGGAGGTTTTGCCCTCCAGGCGAGATGAGGCCCATTTCCGCTGAGGCTTCTCTAGGCTAATCACATCTAACCCATGGAACTTCCTAATGGTCCTTCACACCCTTGCTGCAACTCAAGAAGTTCCCCGACATACCCGTCTCCACTCGAGAGGAAGCACGAGGGTCCCGCACACATCCAGGGGAGCCCCGTTTCCGCCTCCTAGCTCGAGATGAGGGATCCTTTCCCTGTTTCGTAGGGAAAGAATTCCCGGCGTTCCCGTCGCATCTCAAGAGGAGGCGCTCTCCACAGGAAAGGCGAGAGGAACTCCAGGGTCGTGCCACCATTCCAAGAGTCCCCCAGATGTGTCAGTCCATTCAAGAGGAACCTGTTTTCCCTGCACTGCCTTGACGTTCAAGCCGAGGATCGACTCCCACCACGTGTGCACGTGGGACAGCCCTGTGGGAAAGCCTCGTGGGAAAGCCTCGTGGGAAAGACTCGAGGGAAAACCATAGATCCTTTGATCCACGCGGTGGACTGCGTGACACTGCTGCTACCGCTCTGGAGGAAAGCGCAAGTGCATGCCCGCATTCGAGACGAGCACTGACTCCCCTGGGGAGACTCCAGAAGTACCCCAAGATCCATGTCAGCACTGGAGAGGAATCCTCAGGTTCCGACCCCAACTCCACACAAGGTCTTAGGCCCCGGCATCAACGGGAGAGGAATCCCGAGAGGCCCCCGAGGAACTCGCATGGGGACTGGCCTTTCCTGAGGCCACCAGAGCTGGTCCCTGAGGTCCCCGTCGTAAGTCGAGAGCACCTCCTGCAACTCGAGAAAATCCAGGAAGTTTTGCCCACCAGGCGAGATGAGGCCCATTTCCGCTGAGGCTTCTCGAGGCTAATCACATCTAACCACTGGAACTTCCAAATGGTCCTTCACAACCTTGCTGCAACTCAAGAAGTTCCCCGACATACCCGTCTCCACTCGAGAGGAAGCACGAGGGTCCCGCACACATCCAGGGGAGCCCCGTTTCCGCCTCCTAGCTCGAGATGAGGGATCCTTTCCCTGTTTCGTAGGGAAAGAATTCCCGGCGTTCCCGTCGCATCTCAAGAGGAGGCGCTCTCCACAGGAAAGGCGAGAGGAACTCCAGGGTCGTGCCACCATTCCAAGAGTCCCCCAGATGTGTCAGTCCATTGCAGAGGAACCTGTTTTCCCTGCACTGCCTTGACGTTCAAGCCGAGGATCGACTCCCACCACGTGTGCACGTGGGACAGGCCTGTGGCAAAGCCTCGTGGGAAAGCCTCGTGGGAAAGACTCGAGCGAAAACCATAGATCCTTTGATCCACGTGGCGGACTGGGTGACACTGCTGCTACCGCTCTGCAGGAAAGCGCAAGTGCATGCCCGCATTCGAGACGAGCAATGACTCCCCTGGGGAGACTCCAGAATTACCCCAAGATCCATGTCAGCACTTGAGAGGAATCCTCAGGTTCCGGCCCCGACTCCACACAAGGTCTTAGGCCCCGGCATCGACGGCAGAGGAATCCCGAGAGGCCCCCGAGGAACTCGCATGGGGACTGGCCTTTCCTGAGGCCACCAGAGCTGGTCCCTGAGGTCCCCGTCGTAAGTCGAGAGCACCTGCCGCAACTCGAGAAAATCCAGGAGGTTTTGCCCTCCAGGCGAGATGAGGCCCATTTCCGCTGAGGCTTCTCGAGGCTAATCACATCTAACCACTGGAACTTCCAAAGGGTCCTTCACACCCTTGCTGCAACTCAAGAAGTTCCCCGACATACCCGTCTCCACTCGAGAGGAAGCACGAGGGTCCCGCACACACCCAGGGGAGCCCCGTTTCCGCCTCCTAGCTCGAGATGAGGGATCCTTTCCCTGTTTCGTCGCGAAAGAATTCCCGGCGATCCCGTCGCATCTCAAGCGGAGGCGCTCTCCACAGGAAAGGCGAAAGGAACTCCAGGGTCGTGCCACCATTCCAAGAGTCCCCCAGATGTGTCAGTCCATTCAAGAGGAACCTGTTTTCCCTGCACTGCCTTGACGTTTTAGCCGAGGATCGACTCCCACCACGTGTGCACGTGGGACAGCCCTGTGGGAAAGCCTCGTGGGAAAGCCTCGTGGGAAAGACTCGAGGGAAAACCATAGATCCTTTGATCCACGCGGCAGACTGGGTGACACTGCTGCTACCGCTCTGGAGGAAAATGCAAGTGCATGCCCGCATTCGAGACGAGCACTGACTCCCCTGGGGAGACTCCAGAAGTACCCCAAGATCCATGTCAGCACTGGAGAGGAATCCTCAGGTTCCGACCCCAACTCCACACAAGGTCTTAGGCCCCGGCATCAACGGGAGACGAATCCCGAGAGGCCCCCGAGGAACTCACATGGGGACTGGCCTTTCCTGAGGCCACCAGAGCGGGTCCCTGAGGTCCCCGCCGTAAGTCGAGAGCACCTGCCGCAACTCGAAAAAATCCAGGAGGTTTTGCCCTCCAGGCGAGATGAGGCCCATTTCCGCTGAGGCTTCTCGAGGCTAATCACATGTAACCCATGGAACTTCCAAAGGGTCCTTCACACCCTTGCTGCAACTCAAGAAGTTCCCCGATATACCCGTCTCCACTCGAGAGGAAGCACGAGGGTCCCGCACACATCCAGGGGAGCCCCGTTCCCGCCTCCTAGCTCGAGATCAGGGATCCTTTCCCTGTTTCGTAGGGAAAGAATTCCCGGCGTTCCCGTCGCATCTCAAGAGGAGGCACTCTCCACAGGAAAGACGAGAGGAATTCCAGGGTCGTGCCACCCTTCAAAGAGTCCCCCAGATGTGTCAGTCCATTCCAGAGGAACCTGTTTTCCCTGCACTGCCTTGACGTTCAAGCCGAGGATCGACTCCCACCACGTGTGCACGTGGGACAGCCCTGTGGGAAAGCCTCGTGGGAAAGCCTCGTGGGAAAGACTCGAGGGAAAACCATAGATCCTTTGATCCACGCGGCAGACTGCGTGACACTGCTGCTACCGCTCTGGAGGAAAGCGCAAGTGCATGCCCGCATTCGAGACGAGCACTGACTCCCCTGGGGAGACTCCAGAAGTACCCCAAGATCCATGTCAGCACTGGAGAGGAATCCTCAGGTTCCGGCCCCGACTCCACACAAGGTCTTAGGCCCCGGCATCAACGGGAGAGGAATCCCGAGAGGCCCCCGAGGAACTCGCATGGGGACTGGCCTTTCCTGAGGCCACCAGAGCTGGTCCTTGAGGTCCCCGTCGTAAGTCGAGAGCACCTCCCGCAACTCGAGAAAATCCAGGAGGTTTTGCCCAGCAGGCGAGATGAGGCCCATTTCCGCCTAGGCTTCTCGAGGCTAATCACATCTAACCACTGGAACTTCCAAATGGTCCTTCACAACCTTGCTGCAACTCAAGAAGTTCCCCGACATACCCGACTCCACTCGAGAGGAAGCACGAGGGTCCCGCACACATCCAGGGGAGCCCCGTTTCCGCCTCCTAGCTCGAGATGAGGGATCCTTTCCCTGTTTCGTAGGGAAAGAATTCCCGGCGTTCCCGTCGCATCTCAAGAGGAGGCGCTCTCCACAGGAAAGGCGAGAGGAACTCCAGGGTCGTGCCACCATTCCAAGAGTCCCCCAGATGTGTCAGTCCATTGCAGAGGAACCTGTTTTCCCTGCACTGCCTTGACGTTCAAGCCGAGGATCGACTCCCACCACGTGTGCACGTGGGACAGGCCTGTGGCAAAGCCTCGTGGGAAAGCCTCGTGGGAAAGACTCGAGCGAAAACCATAGATCCTTTGATCCACGTGGCGGACTGGGTGACACTGCTGCTACCGCTCTGCAGGAAAGCGCAAGTGCATGCCCGCATTCGAGACGAGCAATGACTCCCCTGGGGAGACTCCAGAATTACCCCAAGATCCATGTCAGCACTGGAGAGGAATCCTCAGGTTCCGGCCCCGACTCCACACAAGGTCTTAGGCCCCGGCATCGACGGCAGAGGAATCCCTAGAGGCCCCCGAGGAACTCGCATGGGGACTGGCCTTTCCTGAGGCCACCAGAGCTGGTCCCTGAGGTCCCCGTCGTAAGTCGAGAGCACCTGCCGCAACTCGAGAAAATCCAGGAGGTTTTGCCCTCCAGGCGAGATGAGGCCCATTTCCGCTGAGGCTTCTCGAGGCTAATCACATCTAACCACTGGAACTTCCAAAGGGTCCTTCACACCCTTGCTGCAACTCAAGAAGTTCCCCGACATACCCGTCTCCACTCGAGAGGAAGCACGAGGGTCCCGCACACACCCAGGGGAGCCCCGTTTCCGCCTCCTAGCTCGAGATGAGGGATCCTTTCCCTGTTTCGTCGCGAAAGAATTCCCGGCGATCCCGTCGCATCTCAAGAGGAGGCGCTCTCCACAGGAAAGGCGAGAGGAACTCCAGGGTCGTGCCACCATTCCAAGAGTCCCCCAGATGTGTCAGTCCATTCCAGAGGAACCTGTTTTCCCTGCACTGCCTTGACGTTTTAGCCGAGGATCGACTCCCACCACGTGTGCACGTGGGACAGCCCTGTGGGAAAGCCTCGTGGGAAAGCCTCGTGGGAAAGACTCGAGGGAAAACCATAGATCCTTTGATCCACGCGGCAGACTGGGTGACACTGCTGCTACCGCTCTGGAGGAAAATGCAAGTGCATGCCCGCATTCGAGACGAGCACTGACTCCCCTGGGGAGACTCCAGAAATACCCCAAGATCCATGTCAGCACTGGAGAGGAATCCTCAGGTTCCGACCCCAACTCCACACAAGGTCTTAGGCCCCGGCATCAACGGGAGACGAATCCCGAGAGGCCCCCGAGGAACTCACATGGGGACTGGCCTTTCCTGAGGCCACCAGAGCGGGTCCCTGAGGTCCCCGTCGTAAGTCGAGAGCACCTGCCGCAACTCGAGAAAATCCAGGAGGTTTTGCCCTCCAGGCGAGATGAGGCCCATTTCCGCTGAGGCTTCTCGAGGCTAATCACATGCAACCCATGGAACTTCCAAAGGGTCCTTCACACCCTTGCTGCAACTCAAGAAGTTCCCCGATATACCCGTCTCCACTCGAGAGGAAGCACGAGGGTCCCGCACACATCCAGGGGAGCCCCGTTCCCGCCTCCTAGCTCGAGATCAGGGATCCTTTCCCTGTTTCGTAGGGAAAGAATTCCCGGCGTTCCCGTCGCATCTCAAGAGGAGGCACTCTCCACAGGAAAGACGAGAGGAACTCCAGGGTCGTGCCACCCTTCAAAGAGTCCCCCAGATGTGTCAGTCCATTCCAGAGGAACCTGTTTTCCCTGCACTGCCTTGACGTTCAAGCCGAGGATCGACTCCCACCACGTGTGCACGTGGGACAGCCCTGTGGGAAAGCCTTGTGGGAAAGCCTCGTGGGAAAGACTCGAGGGAAAACCATAGATCCTTTGATCCACGCGGCAGACTGCGTGACACTGCTGCTACCGCTCTGGAGGAAAGCGCAAGTGCATGCCCGCATTCGAGACGAGCACTGACTCGCCTGGGGAGACTCCAGAAGTACCCCAAGATCCATGTCAGCACTGGAGAGGAATCCACAGGTTCCGGCCCCGACTCCACACAAGTCTTAGGCCCCGGCATCGACGGGAGAGGAATCCCGAGAGGCCCCAGAGGAACTCGCATAGGGACTGGCCTTTCCTGAGGCCACCAGAGCGGGTCCATGAGGTCCCTGTCGTAAGTCGAGAGCACCTGCCTCAACTCGAGAATATCCAGGAGGTTTTGCCCTCCAGGCGAGATGAGGCCCATTTCCGCTGAGGCTTCTCTAGGCTAATCACATCTAACCACTGGAACTTCCAAAGGGTCCTTCACACCCTTGATGCAAGTCCAGATGTTCCCCGACATACCCGTCTCCACTCGAGAGGAAGCACGAGGGTCCCGCACACATCCAGGGGAGCCCCGTTTCCGCCTCCTAGCTCGAGATGAGGGATCCTTTCCCTGTTTCGTAGGGAAAGAATTATCGGCATTCCCGTCGCATCTCAAGAGGAGGCGCTCTCCACAGGAAAGGCGAGAGGAACTCCAGGGTCGTGCCACCATTCTAAGAGTCCCCCAGATGTGTCATTCCATTCCAGAGGAACCTGTTTTCCCTGCACTGCCTTGACGTTCAAGCCGAGGATCGACTCCCACCACGTGTGCACGTGGGACAGCCCTGAGGGAAAGCCTCGTGGGAAAGCCTCGTGGGAAAGACTCGAGGGAAAACCATAGATCCTTTGATCCACGCAGCGGACTGGGTGACACTGCTGCTACCGCTCTGGAGGAAAGCGCAAGTGCATGCCCGCATTCGAGACGAGCACTGACTCCCCTGGGGAGACTCCAGAAGTACCCCAAGATCCATGTCAGCACTGGAGAGGAATCCTCAGGTTCCAACCCCAACTCCACACAAGGTCTTAACCCCGGCATCAACGGGAGAGGAATCCTGAGAGGCCCCCGAGGAACTCGAATGGGGACTGGCCTTTCCTGAGGCCACCAGAGCGGGTCCCTGAGGGCCCCGTCGTAAGTCGAGAGCACCTGCCGCACCTCGAGAAAATCCAGGAGGTTTTGCCCTCCAGGCGAGATGAGGCCCATTTCCGCTGAGGCTTCTCGAGGCTAATCAAGTCTAAACACTGGAACTTCCAAAGGGTCCTTCACACCCTTGCTGCAACTCAAGAAGTTCCCCGACATACCCGTCTCCACTCGAGAGGAAGCACGAGGGTCCCGCACACATCCAGGGGATCCCCGTTTCCGCCTCCTAGCTCGAGATGAGGGATCCTTTCCCTGTTTCGTAGGGAAAGAATTCCCGGCGTTCCCGACGCATCTCAAGAGGAGGCGCTCTCCACAGGATAGGCGAGAGGAACTCCAGGGTTGTGGCATCATTCCAAGAGTCCCCCAGATGTTTCAGTCCAATCCAGAGGAACCTGTTATCCCTGCACTGCCTTGACGTTCAAGCAGAGGATCGACTCCCACCACGTGTGCACGTAGGACAGCCCTGTGGGAAAACCTCGTGGGAAAGCCTCGTGGGAAACACTCGAGGGAAAACCATAAATCCTTTGATCCACGCGGTGGACTGCGTGACACTGCTGCTACCGCTCTGGAGGAAAGCGCAAGTGCATGCCCGCATTCGAGACGAGCACTGACTCCCCTGGGGAGACTCCAGAAGTACCACAAGATCCATGTCAGCACTGGAGAGAAATCCTCAGGTTCCGGCCCCGACTCCACACAAGGTCTTAGGCCCCGGCATCGACGGGAGAGGAATCCCGAGAGGCCGCCGAGGAACTCGCATGGGGACTGGCCTTTCCTGAGGCCACCAGAGCGGGTCCCTGAGGTTCCCGTCGTAAGTCGAGAGCACCTGCCGCAACTCGAGAAAATCCAGGAGGTTTTGCCCTCCAGGCGAGATGAGGCCCATTTCCGCTGAGGCTTCTCGAGGCTAATCACATCTAACCACTGGAACTTCCAAAGGGTCCTTCACACCCTTGCTGCAACTCAAGAAGTTCCCCGACATACCCGTCTCCACTCGAGAGGAAGCACTAGGGTCCCGCACACATCCAGGGGAGCCCCGGTTCCGCCTCCTTGCTCGAGATGAGGGATCCTTTCCCTGTTTCATAGGGAAAGAATTCCCGGCGTTCCCGTCGCACCTCAAGAGGAGGCGCTCTCCACAGGAAAGGCGAGAAGAACTCCAGGGTCGTGCCACCATTCCAAGAGTCCCCCAGATGTGTCAGTCCATTCCAGAGGAACCTGTTTTCCCTGCACTGCCTTGACGTTCAAGCCGAGGATCGACTCCCACCACGTGTGCACGTGGGACAGCCCTGTGGGAAGGCCTCGTGGGAAAGCCTCGTGGGAAAGACTCGAGGGAAAACCATAGATCCTTTGATCCACGCGGCGGACTGCGTGACACTGCTGCTACCGCTCTGGAGGAAAATGCAAGTGCATGCCCGCATTCGAGACGAGCACTGACTCCCCTGGGGAGACTCCAGAAGTACCCCAAGATCCATGTCAGCACTGGAGAGGAATCCTCAGGTTCCGACCCCAACTCCACACAAGGTCTTAGGACCCGGCATCAATGGGAGAGGAATCCCGAGAGGCCCCCGAGGAAGTCGCATGGGGAATGGCCTTTCCTAAGGCCACCAGAGCTGGTCCCTGAGGTCCCCGTCGTAGGTCTAGAGCACCTGCCGCAACTCGAGAAAATCCAGGAGGTTTTGCCCTCCAGGCGAGATGAGGCCCATTTCCACTGAGGCTTCTCGAGGCTCATCACATCTAACCCATGGAACTTCCAAAGGGTCCTTCACACCCTTGCTGCAACTCAAAAAGTTCCCCGACATACCCGTCTCCACTCGAGAGGAAGCACGAGGGTCCCGCACACATCCAGGGGAGACCCGTTTCCGCCTCCTAGCTCGAGATGAGGGATCCTTTCCCTGTTTCATAGCGAAAGAATTCCCGGCGATCCCGTCGCATCTCAAGAGGAGGCGCTCTCCACAGGAAAGGCGAGAGGAACTCCAGGGTCGTGCCACCATTCCAAGAGTCCCCCAGATGTGTCAGTCCATTCCAGAGGAACCTGTTTTCCCTGCATTGCCTTGACGTTTTAGCCGAGGATCGACTCCCACCACGTGTGCACGTGGGACAGCCCTTTGGGAAAGCCTCGTGGGAAAGCCTCGTGGGAAAGACTCGAGGGAAAACCATAGATCCTTTGATCCACGCGGCGGACTGCGTGACACTGCTGCTACCGCTCTGGAGGAAAGCGCAAGTGCATGCCCGCATTCGAGACGAGCACTGACTCCCCTGGGGAGACTCCAGAAGTACCCCAAGATCCATGTCAGCACTGGAGAGGAATCCTCAGGTTCCGACCCCAACTCCACACAAGGTCTTAGGCCCCGGCATCAACGGGAGAGGAATCCCGAGAGGCCCCCGAGGAACTCGCATGGCGACTGGCCTTTCCTGAGGCCACCAGAGCGGGTCCCTGAGGTCCTCGTCGTAAGTCGAGAGCACCTGCCGCAACTCGAGAAAATCCAGGAGGTTTTGCCCTCCAGGCGAGATGAGGCCCATTTCCGCTGAGGCTTCTCGAGGCTAATCACATCTAACCCATGGAACTTCCAAAGGGTCCTTCACACCCTTGCTGCAACTCAAGAAGTTCCCCGACATACCCGTCTCCACTCGAGAGGAAGCACGAGGGTCCCGCACACATCCAGGGGAGCCCCGTTTCCGCCTCCTAGCTCGAGATCAGGGATCCTTTCCCTTTTTCGTAGGGAAAGAATTCCCGGCGTTCCCGTCGCATCTCAAGAGGAGGCGCTCTCCAAAGGAAAGACGAGAGGAACTCCAGGGTCGTGCCACCCTTCAAAGAGTCCACCAGATGTGTCAGTCCATTCCAGAGGAACCTGTTTTCCCTGCACTGCCTTGACGTTCAAGCTGAGGATCGACTCCCACCACGTGTGCACGTGGGACAGCCCTGTGGGAAAGCCTCGTGGGAAAGCCTCGTGGGAAAGACTCGAGGGAAAACCATAGATCCTTTGATCCACGTGGCGGACTGCGTGACACTGCTGCTACCGCTCTGGAGGAAAGCGCAAGTGCATGCCCGCATTCGAGACGAGCACTGACTCGCCTGGGGAGACTCCAGAAGTACCCCAAGATCCATGTAAGCACTGGAGAGGAATCCACAGGTTCCGGCCCCGACTCCACACAAGTCTTAGGCCCCGGCATCGACCGGAGAGGAATCCCGAGAGGCCCCAGAGGAACTCGCATAGGGACTGGCCTTTCCTGAGGCCACCAGAGCGGGTCCCTGAGGTCCCCGTCGTAAGTCGAGAGCACCTGCCTCAACTCGAGAATATCCAGGAGGTTTTGCCCTCCAGGCGAGATGAGGCCCATTTCCGCTGAGGCTTCTCTAGGCTAATCACATCTAACCACTGGAACTTCCAAAGGGTCCTTCACACCCTTGCTGCAAGTCCAGATGTTCCCCGACATACCCGTCTCCACTCGAGAGGAAGCACGAGGGTCCCGCACACATCCAGGGGAGCCCCGTGTCCGCCTCCTAGCTCGAGATGAGGGATCCTTTCCCTGTTTCGTAGGGAAAGAATTCCCGGCGATCCCGTCGCATCTCAAGAGGAGGCGCTCTCCACAGGAAAGGCGAGAGGAACTCCAGGGTCGTGCCACCATTCTAAGAGTCCCCCAGATGTGTCAGTCCATTCCAGAGGAACCTGTTATCCCTGCACTGCCTTGACGTTCAAGCCGAGGATCGACTCCCACCACGTGTGCACGTGGGACAGCCCTGTGGGAAAGCCTCGTGGGAAAGCCTCGTGGGAAAGACTCGAGGGAAAACCATAGATCCTTTGATCCACGCGGCGGACTGCGTGACACTGCTGCTACCGCTCTCGAGGAAAGCGCAAGTGCATGCCCGCATTCGAGACGAGCACTGACTCCCCTGGGGAGACTCCAGAAGTACCCCAAGATCCATGTCAGCACTGGAGAGGAATCCTCAGGTTCCGACCCCAACTCCACACAAGGTCTTAGGCCCCGGCATCAACGGGAGAGGAATCCCGAGAGGCCCCCGAGGAACTCGCATGGGGACTGGCCTTTCCTGAGGCCACCAGAGCGGGTCCCTGAGGTCCCCGTCGTAAGTCGAGAGCACCTGCCGCAACTCGAGAAAATCCAGGAGGTTTTGCCCTCCAGGCGAGATGAGGCCCATTTCTGCTGAGGCTTCTCGAGGCCAATCACGTCTAACCACTGGAACTTCCAAAGGGTCCTTCACACCCTTGCTGCAACTCAAGAAGTTCCCCGACATACCCGTCTCCACTCGAGAGGAAGCACGTGGTGTCCCGCACACATCCAGGGGAGCCCCGTTTCCGCCTTCTAGCTCGAGATGAGGGATCCTTTCCCTGTTTCGTAGGGAAAGAATTCCCGGCGTTCCCGTCGCATCTCAAGAGGAGGCACTCTCCACAGGAAAGGCGAGAAGAACTCCAGGGTCGTGCCACCATTCCAAGAGTCCCCCAGATGTGTCAGTCCATTCCAGAGGAACCTGTTTTCCCTGCACTGCCTTGACGTTGAAGCCGAGGATCGACTCCCACCACGTGTGCACGTGGGACAGCCCTGTGGGAAAGCCTCGTGGGAAAGCCTCGTGGGAAAGACTCGAGGGAAAACCATAGATCCTTTGATCCACGCAGCGGACTGCGTGACACTGCTGCTACCGCTCTGGAGGAAAGCGCAAGTGCATGCCCGCATTCGAGACGAGGACTGACTCCCCTGGGGAGACTCCAGAAGTACCCCAAGATCCATGTCAGCACTGGAGAGGAATCCTCAGGTTCCGGCCCCGACTCCACACAAGGTCTTAGGCCCCGGCATCAACGGGAGAGGAATCCCGAGAGGCCCCCGAGGAACTCGCATGGGGACTGGCCTTTCCTGAGGCCACCAGAGCGGGTCCCTGAGGTCCCCGTCGTAAGTCGAGAGCACCTGCCGCAACTCGAGAAAATCCAGAAGTTTTTGCCCTCCAGGCGAGATGAGGCCCATTTCCGCTGAGGCTTCTCGAGGCCAATCACATCTAACCACTGGAACTTCCAAAGGGTCCTTCACACCCTTGCTGCAACTCAAGAAGTTCCCCGACATACCCGTCTGCACTCGAGAGGAAGCACGTGGTGTCCCACACACATCCAGGGGAGCCCCGTTTCCGCCTCCTATCTCGAGATGAGGGATCCTTTCCCTGTTTCGTAGGGTAAGAATTCCCGGCGTTCCCGTCGCATCTCAAGAGGAGACGCTCTCCACAGGAAAGGAAAGAGGAACTCCAGGGTCATGCCACCATTCCCAGAGACCCCCAGATGTGTCAGTCCATTCCAGAGGAACCTGTTTTCCCTGCACTGCCTTGACGTTCAAGCCGAGGATCGACTCCCACCACGTGTGCACGTGGGACAGCCCTGTGGGAAAGCCTCGTGGAAAGCCTCGTGGGAAAGACTCGAGGGAAAACCATAGATCCTTTGATCCACGCGGCAGACTGCGTGACACTGCTGCTACCGCTCTGGAGGAAAGCGCAAGTGCATGCCCGCATTCGAGACGAGGACTGACTCCCCTGGGGAGACTCCAGAAGTACCCCAAGATCCATGTCAGCACTGGAGAGGAATCCTCAGGTTCCGGCCCCGACTCCACACACGGTCTTAGGCCCCGGCATCGACGGGAGAGGAATCCCGAGAGGCCCCCGAGGAACTCGCATGGGGACTGGCCTTTCCTGAGGCCACCAGAGCGGGTCCCTGAGGTCCCCGTCGTAAGTCGAGAGCACCTGCCGCAACTCGAGAAAATCCAGGAGGTTTTGCCCTCCAGGCGAGATGAGGCCCATTTCCGCTGAGGCTTCTCGAGGCCAATCACGTCTAACCACTGGAACTTCCAAAGGGTCCTTCACACCCTTGCTGCAACTCAAGAAGTTCCCCAACATAGCCGTCTGCACTCGAGAGGAAGCACGTGGTGTCCCGCACACATCCTGGGGAGCCCCGTTTCCGCCTCCTAGCTCGAGATGAGGGATCCTTTCCCTGTTTCGTAGGGAAAGAATTCCCGGCGTTCCCGTCGCATCTCAAGAGGAGGCACTCTCCACAGGAAAGGCGAGAGGAACTCCAGGGTCGTGCCACCATTCCAAGAGTCCCCCAGATGTGTCAGTCCATTCCAGAGGAACCTGTTTTCCCTGCACTGCCTTGACGTTCAAGCCGAGGATCGACTCCCACCACGTGTGCACGTGGGACAGCCCTGTGGGAAAGCCTCGTGGGAAAGCCTCGTGGGAAAGACTCGAGGGAAAACCATAGATCCTTTGATCCACGAGGCGGACTGCGTGACACTGCTGCTACCGCTCTGGAGGAAAGCGCAAGTGCATGCCCGCATTCGAGACGAGGACTGACTCCCCTGGGGAGACTCCAGAAGTACCCCAAGATCCATGTCAGCACTGGAGAGGAATCCTCAGGTTCCGGCCCCGACTCCACACAAGGTCTTAGGCCCCGGCATCGACGGGAGAGGAATCCCGAGAGGCCCCCGAGGAACTCGCATGGGGACTGGCCTTTCCTGAGGCCACCAGAGCGGCTCCCTGAGGTCCCCGTCGTAAGTCGAGAGCACCTGCCGCAACTCGAGAAAATCCAGGAGGTTTTGCCCTCCAGGCGAGATGAGGCCCATTTCCGCTGAGGCTTCTCGAGGCTAATCACGTCTAACCACTGGAACTTCCAAAGGGTCCTTCACACCCTTGCTGCAACTCAAGAAGTTCCCCGACATACCCGTCTCCACTCGAGAGGAAGCACGTGGGTCCCGCACACATCCAGGGGAGCCCCGTTTCCGCCTCCTAGCTCGAGATGAGGGATCCTTTCCCTGTTTCGTAGGGAAAGAATTCCGGCGTTCCCGTCGCATCTCAAAGGGAGGCGTTCTCCACAGGAAAGGCGAGAGGAACTCCAGGGTCGTGACACCATTCCAAGAGTCCCCCAGATGTGTCAGTCCATTCCAGAGGAACCTGTTTTCCCTGCACTGCCTTGACGTTCAAGCCGAGGATCGACTCCCACCACGTGTGCACGTGGGACAGCCCTGTGGGAAAGCCTCGTGGGAAAGCCTCGTGGGAAAGACTTGAGGGAAAACCATAGATCCTTTGATCCACGCGGCGGACTGCGTGACACTGCTGCTACCGCTCTGGAGGAAAGCGCAAGTGCATGCCCGCATTCGAGACGAGGACTGACTCCCCTGGGGAGACTCCAGAAGTACCCCAAGATCCATGTCAGCACTGGAGAGGAATCCTCAGGTTCCGGCCCCGACTCCACACAAGGTTAGACCCCGGCATCAACGGGAGAGGAATCCCGAGAGGCCCCCGAGGAACTCGTATGGGGACTGGCCTTTCCTGAGGCCACCAGAGCGGGTCCCTGAGGTCCCCGTCGTAAGTCGAGAGCACCTGCCGCAACTCGAGAAAATCCAGAAGGTTTTGCCCTCCAGGCGAGATGAGGCCCATTTCCGCTGAGGCTTCTCGAGGCCAATCACGTCTAACCACTGGAACTTCCAAAGGGTCCTTCACACCCTTGCTGCAACTCCAGAAGTTCCCCGACATACCCGTCTCCACTCGAGAGGAAGCACGTGGTGTCCCGCACACATCCAGGGGAGCCCCGTTTCCGCCTCCTATCTCGAGATGAGGGATCCTTTCCCTGTTTCGTAGGGTAAGAATTCCCGGCGTTCCCGTCGCATCTCAAGAGGAGGCGCTCTCCACAGGAAAGGAAAGAGGAACTCCAGGGTCATGCCACCATTCCAAGAGTCCCCCAGATGTGTCAGTCCATTCCAGAGGAACCTGTTTTCCCTGCACTGCGTTGAAGTTCAAGCCGAGGATCGACTCCCACCACGTGTGCACGTGTGACAGCCCTGTGGGAAAGCCTCGTGGGAAAGCCTCGTGGGAAAGACTCGAGGGAAAACCATAGATCCTTTGATCCACGCGGCGGACTGCGTGACACTGCTGCTACCGCTCTGGAGGAAAGCGCAAGTGCATGCCCGCATTCGAGACGAGGACTGACTCCCCTGGGGAGACTCCAGAAGTACCCCAAGATCCATGTCAGCACTGGAGAGGAATCCTCAGGTTCCGGCCCCGACTCCACACAAGGTCTTAGGCCCCGGCATCGACGGGAGAGGAATCCCGAGAGGCCCCCGAGGAACTCGCATGGGGACTGGCTTTTCCTGAGGCGACCAGAGCATTTCCCTGAGGTCACCGTCGTAAGTCGAGAGCACCTGCCGCAACTCGAGAAAATCCAGGAGGTTTTGCCCTCCAGGCCAGATGAGGCCCATTTCCGCTGAGGCTTCTCGAGGCCAATCACATCTAACCACTGGAACTTCCAAAGGGTCCTTCACACCCTTGCTGCAACTCAAGAAGTTCCCCGACATACCCGTCTCCACTCGAGAGGAAGCACGTGGGGTCCCACACACATCCAGGGGAGCCCCGTTTCCGCCTCCTAGCTCGAGATGAGGGATCCTTTCCCTGTTTCGTAGGGAAAGAATTCCCGGCGTTCCCGTCGCATCTCAAGAGGAGGCGCTCTCCTCAGGAAAGGCGATAGGAACTCCAGGGTCGAGACACCATTCCAAGAGTCCCCCAGATGTGTCAGTCCATTCCAGAGGAACCTGTTTTCCCTGCACTGCTTGACGTTCAAGCCGAGGATCGACTCCCACCACGTGTGCACGTGGGACAGCCCTGTGGGAAAGCCTCGTGGGAAAGCCTCGTGGGAAAGACTCGAGGGAAAACCATAGATCCTTTGATCCACGCGGCGGACTGCGTGACACTGCTGCTACCACTCTGGAGGAAAGCGCAAGTGCATGCCCGCATTCGAGACGAGGACTGACTCCCCTGGGGAGACTCCAGAAGTACTCCAAGATCCATGTCAGCACTGGAGAGGAATCCTCAGGTTCCGTCCCCGACTCCACACAAGGACTTAGGCCCCGCCATCGACGGGAGAGGAATCCCGAGAGGCCCCCGAGGAACTCGCATGGGGACTGGCCTTTCCTGAGGCCACCAGAGCGGGCCCTGAGGTCCCCGTCGTAAGTCGAGAGCACCTGCCGCAACTCGAGAAAATCCAGGAGGTTTTGCCCTCCAGGCGAGATGAGGCCCATTTCCGCTGAGGCTTCTCGAGGCCAATCACGTCTAACCACTGGAACTTCCAAAGGGTCCTTCACACCCTTGCTGCAACTCAAGAAGATCCCCGACATACCCGTCTCCACTCGAGAGGAAGCACGTGGGGTCCCGCACACATCCAGGGGAGCCCGGTTTCCGCCTCCTAGCTCGAGATGAGGGATCCTTTCCCTGTTTCGTAGGGAAAGAATTCCCGGCGTTCCCGTCGCATCTCAAGAGGAGGCGCTCTCCACAGGAAAGGCGAGAGGAACTCCAGGGTCGTAACACCATTCCAAGAGTCCCCCAGATGAGTCAGTCCATTCCAGAGGAACCTGTTTCCCTGCACTGCCTTGACGTTCAAGCCGAGGATCGACTCCCACCACGTGTCCACGTGGGACAGCCCTGTGGGAAAGCCTCGTGGGAAAGCCTCGTGGGAAAGACTCGAGGGAAAACCATAGATCTTTTGATCCACGCGGCGGACTGCGTGCCACTGCTGCTACCGCTCTGGAGGAAAGCGCAAGTGCATGCCCGCATTCGAGACGAGGACTGACTCCCCCGGGGAGACTCCAGAAGTACCCCAAGATCCATGTCAGCACTGGAGAGGAATCCTCAGGTTCCGGCCCCGACTCCACACAAGGTCTTAGGCCCCGGCATCGACGGGAGAGGAATCCCGAGAGGCCCCCGAGGAACTCGCATGGGGACTGGCCTTTCCTGAGGCCACCAGAGCGGGTCCCTGAGGTCCCCGTCGTAAGTCGAGAGCACCTGCCGCAACTCGAGAAAATCCAGGAGGTTTTGCCCTCCAGGCGAGATGAGGCCCATTTCCGCTGAGGCTTCTCGAGGCTAATCACGTCTAACCACTGGAACTTCCAAAGGGTCCTTCACACCCTTGCTGCACCTCAAGAAGTTCCCCGACATACCCGTCTCCACTCGAGAGGAAGCACGTGGGTCCCGCACACATCCAGGGGAGCCCCGTTTCCGCCTCCTAGCTCGAGATGAGGGATCCTTTCCCTGTTTCGTAGGGAAAGAATTCCCGGCGTTCCCGTCGCATCTCAAGAGTAGGCGCTCTCCACAGGAAAGGCGAGAGGAACTCCAGGGTCGTTCCACCATTCCAAGAGTCCCCCAGATGTGTCAGTCCATTCCAGAGGAACCTGTTTTCCCTGCACTGCGTTGAAGTTCAAGCCGAGGATCGACTCCCACCACGTGTGCACGTGGGACAGCCCTGTGGGAAAGCCTCGTGGGAAAGCCTCGTGGGAAAGACTCGAGGGAAAACCATAGATCCTTTGATCCACGCGGCGGACTGCGTGACACTGCTGCTACCACTCTGGAGGAAAGCGCAAGTGCATGCCCGCATTCGAGACGAGGACTGACTCCCCTGGGGAGACTCCAGAAGTACTCCAAGATCCATGTCAGCACTGGAGAGGAATCCTCAGGTTCCGTCCCCGACTCCACACAAGGTCTTAGGCCCCGCCATCGACGGGAGAGGAATCCCGAGAGGCCCCCGAGGAACTCGCATGGGGACTGGCCTTTCCTGAGGCCACCAGAGCGGGCCCTGAGGTCCCCGTCGTAAGTCGAGAGCACCTGCCGCAACTCGAGAAAATCCAGGAGGTTTTGCCCTCCAGGCGAGATGAGGCCCATTTCCGCTGAGGCTTCTCGAGGCCAATCACGTCTAACCACTGGAACTTCCAAAGGGTCCTTCACACCCTTGCTGCAACTCAAGAAGATCCCCGACATACCCGTCTCCACTCGAGAGGAACCACGTGGGGTCCCGCACACATCCAGGGGAGCCCGGTTTCCGCCTCCTAGCTCGAGATGAGGGATCCTGTCCCTGTTTCGTAGGGAAAGAATTCCCGGCGTTCCCGTCGCATCTCAAGAGGAGGCGCTCTCCACAGGAAAGGCGAGAGGAACTCCAGGGTCGTAACACCATTCCAAGAGTCCCCCAGATGAGTCAGTCCATTCCAGAGGAACCTGTTTCCCTGCACTGCCTTGACGTTCAAGCCGAGGATCGACTCCCACCACGTGTGCACGTGGGACAGCCCTGTGGGAAAGCCTCGTGGGAAAGCCTCGTGGGAAAGACTCGAGGGAAAACCATAGATCTTTTGATCCACGCGGCGGACTGCGTGCCACTGCTGCTACCGCTCTGGAGGAAAGCGCAAGTGCATGCCCGCATTCGAGACGAGGACTGACTCCCCCGGGGAGACTCCAGAAGTACCCCAAGATCCATGTCAGCACTGGAGAGGAATCCTCAGGTTCCGGCCCCGACTCCACACAAGGTCTTAGGCCCCGGCATCGACGGGAGAGGAATCCCGAGAGGCCCCCGAGGAACTCGCATGGGGACTGGCCTTTCCTGAGGCCACCAGAGCGGGTCCCTGAGGTCCCCGTCGTAAGTCGAGAGCACCTGCCGCAACTCGAGAAAATCCAGGAGGTTTTGCCCTCCAGGCGAGATGAGGCCCATTTCCGCTGAGGCTTCTCGAGGCTAATCACGTCTAACCACTGGAACTTCCAAAGGGTCCTTCACACCCTTGCTGCACCTCAAGAAGTTCCCCGACATACCCGTCTCCACTCGAGAGGAAGCACGTGGGTCCCGAACACATCCAGGGGAGCCCCGTTTCCGCCTCCTAGCTCGAGATGAGGGATCCTTTCCCTGTTTCATAGGGAAAGAATTCCCGGCGTTCCCGTCGCATCTCAAGAGTAGGCGCTCTCCACAGGAAAGGCGAGAGGAACTCCAGGGTCGTTCCACCATTCCAAGAGTCCCCCAGATGTGTCAGTCCATTCCAGAGGAACCTGTTTTCCCTGCACTGCGTTGAAGTTCAAGCCGAGGATCGACTCCCACCACGTGCGCACGTGGGACAGCCCTGTGGGAAAGCCTCGTGGGAAAGCCTCGTGGGAAAGACTCGAGGGAAAACCATAGATCCTTTGATCCACGCGGCGGACTGCGTGACACTGCTGCTACCGCTCTGGAGGAAAGCGCAAGTGCATGCCCGCATTCGAGACGAGTACTGACTCCCCTGGGGAGACTCCAGAAGTACCCCAAGATCCATGTCAGCACTGGAGAGGAATCCTCAGGTTCCGGCCCCGACTACACACAAGGTCTTAGGCCCCGGCATCGACGGGAGAGGAATCCCGAGAGGCCCCCGAGGAATTCGCATGGGGACTGGCCTTTCCTGAGGCCACCAGAGCGGGTCCCTGAGGTCCCCGTCGTAAGTCGAGAGCACCTGCCGCAACTCGAGAATATCCAGGAGGTTTTGCCCTCCAGGCGAGATGAGGCCCATTTCCGCTGAGGCTTCTCGAGGCCAATCACGTCTAACCACTGGAACTTCCAAAGGGTCCTTCACACCCTTGCTGCAACTCAAGAAGTTCCCCGACATACCCGTCTCCACTCGAGAGGAAGCACGTGGGTCCCGCACACATCCAAGGGAGCCCCGTTTGCGCCTCCTAGCTCGAGATGAGGGATCCTTTCCCTGTTTCGTAGGGAAAGAATTCCCGGCGTTCCCGTCGCATCTCAAGAGGAGGCGCTCTCCACAGGAAAGGCGAGAGGAACTCCAGGGTCGTGCCACCAATCCAAGAGTCCCCCAGATGTGTCAGTCCATTCCAGAGGAACCTGTTTTCCCTGCACTGCCTTGACGTTCAAGCCGAGGATCGACTCCCACCACGTGTGCACGTGGGACAGCCCTGTGGGAAAGCCTCGTGGGAAAGCCTCGTGGGAAAGACTCGAGGGAAAACCATAGATCCTTTGATCCACGCGGCGGACTGCGTGACACTGCTGCTACCGCTCTGGAGGAAAGCGCAAGTGCATGCCCGCATTCGAGACGAGGACTGACTCCCCTGGGGAGACTCCAGAAGTACCCCAAGATCCATGTCAGCACTGGAGAGGAATCCTCAGGTTCCGTCCCCGACTCCACACAAGGACTTAGGCCCCGCCATCGACGGGAGAGGAATCCCGAGAGGACCCCGAGGAACTCGCATGGGGACTGGCCTTTCCTGAGGCCACCAGAGCGGGTCCCTGAGGTCCCCGTCGTAAGTCGAGAGCACCTGCCGCAACTCGAGAAAATCCAGGAGGTTTTGCCCTCCAGGCGAGATTAGGCCCATTTCCGCTGAGGCTTCTCGAGGCCAATCACGTCTAACCACTGGAACTTCCAAAGGGTCCTTCACACCCTTGCTGCAACTCAAGAAGTTCCCCGACATACCCGTCTCCACTCGAGAGGAAGCACGTGGGGTCCCGCACACATCCAGGGGAGCCCCGTTTCCGCCTCCTAGCTCGAGATGAGGGATCCTTTCCCTGTTTCGTAGGGAAAGAATTCCCGGCGTTCCCGTCGCATCTCAAGAGGAGGCGCTCTCCACAGGAAAGGCGAGAGGAACTCCAGGGTCGTGCCACCATTCCAAGAGTCCCCCAGGTGTGTCAGTCCATTCCAGAGGAACCTGTATTCCATGCACTGCGTTGAAGTTCAAGCCGAGGATCGACTCCCACCACGTGTGCACGTGGGACAGCCCTGTGGGAAAGCCTCGTGGGAAAGCCTCGTGGGAAAGACTCGAGGGAAAACCATAGATCCTTTGATCCACGCGGCGGACTGCGTGACACTGCTGCTACCGCTCTGGAGGAAAGCGCAAGTGCATGCCTGCATTCGAGACGAGGACTGACTCCCCTGGGGAGACTCCAGAAGTACCCCAAGATCCATGTCAGCACTGGAGAGGAATCCTCAGGTTCCGGCCCCGACTCCACACAAGGTCTTAGGCCCCGGCATCGACGGGAGAGGAATCCCGAGAGGCCCCCGAGGAATTCGCATGGGGACTGGCCTTTCCTGAGGCCACCAGAGCGGGTCCCTGAGGTCCCCGTCGTAAGTCGAGAGCACCTGCCGCAACTCGAGAATATCCAGGAGGTTTTGCCCTCCATGCGAGATGAGACCCATTTCCGCTGAGGCTTCTCGAGGCCAATCACGTCTAACCACTGGAACTTCCAAAGGGTCCTTCACACCCTTGCTGCAACTCAAGAAGTTCCCCGACATACCCGTCTCCACTCGAGAGGAAGCACGTGGGTCCCGCACACATCCAGGGGAGCCCCGTTTCCGCCTCCTAGCTCGAGATGAGGGATCCTTTCCCTGTTTCGTAGGGAAAGAATTCCCGGCGTTCCCGTCGCATCTCAAGAGGAGGCGCTCTCCACAGGAAAGGCGAGAGGAACTCCAGGGTCGTGCCACCATTCCAAGAGTCCCCCAGATGTGCCAGTCCATTCCAGAGGACCCTGTTTTCCCTGCACTGCCTTGACGTTCAAGCCGAGGATCGACTCCCACCACGTGTGCACTTGGGACAGCCCTGTGGGAAAGCCTCGTGGGAAAGCCTCGTGGGAAAGACTCGAGGGAAAACCATAGATCCTTTGATCCACGCGGCGGACTGCCTGACACTGCTGCTACCGCTCTGGAGGAAAGCGCAAGTGCATGCCCGCATTCGAGACGAGGACTGACTCCCCTGGGGAGACTCCAGAAGTACCCCAAGATCCTTGTCAGCACTGGAGAGGAATCCTAAGGTTCCGGCCCCGACTCCACACAAGGTCTTAGGCCCCGCAATCGACGGGAGAGGAATCCCGAGAGGCCCCCGAGGAACTCGCATGGGGACTGGCCTTTCCTGAGGCCACCAGAGCGGGTCCCTGAGGTCCCCGTCGTAAGTCGAGAGCACCTGCCGCAACTCGAGAAAATCCAGGAGGTTTTGCCCTCCAGGCGAGATGAGGCCCATTTCCGCTGAGGCTTCTCGAGGCCAATCACGTCTAACCACTGGAACTTCCAAAGGGTCCTTCACACCCTTGCTGCAACTCAAGAAGTTCCCCGACATACCCGTCTCCACTCGAGAGGAAGCACGTGGGTCCCGCACACATCCAGGGGAGCCCCGTTTGCGCCTCCTAGCTCGAGATGAGGGATCCTTTCCATGTTTCGTAGGGAAACAATTCCCGGCGTTCCCGTCGCATCTCAAGAGGAGGCGCTCTCCACAGGAAAGGCGAGAGGAACTCCAGGGTCGTGCCACCATTCCAAGAGTCCCCCAGATGTGCCAGTCCATTCCAGAGGAACCTGTTTTCCCTGCACTGCCTTGACGTTCAAGCCGAGGATCGACTCCCACCACGTGTGCACGTGGGACAGCCCTGTGGGAAAGCCTCGTGGGAAAGCCTCGTGGGAAAGACTCGAGGGAAAACCATAGATCCTTTGATCCACGCGGCGGACTGCGTGACACTGCTGCTACCGCTCTGGAGGAAAGCGCAAGTGCATGCCCGCATTCGAGACGAGGACTGACTCCCCTGGGGAGACTCCAGAAGTACCCCAAGATCCATGTCAGCACTGGAGAGGAATCCTCAGGTTCCGGCCCCGACTCCACACAAGGTCTTAGGCCTCGGCATCGACGGGAGAGGAATCCCGAGAGGCCCCCGAGGAACTCGCATGGGGACTGGCCTTTCCTGAGGCCACCAGAGCGGGTCCCCGAGGTCCCCGTCGTAAGTCGAGAGCACCTGCCGCAACTCGAGAAAATCCAGGAGGTTTTGCCCTCCAGGCGAGATGAGGCCCATTTCCGCTGAGGCTTCTCGAGGCTAATCACATGTAACCCATGGAACTTCCAAAGGGTCCTTCACACCCTTGCTGCAACTCAAGAAGTTCCCCGATATACCCGTCTCCACTCGAGAGGAAGCACGAGGATCCCGCACACATCCAGGGGAGCCCCGTTCCCGCCTCCTAGCTCGATTTCAGGGATCCTTTCCCTGTTTCGTAGGGAAAGAATTCCCGGCGTTCCCGTCGCATCTCAAGAGGAGGCGCTCTCCACAGGAAAGACGAGAGGAACTCCAGGGTCGTGCCACCCTTCAAAGAGTCCCCCAGATGTGTCAGTCCATTCCAGAGGAACCTGTTTTCCCTGCACTGCCTTGACGTTCAAGCCGAGGATCGACTCCCACCACGTGTGCACGTGGGACAGCCCTGTGGGAAAGCCTTGTGGGAAAGCCTCGTGGGAAAGACTCGAGGGAAAACCATAGATCCTTTGATCCACGCGGCGGACTGGGTGACACTGCTGCTACCGCTCTGGAGGAAAGCGCAAGTGCATGCCCGCATTCGAGACGAGCACTGACTCGCCTGGGGAGACTCCAGAAGTACCCCAAGATCCATGTCAGCACTGGAGAGGAATCCACAGGTTCCGGCCCCGACTCCACACAAGTCTTAGGCACCCGGCATCGACGGGAGAGGAATCCTGAGAGGCCCCAGAGGAACTCGCATAGGGACTGGCCTTTCCTGAGGCCACCAGAGCGGGTCCATGAGGTCCCCGTCGTAAGTCGAGAGCACCTGCCTCAACTCGAGAATATCCAGGAGGTTTTGCCCTCCAGGCGAGATGAGGCCCATTTCCGCTGAGGCTTCTCTAGGCTAATCACATCTAACCACTGGAACTTCCAAAGGGTCCTTCACACCCTTGCTGCAAGTCCAGATGTTCCCCGACATACCCGTCTCCACTCGAGAGGAAGCACGAGGGTCCCGCACACATCCAGGGGAGCCCCGTTTCCGCCTCCTAGCTCGAGATGAGGGATCCTTTCCCTGTTTCATAGCGAAAGAATTCCCGGCGATCCCGTCGCATCTCAAGAGGAGGCGCTCTCCACAGGAAAGGCGAGAGGAACTCCAGGGTCGTGCCACCATTCTAAGAGTCCCCCAGATGTGTCATTCCATTCCAGAGGAACCTGTTTTCCCTGCACTGCCTTGACGTTCAAGCCGAGGATCGACTCCCACCACGTGTGCACGTGGGACAGCCCTGTGGGAAAGCCTCGTGGGAAAGCCTCGTGGGAAAGACTCGAGGGAAAACCATAGATCCTTTGATCCACGCGGCGGACTGCGTGACACTGCTGCTACCGCTCTGGAGGAAAGCGCAAGTGCATGCCCGCATTCGAGACGAGCACTGACTCCCCTGGGGAGACTCCAGAAGTACCCCAAGATCCATGTCAGCACTGGAGAGGAATCCTCAGGTTCCAACCCCAACTCCACACAAGGTCTTAACCCCGGCATCAACGGGAGAGGAATCCTGAGAGGCCCCCGAGGAACTCGAATGGGGACTGGCCTTTCCTGAGGCCACCAGAGCGGGTCCCTGAGGTCCCCGTCGTAAGTCGAGAGCACCTGCCGCAACTCGAGAAAATCCAGGAGGTTTTGCCCTCCAGGCGAGATGAGGCCCATTTCCGCTGAGGCTTCTCTAGGCTAATCACATCTAACCCATGGAACTTCCTAATGGTCCTTCACACCCTTGCTGCAACTCAAGAAGTTCCCCGACATACCCGTCTCCACTCGAGAGGAAGCACGAGGGTCCCGCACACATCCAGGGGAGCCCCGTTTCCGCCTCCTAGCTCGAGATGAGGGATCCTTTCCCTGTTTCGTAGGGAAAGAATTCCCGGCGTTCCCGTCGCATCTCAAGAGGAGGCGCTCTCCACAGGAAAGGCGAGAGGAACTCCAGGGTCGTGCCACCATTCCAAGAGTCCCCCAGATGTGTCAGTCCATTCAAGAGGAACCTGTTTTCCCTGCACTGCCTTGACGTTCAAGCCGAGGATCGACTCCCACCACGTGTGCACGTGGGACAGCCCTGTGGGAAAGCCTCGTGGGAAAGCCTCGTGGGAAAGACTCGAGGGAAAACCAT
The DNA here is from genome assembly GCF_042477335.2 of Ovis canadensis. NCBI lineage: Eukaryota > Metazoa > Chordata > Mammalia > Artiodactyla > Bovidae > Ovis > Ovis canadensis. The sequence goes on from NC_091264.1 coordinate 1,059,599, forward strand.
AGATCCTTTGATCCACGCGGTGGACTGCGTGACACTGCTGCTACCGCTCTGGAGGAAAGCGCAAGTGCATGCCCGCATTCGAGACGAGCACTGACTCCCCTGGGGAGACTCCAGAAGTACCCCAAGATCCATGTCAGCACTGGAGAGGAATCCTCAGGTTCCGACCCCAACTCCACACAAGGTCTTAGGCCCCGGCATCAACGGGAGAGGAATCCCGAGAGGCCCCCGAGGAACTCGCATGGGGACTGGCCTTTCCTGAGGCCACCAGAGCTGGTCCCTGAGGTCCCCGTCGTAAGTCGAGAGCACCTCCTGCAACTCGAGAAAATCCAGGAAGTTTTGCCCACCAGGCGAGATGAGGCCCATTTCCGCTGAGGCTTCTCGAGGCTAATCACATCTAACCACTGGAACTTCCAAATGGTCCTTCACAACCTTGCTGCAACTCAAGAAGTTCCCCGACATACCCGTCTCCACTCGAGAGGAAGCACGAGGGTCCCGCACACATCCAGGGGAGCCCCGTTTCCGCCTCCTAGCTCGAGATGAGGGATCCTTTCCCTGTTTCGTAGGGAAAGAATTCCCGGCGTTCCCGTCGCATCTCAAGAGGAGGCGCTCTCCACAGGAAAGGCGAGAGGAACTCCAGGGTCGTGCCACCATTCCAAGAGTCCCCCAGATGTGTCAGTCCATTGCAGAGGAACCTGTTTTCCCTGCACTGCCTTGACGTTCAAGCCGAGGATCGACTCCCACCACGTGTGCACGTGGGACAGGCCTGTGGCAAAGCCTCGTGGGAAAGCCTCGTGGGAAAGACTCGAGCGAAAACCATAGATCCTTTGATCCACGTGGCGGACTGGGTGACACTGCTGCTACCGCTCTGCAGGAAAGCGCAAGTGCATGCCCGCATTCGAGACGAGCAATGACTCCCCTGGGGAGACTCCAGAATTACCCCAAGATCCATGTCAGCACTTGAGAGGAATCCTCAGGTTCCGGCCCCGACTCCACACAAGGTCTTAGGCCCCGGCATCGACGGCAGAGGAATCCCGAGAGGCCCCCGAGGAACTCGCATGGGGACTGGCCTTTCCTGAGGCCACCAGAGCTGGTCCCTGAGGTCCCCGTCGTAAGTCGAGAGCACCTGCCGCAACTCGAGAAAATCCAGGAGGTTTTGCCCTCCAGGCGAGATGAGGCCCATTTCCGCTGAGGCTTCTCGAGGCTAATCACATCTAACCACTGGAACTTCCAAAGGGTCCTTCACACCCTTGCTGCAACTCAAGAAGTTCCCCGACATACCCGTCTCCACTCGAGAGGAAGCACGAGGGTCCCGCACACACCCAGGGGAGCCCCGTTTCCGCCTCCTAGCTCGAGATGAGGGATCCTTTCCCTGTTTCGTCGCGAAAGAATTCCCGGCGATCCCGTCGCATCTCAAGCGGAGGCGCTCTCCACAGGAAAGGCGAAAGGAACTCCAGGGTCGTGCCACCATTCCAAGAGTCCCCCAGATGTGTCAGTCCATTCAAGAGGAACCTGTTTTCCCTGCACTGCCTTGACGTTTTAGCCGAGGATCGACTCCCACCACGTGTGCACGTGGGACAGCCCTGTGGGAAAGCCTCGTGGGAAAGCCTCGTGGGAAAGACTCGAGGGAAAACCATAGATCCTTTGATCCACGCGGCAGACTGGGTGACACTGCTGCTACCGCTCTGGAGGAAAATGCAAGTGCATGCCCGCATTCGAGACGAGCACTGACTCCCCTGGGGAGACTCCAGAAGTACCCCAAGATCCATGTCAGCACTGGAGAGGAATCCTCAGGTTCCGACCCCAACTCCACACAAGGTCTTAGGCCCCGGCATCAACGGGAGACGAATCCCGAGAGGCCCCCGAGGAACTCACATGGGGACTGGCCTTTCCTGAGGCCACCAGAGCGGGTCCCTGAGGTCCCCGCCGTAAGTCGAGAGCACCTGCCGCAACTCGAAAAAATCCAGGAGGTTTTGCCCTCCAGGCGAGATGAGGCCCATTTCCGCTGAGGCTTCTCGAGGCTAATCACATGTAACCCATGGAACTTCCAAAGGGTCCTTCACACCCTTGCTGCAACTCAAGAAGTTCCCCGATATACCCGTCTCCACTCGAGAGGAAGCACGAGGGTCCCGCACACATCCAGGGGAGCCCCGTTCCCGCCTCCTAGCTCGAGATCAGGGATCCTTTCCCTGTTTCGTAGGGAAAGAATTCCCGGCGTTCCCGTCGCATCTCAAGAGGAGGCACTCTCCACAGGAAAGACGAGAGGAATTCCAGGGTCGTGCCACCCTTCAAAGAGTCCCCCAGATGTGTCAGTCCATTCCAGAGGAACCTGTTTTCCCTGCACTGCCTTGACGTTCAAGCCGAGGATCGACTCCCACCACGTGTGCACGTGGGACAGCCCTGTGGGAAAGCCTCGTGGGAAAGCCTCGTGGGAAAGACTCGAGGGAAAACCATAGATCCTTTGATCCACGCGGCAGACTGCGTGACACTGCTGCTACCGCTCTGGAGGAAAGCGCAAGTGCATGCCCGCATTCGAGACGAGCACTGACTCCCCTGGGGAGACTCCAGAAGTACCCCAAGATCCATGTCAGCACTGGAGAGGAATCCTCAGGTTCCGGCCCCGACTCCACACAAGGTCTTAGGCCCCGGCATCAACGGGAGAGGAATCCCGAGAGGCCCCCGAGGAACTCGCATGGGGACTGGCCTTTCCTGAGGCCACCAGAGCTGGTCCTTGAGGTCCCCGTCGTAAGTCGAGAGCACCTCCCGCAACTCGAGAAAATCCAGGAGGTTTTGCCCAGCAGGCGAGATGAGGCCCATTTCCGCCTAGGCTTCTCGAGGCTAATCACATCTAACCACTGGAACTTCCAAATGGTCCTTCACAACCTTGCTGCAACTCAAGAAGTTCCCCGACATACCCGACTCCACTCGAGAGGAAGCACGAGGGTCCCGCACACATCCAGGGGAGCCCCGTTTCCGCCTCCTAGCTCGAGATGAGGGATCCTTTCCCTGTTTCGTAGGGAAAGAATTCCCGGCGTTCCCGTCGCATCTCAAGAGGAGGCGCTCTCCACAGGAAAGGCGAGAGGAACTCCAGGGTCGTGCCACCATTCCAAGAGTCCCCCAGATGTGTCAGTCCATTGCAGAGGAACCTGTTTTCCCTGCACTGCCTTGACGTTCAAGCCGAGGATCGACTCCCACCACGTGTGCACGTGGGACAGGCCTGTGGCAAAGCCTCGTGGGAAAGCCTCGTGGGAAAGACTCGAGCGAAAACCATAGATCCTTTGATCCACGTGGCGGACTGGGTGACACTGCTGCTACCGCTCTGCAGGAAAGCGCAAGTGCATGCCCGCATTCGAGACGAGCAATGACTCCCCTGGGGAGACTCCAGAATTACCCCAAGATCCATGTCAGCACTGGAGAGGAATCCTCAGGTTCCGGCCCCGACTCCACACAAGGTCTTAGGCCCCGGCATCGACGGCAGAGGAATCCCTAGAGGCCCCCGAGGAACTCGCATGGGGACTGGCCTTTCCTGAGGCCACCAGAGCTGGTCCCTGAGGTCCCCGTCGTAAGTCGAGAGCACCTGCCGCAACTCGAGAAAATCCAGGAGGTTTTGCCCTCCAGGCGAGATGAGGCCCATTTCCGCTGAGGCTTCTCGAGGCTAATCACATCTAACCACTGGAACTTCCAAAGGGTCCTTCACACCCTTGCTGCAACTCAAGAAGTTCCCCGACATACCCGTCTCCACTCGAGAGGAAGCACGAGGGTCCCGCACACACCCAGGGGAGCCCCGTTTCCGCCTCCTAGCTCGAGATGAGGGATCCTTTCCCTGTTTCGTCGCGAAAGAATTCCCGGCGATCCCGTCGCATCTCAAGAGGAGGCGCTCTCCACAGGAAAGGCGAGAGGAACTCCAGGGTCGTGCCACCATTCCAAGAGTCCCCCAGATGTGTCAGTCCATTCCAGAGGAACCTGTTTTCCCTGCACTGCCTTGACGTTTTAGCCGAGGATCGACTCCCACCACGTGTGCACGTGGGACAGCCCTGTGGGAAAGCCTCGTGGGAAAGCCTCGTGGGAAAGACTCGAGGGAAAACCATAGATCCTTTGATCCACGCGGCAGACTGGGTGACACTGCTGCTACCGCTCTGGAGGAAAATGCAAGTGCATGCCCGCATTCGAGACGAGCACTGACTCCCCTGGGGAGACTCCAGAAATACCCCAAGATCCATGTCAGCACTGGAGAGGAATCCTCAGGTTCCGACCCCAACTCCACACAAGGTCTTAGGCCCCGGCATCAACGGGAGACGAATCCCGAGAGGCCCCCGAGGAACTCACATGGGGACTGGCCTTTCCTGAGGCCACCAGAGCGGGTCCCTGAGGTCCCCGCCGTAAGTCGAGAGCACCTGCCGCAACTCGAGAAAATCCAGGAGGTTTTGCCCTCCAGGCGAGATGAGGCCCATTTCCGCTGAGGCTTCTCGAGGCTAATCACATGCAACCCATGGAACTTCCAAAGGGTCCTTCACACCCTTGCTGCAACTCAAGAAGTTCCCCGATATACCCGTCTCCACTCGAGAGGAAGCACGAGGGTCCCGCACACATCCAGGGGAGCCCCGTTCCCGCCTCCTAGCTCGAGATCAGGGATCCTTTCCCTGTTTCGTAGGGAAAGAATTCCCGGCGTTCCCGTCGCATCTCAAGAGGAGGCACTCTCCACAGGAAAGACGAGAGGAACTCCAGGGTCGTGCCACCCTTCAAAGAGTCCCCCAGATGTGTCAGTCCATTCCAGAGGAACCTGTTTTCCCTGCACTGCCTTGACGTTCAAGCCGAGGATCGACTCCCACCACGTGTGCACGTGGGACAGCCCTGTGGGAAAGCCTTGTGGGAAAGCCTCGTGGGAAAGACTCGAGGGAAAACCATAGATCCTTTGATCCACGCGGCAGACTGCGTGACACTGCTGCTACCGCTCTGGAGGAAAGCGCAAGTGCATGCCCGCATTCGAGACGAGCACTGACTCGCCTGGGGAGACTCCAGAAGTACCCCAAGATCCATGTCAGCACTGGAGAGGAATCCACAGGTTCCGGCCCCGACTCCACACAAGTCTTAGGCCCCGGCATCGACGGGAGAGGAATCCCGAGAGGCCCCAGAGGAACTCGCATAGGGACTGGCATTTCCTGAGGCCACCAGAGCGGGTCCATGAGGTCCCTGTCGTAAGTCGAGAGCACCTGCCTCAACTCGAGAATATCCAGGAGGTTTTGCCCTCCAGGCGAGATGAGGCCCATTTCCGCTGAGGCTTCTCTAGGCTAATCACATCTAACCACTGGAACTTCCAAAGGGTCCTTCACACCCTTGATGCAAGTCCAGATGTTCCCCGACATACCCGTCTCCACTCGAGAGGAAGCACGAGGGTCCCGCACACATCCAGGGGAGCCCCGTTTCCGCCTCCTAGCTCGAGATGAGGGATCCTTTCCCTGTTTCGTAGGGAAAGAATTATCGGCATTCCCGTCGCATCTCAAGAGGAGGCGCTCTCCACAGGAAAGGCGAGAGGAACTCCAGGGTCGTGCCACCATTCTAAGAGTCCCCCAGATGTGTCATTCCATTCCAGAGGAACCTGTTTTCCCTGCACTGCCTTGACGTTCAAGCCGAGGATCGACTCCCACCACGTGTGCACGTGGGACAGCCCTGAGGGAAAGCCTCGTGGGAAAGCCTCGTGGGAAAGACTCGAGGGAAAACCATAGATCCTTTGATCCACGCAGCGGACTGGGTGACACTGCTGCTACCGCTCTGGAGGAAAGCGCAAGTGCATGCCCGCATTCGAGACGAGCACTGACTCCCCTGTGGAGACTCCAGAAGTACCCCAAGATCCATGTCAGCACTGGAGAGGAATCCTCAGGTTCCAACCCCAACTCCACACAAGGTCTTAACCCCGGCATCAACGGGAGAGGAATCCTGAGAGGCCCCCGAGGAACTCGAATGGGGACTGGCCTTTCCTGAGGCCACCAGAGCGGGTCCCTGAGGTCCCCGTCGTAAGTCGAGAGCACCTGCCGCACCTCGAGAAAATCCAGGAGGTTTTGCCCTCCAGGCGAGATGAGGCCCATTTCCGCTGAGGCTTCTCGAGGCTAATCAAGTCTAAACACTGGAACTTCCAAAGGGTCCTTCACACCCTTGCTGCAACTCAAGAAGTTCCCCGACATACCCGTCTCCACTCGAGAGGAAGCACGAGGGTCCCGCACACATCCAGGGGATCCCCGTTTCCGCCTCCTAGCTCGAGATGAGGGATCCTTTCCCTGTTTCGTAGGGAAAGAATTCCCGGCGTTCCCGTCGCATCTCAAGAGGAGGCGCTCTCCACAGGATAGGCGAGAGGAACTCCAGGGTTGTGGCATCATTCCAAGAGTCCCCCAGATGTTTCAGTCCAATCCAGAGGAACCTGTTATCCCTGCACTGCCTTGACGTTCAAGCAGAGGATCGACTCCCACCACGTGTGCACGTAGGACAGCCCTGTGGGAAAACCTCGTGGGAAAGCCTCGTGGGAAACACTCGAGGGAAAACCATAAATCCTTTGATCCACGCGGTGGACTGCGTGACACTGCTGCTACCGCTCTGGAGGAAAGCGCAAGTGCATGCCCGCATTCGAGACGAGCACTGACTCCCCTGGGGAGACTCCAGAAGTACCACAAGATCCATGTCAGCACTGGAGAGAAATCCTCAGGTTCCGGCCCCGACTCCACACAAGGTCTTAGGCCCCGGCATCGACGGGAGAGGAATCCCGAGAGGCCGCCGAGGAACTCGCATGGGGACTGGCCTTTCCTGAGGCCACCAGAGCGGGTCCCTGAGGTTCCCGTCGTAAGTCGAGAGCACCTGCCGCAACTCGAGAAAATCCAGGAGGTTTTGCCCTCCAGGCGAGATGAGGCCCATTTCCGCTGAGGCTTCTCGAGGCTAATCACATCTAACCACTGGAACTTCCAAAGGGTCCTTCACACCCTTGCTGCAACTCAAGAAGTTCCCCGACATACCCGTCTCCACTCGAGAGGAAGCACTAGGGTCCCGCACACATCCAGGGGAGCCCCGGTTCCGCCTCCTTGCTCGAGATGAGGGATCCTTTCCCTGTTTCATAGGGAAAGAATTCCCGGCGTTCCCGTCGCACCTCAAGAGGAGGCGCTCTCCACAGGAAAGGCGAGAAGAACTCCAGGGTCGTGCCACCATTCCAAGAGTCCCCCAGATGTGTCAGTCCATTCCAGAGGAACCTGTTTTCCCTGCACTGCCTTGACGTTCAAGCCGAGGATCGACTCCCACCACGTGTGCACGTGGGACAGCCCTGTGGGAAGGCCTCGTGGGAAAGCCTCGTGGGAAAGACTCGAGGGAAAACCATAGATCCTTTGATCCACGCGGCGGACTGCGTGACACTGCTGCTACCGCTCTGGAGGAAAATGCAAGTGCATGCCCGCATTCGAGACGAGCACTGACTCCCCTGGGGAGACTCCAGAAGTACCCCAAGATCCATGTCAGCACTGGAGAGGAATCCTCAGGTTCCGACCCCAACTCCACACAAGGTCTTAGGACCCGGCATCAATGGGAGAGGAATCCCGAGAGGCCCCCGAGGAAGTCGCATGGGGAATGGCCTTTCCTAAGGCCACCAGAGCTGGTCCCTGAGGTCCCCGTCGTAGGTCTAGAGCACCTGCCGCAACTCGAGAAAATCCAGGAGGTTTTGCCCTCCAGGCGAGATGAGGCCCATTTCCACTGAGGCTTCTCGAGGCTCATCACATCTAACCCATGGAACTTCCAAAGGGTCCTTCACACCCTTGCTGCAACTCAAAAAGTTCCCCGACATACCCGTCTCCACTCGAGAGGAAGCACGAGGGTCCCGCACACATCCAGGGGAGACCCGTTTCCGCCTCCTAGCTCGAGATGAGGGATCCTTTCCCTGTTTCATAGCGAAAGAATTCCCGGCGATCCCGTCGCATCTCAAGAGGAGGCGCTCTCCACAGGAAAGGCGAGAGGAACTCCAGGGTCGTGCCACCATTCCAAGAGTCCCCCAGATGTGTCAGTCCATTCCAGAGGAACCTGTTTTCCCTGCATTGCCTTGACGTTTTAGCCGAGGATCGACTCCCACCACGTGTGCACGTGGGACAGCCCTTTGGGAAAGCCTCGTGGGAAAGCCTCGTGGGAAAGACTCGAGGGAAAACCATAGATCCTTTGATCCACGCGGCGGACTGCGTGACACTGCTGCTACCGCTCTGGAGGAAAGCGCAAGTGCATGCCCGCATTCGAGACGAGCACTGACTCCCCTGGGGAGACTCCAGAAGTACCCCAAGATCCATGTCAGCACTGGAGAGGAATCCTCAGGTTCCGACCCCAACTCCACACAAGGTCTTAGGCCCCGGCATCAACGGGAGAGGAATCCCGAGAGGCCCCCGAGGAACTCGCATGGCGACTGGCCTTTCCTGAGGCCACCAGAGCGGGTCCCTGAGGTCCTCGTCGTAAGTCGAGAGCACCTGCCGCAACTCGAGAAAATCCAGGAGGTTTTGCCCTCCAGGCGAGATGAGGCCCATTTCCGCTGAGGCTTCTCGAGGCTAATCACATCTAACCCATGGAACTTCCAAAGGGTCCTTCACACCCTTGCTGCAACTCAAGAAGTTCCCCGATATACCCGTCTCCACTCGAGAGGAAGCACGAGGGTCCCGCACACATCCAGGGGAGCCCCGTTTCCGCCTCCTAGCTCGAGATCAGGGATCCTTTCCCTGTTTCGTAGGGAAAGAATTCCCGGCGTTCCCGTCGCATCTCAAGAGGAGGCGCTCTCCAAAGGAAAGACGAGAGGAACTCCAGGGTCGTGCCACCCTTCAAAGAGTCCCCCAGATGTGTCAGTCCATTCCAGAGGAACCTGTTTTCCCTGCACTGCCTTGACGTTCAAGCTGAGGATCGACTCCCACCACGTGTGCACGTGGGACAGCCCTGTGGGAAAGCCTCGTGGGAAAGCCTCGTGGGAAAGACTCGAGGGAAAACCATAGATCCTTTGATCCACGTGGCGGACTGCGTGACACTGCTGCTACCGCTCTGGAGGAAAGCGCAAGTGCATGCCCGCATTCGAGACGAGCACTGACTCGCCTGGGGAGACTCCAGAAGTACCCCAAGATCCATGTAAGCACTGGAGAGGAATCCACAGGTTCCGGCCCCGACTCCACACAAGTCTTAGGCCCCGGCATCGACCGGAGAGGAATCCCGAGAGGCCCCAGAGGAACTCGCATAGGGACTGGCCTTTCCTGAGGCCACCAGAGCGGGTCCCTGAGGTCCCCGTCGTAAGTCGAGAGCACCTGCCTCAACTCGAGAATATCCAGGAGGTTTTGCCCTCCAGGCGAGATGAGGCCCATTTCCGCTGAGGCTTCTCTAGGCTAATCACATCTAACCACTGGAACTTCCAAAGGGTCCTTCACACCCTTGCTGCAAGTCCAGATGTTCCCCGACATACCCGTCTCCACTCGAGAGGAAGCACGAGGGTCCCGCACACATCCAGGGGAGCCCCGTTTCCGCCTCCTAGCTCGAGATGAGGGATCCTTTCCCTGTTTCGTAGGGAAAGAATTCCCGGCGATCCCGTCGCATCTCAAGAGGAGGCGTTCTCCACAGGAAAGGCGAGAGGAACTCCAGGGTCGTGCCACCATTCTAAGAGTCCCCCAGATGTGTCAGTCCATTCCAGAGGAACCTGTTATCCCTGCACTGCCTTGACGTTCAAGCCGAGGATCGACTCCCACCACGTGTGCACGTGGGACAGCCCTGTGGGAAAGCCTCGTGGGAAAGCCTCGTGGGAAAGACTCGAGGGAAAACCATAGATCCTTTGATCCACGCGGCGGACTGCGTGACACTGCTGCTACCGCTCTCGAGGAAAGCGCAAGTGCATGCCCGCATTCGAGACGAGCACTGACTCCCCTGGGGAGACTCCAGAAGTACCCCAAGATCCATGTCAGCACTGGAGAGGAATCCTCAGGTTCCGACCCCAACTCCACACAAGGTCTTAGGCCCCGGCATCAACGGGAGAGGAATCCCGAGAGGCCCCCGAGGAACTCGCATGGGGACTGGCCTTTCCTGAGGCCACCAGAGCGGGTCCCTGAGGTCCCCGTCGTAAGTCGAGAGCACCTGCCGCAACTCGAGAAAATCCAGGAGGTTTTGCCCTCCAGGCGAGATGAGGCCCATTTCTGCTGAGGCTTCTCGAGGCCAATCACGTCTAACCACTGGAACTTCCAAAGGGTCCTTCACACCCTTGCTGCAACTCAAGAAGTTCCCCGACATACCCGTCTCCACTCGAGAGGAAGCACGTGGTGTCCCGCACACATCCAGGGGAGCCCCGTTTCCGCCTTCTAGCTCGAGATGAGGGATCCTTTCCCTGTTTCGTAGGGAAAGAATTCCCGGCGTTCCCGTCGCATCTCAAGAGGAGGCACTCTCCACAGGAAAGGCGAGAAGAACTCCAGGGTCGTGCCACCATTCCAAGAGTCCCCCAGATGTGTCAGTCCATTCCAGAGGAACCTGTTTTCCCTGCACTGCCTTGACGTTGAAGCCGAGGATCGACTCCCACCACGTGTGCACGTGGGACAGCCCTGTGGGAAAGCCTCGTGGGAAAGCCTCGTGGGAAAGACTCGAGGGAAAACCATAGATCCTTTGATCCACGCAGCGGACTGCGTGACACTGCTGCTACCGCTCTGGAGGAAAGCGCAAGTGCATGCCCGCATTCGAGACGAGGACTGACTCCCCTGGGGAGACTCCAGAAGTACCCCAAGATCCATGTCAGCACTGGAGAGGAATCCTCAGGTTCCGGCCCCGACTCCACACAAGGTCTTAGGCCCCGGCATCAACGGGAGAGGAATCCCGAGAGGCCCCCGAGGAACTCGCATGGGGACTGGCCTTTCCTGAGGCCACCAGAGCGGGTCCCTGAGGTCCCCGTCGTAAGTCGAGAGCACCTGCCGCAACTCGAGAAAATCCAGAAGTTTTTGCCCTCCAGGCGAGATGAGGCCCATTTCCGCTGAGGCTTCTAGAGGCCAATCACATCTAACCACTGGAACTTCCAAAGGGTCCTTCACACCCTTGCTGCAACTCAAGAAGTTCCCCGACATACCCGTCTGCACTCGAGAGGAAGCACGTGGTGTCCCACACACATCCAGGGGAGCCCCGTTTCCGCCTCCTATCTCGAGATGAGGGATCCTTTCCCTGTTTCGTAGGGTAAGAATTCCCGGCGTTCCCGTCGCATCTCAAGAGGAGACGCTCTCCACAGGAAAGGAAAGAGGAACTCCAGGGTCATGCCACCATTCCCAGAGACCCCCAGATGTGTCAGTCCATTCCAGAGGAACCTGTTTTCCCTGCACTGCCTTGACGTTCAAGCCGAGGATCGACTCCCACCACGTGTGCACGTGGGACAGCCCTGTGGGAAAGCCTCGTGGAAAGCCTCGTGGGAAAGATTCGAGGGAAAACCATAGATCCTTTGATCCACGCGGCAGACTGCGTGACACTGCTGCTACCGCTCTGGAGGAAAGCGCAAGTGCATGCCCGCATTCGAGACGAGGACTGACTCCCCTGGGGAGACTCCAGAAGTACCCCAAGATCCATGTCAGCACTGGAGAGGAATCCTCAGGTTCCGGCCCCGACTCCACACACGGTCTTAGGCCCCGGCATCGACGGGAGAGGAATCCCGAGAGGCCCCCGAGGAACTCGCATGGGGACTGGCCTTTCCTGAGGCCACCAGAGCGGTTCCCTGAGGTCCCCGTCGTAAGTCGAGAGCACCTGCCGCAACTCGAGAAAATCCAGGAGGTTTTGCCCTCCAGGCGAGATGAGGCCCATTTCCGCTGAGGCTTCTCGAGGCCAATCACGTCTAACCACTGGAACTTCCAAAGGGTCCTTCACACCCTTGCTGCAACTCAAGAAGTTCCCCAACATAGCCGTCTGCACTCGAGAGGAAGCACGTGGTGTCCCGCACACATCCTGGGGAGCCCCGTTTCCGCCTCCTAGCTCGAGATGAGGGATCCTTTCCCTGTTTCGTAGGGAAAGAATTCCCGGCGTTCCCGTCGCATCTCAAGAGGAGGCACTCTCCACAGGAAAGGCGAGAGGAACTCCAGGGTCGTGCCACCATTCCAAGAGTCCCCCAGATGTGTCAGTCCATTCCAGAGGAACCTGTTTTCCCTGCACTGCCTTGACGTTCAAGCCGAGGATCGACTCCCACCACGTGTGCACGTGGGACAGCCCTGTGGGAAAGCCTCGTGGGAAAGCCTCGTGGGAAAGACTCGAGGGAAAACCATAGATCCTTTGATCCACGAGGCGGACTGCGTGACACTGCTGCTACCGCTCTGGAGGAAAGCGCAAGTGCATGCCCGCATTCGAGACGAGGACTGACTCCCCTGGGGAGACTCCAGAAGTACCCCAAGATCCATGTCAGCACTGGAGAGGAATCCTCAGGTTCCGGCCCCGACTCCACACAAGGTCTTAGGCCCCGGCATCGACGGGAGAGGAATCCCGAGAGGCCCCCGAGGAACTCGCATGGGGACTGGCCTTTCCTGAGGCCACCAGAGCGGGTCCCTGAGGTCCCCGTCGTAAGTCGAGAGCACCTGCCGCAACTCGAGAAAATCCAGGAGGTTTTGCCCTCCAGGCGAGATGAGGCCCATTTCCGCTGAGGCTTCTCGAGGCTAATCACGTCTAACCACTGGAACTTCCAAAGGGTCCTTCACACCCTTGCTGCAACTCAAGAAGTTCCCCGACATACCCGTCTCCACTCGAGAGGAAGCACGTGGGTCCCGCACACATCCAGGGGAGCCCCGTTTCCGCCTCCTAGCTCGAGATGAGGGATCCTTTCCCTGTTTCGTAGGGAAAGAATTCCGGCGTTCCCGTCGCATCTCAAAGGGAGGCGTTCTCCACAGGAAAGGCGAGAGGAACTCCAGGGTCGTGACACCATTCCAAGAGTCCCCCAGATGTGTCAGTCCATTCCAGAGGAACCTGTTTTCCCTGCACTGCCTTGACGTTCAAGCCGAGGATCGACTCCCACCACGTGTGCACGTGGGACAGCCCTGTGGGAAAGCCTCGTGGGAAAGCCTCGTGGGAAAGACTTGAGGGAAAACCATAGATCCTTTGATCCACGCGGCGGACTGCGTGACACTGCTGCTACCGCTCTGGAGGAAAGCGCAAGTGCATGCCCGCATTCGAGACGAGGACTGACTCCCCTGGGGAGACTCCAGAAGTACCCCAAGATCCATGTCAGCACTGGAGAGGAATCCTCAGGTTCCGGCCCCGACTCCACACAAGGTTAGACCCCGGCATCAACGGGAGAGGAATCCCGAGAGGCCCCCGAGGAACTCGTATGGGGACTGGCCTTTCCTGAGGCCACCAGAGCGGGTCCCTGAGGTCCCCGTCGTAAGTCGAGAGCACCTGCCGCAACTCGAGAAAATCCAGAAGGTTTTGCCCTCCAGGCGAGATGAGGCCCATTTCCGCTGAGGCTTCTCGAGGCCAATCACATCTAACCACTGGAACTTCCAAAGGGTCCTTCACACCCTTGCTGCAACTCAAGAAGTTCCCCGACATACCCGTCTGCACTCGAGAGGAAGCACGTGGTGTCCCGCACACATCCAGGGGAGCCCCGTTTCCGCCTCCTATCTCGAGATGAGGGATCCTTTCCCTGTTTCGTAGGGTAAGAATTCCCGGCGTTCCCGTCGCATTTCAAGAGGAGGCGCTCTCCACAGGAAAGGAAAGAGGAACTCCAGGGTCGTGCCACCATTCCAAGAGTCCCCCAGATGTGTCAGTCCATTCCAGAGGAACCTGTTTTCCCTGCACTGCCTTGACGTTCAAGCCGAGGATCGACTCCCACCACGTGTGCACGTGGGACAGCCCTGTGGGAAAGCCTCGTGGAAAGCCTCGTGGGAAAGACTCGAGGGAAAACCATAGATCCTTTGATCCACGCGGCAGACTGCGTGACACTGCTGCTACCGCTCTGGAGGAAAGCGCAAGTGCATGCCCGCATTCGAGACGAGGACTGACTCCCCTGGGGAGACTCCAGAAGTACCCCAAGATCCATGTCAGCACTGGAGAGGAATCCTCAGGTTCCGGCCCCGACTCCACACAAGGTCTTAGGCCCCGGCATCGACGGGAGAGGAATCCCGAGAGGCCCCCGAGGAACTCGCATGGGGACTGGCCTTTCCTGAGGCCACCAGAGCGGTTCCCTGAGGTCCCCGTCGTAAGTCGAGACCACCTGCCGCAACTCGAGAAAATCCAGGAGGTTTTGCCCTCCAGGCGAGATGAGGCCCATTTCCGCTGAGGCTTCTCGAGGCCAATCACGTCTAACCACTGGAACTTCCAAAGGGTCCTTCACACCCTTGCTGCAACTCAAGAAGTTCCCCGACATAGCCGTCTGCACTCGAGAGGAAGCACGTGGTGTCCCGCACACATCCAGGGGAGCCCCGTTTCCGCCTCCTAGCTCGAGATGAGGGATCCTTTCCCTGTTTCGTAGGGAAAGAATTCCCGGCGTTCCCGTCGCATCTCAAGAGGAGGCACTCTCAACAGGAAAGGCGAGAGGAACTCCAGGGTCGTGCCACCATTCCAAGAGTCCCCCAGATGTGTCAGTCCATTCCAGAGGAACCTGTTTTCCCTGCACTGCCTTGACGTTCACGCCGAGGATCGACTCCCACCACGTGTGCACGTGGGACAGCCCTGTGGGAAAGCCTCGTGGGAAAGCCTCGTGGGAAAGACTCGAGGGAAAACCATAGATCCTTTGATCCACGCGGCGGACTGCGTGACACTGCTGCTACCGCTCTGGAGGAAAGCGCAAGTGCATGCCCGCATTCGAGACGAGGTCTGACTCCCCTGGGGAGACTCCAGAAGTACCCCAAGATCCATGTCAGCACTGGAGAGGAATCCTCAGGTTCCGGCCCCGACTCCACACAAGGTCTTAGGCCCCGGCATCAACGGGAGAGGAATCCCGAGAGGCCCCCGAGGAACTCGCATGGGGACTGGCCTTTCCTGAGGCCACCAGAGCGGGTCCCTGAGGTCCCCGTCGTAAGTCGAGAGCACCTGCCGCAACTCGAGAAAATCCAGGAGGTTTTGCCCTCCAGGCGAGATGAGGCCCATTTCTGCTGAGGCTTCTCGAGGCCAATCACGTCTAACCACTGGAACTTCCAAAGGGTCCTTCACACCCTTGCTGCAACTCAAGAAGTTCCCCGACATACCCGTCTCCACTCGAGAGGAAGCACGTGGTGTCCCGCACACATCCAGGGGAGCCCCGTTTCCGCCTTCTAGCTCGAGATGAGGGATCCTTTCCCTGTTTCGTAGGGAAAGAATTCCCGGCGTTCCCGTCGCATCTCAAGAGGAGGCACTCTCCACAGGAAAGGCGAGAAGAACTCCAGGGTCGTGCCACCATTCCAAGAGTCCCCCAGATGTGTCAGTCCATTCCAGAGGAACCTGTTTTCCCTGCACTGCCTTGACGTTGAAGCCGAGGATCGACTCCCACCACGTGTGCACGTGGGACAGCCCTGTGGGAAAGCCTCGTGGGAAAGCCTCGTGGGAAAGACTCGAGGGAAAACCATAGATCCTTTGATCCACGCAGCGGACTGCGTGACACTGCTGCTACCGCTCTGGAGGAAAGCGCAAGTGCATGCCCGCATTCGAGACGAGGACTGACTCCCCTGGGGAGACTCCAGAAGTACCCCAAGATCCATGTCAGCACTGGAGAGGAATCCTCAGGTTCCGGCCCCGACTCCACACAAGGTCTTAGGCCCCGGCATCAACGGGAGAGGAATCCCGAGAGGTCCCCGAGGAACTCGCATGGGGACTGGCCTTTCCTGAGGCCACCAGAGCGGGTCCCTGAGGTCCCCGTCGTAAGTCGAGAGCACCTGCCGCAACTCGAGAAAATCCAGAAGTTTTTGCCCTCCAGGCGAGATGAGGCCCATTTCCGCTGAGGCTTCTCGAGGCCAATCACATCTAACCACTGGAACTTCCAAAGGGTCCTTCACACCCTTGCTGCAACTCAAGAAGTTCCCCGACATACCCGTCTGCACTCGAGAGGAAGCACGTGGTGTCCCACACACATCCAGGGGAGCCCCGTTTCCGCCTCCTATCTCGAGATGAGGGATCCTTTCCCTGTTTCGTAGGGTAAGAATTCCCGGCGTTCCCGTCGCATCTCAAGAGGAGACGCTCTCCACAGGAAAGGAAAGAGGAACTCCAGGGTCATGCCACCATTCCCAGAGACCCCCAGATGTGTCAGTCCATTCCAGAGGAACCTGTTTTCCCTGCACTGCCTTGACGTTCAAGCCGAGGATCGACTCCCACCACGTGTGCACGTGGGACAGCCCTGTGGGAAAGCCTCGTGGAAAGCCTCGTGGGAAAGATTCGAGGGAAAACCATAGATCCTTTGATCCACGCGGCAGACTGCGTGACACTGCTGCTACCGCTCTGGAGGAAAGCGCAAGTGCATGCCCGCATTCGAGACGAGGACTGACTCCCCTGGGGAGACTCCAGAAGTACCCCAAGATCCATGTCAGCACTGGAGAGGAATCCTCAGGTTCCGGCCCCGACTCCACACACGGTCTTAGGCCCCGGCATCGACGGGAGAGGAATCCCGAGAGGCCCCCGAGGAACTCGCATGGGGACTGGCCTTTCCTGAGGCCACCAGAGCGGTTCCCTGAGGTCCCCGTCGTAAGTCGAGAGCACCTGCCGCAACTCGAGAAAATCCAGGAGGTTTTGCCCTCCAGGCGAGATGAGGCCCATTTCCGCTGAGGCTTCTCGAGGCCAATCACGTCTAACCACTGGAACTTCCAAAGGGTCCTTCACACCCTTGCTGCAACTCAAGAAGTTCCCCAACATAGCCGTCTGCACTCGAGAGGAAGCACGTGGTGTCCCGCACACATCCTGGGGAGCCCCGTTTCCGCCTCCTAGCTCGAGATGAGGGATCCTTTCCCTGTTTCGTAGGGAAAGAATTCCCGGCGTTCCCGTCGCATCTCAAGAGGAGGCACTCTCCACAGGAAAGGCGAGAGGAACTCCAGGGTCGTGCCACCATTCCAAGAGTCCCCCAGATGTGTCAGTCCATTCCAGAGGAACCTGTTTTCCCTGCACTGCCTTGACGTTCAAGCCGAGGATCGACTCCCACCACGTGTGCACGTGGGACAGCCCTGTGGGAAAGCCTCGTGGGAAAGCCTCGTGGGAAAGACTCGAGGGAAAACCATAGATCCTTTGATCCACGAGGCGGACTGCGTGACACTGCTGCTACCGCTCTGGAGGAAAGCGCAAGTGCATGCCCGCATTCGAGACGAGGACTGACTCCCCTGGGGAGACTCCAGAAGTACCCCAAGATCCATGTCAGCACTGGAGAGGAATCCTCAGGTTCCGGATCCGACTCCACACAAGGTCTTAGGCCCCGGCATCGACGGGAGAGGAATCCCGAGAGGCCCCCGAGGAACTCGCATGGGGACTGACCTTTCCTGAGGCCACCAGAGCGGCTCCCTGAGGTCCCCGTCGTAAGTCGAGAGCACCTGCCGCAACTCGAGAAAATCCAGGAGGTTTTGCCCTCCAGGCGAGATGAGGCCCATTTCCGCTGAGGCTTCTCGAGGCTAATCACGTCTAACCACTGGAACTTCCAAAGGGTCCTTCACACCCTTGCTGCAACTCAAGAAGTTCCCCGACATACCCGTCTCCACTCGAGAGGAAGCACGTGGGTCCCGCACACATCCAGGGGAGCCCCGTTTCCGCCTCCTAGCTCGAGATGAGGGATCCTTTCCCTGTTTCGTAGGGAAAGAATTCCGGCGTTCCCGTCGCATCTCAAAGGGAGGCGTTCTCCACAGGAAAGGCGAGAGGAACTCCAGGGTCGTGACACCATTCCAAGAGTCCCCCAGATGTGTCAGTCCATTCCAGAGGAACCTGTTTTCCCTGCACTGCCTTGACGTTCAAGCCGAGGATCGACTCCCACCACGTGTGCACGTGGGACAGCCCTGTGGGAAAGCCTCGTGGGAAAGCCTCGTGGGAAAGACTTGAGGGAAAACCATAGATCCTTTGATCCACGCGGCGGACTGCGTGACACTGCTGCTACCGCTCTGGAGGAAAGCGCAAGTGCATGCCCGCATTCGAGACGAGGACTGACTCCCCTGGGGAGACTCCAGAAGTACCCCAAGATCCATGTCAGCACTGGAGAGGAATCCTCAGGTTCCGGCCCCGACTCCACACAAGGTTAGACCCCGGCATCAACGGGAGAGGAATCCCGAGAGGCCCCCGAGGAACTCGTATGGGGACTGGCCTTTCCTGAGGCCACCAGAGCGGGTCCCTGAGGTCCCCGTCGTAAGTCGAGAGCACCTGCCGCAACTCGAGAAAATCCAGAAGGTTTTGCCCTCCAGGCGAGATGAGGCCCATTTCCGCTGAGGCTTCTCGAGGCCAATCACATCTAACCACTGGAACTTCCAAAGGGTCCTTCACACCCTTGCTGCAACTCAAGAAGTTCCCCGACATACCCGTCTGCACTCGAGAGGAAGCACGTGGTGTCCCGCACACATCCAGGGGAGCCCCGTTTCCGCCTCCTATCTCGAGATGAGGGATCCTTTCCCTGTTTCGTAGGGTAAGAATTCCCGGCGTTCCCGTCGCATTTCAAGAGGAGGCGCTCTCCACAGGAAAGGAAAGAGGAACTCCAGGGTCATGCCACCATTCCAAGAGTCCCCCAGATGTGTCAGTCCATTCCAGAGGAACCTGTTTTCCCTGCACTGCCTTGACGTTCAAGCCGAGGATCGACTCCCACCACGTGTGCACGTGGGACAGCCCTGTGGGAAAGCCTCGTGGAAAGCCTCGTGGGAAAGACTCGAGGGAAAACCATAGATCCTTTGATCC
The DNA here is from genome assembly GCF_042477335.2 of Ovis canadensis. Classification (NCBI taxonomy): domain Eukaryota; kingdom Metazoa; phylum Chordata; class Mammalia; order Artiodactyla; family Bovidae; genus Ovis; species Ovis canadensis. The sequence continues at coordinate 1,078,400 of NC_091264.1, forward strand.
ACGCGGCAGACTGCGTGACACTGCTGCTACCGCTCTGGAGGAAAGCGCAAGTGCATGCCCGCATTCGAGACGAGGACTGACTCCCCTGGGGAGACTCCAGAAGTACCCCAAGATCCATGTCAGCACTGGAGAGGAATCCTCAGGTTCCGGCCCCGACTCCACACAAGGTCTTAGGCCCCGGCATCGACGGGAGAGGAATCCCGAGAGGCCCCCGAGGAACTCGCATGGGGACTGGCCTTTCCTGAGGCCACCAGAGCGGTTCCCTGAGGTCCCCGTCGTAAGTCGAGACCACCTGCCGCAACTCGAGAAAATCCAGGAGGTTTTGCCCTCCAGGCGAGATGAGGCCCATTTCCGCTGAGGCTTCTCGAGGCCAATCACGTCTAACCACTGGAACTTCCAAAGGGTCCTTCACACCCTTGCTGCAACTCAAGAAGTTCCCCGACATAGCCGTCTGCACTCGAGAGGAAGCACGTGGTGTCCCGCACACATCCAGGGGAGCCCCGTTTCCGCCTCCTAGCTCGAGATGAGGGATCCTTTCCCTGTTTCGTAGGGAAAGAATTCCCGGCGTTCCCGTCGCATCTCAAGAGGAGGCACTCTCAACAGGAAAGGCGAGAGGAACTCCAGGGTCGTGCCACCATTCCAAGAGTCCCCCAGATGTGTCAGTCCATTCCAGAGGAACCTGTTTTCCCTGCACTGCCTTGACGTTCACGCCGAGGATCGACTCCCACCACGTGTGCACGTGGGACAGCCCTGTGGGAAAGCCTCGTGGGAAAGCCTCGTGGGAAAGACTCGAGGGAAAACCATAGATCCTTTGATCCACGCGGCGGACTGCGTGACACTGCTGCTACCGCTCTGGAGGAAAGCGCAAGTGCATGCCCGCATTCGAGACGAGGTCTGACTCCCCTGGGGAGACTCCAGAAGTACCCCAAGATCCATGTCAGCACTGGAGAGGAATCCTCAGGTTCCGGCCCCGACTCCACACAAGGTCTTAGGCCCCGGCATCAACGGGAGAGGAATCCCGAGAGGCCCCCGAGGAACTCGCATGGGGACTGGCCTTTCCTGAGGCCACCAGAGCGGGTCCCTGAGGTCCCCGTCGTAAGTCGAGAGCACCTGCCGCAACTCGAGAAAATCCAGGAGGTTTTGCCCTCCAGGCGAGATGAGGCCCATTTCCGCTGAGGCTTCTCGAGGCTAATCACGTCTAACCACTGGAACTTCCAAAGGGTCCTTCACACCCTTGCTGCAACTGAAGCAATTCCGCGACATACCCGTCTCCACTAGAGAGGAAGCACGTGGGGTCCCGCACACATCCAGGGGAGCCCCGTTTCCGCCTCCTAGCTCGAGATGAGGGATCCTTTCCCTGTTTCGTAAGGAAAGAATTCCCGGCGTTCCCGTCGCATCTCAAGAGGTGGCGCTCTCCACAGGAAAGGCGAGAGGAACTCCAGGGTCGTGGCACCATTCCAAGAGACCCCCAGATGTGTCAGTCCATTCCAGAGGAACCTGTTTTCCCTGCACTGCCTTGACGTTCAAGCCGAGGATCGACTCCCACCACGTGTGCACGTGGGACAGCCCTGTGGGAAAGCCTCGTGGGAAAGCCTCGTGGGAAAGACTCGAGGGAAAACCATAGATCCTTTGATCCACGCGGCGGACTGCGTGACACTGCTGCTACCGCTCTGGAGGAAAGCGCAAGTGCATGCCCGCATTCGAGACGAAGACTGACTCCCCTGGGGAGACTCCAGAAGTACCCCAAGATCCATGTCAGCACTGGAGAGGAATCCTCAGGTTCCGGCCCCGACTCCACACAAGGTCTTAGGCCCCAGCATCGAAGGGAGAGGAATCCCGAGAGGCCCCCGTGGAACTCGCATGGGGACTGGCCTTTCCTGAGGCCACCATAGCGGGTCCCTGAGGTCCCCGTCGTAAGTTGAGAGCACCTGCCGCAACTCGAGAAATTCCAGGAGGTTTTGCCCTCCAGACGAGATGAGGCCCATTTCCGCTGAGGCTTCTCGAGGCCAATCACGTCTAACCAATGGAACTTCCAAAGGGTCCTTCACACCCTTGCTGCAACTCAAGAAGTTCACCGACATACCCGTCTCCACTCGAGAGGAAGCACGTGGGGTCCCGCACACATCCAGGGGAGCCCCGTTTCCGCCTCCTAGCTCGAGATGAGGGATCCTTTCCCTGTTTCGTAGGGAAAGAATTCCCGGCGTTCCCGTCGCATCTCAAGAGGAGGCGCTCTCCACAGGAAAGGCGAGAGGAACTCCAGGGTCGTGCCACCATTCCAAGAGTCCCCCAGATGTGTCAGTCCATTCCAGAGGAACCTGTATTCCCTGCACTGCCTTGACGTTCAAGCCGAGGATCGACTCCCACCACGTGTGCACGTGGGACAGCCCTGAGGGAAAGCCTCGTGGGAAAGCCTCGTGGGAAAGACTCGAGGGAAAACCATAGATCCTTTGATCCACGCGGCGGACTGCGTGACACTGCTGCTACCGCTCTGGAGAAAAGCGCAAGTGCATGCCCGCATTCGAGACGAGGACTGACTCCCCTGGGGAGACTCCAGAAGTACCCCAAGATCCATGTCAGCATTGGAGAGGAATCCTCAGGTTCCGGCCCCGACTCCACACAAGGTCTTAGGCCCCAGCATCGACGGGAGAGGAATACCGAGAGGCCCCCGAGGAACTCGCATGGGAACTGGCCTTTCCTGAGGCCACCAGAGCGGGTCCCTGAGGTCCCCGTCGTAAGTCGAGAGCACCTGCCGCAACTCGAGAAAATCCAGGAGGTTTTGCCCTCCAGGCGAGATGAGGCCCATTTCCGCTGAGGCTTCTCGAGGCTAATCACATCTAACCACTGGAACTTCCAAAGGGTCCTTCACACCCTTGCTACAACTGAAGCAGTTCCGCGACATACCCGTCTCCACTCGAGAGGAAGGACGTGGGGTCCCGCACACATCCAGGGGAGCCCCGTTTCCGCCTCCTAGCTCGAGATGAGGGATCCTTTCCCTGTTTCGTAGGGAAAGAATTCCCGGCGTTCCCGTCGCATCTCAAGAGGAGGCGCTTTCCACAGGAAAGGCGAGAGGAACTCCAGGGTCGTGGCACCATTCCAAGAGACCCCCAGATGTGTCAGTCCATTCCAGAGGAACCTGTTTTCCCTGCATTGCCTTGAGGTTCAAGCCGAGGATCGACTCCCACCACGTGTGCACGTGGGACAGCCCTGTGGGAAAGCCTCGTGGGAAAGCCTCGTGGGAAAGACTCGAGGGAAAACCATAGATCCTTTGATCCACGCGGCGGACTGCGTGACACTGCTGCTACCGCTCTGGAGGAAAGCGCAAGTGCATGCCCGCATTCGAGACGAGGACTGACTCCCCTGGGGAGACTCCAGAAGTACCCCAAGATCCATGTCAGCACTGGAGAGGAATCCTCAGGTTCCGGCCCCGACTCCACACAAGGTCTTAGGCCCCGGCATCGACGGGAGAGGAATCCCGAGAGGCCCCCGAGGAACTCGCATGGGGACTGGCCTTTCCTGAGGCCACCAGAGCGGGTCCCTGAGGTCCCCGTCGTAAGTCGAGAGCACCTGCCGCAACTCGAGAAAATCCAGGAGGTTTTGCCCTCCAGGCGAGATGAGGCCCATTTCCGCTGAGGCTTCTCGAGGCTAATCACGTCTAACCACTGGAACTTCCAAAGGGTCCTTCACACCCTTGCTGCAACTCAAGAAGTTCCCCGACATACCCGTCTCCACTCGAGAGGAAGCACGTGGGTCCCGCACACATCCAGGGGAGCCCCGTTTCCGCCTCCTAGCTCGAGATGAGGGATCCTTTCCCTGTTTCGTAGGGAAAGAATTCCGGCGTTCCCGTCGCATCTCAAAGGGAGGCGTTCTCCACAGGAAAGGCGAGAGGAACTCCAGGGTCGTGACACCATTCCAAGAGTCCCCCAGATGTGTCAGTCCATTCCAGAGGAACCTGTTTTCCCTGCACTGCCTTGACGTTCAAGCCGAGGATCGACTCCCACCACGTGTGCACGTGGGACAGCCCTGTGGGAAAGCCTCGTGGGAAAGCCTCGTGGGAAAGACTTGAGGGAAAACCATAGATCCTTTGATCCACGCGGCGGACTGCGTGACACTGCTGCTACCGCTCTGGAGGAAAGCGCAAGTGCATGCCCGCATTCGAGACGAGGACTGACTCCCCTGGGGAGACTCCAGAAGTACCCCAAGATCCATGTCAGCACTGGAGAGGAATCCTCAGGTTCCGGCCCCGACTCCACACAAGGTTAGACCCCGGCATCAACGGGAGAGGAATCCCGAGAGGCCCCCGAGGAACTCGTATGGGGACTGGCCTTTCCTGAGGCCACCAGAGCGGGTCCCTGAGGTCCCCGTCGTAAGTCGAGAGCACCTGCCGCAACTCGAGAAAATCCAGAAGGTTTTGCCCTCCAGGCGAGATGAGGCCCATTTCCGCTGAGGCTTCTCGAGGCCAATCACATCTAACCACTGGAACTTCCAAAGGGTCCTTCACACCCTTGCTGCAACTCAAGAAGTTCCCCGACATACCCGTCTGCACTCGAGAGGAAGCACGTGGTGTCCCGCACACATCCAGGGGAGCCCCGTTTCCGCCTCCTATCTCGAGATGAGGGATCCTTTCCCTGTTTCGTAGGGAAAGAATTCCCGGCGTTCCCGTCGCATCTCAAGAGGAGGCGCTCTCCACAGGAAAGGCGAGAGGAACTCCAGGGTCATGCCACCATTCCAAGAGTCCCCCAGATGTGTCAGTCCATTCCAGAGGAACCTGTTTTCCCTGCACTGCCTTGACGTTCAAGCCGAGGATCGACTCCCACCACGTGTGCACGTGGGACAGCCCTGTGGGAAAGCCTCGTGGAAAGCCTCGTGGGAAAGACTCGAGGGAAAACCATAGATCCTTTGATCCACGCGGCAGACTGCGTGACACTGCTGCTACCGCTCTGGAGGAAAGCGCAAGTGCATGCCCGCATTCGAGACGAGGACTGACTCCCCTGGGGAGACTCCAGAAGTACCCCAAGATCCATGTCAGCACTGGAGAGGAATCCTCAGGTTCCGGCCCCGACTCCACACAAGGTCTTAGGCCCCGGCATCGACGGGAGAGGAATCCCGAGAGGCCCCCGAGGAACTCGCATGGGGACTGGCCTTTCCTGAGGCCACCAGAGCGGTTCCCTGAGGTCCCCGTCGTAAGTCGAGACCACCTGCCGCAACTCGAGAAAATCCAGGAGGTTTTGCCCTCCAGGCGAGATGAGGCCCATTTCCGCTGAGGCTTCTCGAGGCCAATCACGTCTAACCACTGGAACTTCCAAAGGGTCCTTCACACCCTTGCTGCAACTCAAGAAGTTCCCCGACATAGCCGTCTGCACTCGAGAGGAAGCACGTGGTGTCCCGCACACATCCAGGGGAGCCCCGTTTCCGCCTCCTAGCTCGAGATGAGGGATCCTTTCCCTGTTTCGTAGGGAAAGAATTCCCGGCGTTCCCGTCGCATCTCAAGAGGAGGCACTCTCAACAGGAAAGGCGAGAGGAACTCCAGGGTCGTGCCACCATTCCAAGAGTCCCCCAGATGTGTCAGTCCATTCCAGAGGAACCTGTTTTCCCTGCACTGCCTTGACGTTCACGCCGAGGATCGACTCCCACCACGTGTGCACGTGGGACAGCCCTGTGGGAAAGCCTCGTGGGAAAGCCTCGTGGGAAAGACTCGAGGGAAAACCATAGATCCTTTGATCCACGCGGCGGACTGCGTGACACTGCTGCTACCGCTCTGGAGGAAAGCGCAAGTGCATGCCCGCATTCGAGACGAGGTCTGACTCCCCTGGGGAGACTCCAGAAGTACCCCAAGATCCATGTCAGCACTGGAGAGGAATCCTCAGGTTCCGGCCCCGACTCCACACAAGGTCTTAGGCCCCGGCATCAACGGGAGAGGAATCCCGAGAGGCCCCCGAGGAACTCGCATGGGGACTGGCCTTTCCTGAGGCCACCAGAGCGGGTCCCTGAGGTCCCCGTCGTAAGTCGAGAGCACCTGCCGCAACTCGAGAAAATCCAGGAGGTTTTGCCCTCCAGGCGAGATGAGGCCCATTTCCGCTGAGGCTTCTCGAGGCTAATCACGTCTAACCACTGGAACTTCCAAAGGGTCCTTCACACCCTTGCTGCAACTGAAGCAATTCCGCGACATACCCGTCTCCACTAGAGAGGAAGCACGTGGGGTCCCGCACACATCCAGGGGAGCCCCGTTTCCGCCTCCTAGCTCGAGATGAGGGATCCTTTCCCTGTTTCGTAAGGAAAGAATTCCCGGCGTTCCCGTCGCATCTCAAGAGGTGGCGCTCTCCACAGGAAAGGCGAGAGGAACTCCAGGGTCGTGGCACCATTCCAAGAGACCCCCAGATGTGTCAGTCCATTCCAGAGGAACCTGTTTTCCCTGCACTGCCTTGACGTTCAAGCCGAGGATCGACTCCCACCACGTGTGCACGTGGGACAGCCCTGTGGGAAAGCCTCGTGGGAAAGCCTCGTGGGAAAGACTCGAGGGAAAACCATAGATCCTTTGATCCACGCGGCGGACTGCGTGACACTGCTGCTACCGCTCTGGAGGAAAGCGCAAGTGCATGCCCGCATTCGAGACGAAGACTGACTCCCCTGGGGAGACTCCAGAAGTACCCCAAGATCCATGTCAGCACTGGAGAGGAATCCTCAGGTTCCGGCCCCGACTCCACACAAGGTCTTAGGCCCCAGCATCGAAGGGAGAGGAATCCCGAGAGGCCCCCGTGGAACTCGCATGGGGACTGGCCTTTCCTGAGGCCACCAGAGCGGGTCCCTGAGGTCCCCGTCGTAAGTTGAGAGCACCTGCCGCAACTCGAGAAATTCCAGGAGGTTTTGCCCTCCAGACGAGATGAGGCCCATTTCCGCTGAGGCTTCTCGAGGCCAATCACGTCTAACCAATGGAACTTCCAAAGGGTCCTTCACACCCTTGCTGCAACTCAAGAAGTTCACCGACATACCCGTCTCCACTCGAGAGGAAGCACGTGGGGTCCCGCACACATCCAGGGGAGCCCCGTTTCCGCCTCCTCGCTCGAGATGAGGGATCCTTTCCCTGTTTCGTAGGGAAAGAATTCCCGGCGTTCCCGTCGCATCTCAAGAGGAGGCGCTCTCCACAGGAAAGGCGAGAGGAACTCCAGGGTCGTGCCACCATTCCAAGAGTCCCCCAGATGTGTCAGTCCATTCCAGAGGAACCTGTATTCCCTGCACTGCCTTGACGTTCAAGCCGAGAATCGACTCCCACCACGTGTGCACGTGGGACAGCCCTGAGGGAAAGCCTCGTGGGAAAGCCTCGTGGGAAAGACTCGAGGGAAAACCATAGATCCTTTGATCCACGCGGCGGACTGCGTGACACTGCTGCTACCGCTCTGGAGAAAAGCGCAAGTGCATGCCCGCATTCGAGACGAGGACTGACTCCCCTGGGGAGACTCCAGAAGTACCCCAAGATCCATGTCAGCATTGGAGAGGAATCCTCAGGTTCCGGCCCCGACTCCACACAAGGTCTTAGGCCCCAGCATCGACGGGAGAGGAATACCGAGAGGCCCCCGAGGAACTCGCATGGGAACTGGCCTTTCCTGAGGCCACCAGAGCGGGTCCCTGAGGTCCCCGTCGTAAGTCGAGAGCACCTGCCGCAACTCGAGAAAATCCAGGAGGTTTTGCCCTCCAGGCGAGATGAGGCCCATTTCCGCTGAGGCTTCTCGAGGCTAATCACATCTAACCACTGGAACTTCCAAAGGGTCCTTCACACCCTTGCTACAACTGAAGCAGTTCCGCGACATACCCGTCTCCACTCGAGAGGAAGGACGTGGGGTCCCGCACACATCCAGAGGAGCCCCGTTTCCGCCTCCTAGCTCGAGATGAGGGATCCTTTCCCTGTTTCGTAGGGAAAGAATTCCCGGCGTTCCCGTCGCATCTCAAGAGGAGGCGCTTTCCACAGGAAAGGCGAGAGGAACTCCAGGGTCGTGGCACCATTCCAAGAGACCCCCAGATGTGTCAGTCCATTCCAGAGGAACCTGTTTTCCCTGCATTGCCTTGAGGTTCAAGCCGAGGATCGACTCCCACCACGTGTGCACGTGGGACAGCCCTGTGGGAAAGCCTCGTGGGAAAGCCTCGTGGGAAAGACTCGAGGGAAAACCATAGATCCTTTGATCCACGCGGCGGACTGCGTGACACTGCTGCTACCGCTCTGGAGGAAAGCGCAAGTGCATGCCCGCATTCGAGACGAGGACTGACTCCCCTGGGGAGACTCCAGAAGTACCCCAAGATCCATGTCAGCACTGGAGAGGAATCCTCAGGTTCCGGCCCCGACTCCACACAAGGTCTTAGGCCCCGGCATCGACGGGAGAGGAATCCCGAGAGGCCCCCGAGGAACTCGCATGGGGACTGGCCTTTCCTGAGGCCACCAGAGCGGCTCCCTGAGGTCCCCGTCGTAAGTCGAGAGCACCTGCCGCAACTCGAGAAAATCCAGGAGGTTTTGCCCTCCAGGCGAGATGAAGCCCATTTCCGCTGAGGCTTCTCGAGGCTAATCACGTCTAACCACTGGAACTTCCAAAGGGTCCTTCACACCCTTGCTGAAACTCAAGAAGTTCCCCCACATACCCGTCTGCACTCGAGAGGAAGCACGTGGTGTCCCGCACACATCCAGGGGAGCCCCGTTTCCGCCTCCTATATCGAGATGAGGGATCCTTTCCCTGTTTCGTAGGGTAAGAATTCCCGGCGTTCCCGTCGCATCTCAAGAGGAGGCGCTCTCCACAGGAAAGGAAAGAGGAACTCCAGGGTCATGCCACCATTCCAAGAGTCCCCCAGATGTGTCAGTCCATTCCAGAGGAACCTGTTTTCCCTGCACTGCCTTGACGTTCAAGCCGAGGATCGACTCCCACCACGTGTGCACGTGGGACAGCCCTGTGGGAAAGCCTCGTGGAAAGCCTCGTGGGAAAGACTCGAGGGAAAACCATAGATCCTTTGATCCACGCGGCAGACTGCGTGACACTGCTGCTACCGCTCTGGAGGAAAGCGCAAGTGCATGCCCGCATTCGAGACGAGGACTGACTCCCCTGGGGAGACTCCAGAAGTACCCCAAGATCCATGTCAGCACTGGAGAGGAATCCTCAGGTTCCGGCCCCGACTCCACACAAGGTCTTAGGCCCCGGCATCGACGGGAGAGGAATCCCGAGAGGCCCCCGAGGAACTCGCATGGGGACTGGCCTTTCCTGAGGCCACCAGAGCGGTTCCCTGAGGTCCCCGTCGTAAGTCGAGAGCACCTGCCGCAACTCGAGAAAATCCAGGAGGTTTTGCCCTCCAGGCGAGATGAGGCCCATTTCCGCTGAGGCTTCTCGAGGCCAATCACGTCTAACCACTGGAACTTCCAAAGGGTCCTTCACACCCTTGCTGCAACTCAAGAAGTTCCCCGACATAGCCGTCTGCACTCGAGAGGAAGCACGTGGTGTCCCGCACACATCCAGGGGAGCCCCGTTTCCGCCTCCTAGCTCGAGATGAGGGATCCTTTCCCTGTTTCGTAGGGAAAGAATTCCCGGCGTTCCCGTCGCATCTCAAGAGGAGGCACTCTCAACAGGAAAGGCGAGAGGAACTCCAGGGTCGTGCCACCATTCCAAGAGTCCCCCAGATGTGTCAGTCCATTCCAGAGGAACCTGTTTTCCCTGCACTGCCTTGACGTTCACGCCGAGGATCGACTCCCACCACGTGTGCACGTGGGACAGCCCTGTGGGAAAGCCTCGTGGGAAAGCCTCGTGGGAAAGACTCGAGGGAAAACCATAGATCCTTTGATCCACGCGGCGGACTGCGTGACACTGCTGCTACCGCTCTGGAGGAAAGCGCAAGTGCATGCCCGCATTCGAGACGAGGTCTGACTCCCCTGGGGAGACTCCAGAAGTACCCCAAGATCCATGTCAGCACTGGAGAGGAATCCTCAGGTTCCGGCCCCGACTCCACACAAGGTCTTAGGCCCCGGCATCGACGGGAGAGGAATACCGAGAGGCCCCCGAGGAACTCGCATGGGGACTGGCCTTTCCTGAGGCCACCAGAGCGGCTCCCTGAGGTCCCCGTCGTAAGTCGAGAGCACCTGCCGCAACTCGAGAAAATCCAGGAGGTTTTGCCCTCCAGGCGAGATGAGGCCCATTTCCGCTGAGGCTTCTCGAGGCTAATCACGTCTAACCACTGGAACTTCCAAAGGGTCCTTCACACCCTTGCTGCAACTGAAGCAATTCCGCGACATACCCGTCTCCACTCGAGAGGAAGCACGTGGGGTCCCGCACACATCCAGGGGAGCCCCGTTTCCGCCTCCTAGCTCGAGATGAGGGATCCTTTCCCTGTTTCGTAAGGAAAGAATTCCCGGCGTTCCCGTCGCATCTCAAGAGGTGGCGCTCTCCACAGGAAAGGCGAGAGGAACTCCAGGGTCGTGCCACCATTCCAAGAGTCCCCCAGATGTGTCAGTCCATTCCAGAGGAACCTGTTTTCCCTGCACTGCCTTGACGTTCAGGCCGAGGATCGACTCCCACCACGTGTGCACGTGGGACAGCCCTGTGGGAAAGCCTCGTGGGAAAGCCTCGTGGGAAAGACTCGAGGGAAAACCATAGATCCTTTGATCCACGCGGCGGACTGCGTGACACTGCTGCTACCGCTCTGGAGGAAAGCGCAAGTGCATGCCCGCATTCGAGACGAAGACTGACTCCCCTGGGGAGACTCCAGAAGTACCCCAAGATCCATGTCAGCACTGGAGAGGAATCCTCAGGTTCCGGCCCCGACTCCACACAAGGTCTTAGGCCCCAGCATCGAAGGGAGAGGAATCCCGAGAGGCCCCCGTGGAACTCGCATGGGGACTGGCCTTTCCTGAGGCCACCAGAGCGGGTCCCTGAGGTCCCCGTCGTAAGTCGAGAGCACCTGCCGCAACTCGAGAAAATCCAGGAGGTTTTGCCCTCCAGGCGAGATGAGGCCCATTTCCGCTGAGGCTTCTCGAGGCCAATCACATCTAACCACTGGAACTTCCAAAGGGTCCTTCACACCCTTGCTGCAACTCAATAAGTGCCCCGACATACCCGTCTCCACTCGAGAGGAACCACGTGGTGTCCCGCACACATCCAGGGGAGCCCCGTTTCAGCCTCCTAGCTCGAGATGAGGGATCCTTTCCCTGTTTCGTAGGGAAAGAATTCCCGGCGTTCCCGTCGCATCTCAAGAGGAGGCGCTCTCCACAGGAAAGGCGAGAGGAACTCCAGGGTCGTGCCACCATTCCAAGAGTCCCCCAGATGTGTCAGTCCATTCCAGAGGAACCTGTTTTCCCTGCACTGCATTGACGTTCAAGCCGAGGATCGACTCCCACCACGTGTGCACGTGGGACAGCCCTGTGGGAAAGCCTCGTGGGAAAGCCTCGTGGGAAAGACTCGAGGGAAAACCATAGATCCTTTGATCCACGCGGAGGACTGCGTGACACTGCTGCTACCGCTCTGGAGGAAAGCGCAAGTGCATGCCCGCATTCGAGACGAGGACTGACTCCCCTGGGGAGACTCCAGAAGTACCCCAAGATCCATGTCAGCACTGGAGAGGAATCCTCAGGTTCCGGCCCCGACTTCACACAAGGTCTTAGGCCCCGACATCGACGGGAGAGGAATCTCGAGAGGCCCCCGAGGAATTCGCATGGGGACTGGCCTTTCCTGAGGCCACCAGAGCGGGTCCCTGAGGTCCCCGTCGTAAGTCGAGAGCACCTGCCGCAACTCGAGAAAATCCAGGAGGTTTTGCCCTCCAGGCGAGATGAGGCCCATTTCCGCTGAGGCTTCTCGAGGCTAATCTCGTCTAACCACTGGAACTTCCAAAGGGACCTTCACACCATTGCTGCAACTCAAGAAGTTCCCCGACATACCCGTCTCCACTCGAGAGGAAGCACGTGGGTCCCGCACACATCCAGGGGAGCCCCGTTTCCGCCTCCTAGCTCGAGATGAGGGATCCTTTCCCTGTTTCGTAGGGAAAGAATTCCCGGCATTCCCGTCGCATCTCAAGAGGAGGCGCTCTCCACAGGAAAGGCGAGAGGAACTCCAGGGTCGTGCCACCATTCCAAGAGTCCCCCAGATGTGTCAGTCCATTCCAGAGGAACCTGTTTTCCCTGCACTGCCTTGACGTTCAAGCCGAGGATCGACTCCCACCACGTGTGCACGTGGGACAGCCCTGTTGGAAAGCCTCGTGGGAAAGACTCGAGGGAAAACCATAGATCCTTTGATCCACGCGGCAGACTGCGTGACACTGCTGCTACCGCTCTGGAGGAAAGCGCAAGTGCATGCCCGCATTCGAGACGAGGACTGACTCCCCTGGGGAGACTCCAGAAGTACCCCAAGATCCATGTCAGCACTGGAGAGGAATCCTCAGGTTCCGGCCCCGACTCCACACAAGGTCTTAGGCTCCGGCATCTACGGGAGAGGAATCCCGAGATGCCCCCGAGGAACTCGCATGGGGACTGGCCTTTCCTGAGGCCACCAGAGCGGGTCCCTGAGGTCCCCGTCGTAAGTCGAGAGCACCTGCCGCAACTTGAGAAAATCCAGGAGGTTTTGCCATCTAGGCGAGATGAGGCCCATTTCCGCTGAGGCTTCTCGAGGCCAATCACATCTAACCACTTGAACTTCCAAAGGGTCCTTCACACCCTTGCTGCAACTCAAGAAGTTCCCCGACATACCCGTCTCCACTCGAGAGGAAGCACGTGGTGTCCCGCACACATCCAGGGGAGCCCCGTTTCCGCCTCCTAGCTCGAGATGAGGGATCCTTTCCCTGTTTCGTAGGGAAAGAATTCCCGGCGTTCGCGTCGCATCTCAAGAGGAGGCGCTCTCCACAGGAAAGGCGAGAGGAACTCCAGGGTCGTGACACCATTCCAAGAGTCCCCCAGATGTGTCAGTCCATTTCAGAGGAACCTGTTTTCCCTGCACTGCCTTGACGTTCAAGCCGAGGATCGACTCCCACCACGTGTGCACGTCGGACAGCCCTGTGGGAAAGCCTCGTGGGAAAGACTCGAGGGAAAACCATAGATCCTTTGATCCACGCGGCGGACTGCGTGACACTGCTGCTACCGCTCTGGAGGAAAGCGCAAGTGCATGCCCGCATTCGAGACGAGGACTGACTCCCCTGGGGAGACTCCAGAAGTACCCCAAGATCCATGTCAGCACTGGAGAGGAATCCTCAGGTTCCGGCCCCGACTCCACACAAGGTCTTAGGCCCCGGCACCGACGGGAGAGGAATCCCGAGAGGCCCCCGAGGAACTCTCATGGGGACTGGCCTTTCCTGAGGCCACCAGAGCGGGTCCCTGAGGTCCCCGTCGTAAGTCGAGAGCACCTGCCGCAACTCGAGAAAATCCAGGAGGTTTTGCCCTCCAGGCGAGATGAGGCCCATTTCCGCTGAGGCTTCTCGAGGCTAATCACGTCTAACCACTGGAACTTCCAAAGGGTCATTCACACCCTTGCTGCAACTCAAGAAGTTCCCCGACATACACGTCTCCACTCGAGAGGAAGCACGTGGGGTCCCGCACACATCCAGGGGAGCCCCGTTCCCGCCTCCTAGCTCGAGATGAGGGATCCTTTCCCTGTTTCGTAGGGAAAGAATTCCCGGCGTTCCCGTCGCATCTCAAGAGGAGGCGCTCTCCACAGGAAAGGCGAGAGGAACTCCAGGGTCGTGGAACCATTCCAAGAGTCCCCCAGATGTGTCAGTCCATTCCAGAGGAACCTGTTTTCCCTGCACTGCCTTGACGTTCAAGCCTAGGATCGAATCCCACCTCGTGTGCACGTGGGACAGCCCTGTGGGAAAGCCTCGTGGGAAAGCCTCGAGGGAAAGACTCGAGGGAAAACCATAGATCCTTTGATCCAAGCGGCGGACTGCGTGACACTGCTGCTACCGCTCTGGAGGAAAGCGCAAGTGCATGCCCGCATTCGAGACGAGGTCTGACTCCCCTGGGGAGACTCCAGAAGTACCCCCAAGATCCATGTCAGCACTGGAGAGGAATCCTCAGGTTCCGGCCCCGACTCCAAACAAGGTCTTAGGCCCCGGCATCGACGGGAGAGGAATCCCGAGAGGCCCCCGAGGAACTCGCATGGGGACTGGCCTTTCCTGAGGCCACCAGAGCGGGTCCCTGAGGTCCCCGTCGTAAGTCGAGAGCACCTGCCGCAACTCGAGAAAATCCAGGAGGTTTTGCCCTCCAGGCGAGATGAGGCCCATTTCCGCTGAGGCTTCTCAAGGCCAATCACATCTAACCACTGGAACTTCCAAAGGGTCCTTCACACCCTTGCTGCAACTCAATAAGTTCCCCGACATACCCGTCTCCAATCGAGAGGAACCACGTGGTGTCCCGCAGACATCCATGGGAGCCCCGTTTCCGCCTCCTAGCTCGAGATGAGGGATCCTTTCCCTGTTTCGTAGGGAAATAATTCCCGGCGTTCCCGTCGCATGTCAAGAGGAGGCGCTCTCCACAGGAAAGGCGAGAGGAACTCCAGGGTCGTAACACCATTCCAAGAGTCCCCCAGATGAGTCAGTCCATTCCAGAGGAACCAGTTTTCCCTGCACTGCCTTGACGTTCAAGCCGAGGATCGACTCCCACCACGTGTGCACGTGGGACAGCCCTGTGGGAAAGCCTCGTGGGAAAGCCTCGTGGGAAAGACTCGAGGGAAAACCATAGATCCTTTGATCCACGCGGCGGACTGCGTGACACTGCTGCTACCGCTCTGGAGGAAAGCGCAATGCATGCCCGCATTCGAGACGAGGACTGACTCCCCTGGGGAGACTCCAGAAGTACCCCAAGATCCATGTCAGCACTGGAGAGGAATCCTCAGGTTCCGGCCCCGACTCCACACAAGGTCTTAGGCCCCGGCATCGACGGGAGAGGAATCCCGAGAGGCCCCCGAGGAACTCGCATGGGGACTGGCTTTTCCTGAGGCGACCAGAGCATTTCCCTGAGGTCACCGTCGTAAGTCGAGAGCACCTGCCGCAACTCGAGAAAATCCAGGAGGTTTTGCCCTCCAGGCCAGATGAGGCCCATTTCCGCTGAGGCTTCTCGAGGCCAATCACATCTAACCACTGGAACTTCCAAAGGGTCCTTCACACCCTTGCTGCAACTCAAGAAGTTCCCCGACATACCCATCTCCACTCGAGAGGAAGCACGTGGGGTCCCGCACACATCCAGGGGAGCCCCGTTTCCGCCTCCTAGCTCGAGATGAGGGATCCTTTCCCTGTTTCGTAGGGAAAGAATTCCCGGCGTTCCCGTCGCATCTCAAGAGGAGGCGCTCTCCTCAGGAAAGGCGATAGGAACTCCAGGGTCGAGACACCATTCCAAGAGTCCCCCAGATGTGTCAGTCCATTCCAGAGGAACCTGTTTTCCCTGCACTGCTTGACGTTCAAGCCGAGGATCGACTCCCACCACGTGTGCACGTGGGACAGCCCTGTGGGAAAGCCTCGTGGGAAAGCCTCGTGGGAAAGACTCGAGGGAAAACCATAGATCCTTTGATCCACGTGGCGGACTGCGTGACACTGCTGCTACCACTCTGGAGGAAAGCGCAAGTGCATGCCCGCATTCGAGACGAGGACTGACTCCCCTGGGGAGACTCCAGAAGTACTCCAAGATCCATGTCAGCACTGGAGAGGAATCCTCAGGTTCCGTCCCCGACTCCACACAAGGTCTTAGGCCCTGCCATCGACGGGAGAGGAATCCCGAGAGGCCCCCGAGGAACTCGCATGGGGACTGGCCTTTCCTGAGGCCACCAGAGCGGGCCCTGAGGTCCCCGTCGTAAGTCGAGAGCACCTGCCGCAACTCGAGAAAATCCAGGAGGTTTTGCCCTCCAGGCGAGATGAGGCCCATTTCCGCTGAGGCTTCTCGAGGCCAATCACGTCTAACCACTGGAACTTCCAAAGGGTCCTTCACACCCTTGCTGCAACTCAAGAAGATCCCCGACATACCCGTCTCCACTCGAGAGGAAGCACGTGGGGTCCCGCACACATCCAGGGGAGCCCCGTTTCCGCCTCCTAGCTCGAGATGAGGGATCCTTTCCCTGTTTCGTAGGGAAAGAATTCCCGGCGTTCCCATCGCATCTCAAGAGGAGGCGCTCTCCACAGGAAAGGCGAGAGGAACTCCAGGGTCGTAACACCATTCCAAGAGTCCCCCAGATGAGTCAGTCCATTCCAGAGGAACCTGTTTTCCCTGCACTGCCTTGACGTTCAAGCCGAGGATCGACTCCCACCACGTGTGCACGTGGGACAGCCCTGTGGGAAAGCCTCGTGGGAAAGCCTCGTGGGAAAGACTCGAGGGAAAACCATAGATCCTTTGATCCACGCGGCGGACTGCGTGACACTGCTGCTACCGCTCTGGAGGAAAGCGCAATGCATGCCCGCATTCGAGACGAGGACTGACTCCCCTGGGGAGACTCCAGAAGTACCCCAAGATCCATGTCAGCACTGGAGAGGAATCCTCAGGTTCCGGCCCCGACTCCACACAAGGTCTTAGGCCCCGGCATCGACGGGAGAGGAATCCCGAGAGGCCCCCGAGGAACTCGCATGGGGACTGGCCTTTCCTGAGGCCACCAGAGCGGGTCCCTGAGGTCCCCGTCGTAAGTCGAGAGCACCTGCCGCAACTCGAGAAAATCCAGGAGGTTTTGCCCTCCAGGCGAGATGAGGCCCATTTCCGCTGAGGCTTCTCGAGGCTAATCACGTCTAACCACTGGAACTTCCAAAGGGTCCTTCACACCCTTGCTGCACCTCAAGAAGTTCCCCGACATACCCGTCTCCACTCGAGAGGAAGCACGTGGGTCCCGCACACATACAGGGGAGCCCCGTTTCCGCCTCCTAGCTCGAGATGAGGGATCCTTTCCCTGTTTCGTAGGGAAAGAATTCCCGGCGTTCCCGTCGCATCTCAAGAGGAGGCGCTCTCCACAGGAAAGGCGAGAGGAACTCCAGGGTCGTTCCACCATTCCAAGAGTCCCCCAGATGTGTCAGTCCATTCCAGAGGAACCTGTTTTCCCTGCACTGCGTTGAAGTTCAAGCCGAGGATCGACTCCCACCACGTGTGCACGTGTGACAGCCCTGTGGGAAAGCCTCGTGGGAAAGCCTCGTGGGAAAGACTCGAGGGAAAACCATAGATCCTTTGATCCACGCGGCGGACTGCGTGACACTGCTGCTACCGCTCTGGAGGAAAGCGCAAGTGCATGCCCGCATTCGAGACGAGGACTGACTCCCCTGGGGAGACTCCAGAAGTACCCCAAGATCCATGTCAGCACTGGAGAGGAATCCTCAGGTTCCGGCCCCGACTCCACACAAGGTCTTAGGCCCCGGCATCGACGGGAGAGGAATCCCGAGAGGCCCCCGAGGAACTCGCATGGGGACTGGCCTTTCCTGAGGCCACCAGAGCGGGTCCCTGAGGTCCCCGTCGTAAGTCGAGAGCACCTGCCGCAACTCGAGAAAATCCAGGAGGTTTTGCCCTCCAGGCGAGATGAGGCCCATTTCCGCTGAGGCTTCTCGAGGCTAATCACGTCTAACCACTGGAACTTCCAAAGGGTCCTTCACACCCTTGCTGCACCTCAAGAAGTTCCCCGACATACCCGTCTCCACTCGAGAGGAAGCACGTGGGTCCCGCACACATCCAGGGGAGCCCCGTTTCCGCCTCCTAGCTCGAGATGAGGGATCCTTTCCCTGTTTCGTAGGGAAAGAATTCCCGGCGTTCCCGTCGCATCTCAAGAGTAGGCGCTCTCCACAGGAAAGGCGAGAGGAACTCCAGGGTCGTTCCACCATTCCAAGAGTCCCCCAGATGTGTCAGTCCATTCCAGAGGAACCTGTTTTCCCTGCACTGCGTTGAAGTTCAAGCCGAGGATCGACTCCCACCACGTGTGCACGTGGGACAGCCCTGTGGGAAAGCCTCGTGGGAAAGCCTCGTGGGAAAGACTCGAGGGAAAACCATAGATCCTTTGATCCACGCGGCGGACTGCGTGACACTGCTGCTACCGCTCTGGAGGAAAGCGCAAGTGCATGCCCGCATTCGAGACGAGTACTGACTCCCCTGGGGAGACTCCAGAAGCACCCCAAGATCCATGTCAGCACTGGAGAGGAATCCTCAGGTTCCGGCCCCGACTACACACAAGGTCTTAGGCCCCGGCATCGACGGGAGAGGAATCCCGAGAGGCCCCCGAGGAATTCGCATGGGGACTGGCCTTTCCTGAGGCCACCAGAGCGGGTCCCTGAGGTCCCCGTCGTAAGTCGAGAGCACCTGCCGCAACTCGAGAATATCCAGGAGGTTTTGCCCTCCAGGCGAGATGAGGCCCATTTCCGCTGAGGCTTCTCGAGGCCAATCACGTCTAACCACTGGAACTTCCAAAGGGTCCTTCACACCCTTGCTGCAACTCAAGAAGTTCCCCGACATACCCGTCTCCACTCGAGAGGAAGCACGTGGGTCCCGCACACATCCAGGGGAGCCCCGTTTGCGCCTCCTAGCTCGAGATGAGGGATCCTTTCCCTGTTTCGTAGGGAAAGAATTCCCGGCGTTCCCGTCGCATCTCAAGAGGAGGCGCTCTCCACAGGAAAGGCGAGAGGAACTCCAGGGTCGTGCCACCAATCCAAGAGTCCCCCAGATGTGTCAGTCCATTCCAGAGGAACCTGTTTTCCCTGCACTGCCTTGACGTTCAAGCCGAGGATCGACTCCCACCACGTGTGCACGTGGGACAGCCCTGTGGGAAAGCCTCGTGGGAAAGCCTCGTGGGAAAGACTCGAGGGAAAACCATAGATCCTTTGATCCACGCGGCGGACTGCGTGACACTGCTGCTACCGCTCTGGAGGAAAGCGCAAGTGCATGCCCGCATTCGAGACGAGGACTGACTCCCCTGGGGAGACTCCAGAAGTACCCCAAGATCCATGTCAGCACTGGAGAGGAATCCTCAGGTTCCGTCCCCGACTCCACACAAGGACTTAGGCCCCGCCATCGACGGGAGAGGAATCCCGAGAGGACCCCGAGGAACTCGCATGGGGACTGGCCTTTCCTGAGGCCACCAGAGCGGGTCCCTGAGGTCCCCGTCGTAAGTCGAGAGCACCTGCCGCAACTCGAGAAAATCCAGGAGGTTTTGCCCTCCAGGCGAGATTAGGCCCATTTCCGCTGAGGCTTCTCGAGGCCAATCACGTCTAACCACTGGAACTTCCAAAGGGTCCTTCACACCCTTGCTGCAACTCAAGAAGTTCCCCGACATACCCGTCTCCACTCGAGAGGAAGCACGTGGGGTCCCGCACACATCCAGGGGAGCCCCGTTTCCGCCTCCTAGCTCGAGATGAGGGATCCTTTCCCTGTTTCGTAGGGAAAGAATTCCCGGCGTTCCCGTCGCATCTCAAGAGGAGGCGCTCTCCACAGGAAAGGCGAGAGGAACTCCAGGGTCGTGCCACCATTCCAAGAGTCCCCCAGGTGTGTCAGTCCATTCCAGAGGAACCTGTATTCCATGCACTGCGTTGAAGTTCAAGCCGAGGATCGACTCCCACCACGTGTGCACGTGGGACAGCCCTGTGGGAAAGCCTCGTGGGAAAGCCTCGTGGGAAAGACTCGAGGGAAAACCATAGATCCTTTGATCCACGCGGCGGACTGCGTGACACTGCTGCTACCGCTCTGGAGGAAAGCGCAAGTGCATGCCTGCATTCGAGACGAGGACTGACTCCCCTGGGGAGACTCCAGAAGTACCCCAAGATCCATGTCAGCACTGGAGAGGAATCCTCAGGTTCCGGCCCCGACTCCACACAAGGTCTTAGGCCCCGGCATCGACGGGAGAGGAATCCCGAGAGGCCCCCGAGGAATTCGCATGGGGACTGGCCTTTCCTGAGGCCACCAGAGCGGGTCCCTGAGGTCCCCGTCGTAAGTCGAGAGCACCTGCCGCAACTCGAGAATATCCAGGAGGTTTTGCCCTCCATGCGAGATGAGACCCATTTCCGCTGAGGCTTCTCGAGGCCAATCACGTCTAACCACTGGAACTTCCAAAGGGTCCTTCACACCCTTGCTGCAACTCAAGAAGTTCCCCGACATACCCGTCTCCACTCGAGAGGAAGCACGTGGGTCCCGCACACATCCAGGGGAGCCCCGTTTCCGCCTCCTAGCTCGAGATGAGGGATCCTTTCCCTGTTTCGTAGGGAAAGAATTCCCGGCGTTCCCGTCGCATCTCAAGAGGAGGCGCTCTCCACAGGAAAGGCGAGAGGAACTCCAGGGTCGTGCCACCATTCCAAGAGTCCCCCAGATGTGCCAGTCCATTCCAGAGGACCCTGTTTTCCCTGCACTGCCTTGACGTTCAAGCCGAGGATCGACTCCCACCACGTGTGCACTTGGGACAGCCCTGTGGGAAAGCCTCGTGGGAAAGCCTCGTGGGAAAGACTCGAGGGAAAACCATAGATCCTTTGATCCACGCGGCGGACTGCCTGACACTGCTGCTACCGCTCTGGAGGAAAGCGCAAGTGCATGCCCGCATTCGAGACGAGGACTGACTCCCCTGGGGAGACTCCAGAAGTACCCCAAGATCCTTGTCAGCACTGGAGAGGAATCCTAAGGTTCCGGCCCCGACTCCACACAAGGTCTTAGGCCCCGCAATCGACGGGAGAGGAATCCCGAGAGGCCCCCGAGGAACTCGCATGGGGACTGGCCTTTCCTGAGGCCACCAGAGCGGGTCCCTGAGGTCCCCGTCGTAAGTCGAGAGCACCTGCCGCAACTCGAGAAAATCCAGGAGGTTTTGCCCTCCAGGCGAGATGAGGCCCATTTCCGCTGAGGCTTCTCGAGGCCAATCACGTCTAACCACTGGAACTTCCAAAGGGTCCTTCACACCCTTGCTGCAACTCAAGAAGTTCCCCGACATACCCGTCTCCACTCGAGAGGAAGCACGTGGGTCCCGCACACATCCAGGGGAGCCCCGTTTGCGCCTCCTAGCTCGAGATGAGGGATCCTTTCCCTGTTTCGTAGGGAAACAATTCCCGGCGTTCCCGTCGCATCTCAAGAGGAGGCGCTCTCCACAGGAAAGGCGAGAGGAACTCCAGGGTCGTGCCACCATTCCAAGAGTCCCCCAGATGTGCCAGTCCATTCCAGAGGAACCTGTTTTCCCTGCACTGCCTTGACGTTCAAGCCGAGGATCGACTCCCACCACGTGTGCACGTGGGACAGCCCTGTGGGAAAGCCTCGTGGGAAAGCCTCGTGGGAAAGACTCGAGGGAAAACCATAGATCCTTTGATCCACGCGGCGGACTGCGTGACACTGCTGCTACCGCTCTGGAGGAAAGCGCAAGTGCATGCCCGCATTCGAGACGAGGACTGACTCCCCTGGGGAGACTCCAGAAGTACCCCAAGATCCATGTCAGCACTGGAGAGGAATCCTCAGGTTCCGGCCCCGACTCCACACAAGGTCTTAGGCCTCGGCATCGACGGGAGAGGAATCCCGAGAGGCCCCCGAGGAACTCGCATGGGGACTGGCCTTTCCTGAGGCCACCAGAGCGGGTCCTTGAGGTCCCCGTCGTAAGTCGAGAGCACCTGCCGCAACTCGAGAAAATCCAGGAGGTTTTGCCCTCCAGGCGAGATGAGGACCATTTCCGCTGAGGCTTCTCGAGGCCAATCACATGTAACCACTGGAACTTCCAAAGGGTCCTTCACACCCTTGCTGCAACTCAAGAAGTTCCCCGACATACCCGTCTCCACTCGAGAGGAAGCACGTGGTGTCCCACACACATCCAGGGGAGCCCCGTTTCCGCCTCATAGCTCGAGATGAGGGATCCTTTCCCTGTTTCGTAGGGAAAGAATTCCCGGCGTTCCCGTCGCATCTCAAGAGGAGGCGCTCTCCACAGGAAAGGCGATAGGAACTCCAGGGTCGAGATACCATTCCAAGAGACCCCCAGATGTGTCAGTCCATTCCAGAGGAACCTGTTTTCCCTGCACTGCCTTGACGTTCAAGCCGAGGATCGACTCCCACCACGTGTGCACGTGGGACAGCCCTGTGGGAAAGCCTCGTGGGAAAGCCTCGTGGGAAAGACTCGAGGGAAAACCATAGATCCTTTGATCCACGCGGCGGACTGCGTGACACTGCTGCTACCGCTCTGGAGGAAAGTGCAAGTGCATGCCCGCATTCGAGACGAGGACTGACTCCCCTGGGGAGACTCCAGAAGTACCCCAAGATCCATGTCAGCACTGGAGAGGAATCCTCAGGTTCCGGCCCCGACTACACACAAGGTCTTAGGCCCCGGCATCGACGGGAGAGGAATCCCGAGAGGCCCCCGAGGAATTCGCATGGGGACTGGCCTTTCCTGAGGCCACCAGAGCGGGTCCCTGAGGTCCCCGTCGTAAGTCGAGAGCACCTGCCGCAACTCGAGAATATCCAGGAGGTTTTGCCCTCAAGGCGAGATGAGGCCCATTTCCGCTGAGGCTTCTCGAGGCCCATCACGTCTAACCACTGGAACTTCCAAAGGGTCCTTCACACCCTTGCTGCAACTCAAGAAGTTCCCCGACATACCCGTCTCCACTCGAGAGGAAGCACGTGGGGTCCCGCACACATCCAGGGGAGCCCCGTTTCCGCCTCCTAGCTCGAGATGAGGGATCCTTTCCCTGTTTCGTAGGGAAAGATTTCCCGGCGTTCCCGTCGCATATCAAGAGGAGGCGCTCTCCACAGGAAAGGCGAGAGGAACTCCAGGGTCGTGCCACCATTCCAAGAGTCCCCCAGATGTGTCAGTCCATTCCAGAGGAACCTGTTTTCCCTGCACTGCGTTGAAGTTCAAGCCGAGGATCGACTCCCACAACGTGTGCACGTGGGACAGCCCTGTGGGAAAGCCTCGTGGGAAAGCCTCGTGGGAAAGACTCGAGGGAAAACCATAGATCCTTTGATCCACGCGGCGGACTGCGTGACACTGCTGCTACCGCTCTGGAGGAAAGCGCAAGTGCATGCCCGCATTCGAGACGAGGACTGACTCCCCTGGGGAGACTCCAGAAGTACCCCAAGATCCATGTCAGCACTGGAGAGTAATCCTCAGGTTCCGTCCCCGACTCCACACAAGGTCTTAGGCCCCGCCATCGACGGGAGAGGAATCCCGAGAGGCCCCCGAGGAACTCGCATGGGGACTGGCCTTTCCTGAGGCCACCAGAGCGGGCCCTGAGGTCCCCGTCGTAAGTCGAGAGCACCTGCCGCAACTCGAGAAAATCCAGGAGGTTTTGCCCTCCAGGCGAGATGAGGCCCATTTCCGCTGAGGCTTCTCGAGGCCAATCACGTCTAACCACTGGAACTTCCAAAGGGTCCTTCACACCCTTGCTGCAACTCAAGAAGATCCCCGACATACCCGTCTCCACTCGAGAGGAAGCACGTGGGGTCCCGCACACATCCAGGGGAGCCCGGTTTCCGCCTCCTAGCTCGAGATGAGGGATCCTGTCCCTGTTTGGTAGGGAAAGAATTCCCGGCGTTCCCGTCGCATCTCAAGAGGAGGCGCTCTCCACAGGAAAGGCGAGAGGAACTCCAGGGTCGTAACACCATTCCAAGAGTCCCCCAGATGAGTCAGTCCATTCCAGAGGAACCTGTTTCCCTGAACTGCCTTGACGTTCAAGCCGAGGATCGACTCCCACCACGTGTGCACGTGGGACAGCCCTGTGGGAAAGCCTCGTGGGAAAGCCTCGTGGGAAAGACTCGAGGGAAAACCATAGATCTTTTGATCCACGCGGCGGACTGCGTGCCACTGCTGCTACCGCTCTGGAGGAAAGCGCAAGTGCATGCCCGCATTCGAGACGAGGACTGACTCCCCCGGGGAGACTCCAGAAGTACCCCAAGATCCATGTCAGCACTGGAGAGGAATCCTCAGGTTCCGGCCCCGACTCCACACAAGGTCTTAGGCCCCGGCATCGACGGGAGAGGAATCCCGAGAGGCCCCCGAGGAACTCGCATGGGGACTGGCCTTTCCTGAGGCCACCAGAGCGGGTCCCTGAGGTCCCCGTCGTAAGTCGAGAGCACCTGCCGCAACTCGAGAATATCCAGGAGGTTTTGCCCTCCAGGCGAGATGAGGCCCATTTCCGCTGAGGCTTCTCGAGGCCAATCACGTCTAACCACTGGAACTTCCAAAGGGTCCTTCACACCCTTGCTGCAACTCAAGAAGTTCCCCGACATACCCGTCTCCACTCGAGAGGAAGCACGTGGGTCCCGCACACATCCAGGGGAGCCCCGTTTGCGCCTCCTAGCTCGAGATGAGGGATCCTTTCCCTGTTTCGTAGGGAAAGAATTCCCGGCGTTCCCGTCGCATCTCAAGAGGAGGCGCTCTCCACAGGAAAGGCGAGAGGAACTCCAGGGTCGTGCCACCAATCCAAGAGTCCCCCAGATGTGTCAGTCCATTCCAGAGGAACCTGTTTTCCCTGCACTGCCTTGACGTTCAAGCCGAGGATCGACTCCCACCACGTGTGCACGTGGGACAGCCCTGTGGGAAAGCCTCGTGGGAAAGCCTCGTGGGAAAGACTCGAGGGAAAACCATAGATCCTTTGATCCACGCGGCGGACTGCGTGACACTGCTGCTACCGCTCTGGAGGAAAGCGCAAGTGCATGCCCGCATTCGAGACGAGGACTGACTCCCCTGGGGAGACTCCAGAAGTACCCCAAGATCCATGTCAGCACTGGAGAGGAATCCTCAGGTTCCGTCCCCGACTCCACACAAGGTCTTAGGCCCCGCCATCGACGGGAAGGGAATCCCGAGAGGACCCCGAGGAACTCGCATGGGGACTGGCCTTTCCTGAGGCCACCAGAGCGGGTCCCTGAGGTCCCCGTCGTAAGTCGAGAGCACCTGCCGCAACTCGAGAAAATCCAGGAGGTTTTGCCCTCCAGGCGAGATTAGGCCCATTTCCGCTGAGGCTTCTCGAGGCCAATCACGTCTAACCACTGGAACTTCCAAAGGGTCCTTCACACCCTTGCTGCAACTCAAGAAGTTCCCCGACATACCCGTCTCCACTCGAGAGGAAGCACGTGGGGTCCCGCACACATCCAGGGGAGCCCCGTTTCCGCCTCCTAGCTCGAGATGAGGGATCCTTTCCCTGTTTCGTAGGGAAAGAATTCCCGGCGTTCCCGTCGCATCTCAAGAGGAGGCGCTCTCCACAGGAAAGGCGATAGGAACTCCAGGGTCGAGATACCATTCCAAGAGACCCCCAGATGTGTCAGTCCATTCCAGAGGAACCTGTTTTCCCTGCACTGCCTTGACGTTCAAGCCGAGGATCGACTCCCACCACGTGTGCACGTGGGACAGCCCTGTGGGAAAGCCTCGTGGGAAAGCCTCGTGGGAAAGACTCGAGGGAAAACCATAGATCCTTTGATCCACGCGGCGGACTGCGTGACACTGCTGCTACCGCTCTGGAGGAAAGCGCAAGTGCATGCCCGCATTCGAGACGAGGACTGACTCCCCTGGGGAGACTCCAGAAGTACCCCAAGATCCATGTCAGCACTGGAGAGGAATCCTCAGGTTCCGGCCCCGACTACACACAAGGTCTTAGGCCCCGGCATCGACGGGAGAGGAATCCCGAGAGGCCCCCGAGGAATTCGCATGGGGACTGGCCTTTCCTGAGGCCACCAGAGCGGGTCCCTGAGGTCCCCGTCGTAAGTCGAGAGCACCTGCTGCAACTCGAGAATATCCAGGAGGTTTTGCCCTCCAGGCGAGATGAGGCCCATTTCCGCTGAGGCTTCTCGAGGCCCATCACGTCTAACCACTGGAACTTCCAAAGGGTCCTTCACACCCTTGCTGCAACTCCAGAAGTTCCCCGACATACCCGTCTCCACTCGAGAGGAAGCACGTGGGGTCCCGCACACATCCAGGGAAGCCCCGTTTCCGCCTCCTAGCTCGAGATGAGGGATCCTTTCCCTGTTTCGTAGGGAAAGAATTCCCGGCGTTCCCGTCGCATCTCAAGAGGAGGCTCTCTCCACAGGAAAGGCGAGAGGAACTCCAGGGTCGTGCCACCATTCCAAGAGTCCCCCAGATGTGTCAGTCCATTCCAGAGGACCCTGTTTTCCCTGCACTGCCTTGACGTTCAAGCCGAGGATCGACTCCCACCACGTGTGCACTTGGGACAGCCCTGTGGGAAAGCCTCGTGGGAAAGCCTCGTGGGAAAGACTCGAGGGAAAACCATAGATCCTTTGATCCACGCGGCGGACTGCGTGACACTGCTGCTACCGCTCTGGAGGAAAGCGCAAGTGCATGCCCGCATTCGAGTCGAGGACTGACTCCCCTGGGGAGACTCCAGAAGTACCCCAAGATCCATGTCAGCACTGGAGAGGAATCCTCAGGTTCCGGCCCCGACTCCACACAAGGTCTTAGGCCCCGGCATCGACGGGAGAGGAATCCCGAGAGGCCCCCGAGGAATTCGCATGGGGACTGGCCTTTCCTGAGGCCACCAGAGCGGGTCCCTGAGGTCCCCGTCGTAAGTCGAGAGCACCTGCCGCAACTCGAGAATATCCAGGAGGTTTTGCCCTCCAGGCGAGATGAGGCCTTTTTCCGCTGAGGCTTCTCGAGGCCCATCACGTCTAACCACTGGAACTTCCAAAGGGTCCTTCACACCCTTGCTGCAACTCAAGAAGTTCCCCGACATACCCGTCTCCACTCGAGAGGAAGCACGTGGGGTCCCGCACACATCCAGGGGAGCCCCGTTTCCGCCTCCTAGCTCGAGATGAGGGATCCTTTCCCTGTTTCGTAGGGAAAGATTTCCCGGCGTTCCCGTCGCATCTCAAGAGGAGGCGCTCTCCACAGGAAAGGCGAGAGGAACTCCAGGGTCGTGCCACCATTCCAAGAGTCCCCCAGATGTGTCAGTCCATTCCAGAGGAACCTGTTTTCCCTGCACTGCGTTGAAGTTCAAGCCGAGGATCGACTCCCACCACGTGTGCACGTGGGACAGCCCTGTGGGAAAGCCTCGTGGGAAAGCCTCGTGGGAAAGACTCGAGGGAAAACCATAGATCCTTTGATCCACGCGGCGGACTGCGTGACACTGCTGCTACCGCTCTGGAGGAAAGCGCAAGTGCATGCCCGCATTCGAGACGAGGACTGACTCCCCTGGGGAGACTCCAGAAGTACCCCAAGATCCATGTCAGCACTGGAGAGGAATCCTCAGGTTCCGGCCCCGACTACACACAAGGTCTTAGGCCCCGGCATCGACGGGAGAGGAATCCCGAGAGGCCCCCGAGGAACTCGCATGGGGACTGGCCTTTCCTGAGGCCACCAGAGCGGGTCCCTGAGGTCCCCGTCGTAAGTCGAGAGCACCTGCCGCAACTCGAGAATATCCAGGAGGTTTTGCCCTCCATGCGAGATGAGACCCATTTCCGCTGAGGCTTCTCGAGGCCAATCACATGTAACCACTGGAACTTCCAAAGGGTCCTTCACACCCTTGCTGCAACTCAAGAAGTTCCCCGACATACCCGTCTCCACTCGAGAGGAAGCACGTGGGTCCCGCACACATCCAGGGGAGCCCCGTTTCCGCCTCCTAGCTCGAGATGAGGGATCCTTTCCCTGTTTCGTAGGGAAAGAATTCCCGGCGTTCCCGTCGCATCTCAAGAGGAGGCGCTCTCCACAGGAAAGGCGAGAGGAACTCCAGGGTCGTGACACCATTCCAAGAGTCCCCCAGATGTGCCAGTCCATTCCAGAGGACCCTGTTTTCCCTGCACTGCCTTGACGTTCAAGCCGAGGATCGACTCCCACCACGTGTGCACGTGGGACAGCCCTGTGGGAAAGCCTCGTGGGAAAGCCTCGTGGGAAAGACTCGAGGGAAAACCATAGATCCTTTGATCCACGCGGCGGACTGCGTGACACTGCTGCTACCGCTCTGGAGGAAAGCGCAAGTGCATGCCCGCATTCGAGACGAGGACTGACTCCCCTGGGGAGACTCCAGAAGTACCCCAAGATCCTTGTCAGCACTGGAGAGGAATCCTAAGGTTCCGGCCCCGACTCCACACAAGGTCTTAGGCCCCGCCATCGACGGGAGAGGAATCCCGAGAGGCCCCCGAGGAACTCGCATGGGGACTGGCCTTTCCTGAGGCCACCAGAGCGGGTCCCTGAGGTCCCCGTCGTAAGTCGAGAGCACCTGCCGCAACTCGAGAAAATCCAGGAAGTTTTGCCCTCCAGGCGAGATGAGGCCCATTTCCGCTGAGGCTTCTCGAGGCCAATCACGTCTAACCACTGGAACTTCCAAAGGGTCCTTCACACCCTTGCTGCAACTCAAGAAGTTCCCCGACATACCCGTCTCCACTCGAGAGGAAGCACGTGGGATCCCGCACACATCCAGGGGAGCCCCGTTTCCGCCTCCTAGCTCGAGATGAGGGATCCTTTCCCTGTTTCTTAGGGAAAGAATTCCCGGCGTTCCCGTCGCATCTCAAGAGGAGGCGCTCTCCACAGGAAAGGCGAGAGGAACTCCAGGGTCGTGCCACCATTCCAAGAGCCCCCCAGATGTGTCAGTCCATTCCAGAGGAACCTGTTTTCCCTGCACTGCGTTGAAGTTCAAGCCGAGGATCGACTCGCACCACGTGTGCACGTGGGACAGCCCTGTGGGAAAGCCTCGTGGGAAAGCCTCGTGGGAAAGACTCGAGGGAAAACCATAGATCCTTTGATCCACGCGGCGGACTGCGTGACACTGCTGCTACCGCTCTGGAGGAAAGCGCAAGTGCATGCCCGCATTCGAGACGAGGACT
Organism: Ovis canadensis; assembly: GCF_042477335.2. NCBI lineage: Eukaryota > Metazoa > Chordata > Mammalia > Artiodactyla > Bovidae > Ovis > Ovis canadensis. The sequence goes on from NC_091264.1 coordinate 1,107,063, forward strand.
GACTCCCCTGGGGAGACTCCAGAAGTACCCCAAGATCCATGTCAGCACTGGAGAGGAATCCTCAGGTTCCGGCCCCGACTCCACACAAGGTCTTAGGCCCCGGCATCGACGGGAGAGGAATCCCGAGACGCCCCGGAGGAACTCGCATGGGGACTGGCTTTTCCTGTGGCCACCAGAGCGGGTCCCTGAGGTCCCCGTCGTAAGTCGAGAGCACCTGCCGCAACTCGAGAAAATCCAGGAGGTTTTGCCCTCCAGGCGAGATGAGGCCCATTTCCGCTGAGGCTTCTCGAGGCCAATCACGTCAAACCACTGGAACTTCCAAAGGGTCCTTCACACCCTTGCTGCAACTCAAGAAGTTCCCCGACATACCCGTCTGTACTCGAGAGGAAGCACGTGGTGTCCCGCACACATCCAGGGGAGACCCATTTCCGCCTCCTATCTCGAGATGAGGGATCCTTTCCCTGTTTCGTAGGGAAAGAATTCCCGGCGTTCCCGTCGCATCTCAAGAGGAGGCGCTCTCCACAGGAAAGGCGAGAGGAACTCCAGGGTGATGCCACCATTCCAAGAGTCCCCCAGATGTGTCAGTCCATTCCAGAGGAACCTGTTTTCCCTGCACTGCCTTGACGTTCAAGTCGAGGATCGACTCCCACCACGTGTGCACGTGGGACAGCCCTGTGGGAAAGCCTCTTGGGAAAGACTCGAGGGAAAACCATAGATCCTTTGATCCACGCGGCGGACTGCGTGACACTGCTGCTACCGCTCTGGAGGAAAGCGCAAGTGCATGCCCGCATTCGAGACGAGGACTGACTCCCCTGGGGAGACTCCAGAAGTACCCCAAGATCCATGTCAGTACTGGAGAGGAATCCTCAGGTTCCGGCCCCGACTCCACACAAGGTCTTATGCCCCGGCATCGACGGGAGAGGAATCCCGAGAGGCCCCCGAGGAACTCGCATGGGGACTGGCCTTTCCTGAGGCCACCAGATCGGGTCCCTGAGGTCCCCGTCGTAAGTCGAGAGCACCTGCCGCAACTCGAGAAAATCCAGGAGGTTTTGCCCTCCAGGCGAGATGAGGCCCATTTCCGCTGAGGCTTCTCGAGGCCAATCACATCTAACCACTGGAACTTCCAAAGGGTCCTTCACACCATTGCTGCAACTCAAGAAGTTCCCCGACATACCCGTCTCCACTCGAGAGGAAGCACGTGGGGTCCCGCACACATCCAGGGGGGGCCCCGTTTCCGCCTCCTAGCTCGAGATGAGGGATCCTTTCCCTGTTTCGTAGGGAAAGAATTCCCGGCGTTCCCGTCGCATCTCAAGAGGAGGCGCTCTCCACAGGAAAGGCGAGAGGAACTCCAGGGTCGTGCCACCATTCCAAGAGTCCCCCAGATGTGTCAGTCCATTCCAGAGGAACCTGTTTTCCCTGCACTGCCTTGACGTTCAAGCCGAGGATCGACTCCCACCACGTGTGCACGTGGGACAGCCCTGTGGGAAAGCCTCGTGGGAAAGCCTCGTGGGAAAGACTCGAGGGAAAACCATAGATCCTTTGATCCACGCGGCGGACTGGGTGACACTGCTGCTACCGCTCTGGAGGAAAGCGCAAGTGCATGCCCGCATTCGAGACGAGGACTGACTCCCCTGGGGAGACTCCAGAAGTACCCCAAGATCCATGTCAGCACTGGAGAGGAATCCTCAGGTTCCGGCCCCGACTCCACACAAGGTCTTAGGCCCCGGCATCGATGGGAGAGGAATCCCGAGAGGCCCCCGAGGAACTCGCATGGGGACTGGCCTTTCCTGAGGCCACCAGAGCGGGTCCCTGAGGTCCCCGTCGTAAGTCGAGAGCACCTGCCGCAACTCGAGAAAATCCAGGAGGTTTTGCCCTCCAGGCGAGATGAGGCCCATTTCCGCTGAGGCTTCTCGAGGCTAATCACATCTAACCACTGGAACTTCCAAAGGGTCCTTCACACCCTTGCTGCAACTCAAGAAGTTCCCCGACATACCCGTCTCCACTCGAGAGGAAGCACGTGGGGTCCCGCACACATCCAGGGGAGCCCCGTTTCCGCCTCCTAGCTCGAGATGAGGGATCCTTTCCCTGTTTCTTAGGGAAAGAATTCCCGGCGTTCCCGTCGCATCTTAAGAGGAGGCGCTCTCCACAGGAGAGGCGAGAGGAACTCCAGGGTCGTGCCACCATTCCAAGAGACGCCCAGATGGGTCAGTCCATTCCAGAGGAACCTGTTTTCCCTGCACTGCCTTGACGTTCAAGCCGAGGATCGACTCCCACCACGTGTGCACGTGGGACAGCCCTGTGGGAAAGCCTCGTGGGAAAGCCTCGTGGGAAAGACTCGAGGGAAAACCATAGATCCTTTGATCCACGCGGCGGACTGCGTGACACTGCTGCTACCGCTCTGGAGGAAAGCGCAAGTGCATGCCCGCATTCGAGACGAGGACTGACTCCCCTGGGGAGACTCCAGAAGTACCCCAAGATCCATGTCAGCACTGGAGAGGAATCCTCAGGTTCCGGCCCCGACTCCACACAAGGTCTTAGGCCCCGGCAACGACGGGAGAGGAATCCCGAGAGGCCCCCGAGGAACTCGCATGGGGACTGGCCTTTCCTGAGGCCACCAGAGCGGGTCCCTGTGGTCCCCGTCGTAAGTCGAGAGCACCTGCCGCAACTCGAGAAAATTCAGGAGGTTTTGCCCTCAAGGCGAGATGAGGCCCATTTCCGCTGAGGCTTCTCGAGGCTAATCACGTCTAACCACTGGAACTTCCAAAGGGTCCTTCACACCCTTGTTGCAACTCAAGAAGTTCCCCGACATACCCGTCTCCACTCGAGAGGAAGCACGTGGGGTCCCGCACACATCCAGCGGAGCCCCGTTTCCGCCTCCTAGCTCGAGATGAGGGATCCTTTCCCTGTTTCGTAGGGAAAGAATTCCCGGCGTTCCCGTCGCATCTCAAGAGGAGGCGCTCTCCACAGGAAAGGCGAGAGGAACTCCAGGGTCGTGCCACAATTCCAAGAGTCCCCCAAATGTGTCAGTCCATTCCAGAGGAACCTGTTTTCCCTGCACTGCCTTGACTTTCAAGCCGAGGATCGACTCCCACCACGTGTGCACGTGGGACATCCCTGTGGGAAAGCCTCGTGGGAAAGCCTCGTGGGAAAGACTCGAGGGAAAACCATAGATCCTTTGATCCACGCGGCGGACTGCGTGACACTGCTGCTACCGCTCTGGAGGAAAGCGCAAGTGCATGCCCGCATTCGAGACGAGGACTGACTCCCCTGGGGAGACTCCAGAAGTACCCCAAGATCCATGTCAGCACTGGAGAGGAATCCTCAGGTTCCGGCCCCGACTCCACACAAGGTCTTAGGCCCCGGAATCGATGGGAGAGGAATCCCGAGAGGCTCCCGAGGAACTCGCATGGGGACTGGCCTTTCCTGAGGCCACCAGAGCGGGTCCCTGAGGTCCCCGTCGTAAGTCGAGAGCACCTGCCGCAACTCGAGAAAATCCAGGAGGTTTTGCCCTCCAGGTGAGATGAGGCCCATTTCCGCTGAGGCTTCTCGAGGCTAATCACTTCTAACCACTGGAACTTCCAAAGGGTCCTTCACACCCTTGCTGCAACTCAAGATGTTCCCTGACATACCCGTCTCCACTCGAGAGGAAGCACGTGGGGTCCCGCACACATCCAGGGGAGCCCCGTTTCCGCCTCCTAGCTCGAGATGAGGGATCCTTTCCCTGTTTCGTAGGTAAAGAATTCCCGGTGTTCCCGTCGCATCTCAAGAGGAGGCGCTCTCCACAGGAAAGGCGAGAGGAACTCCAGGGTCGTGCCACCATTCCAAGAGTCCCCCAGATGTGTCAGTCCATTCCAGAGGAACCTGTTTTCCCTGCACTGCCTTGACGTTCAAGCCGAGGATCGACTCCCACCACGTGTGCACGTGGGACAGCCCTGTGGGAAAGCCTCGTGGGAAAGCCTCGTGGGAAAGACTCGAGGGAAAACCATAGATCCTTTGATCCACGCGGCGGACTGCGTGACACTGCTGCTACCGCTCTGGAGGAAAGCGCAAGTGCATGCCCGCATTCGAGACGAGGACTGACTCCCCTGGGGAGACTCCAGCAGTACCCCAAGATCCATGTCAGCACTGGAGAGGAATCCTCAGGTTCCGGCCCCGACTCCACACAAGGTCTTAGGCCCCGGCAACGACGGGAGAGGAATCCCGAGAGGCCCCCGAGGAACTCGCATGGGGACTGGCATTTCCTGAGGCCACCAGAGCGGGTCCCTGAGGTCCCCGTCGTAAGTCGAGAGCACCTGCCGCAACTCGAGAAAATCCAGGAGGTTTTGCCCTCCAGGCGAGATGAGGCCCATTTCCGCTGAGGCTTCTCGAGGCTAATCACGTCTAACCACTGGAACTTCCAAAGGGTCCTTCACACCCTTGCTGCAACTCAAGAAGTTCCCCGACATACCCGTCTCCACTCGAGAGGAAGCACGTGGGGTCCCGCACACATCCAGGGGAGCCCCGTTTCCGCCTCCTAGCTCGAGATGAGGGATCCTTTCCCTGTTTCGTAGGGAAAGAATTCCCGGCGTTCCCGTCGCATCTCAAGAGGAGGCGCTCTCCACAGGAAAGGCGAGAGGAACTCCAGGGTCGTGCCACCATTCCAAGAGTCCCCCAGATGTGTCAGTCCATTCAAGAGGGACCTGTTTTCCCTGCACTGCCTTGACGTTCAAGCCGAGGATCGACTCCCACCACGTGTGCACGTGGGACAGCCCTGTGGGAAAGCCTCGTGGGAAAGCCTCGTGGGAAAGACTCGAGGGAAAACCATAGATCCTTTGATCCACGCGGCGGACTGCGTGACACTGCTGCTACCGCTCTGGAGGAAAGCGCAAGTGCATGCCCGCATTCGAGACGAGGACTGACTCCCCTGGGGAGACTCCAGAAGTACCCCAAGATCCATGTCAGCACTGGAGAGGAATCCTCAGGTTCCGGCCCCGACTCCACACAAGGTCTTAGGCCCCGGCATCGACGGGAGAGGAATCCCGAGAGGCCCCCGAGGAACTCGCATGGGGACTGGCCTTTCCTGAGGCCACCAGAGCGGGTCCCTGAGGTCCCCGTCGTAAGTCGAGAGCACCTGCCGTAATTCGAGAAAATCCAGGAGGTTTTGCCCTCCAGGCGAGATGAGGCACATTTCCGCTGAGGCTTCTCGAGGCCAATCACATCTAACCACTGGAACTTCCAAAGGGTCCTTCACACTCTTGCTGCTACTCAAGAAGTTCCCCGACATACCCGTCTCCACTCGATAGGAAGCACGTGGTATCCCGCACACATCCAGGGGAGCCCCGTTTCCGCCTCCTAGCTCGAGATGAGGGATCCTTTCCCTGTTTCTTAGGGAAAGAATTCCCGGGGTTCCCGTCGCATCTCAAGAGGAGGCGCTCTCCACAGGAAAGGCGAGAGGAACTCCAGGGTCGTGCCACCATTCCAAGAGTCCCCCAGATGTGTCAGTCCATTCCAGAGGAACCTGTTTTCCCTGCACTGCCTTGACGTTCAAGCCGAGGATCCACTCCCACCACGTGTGCACGTGGGACAGCCCTGTGGGAAAGCCTCGTGGGAAAGCCTCGTGGGAAAGACTCGAAGGAAAACCATAGATCCTTTGATCCACGCGGCGGACTGCGTGACACTGCTGCTACCGCTCTGGAGGAAAGCGCAAGTACATGCCCGCATTCGAGACGAGGACTGACTCCCCTGGGGAGACTCCAGAAGTACCCCATGATCCATGTCAGCACTGGAGAGGAATCCTCAGGTTCCGGCCCCGACTCCACACAAGGTCTTAGGCCCCGGCATCAATGGGAGAGGAATCCCGAGAAGCCCCCGAGGAACTCGCATGGGGACTGGCCTTTCCTGAGGTCACCAGAGCGGGTCACTGAGGTCCCCGTCGTAAGTCGAGAGCACATGCCGCAACTCGAGAAAATCCAGGAGGTTTTGCCCTCCAGGCGAGATGAGGCCCATTTCCGCTGAGGCTTCTCGAGGCTAATCACCTCTAAATACTGGAACTTCCAACGGGTCCTTCACACCCTTGCTGCGACTAAAGAAGTTCCCCGACATACCCGTCTCCACTCGAGAGGAAGCACGTGGGGTCCGGCACACATCCAGGGGAGCCCCGTTTCCGCCTCCTAGCTCGAGATGAGGGATCCTTTCCTGTTTCGTAGGTAAAGAATTCCCGGCGTTCCCGTCGCATATCAAGAGGAGGCGCTCTCCACAGGAAAGGCGAGAGGAACTCCAGGGTCGTGCCACCATTCCAAGAGTCCCCCAGATGTGTCAGTCCATTCCAGAGGAACCTGTTTTCCCTGCACTGCCTTGACGTTCAAGCCGAGGATCGACTCCCACCACGTGTGCACGTGGGACAGCCCTGTGGGAAAGCCTCGTGGGAAAGCCTCGTGGGAAAGACTCGAGGGAAAACCATAGATCCTTTGATCCACGCGGCGGACTGCATGACACTGCTGCTACCGCTCTGGTGGAAAGCGCAAGTGCATGCCCGCATTCGAGACGAGGACTGACTCCCCTGGGGAGACTCCAGAAGTACCCCAAGATCCATGTCAGCACTGGAGAGGAATCCTCAGGTTCCGGCCCCGACTCCACACAAGGTCTTAGGCGCCAGCATCAACGGGAGAGGAATCCCCAGAGGCCCCCGAGGAACTCGCATGGGGACTGGCCTTTCCTGAGGCCACCAGAGCGGGTCCCTGAGGTCCCCGTCGTAAGTCGAGAGCACCTGCCGCAACTCGAGAAAATCCAGGAGGTTTTGCCCTCCAGGCGAGATGAGGCCCATTTCCGCTGAGGCTTCTCGAGGCTAATCACGTCTAACCACTGGAACTTCCAAAGGGTCCTTCACACCCTTGCTGCAGCTCAAGAAGTTCCCTGACATACCCGTCTCCACTCGAGAGGAAGCACGTGGGGTCCCGCACACATCCAGGGGAGCCCCGTTTCCGCCTCCTAGCTCGAGATGAGGGATCCTTTCCCTGTTTCGTAGGAAAGAATTCCCGGCGTTCCCGTCGCATCTCAAGAGGAGGCGCTCTCCACAGGAAAGGCGAGAGGAACTCCAGGGTCGTGCCACCATTCCAAGAGTCCCCCAGATGTGTCAGTCCATTCCAGAGGAACCTGTTTTCCCTGCACTGCCTTGACGTTCAAGCCGAAGATCGACTCCCACCACGTGTGCACGTGGGACAGCCCTGTGGGAAAGCCTCGTGGGAAAGCCTCGTGGGAAAGACTCGAGGGAAAACCATAGATCCTTTGATCCACGCGGCGGACTGCGTGACACTGCTGCTACCGCTCTGGAGGAAAGCGCAAGTGCATGCCCGCATTCGAGACGAGCACTGACTCCCCTGGGGAGACTCCAGAAGTACCCCAAGATCCATGTCAGCACTGGAGAGGAATCCTCAGGTTCCGGCCCCGACTCCACACAAGGTCTTAGGCCCCGGCATCGACGGGAGAGGAATCCCGAGAGGCCCCCGAGGAACTCGCATGGGGACTGGCCTTTCCTGAGGCCACCAGAGCGGGTCCCTGAGGTCCCCGTCGTAAGTCGAGAGCACCTGCCGCAACTCGAGAAAATCCAGGAGGTTTTGCCCTCCAGGCGAGATGAGGCCCATTTCCGCTGAGGCTTCTCGAGGCTAATCACGTCTAACCACTGGAACTTCCAAAGGGTCCTTCACACCCTTGCTGCAACTCAAGAAGTTCCCCGACATACCCGTCTCCACTCGAGAGGAAGCACGTGGGGTCCCGCACACATCCAGGGGAGCCCCGTTTCCGCCTCCTAGCTCGAGATGAGGGATCCTTTCCCTGTTTCGTAGGGAAAGAATTCCCGGCGTTCCCGTCGCATCTCAAGAGGAGGCGCTCTCCACAGGAAAGGCGAGAGGAACTCCAGGGTCGTGCCACCATTCCAAGAGTCCCCCAGATGTGTCTGTCCATTCCAGAGGGACCTGTTTTCCCTGCACTGCCTTGACGTTCAAGCCGAGGATCGACTCCCACCACGTGTGCACGTGGGACAGCCCTGTGGGAAAGCCTCGTGGGAAAGCCTCGTGGGAAAGACTCGAGGGAAAACCATAGATCCTTTGATCCACGCGGCGGACTGCGTGACACTGCTGCTACCGCTCTGGAGGAAAGCGCAAGTGCATGCCCGCATTCGAGACGAGGACTGACTCCCCTGGGGAGACTCCAGAAGTACCCCAAGATCCATGTCAGCACTGGAGAGGAATCCTCAGGTTCCGGCCCCGACTCCACACAAGGTCTTAGGCCACGGCATCGACGGGAGAGGAATCCCGAGAGGCCCCCGAGGAACTCGCATGGGGACTGGCCTTTCCTGAGGCCACCAGAGCGGGTCCCTGAGGTCCCCGTCGTAAGTCGAGAGCACCTGCCGCAACTCGAGAAAATCCAGGAGGTTTTGCCCTCCAGGCGAGATGAGGCCCATTTCCGCTGAGGCTTCTCGAGGCTAATCACATCTAACCACTGGAACTTCCAAAGGGTCCTTCACACCCTTGCTGCAACTCAAGAAGTTCCGAGACATACCCATCTCCACTCGAGAGGAAGCACGTGGGGTCCCGCACACATCCAGGGGAGCCCCGTTTTCGACTCCTAGCTCGAGATGAGGGATCCTTTCCCTGTTTCTTAGGAAAGAATTCCCGGCGTTCCCGTCGCATCTCAAGAGGAGGGGCTCTCCACAGGAGAGGCGAGAGGAACTCCAGGGTCGTGCCACCATTCCAAGAGACGCCCAGATGTGTCAGTCCGTTACAGAGGAACCTGTTTTCCCTGCACTGCCTTGACGTTCAAGCCGAGGATCGACTCCCACCACGTGTGCACGTGGGACAGCCATGTGGGAAAGCCTCGTGGGAAAGCCTCGTGGGAAAGACTCGAGGGAAAACCATAGATCCTTTGATCCACGCGGCGGACTGCGTGACACTGCTGCTACCGCTCTGGAGGAAAGCGCAAGTGCATGCCCGCATTCGAGACGAGGACTGACTCCCCTGGGGAGACTCCAGAAGTACCCCAAGATCCATGTCAGCACTGGAGAGGAATCCTCAGGTTCCGGCCCCGACTCCACACAAGGTCTTAGGCCCCGGCATCGATGGGAGAGGAATCCCGAGAGGCCCCCGAGGAACTCGCATGGGGACTGGCCTTTCCTGAGGTCACCAGAGCGGTACCCCGAGTTACCCGTCGTAAGTCGAGAGCACATGCCGCAACTCGAGAAAATCCAGGAGGTTTTGCCCTCCAGGCGAGATGAGGCCCATTTCCGCTGAGGCTTCTCGAGGCTAATCACGTCTAACCACTGGAACTTCCAAAGGGTCCTTCACACCCTTGCTGCTACTCAAGAAGTTCCCCGACATACCCGTCTCCACTCGATAGGAAGCACGTGGTATCCCGCACACATCCAGGGGAGCCCCGTTTCCGGCTCCTAGCTCGAGATGAGGGATCCTTTCACTGTTTCGTAGGGAAAGAATTCCCGGCGTTCCCCTCGCATCTCAAGAGGAGGCGCTCTCCACAGGAAAGGCGAGAGGAACTCCAGGGTCGTGCCACCATTCCAAGAGTCCCCCAGATGTGTCAGTCCATTCCAGAGGAACCTGTTTTCCCTGCACTGCCTTGACGTTCAAGCCGAGGATCGACTCCCACCACGTGTGCACGTGGGACAGCCCTGTGGGAAAGCCTCGTGGGAAAGCCTCGTGGGAAAGACTCGAGGGAAAACCATAGATCCTTTGATCCACGCGGCGGACTGCGTGACACTGCTGCTACCACTCTGGAGGAAAGCGCAAGTACATGCCCGCATTCGAGACGAGGACTGACTCCCCTGGGGAGACTCCAGAAGTACCCCATGATCCATGTCAGCACTGGAGAGTAATCCTCAGGTTCCGGCCCCGACTCCACACAAGGTCTTAGGCCCCAGCATCAATGGGAGAGGAATCCCGAGAGGCCCCCGAGGAACTCGCATGGGGACTGGCCTTTCATGAGGTCACCAGAGCGGGTCCCTGAGGTCCCCGTCGTAAGTCGAGAGCACATGCCGCAACTCGAGAAAATCCAGGAGGTTTTGCCCTCCAGGCGAGATGAGGCCCATTTCCGCTGAGGCTTCTCGAGGCTAATCACATCTAACCACTGGAACTTCCAAAGGGTCCTTCACACCCTTGCTGCAACTCAAGAAGTTCCCCGACATACCCGTCTCCACTCGAGAGGAAGCACGTGGGGTCCCGCACACATCCAGGGGAGCCCCGTTTCCGCCTCCTAGCTCGAGATGAGGGATCCTTTCCCTGTTTCTTAGGGAAAGAATTCCCGGCGTTCCCGTCGCATCTCAAGAGGAGGCGCTCTCCACAGGAGAGGCGAGAGGAACTCCAGGGTCGTGCCACCATTCCAAGAGACGCCCAGATGGGTCAGTCCATTCCAGAGGAACCTGTTTTCCCTGCACTGCCTTGACGTTCAAGCAGAGGATCGACTCCCACCACGTGTGCACGTGGGACAGCCCTGAGGGAAAGCCTCGTGGGAAAGCCTCGTGGGAAAGCCTCGTGGGAAAGACTCGATAGAAAACCATAGATCCTTTGATCCACGTGGCGGACTGCGTGACACTGCTGCTACCGCTCTGGAGGAAAGCGCAAGTGCATGCCCGCATTCGAGACGAGGACTGACTCCCCTGGGGAGACTCCAGAAGTACCCCAAGATCCATGTCAGCACTGGAGAGGAATCCTCAGGTTCCGGCCCCGACTCCACACAAGGTCTTAGGCCCCGGCATCGACGGGAGAGGAATCCCGAGAGGCCCCCGAGGAACTCACATGGGGACTGGCCTTTCCTGAGGCCACCAGAGCGGGTCCCTGAGGTCCCCGTCGTAAGTCGAGAGCACCTGCCGCAACTCGAGAAAATCCAGGAGGTTTTGCCCTCCAGGCGAGATGAGGCCCATTTCCGCTGAGGCTTCTCGAGGCCAATCATATCTAACCACTGGAACTTCCAAAGGGTCCTTCACACCCTTGCTGCTACTCAAGAAGTTCCCCGACATACCCGTCTCCACTCGATAGGAAGCACGTGGTATCCCGCACACATCCATGGGAGCCCCGTTTCCGGCTCCTAGCTCGAGATGAGGGATCCTTTCACTGTTTCGTAGGGAAAGAATTCCCGGCGTTCCCGTCGCATCTCAAGAGGAGGCGCTCTCCACAGGAAAGGCGAGAGGAACTCCAGGGTCGTGCCACCATTCCAAGAGTCCCCCAGATGTGTCAGTCCATTCCAGAGGAACCTGTTTTCCCTGCACTGCCTTGACGTTCAAGCCGAGGATCGACTCCCACCACGTGTGCACGTGGGACAGCCCTGTGGGAAAGCCTCGTGGGAAAGCCTCGTGGGAAAGACTCGAGGGAAAACCATAGATCCTTTGATCCACGCGGCGGACTGCGTGACACTGCTGCTACCGCTCTGGAGGAAAGCGCAAGTGCATGCCCGCATTCGAGACGAGGACTGACTCCCCTGGGGAGACTCCAGAAGTACCCCAAGATCCATGTCAGCACTGGAGAGGAATCCTCAGGTTCCGGCCCCGACTCCACACAAGGTCTTAGGCCCCGGTATCGACGGGAGAGGAATCCCGAGAGGCCCCCGAGGAACTCGCATGGGGACTGGCCTTTCCTGAGGCCACCAGAGCGGGTCCCTGAGGTCCCCGTCGTAAGTCGAGAGCACCTGCCGCAACTCGAGAAAATCCAGGAGGTTTTGCCCTCCAGGCGAGATGAGGCCCATTTCCGCTGAGGCTTCTCGAGGCTAATCACGTCTAACCACTGGAACTTCCAAAGGGTCCTTCACACCCTTGCTGCAACTCAAGAAGTTCCCCGACATACCCGCCTCCACTCGAGAGGAAGCACGTGGGGTTCCGCACACATCCAGGGGAGCCCCGTTTCCGCCTCCTAGCTCGAGATGAGGGATCCTTTCCCTGTTTCGTAGGGAAAGAATTCCCGGCGTTCCCGTCGCATCTCAAGAGGAGGCGCTCTCCACAAGAAAGGGGAGAGGAACTCCAGGGTCGTGCCACCATTCCAAGAGTCCCCCAGATGTGTCAGTCCATTCCAGAGGAACCTGTTTTCCCTGCACTGCCTTGACGTTCAAGCCGAGGATCGACTCCCACCACGTGTGCACGTGGGACAGCCCTGTGGGAAAGCCTCGTGGGAAAGCCTCGTGGGAAAGACTCGAGGGAAAACCATAGATCCTTTGATCCACGCGGCGGACTGCGTGACACTGCTGCTACCGCTCTGGAGGAAAGCGCAAGTGCATGCCCGCATTCGAGACGAGGACTGACTCCCCTGGGGAGACTCCAGAAGTACCCCAAGATCCATGTCAGCACTGGAGAGGAATCCTCAGGTTCCGGCCCCGACTCCACACAAGGTCTTAGGCCCCGGCATCGACGGGAGAGGAATCCCGAGAGGCCCCCGAGGAACTCACATGGGGACTGGCCTTTCCTGAGGCCACCAGAGCGGGTCCCTGAGGTCCCCGTCGTAAGTCGAGAGCACCTGCCGTAACTCGAGAAAATCCAGGAGGTTTTGCCCTCCAGGCGAGATTAGGCCCATTTCCGCTGAGGCTTCTCGAGGCCAATCACATCTAACCACTGGAACTTCCAAAGGGTCCTTCACACCCTTGCTGCTACTCAAGAAGTTCCCCGACATACCCGTCTCCACTCGATAGGAAGCACGTGGTATCCCGCACACATCCAGGGGAGCCCCGTTTCCGGCTCCTAGCTGGAGATGAGGGATCCTTTCACTGTTTCGTAGGGAAAGAATTCCCGGCGTTCCCGTCGCATCTCAAGAGGAGGCGCTCTCCACAGGAAAGGCGAGAGGAACTCCAGGGTCGTGCCACCATTCCAAGAGTCCCCCAGATGTGTCAGTCCATTCCAGAGGAACCTGTTTTCCCTGCACTGCCTTGACGTTCAAGCCGAGGATCGACTCCCACCACGTGTGCACGTGGGACAGCCCTGTGGGAAAGCCTCGTGGGAAAGCCTCGTGGGAAAGACTCGAGGGAAAACCATAGATCCTTTGATCCACGCGGCGGACTGCGTGACACTGCTGCTACCGCTCTGGAGGAAAGCGCAAGTACATGCCCGCATTCGAGACGAGGACTGACTCCCCTGGGGAGACTCCAGAAGTACCCCATGATCCATGTCAGCACTGGAGAGTAATCCTCAGGTTCCGGCCCCGACTCCACACAAGGTCTTAGGCCCCGGCATCAATGGGAGAGGAATCCCGAGAGGCCCCCGAGGAACTCGCATGGGGACTGGCCTTTCCTGAGGTCACCAGAGCGGGTCCCTGAGGTCCCCGTCGTAAGTCGAGAGCACATGCCGCAACTCGAGAAAATCCAGGAGGTTTTGCCCTCCAGGCGAGATGAGGCCCATTTCCGCTGAGGCTTCTCGAGGCTAATCACATCTAACCACTGGAACTTCCAAAGGGTCCTTCACACCCTTGCTGCAACTCAAGAAGTTCCCCGACATACCCGTCTCCACTCGAGAGGAAGCACGTGGGGTCCCGCACACATCCAGGGGAGCCCCGTTTCCGCCTCCTAGCTCGAGATGAGGGATCCTTTCCCTGTTTCTTAGGGAAAGAATTCCCGGCGTTCCCGTCGCATCTTAAGAGGAGGCGCTCTCCACAGGAGAGGCGAGAGGAACTCCAGGGTCGTGCCACCATTCCAAGAGACGCCCAGATGGGTCAGTCCATTCCAGAGGAACCTGTTTTCCCTGCACTGCCTTGACGTTCAAGCCGAGGATCGACTCCCACCACGTGTGCACGTGGGACAGCCCTGTGGGAAAGCCTCGTGGGAAAGCCTCGTGGGAAAGACTCGAGGGAAAACCATAGATCCTTTGATCCACGCGGCGGACTGCGTGACACTGCTGCTACCGCTCTGGAGGAAAGCGCAAGTGCATGCCCGCATTCGAGACGAGGACTGACTCCCCTGGGGAGACTCCAGAAGTACCCCAAGATCCATGTCAGCACTGGAGAGGAATCCTCAGGTTCCGGCCCCGACTCCACACAAGGTCTTAGGCCCCGGCAACGACGGGAGAGGAATCCCGAGAGGCCCCCGAGGAACTCGCATGGGGTCTGGCCTTTCCTGAGGCCACCAGAGCGGGTCCCTGAGGTCCCCGTCGTAAGTCGAGAGCACCTGCCGCAACTCGAGAAAATCCAGGAGGTTTCGCGCTCCAGGCGAGATGAGGCCCATTTCCGCTGAGGCTTCTCGAGGCTAATCACGTCTAACCACTGGAACTTCCAAAGGGTCCTTGACACCCTTGCTGCAACTCAAGAAGTTCCCCGACATACCCGTCTCCACTCGAGAGGAAGCACGAGGGTCCCGCACACATCCAGGGGAGCCCCGTTTCCGCCTCCTAGCTCGAGATGATGGATCCTTTCCCTGTTTCGTAGGAAAGAATTCCGGCGTTCCCGTCGCATCTCAAGAGGAGGCGCTCTCCATAGGAAAGGCGAGAAGAACTCCAGGGTCGTGACACCATTCTAAAGAGTCCCGCAGATGTGTCAGTCCATTCCAGAGGAACCTGTTTTCCCTGCACTGCCTTGACGTTCAAGCCGAGGATCGACTCCCACCACGTGTGCACGTGGGACAGCCCTTGGGAAGGCCTCGTGGGAAAGCCTCGTGGGAAAGACTCGAGCGAAAACCATAGATCATTTGATCCACGTGGCGGACTGCGTGACACTGCTGCTACCGCTCTGGAGGAAAGCGCAAGTGCATGCCCGCATTCGAGACGAGGACTGACTCCCCTGGGGAGACTCCAGAAGTACCCCAAGATCCATGTCAGCACTGGAGAGGAATCCTCAGGTTCCGGGCCGACTCCACACAAGGTCTTAGGCCCCGGCATCGACGGGAGAGGAATCCCGAGAGGCCCCCGAGGAACTCTCATGGGGACTGGCCTTTCCTGAGGCCACCAGAGCGGTTCCCTGAGGTCCCCGTCGTAGGTCGAGAGCACCTGCCGAAACTCGAGAAAATCCAGGAGGTTTTGCCCTCAAGGCGAGATGAGGCCCATTTCCGCTGAGGCTTCTCGAGGCTAATCACGTCTAACCACTGGAACTTCCAAAGGGTCATTCACACCCTTGCTGCAACTCAAGAAGTTCCCCGACATACACGTCTCCACTCGAGAGGAAGCACGTGGGGTCCCTCACACATCCAGGGGAGCCCCGTTCCCGACTCCTAGCTCTAGATGAGGGATCCTTTCCCTGTTTCGTAGGGAAAGAATTCCCGGCGTTCCCGTCGCATCTCAAGAGGAGGCGCTCTCCACAGGAATGGCGAGAGGAACTCCAGGGTCGTGCCACCATTCCAAGAGTCCCCCAGATGTGTCAGTCCATTCCAGAGGAACCTGTTTTCCCTGCACTGCCTTGACGTTCAAGCCGAGGATCGACTCCCACCACGTGTGCACGTGGGACAGCCCTGTGGGAAAGCCTCGTGGGAAACCCTCGTGGGAAAGACTCGAGGGAAAACCATAGATCCTTTGATCCACGCGGCGGACTGCGTGACACTGCTGCTACCGCTCTGGAGGAAAGTGCAAGTGCATGCCCGCATTCGAGACGAGGACTGACTCCCCTGGGGAGACCCCAGAAGTACCCCAAGATCCATGTCAGCACTGGAGAGGAATCCTCAGGTTCCGGCCCCGACTCCACACAAGGTCTTAGGCCCCGGCATCGACGGGAGAGGAATCCCGAGAGGCCCCCGAGGAACTCGCATGGGGACTGGCCTTTCCTGACGCCACCAGAGCGGGTCCCTGAGGTCCCCGTCGTAAGTCGAGAGCACCTGCCGAAACTCGAGAAATTCCAGGAGGTTTTGCCCTCCAGGCGAGATGAGGCCCATTTCCGCTGAGGCTTCTCGAGGCCAATCACATCTAACCACTGGAACTTCCAAAGGGTCCTTCACACCCTTGCTGCAACTCAAGAAGTTCCCCGACATACCCGTCTCCGCTCGTGAGGAAGCACGTGGTGTCCCGCACACATCCAGGGGAGCCCCGTTTCCGCCTCCTAGCTCGAGATGAGGGATCCTTTCCCTGTTTCGTAGGGATAGAATTCCCGGCGTTCCCGTCGCATCTCAAGAGGAGGCGCTCTCCACAGGAAAGGCGAGAGGAACTCCAGGGTCGTGCCACCATTCCAAGAGTCCTCCAGATGTGTCAGTCCATTCCAGAGGAATCTGTTTTCCCTGCACTGCCTTGACGTTCAAGCCGAGGATCGACTCCCACCACGTGTGCACGTGGGACAGCCCTGTGGGAAAGCCTCGTGGGAAAGCCTCGTGGGAAAGACTCGAGGGAAAACCATAGATCCTTTGATCCACGCGGCGGACTGCGTGACACTGCTGCTACCGCTCTGGAGGAAAGCGCAAGTGCATGCCCGCATTCGAGACGAGGACTGACTCCCCTGGGGAGACTCCAGAAGTACCCCAAGATCCATGTCAGCACTGGAGAGGAATCCTCATGTTCCGGCCCCGACTCCACACAAGGTCTTAGGCCCCGGCATCAACGGGAGAGGAATCCCGAGAGGCCCCCGAGGAACTCGCATGGGGACTGGCCTTTCCGGAGGCCACCAGAACGGGTCCCTGTGGTTCCCATCGTAAGTCGAGAGCACCTGCCGCAACTCGAGAAAATCGAGGAGGTTTTGCCCTCCAGGCGAGATGAGGCCCATTTCCGCTGAGGCTTCTCGAGGCCAATCACATCTAACCACTGGAACTTCCAAAGGGTCCTTCACACCCTTGCTGCAACTCAAGAAGTTCCCCGACATACCCGTCTCCACTCGAGAGGAAGCACGTGGTGTCCCGCACACATCCAGGGAAGCCCCGTTTCCGCCTCCTAGCTCGAGATGAGGGATCCTTTCCCTGTTTCGTAGGGAAAGAATTCCCGGCGTTCCCGTCGCATCTCAAGAGGAGGCGCTCTCCACAGGAAAGGCGAGAGGAACTCCAGGGTCGTGCCACCATTCCAAGAGTCCCCCAGATGTGTCAGTCCATTCCAGAGGAAACTGTTTTCCCAGCACTGCCTTAACGTTCAAGCCGAGGATCGACTCCCACCACGTGTGCACGTGGGACAGCCCTGTGGGAAAGCCTCGTGGGAAAGCCTCGTGGGAAAGACTCGAGGGAAAACCATAGATCCTTTGATCCACGCGGCGGACTGCGTGACACTGCTGCTACCGCTCTGGAGGAAAGTGCAAGTGCATGCCCGCATTCGAGACGAGGACTGACTCCCCTGGGGAGACTCCAGAAGTACCCCAAGATCCATGTCAGCACTGGAGAGGAATCCTCAGGTTCCGGCCCCGACTCCACACAAGGTCTTAGGCCCCGGCATCGACGGGAGAGGAATGCCGAGAGGCCCCCGAGGAACTCGAATGGGGACTGGCCTTTCCTGAGGCCACCAGAGCGGGTCCCTGAGGTCCCCGTCGTAAGTCGAGAGCACCTGCCGCAACTCGAGAAAATCCAGGAGGTTTTGCCCTCCAGGCGAGATGAGGCCCATTTCCGCTGAGGCTTCTCGAGGCGAATCATGTCTAACCAGTGGAACTTCCAAAGGGTCCTTCACACCCTTGCTGCAACTGAAGAAGTTCCCCGACATACCCGTCTCCACTCGAGAGGAAGCACGTGGGGTCCCGCACACATCCAGGGGAGCCCCGTTTCCGCCTCCTAGCTCGAGATGAGGGATCCTTTCCCTGTTTCGTAGGGAAAGAATTCCCGGCGTTCCCGTCGCATCTCAAGAGGAGGCGCTCTCCACAAGAAAGGGGAGAGGAACTCCAGGGTCGTGCCACCATTCCAAGAGTCCCCCAGATGTGTCAGTCCATTCCAGAGGAACCTGTTTTCCCTGCACTGCCTTGACGTTCAAGCCGAGGATCGACTCCCACCACGTGTGCACGTGGGACAGCCCTGTGGGAAAGCCTCGTGGGAAAGCCTCGTGGGAAAGACTCGAGGGAAAACCATAGATCCTTTGATCCACGCGGCGGACTGCGTGACACTGCTGCTACCGCTCTGGAGGAAAGCGCAAGTGCATGCCCGCATTCGAGACGAGGACTGACTCCCCTGGGGAGACTCCAGAAGTACCCCAAGATCCATGTCAGCACTGGAGAGGAATCCTCAGGTTCCGGCCCCGACTCCACACAAGGTCTTAGGCCCCGGCATCGTCGGGAGTGGAATCCTGAGAGGCCCCCGAGGAACTCGCATGGGGCTGGCCTTTCCTGAGGCCACCAGAGCGGGTCCCTGAGGTCCCCGTCGTAAGTCGAGAGCACCTGCCGCAACTCGAGAAAATCCAGGAGGTTTTGCCCTCCACGCGAGATGAGGCCCATTTCCGCTGAGGCTTCTCGAGGCCAATCACATCTAACCACTGGAACTTCCAAAGGGTCCTTCACACGCTTGCTGCAACTCAAGAAGTTCCCCGACATACCCGTCTCCACTCGAGAGGAAGCACGTGGTGTCCCACACACATCCAGGGGAGCCCCGTTTCCGCCTCCTAGCTCGAGATGAGGGATCCTTTCTCTGTTTCGAAGGGAAAGAATTCCCGGCGTTCCCGTCGCATCTCAAGAGGAGGCGCTCTCCACAGGAAAGGCGAGAGGAACTCCAGGGTCGTGCCACCATTCCAAGAGTCCCCCAGATGTGTCAGTCCATTCCAGAGGAACCTGTTTTCCCTGCACTGCCTTGACGTTCAAGCCGAGGATCGACTCCCACCACGTGTGCACGTGGGACAGCCCTGTGGGAAAGCCTCGTGGGAAACCCTCGTGGGAAAGACTCGAGGGAAAACCATAGATCCTTTGATCCACGCGGCGGACTGCGTGACACTGCTGCTACCGCTCTGGAGGAAAGCGCAAGTGCATGCCCGCATTCGAGACGAGGACTGACTCCCCTGGGGAGACCCCAGAAGTACCCCAAGATCCATGTCAGCACTGGAGAGGAATCCTCAGGTTCCGGCCCCGACTCCACACAAGGTCTTAGGCCCCGGCATCGACGGGAGAGGAATCCCGAGAGGCCCTCGAGGAACTCGCATGGGGACTGGCCTTTCCTGACGCCACCAGAGCGGGTCCCTGAGGTCCCCGTCGTAAGTCGAGAGCACCTGCCGAAACTCGAGAAAATCCAGGAGGTTTTGCCCTCCAGGCGAGATGAGGCCCATTTCCGCTGAGGCTTCTCGAGGCCAATCACATCTAACCACTGGAACTTCCAAAGGGTCCTTCACACGCTTGCTGCAACTCAAGAAGTTCCCCGACATACCCGTCTCCACTCGAGAGGAAGCACGAGGGTCCCGCACACATCCAGGGGAGCCCCGTTTCCGCCTCCTAGCTCGAGATGATGGATCCTTTCCCTGTTTCGTAGGAAAGAATTCCGGCGTTCCCGTCGCATCTCAAGAGGAGGCGCTCTCCATAGGAAAGGCGAGAAGAACTCCAGGGTCGTGACACCATTCCAAGAGTCCCGCAGATGTGTCAGTCCATTCCAGAGGAACCTGTTTTCCCTGCACTGCCTTGACGTTCAAGCCGAGGATCGACTCCCACCACGTGTGCACGTGGGACAGCCCTTGGGAAGGCCTCGTGGGAAAGCCTCGTGGGAAAGACTCGAGCGAAAACCATAGATCATTTGATCCACGTGGCGGACTGCGTGACACTGCTGCTACCGCTCTGGAGGAAAGCGCAAGTGCATGCCCGCATTCGAGACGAGGACTGACTCCCCTGGGGAGACTCCAGAAGTACCCCAAGATCCATGTCAGCACTGGAGAGGAATCCTCAGGTTCCGGGCCGACTCCACACAAGGTCTTAGGCCCCGGCATCGACGGGAGAGGAATCCCGAGAGGCCCCCGAGGAACTCTCATGGGGACTGGCCTTTCCTGAGGCCACCAGAGCGGTTCCCTGAGGTCCCCGTCGTAGGTCGAGAGCACCTGCCGCAACTCGAGAAAATCCAGGAGGTTTTGCCCTCAAGGCGAGATGAGGCCCATTTCCGCTGAGGCTTCTCGAGGCTAATCACGTCTAACCACTGGAACTTCCAAAGGGTCATTCACACCCTTGCTGCAACTCAAGAAGTTCCCCGACATACACGTCTCCACTCGAGAGGAAGCACGTGGGGTCCCTCACACATCCAGGGGAGCCCCGTTCCCGACTCCTAGCTCTAGATGAGGGATCCTTTCCCTGTTTCGTAGGGAAAGAATTCCCGGCGTTCCCGTCGCATCTCAAGAGGAGGCGCTCTCCACAGGAATGGCGAGAGGAACTCCAGGGTCGTGCCACCATTCCAAGAGTCCCCCAGATGTGTCAGTCCATTCCAGAGGAACCTGTTTTCCCTGCACTGCCTTGACGTTCAAGCCGAGGATCGACTCCCACCACGTGTGCACGTGGGACAGCCCTGTGGGAAAGCCTCGTGGGAAACCCTCGTGGGAAAGACTCGAGGGAAAACCATAGATCCTTTGATCCACGCGGCGGACTGCGTGACACTGCTGCTACCGCTCTGGAGGAAAGTGCAAGTGCATGCCCGCATTCGAGACGAGGACTGACTCCCCTGGGGAGACCCCAGAAGTACCCCAAGATCCATGTCAGCACTGGAGAGGAATCCTCAGGTTCCGGCCCCGACTCCACACAAGGTCTTAGGCCCCGGCATCGACGGGAGAGGAATCCCGAGAGGCCCCCGAGGAACTCGCATGGGGACTGGCCTTTCCTGACGCCACCAGAGCGGGTCCCTGAGGTCCCCGTCGTAAGTCGAGAGCACCTGCCGAAACTCGAGAAATTCCAGGAGGTTTTGCCCTCCAGGCGAGATGAGGCCCATTTCCGCTGAGGCTTCTCGAGGCCAATCACATCTAACCACTGGAACTTCCAAAGGGTCCTTCACACCCTTGCTGCAACTCAAGAAGTTCCCCGACATACCCGTCTCCGCTCGTGAGGAAGCACGTGGTGTCCCGCACACATCCAGGGGAGCCCCGTTTCCGCCTCCTAGCTCGAGATGAGGGATCCTTTCCCTGTTTCGTAGAGATAGAATTCCCGGCGTTCCCGTCGCATCTCAAGAGGAGGCGCTCTCCACAGGAAAGGCGAGAGGAACTCCAGGGTCGTGCCACCATTCCAAGAGTCCTCCAGATGTGTCAGTCCATTCCAGAGGAATCTGTTTTCCCTGCACTGCCTTGACGTTCAAGCCGAGGATCGACTCCCACCACGTGTGCACGTGGGACAGCCCTGTGGGAAAGCCTCGTGGGAAAGCCTCGTGGGAAAGACTCGAGGGAAAACCATAGATCCTTTGATCCACGCGGCGGACTGCGTGACACTGCTGCTACCGCTCTGGAGGAAAGCGCAAGTGCATGCCCGCATTCGAGACGAGGACTGACTCCCCTGGGGAGACTCCAGAAGTACCCCAAGATCCATGTCAGCACTGGAGAGGAATCCTCATGTTCCGGCCCCGACTCCACACAAGGTCTTAGGCCCCGGCATCAACGGGAGAGGAATCCCGAGAGGCCCCCGAGGAACTCGCATGGGGACTGGCCTTTCCGGAGGCCACCAGAACGGGTCCCTGTGGTTCCCATCGTAAGTCGAGAGCACCTGCCGCAACTCGAGAAAATCCAGGAGGTTTTGCCCTCCAGGCGAGATGAGGCCCATTTCCGCTGAGGCTTCTCGAGGCCAATCACATCTAACCACTGGAACTTCCAAAGGGTCCTTCACACCCTTGCTGCAACTCAAGAAGTTCCCCGACATACCCGTCTCCACTCGAGAGGAAGCACGTGGTGTCCCGCACACATCCAGGGAAGCCCCGTTTCCGCCTCCTAGCTCGAGATGAGGGATCCTTTCCCTGTTTCGTAGGGAAAGAATTCCCGGCGTTCCCGTCGCATCTCAAGAGGAGGCGCTCTCCACAGGAAAGGCGAGAGGAACTCCAGGGTCGTGCCACCATTCCAAGAGTCCCCCAGATGTGTCAGTCCATTCCAGAGGAAACTGTTTTCCCAGCACTGCCTTAACGTTCAAGCCGAGGATCGACTCCCACCACGTGTGCACGTGGGACAGCCCTGTGGGAAAGCCTCGTGGGAAAGCCTCGTGGGAAAGACTCGAGGGAAAACCATAGATCCTTTGATCCACGCGGCGGACTGCGTGACACTGCTGCTACCGCTCTGGAGGAAAGTGCAAGTGCATGCCCGCATTCGAGACGAGGACTGACTCCCCTGGGGAGACTCCAGAAGTACCCCAAGATCCATGTCAGCACTGGAGAGGAATCCTCAGGTTCCGGCCCCGACTCCACACAAGGTCTTAGGCCCCGGCATCGACGGGAGAGGAATGCCGAGAGGCCCCCGAGGAACTCGAATGGGGACTGGCCTTTCCTGAGGCCACCAGAGCGGGTCCCTGAGGTCCCCGTCGTAAGTCGAGAGCACCTGCCGCAACTCGAGAAAATCCAGGAGGTTTTGCCCTCCAGGCGAGATGAGGCCCATTTCCGCTGAGGCTTCTCGAGGCGAATCATGTCTAACCACTGGAACTTCCAAAGGGTCCTTCACACCCTTGCTGCAACTGAAGAAGTTCCCCGACATACCCGTCTCCACTCGAGAGGAAGCACGTGGGGTCCCGCACACATCCAGGGGAGCCCCGTTTCCGCCTCCTAGCTCGAGATGAGGGATCCTTTCCCTGTTTCGTAGGGAAAGAATTCCCGGCGTTCCCGTCGCATCTCAAGAGGAGGCGCTCTCCACAAGAAAGGGGAGAGGAACTCCAGGGTCGTGCCACCATTCCAAGAGTCCCCCAGATGTGTCAGTCCATTCCAGAGGAACCTGTTTTCCCTGCACTGCCTTGACGTTCAAGCCGAGGATCGACTCCCACCACGTGTGCACGTGGGACAGCCCTGTGGGAAAGCCTCGTGGGAAAGCCTCGTGGGAAAGACTCGAGGGAAAACCATAGATCCTTTGATCCACGCGGCGGACTGCGTGACACTGCTGCTACCGCTCTGGAGGAAAGCGCAAGTGCATGCCCGCATTCGAGACGAGGACTGACTCCCCTGGGGAGACTCCAGAAGTACCCCAAGATCCATGTCAGCACTGGAGAGGAATCCTCAGGTTCCGGCCCCGACTCCACACAAGGTCTTAGGCCCCGGCATCGTCGGGAGTGGAATCCTGAGAGGCCCCCGAGGAACTCGCATGGGGCTGGCCTTTCCTGAGGCCACCAGAGCGGGTCCCTGAGGTCCCCGTCGTAAGTCGAGAGCACCTGCCGCAACTCGAGAAAATCCAGGAGGTTTTGCCCTCCACGCGAGATGAGGCCCATTTCCGCTGAGGCTTCTCGAGGCCAATCACATCTAACCACTGGAACTTCCAAAGTGTCCTTCACACGCTTGCTGCAACTCAAGAAGTTCCCCGACATACCCGTCTCCACTCGAGAGGAAGCACGTGGTGTCCCACACACATCCAGGGGAGCCCCGTTTCCGCCTCCTAGCTCGAGATGAGGGATCCTTTCTCTGTTTCGAAGGGAAAGAATTCCCGGCGTTCCCGTCGCATCTCAAGAGGAGGCGCTCTCCACAGGAAAGGCGAGAGGAACTCCAGGGTCGTGACACCATTCCAAGAGTCCCCCAGATGTGTCAGTCCATTCCAGAGGAACCTGTTTTCCCTGCACTGCCTTGACGTTCAAGCCGAGGATCGACTCCCACCACGTGTGCACGTGGGACAGCCCTGTGGGAAAGCCTCGTGGGAAAGCCTCGTGGGAAAGACTCGAGGGAAAACCATAGATCCTTTGATCCACGCGGCGGACTGCGTGACACTGCTGCTACCGCTCTGGAGGAAAGCGCAAGTGCATGCCCGCATTCGAGACGAGGACTGACTCCCCTGGGGAGACTCCAGAAGTACCCCAAGATCCATGTCAGCACTGGAGAGGAATCCTCAGGTTCCGGCCCCGACTCCACACAAGGTCTTAGGCCCCGGCATCGTCGGGAGTGGAATCCTGAGAGGCCCCCGAGGAACTCGCATGGGGCTGGCCTTTCCTGAGGCCACCAGAGCGGGTCCCTGAGGTCCCCGTCGTAAGTCGAGAGCACCTGCCGCAACTCGAGAAAATCCAGGAGGTTTGCCCTCCAGGCGAGATGAGGCCCATTTCCGCTGAGGCTTCTCGTGGCTAATCATGTCTAACCACTGGAACTTCCAAAGGGTCCTTGACACCCTTGCTGCAACTGAAGAAGTTCCCCGACATACCCGTCTCCACTCGTGAGGAAGCACGTGGGTCCCGCACACATCCAGGGGAGCCCCGTTTCCGCCTCCTAGCTCGAGATGAGGGATCCTTTCCCTGTTTCGTAGGGAAAGAATTCCCGGCGTTCCCGTCGCATCTCAAGAGGAGGCGCTCTCCACAGGAAAGGGAGAGGAACTCCAGGGTCGTGACACCATTCCAAGAGTCCCCCAGATATGTCAGTCCATTCCAGAGGAAGCTGTTTTCCCTGCACTGCCTTGACGTTCAAGCCGAGGATCGACTCCCACCACGTGTGCACGTGGGACAGCTCTGTGGGAAAGCCTCGTGGGAAAGCCTCGTGGGAAAGACTTGAGGGAAAACCATAGATCCTTTGATCCACGCGGCGGACTGCGTGACACTGCTGCTACCGCTCTGGAGGAAAGCGCAAGTGCATGCCCGCATTCGCGACGAGGACTGACTCCCCTGGGGAGACTCCAGAAGTACCCCAAGATTCATGTCAGCACTGGAGAGGAATCCTCAGGTTCCGGCCCCGACTCCACACAAGGTCTTAGGCCCCGGCATCAACGGGAGAGGAATCCTGAGAGGCCCCCGTGGAACTCGCATGGGGACTGGCCTTTCCTGAGGCCACCAGAGGGGTTCCCTGAGGTCCCCATCGTAAGTCGAGAGCACCTGCCGCAACTCGAGAAAATCCAGGAGGTTTTGCCCTCCAGGCGAGATGAGGCCCATTTCCGCTGAGGCTTCTCGAGGCCAATCACATCTAACCACTGGAACTTCCAAAGGGTCCTTCACACCATTGCTGCAACTCAAGAAGTTCCCCGACATACCGTCTCCACTCGAGAGGAAGCACGTGGGGTCCCGCACACATCCAGGGGAGCTCCGTTTCCGCCCCCTAGCTCGAGATCAGGGATCCTTTCCCTGTTTCGTAGGGAAAGAATTCCCGGCGTTCCCGTCGCATCTCAAGAGGAGACGCTCTCCACAGGAAAGGCGAGAGGAACTCCAGGGTCGTGCCACCATTCCAAGAGTCCCCCAGATGTGTCAGTCCATTCCAGAGGAACCTGTTTTCCCTGCACTGCCTTGACGTTCAAGCCGAGGATCGACTCCCACCACGTGTGCACGTGGGACAGCCCTGTGGGAAAGCCTCGTGGGAAAGCCTCGTGGGAAAGACTCGAGGGAAAACCATAGATCCTTTGATCCACGCGGCGGACTGCGTGACACTGCTGCTACCACTCTGGAGGAAAGCGCAAGTGCATGCCCGCATTCGAGACGAGGACTGACTCCCCTGGGGAGACTCCAGAAGTACCCCAAGATCCATGTCAGCACTGGAGAGGAAACCTCAGGTTCCGGCCCCGACTCCACACAAGGTCTTAGGTCCCGGCATCGACGGGAGAGGAATCCCGAGAGGCCCCCGAGGAACTCGCATGGGGACTGGCCTTTCCTGAGGCCACCAGAGCGGGTCCCTGAGGTCCCCGTCGTAAGTCGAGAGCACCTGCCGCAACTCGAGAAAATCCAGGAGGTTTTGCCCTCCAGGCGAGATGAGGCCCATTTCCGCTGAGGCTTTTCGTGGCTAATCACGTCTAACCACTGGAACTTCCAAAGGGTCCTTAACACCCTTGCTGCTACTCAAGAAGTTCCCCGACATACCCGTCTCCACTCGAGAGGAAGCACGTGGGTCCCGCCCACATCCAGGGGAGCCCCGTTTCCGCCTCCTAGCTCGAGATGAGGGATCCTTTCCCTGTTTCGTAGGGAAAGAATTCCCGGAGTTCCCGTCGCATCTCAAGAGGAGGCGCTCTCCACAGGAAAGGCGAGAGGAACTCCATGGTCGTGACACCATTCCAAGAGTCCCCCAGATTTGTCAGTCCATTCCAGAGGAACCTGTTTTCCCTGCACTGCCTTGACGTTCAAGCCGAGGATCGACTCCCACCACGTGTGCACGTGGGACAGCCCTGTGGGAAAGCCTCGTGGGAAAGCCTCGTGGGAAAGACTCGAGGGAAAACCATAGATCCTTTGATCCACGCGGCGGACTGCGTGACACTGCTGCTACCGCTCTGGAGGAAAGCGCAAGTGCATGCCCGCATTCGAGACGAGGACTGACTCCCCTGGGGAGACTCCAGAAGTACCCCAAGATCCATGTCAACACTGGAGAGGAATCCTCAGGTTCCGGCCCCGACTCCACACAAGGTCTTAGGCCCCGGCATCGACGGGAGAGGAATGCCGAGAGGCCCCCGAGGAACTCGCATGGGGACTGGCCTTTCCTGAGGCCACCAGAGCGGGTCCCTGAGGTCCCCGTCGTAAGTCGAGAGCACCTGCCGCAACTCGAGAAAATCCAGGAGGTTTTGCCCTCCAGGCGAGATGAGGCCCATTTCCGCTGAGGCTTCTCGTGGTTAATCATGTCTAACCACTGGAACTTCCAAAGGGTCCTTGACACCCTTGCTGCAACTCAAGAAGTTCCCCGACATACCCGTCTCCACTCGTGAGGAAGCACGTGGGTCCCGCACACATCCAGGGGAGCCCCGTTTCCGCCTCCTAGCTCGAGATGAGGGATCCTTTCCCTGTTTCGTAGGGAATGAATTCCCGGCGTTCCCGTCGCATCTCAAGAGGAGGCGCTCTCCACAGGAAAGGGAGAGGAACTCCAGGGTCGTGACACCATTCCAAGAATCCCCCAGATTTGTCAGTCCATTCCAGAGGAACCTGTTTTCCCTGCACTGCCTTGACGTTCAAGCCGAGGATCGACTCCCACCCCGTGTGCACGTGGGACAGCCCTGTGGGAAAGCCTCGTGGGAAAGCCTCGTGGGAAAGACTCGAGGTAAAACCATAGATCCTTTGATCCACGCGGCGGACTGCGTGACACTGCTGCTACCGCTCTGGAGGAAAGCACAAGTGCATGCCCGCATTCGAGACAAGGACTGACTCCCCTGGGGAGACTCCAGAAGTACCCCAAGATCCATGTCAGCACTGGAGAGGAATCCTCAGGTTCCGGCCCCGACTCCACACAAGGTCTTAGGCCCCGGCAACGACGGGAGAGGAATCCCGAGAGGCCCCCGTGGAACTCGCATGGGGACTGGCCTTTCCTGAGGCCACCAGAGCGGTTCCCTGAGGTCCCCGTCGTAAGTCGAGAGCACCTGCCGCAACTCGAGAAAATCCAGGAGGTTTTGCCCTCCACGCGAGATGAGGCCCATTTCCGCTGAGGCTTCTCGAGGCCAATCACATCTAACCACTGGAACTTCCAAAGGGTCCTTCACACCATTGCTGCAACTCAAGAAGTTCCCCGACATACCGTCTCCACTCGAGAGGAAGCACGTGGGGTCCCGCACACATCCAGGGGAGCTCCGTTTCCGCCCCCTAGCTCGAGATGAGGGATCCTTTCCCTGTTTCGTAGGGAAAGAATTCCCGGCGTTCCCGTCGCATCTCAAGAGGAGACGCTCTCCACAGGAAAGGCGAGAGGAACTCCAGGGTCGTGCCACCATTCCAAGAGTCCCCCAGATGTGTCAGTCCATTCCAGAGGAACCTGACTTCCCTGCACTGCCTTGATGTTCAAGCCGAGGATCGACTCCCACCACGTGTGCACGTGGGACAGCCCTGTGGGAAAGAATCGTGGGAAAGCCTCGTGGGAAAGACTCGAGGGAAAACCATAGATCCTATGATCCACGCGGCGGACTGCGTGACACTGCTGCTACCGCTCTGGAGGAAAGCGCAAGTGCATGCCCGCATTCGAGACGAGGACTGACTCCCCTGGGGAGACTCCAGAAGTACCCCAAGATCCATGTCAGCACTGGAGAGGAATCCTCAGGTTCCGGCCCCGACTCCACACAAGGTCTTAGGTCCCGGTATCGACGGGAGAGGAATCCCGAGAGGCCCCCGAGGAACTCGCATGGGGACTGGCCTTTCCTGAGGCCACCAGAGCGGGTCCCTGAGGTCCCCGTCGTAAGTCGAGAGCACCTGCCGCAACTCGAGAAAATCCAGGAGGTTTTGCCCTCCAGGCGAGATGAGGCCCATTTCCGCTGAGGCTTCTCGAGGCCAATCACATCTAACCACTGGAACTTCCAAAGGGTCCTTCACACGCTTGCTGCAACTCAAGAAGTTCCCCGACATACCCGTCTCCACTCGAGAGGAAGCACGTGGGGTCCCGCACACATCCAGGGGAGCTCCGTTTCCGCCCCCTAGCTCGAGATCAGGGATCCTTTCCCTGTTTCGTAGGGAAAGAATTCCCGGCGTTCCCGTCGCATCTCAAGAGGAGACGCTCTCCACAGGAAAGGCGAGAGGAACTCCAGGGTCGTGCCACCATTCCAAGAGTCCCCCAGATGTGTCAGTCCATTCCAGAGGAACCTGTTTTCCCTGCACTGCCTTGACGTTCAAGCCGAGGATCGACTCCCACCACGTGTGCACGTGGGACAGCCCTGTGGGAAAGCCTCGTGGGAAAGCCTCGTGGGAAAGACTCGAGGGAAAACCATAGATCCTTTGATCCACGCGGCGGACTGCGTGACACTGCTGCTACCGCTCTGGAGGAAAGCGCAAGTGCATGCCCGCATTCGAGACGAGGACTGACTCCCCTGGGGAGACTCCAGAAGTACCCCAAGATCCATGTCAGCACTGGAGAGGAATCCTCAGGTTCCGGCCCCGACTCCACACAAGGTCTTAGGTCCCGGCATCGACGGGAGAGGAATCCCGAGAGGCCCCCGAGGAACTCGCATGGGGACTGGCCTTTCCTGAGGCCACCAGAGCGGGTCCCTGAGGTCCCCGTCGTAAGTCGAGAGCACCTGCCGCAACTCGAGAAAATCCAGGAGGTTTTGCCCTCCAGGCGAGATGAGGCCCATTTCCGCTGAGGCTTTTCGTGGCTAATCACGTCTAACCACTGGAACTTCCAAAGGGTCCTTCACACCCTTGCTGCAACTCAAGAAGTTCCCCGACATACCCGTCTCCACTCGAGAGGAAGCACGTGGGTCCCGCCCACATCCAGGGGAGCCCCGTTTCCGCCTCCTAGCTCGAGATGAGGGATCCTTTCCCTGTTTCTTAGGGAAAGAATTCCCGGCGTTCCCGTCGCATCTCAAGAGGAGGCGCTCTCCACAGGAAAGGCGAGAGGAACTCCATGGTCGTGACACCATTCCAAGAGTCCCCCAGATTTGTCAGTCCATTCCAGAGGAACCTGTTTTCCCTGCACTGCCTTGACGTTCAAGCCGAGGATCGACTCCCACCACGTGTGCACGTGGGACAGCCCTGTGGGAAAGCCTCGTGGGAAAGCCTCGTGGGAAAGACTCGAGGGAAAACCATAGATCCTTTGATCCACGCGGCGGACTGCGTGACACTGCTGCTACCGCTCTGGAGGAAAGCGCAAGTGCATGCCCGCATTCCAGACGAGGACTGACTCCCCTGGGGAGACTCCAGAAGTACCCCAAGATCCATGTCAACACTGGAGAGGAATCCTCAGGTTCCGGCCCCGACTCCACACAAGGTCTTAGGCCCCGGCATCGACGGGAGAGGAATGCCGAGAGGCCCCCGAGGAACTCGCATGGGGACTGGCCTTTCCTGAGGCCACCAGAGCGGGTCCCTGAGGTCCCCGTCGTAAGTCGAGAGCACCTGCCGCAACTCGAGAAAATCCAGGAGGTTTTGCCCTCCAGGCGAGATGAGGCCCATTTCCAAAGACGCTTCTCGAGGCTAATCACATCTAAACACTGGAACTTAAAAAGGGCCCTTCACACCGTTGCTGCAACTCAAGAAGTTCCCCGACATACCCTTCTCCACTGGAGAGGAAGCACGTCGGTCCCGCACACATCCAGGGGAGCCCCGTTTCCGCCTCCTAGCTCGACATGAGTGATCCTTTCCCTGTTTCGTAGGGAAAGAATTCCCGGCGTTCCCGTCGCATTTCAAGAGGAGGCGCTCTCCACAGGAAAGACGAGAGGAACTCCAGGGTCGTGCCACCATTCCAAGAGTACCCCAGATGTGTCAGTCCATTCAAGAGGAACCAGTTTTCCCTTCACTGCCTTGACGTTCAAGCCGAGGATCGACTCCCACCACGTGTGCACGTGGGAGAGCCCTGTGGGAAAGCCTCGTGGGAAAGCCTCGTGGGAAAGACTCGAGGGAAAACCATAGATCCTTTGATCCACGTGGCGGACTGCGTGACACTGCTGCTACCGCTCTGGAGGAAAGCGCAAGTGCATGCCCGCATTCGAGACGAGGACTGACTCCCCTGGGGAGACTCCAGAAGTACCCCAAGATCCATGTCAGCACTGGAGAGGAATCCTCAGGTTCCGGCCCCGACTCCACACAAGGCCTTAGGCCCTTGCATTGAAGGGAGAGGAATCCTGAGAGGCCCCCGAGGAACTCGCATGGGGACTGGCCTTTTCTGAGGCCACCAGAGCGGGTCCCTGAGGTCCCCGTCGTAATTCGAGAGCACCTGCCACAACTCGAGAAAATCCAGGAGGTTTCGCCCTCCAGGCGAGATGAGGCCCATTTCCGATGAGGCTTCTCGAGGCCAATCACATCTAACCACTGGAACTTCCAAACGGTCCTTCACACCCTTGCTGCAACTCAAGAAGTTCCCCGACATACCCGTCTCCACTCGAGAGGAAGCACGTGGGGTCCCGCACACATCCAGGGGAGCCCCGTTTCCGACTCCTCGGTCGAGATGAGGGATCCTTTCCCTGTTTCGTAGGGAAAGAATTCCCGGCGTTCCCGTCGCATCTCAAGAGGAGGCGCTCTCCACAGGAAAGGCGAGAGGAACTCCAGGGTCATGCCACCATTCCAAGAGTCCCCCAGATGTGTCAGTCCATTCCAGAGGAACCTGTTTTCCCTGCACTGCCTTGACGTTCAAGCCGAAGATCGACTCCCACCACGTGTGCTCGTGGGACAGCCCTGTGGGAAAGCTTCGTGTGAAAGCCTCGTGGGAAAGACTCGAGGGAAAACCATAGATCCTTTGCTCCACGCGGCGGACTGTGTGACACTGCTGCTACCGCTCTGGAGGAAAGCGCAAATGCATGCCCGCATTCGAGACGAGGACGACTCCCCTTGGGAGACTCCAGAAGTACCCCAAGATCCATGTCAGCACTGGAGAGGAATCCTCAGGTTCCAGCCCCGACTCCACACAAGGTCTTAGGCCCCGGCATCGACGGGAGAGGAATCCCGAGAGGCCCCCGAGGAACTCGCATGGGGACTGGCCTTTCCTGAGGCCAGCAGAGCGGGTCCCTGAGGTCCCCGTCGTAAGTCGAGAGCACCTGCCGCAACTCGAGAAAATCCAGGAGGTTTTGCCCTCCAGGCGAGATGAGGCCCATTTCCGCTGAGGCTTCTCGAGGCTAATCACGTCTAACCACTGGAACTTCCAAAGGGTCATTCACACCCTTGCTGCAACTCAAGAAGTTCCCCGACATACCCGTCTCCACTCGAGAGGAAGCACGTGGGTCCCGCACACATCCAGGGGAGACCCGTTTCCGCCTCCTAGCTCGACATGAGGGATCCTTTCCCTGTTTCGTAGGGAAAGAATTCCCGGCGTTCCCGTCGCATCTCAAGAGGAGGCGCTCTCCACAGGAATGGCGAGAGGAACTCCAGGGTCGTGCCACCATTCCAAGAGTCCCCCAGATGTGTCAGTCCATTCCAGAGGAACCTGTTTTCCCTGCACTGCCTTGACGTTGAAGCCGAGGATCGACTCCCACCACGTGTGCACGTGGGACAGCCCTGTGGAAAGCCTCGTGGAAAGCCTCGTGGGAAAGACTCGAGGGAAAACCATAGATCCTTTGATCCACGCGGCAGACTGCGTGACACTGCTGCTAATGCTCTGGAGGAAAGCGCAAGTGCATGCCCGCATTCGAGACGAGGACTGACTCCCCTGGGGAGACTCCAGAAGTACCCCAAGATCCATGTCAACACTGGAGAGGAATCCTCAGGTTCCAGCCCCGACTCCACACAAGGTCTTAGGCCCCGGCATCGACGGGAGAGGAATCCCGAGAGGCCCCCGTGGAACTCGCATGGGGACTGGCCTTTCCTGAGGCCACCAGAGCGGTTCCCTGAGGTCCCCGTCGTAAGTCGAGAGCACCTGCCGCAACTCGAGAAAATCCAGGAGGTTTTGCCCTCCAGGCGAGATGAGGCCCATTTCCGCTGAGGCTTCTCGAGGCCAATCACATCTAACCACTGGAACTTCCAAAGGGTCCTTCACACCCTTGCTTCAACTCAAGAAGTTCCCCGACATACCTGTCTCCACTCGAGAGGAAGCACGTGGGGTCCCGCACACATCCAGGGGAGCCCCGTTTCCGCCTCCTAGCTCGAGATGAGGGATCCTTTCCCTGTTTCGTAGGGAAAGAATTCCCGGCGTTCCCGTCGCATCTCAAGAGGAGGCGCTCTCCACAGGAAAGGCGAGAGGAACTCCAGGGTCGTGCCACCATTCCAAGAGTCCCCCAGATGTGTCAGTCCATTCCAGAGGAACCTGTTTTCCCTGCACTGCCTTGACGTTCAAGACGAGGATCCACTCCCACCACGTGTGCACGTGGGACAGCCCTGTGGGAAAGCCTCGTGGGAAAGCCTCGTGGGAAAGACTCGAGGGAAAACCATAGATCCTTTGATCCACGCGGCGGACTGCGTGACACTGCTGCTACCGCTCTGGAGGAAAGCGCAAGTGCATGCCCGCATTCGATACGAGGACTGACTCCCCTGGGGAGACTCCAGAAGTACCCCAAGATCCATGTCAGAACTGGAGAGGAATTCTCAGGTTCCGGCCCCGACTCCACACAAGGTCTTAGGCCCCGGCCTCGACGGGAGAGGAATGCCGAGAGGCCCCCGTGGAACTCGCATGGGTTCTGGCCTTTCCTGAGGCCACCAGAGCGGGTCCCTGAGGTCCCCGTCGTAAGTCGAGAGCACCTGCCGCAACTCGAGAAAATCCAGGAGGTTTTGCCCTCGAGGCGAGATGAGGCCCATTTCCGCTGAGGCTTCTCGAGGCTAATCACATCTAACCACTGGAACTTCCAAAGGGTCCTTCACACCCTTGCTGCAACTCAAGAAGTTCCCCGACATACCCGTCTCCACTCGAGAGGAAGCACGTGGTGTCCCGCACACATCCAGGGGAGCCTCGTTTCCGCCTCCTAGCTCGAGATGAGTGATCCTTTCCCTGTTTCGTAGGGAAAGAATTCCCGGCGTTCCCGTCGCATCTCAAGAGGAGGCGCTCTCCACAGGAAAGGCGAGAGGAACTCCAGGGTCGTGCCACCATTCCAAGAGTCCCGCAGATGTGTCAGTCCATTCCAGAGGAACCTGTTTTCCCTGCACTGCCTTGACGTTCAAGCCGAGGATCGACTCCCACCACGTGTGCACGTGGGACAGCCCTGTGGGAAAGCCTCGTGGGAAAGACTCGAGGGAAAACCATAGATCCTTTGATCCACGCGGCGGACTGCGTGACACTGCTGCTACCGCTCTGGAGGAAAGCGCAATGCATGCCCGCATTCGAGACGAGAACTGACTCCCCTGGGGAGACTCCAGAAGTACCCCAAGATCCATGTCAGCACTGGAGAGGAATCCTCAGGTTCCGGCCCCGACTCCACACAAGGTCTTAGGCCCCGGCATCGACGGGAGAGGAATCCCGAGACGCCCCCGAGGAACCCGCATGGGGACTGGCTTTTCCTGAGGCCAACAGAGCGGTTCCCTGAGGTCCCCGTCGTAAGTCGAGAGCACCTGCCGCAACTCGAGAAAATTCAGGAGGTTTTGCCCTCCAGGCGAGATGAGGCCCATTTCCGCTGAGGCTTCTCCAGGCCAATCACATCTAACCACTGGAACTTCCAAAGGGTCATTCACACCATTGCTGCAACTCAAGAAGTTCCCCGACATACCCGTCTCCACTCAAGAGGAAGCACGTGGGGTCCCGCACACATACAGGGGAGCCCCGTTTCCGCCTCCTAGCTCGAGATGAGGGATCCTTTCCCTGTTTCGTAGGGAAAGAATTCCCGGCGTTTCCGTCGCATCTCAAGAGGAGGCGCTCTCCACAGGAAAGGCGAGAGGAACTCCAGAGTCGTGCCACCATTCCAAGAGTCCCCCAGATGTGTCAGTCCATTCCAGAGGAACCTGTTTTCCCTGCACTGCCTTGACGTTCAAGCCGAGGATCGACTCCCACCACGTGTGCACGTGGGACAGCCCTGTGGGAAAGCCACGTGGGAAAGCCTCGTGGGAAAGACTCGAGGGAAAACCATAGATCCTTTGATCCACGCGGCGGACTGCGTGACACTGCTGCTACCGCTCTGGAGGAAAGCGCAAGTGCATGCCCGCATTCGAGACGAGGACTGACTCCCCTGGGGAGACTCCAGAAGTACCCCAAGATCCATGTCATCACTGGAGAGGAATCCTCAGGTTCCGGCCCCGACTCCACACAAGGTCTTAGGCCCCGGCATCGACGGGAGAGGAATCCCGAGAGGCTCCCGAAGAACTCGCTTGGGGACTGGCCTTTCCTGAGGCCACCAGAGCGGGTCCCTGAGGTCCCCGTCGTAAGTCGAGAGCACCTGCCGCAACTCGAGAAAATCCAGGATGTTTTGCCCTCCAGGTGAGATGAGGCCCATTTCCGCTGGGGCTTCTCGAGGCTAATCACGTCTAACCACTGAACTTCCAAAGGGTCATTCACACCCTTGCTGCAACTCAAGAAGTTCCCCGACATACCGTCTCCACTCGAGACGAAGCACGTGGGGTCCCGCACACATCCAGGGGAGCCCCGTTTCCGCCTCCTAGCTCGAGATGAGTGATCCTTTCCCTGTTTCGTAGGGAAAGAATTCCCGGCGTTCCCGTCGCATCTCAAGAGGAGGCGCTCTCCACAGGAAAGGAGAGAGGAACTCCAGGGTCGTGCCACCATTCCAAGAGTCCCCCAGATGTGTCAGTCCATTCCAGAGGAACCTTTTTTCCCTGCACTGCCTTGACGTTCAGGCCGAGGATTGACTCCTACCACGTGTGCACGTGGGACAGCCCTGTGGGAAAGCCTCGTGGGAAAGCCTCGTGGGAAAGACTCGAGGGAAAACCATAGATCCTTTGATCCACGCGGCGGACTGCGTGACACTGCTGCTACCGCTCTGGAGGAAACCGCAAGTGCATGCCCGCATTCGAGACGAGGACTGACTCCCCTGGGGAGACTCCAGAAGTACCCCAAGATCCATGTCAGCACTGGAGAGGAATCCTCAGGTTCCGGCCCCGACTCCACACAAGGTCTTAGGCCCCGGCATCGACGGGAGTGGAATCCTGAGAGGCCCCCGAGGAACTCGCATCGGGACTGGCCTTTCCTGAGGCCACCAGAGCGGGTCCTTGAGGTCCCCGTCGTAAGTCGAGAGCACCTGCCGCAACTCGAGAAAATCCAGGAGGTTTTGCCCTCCAGGCGAGATGAGGCCCATTTCCGCTGAGGCTTCTCGTCGCTAATCATGTCTAACCACTGGAACTTCCAAAGGGTCCTTGACACCCTTGCTGCAACTCAAGAAGTTCCCCGACATACCCGTCTCCACTCGTGAGGAAGCACGTGGGTCTCGCACACATCCAGGTGAGCCCCGTTTCCGCCTCCTAGCTCGAGATGAGGGATCCTTTCCCTGTTTCGTAGGGAAAGAATTCCCGGCGTTCCCGTCGCATCTCAAGAGGAGGCGCTCTCCACAGGAAAGGGAGAGGAACTCCAGGGTCGTGACACCATTCCAAGAGTCACCCAGATGTGTCATTTCATTCCAGAGGAACCTATTTTCCCTGCACTGCCTTGACGTTCAGGCCGAGGATCGACTCCCACCACGTGTGCACGTGGGACAGCCCTGTGGGAAAGCCTCGTGGGAAAGCCTCATGGGAAAGACTCGAGGGAAAACCATAGATCCTTTGATCCACGCGGCGGACTGCGTGACACTGCTGCTACCGCTCTGGAGGAAAGCGCAAGTGCATGCCCGCATTCGAGACGAGGACTGACTCCCCTGGGGAGACTCCAGAAGTACCCCAAGTTCCATGTCAGCACTGGAGAGGAATCCTCAGGTTCCGGCCCCGACTCCACACAAGGTCTTAGGCCCGGCATCGACGGGAGTGGAATCCTGAGAGGCCGCCGAGGAACTCGCATGGGGACTGGCCTTTCCTGAGGCCACCAGAGCGGGTCCCTGAGGTCCCGGTCGTAAGTCGAGAGCACCTGCCGCAACTCGAGAAAATCCAGGAGGTTTTGCCCTCCAGGCGAGATGAGGCCCATTTCCGCTGAGGCTTCTCGTGGCTAATCACGTCTAACCACTGGAACTTCCAAAGGGTCCTTGACACTCTTGCTGCAACTCAAGAATTTCCCCGACATACCCGTCTCCACTCGTGAGGAAGCACGTGGGGTCCCGCACACATCCAGGGGAGCCCCGTTTCCGCCTCCTAGCTCGAGATGAGGGATCCTTTCCCTGTTTCGTAGGGAAAGAATTCCTGGCGTTCCCGTCGCATCTCAAGAGGAGGCGCTCTCCACAGGAAAGGCGAGAGGAACTCCAGGGTCGTGCCACCATTCCAAGAGTCCCCCAGATGTGTCAGTCCATTCCAGAGGAACCTGTTTTCCCTGCACTGCCTTGACGTTCAAGCCGAGGATCGACTCCCACCACGTGTGCACGTGGGACAGCCCTGTGGGAAAGCCTCGTGGGAAAGCCTCGTGGGAAAGACTCGAGGGAAAACCATAGATCCTTTGATCCACGCGGCGGACTGCGTGACACTGCTGCTACCGCTCTGGAGGAAAGCGCAAGTGCATGCCCGCATTCGAGACGAGGACTGACTCCCCTGGGGAGACTCCAGAAGTACCCCAAGATCCATGTCAGCACTGGAGAGGAATACTCAGGTTCCGGCCCCGACTCCACACAAGGTCTTAGGCACCGGCATGGAAGGGAGAGGAATCCCGAGAGGCCCCCGAGGAACTCGCATGGGGACTGGCCTTTCCTGAGGCCACCAGAGCGGTTCCCTGAGGTCCCCGTCGTAAGTTGAGAGCACCTGCCGCAACTCGAAAAAATCCAGGAGGTTTTGCCCTCCAGGCGAGATGAGGCCCATTTCCGCTGAGGCTTCTCGAGGCCAATCACATCTAACCACTGGAACTTCCAAAGGGTCCTTCACACCCTTGCTGCAACTCAAGAAGTTCCACGCACACCCGTCTCCACTCGAGAGGAAGCACGTGGGGTCCCGCACACATCCAGGGGAGCCCCTTTTCCGCCTCCTAGCTCGAGATGAGGGATCCTTTCCCTGTTTCGTAGGGAAAGAATTCCCGGCGTTCCCGTCGCATCTCAAGAGGAGGCGCTCTCCACAGGAAAGGCGAGAGGAACTCCAGGGTCGTGCCACCATTCCAAGAGTCCCCCAGATGTGTCAGTCCATTCCAGAGGAACCTGTTTTCCCTGCACTGCCTTGACGTTCAAGCCGAGGATCGACTCCCACCACGTGTGCACGTGGGACAGCCCTGTGGGAAAGCCTCGTGGGAAAGCCTCGTGGGAAAGACTCGAGGGAAAACCATAGATCCTTTGATCCACGCGGCGGACTGCGTGACACTGCTGCTACCGCACTGGAGGAAAGCGCAAGTGCATGCCCGCATTCGAGACGAGGACTGACTCCCCTGGGGAGACTCCAGAAGTACCCCAAGATCCATGTCAGCACTGGAGAGGAATCCTCAAGTTCCGGCCCCGACTCCACACAAGGTCTTAGGCCCCGGCATCGACGGGAGAGGAATCCCGAGAGGCCCCCGAGGAACTCGCATGGGGACTGGCCTTTCCTGAGGCCACAAGAGCGGGTCCCTGAGGTCCCCGTCGTAAGTCGAGAGCACCTGACGCAACTCGAGAAAATCCAGGAGGTTTTCACCTCCAGGCGAGATGAGGCCCATTTCCGCTGAGGCTTCTCGAGGCCAATCACATCTAACCACTGGAACTTCCAAAGGGTCCTTCACACCCTTGCTGCAACTCAAGAAGTTCCCCGACATACCCGTCTCCACTCGAGAGGAAGCACGTGGTGTCCCGCACACATCCAGGGGAGCCCCGTTTCCGCCTCCTAGCTCGAGATGAGGGATCCTTTCCCTGTTTCGTAGGGTAAGAATTCCCGGCGTTCCCGTCGCATCTCAAGAGGAGGCGCTCTCCACAGGAAAGGCGTGAGGAACTCCAGGGTCGTGACACCATTCCCAGAGTCCCCCAGATGTGTCAGTCCATTCCAGAGGAACCTGTTTTCCCTGCACTGCCTTGACGTTCAAGCCGAGGATCCACTCCCACCACGTGTGCACGTGGGACAGCCCTGTGGGAAAGCCTCGTGGGAAAGACTCCAGGGAAAACCATAGATCCTTTTATCTACGCGGCGGACTGCGTGACACTGCTGCTACCGCTCTGGAGGAAAGCGCAAGTGCATGCCCGCATTCGAGACGAGGACTGACTCCCCTGGGGAGACTCCAGAAGTACCCCAAGATCCATGTCAGCACTGGAGAGGAATCCTCAGGTTCCGGCCCCGACTCCACACAAGGTCTTAGGCCCCGGCATCGACCGGAGAGGAATCCCCAGAGGAACTCGCATGGGGACTGGCCTTTCCTGAGGCCACCAGAGCGGGTCCCTGAGGTCCTCGTCGTAAGTCGAGAGCACATGCCGCAACTAGAGAAAAAAGGTTTTGCCCTCCAGGCGAGATGAGGCCCATTTCCGCTGAGGCTTCTCGAGGCCAATCACATCTAACCACTGGAACTTCCAAAGGGTCCTTCACACCCTTGCTGCAACTCACGAAGTTCCCCGACATATCCGTCTCCACTCGAGAGGAAGCACGTGGGGTCCCGCACACATCCAGGGGAGCCCCGTTTCCGCCTCCTAGCTCGAGATGAGGGATCCTTTCCCTGTTTCGTAGGGAAAGAATTCCCGGCGTTCCCGTCGCATCTCAAGAGGAGGTGCTCTCCACAGGAAAGGCGAGAGGAACTCCAGGGTCGTGACACCATTCCAAGAGTCCCCCAGATGTGTCATTCCATTCCAGAGGAAACTGTTTTCCCTTCACTGCCTTGACGTTCAAGCCGAGGATCGACTCCCACCACGTGTGCACGTGGGACAGCCCTGTGGGAAAGCCTCGTGGGAAAGCCTCGTGGGAAAGACTCGAGGGAAAACCATAGATCCTTTGATCCACGCGGCGGACTGCGTGACACTGCTGCTACCGCTCTGGAGGAAAGCACAAGAGCATGCCCGCATTCGAGACAAGGACTGACTCCCCTGGGGAGACTCCAGAAGTACCCCAAGATCCATGTCAGCACTGGAGAGGAATCCTCAGGTTCCGGCCCCGACTCCACACAAGGTCTTAGGCCCCGGCATCGACGGGAGAGGAATCCCGAGAGGCCCCCGAGGAACTCGCATGGGGACTGGCCTTTCCTGAGGCCACCAGAGCGGGTCCCTGAGGTCCCCGTCGTAAGTCGAGAGCACCTGCCGCAACTCGAGAAAATCCAGGAGGTTTTGCCCTCCAGGCGAGATGAGGCCCATTTCCGCTGAGGCTTCTCGAGGCCAATCACATGTAACCACTGGAACTTCCAAAGGGTCCTTCACACCCTTGCTGCAACTCAAGAAGTTCCCCGACATACCCGTCTCCACTCGAGAGGAAGCACGTGGGGTCCCGCACACATCCAGGGGAGCCCCGTTTCCGCCTCCTAGCTCGAGATGAGGGATCCTTTCCCTGTTTCGTAGGGAAAGAATTCCCGGCGTTCCCGTCGCATCTCAAGAGGAGGCGCTCTCCACAGGAAAGGCGAGAGGAACTCCAGGGTCATGCCACCATTCCAAGAGTCCCCCAGATGTGTCATTTCATTCCAGAGGAACCTGTTTTCCCTGCACTGCCTTGACGTTCAGGCCGAGGATCGACTCCCACCACGTGTGCACGTGGGACAGCCCTGTGGGAAAGCCTCGTGGGAAAGCCTCATGGGAAAGACTCGAGGGAAAACCATAGATCCTTTGATCCACGCGGCGGACTGCGTGACACTGCTGCTACCGCTCTGGAGGAAAGCGCAAGTGCATGCCCGCATTCGAGACGAGGACTGACTCCCCTGGGGAGACTCCAGAAGTACCCCAAGTTCCATGTCAGCACTGGAGAGGAATCCTCAGGTTCCGGGCCCGACTCCACACAAGGCCTTAGGCCCCGGCATCGACAGGAGTGGAATCCTGAGAGGCCCCCGAGGAACTCGCATGGGGACTGGCCTTTCCTGAGGCCACCAGAGCGGGTCACTGAGGTCCCGGTCGTAAGTCGAGAGCACCTGCCGCAACTCGAGAAAATCCAGGAGGTTTTGCCCTCCAGGCGAGATGAGGCCCATTTCCGCTGAGGCTTCTCGTGGCTAATCACGTCTAACCACTGGAACTTCCAAAGGGTCCTTGACACTCTTGCTGCAACTCAAGAATTTCCCCGACATACCCGTCTCCACTCGTGAGGAAGCACGTGGGGTCCCGCACACATCCAGGGGAGCCCCGTTTCCGCCTCCTAGCTCGAGATGAGGGATCCTTTCCCTGTTTCGTAGGGAAAGAATTCCTGGCGTTCCCGTCGCATCTCAAGAGGAGGCGGTCTCAACAGGAAAGGCGAGAGGAACTCCAGGGTCGTGCCACCATTCCAAGAGTCCCCCAGATGTGTCAGTCCATTCCAGAGGAACCTGTTTTCCCTGCACTGCCTTGACGTTCAAGCCGAGGATCGACTCCCACCACGTGTGCACGTGGGACAGCCCTGTGGGAAAGCCTCGTGGGAAAGCCTCGTGGGAAAGACTCGAGGGAAAACCATAGATCCTTTGATCCACGCGGCGGACTGCGTGACACTGCTGCTACCGCTCTGGAGGAAAGCGCAAGTGCATGCCCGCATTCGAGACGAAGACTGACTCCCCTGGGGAGACTCCAGAAGTACCCCAAGATCCATGTCAGCACTGGAGAGGAATCCTCAGGTTCCGGCCCCGACTCCACACAAGGTCTTAGGCCCCGGCATCGACGGGAGAGGAATCCCGAGAGGCTCCCGAAGAACTCGCTTGGGGACTGGCCTTTCCTGAAGCCACCAGAGCGGGTCCCTGAGGTCCCCGTCGTAAGTCGAGAGCACCTGCCGCAACTCGAGAAATTCCAGGATGTTTTGCCCTCCAGGTGAGATGAGGCCCATTTCCGCTGAGGCTTCTCGAGGCTAATCACGTCTAACCACTGAACTTCCAAAGGGTCATTCACACCCTTGC
This sequence comes from Ovis canadensis, assembly GCF_042477335.2. Taxonomy (NCBI): domain Eukaryota; kingdom Metazoa; phylum Chordata; class Mammalia; order Artiodactyla; family Bovidae; genus Ovis; species Ovis canadensis. The sequence goes on from NC_091264.1 coordinate 1,148,229, forward strand.
TGCAACTCAAGAAGTTCCCCGTCATACCGTCTCCACTCGAGACGAAGCACGTGGGTCCCGCACACATCCAGGGGAGCCCCGTTTCCGCCTCCTAGCTCGAGATGAGGGATCCTTTCCCTGTTTCGTAGGGAAAGAATTCCCGGCGTTCCCGTCGCATCTCAAGAGGAGGCGCTCTCCACAGGAAAGGCGAGAGGAACTCCAGGGTCGTGCCACCATTCCAAGAGTCCCCCAGATGTGTCAGTCCATTCCAGAGGAACCTTTTTTCCCTGCACTGCCTTGACGTTCAGGCCGAGGATTGACTCCCACCACGTGTGCACGTGGGACAGCCCTGTGGGAAAGCCTCGTGGGAAAGCCTCGTGGGAAAGACTCGAGGGAAAACCATAGATCCTTTGATCCACGCGGCGGACTGCGTGACACTGCTGCTACCGCTCTGGAGGAAAGCGCAAGTGCATGCCCGCATTCGAGACGAGGACTGACTCCCCTGGGGAGACTCCAGAAGTACCCCAAGATCCATGTCAGCACTGGAGAGGAATCCTCAGGTTCCGGCCCCGACTCCACACAAGGTCTTAGGCCCCGGCATCGACTGGAGTGGAATCCTGAGAGGCCCCCGAGGAACTCGCATCGGGACTGGCCTTTCCTGAGGCCACCAGAGCGGGTCCCTGAGGTCCCCGTCGTAAGTCGAGAGCACCTGCCGCAACTCGAGAAAATCCAGGAGGTTTTGCCCTCCAGGCGAGATGAGGCCCATTTCCGCTGAGGCTTCTCGTCGCTAATAATGTCTAACCACTGGAACTTCCAAAGGGTCCTTGACACCCTTGCTGCAACTCAAGAAGTTCCCCGACATACCCGTCTCCACTCGTGAGGAAGCACGTGGGTCCCGCACACATCCAGGGGAGCCCCGTTTCCGCCTCCTAGCTCGAGATGAGGGATCCTTTCCCTGTTTCGTAGGGGAAGAATTCCCGGCGTTCCCGTCGCATCTCAAGAGGAGGCGCTCTCCACAGGAAAGGGAGAGGAACTCCAGGGTCGTGACACCATTCCAAGAGTCCCCCAGATTTGTCAGTCCATTCCAGAGGAACCTGTTTTCCCTGCACTGCCTTGACGTTCAAGCCGAGGATCGACTCCCACCCCGTGTGCACGTGGGACAGCCCTGTGGGAAAGCCTCGTGGGAAAGCCTCGTGGGAAAGACTCGAGGGAAAACCATAGATCCTTTGATCCACGCGGCGGACTGCGTGACACTGCTGCTACCGCTCTGGAGGAAAGCACAAGTGCATGCCCGCATTCGAGACAAGGACTGACTCCCCTGGGGAGACTCCAGAAGTACCCCAAGATCCATGTCAGCACTGGAGAGGAATCCTCAGGTTCCGGCCCCGACTCCACACAAGGTCTTAGGCCCCGGCATCGACGGGAGAGGAATCCCGAGAGGCCCCCGAGGAACTCGCATGGGGACTGGCCTTTCCTGAGGCCACCAGAGCGGGTCCCTGAGGTCCCCGTCGTAAGTCGAGAGCACCTGCCGCAACTTGAGAAAATCCAGGAGGTTTTGCCCTCCAGGCGAGATGAGGCCCATGTCCGCTGAGGCTTCTCGAGGCCAATCACATCTAACCACTGGAACTTCCAAAGGGTCCTTCACACCCTTGCTGCAACTCACGAAGGTCCCCGACATACCCGTCTCCACTCGAGAGGAAGCACGTGGGGTACCGCACACATCCAGGGGAGCCCCGTTTCCGCCTCCTAGCTCGAGATGAGGGATCCTTTCCCTGTTTCGTAGGGAAAGAATTCCCGGCGTTCCCGTCGCATCTCAAGAGGAGGTGCTCTCCACAGGAAAGGCGAGAGGAACTCCAGGGTCGTGCCACCATTCCAAGAGTCCCCCAGATGTGTCATTCCATTCCAGAGGAAACTGTTTTCCCTTCACTGCCTTGACGTTCAAGCCGAGGATCGACTCCCACCACGTGTGCACGTGGGACAGCCCTGTGGGAAAGCCTCGTGGGAAAGCCTCGTGGGAAAGACTCGAGGGAAAACCATAGATCCTTTGATCCACGCGGCGGACTGCGTGACACTGCTGCTACCGCTCTGGAGGAAAGCGCAAGTGCATGCCCGCATTTGAGACGAGGACTGACTCCCCTGGGGGACTCCAGAAGTAACCCAAGATCCATGTCAGCACTGGAGAGGAATCCTCAGGTTCCGGCCCCGACTCCACACAAGGTCTTAGGCCCCGGCATCGACGGGAGAGGAATCCCGAGAGGCCCCCGAGGAACTCGCATGGGGACTGGCCTTTCCTGAGGCCACCAGAGCGGGTCCCTGAGGTCCCCGTCGTAAGTCGAGAGCACCTGCCGCAACTTGAGAAAATCCAGGAGGTTTTGCCCTCCAGGCGAGATGAGGCCCATTTCCGCTGAGGCTTCTCGAGGCCAATCACATCTAACCACTGGAACTTCCAAAGGGTCCTTCACACCCTTGCTGCAACTCAAGAAGTTCCCCGACATACCCGTCGGCACTCGAGAGGAAGCACGTGGTGTCCCGCACACATCCAGGGGAGCCCCGTTTCCGCCTCCTAGCTCGAGATGAGGGATCCTTTCCCTGTTTCGTAGGGAAAGAATTCCCGGCGTTCCCGTCGCATCTCAAGAGGAGGCGCTCTCCACAGGAAAGGCGAGAGGAACTCCAGGGTCATGCCACCATTCCAAGAGTCCCCCAGATGTGTCAGTCCATTCCAGAGGAACCTGTTTTCCCTGCACTGCCTTGACGTTCAAGCCGAGGATCGACTCCCATCACGTGTGCACGTGGGACAGCCCTGTGGGAAAGCCTCGTGGGAAAGCCTCGTGGGAAAGACTCGAGGGAAAGCCATAGATCCTTTGATCCACGCGGCAGAAGCGTTACACTGCTGCTACCGCTCTGGAGGAAAGCGCAAGTGAATGCCCGCATTCGAGACGAGGACTGACTCCCCTGGGGAGACTCCAGAAGTACCCCAAGATCCATGTCAGCACTGGAGAGGAATCCTCAGGTTCCGGCCCCGACTCCACACAAGGTCTTAGGCCCCGGCATCGACGGGAGAGGAATCCCGAGAGGCTCCCGAAGAACTCGCTTGGGGACTGGCCTTTCCTGAAGCCACCAGAGCGGGTCCCTGAGGTCCCCGTCGTAAGTCGAGAGCACCTGCCGCAACTCGAGAAAATCCAGGATGTTTTGCCCTCCAGGTGAGATGAGGCCCATTTCCGCTGAGGCTTCTCGAGGCTAATCACGTCTAACCACTGAACTTCCAAAGGGTCATTCACACCCTTGCTGCAACTCAAGAAGTTCCCCGTCATACCGTCTCCACTCGAGACGAAGCACGTGGGTCCCGCACACATCCAGGGGAGCCCCGTTTCCGCCTCCTAGCTCGAGATGAGGGATCCTTTCCCTGTTTCGTAGGGAAAGAATTCCCGGCGTTCCCGTCGCATCTCAAGAGGAGGCGCTCTCCACAGGAAAGGCGAGAGGAACTCCAGGGTCGTGCCACCATTCCAAGAGTCCCCCAGATGTGTCAGTCCATTCCAGAGGAACCTTTTTTCCCTGCACTGCCTTGACGTTCAGGCCGAGGATTGACTCCCACCACGTGTGCACGTGGGACAGCCCTGTGGGAAAGCCTCGTGGGAAAGCCTCGTGGGAAAGACTCGAGGGAAAACCATAGATCCTTTGATCCACGCGGCGGACTGCGTGACACTGCTGCTACCGCTCTGGAGGAAAGCGCAAGTGCATGCCCGCATTCGAGACGAGGACTGACTCCCCTGGGGAGACTCCAGAAGTACCCCAAGATCCATGTCAGCACTGGAGAGGAATCCTCAGGTTCCGGCCCCGACTCCACACAAGCTCTTAGGCCCCGGCATCGACTGGAGTGGAATCCTGAGAGGCCCCCGAGGAACTCGCATCGGGACTGGCCTTTCCTGAGGCCACCAGAGCGGGTCCCTGAGGTCCCCGTCGTAAGTCGAGAGCACCTGCCGCAACTCGAGAAAATCCAGGAGGTTTTGCCCTCCAGGCGAGATGAGGCCCATTTCCGCTGAGGCTTCTCGTCGCTAATAATGTCTAACCACTGGAACTTCCAAAGGGTCCTTGACACCCTTGCTGCAACTCAAGAAGTTCCCCGACATACCCGTCTCCACTCGTGAGGAAGCACGTGGGTCCCGCACACATCCAGGGGAGCCCCGTTTCCGCCTCCTAGCTCGAGATGAGGGATCCTTTCCCTGTTTCGTAGGGGAAGAATTCCCGGCGTTCCCGTCGCATCTCAAGAGGAGGCGCTCTCCACAGGAAAGGGAGAGGAACTCCAGGGTCGTGACACCATTCCAAGAGTCCCCCAGATTTGTCAGTCCATTCCAGAGGAACCTGTTTTCCCTGCACTGCCTTGACGTTCAAGCCGAGGATCGACTCCCACCCCGTGTGCACGTGGGACAGCCCTGTGGGAAAGCCTCGTGGGAAAGCCTCGTGGGAAAGACTCGAGGGAAAACCATAGATCCTTTGATCCACGCGGCGGACTGCGTGACACTGCTGCTACCGCTCTGGAGGAAAGCACAAGTGCATGCCCGCATTCGAGACAAGGACTGACTCCCCTGGGGAGACTCCAGAAGTACCCCAAGATCCATGTCAGCACTGGAGAGGAATCCTCAGGTTCCGGCCCCGACTCCACACAAGGTCTTAGGCCCCGGCATCGACGGGAGAGGAATCCCGAGAGGCCCCCGAGGAACTCGCATGGGGACTGGCCTTTCCTGAGGCCACCAGAGCGGGTCCCTGAGGTCCCCGTCGTAAGTCGAGAGCACCTGCCGCAACTCGAGAAAATCCAGGAGGTTTTGCCCTCCAGGCGAGATGAGGCCCATTTCCGCTGAGGCTTCTCGAGGCCAATCACATCTAAACACTGGAACTTCCAAAGGGTCCTTCACACCCTTGCTGCAACTCACGAAGGTCCCCGACATACCCGTCTCCACTCGAGAGGAAGCACGTGGGGTACCGCACACATCCAGGGGAGCCCCGTTTCCGCCTCCTAGCTCGAGATGAGGGATCCTTTCCCTGTTTCGTAGGGAAAGAATTCCCGGCGTTCCCGTCGCATCTCAAGAGGAGGTGCTCTCCACAGGAAAGGCGAGAGGAACTCCAGGGTCGTGCCACCATTCCAAGAGTCCCCCAGACGTGTCATTCCATTCCAGAGGAAACTGTTTTCCCTTCACTGCCTTGACGTTCAAGCCGAGGATCGACTCCCACCACGTGTGCACGTGGGACAGCCCTGTGGGAAAGCCTCGTGGGAAAGCCTCGTGGGAAAGACTCGAGGGAAAACCATAGATCCTTTGATCCACGCGGCGGACTGCGTGACACTGCTGCTACCGCTCTGGAGGAAAGCGCAAGTGCATGCCCGCATTTGAGACGAGGACTGACTCCCCTGGGGGACTCCAGAAGTAACCCAAGATCCATGTCAGCACTGGAGAGGAATCCTCAGGTTCCGGCCCCGACTCCACACAAGGTCTTAGGCCCCGGCATCGACGGGAGAGGAATCCCGAGAGGCCCCCGAGGAACTCGCATGGGGACTGGCCTTTCCTGAGGCCACCAGAGCGGGTCCCTGAGGTCCCCGTCGTAAGTCGAGAGCACCTGCCGCAACTTGAGAAAATCCAGGAGGTTTTGCCCTCCAGGCGAGATGAGGCCCATTTCCGCTGAGGCTTCTCGAGGCCAATCACATCTAACCACTGGAACTTCCAAAGGGTCCTTCACACCCTTGCTGCAACTCAAGAAGTTCCCCGACATACCCGTCGGCACTCGAGAGGAAGCACGTGGTGTCCCGCACACATCCAGGGGAGCCCCGTTTCCGCCTCCTAGCTCGAGATGAGGGATCCTTTCCCTGTTTCGTAGGGAAAGAATTCCCGGCGTTCCCGTCGCATCTCAAGAGGAGGCGCTCTCCACAGGAAAGGCGAGAGGAACTCCAGGGTCATGCCACCATTCCAAGAGTCCCCCAGATGTGTCAGTCCATTCCAGAGGAACCTGTTTTCCCTGCACTGCCTTGACGTTCAAGCCGAGGATCGACTCCCATCACGTGTGCACGTGGGACAGCCCTGTGGGAAAGCCTCGTGGGAAAGCCTCGTGGGAAAGACTCGAGGGAAAGCCATAGATCCTTTGATCCACGCGGCAGAAGCGTTACACTGCTGCTACCGCTCTGGAGGAAAGCGCAAGTGAATGCCCGCATTCGAGACGAGGACTGACTCCCCTGGGGAGACTCCAGAAGTACCCCAAGATCCATGTCAGCACTGGAGAGGAATCCTCAGGTTCCGGCCCCGACTCCACACAAGGTCTTAGGCCCCGGCATCGACGGGAGAGGCATCCCGAGAGGCCCCCGAGGAACTCGCATGGGGACTGGCCTTTCCTGAGGCCACCAGAGCAGGTCCCTGAGGTCTCCGTCATAAGTCGAGAGCACCTGCCGCAACTCGAGAAAATCCAGGAGGTTTTGCCCTCGAGGCGAGATGAGGCCCATTTCCGCTGAGGCTTCTCGAGGCTAATCACATCTAACCACTGGAACTTCCAAAGGGTCCTTCACACCCTTGCTGCAACTCAAGAAGTTCCCCGACATACCCGTCTCCACTCGAGAGGAAGCACGTGGTGTCCCGCACACATCCAGGGGAGCCCCGTTTCCGCTTCCTAGCTCGAGATGAGGGATCCTTTCCCTGTTTCGTAGGGAAAGAATTCCCGGCGTTCCCGTCGCATCTCAAGAGGAGGCGCTCTCCACAGGAAAGGCGAGAGGAACTCCAGGGTCGTGCCACCATTCCAAGAGTCCCCCAGATGTGTCAGTCCATTCCAGAGGAACCTGTTTTCCCTGCACTGCCTTGACGTTCAAGACGAGGATCGACTCCCACCACGTGTGCACGTGGGACAGCCCTGTGGGAAAGCCTCGTGGGAAAGACTCGAGGGAAAACCATAGATCCTTTGATCCACGCGGCGGACTGCGTGACACTGCTGCTACCGCTCTGGAGGAAAGCGCAATGCATGCCCGCATTCGAGACGAGAACTGACTCCCCTGGGGAGACTCCAGAAGTACCCCAAGATCCATGTCAGCACTGGAGAGGAATCCTCAGGTTCCGGCCCCGACTCCACACAAGGTCTTAGGCCCCGGCATCGACGGGAGAGGAATCCCGAGACGCCCCCGAGGAACCCGCATGGGGACTGGCTTTTCCTGAGGCCAACAGAGCGGTTCCCTGAGGTCCCCGTCGTAAGTCGAGAGCAGCTGCCGCAACTCGAGAAAATTCAGGAGGTTTTGCCCTCCAGGCGAGATGAGGCCCATTTCCGCTGAGGCTTCTCGAGGCCAATCACATCTAACCACTGGAACTTCCAAAGGGTCCTTCACACCCTTGCTGCAACTCAAGAAGTTCCCCGACATACCCGTCTGCACTCGAGAGGAAGCACGTGGTGTCCCGCACACATCCAGGGGAGCCCCGTTTCCGCCTCCTAGCTCGAGATGAGGGATCCTTTCCCTGTTTCGTAGGGAAAGAATTCCCGGCGTTCCCGTCGCATCTCAAGAGGAGGCGCTCTCCACAGGAAAGGCGAGAGGAACTCCAGGGTCGTGCCACCATTCCAAGAGTCCCCCAGATGTGTCATTTCATTCCAGAGGAACCTGTTTTCCCTGCACTGCCTTGACGTTCAGGCCGAGGATCGACTCCCACCACGTGTGCACGTGGGACAGCCCTGTGGGAAAGCCTCGTGGGAAAGCCTCATGGGAAAGACTCGAGGGAAAACCATAGATCCTTTGATCCACGCGGCGGACTGCGTGACACTGCTGCTACCGCTCTGGAGGAAAGCGCAAGTGCATGCCCGCATTCGAGACGAGGACTGACTCCCCTGGGGAGACTCCAGAAGTACCCCAAGTTCCATGTCAGCACTGGAGAGGAATCCTCAGGTTCCGGCCCCGACTCCACACAAGGTCTTAGGCCCCGGCATCGACGGGAGTGGAATCCTGAGAGGCCCCCGAGGAACTCGCATGGGGACTGGCCTTTCCTGAGGCCACCAGAGCGGGTCCATGAGGTCCCGGTCGTAAGTCGAGAGCACCTGCCGCAACTCGAGAAAATCCAGGAGGTTTTGCCCTCCAGGCGAGATGAGGCCCATTTCCGCTGAGGCTTCTCGTGGCTAATCACGTCTAACCACTGGAACTTCCAAAGGGTCCTTGACACTCTTGCTGCAACTCAAGAATTTCCCCGACATACCCGTCTCCACTCGTGAGGAAGCATGTGGGTCCCGCACAAATCCAGGGGAGCCCCGTTTCCGCCTCCTAGCTCGAGATGAGGGATCCTTTCCCTGTTTCGTAGGGAAAGAATTCCCGGCGTTCCCGTCGCATCTCAAGAGGAGGCGCTCTCCACAGGAAAGGGAGAGGAACTCCAGGGTCGTGACACCATTCCAAGAGTCCCCCAGATTTGTCAGTCCATTCCAGAGGAACCTGTTTTCCCTGCACTGCCTTGACGTTCAAGCCGAGGATCGACTCCCACCACGTGTGCACGTGGGACAGCCCTGTGGGAAAGCCTCGTGGGAAAGCCTCGTGGGAAAGACTCGAGGGAAAACCATAGATCCTTTGATCCATGCGGCGGACTGCGTGACACTGCTGCTACCGCTCTGGAGGAAAGCGCAAGTGCATGCCCGCATTCGAGACGAGGACTGACTCCCCTGGGGAGACTCCAGAAGTACCCCAAGATCCATGTCAGCACTGGAGAGGAATCCTCAGGTTCCGGCCCCGACTCCACACAAGGTCTTAGGCCCCGGCATCGACGGGAGTGGAATCCTGACAGGCCCCCGAGGAACTCGCATGGGGACTGGCCTTTCCTGAGGCCAACAGAGCGGGTCCCTGAGGTCCCCGTCGTAAGTCGAGAGCACCTGCCGCACTCGAGAAAATCCAGGAGGTTTTGCCCTCCAGGCGAGATGAGGCCCATTTCCGCTGAGGCTTCTCGTGGCTAATCACGTCTAACCACTGGAACTTCCAAAGGGTCCTTCACACCCTTGCTGCAACTCAAGAAGTTCCCCGACATACCCGTCTCCACTCGAGAGGAAGCACGTGGGTCCCGCACACATCCAGGGGAGCCCCGTTTCCGCCTCCTAGCTCGAGATGAGGGATCCTTTCCCTGTTTCGTAGGGAAAGAATTCCCGGCGTTCCCGTCGCATCTCAAGAGGAGGGGCTCTCCACAGGAAAGGCGAGAGGAACTCCAGGGTCGTGACACCATTCCAAGAGTCCCCCAGATTTGTCAGTCCATTCCAGAGGAACCTGTTTTCCCTGCACTGCCTTGACGTTCAAGCCGGGGATCGACTCCCACCACGTGTGCACGTGGGATAGCCCTGTGGGAAAGCCTCGTGGGAAAGCCTCGTGGGAAAGACTCGAGGGAAAACCATAGATTCTTTGATCCACGCGGCGGACTGCGTGACACTGCTGCTACCGCTCTGGAGGAAAGCGCAAGTGCATGCCCGCAATCGAGACGAGGACTGACTCCCCTGGGGAGACTCCAGAAGTACCCCAAGATCCATGTCAGCACTGGAGAGGAATCCTCAGGTTCCGGCCCCGACTCCACACAAGGTCTTAGGCCCCGGCATCGACGGGAGAGGAATCCCGAGAGGCCCCCGTGGAACTCGCATGGGGACTGGCATTTCCTGAGGCCACCAGAGCGGTTCCCTGAGGTCCCCGTCGTAAGTCGAGAGCACCTGCCGCAACTCGAGAAAATCCAGGAGGTTTTGCCCTCCAGGCGAGATGAGGCCCATTTCCGCTGAGGCTTCTCGAGGCCAATCACATCTAACCACTGGAACTTCCAAAGGGTCCTTCACACCATTGCTGCAACTCAAGAAGTTCCCCGACATACCCGTCTCCACTCGAGAGGAAGCACGTGGGGTCCCGCACACATCCAGAGGAGCTCCGTTTCCGCCCCCTAGCTAGAGATGAGGGATCCTTTCACTGTTTCGTAGGGAAAGAATTCCCGGCGTTCCCGTCGCATCTCAAGAGGAGGCGCTCTCCACAGGAAAGGCGAGAGGAACTCCAGGGTCGTGCCACCATTCCAAGAGTCCCCCAGATGTGTCAGTCCATTCCAGAGGAACCTGTTTTCCCTGCACTGCCTTGACGTTCAAGCCGAGGATCGACTCCCACCACGTGTGCACGTGGGACAGCCCTGTGGGAAAGCCTCGTGGGAAAGCCTCGTGGGAAAGACTCGAGGGAAAACCATAGATCCTTTGATCCACGCGGCGGACTGCGTGACACTGCTGCTACCGCTCTGGAGGAAAGCGCAAGTGCATGCCCGCATTCGAGACGAGGACTGACTCCCCTGGGGAGACTCCAGAAGTACCCCAAGATCCATGTCAGCACTGGAGAGGAATCCTCAGGTTCCGGCCCCGACTCCACACAAGGTCTTAGGCCCAGGCATCGACGGGAGAGGAATCCCGAGAGGCCCCCGAGGAACTCGCATGGGGACTGGCCTTTCCTGAGGCCACCAGAGCGGGTCCCTGAGGTCCCCGTCGTAAGTCGAGAGCACCTGCCGCAACTTGAGAAAATCCAGGAGGTTTTGCCCTCCAGGCGAGATGAGGCCCATTTCCGCTGAGGCTTCTCGAGGCCAATCACATCTAACGACTGGAACTTCCAAAGGGTCCTTCACACCCTTGCTGCAACTCAAGAAGTTCCCCGACATACCCGTCGGCACTCGAGAGGAAGCACGTGGTGTCCCGCACACATCCAGGGGAGCCCCGTTTCCGCCTCCTAGCTCGAGATGAGGGATCCTTTCCCTGTTTCGTAGGGAAAGAATTCCCGGCGTTCCCGTCGCATCTCAAGAGGAGGCGCTCTCCACAGGAAAGGCGAGAGGAACTCCAGGGTCATGCCACCATTCCAAGAGTCCCCCAGATGTGTCAGTCCATTCCAGAGGAACCTGTTTTCCCTGCACTGCCTTGACGTTCAAGCCGAGGATCGACTCCCACCACGTGTGCACGTGGGACAGCCCTGTGGGAAAGCCTCGTGGGAAAGCCTCGTGGGAAAGACTCGAGGGAAAGCCATAGATCCTTTGATCCACGCGGCAGAAGCGTTACACTGCTGCTACCGCTCTGGAGGAAAGCGCAAGTGCATGCCCGCATTCGAGACGAGGACTGACTCCCCTGGGGAGACTCCAGAAGTACCCCAAGATCCATGTCAGCACTGGAGAGGAATCCTCAGGTTCCGGCCCCGACTCCACACAAGGTCTTAGGCCCCGGCATCGACGGGAGAGGCATCCCGAGAGGCCCCCGAGGAACTCGCATGGGGACTGGCCTTTCCTGAGGCCACCAGAGCAGGTCCCTGAGGTCTCCGTCATAAATCGAGAGCACCTACCGCAACTCGAGAAAATCCAGGAGGTTTTGCCCTCGAGGCGAGATGAGGCCCATTTCGGCTGAGGCTTCTCGAGGCTAATCACGTATAACCACTGGAACTTCCAAAGGGTCCTTCACACCCTTGCTGCAACTCAAGAAGTTCCCCGACATACACGTCTCCACTCGAGAGGAAGCACGTGGGTCCCGCACACATCCAGGGGAGCCCCGTTTCCGCCTCCTAGCTCGAGATGAGGGATCCTTTCCCTGTTTCGTAGGGAAAGAATTCCCGGCGTTCCCGTCGCATCTCAAGAGGAGGCGCTCTCCACAGGAAAGGCGTGAGGAACTCCAGGGTCGTGACACCATTCCCAGAGTCCCCCAGATGTGTCAGTCCATTCCAGAGGAACCTGTTTTCCCTGCACTGCCTTGACGTTCAAGCCGAGGATCCACTCCCACCACGTGTGCACGTGGGACAGCCCTGTGGGAAAGCCTCGTGGGAAAGACTCCAGGGAAAACCATAGATCCTTTTATCTACGCGGCGGACTGCGTGACACTGCTGCTACCGCTCTGGAGGAAAGCGCAAGTGCATGCCCGCATTCGAGACGAGGACTGACTCCCCTGGGGAGACTCCAGAAGTACCCCAAGATCCATGTCAGCACTGGAGAGGAATCCTCAGGTTCCGGCCCCGACTCCACACAAGGTCTTAGGCACCGGCATCGACGGGAGAGGAATCCCGAGAGGCCCCCGAGGAACTCGCATGGGGACTGGCCTTTCCTGAGGCCACCAGAGCGGGTCCCTGAGGTCCTCGTCGTAAGTCGAGAGCACCTGCCGCAACTCGAGAAAATCCAGGAGGTTTTGCCCTCCAGGCGAGATGAGGCCCATTTCCGCTGAGGCTTCTCGAGGCTAATCACGTCTAACCACTGGAACTTCCAAAGGGTCCTTCACACCCTTGCTGCAACTCAAGAAGTTCCCCGACATACCCGTCTCCACTCGAGAGGAAGCACGTGGGGTCCCGCACACATCCAGGGGAGCCCCGTTTCCGCCTCCTAGCTCGAGATGAGGGATCCTTTCCCTGTTTCGTAGGGAAAGAATTCCCGGCGTTCCCGTCGCATCTCAAGAGGAGGCGCTCTCCACAGGAAAGGCGAGAGGAACTCCAGGGTCGTGCCACCATTCCAAGAGTCCCCCAGATGTGTCAGTCCATTCCAGAGGAACCTGTTTTCCCTGCACTGCCTTGACGTTCAAGCCGAGGATCCACTCCCACCACGTGTGCACGTGGGACATCCCTGTGGGAAAGCCTCGTGGGAAAGCCTCGTGGGAAAGACTCGAGGGAAAACCATAGATCCTTTGATCCACGCGGCGGACTGCGTGACACTGCTGCTACCGCTCTGGAGGAAAGCGCAAGTGCATGCCCGCATTTGAGACGAGGACTGACTCCCCTGGGGGACTCCAGAAGTAACCCAAGATCCATGTCAGCACTGGAGAGGAATCCTCAGGTTCCGGCCCCGACTCCACACAAGGTCTTAGGCCCCGGCATCGACGGGAGAGGAATCCCGAGAGGCCCCCGAGGAACTCGCATGGGGACTGGCCTTTCCTGAGGCCACCAGAGCGGGTCCCTGAGGTCCCCGTCGTAAGTCGAGAGCACCTGCCGCAACTCGAGAAAATCCAGGAGGTTTTGCCCTCCAGGCGAGATGAGGCCCATTTCCGCTGAGGCTTCTCGAGGCTAATCACATCTAACCGCTGGAACTTCCAAAGGGTCCTTCACACCCTTGCTGCAACTCAAGAAGTTCCCCGACATACCCGTCTCCACTCGAGAGGAAGCACGTGGGGTCCCACACACATCCAGGGGAGCCCCGTTTCCGCCTCCTAGCTCGAGATGAGGGATCCTTTCCCTGTTTCGTAGGGAAAGAATTCCCGGCGTTCCCGTCGCATCTCAAGAGGAGGCGCTCTCCACAGGAAAGGCGAGAGGAACTCCAGGGTCGTGCCACCATTCCAAGAGTCCCCCAGATGTGTCAGTCCATTCCAGAGGAACCTGTTTTCCCTGCACTGCCTTGACGTTCAAGCCGAGCATCCACTCCCACCACGTGTGCACGTGGGACAGCCCTGTGGGAAAGCCTCGTGGGAAAGCCTCGTGGGAAAGACTCGAGGGAAAACCATAGATCCTTTGATCCACGCGGCGGACTGCGTGACACTGCTGCTACCGCTCTGGAGGAAAGCGCAAGTGCATGCCCGCATTCGAGACGAGGACTGACTCCCCTGGGGAGACTCCAGAAGTACCCCAAGATCCATGTCAGCACTGGAGAGGAATCCGCAGGTTCCGGCCCCGATTCCACACAAGGTCTTAGGCCCCGGCATCGACGGGAGAGGAATGCCGAGAGGCCCCCGAGGAACTCGCATGGGGAGTGGCCTTTCCTGAGGCCACCAGAGCGGGTCCCTGAGGTCCTCGTCGTAAGTCGAGAGCACCTGCCGCAACTCGAGAAAATCCAGGAAGTTTTGCCCTCCAGGCGAGATGAGGCCCATTTCCGCTGAGGCTTCTCGAGGCTAATCACGTCTAACCACTGGAACTTCCAAAGGGTCCTTCACACCCTTGCTGCAACTCAAGAAGTTCCCCCACATACCCGTCTCCACTCGAGAGGAAGCACGTGGGGTCCCGCACACATCCAGGGGAGCCCCGTTTCCGCCTCCAAGCTCGAGATGAGAGATCCTTTCCCTGTTTCGTAGGGAAAGAATTCCCGGCGTTCCCGTCGCATCTCAAGAGGAGGTGCTCTCCACAGGAAAGGCGAGAGGAACTCCAGGGTCGTGCCACCATTCCAAGAGTCCCCCAGATGTGTCAGTCCATTCCAGAGGAACCTGTTTTCCCTGCACTGCCTTGACGTTCAAGCCGAGCATCCACTCCCACCACGTGTGCACGTGGGACAGCCCTGTGGGAAAGCCTCGTGGGAAAGCCTCGTGGGAAAGACTCGAGGGAAAACCATAGATCCTTTGATCCACGCGGCGGACTGCGTGACACTGCTGCTACCGCTCTGGAGGAAAGCGCAAGTGCATGCCCGCATTCGAGACGAGGACTGACTCCCCTGGGGAGACTCCAGAAGTACCCCAAGATCCATGTCAGCACTGGAGAGGAATCCTCAGGTTCCGGCCCCGACTCCACACAAGGTCTTAGGCCCCGGAATCGACGGGAGACGAATCCCGAGAGGCCCCCGAGGAACTCGCATGGGGACTGGCCTTTCCTGAGGCCACCAGAGCGGGTCCCTGAGGTCCCCGTCGTAAGTCGAGAGCACCTGCCGCAACTCGAGAAAATCCAGGAGGTTTGGCCCTCCAGGCGAGATGAGGCCCATTTCCGCTGAGGCTTCTCGAGGCTAATCACGTCTAACCACTGGAACTTCCAAAGGGTCCTTCACACCCTTGCTGCAACTCAAGAAGTTCCCCGACATACCCGTCTCCACTCGAGAGGAAGCACGTGGGGTCCCGCACACATCCAGGGGAGCCCCGTTTCCGCCTCCTAGCTCGAGATGAGGGATCCTTTCCCTGTTTCGTAAGGAAAGAATTCCCGGCGTTCCCGTCGCATCTCAAGAGGAGGCGCTCTCCACAGGAAAGGCGAGAGGAACTCCAGGGTCGTGCCACCATTCCAAGAGTCCCCCAGATGTGTCAGTCCATTCCAGAGGAACCTGTTTTCCCTGCACTGCCTTGACGTTCAAGCCGAGGATCCACTCCCAACACGTGTGCACGTGGGACAGCCCTGTGGGAAAGCCTCGTGGGAAAGCCTCGTGGGAAAGACTCGAGGGAAAACCATAGATCCTTTGATCCACGCGGCTGACTGCGTGACACTGCTGCTACCGCTCTGGAGGAAAGCGCAAGTGCATGCCCGCATTCGAGACGAGGACTGACTCCCCTGGGGAGACTCCAGAAGTACCCCAAGATCCATGTCAGCACTGGAGAGGAATCCTCAGGTTCCGGCCCCGACTCCACACAAGGTCTTAGGCCCCGGCATCGACGGGAGAGGAATCCCCAGAGGCCCCCGAGGAACTCGCATGGGGACTGGCCTTTCCTGAGGCCACCAGAGCGGGTCCCTGAGGTCCCCGTCGTAAGTCGAGAGCACCTGCCGCAACTCGAGAAAATCCAGGAGGTTTTGCCCTCCAGGCGAGATGGGGCCCATTTCCGCTGAGGCTTCTCGAGGCTAATCACGTCTAACCACTGGAACTTCCAAAGGGTCCTTCACACCCTTGCTGCAACTCAAGAAGTTCCCCGACATACCCGTCTCCACTCGAGAGGAAGCACGGGGCGTCCCGCACACATCCAGGGGAGCCCCGTTTCCGCCTCCTAGCTCGAGATGAGGGATCCTTTCCCTGTTTCGTAGGGAAAGAATTCCCGGCGTTCCCGTCGCATCTCAAGAGGAGGCGCTCTCCACAGGAAAGGCGAGAGGAACTCCAGGGTCGTGCCACCATTCCAAGAGTCCCCCAGATGTGTCAGTCCATTCCAGAGGAACCTGTTTTCCCTGCACTGCCTCGACGTTCAAGCCGAGCATCCACTCCCACCACGTGTGCACGTGGGACAGCCCTGTGGGAAAGCCTCGTGGGAAAGCCTCGTGGGAAAGACTCGAGGGAAAACCATAGATCCTTTGATCCACGCGGCGGACTGCGTGACACTGCTGCTACCGCTCTGGAGGAAAGCGCAAGTGCATGCCCGCATTCGAGACGAGGACTGACTCCCCTGGGGAGACTCCAGAAGTACCCCAAGATCCATGTCAGCACTGGAGAGGAATCCTCAGGTTCCGGCCCCGACTCCACACAAGGTCTTAGGCCCCGGCATCGACGGGAGAGGAATCCCCAGAGGCCCCCGAGGAACTCGCATGGGGACTGGCCTTTCCTGAGGCCACCAGAGCGGGTCCCTGAGGTCCCCGTCGTAAGTCGAGAGCACCTGCCGCAACTCGAGAAAATCCAGGAGGTTTTGCCCTCCAGGCGAGATGAGGCCCATTTCCGCTGAGGCTTCTCGAGGCTAATCACGTCTAACCACTGGAACTTCCAAAGGGTCCTTCACACCCTTGCTGCAACTCAAGAAGTTCCCCGACATACCCGTCTCCACTCGAGAGGAAGCACGTGGGGTCCCGCACACATCCAGGGGAGCCCCGTTTCCGCCTCCTAGCTCGAGATGTGGGATCCTTTCCCTGTTTCGTAGGGAAAGAATTCCCGGCGTTCCCGTCGCATCTCAAGAGGAGGCGCTCTCCACAGGAAAGGCGAGAGGAACTCCAGGGTAGTGCCACCATTCCAAGAGTCAGCCAGATGTGTCAGTCCATTCCAGAGGAACCTGTTTTCCCTGCACTGCCTTGACGTTCAAGCCGAGCATCCACTCCCACCACGTGTGCACGTGGGACAGCCCTGTGGGAAAGCCTCGTGGGAAAGCCTCGTGGGAAAGACTCGAGGAAAAACCATAGATCCTTTGATCCACGCGGCGGACTGCGTGACACTGCTGCTACCGCTCTGGAGGAAAGCGCAAGTGCATGCCCGCATTCGAGACGAGGACTGACTCCCCTGGGGAGACTCCAGAAGTACCCCAAGATCCATGTCAGCACTGGAGAGGAATCCTCAGGTTCCGGCCCCGACTCCACACAAGGTCTTAGGCCCCGGCATCGACGGGAGAGGAATCCCGAGACGCCCCCGAGGAACTCGCATGGGGACTGGCCTTTCCTGAGGCCACCAGAGCGGGTCCCTGAGGTCCCCATCGTAAGTCGAGAGCACCTGCCGCAACTCGAGAAAATCCAGGAGGTTTTGCCCTCCAGGCGAGATGAGGCCCATTTCCGCTGAGGCTTCTCGAGGCTAATCACATCTAACCGCTGGAACTTCCAAAGGGTCCTTCACACCCTTGCTGCAACTCAAGAAGTTCCCCGACATACCCGTCTCCACTCGAGAGGAAGCACGTGGGGTCCTACACACATCCAGGGGAGCCCCGTTTCCGCCTCCTAGCTCGAGATGAGGGATCCTTTCCCTGTTTCGTAGGGAAAGAATTCCCGGCGTTCCCGTCGCATCTCAAGAGGAGGCGCTCTCCACAGGAAAGGCGAGAGGAACTCCAGGGTAGTGCCACCATTCCAAGAGTCCCCCAGATGTGTCAGTCCATTCCAGAGGAACCTGTTTTCCCTGCACTGCCTTGACGTTCAAGCCGAGGATCCACTCCCACCACGTGTGCACGTGGGACAGCCCTGTGGGAAAGCCTCGTGGGAAAGCCTCGTGGGAAAGACTCGAGGGAAAACCATAGATCCTTTGATCCACGCGGCGGACTGCGTGACACTGCTGCTACCGCTCTGGAGGAAAGCGCAAGTGCATGCCCGCATTCGAGACGAGGACTGACTCCCCTGGGGAGACTCCAGAAGTACCCCAAGATCCATGTCAGCACTGGAGAGGAATCCTCAGGTTCCGGCCCCGACTCCACACAAGGTCTTAGGCCCCGGCATCGACGGGAGAGGAATCCCGAGACGCCCCCGAGGAACTCGCATGGGGACTGGCCTTTCCTGAGGCCACCAGAGCGGGTCCCTGAGGTCCCCGTCGTAAGTCGAGAGCACTTGCCGCAACTCGAGAAAATCCAGGAGGTTTTGCCCTCCAGGCGAGATGAGGCCCATTTCCGCTGAGGCTTCTCGAGGCTAATCACGTCTAACCACTGGAACTTCCAAAGGGTCCTTCACACCCTTGCTGCAACTCAAGAAGTTCCCCGACATACCCGTCTCCACTCGAGAGGAAGCACGTGGGGTCCCGCACACATCCAGGGGAGCCCCGTTTCCGCCTCCTAGCTCGAGATGAGGGATCCTTTCCCTGTTTCGTAGGGAAAGAATTCCCGGCGTTCCCGTCGCATCTCAAGAGGAGGCGCTCTCCACAGGAAAGGCGAGAGGAACTCCAGGGTCGTGCCACCATTCCAAGAGTCCCCCAGATGTGTCAGTCCATTCCAGAGGAACCTGTTTTCCCTGCACTGCCTTGACGTTCAAGCCGAGGATCCACTCCCACCACGTGTGCACGTGGGACAGCCCTGTGGGAAAGCCTCGTGGGAAAGCCTCGTGGGAAAGACTCGAGGGAAAACCATAGATCCTTTGATCCACGCGGCGGACTGCGTGACACTGCTGCTACCGCTCTGGAGGAAAGCGCAAGTGCATGCCCGCATTCGAGACGAGGACTGACTCCCCTGGGGAGACTCCAGAAGTACCCCAAGATCCATGTGAGCACTGGAGAGGAATCCTCAGGTTCCGGCCCCGACTCCACACAAGGTCTTAGGCCCCGGCATCGACGGGAGAGGAATCCCCAGAGGCCCCCGAGGAACTCGCATGGGGACTGGCCTTTCCTGAGGCCACCAGAGCGGGTCCCTGAGGTCCCCGTCGTAAGTCGAGAGCACCTGCCGCAACTCGAGAAAATCCAGGAGGTTTTGCCCTCCAGGCGAGATGAGGCCCATTTCCGCTGAGGCTTCTCGAGGCTAATCACGTCTAACCACTGGAACTTCCAAAGGGTCCTTCACACCCTTGCTGCAACTCAAGAAGTTCCCCGACATACCCGTCTCCACTCGAGAGGAAGCACGGGGGGTCCCGCACACATCCAGGGGAGCCCCGTTTCCGCCTCCTAGCTCGAGATGAGGGATCCTTTCCCTGTTTCGTAGGGAAAGAATTCCCGGCGTTCCCGTCGCATCTCAAGAGGAGGCGCTCTCCACAGGAAAGGCGAGAGGAACTCCAGGGTCGTGCCACCATTCCAAGAGTCCCCCAGATGTGTCAGTCCATTCCAGAGGAACCTGTTTTCCCTTCACTGCCTTGACTTTCAAGCCGAGGATCCACTCCCACCACGTGTGCACGTGGGACAGCCCTGTGGGAAAGCCTCGTGGGAAAGCCTCGTGGGAAAGACTCGAGGGAAAACCATAGATCCTTTGATCCACGCGGCGGACTGCCTGACACTGCTGCTACCGCTCTGGAGGAAAGCGCAAGTGCATGCCCGCATTCGAGACGAGGACTGACTCCCCTGGGGAGACTCCAGAAGTACCCCAAGATCCATGTCAGCACTGGAGAGGAATCCTCAGGTTCCGGCCCCGACTCCACACAAGGTCTTAGGCCCCGGCATCGACGGGAGAGGAATCCCGAGAGGCCCCCGAGGAACTCGCATGTGGACTGGCCTTTCTTGAGGCCACCAGAGCGGGTCCCTGAGGTCCCCGTCGTAAGTCGAGAGCACCTGCCGCAACTCGAGTAAATCCAGGAGGTTTTGCCCTCCAGGCGAGATGAGGCCCATTTCCGCTGAGGCTTCTCGAGGCTAATCACGTCTAACCACTGGAACTTCCAAAGGGTCCTTCACACCCTTGCTGCAACTCAAGAAGTTCCCCGACATACCCGTCTCCACTCGAGAGGAAGCACGTGGAGTCCCGCACACATCCAGGGAAGCCCCGTTTCCGCCTCCTAGCTCGAGATGAGGGATCCTTTCCCTGTTTCGTAGGGAAAGAATTCCCGGCGTTCCCTTCGCATCTCAAGAGGAGGCGCTCTCCACAGGAAAGGCGAGAGGAACTCCAGGGTCGTGCCACCATTCCAAGAGTCCCCCAGATGTGTCAGTCCATTCCAGAGGAACCTGTTTTCCCTGCACTGCCTTGACGTTCAAGCCGAGCATCCACTCCCACCACGTGTGCACGTGGGACAGCCCTGTGGGAAAGCCTCGTGGGAAAGCCTCGTGGGAAAGACTCGAGGGAAAAACATAGATCCTTTGATCCACGCGGCGGACTGCGTGACACTGCTGCTACCGCTCTGGAGGAAAGCGCAAGTGCATGCCCGCATTCGAGACGAGGACTGACTCCCCTGGGGAGACTCCAGAAGTACCCCAAGATCCATGTCAGCACTGGAGAGGAATCCTCAGGTTCCGGCCCCGACTCCACACAAGGTCTTAGGCCCCGGCATCGACGGGAGTGGAATGCTGAGAGGCCCCCGAGGAACTCGCATGGGGACTGGCCTTTCCTGAGGCCACCAGAGCGGGTCCCTGAGGTCCCAATCGTAAGTCGAGAGCACATGCCGCAACTCGAGAAAATCCAGGAGGTTTTGCCCTCCAGGCGAGATGAGGCCCATTTCCGCTGAGGCTTCTCGAGGCTAATCACATCTAACCGCTGGAACTTCCAAAGAGTCCTTCACACCATTGCTGCAACTCAAGAAGTTCCCCGACATACCCGTCTCCACTCGACAGGAAGCACGTGGGGTCCCACACACATCCAGGGGAGCCCCGTTTCCGCCTCCTAGCTCGAGATGAGGGATCCTTTCCCTGTTTCGTAGGGAAAGAATTCCCGGCGTTCCCGTCGCATCTCAAGAGGAGGCGCTCTCCACAGGAAAGGCGAGAGGAACTCCAGGGTCGTGCCACCATTCCAAGAGTCCCCCAGATGTGTCAGTCCATTCCAGAGGAACCTGTTTTCCCTGCACTGCCTTGACGTTCAAGCCGAGCATCCACTCCCATCACGTGTGCACGTGGGACAGCCCTGTGGGAAAGCCTCGTGGGAAAGCCTCGTGGGAAAGACTCGAGGGAAAACCATAGATCCTTTGATCCACGAGGCTGACTGCGTGACACTGCTGCTACCGCTCTGGAGAAAAGCGCAAGTGCATGCCCGCATTCGAGACGAGGACTGACTCCCCTAGGGAGACTCCAGAAGAACCCCAAAATCCATGTCAGCACTGGAGAGGAATCCTCAGGTTTCGGCCCCGACTCCACACAAGGTCTTAGGCCCCGGCATCGACGGGAGAGGAATCCCCAGAGGCCCCCGAGGAACTCGCATGGGGACTGGCCTTTCCTGAGGCCACCAGAGCGGGTCCCTGAGGTCCCCGTCGTAAGTCGAGAGCACCTGCCGCAACTCGAGAAAATCCAGGAGGTTTTGCCCTCCAGGCGAGATGAGGCCCATTTCCGCTGAGGCTTCTCGAGGCTAATCACATCTAACCCCTGGAACTTCCAAAGGGTCCTTCACACCCTTGCTGCAACTCAAGAAGTTCCCCGACATACCCGTCTCCACTCGAGAGGAAGCACGTGGGGTCCCGCACAAATCCAGGGGTGCCCCGTTTCCGCCTCCTAGCTCGAGATGAGGGATCCTTTCCCTGTTTCTTAGGGAAAGAATTCCCGGCGTTCCCGTCGCATCTCAAGAGGAGGCGCTCTCCACAGGAAAGGCAAGAGGAACTCCAGGGTCGTGCCACCATTCCAAGAGTCCCCCAGATGTGTCAGTGCATTCCAGAGGAACATGTTTTCCCTGCACTGCCTTGACGTTCAAGCCGAGGATCCACTCCCACCACGTGTGCACGTGGGACAGCCCTGTGGGAAAGCCTCGTGGGAAAGCCTCGTGGGAAAGACTCGAGGGAAAACCATAGATCCTTTGATCCACGCGGCCGATTGCGTGACACTGCTGCTACCGCTCTGGAGGAAAGCGCAAGTGCATGCCCGCATTCGAGACGAGGACTGACTCCCCTGGGGAGACTCCAGAAGTACCCCAAGATCCATGTCAGCACTGGAGAGGAATCCTCAGGTTCCGGCCCCGACTCCACACAAGGTCTTAGGCCCCGGCATCGACGGGAGAGGAATCCCAGACGCCCCCGAGGAACTCGCATGGGGACTGGCCTTTCCTGAGGCCACCAGAGCGGGTCCCTGAGGTCCCCATCGTAAGTCGAGAGCACCTGCCGCAACTCGAGAAAATCCAGGAGGTTTTGCCCTCCAGGCGAGATGAGGCCCATTTCCGCTGAGGCTTCTCGACGCTAATCACATCTAACCGCTGGAACTTCCAAAGGGTCCTTCACACCCTTGCTGCAACTCAAGAAGTTCCCCGACATACCCGTCTCCACTCGACAGGAAGCACGTGGAGTCCCGCACACATCCAGGGAAGCCCCGTTTCCGCCTCCTAGCTCGAGATGAGGGATCCTTTCCCTGTTTCGTAGGGAAAGAATTCCCGGCGTTCCCTTCGCATCTCAAGAGGAGGCGCTCTCCACAGGAAAGGCGAGAGGAACTCCAGGGTCGTGCCACCATTCCAAGAGTCCCCCAGATGTGTCAGTCCATTCCAGAGGAACCTGTTTTCCCTGCACTGCCTTGACGTTCAAGCCGAGCATCCACTCCCACCACGTGTGCACGTGGGACAGCCCTGTGGGAAAGCCTCGTGGGAAAGCCTCGTGGGAAAGACTCGAGGGAAAACCATAGATCCTTTGATCCACGCGGCGGACTGCGTGACACTGCTGCTACCGCTCTGGAGGAAAGCGCAAGTGCATGCCCGCATTCGAGACGAGGACTGACTCCCCTGGGGAGACTCCAGAAGTACCCCAAGATCCATGTCAGCACTGGAGAGGAATCCTCAGGTTCCGGCCCCGACTCCACACAAGGTCTTAGGCCCCGGCATCGACGGGAGAGGAATCCCGAGAGGCCCCCGAGGAACTCGCATGGGGACTGGCCTTTCCTGAGGCCACCAGAGCGGGTCCCTGAGGTCCCCGTCGTAAGTCGAGAGCACCTGCCGCAACTCGAGAAAATCCAGGAGGTTTTGCCCTCCAGGCGAGATGAGGCCCATTTCCGCTGAGGCTTCTCGAGGCTAATCACGTCTAACCACTGGAACTTCCAAAGGGTCCTTCACACCCTTGCTGCAACTCAAGAAGTTCCCCGACATACCCGTCTCCACTCGAGAGGAAGCACGTGGGGTCCCGCACACATCAAGGGGAGCCCCGTTTCCGCCTCCTAGCTCGAGATGAGGGATCCTTTCCCTGTTTCGTAGGGAAAGAATTCCCGGCGTTCCCGTCGCATCTCAAGAGGAGGCGCTCTCCACAGGAAAGGCGAGAGGAACTCCAGGGTCGTGCCACCATTCCAAGAGTCCCCCAGATGTGTCAGTCCATTCCAGAGGAACCTGTTTTCCCTGCACTGCCTTGACGTTCAAGCCGAGGATCCACTCCCACCACGTGTGCACGTGAGACAGCCCTGTGGGAAAGCCTCGTGGGAAAGCCTCGTGGGAAAGACTCGAGGGAAAACCATAGATCCTTTGATCCACGCGTCGGACTGCGTGACACTGCTGCTACCGCTCTGGAGGAAAGCGCAAGTGCATGCCCGCATTCGAGACGAGGACTGACTCCCCTGGGGAGACTCCAGAAGTACCCCAAGATCCATGTCAGCACTGGAGAGGAATCCTCAGGTTCCGGCCCCGACTCCACACAAGGTCTTAGGCCCTGGCATCGACGGGAGAGGAATCCCCAGAGGCCCCCGAGGAACTCGCATGGGGACTGGCCTTTCCTGAGGCCACCAGAGCGGGTCCCTGAGGTCCCCGTCGTAAGTCGAGAGCACCTGCCGCAACTCGAGAAAATCCAGGAGGTTTTGCCCTCCAGGCGAGATGAGGCCCATTTCCGCTGAGGCTTCTCGAGGCTAATCACGTCTAACCACTGGAACTTCCAAAGGGTCCTTCACACCCTTGCTGCAACTCAAGAAGTTCCCCGACATACCCGTCTCCACTCGAGAGGAAGCACGTGGGGTCCCGCACACATCCAGGGGAGCCCCGTTTCCGCCTCCTAGCTCGAGATGAGGGATCCTTTCCCTGTTTCGTAGGGAAAGAATTCCCGGTGTTCCCGTCGCATCTCAAGAGGAGGCGCTCTCCACAGGAAAGGCGAGAGGAACTCCAGGGTCGTGCCACCATTCCATGAGTCACCCAGATGTGTCAGTCCATTCCAGAGGAACCTGTTTTCCCTGCACTGCCTTGACTTTCAAGCCGAGGATCCACTCCCACCACGTGTGCACGTGGGACAGCCCTGTGGGAAAGCCTCGTGGGAAAGCCTCTTGGGAAATACTCGAGGGAAAACCATAGATCCTTTGATCCACGCGGCAGACTGCCTGACACTGCTGCTACCGCTCTGGAGGAAAGCGCAAGTGCATGCCCGCATTCGAGACGAGGACTGACTCCCCTGGGGAGACTCCAGAAGTACCCCAAGATCCATGTCAGCACTGGAGAGGAATCCTCAGGTTCCGGCCCCGACTCCACACAAGGTCTTAGGCCCCGGCATCGACGGGAGAGGAATCCCGAGAGGCCCCCGAGGAACTCGCATGGGGACTGGCCTTTCCTGAGGCCACCAGAGCGGGTCCCTGAGGTCCCCGTCGTAAGTCGAGAGCACCTGCCGCAACTCGAGAAAATCCAGGAGGTTTTGCCCTCCAGGCGAGATGAGGCCCATTTCCGCTGAGGCTTCTCGAGGCTAATCACGTCTAACCACTGGAACTTCCAAAGGGTCCTTCACACCCTTGCTGCAACTCAAGAAGTTCCCCGACATACCCGTCTCCACTCGAGAGGAAGCACGTGGGGTCCCGCACACATCCAGGGGAGCCCCGTTTCCGTCTCCTAGCTCGAGATGAGGGATCCTTTCCCTGTTTCGTAGGGAAAGAATTCCCGGCGTTCCCGTCGCATCTCAAGAGGAGGCGCTCTCCACAGGAAAGGCGAGAGGAACTCCAGGGTCGTGCCACCATTCCAAGAGTCCCCCAGATGTGTCAGTCCATTCCAGAGGAACCTGTTTTCCCTGCACTGCCTTGACGTTCAAGCCGAGGATCCACTCCCACCACGTGTGCACGTGGGACAGCCCTGTGGGAAAGCCTCGTGGGAAAGACTCGAGGGAAAACCATAGATCCTTTGATCCACGCGGCGGACTGCGAGACACTGCTGCTACCGCTCTGGAGGAAAGCGCAAGTGCATGCCCGCATTCGAGACGAGGACTGACTCCCCTGGGGAGACTCCAGAAGTACCCCAAGATCCATGTCAGCACTGGAGAGGAATCCTCAGGTTCCGGCCCCGAATCCACACAAGGTCTTAGGCCCCGGCATCGACGGGAGAGGAATGCCGAGAGGCCCCCGAGGAACTCGAATGGGGACTGGCCTTTCCTGAGGCCACCAGAGCGGGTCCCTGAGGTCCCCGTCGTAAGTCGAGAGCACCTGCCGCAACTCGAGAAAATCCAGGAGGTTTTGCCCTCCAGGCGAGATGAGGCCCATTTCCGCTGAGGCTTCTCGAGGCGAATCATGTCTAACCACTGGAACTTCCAAAGGGTCCTTCACACCCTTGCTGCAACTGAAGAAGTTCCCCGACATACCCGTCTCCACTCGAGAGGAAGCACGTGGGGTCCCGCACACATCCAGGGGAGCCCCGTTTCCGCCTCCTAGCTCGAGATGAGGGATCCTTTCCCTGTTTCGTAGGGAAAGAATTCCCGGCGTTCCCGTCGCATCTCAAGAGGAGGCGCTCTCCACAGGAAAGGCGAGAGGAACTCCAGGGTCGTGCCACCATTCCAAGAGTCCCCCAGATGTGTCAGTCCATTCCAGAGGAACCTGTTTTCCCTGCACTGCCTTGACGTTCAAGCCGAGGATCGACTCCCACCACGTGTGCACGTGGGACAGCCCTGTGGGAAAGCCTCGTGGGAAAGCCTCGTGGGAAAGACTCGAGGGAAAACCATAGATCCTTTGATCCACGCGGCGGACTGCGTGACACTGCTGCTACCGCTCTGGAGGAAAGCGCAAGTGCATGCCCGCATTCGAGACGAGGACTGACTCCCCTGGGGAGACTCCAGAAGTACCCCAAGATCCATGTCAGCACTGGAGAGGAATCCTCAGGTTCAGGCCCCGACTCCACACAAGGTCTTAGGCCCCGGCATCGACGGGAGAGGAATCCCCAGAGGCCCCCGAGGAACTCGCATGGGGACTGGCCTTTCCTGAGGCCACCAGAGCGGGTCCCTGAGGTCCCCGTCGTAAGTCGAGAGCACCTGCCGCAGCTCGAGAAAATCCAGGAGGTTTTGCCCTCCAGGCGAGATGAGGCCCATTTCCGCTGAGTCTTCTCGAGGCTAATCACGTCTAACCACTGGAACTTCCAAAGGGTCCTTCACACCCTTGGTGCAACTCAAGAAGTTCCCCGACATACCCGTCTCCACTCGAGAGGAAGCACGTGGGGTCCCGCACACATCCAGGGGAGCCCCGTTTCCGCCTCCTAGCTCGAGATGAGGGATCCTTTCCCTGTTTCGTAGGGAAAGAATTCCCGGCGTTCCCGTCGCATCTCAAGAGGAGGCGCTCTCCACAGGAAAGGCGAGAGGAACTCCAGGGTCGTGCCACCATTCCAAGAGTCCCCCAGATGTGTCAGTCCATTCCAGAGGAACCTGTTTTCCCTGCACTGCCTTGACGTTCAAGCCGAGCATCCACTCCCACCACGTGTGCACGTGGGACAGCCCTGTGGGAAAGCCTCGTGGGAAAGACTCGAGGGAAAACCATAGATCCTTTGTTCCACGCGGCGGACTGCGTGACACTGCTGCTACCACTCTGGAGGAAAGCGCAAGTGCATGCCCGCATTCGAGACGAGGACTGACTCCCCTGGGGAGACTCCAGAAGTACCCCAAGATCCATGTCAGCACTGGAGAGGAATCCTCAGGTTCCGGCCCCGACTCCACACAAGGTCTTAGGCCCCGGCATCGACGGGAGAGGAATCCCCAGAGGCCCCCGAGGAACTCGCATGGGGACTGGCCTTTCCTGAGGCCACCAGAGCGGGTCCCTGAGGTCCCCGTCGTAAGTCGAGAGCACCTGCCGCAACTCGAGAAAATCCAGGAGGTTTTGCCCTCCAGGCGAGATGAGGCCCATTTCCGCTGAGGCTTCTCGAGGCTAATCACGTCTAACCACTGGAACTTCCAAAGGGTCCTTCACACCCTTGCTGCAACTCAAGAAGTTCCCCGACATACCCGTCTCCACTCGAGAGGAAGCACGGGGGGTCCCGCACACATCCAGGGGAGCCCCGTTTCCGCCTCCTAGCTCGAGATGAGGGATCCTTTCCCTGTTTCGTAGGGAAAGAATTCCCGGTGTTCCCGTCGCATCTCAAGAGGAGGCGCTCTCCACAGGAAAGGCGAGAGGAACTCCAGGGTCGTGCCACCATTCCAAGAGTCACCCAGATGTGTCAGTCCATTCCAGAGGAACCTGTTTTCCCTGCACTGCCTTGACTTTCAAGCCGAGGATCCACTCCCACCACGTGTGCACGTGGGACAGCCCTGTGGGAAAGCCTCGTGGGAAAGCCTCTTGGGAAATACTCGAGGGAAAACCATAGATCCTTTGATCCACGCGGCAGACTGCCTGACACTGCTGCTACCGCTCTGGAGGAAAGCGCAAGTGCATGCCCGCATTCGAGACGAGGACTGACTCCCCTGGGGAGACTCCAGAAGTACCCCAAGATCCATGTCAGCACTGGAGAGGAATCCTCAGGTTCCGGCCCCGACTCCACACAAGGTCTTAGGCCCCGGCATCGACGGGAGAGGAATCCCGAGAGGCCCCCGAGGAACTCGCATGGGGACTGGCCTTTCCTGAGGCCACCAGAGCGGGTCCCTGAGGTCCCCGTCGTAAGTCGAGAGCACCTGCCGCAACTCGAGAAAATCCAGGAGGTTTTGCCCTCCAGGCGAGATGAGGCCCATTTCCGCTGAGGCTTCTCGAGGCTAATCACGTCTAACCACTGGAACTTCCAAAGGGTCCTTCACACCCTTGCTGCAACTCAAGAAGTTCCCCGACATACCCGTCTCCACTCGAGAGGAAGCACGTGGGGTCCCGCACACATCCAGGGGAGCCCCGTTTCCGTCTCCTAGCTCGAGATGAGGGATCCTTTCCCTGTTTCGTAGGGAAAGAATTCCCGGCGTTCCCGTCGCATCTCAAGAGGAGGCGCTCTCCACAGGAAAGGCGAGAGGAACTCCAGGGTCGTGCCACCATTCCAAGAGTCCCCCAGATGTGTCAGTCCATTCCAGAGGAACCTGTTTTCCCTGCACTGCCTTGACGTTCAAGCCGAGGATCCACTCCCACCACGTGTGCACGTGGGACAGCCCTGTGGGAAAGCCTCGTGGGAAAGCCTCGTGGGAAAGACTCGAGGGAAAACCATAGATCCTTTGATCCACGCGGCGGACTGCGAGACACTGCTGCTACCGCTCTGGAGGAAAGCGCAAGTGCATGCCCGCATTCGAGACGAGGACTGACTCCCCTGGGGAGACTCCAGAAGTACCCCAAGATCCATGTCAGCACTGGAGAGGAATCCTCAGGTTCCGGCCCCGACTCCACACAAGGTCTTAGGCCCCGGCATCGACGGGAGAGGAATGCCGAGAGGCCCCCGAGGAACTCGAATGGGGACTGGCCTTTCCTGAGGCCACCAGAGCGGGTCCCTGAGGTCCCCGTCGTAAGTCGAGAGCACCTGCCGCAACTCGAGAAAATCCAGGATGTTTTGCCCTCCAGGCGAGATGAGGCCCATTTCCGCTGAGGCTTCTCGAGGCGAATCATGTCTAACCACTGGAACTTCCAAAGGGTCCTTCACACCCTTGCTGCAACTGAAGAAGTTCCCCGACATACCCGTCTCCACTCGAGAGGAAGCACGTGGGGTCCCGCACACATCCAGGGGAGCCCCGTTTCCGCCTCCTAGCTCGAGATGAGGGATCCTTTCCCTGTTTCGTAGGGAAAGAATTCCCGGCGTTCCCGTCGCATCTCAAGAGGAGGCGCTCTCCACAGGAAAGGCGAGAGGAACTCCAGGGTCGTGCCACCATTCCAAGAGTCCCCCAGATGTGTCAGTCCATTCCAGAGGAACCTGTTTTCCCTGCACTGCCTTGACGTTCAAGCCGAGGATCGACTCCCACCACGTGTGCACGTGGGACAGCCCTGTGGGAAAGCCTCGTGGGAAAGCCTCGTGGGAAAGACTCGAGGGAAAACCATAGATCCTTTGATCCACGCGGCGGACTGCGTGACACTGCTGCTACCGCTCTGGAGGAAAGCGCAAGTGCATGCCCGCATTCGAGACGAGGACTGACTCCCCTGGGGAGACTCCAGAAGTACCCCAAGATCCATGTCAGCACTGGAGAGGAATCCTCAGGTTCAGGCCCCGACTCCACACAAGGTCTTAGGCCCCGGCATCGACGGGAGAGGAATCCCCAGAGGCCCCCGAGGAACTCGCATGGGGACTGGCCTTTCCTGAGGCCACCAGAGCGGGTCCCTGAGGTCCCCGTCGTAAGTCGAGAGCACCTGCCGCAGCTCGAGAAAATCCAGGAGGTTTTGCCCTCCAGGCGAGATGAGGCCCATTTCCGCTGAGGCTTCTCGAGGCTAATCACGTCTAACCACTGGAACTTCCAAAGGGTCCTTCACACCCTTGGTGCAACTCAAGAAGTTCCCCGACATACCCGTCTCCACTCGAGAGGAAGCACGTGGGGTCCCGCACACATCCAGGGGAGCCCCGTTTCCGCCTCCTAGCTCGAGATGAGGGATCCTTTCCCTGTTTCGTAGGGAAAGAATTCCCGGCGTTCCCGTCGCATCTCAAGAGGAGGCGCTCTCCACAGGAAAGGCGAGAGGAACTCCAGGGTCGTGCCACCATTCCAAGAGTCCCCCAGATGTGTCAGTCCATTCCAGAGGAACCTGTTTTCCCTGCACTGCCTTGACGTTCAAGCCGAGCATCCACTCCCACCACGTGTGCACGTGGGACAGCCCTGTGGGAAAGCCTCGTGGGAAAGACTCGAGGGAAAACCATAGATCCTTTGTTCCACGCGGCGGACTGCGTGACACTGCTGCTACCACTCTGGAGGAAAGCGCAAGTGCATGCCCGCATTCGAGACGAGGACTGACTCCCCTGGGGAGACTCCAGAAGTACCCCAAGATCCATGTCAGCACTGGAGAGGAATCCTCAGGTTCCGGCCCCGACTCCACACAAGGTCTTAGGCCCCGGCATCGACGGGAGAGGAATCCCCAGAGGCCCCCGAGGAACTCGAATGGGGACTGGCCTTTCCTGAGGCCACCAGAGCGGGTCCCTGATGTCCCCGTCGTAAGTCGAGAGCACCTGCCGCAACTCGAGAAAATCCAGGAGGTTTTGCCCTCCAGGCGAGATGAGGCCCATTTCCGCTGAGGCTTCTCGAGGCTAATCACATCTAACCGCTGGAACTTCCAAAGGGTCCTTCAGACCCTTGCTGCAACTCAAGAAGTTCCCCGACATACCCGTCTCCACTCGAGAGGAAGCACGTGGGGTCCCGCACACATCCAGGGGAGCCCCGTTTCCGCCTCCTAGCTCGAGATGAGGGATCCTTTCCCTGTTTCGTAGGGAAAGAATTCCCGGCGTTCCCGTCGCATCTCAAGAGGAGGCGCTCTCCACAGGAAAGGCGAGAGGAACTCCAGGGTCGTGCCACCATTCCAAGAGTCCCCCAGATGTGTCAGTCCATTCCAGAGGAACCTGTTTTCCCTGCACTGCCTTGACGTTCAAGCCGAGGATCCACTCCCACCACGTGTGCACTTGGGACAGCCCTGTGGGAAAGCCTCGTGGGAAAGCCTCGTGGGAAAGACTCGAGGGAAAACCATAGATCCTTTGATCCTCGCGGCGGACTGCGGGACACTGCTGCTACCGCTCTGGAGGAAAGCGCAAGTGCATGCCCGCATTCGAGACGAGGACTGACTCCCCTGGGGAGACTCCAGAAGTACCCCAAGATCCATGTCAGCACTGGAGAGGAATCCTCAGTTTCCGGCCCCGACTCCACACAAGGTCTTAGGCCCCGGCATCGACGGGAGAGTAATCCCGAGAGGCCCCCGAGGAACTCGCATGGGGACTGGCCTTTCCTGAGGCCACCAGAGCGGGTCCCTGAGGTCCCGTCGTAAGTCGAGAGCACCTGCCGCAACTCGAGAAAATCCAGGAGGTTTTGCCCTCCAGGCGAGATGAGGCCCATTTCCGCTGAGGCTTCTCGCGGCGAATCACGTCTAACCACTGGAACTTCCAAAGGGTCCTTCACACCCTTGCTGCAACTCAAGAAGTTCCCCGACATACCCGTCTCCACTCGAGAGGAAGCACGTGGGGTCCCGCACACATCCAGGGGAGCCCCGTTTCCGCCTCCTAGCTCGAGATGAGGGATCCTTTCCCTGTTTCGTAGGGAAAGAATTCCCGGCGTTCCCGTCGCATCTCAAGAGGAGGCGCTCTCCACAGGAAAGGCGAGAGGAACTCCATGGTCGTGCCACCATTCCAAGAGTCCCCCAGATGTGTCAGTCCATTCCAGAGGAACCTGTTTTCCCTGCACTGCCTTGACGTTCAAGCCGAGGATCCACTCCCACCACGTGTGCAAGTGGGACAGCCCTGTGGGAAAGTCTCGTGGGAAAGCCTCGTGGGAAAGACTCGAGGGAAAACGATAGATCCTTTGATCCACGCGGCGGACTGCGTGACACTGCTGCTACCACTCTGGAGGAAAGCGCAAGTGCATGCCCGCATTCGAGACGAGGACTGACTCCCCTGGGGAGACTCCAGAAGTACCCCAAGATCCATGTCAGCACTGGAGAGGAATCCTCAGGTTCCGGCCCCGACTCCACACAAGGTCTTAGGCCCCGGCATCGACGGGAGAGGAATCCCGAGAGGCCCCCGAGGAACTCGCATGGGGACTGGCCTTTCCTGAGGCCAGCAGAGCGGGTCCCTGAGGTCCCCGTCGTAAGTCGAGAGCACCTGCCGCAACTCGAGAAAATCCAGGAGGTTTTGCCCACCAGGCGAGATGAGGCCCATTTCCGCTGAGGTTTCTCGAGGCTAATCTCGTCTAACCACTGGAACTTCCAAAGGGTCCTTCACACCCTTGCTGCAACTCAAGAAGTTCCCCGACATACCCGTCTCCACTCGAGCGGAAGCACGTGGGGTCCCGCACACATCCAGGGGAGCCCCGTTTCCGCCTCCTAGCTCGAGATGAGGGATCCTTTCCCTGTTTCGTAGGGAAAGAATTCCCGGCATTCCCGTCGCATCTCAAGAGGAGGCGCTCTCCACAGGAAAGGCGAGAGGAACTCCAGGGTCCTGCCACCATTCCAAGAGTCCCCCAGATGTGTCAGTCCATTCCAGAGGAACCTGTTTTCCCTGCACTGCCTTGACGTTCAAGCCGAGGATCCACTCCCACCACGTGTGCACGTGGGACAGCCCTGTGGGAAAGCCTCGTGGGAAAGCCTCGTGGGAAAGACTCGAGGGAAAAACATAGATCCTTTGATCCACGCGGCGGACTGCGTGACACTGCTGCTACCGCTCTGGAGGAAAGCGCAAGTGCATGCCCGCATTCGAGACGAGGACTGACTCCCCTGGGGAGACTCCAGAAGTACCCCAAGATCCATGTCAGCACTGGAGAGGAATCCTCAGGTTCCGGCCCCGACTCCACACAAGGTCTTAGGCCCCGGCATCGACGGGAGAGGAATCCCCAGAGGCCCCCGAGGAACTCGCATGGGGACTGGCCTTTCCTGAGGCCACCAGAGCGGGTCCCTGAGGTCCCCGTCGTAAGTCGAGAGCACCTGCCGCAACTCGAGAAAATCCAGGAGGTTTTGCCCTCCAGGCGAGATGAGGCCCATTTCCGCTGAGGCTTCTCGAGGCTAATCACATCTAACCACTGGAACTTCCAAAGGGTCCTTCACACCCTTGCTGCAACTCAAGAAGTTCCCCGACATACCCGTCTCCACTCGAGAGGAAGCACGTGGGGTCCCGCACAAATCCAGGGGTGCCCCGTTTCCGCCTCCTAGCTCGAGATGAGGGATCCTTTCCCTGTTTCTTAGGGAAAGAATTCCCGGCGTTCCCGTCGCATCTCAAGAGGAGGCGCTCTCCACAGGAAAGGCAAGAGGAACTCCAGGGTCGTGCCACCATTCCAAGAGTCCCCCAGATGTGTCAGTCCATTCCAGAGGAACATGTTTTCCCTGCACTGCCTTGACGTTCAAGCCGAGGATCCACTCCCACCACGTGTGCACGTGGGACAGCCCTGTGGGAAAGCCTCGTGGGAAAGCCTCGTGGGAAAGACTCGAGGGAAAACCATAGATCCTTTGATCCACGCGGCCGATTGCGTGACACTGCTGCTACCGCTCTGGAGGAAAGCGCAAGTGCATGCCCGCATTCGAGACGAGGACTGACTCCCCTGGGGAGACTCCAGAAGTACCCCAAGATCCATGTCAGCACTGGAGAGGAATCCTCAGGTTCCGGCCCCGACTCCACACAAGGTCTTAGGCCCCGGCATCGACGGGAGAGGAATCCCGAGACGCCCCCGAGGAACTCGCATGGGGACTGGCCTTTCCTGAGGCCACCAGAGCGGGTCCCTGAGGTCCCCATCGTAAGTCGAGAGCACCTGCCGCAACTCGAGAAAATCCAGGAGGTTTTGCCCTCCAGGCGAGATGAGGCCCATTTCCGCTGAGGCTTCTCGACGCTAATCACATCTAACCGCTGGAACTTCCAAAGGGTCCTTCACACCCTTGCTGCAACTCAAGAAGTTCCCCGACATACCCGTCTCCACTCGACAGGAAGCACGTGGAGTCCCGCACACATCCAGGGAAGCCCCGTTTCCGCCTCCTAGCTCGAGATGAGGGATCCTTTCCCTGTTTCGTAGGGAAAGAATTCCCGGCGTTCCCTTCGCATCTCAAGAGGAGGCGCTCTCCACAGGAAAGGCGAGAGGAACTCCAGGGTCGTGCCACCATTCCAAGAGTCCCCCAGATGTGTCAGTCCATTCCAGAGGAACCTGTTTTCCCTGCACTGCCTTGACGTTCAAGCCGAGCATCCACTCCCACCACGTGTGCACGTGGGACAGCCCTGTGGGAAAGCCTCGTGGGAAAGCCTCGTGGGAAAGACTCGAGGGAAAACCATAGATCCTTTGATCCACGCGGCGGACTGCGTGACACTGCTGCTACCGCTCTGGAGGAAAGCGCAAGTGCATGCCCGCATTCGAGACGAGGACTGACTCCCCTGGGGAGACTCCAGAAGTACCCCAAGATCCATGTCAGCACTGGAGAGGAATCCTCAGGTTCCGGCCCCGACTCCACACAAGGTCTTAGGCCCCGGCATCGACGGGAGAGGAATCCCCAGAGGCCCCCGAGGAACTCGCATGGGGACTGGCCTTTCCTGAGGCCACCAGAGCGGGTCCCTGAGGTCCCCGTCGTAAGTCGAGAGCACCTGCCGCAACTCGAGAAAATCCAGGAGGTTTTGCCCTCCAGGCGAGATGAGGCCCATTTCCGCTGAGGCTTCTCGAGGCTAATCACGTCTAACCACTGGAACTTCCAAAGGGTCCTTCACACCCTTGCTGCAACTCAAGAAGTTCCCCGACATACCCGTCTCCACTCGAGAGGAAGCACGTGGGGTCCCGCACACATCAAGGGGAGCCCCGTTTCCGCCTCCTAGCTCGAGATGAGGGATCCTTTCCCTGTTTCGTAGGGAAAGAATTCCCGGCGTTCCCGTCGCATCTCAAGAGGAGGCGCTCTCCACAGGAAAGGCGAGAGGAACTCCAGGGTCGTGCCACCATTCCAAGAGTCCCCCAGATGTGTCAGTCCATTCCAGAGGAACCTGTTTTCCCTGCACTGCCTTGACGTTCAAGCCGAGGATCCACTCCCACCACGTGTGCACGTGAGACAGCCCTGTGGGAAAGCCTCGTGGGAAAGCCTCGTGGGAAAGACTCGAGGGAAAACCATAGATCCTTTGATCCACGCGTCGGACTGCGTGACACTGCTGCTACCGCTCTGGAGGAAAGCGCAAGTGCATGCCCGCATTCGAGACGAGGACTGACTCCCCTGGGGAGACTCCAGAAGTACCCCAAGATCCATGTCAGCACTGGAGAGGAATCCTCAGGTTCCGGCCCCGACTCCACACAAGGTCTTAGGCCCTGGCATCGACGGGAGAGGAATCCCCAGAGGCCCCCGAGGAACTCGCATGGGGACTGGCCTTTCCTGAGGCCACCAGAGCGGGTCCCTGAGGTCCCCGTCGTAAGTCGAGAGCACCTGCCGCAACTCGAGAAAATCCAGGAGGTTTTGCCCTCCAGGCGAGATGAGGCCCATTTCCGCTGAGGCTTCTCGAGGCTAATCACGTCTAACCACTGGAACTTCCAAAGGGTCCTTCACACCCTTGCTGCAACTCAAGAAGTTCCCCGACATACCCGTCTCCACTCGAGAGGAAGCACGGGGGGTCCCGCACACATCCAGGGGAGCCCCGTTTCCGCCTCCTAGCTCGAGATGAGGGATCCTTTCCCTGTTTCGTAGGGAAAGAATTCCCGGTGTTCCCGTCGCATCTCAAGAGGAGGCGCTCTCCACAGGAAAGGCGAGAGGAACTCCAGGGTCGTGCCACCATTCCATGAGTCACCCAGATGTGTCAGTCCATTCCAGAGGAACCTGTTTTCCCTGCACTGCCTTGACTTTCAAGCCGAGGATCCACTCCCACCACGTGTGCAAGTGGGACAGCCCTGTGGGAAAGTCTCGTGGGAAAGCCTCGTGGGAAAGACTCGAGGGAAAACGATAGATCCTTTGATCCACGCGGCGGACTGCGTGACACTGCTGCTACCACTCTGGAGGAAAGCGCAAGTGCATGCCCGCATTCGAGACGAGGACTGACTCCCCTGGGGAGACTCCAGAAGTACCCCAAGATCCATGTCAGCACTGGAGAGGAATCCTCAGGTTCCGGCCCCGACTCCACACAAGGTCTTAGGCCCCGGCATCGACGGGAGAGGAATCCCGAGAGGCCCCCGAGGAACTCGCATGGGGACTGGCCTTTCCTGAGGCCAGCAGAGCGGGTCCCTGAGGTCCCCGTCGTAAGTCGAGAGCACCTGCCGCAACTCGAGAAAATCCAGGAGGTTTTGCCCACCAGGCGAGATGAGGCCCATTTCCGCTGAGGTTTCTCGAGGCTAATCTCGTCTAACCACTGGAACTTCCAAAGGGTCCTTCACACCCTTGCTGCAACTCAAGAAGTTCCCCGACATACCCGTCTCCACTCGAGCGGAAGCACGTGGGGTCCCGCACACATCCAGGGGAGCCCCGTTTCCGCCTCCTAGCTCGAGATGAGGGATCCTTTCCCTGTTTCGTAGGGAAAGAATTCCCGGCATTCCCGTCGCATCTCAAGAGGAGGCGCTCTCCACAGGAAAGGCGAGAGGAACTCCAGGGTCCTGCCACCATTCCAAGAGTCCCCCAGATGTGTCAGTCCATTCCAGAGGAACCTGTTTTCCCTGCACTGCCTTGACGTTCATGCCGAGGATCCACTCCCACCACGTGTGCACGTGGGACAGCCCTGTGGGAAAGCCTCGTGGGAAAGCCTCGTGGGAAAGACTCGAGGGAAAAACATAGATCCTTTGATCCACGCGGCGGACTGCGTGACACTGCTGCTACCGCTCTGGAGGAAAGCGCAAGTGCATGCCCGCATTCGAGACGAGGACTGACTCCCCTGGGGAGACTCCAGAAGTACCCCAAGATCCATGTCAGCACTGGAGAGGAATCCTCAGGTTCCGGCCCCGACTCCACACAAGGTCTTAGGCCCCGGCATCGACGGGAGAGGAATCCCCAGAGGCCCCCGAGGAACTCGCATGGGGACTGGCCTTTCCTGAGGCCACCAGAGCGGGTCCCTGAGGTCCCCGTCGTAAGTCGAGAGCACCTGCCGCAACTCGAGAAAATCCAGGAGGTTTTGCCCTCCAGGCGAGATGAGGCCCATTTCCGCTGAGGCTTCTCGAGGCTAATCACGTCTAACCACTGGAACTTCCAAAGGGTCCTTCACACCCTTGCTGCAACTCAAGAAGTTCCCCGACATACCCGTCTCCACTCGAGAGGAAGCACGGGGGGTCCCGCACACATCCAGGGGAGCCCCGTTTCCGCCTCCTAGCTCGAGATGAGGGATCCTTTCCCTGTTTCGTAGGGAAAGAATTCCCGGCGTTCCCTTCGCATCTCAAGAGGAGGCGCTCTCCACAGGAAAGGCGAGAGGAACTCCAGGGTCGTGCCACCATTCCAAGAGTCCCCCAGATGTGTCAGTCCATTCCAGAGGAACCTGTTTTCCCTGCACTGCCTTGACGTTCAAGCCGAGCATCCACTCCCACCACGTGTGCACGTGGGACAGCCCTGTGGGAAAGCCTCGTGGGAAAGCCTCGTGGGAAAGACTCGAGGGAAAAACATAGATCCTTTGATCCACGCGGCGGACTGCGTGACACTGCTGCTACCGCTCTGGAGGAAAGCGCAAGTGCATGCCCGCATTCGAGACGAGGACTGACTCCCCTGGGGAGACTCCAGAAGTACCCCAAGATCCATGTCAGCACTGGAGAGGAATCCTCAGGTTCCGGCCCCGACTCCACACAAGGTCTTAGGCCCCGGCATCGACGGGAGTGGAATGCTGAGAGGCCCCCGAGGAACTCGCATGGGGACTGGCCTTTCCTGAGGCCACCAGAGCGGGTCCCTGAGGTCCCAATCGTAAGTCGAGAGCACATGCCGCAACTCGAGAAAATCCAGGAGGTTTTGCCCTCCAGGCGAGATGAGGCCCATTTCCGCTGAGGCTTCTCGAGGCTAATCACATCTAACCGCTGGAACTTCCAAAGAGTCCTTCACACCATTGCTGCAACTCAAGAAGTTCCCCGACATACCCGTCTCCACTCGACAGGAAGCACGTGGGGTCCCACACACATCCAGGGGAGCCCCGTTTCCGCCTCCTAGCTCGAGATGAGGGATCCTTTCCCTGTTTCGTAGGGAAAGAATTCCCGGCGTTCCCGTCGCATCTCAAGAGGAGGCGCTCTCCACAGGAAAGGCGAGAGGAACTCCAGGGTCGTGCCACCATTCCAAGAGTCCCCCAGATGTGTCAGTCCATTCCAGAGGAACCTGTTTTCCCTGCACTGCCTTGACGTTCAAGCCGAGCATCCACTCCCATCACGTGTGCACGTGGGACAGCCCTGTGGGAAAGCCTCGTGGGAAAGCCTCGTGGGAAAGACTCGAGGGAAAACCATAGATCCTTTGATCCACGAGGCTGACTGCGTGACACTGCTGCTACCGCTCTGGAGAAAAGCGCAAGTGCATGCCCGCATTCGAGACGAGGACTGACTCCCCTAGGGAGACTCCAGAAGAACCCCAAAATCCATGTCAGCACTGGAGAGGAATCCTCAGGTTTCGGCCCCGACTCCACACAAGGTCTTAGGCCCCGGCATCGACGGGAGAGGAATCCCCAGAGGCCCCCGAGGAACTCGCATGGGGACTGGCCTTTCCTGAGGCCACCAGAGCGGGTCCCTGAGGTCCCCGTCGTAAGTCGAGAGCACCTGCCGCAACTCGAGAAAATCCAGGAGGTTTTGCCCTCCAGGCGAGATGAGGCCCATTTCCGCTGAGGCTTCTCGAGGCTAATCACATCTAACCACTGGAACTTCCAAAGGGTCCTTCACACCCTTGCTGCAACTCAAGAAGTTCCCCGACATACCCGTCTCCACTCGAGAGGAAGCACGTGGGGTCCCGCACAAATCCAGGG
This sequence comes from Ovis canadensis, assembly GCF_042477335.2. Classification (NCBI taxonomy): domain Eukaryota; kingdom Metazoa; phylum Chordata; class Mammalia; order Artiodactyla; family Bovidae; genus Ovis; species Ovis canadensis. Next base: position 1,186,662 of record NC_091264.1, read on the forward strand.
GTGCCCCGTTTCCGCCTCCTAGCTCGAGATGAGGGATCCTTTCCCTGTTTCTTAGGGAAAGAATTCCCGGCGTTCCCGTCGCATCTCAAGAGGAGGCGCTCTCCACAGGAAAGGCAAGAGGAACTCCAGGGTCGTGCCACCATTCCAAGAGTCCCCCAGATGTGTCAGTCCATTCCAGAGGAACATGTTTTCCCTGCACTGCCTTGACGTTCAAGCCGAGGATCCACTCCCACCACGTGTGCACGTGGGACAGCCCTGTGGGAAAGCCTCGTGGGAAAGCCTCGTGGGAAAGACTCGAGGGAAAACCATAGATCCTTTGATCCACGCGGCCGATTGCGTGACACTGCTGCTACCGCTCTGGAGGAAAGCGCAAGTGCATGCCCGCATTCGAGACGAGGACTGACTCCCCTGGGGAGACTCCAGAAGTACCCCAAGATCCATGTCAGCACTGGAGAGGAATCCTCAGGTTCCGGCCCCGACTCCACACAAGGTCTTAGGCCCCGGCATCGACGGGAGAGGAATCCCGAGACGCCCCCGAGGAACTCGCATGGGGACTGGCCTTTCCTGAGGCCACCAGAGCGGGTCCCTGAGGTCCCCATCGTAAGTCGAGAGCACCTGCCGCAACTCGAGAAAATCCAGGAGGTTTTGCCCTCCAGGCGAAATGAGGCCCATTTCCGCTGAGGCTTCTCGACGCTAATCACATCTAACCGCTGGAACTTCCAAAGGGTCCTTCACACCCTTGCTGCAACTCAAGAAGTTCCCCGACATACCCGTCTCCACTCGACAGGAAGCACGTGGAGTCCCGCACACATCCAGGGAAGCCCCGTTTCCGCCTCCTAGCTCGAGATGAGGGATCCTTTCCCTGTTTCGTAGGGAAAGAATTCCCGGCGTTCCCTTCGCATCTCAAGAGGAGGCGCTCTCCACAGGAAAGGCGAGAGGAACTCCAGGGTCGTGCCACCATTCCAAGAGTCCCCCAGATGTGTCAGTCCATTCCAGAGGAACCTGTTTTCCCTGCACTGCCTTGACGTTCAAGCCGAGCATCCACTCCCACCACGTGTGCACGTGGGACAGCCCTGTGGGAAAGCCTCGTGGGAAAGCCTCGTGGGAAAGACTCGAGGGAAAACCATAGATCCTTTGATCCACGCGGCGGACTGCGTGACACTGCTGCTACCGCTCTGGAGGAAAGCGCAAGTGCATGCCCGCATTCGAGACGAGGACTGACTCCCCTGGGGAGACTCCAGAAGTACCCCAAGATCCATGTCAGCACTGGAGAGGAATCCTCAGGTTCCGGCCCCGACTCCACACAAGGTCTTAGGCCCCGGCATCGACGGGAGAGGAATCCCCAGAGGCCCCCGAGGAACTCGCATGGGGACTGGCCTTTCCTGAGGCCACCAGAGCGGGTCCCTGAGGTCCCCGTCGTAAGTCGAGAGCACCTGCCGCAACTCGAGAAAATCCAGGAGGTTTTGCCCTCCAGGCGAGATGAGGCCCATTTCCGCTGAGGCTTCTCGAGGCTAATCACGTCTAACCACTGGAACTTCCAAAGGGTCCTTCACACCCTTGCTGCAACTCAAGAAGTTCCCCGACATACCCGTCTCCACTCGAGAGGAAGCACGTGGGGTCCCGCACACATCAAGGGGAGCCCCGTTTCCGCCTCCTAGCTCGAGATGAGGGATCCTTTCCCTGTTTCGTAGGGAAAGAATTCCCGGCGTTCCCGTCGCATCTCAAGAGGAGGCGCTCTCCACAGGAAAGGCGAGAGGAACTCCAGGGTCGTGCCACCATTCCAAGAGTCCCCCAGATGTGTCAGTCCATTCCAGAGGAACCTGTTTTCCCTGCACTGCCTTGACGTTCAAGCCGAGGATCCACTCCCACCACGTGTGCACGTGAGACAGCCCTGTGGGAAAGCCTCGTGGGAAAGCCTCGTGGGAAAGACTCAAGGGAAAACCATAGATCCTTTGATCCACGCGTCGGACTGCGTGACACTGCTGCTACCGCTCTGGAGGAAAGCGCAAGTGCATGCCCGCATTCGAGACGAGGACTGACTCCCCTGGGGAGACTCCAGAAGTACCCCAAGATCCATGTCAGCACTGGAGAGGAATCCTCAGGTTCCGGCCCCGACTCCACACAAGGTCTTAGGCCCTGGCATCGACGGGAGAGGAATCCCCAGAGGCCCCCGAGGAACTCGCATGGGGACTGGCCTTTCCTGAGGCCACCAGAGCGGGTCCCTGAGGTCCCCGTCGTAAGTCGAGAGCACCTGCCGCAACTCGAGAGAATCCAGGAGGTTTTGCCCTCCAGGCGAGATGAGGCCCATTTCCGCTGAGGCTTCTCGAGGCTAATCACGTCTAACCACTGGAACTTCCAAAGGGTCCTTCACACCCTTGCTGCAACTCAAGAAGTTCCCCGACATACCCGTCTCCACTCGAGAGGAAGCACGGGGGGTCCCGCACACATCCAGGGGAGCCCCGTTTCCGCCTCCTAGCTCGAGATGAGGGATCCTTTCCCTGTTTCGTAGGGAAAGAATTCCCGGTGTTCCCGTCGCATCTCAAGAGGAGGCGCTCTCCACAGGAAAGGCGAGAGGAACTCCAGGGTCGTGCCACCATTCCATGAGTCACCCAGATGTGTCAGTCCATTCCAGAGGAACCTGTTTTCCCTGCACTGCCTTGACTTTCAAGCCGAGGATCCACTCCCACCACGTGTGCACGTGGGACAGCCCTGTGGGAAAGCCTCGTGGGAAAGCCTCTTGGGAAATACTCGAGGGAAAACCATAGATCCTTTGATCCACGCGGCAGACTGCCTGACACTGCTGCTACCGCTCTGGAGGAAAGCGCAAGTGCATGCCCGCATTCGAGACGAGGACTGACTCCCCTGGGGAGACTCCAGAAGTACCCCAAGATCCATGTCAGCACTGGAGAGGAATCCTCAGGTTCCGGCCCCGACTCCACACAAGGTCTTAGGCCCCGGCATCGACGGGAGAGGAATCCCCAGAGGCCCCCGAGGAACTCGCATGGGGACTGGCCTTTCCTGAGGCCACCAGAGCGGGTCCCTGAGGTCCCCGTCGTAAGTCGAGAGCACCTGCCGCAACTCGAGAAAATCCAGGAGGTTTTGCCCTCCAGGCGAGATGAGGCCCATTTCCGCTGAGGCTTCTCGAGGCTAATCACGTCTAACCACTGGAACTTCCAAAGGGTCCTTCACACCCTTGCTGCAACTCAAGAAGTTCCCCGACATACCCGTCTCCACTCGAGAGGAAGCACGTGGGGTCCCGCACACATCCAGGGGAGCCCCGTTTCCGTCTCCTAGCTCGAGATGAGGGATCCTTTCCCTGTTTCGTAGGGAAAGAATTCCCGGCGTTCCCGTCGCATCTCAAGAGGAGGCGCTCTCCACAGGAAAGGCGAGAGGAACTCCAGGGTCGTGCCACCATTCCAAGAGTCCCCCAGATGTGTCAGTCCATTCCAGAGGAACCTGTTTTCCCTGCACTGCCTTGACGTTCAAGCCGAGGATCCACTCCCACCACGTGTGCACGTGGGACAGCCCTGTGGGAAAGCCTCGTGGGAAAGACTCGAGGGAAAACCATAGATCCTTTGATCCACGCGGCGGACTGCGAGACACTGCTGCTACCGCTCTGGAGGAAAGCGCAAGTGCATGCCCGCATTCGAGACGAGGACTGACTCCCCTGGGGAGACTCCAGAAGTACCCCAAGATCCATGTCAGCACTGGAGAGGAATCCTCAGGTTCCGGCCCCGAATCCACACAAGGTCTTAGGCCCCGGCATCGACGGGAGAGGAATGCCGAGAGGCCCCCGAGGAACTCGAATGGGGACTGGCCTTTCCTGAGGCCACCAGAGCGGGTCCCTGAGGTCCCCGTCGTAAGTCGAGAGCACCTGCCGCAACTCGAGAAAATCCAGGAGGTTTTGCCCTCCAGGCGAGATGAGGCCCATTTCCGCTGAGGCTTCTCGAGGCGAATCATGTCTAACCACTGGAACTTCCAAAGGGTCCTTCACACCCTTGCTGCAACTGAAGAAGTTCCCCGACATACCCGTCTCCACTCGAGAGGAAGCACGTGGGGTCCCGCACACATCCAGGGGAGCCCCGTTTCCGCCTCCTAGCTCGAGATGAGGGATCCTTTCCCTGTTTCGTAGGGAAAGAATTCCCGGCGTTCCCGTCGCATCTCAAGAGGAGGCGCTCTCCACAGGAAAGGCGAGAGGAACTCCAGGGTCGTGCCACCATTCCAAGAGTCCCCCAGATGTGTCAGTCCATTCCAGAGGAACCTGTTTTCCCTGCACTGCCTTGACGTTCAAGCCGAGGATCGACTCCCACCACGTGTGCACGTGGGACAGCCCTGTGGGAAAGCCTCGTGGGAAAGCCTCGTGGGAAAGACTCGAGGGAAAACCATAGATCCTTTGATCCACGCGGCGGACTGCGTGACACTGCTGCTACCGCTCTGGAGGAAAGCGCAAGTGCATGCCCGCATTCGAGACGAGGACTGACTCCCCTGGGGAGACTCCAGAAGTACCCCAAGATCCATGTCAGCACTGGAGAGGAATCCTCAGGTTCAGGCCCCGACTCCACACAAGGTCTTAGGCCCCGGCATCGACGGGAGAGGAATCCCCAGAGGCCCCCGAGGAACTCGCATGGGGACTGGCCTTTCCTGAGGCCACCAGAGCGGGTCCCTGAGGTCCCCGTCGTAAGTCGAGAGCACCTGCCGCAGCTCGAGAAAATCCAGGAGGTTTTGCCCTCCAGGCGAGATGAGGCCCATTTCCGCTGAGGCTTCTCGAGGCTAATCACGTCTAACCACTGGAACTTCCAAAGGGTCCTTCACACCCTTGGTGCAACTCAAGAAGTTCCCCGACATACCCGTCTCCACTCGAGAGGAAGCACGTGGGGTCCCGCACACATCCAGGGGAGCCCCGTTTCCGCCTCCTAGCTCGAGATGAGGGATCCTTTCCCTGTTTCGTAGGGAAAGAATTCCCGGCGTTCCCGTCGCATCTCAAGAGGAGGCGCTCTCCACAGGAAAGGCGAGAGGAACTCCAGGGTCGTGCCACCATTCCAAGAGTCCCCCAGATGTGTCAGTCCATTCCAGAGGAACCTGTTTTCCCTGCACTGCCTTGACGTTCAAGCCGAGCATCCACTCCCACCACGTGTGCACGTGGGACAGCCCTGTGGGAAAGCCTCGTGGGAAAGACTCGAGGGAAAACCATAGATCCTTTGTTCCACGCGGCGGACTGCGTGACACTGCTGCTACCACTCTGGAGGAAAGCGCAAGTGCATGCCCGCATTCGAGACGAGGACTGACTCCCCTGGGGAGACTCCAGAAGTACCCCAAGATCCATGTCAGCACTGGAGAGGAATCCTCAGGTTCCGGCCCCGACTCCACACAAGGTCTTAGGCCCCGGCATCGACGGGAGAGGAATCCCCAGAGGCCCCCGAGGAACTCGCATGGGGACTGGCCTTTCCTGAGGCCACCAGAGCGGGTCCCTGAGGTCCCCGTCGTAAGTCGAGAGCACCTGCCGCAACTCGAGAAAATCCAGGAGGTTTTGCCCTCCAGGCGAGATGAGGCCCATTTCCGCTGAGGCTTCTCGAGGCTAATCACGTCTAACCACTGGAACTTCCAAAGGGTCCTTCACACCCTTGCTGCAACTCAAGAAGTTCCCCGACATACCCGTCTCCACTCGAGAGGAAGCACGGGGGGTCCCGCACACATCCAGGGGAGCCCCGTTTCCGCCTCCTAGCTCGAGATGAGGGATCCTTTCCCTGTTTCGTAGGGAAAGAATTCCCGGTGTTCCCGTCGCATCTCAAGAGGAGGCGCTCTCCACAGGAAAGGCGAGAGGAACTCCAGGGTCGTGCCACCATTCCAAGAGTCACCCAGATGTGTCAGTCCATTCCAGAGGAACCTGTTTTCCCTGCACTGCCTTGACTTTCAAGCCGAGGATCCACTCCCACCACGTGTGCACGTGGGACAGCCCTGTGGGAAAGCCTCGTGGGAAAGCCTCTTGGGAAATACTCGAGGGAAAACCATAGATCCTTTGATCCACGCGGCAGACTGCCTGACACTGCTGCTACCGCTCTGGAGGAAAGCGCAAGTGCATGCCCGCATTCGAGACGAGGACTGACTCCCCTGGGGAGACTCCAGAAGTACCCCAAGATCCATGTCAGCACTGGAGAGGAATCCTCAGGTTCCGGCCCCGACTCCACACAAGGTCTTAGGCCCCGGCATCGACGGGAGAGGAATCCCGAGAGGCCCCCGAGGAACTCGCATGGGGACTGGCCTTTCCTGAGGCCACCAGAGCGGGTCCCTGAGGTCCCCGTCGTAAGTCGAGAGCACCTGCCGCAACTCGAGAAAATCCAGGAGGTTTTGCCCTCCAGGCGAGATGAGGCCCATTTCCGCTGAGGCTTCTCGAGGCTAATCACGTCTAACCACTGGAACTTCCAAAGGGTCCTTCACACCCTTGCTGCAACTCAAGAAGTTCCCCGACATACCCGTCTCCACTCGAGAGGAAGCACGTGGGGTCCCGCACACATCCAGGGGAGCCCCGTTTCCGTCTCCTAGCTCGAGATGAGGGATCCTTTCCCTGTTTCGTAGGGAAAGAATTCCCGGCGTTCCCGTCGCATCTCAAGAGGAGGCGCTCTCCACAGGAAAGGCGAGAGGAACTCCAGGGTCGTGCCACCATTCCAAGAGTCCCCCAGATGTGTCAGTCCATTCCAGAGGAACCTGTTTTCCCTGCACTGCCTTGACGTTCAAGCCGAGGATCCACTCCCACCACGTGTGCACGTGGGACAGCCCTGTGGGAAAGCCTCGTGGGAAAGCCTCGTGGGAAAGACTCGAGGGAAAACCATAGATCCTTTGATCCACGCGGCGGACTGCGAGACACTGCTGCTACCGCTCTGGAGGAAAGCGCAAGTGCATGCCCGCATTCGAGACGAGGACTGACTCCCCTGGGGAGACTCCAGAAGTACCCCAAGATCCATGTCAGCACTGGAGAGGAATCCTCAGGTTCCGGCCCCGACTCCACACAAGGTCTTAGGCCCCGGCATCGACGGGAGAGGAATGCCGAGAGGCCCCCGAGGAACTCGAATGGGGACTGGCCTTTCCTGAGGCCACCAGAGCGGGTCCCTGAGGTCCCCGTCGTAAGTCGAGAGCACCTGCCGCAACTCGAGAAAATCCAGGAGGTTTTGCCCTCCAGGCGAGATGAGGCCCATTTCCGCTGAGGCTTCTCGAGGCGAATCATGTCTAACCACTGGAACTTCCAAAGGGTCCTTCACACCCTTGCTGCAACTGAAGAAGTTCCCCGACATACCCGTCTCCACTCGAGAGGAAGCACGTGGGGTCCCGCACACATCCAGGGGAGCCCCGTTTCCGCCTCCTAGCTCGAGATGAGGGATCCTTTCCCTGTTTCGTAGGGAAAGAATTCCCGGCGTTCCCGTCGCATCTCAAGAGGAGGCGCTCTCCACAGGAAAGGCGAGAGGAACTCCAGGGTCGTGCCACCATTCCAAGAGTCCCCCAGATGTGTCAGTCCATTCCAGAGGAACCTGTTTTCCCTGCACTGCCTTGACGTTCAAGCCGAGGATCGACTCCCACCACTTGTGCACGTGGGACAGCCCTGTGGGAAAGCCTCGTGGGAAAGCCTCGTGGGAAAGACTCGAGGGAAAACCATAGATCCTTTGATCCACGCGGCGGACTGCGTGACACTGCTGCTACCGCTCTGGAGGAAAGCGCAAGTGCATGCCCGCATTCGAGACGAGGACTGACTCCCCTGGGGAGACTCCAGAAGTACCCCAAGATCCATGTCAGCACTGGAGAGGAATCCTCAGGTTCAGGCCCCGACTCCACACAAGGTCTTAGGCCCCGGCATCGACGGGAGAGGAATCCCCAGAGGCCCCCGAGGAACTCGCATGGGGACTGGCCTTTCCTGAGGCCACCAGAGCGGGTCCCTGAGGTCCCCGTCGTAAGTCGAGAGCACCTGCCGCAGCTCGAGAAAATCCAGGAGGTTTTGCCCTCCAGGCGAGATGAGGCCCATTTCCGCTGAGGCTTCTCGAGGCTAATCACGTCTAACCACTGGAACTTCCAAAGGGTCCTTCACACCCTTGGTGCAACTCAAGAAGTTCCCCGACATACCCGTCTCCACTCGAGAGGAAGCACGTGGGGTCCCGCACACATCCAGGGGAGCCCCGTTTCCGCCTCCTAGCTCGAGATGAGGGATCCTTTCCCTGTTTCGTAGGGAAAGAATTCCCGGCGTTCCCGTCGCATCTCAAGAGGAGGCGCTCTCCACAGGAAAGGCGAGAGGAACTCCAGGGTCGTGCCACCATTCCAAGAGTCCCCCAGATGTGTCAGTCCATTCCAGAGGAACCTGTTTTCCCTGCACTGCCTTGACGTTCAAGCCGAGCATCCACTCCCACCACGTGTGCACGTGGGACAGCCCTGTGGGAAAGCCTCGTGGGAAAGACTCGAGGGAAAACCATAGATCCTTTGTTCCACGCGGCGGACTGCGTGACACTGCTGCTACCACTCTGGAGGAAAGCGCAAGTGCATGCCCGCATTCGAGACGAGGACTGACTCCCCTGGGGAGACTCCAGAAGTACCCCAAGATCCATGTCAGCACTGGAGAGGAATCCTCAGGTTCCGGCCCCGACTCCACACAAGGTCTTAGGCCCCGGCATCGACGGGAGAGGAATCCCCAGAGGCCCCCGAGGAACTCGAATGGGGACTGGCCTTTCCTGAGGCCACCAGAGCGGGTCCCTGATGTCCCCGTCGTAAGTCGAGAGCACCTGCCGCAACTCGAGAAAATCCAGGAGGTTTTGCCCTCCAGGCGAGATGAGGCCCATTTCCGCTGAGGCTTCTCGAGGCTAATCACATCTAACCGCTGGAACTTCCAAAGGGTCCTTCAGACCCTTGCTGCAACTCAAGAAGTTCCCCGACATACCCGTCTCCACTCGAGAGGAAGCACGTGGGGTCCCGCACACATCCAGGGGAGCCCCGTTTCCGCCTCCTAGCTCGAGATGAGGGATCCTTTCCCTGTTTCGTAGGGAAAGAATTCCCGGCGTTCCCGTCGCATCTCAAGAGGAGGCGCTCTCCACAGGAAAGGCGAGAGGAACTCCAGGGTCGTGCCACCATTCCAAGAGTCCCCCAGATGTGTCAGTCCATTCCAGAGGAACCTGTTTTCCCTGCACTGCCTTGACGTTCAAGCCGAGGATCCACTCCCACCACGTGTGCACTTGGGACAGCCCTGTGGGAAAGCCTCGTGGGAAAGCCTCGTGGGAAAGACTCGAGGGAAAACCATAGATCCTTTGATCCTCGCGGCGGACTGCGGGACACTGCTGCTACCGCTCTGGAGGAAAGCGCAAGTGCATGCCCGCATTCGAGACGAGGACTGACTCCCCTGGGGAGACTCCAGAAGTACCCCAAGATCCATGTCAGCACTGGAGAGGAATCCTCAGTTTCCGGCCCCGACTCCACACAAGGTCTTAGGCCCCGGCATCGACGGGAGAGTAATCCCGAGAGGCCCCCGAGGAACTCGCATGGGGACTGGCCTTTCCTGAGGCCACCAGAGCGGGTCCCTGAGGTCCCGTCGTAAGTCGAGAGCACCTGCCGCAACTCGAGAAAATCCAGGAGGTTTTGCCCTCCAGGCGAGATGAGGCCCATTTCCGCTGAGGCTTCTCGCGGCGAATCACGTCTAACCACTGGAACTTCCAAAGGGTCCTTCACACCCTTGCTGCAACTCAAGAAGTTCCCCGACATACCCGTCTCCACTCGAGAGGAAGCACGTGGGGTCCCGCACACATCCAGGGGAGCCCCGTTTCCGCCTCCTAGCTCGAGATGAGGGATCCTTTCCCTGTTTCGTAGGGAAAGAATTCCCGGCGTTCCCGTCGCATCTCAAGAGGAGGCGCTCTCCACAGGAAAGGCGAGAGGAACTCCATGGTCGTGCCACCATTCCAAGAGTCCCCCAGATGTGTCAGTCCATTCCAGAGGAACCTGTTTTCCCTGCACTGCCTTGACGTTCAAGCCGAGGATCCACTCCCACCACGTGTGCAAGTGGGACAGCCCTGTGGGAAAGTCTCGTGGGAAAGCCTCGTGGGAAAGACTCGAGGGAAAACGATAGATCCTTTGATCCACGCGGCGGACTGCGTGACACTGCTGCTACCACTCTGGAGGAAAGCGCAAGTGCATGCCCGCATTCGAGACGAGGACTGACTCCCCTGGGGAGACTCCAGAAGTACCCCAAGATCCATGTCAGCACTGGAGAGGAATCCTCAGGTTCCGGCCCCGACTCCACACAAGGTCTTAGGCCCCGGCATCGACGGGAGAGGAATCCCGAGAGGCCCCCGAGGAACTCGCATGGGGACTGGCCTTTCCTGAGGCCAGCAGAGCGGGTCCCTGAGGTCCCCGTCGTAAGTCGAGAGCACCTGCCGCAACTCGAGAAAATCCAGGAGGTTTTGCCCACCAGGCGAGATGAGGCCCATTTCCGCTGAGGTTTCTCGAGGCTAATCTCGTCTAACCACTGGAACTTCCAAAGGGTCCTTCACACCCTTGCTGCAACTCAAGAAGTTCCCCGACATACCCGTCTCCACTCGAGCGGAAGCACGTGGGGTCCCGCACACATCCAGGGGAGCCCCGTTTCCGCCTCCTAGCTCGAGATGAGGGATCCTTTCCCTGTTTCGTAGGGAAAGAATTCCCGGCATTCCCGTCGCATCTCAAGAGGAGGCGCTCTCCAAAGGAAAGGCGAGAGGAACTCCAGGGTCCTGCCACCATTCCAAGAGTCCCCCAGATGTGTCAGTCCATTCCAGAGGAACCTGTTTTCCCTGCACTGCCTTGACGTTCAAGCCGAGGATCCACTCCCACCACGTGTGCACGTGGGACAGCCCTGTGGGAAAGCCTCGTGGGAAAGCCTCGTGGGAAAGACTCGAGGGAAAAACATAGATCCTTTGATCCACGCGGCGGACTGCGTGACACTGCTGCTACCGCTCTGGAGGAAAGCGCAAGTGCATGCCCGCATTCGAGACGAGGACTGACTCCCCTGGGGAGACTCCAGAAGTACCCCAAGATCCATGTCAGCACTGGAGAGGAATCCTCAGGTTCCGGCCCCGACTCCACACAAGGTCTTAGGCCCCGGCATCGACGGGAGAGGAATCCCCAGAGGCCCCCGAGGAACTCGCATGGGGACTGGCCTTTCCTGAGGCCACCAGAGCGGGTCCCTGAGGTCCCCGTCGTAAGTCGAGAGCACCTGCCGCAACTCGAGAAAATCCAGGAGGTTTTGCCCTCCAGGCGAGATGAGGCCCATTTCCGCTGAGGCTTCTCGAGGCTAATCACGTCTAACCACTGGAACTTCCAAAGGGTCCTTCACACCCTTGCTGCAACTCAAGAAGTTCCCCGACATACCCGTCTCCACTCGAGAGGAAGCACGGGGGGTCCCGCACACATCCAGGGGAGCCCCGTTTCCGCCTCCTAGCTCGAGATGAGGGATCCTTTCCCTGTTTCGTAGGGAAAGAATTCCCGGTGTTCCCGTCGCATCTCAAGAGGAGGCGCTCTCCACAGGAAAGGCGAGAGGAACTCCAGGGTCGTGCCACCATTCCAAGAGTCACCCAGATGTGTCAGTCCATTCCAGAGGAACCTGTTTTCCCTGCACTGCCTTGACTTTCAAGCCGAGGATCCACTCCCACCACGTGTGCACGTGGGACAGCCCTGTGGGAAAGCCTCGTGGGAAAGCCTCTTGGGAAATACTCGAGGGAAAACCATAGATCCTTTGATCCACGCGGCAGACTGCCTGACACTGCTGCTACCGCTCTGGAGGAAAGCGCAAGTGCATGCCCGCATTCGAGACGAGGACTGACTCCCCTGGGGAGACTCCAGAAGTACCCCAAGATCCATGTCAGCACTGGAGAGGAATCCTCAGGTTCCGGCCCCGACTCCACACAAGGTCTTAGGCCCCGGCATCGACGGGAGAGGAATCCCGAGAGGCCCCCGAGGAACTCGCATGGGGACTGGCCTTTCCTGAGGCCACCAGAGCGGGTCCCTGAGGTCCCCGTCGTAAGTCGAGAGCACCTGCCGCAACTCGAGAAAATCCAGGAGGTTTTGCCCTCCAGGCGAGATGAGGCCCATTTCCGCTGAGGCTTCTCGAGGCTAATCACGTCTAACCACTGGAACTTCCAAAGGGTCCTTCACACCCTTGCTGCAACTCAAGAAGTTCCCCGACATACCCGTCTCCACTCGAGAGGAAGCACGTGGGGTCCCGCACACATCCAGGGGAGCCCCGTTTCCGTCTCCTAGCTCGAGATGAGGGATCCTTTCCCTGTTTCGTAGGGAAAGAATTCCCGGCGTTCCCGTCGCATCTCAAGAGGAGGCGCTCTCCACAGGAAAGGCGAGAGGAACTCCAGGGTCGTGCCACCATTCCAAGAGTCCCCCAGATGTGTCAGTCCATTCCAGAGGAACCTGTTTTCCCTGCACTGCCTTGACGTTCAAGCCGAGGATCCACTCCCACCACGTGTGCACGTGGGACAGCCCTGTGGGAAAGCCTCGTGGGAAAGCCTCGTGGGAAAGACTCGAGGGAAAACCATAGATCCTTTGATCCACGCGGCGGACTGCGAGACACTGCTGCTACCGCTCTGGAGGAAAGCGCAAGTGCATGCCCGCATTCGAGACGAGGACTGACTCCCCTGGGGAGACTCCAGAAGTACCCCAAGATCCATGTCAGCACTGGAGAGGAATCCTCAGGTTCCGGCCCCGACTCCACACAAGGTCTTAGGCCCCGGCATCGACGGGAGAGGAATGCCGAGAGGCCCCCGAGGAACTCGAATGGGGACTGGCCTTTCCTGAGGCCACCAGAGCGGGTCCCTGAGGTCCCCGTCGTAAGTCGAGAGCACCTGCCGCAACTCGAGAAAATCCAGGAGGTTTTGCCCTGCAGGCGAGATGAGGCCCATTTCCGCTGAGGCTTCTCGAGGCGAATCATGTCTAACCACTGGAACTTCCAAAGGGTCCTTCACACCCTTGCTGCAACTCAAGAAGTTCCCCGACATACCCGTCTCCACTCGACAGGAAGCACGTGGGGTCCCGCACACATCCAGGGGAGCCCCGTTTCCGCCTCCTAGCTCGAGATGAGGGATCCTTTCCCTGTTTCGTAGGGAAAGAATTCCCGGCGTTCCCGTCGCATCTCAAGAGGAGGCGCTCTCCACAGGAAAGGCGAGAGGAACTCCAGGGTCGTGCCACCATTCCAAGAGTCCCCCAGATGTGTCAGTCCATTCCAGAGGAACCTGTTTTCCCTGCACTGCCTTGACGTTCAAGCCGAGGATCCACTCCCACCACGTGTGCACGTGGGACAGCCCTGTGGGAAAGCCTCGTGGGAAAGCCTCGTGGGAAAGACTCGAGGGAAAACCATAGATCCTTTGATCCACGCGGCGGACTGCGTGACACTGCTGCTACCGCTCTGGAGGAAAGCGCAAGTGCATGCCCGCATTCGAGACGAGGACTGACTCCCCTGGGGAGACTCCAGAAGTACCCCAAGATCCATGTCAGCACTGGAGAGGAATCCTCAGGTTCAGGCCCCGACTCCACACAAGGTCTTAGGCCCCGGCATCGACGGGAGAGGAATCCCCAGAGGCCCCCGAGGAACTCGCATGGGGACTGGCCTTTCCTGAGGCCACCAGAGCGGGTCCCTGAGGTCCCCGTCGTAAGTCGAGAGCACCTGCCGCAGCTCGAGAAAATCCAGGAGGTTTTGCCCTCCAGGCGAGATGAGGCCCATTTCCGCTGAGGCTTCTCGAGGCTAATCACGTCTAACCACTGGAACTTCCAAAGGGTCCTTCACACCCTTGGTGCAACTCAAGAAGTTCCCCGACATACCCGTCTCCACTCGAGAGGAAGCACGTGGGGTCCCGCACACATCCAGGGGAGCCCCGTTTCCGCCTCCTAGCTCGAGATGAGGGATCCTTTCCCTGTTTCGTAGGGAAAGAATTCCCGGCGTTCCCGTCGCATCTCAAGAGGAGGCGCTCTCCACAGGAAAGGCGAGAGGAACTCCAGGGTCGTGCCACCATTCCAAGAGTCCCCCAGATGTGTCAGTCCATTCCAGAGGAACCTGTTTTCCCCGCACTGCCTTGACGTTCAAGCCGAGCATCCACTCCCACCACGTGTGCACGTGGGACAGCCCTGTGGGAAAGCCTCGTGGGAAAGACTCGAGGGAAAACCATAGATCCTTTGATCCACGCGGCGGACTGCGTGACACTGCTGCTACCACTCTGGAGGAAAGCGCAAGTGCATGCCCGCATTCGAGACGAGGACTGACTCCCCTGGGGAGACTCCAGAAGTACCCCAAGATCCATGTCAGCACTGGAGAGGAATCCTCAGGTTCCGGCCCCGACTCCACACAAGGTCTTAGGCCCCGGCATCGACGGGAGAGGAATCCCCAGAGGCCCCGAGGAACTCGCATGGGGACTGGCCTTTCCTGAGGCCACCAGAGCGGGTCCCTGAGGTCCCCGTCGTAAGTCGAGAGCACCTGCCGCAACTCGAGAAAATCCAGGAGGTTTTGCCCTCCAGGCGAGATGAGGCCCATTTCCGCTGAGGCTTCTCGAGGCTAATCACATCTAACCGCTGGAACTTCCAAAGGGTCCTTCAGACCCTTGCTGCAACTCAAGAAGTTCCCCGACATACCCGTCTCCACTCGAGAGGAAGCACGTGGGGTCCCGCACACATCCAGGGGAGCCCCGTTTCCGCCTCCTAGCTCGAGATGAGGGATCCTTTCCCTGTTTCGTAGGGAAAGAATTCCCGGCGTTCCCGTCGCATCTCAAGAGGAGGTGCTCTCCACAGGAAAGGCGAGAGGAACTCCAGGGTCGTGCCACCATTCCAAGAGTCCCCCAGATGTGTCAGTCCATTCCAGAGGAACCTGTTTTCCCTGCACTGCCTTGACGTTCAAGCCGAGGATCCACTCCCACCACGTGTGCACGTGGGACAGCCCTGTGGGAAAGCCTCGTGGGAAAGCCTCGTGGGAAAGACTCGAGGGAAAACCATAGATCTTTTGATCCACGCGGCGGACTGCGTGACACTGCTGCTACCGCTCTGGAGGAAAGCGCAAGTGCATGCCCGCATTCGAGACGAAGACTGACTCCCCTGGGGAGACTCCAGAAGTACCCCAAGATCCATGTCAGCACTGGAGAGGAATCCTCAGGTTCAGGCCCCGACTCCACACAAGGTCTTAGGCCCCGGCATCGACGGGAGAGGAATGCCGAGAGGCCCCCGAGGAACTCGCATGGGGACTGGCCTTTCCTGAGGCCACCAGAGCGGGTCCCTGAGGTCCCCGTCGTAAGTCGAGAGCACCTGCCGCAACTCGAGAAAATCCAGGAGGTTTTGCCCTCCAGGCGAGATGAGGCCCATTTCCTCTGAGGCTTCTCGAGGCGAATCATGTCTAACCACTGGAACTTCCAAAGGGTCCTTCACACCCTTGCTGCAACTCAAGAAGTTCCCCGACATACCCGTCTCCACTCGAGAGGAAGCACGTGGGGTCCCGCACACATCCAGGGGAGCCCCGTTTCCGCCTCCTAGCTCGAGATGAGGGATCCTTTCCCTGTTTCGTAGGGAAAGAATTCCCGGCGTTCCCGTCGCATCTCAAGAGGAGGCGCTCTCCACAGGAAAGGCGAGAGGAACTCCAGGGTCGTGCCACCATTCCAAGAGTCCCCCAGATGTGTCAGTCCATTCCAGAGGAACCTGTTTTCCCTGCACTGCCTTGACGTTCAAGCCGAGGATCCACTCCCACCACGTGTGCACTTGGGACAGCCCTGTGGGAAAGCCTCGTGGGAAAGCCTCGTGGGAAAGACTCGAGGGAAAACCATAGATCCTTTGATCCTCGCGGCGGACTGCGTGACACTGCTGCTACCGCTCTGGAGGAAAGCGCAAGTGCATGCCCGCATTCGAGACGAGGACTGACTCCCCTGGGGAGACTCCAGAAGTACCCCAAGATCCATGTCAGCACTGGAGAGGAATCCTCAGTTTCCGGCCCCGACTCCACACAAGGTCTTAGGCCCCGGCATCGACGGGAGAGTAATCCCGAGAGGCCCCCGAGGAACTCGCATGGGGACTGGCCTTTCCTGAGGCCACCAGAGCGGGTCCCTGAGGTCCCGTCGTAAGTCGAGAGCACCTGCCGCAACTCGAGAAAATCCAGGAGGTTTTGCCCTCCAGGCGAGATGAGGCCCATTTCCGCTGAGGCTTCTCGCGGCGAATCACGTCTAACCACTGGAACTTCCAAAGGGTCCTTCACACCCTTGCTGCAACTCAAGAAGTTCCCCGACATACCCGTCTCCACTCGAGAGGAAGCACGTGAGGTACCGCACACATCCAGGGGAGCCCCGTTTCCGCCTCCTAGCTCGAGATGAGGGATCCTTTCCCTGTTTCGTAGGGAAAGAATTCCCGGCGTTCCCGTCGCATCTCAAGATGAGGCGCTCTCCACAGGAAAGGCGAGAGGAACTCCAGGGTCGTGCCACCATTCCAAGAGTCCCCCAGATGTGTCAGTCCATTCCAGAGGAACCTGTTTTCCCTGCACTGCCTTGACGTTCAAGCCGAGGATCCACTCCCACCACGTGTGCACGTGGGACAGCCCTGTGGGAAAGCCTCGTGGGAAAGCCTCGTGGGAAAGACTCGAGGGAAAACCATAGATCCTTTGATCCACGCGGCGGACTGCGTGACACTGCTGCTACCGCTCTGGAGGAAAGCGCAAGTGCATGCCCGCATTCGAGACGAGGACTGACTCCCCTGGGGAGACTCCAGAAGTACCCCAAGATCCATGTCAGCACTGGAGAGGAATCCTCAGGTTCCGGCCCCGAATCCACACAAGGTCTTAGGCCCCGGCATCGACGGGAGAGGGATCCCGAGAGGCCCCCGAGGAACTCGCATGGGGACTGGCCTTTCCTGAGGCCACCAGAGCGGGTCCCTGAGGTCCCCGTCGTAAGTCGAGAGCACCTGCCGCAACTCGAGAAAATCCAGGAGGTTTTGCCCTCCAGGCGAGATGAGGCCCATTTCCGCTGAGGCTTCTCGAGGCTAATCACGTCTAACCACTGGAACTTCCAAAGGGTCCTTCACACCCTTGCTGCAACTCAAGAAGTTCCCCGACATACCCGTCTCCACTCGAGAGGAAGCACGTGGGGTCCCGCACACATCCAGGGGAGCCCCGTTTCCGCCTCCTAGCTCGAGATGAGGGATCCTTTCCCTGTATCGTAGGGAAAGAATTCCCGGCGTTCCCGTCGCATCTCAAGAGGAGGCGCTCTCCACAGGAAAGGCTTGAGGAACTCCTGGGTCGTGCCACCATTCCAAGTGTCCCCCGGATGTGTCAGTCCATTCCAGAGGAACCTGTTTTCCCTGCACTGCCTTGACGTTCAAGCCGAGGATCCACTCCCACCACGTGTGCACGTGGGACAGCCCTGTGGGAAAGCCTCGTGGGAAAGCCTCGTGGGAAAGACTCGAGGGAAAACCATAGATCCTTTGATCCACGCGGCGGACTGCGTGACACTGCTGCTACCGCTCTGGAGGAAAGCGCAAGTGCATGCCCGCATTCGAGACGAAGACTGACTCCCCTGGGGAGACTCCAGAAGTACCCCAAGATCCATGTCAGCACTGGAGAGGAATCCTCAGGTTCCGGCCCCGACTCCACACAAGGTCTTAGGCCCCGGCATCGACGGGAGAGTAATCCCGAGAGGCCCCCGAGGAATTCGCATGGGGACTGGCCTTTCCTGAGGCCACCAGAGCGTGTCCCTGAGTTCCCCGTCGTAAGTCGAGAGCACCTGCCGCAACTCGAGAAAATCCAGGAGGTTTTGCCTTCCAGGCGAGATGAGGCCCATTTCCGCTGAGGCTTCTCGAGGCTAATCACGTCTAACCACTGGAACTTCCAAAGGGTCCTTCACACCCTTGCTGCAACTCAAGAAGTTCCCCGACATACCCGTCTCCACTCGAGAGGAAGCACGTGGGGTCCCGCACACATCCAGGGGAGCCACGTTTCCGCCTCCTAGCTCGAGATGAGGGATCCTTTCCCTGTTTCGTAGGGAAAGAATTCCCGGCGTTCCCGTCGCATCTCAAGAGGAGGCGCTCTCCACAGGAAAGGCGAGAGGAACTCCAGGGTCGTGCCACCATTCCAAGAGTCCCCCAGAGGTGTCAGTCCATTCCAGAGGAACCTGTTTTCCCTGCACTGCCTTGACGTTCAAGCGGAGGATCCACTCCCACCACGTGTGCACGTGGGACAGCCCTGTGGGAAAGCCTCGTGGGAAAGCCTCGTGGGAAAGACTCGAGGGAAAACCATAGATCCTTTGATCCACGCGGCGGACTGCGTGACACTGCTGCTACCGCTCTGGAGGAAAGCGCAAGTGCATGCCCGCATTCGAGACGAGGACTGACTCCCCTGGGGAGACTCCAGAAGTACCCCAAGATCCATGTCAGCACTGAAGAGGAATCCTCAGGTTCCGGCCCCGACTCCACACAAGGTCTTAGGCCCCGGCATCGACGGGAGAGGAATCCCCAGAGGCCCCCGAGGAACTCGCATGGGGACTGGCCTTTCCTGAGGCCACCAGAGCGGGTCCCTGAGGTCCCCGTCGTAAGTCGAGAGCACCTGCCGCAACTCGAGAAAATCCAGGAGGTTTTGCCCTCCAGGCGAGATGAGGCCCATTTCCGCTGAGGCTTCTCGAGGCTAATCACGTCTAACCACTGGAACTTCCAAAGGGTCCTTCACACCATTGCTGCAACTCAAGAAGTTCCCCGACATACCCGTCTCCACTCGAGAGGAAGCACGTGGGGTACCGCACACATCCAGGGGAGCCCCGTTTCCGCCTCCTAGCTCGAGATGAGGGATCCTTTCCCTGTTACGTAGGGAAAGAATTCCCGGCGTTCCCGTCGCATCTCAAGAGGAGGCGCTCTCCACAGGAAAGGCGAGAGGAACTCCAGTGTCGTGCCACCATTCCAAGAGACGCCCAGATGTGTCAGTCCATTCCAGAGGAACCTGTTTTCCCTTCACTGCCTTGACGTTCAAGCCGAGGATCGACTCCCACCACGTGTGCACGCGGGACAGCCCTGTGGGAAAGCCTCGTGGGAAAGCCTCGTGGGAAAGACTCGAGGGAAAACCATAGATCCTTTGATCCACGCGGCGGACTGCGTGACACTGCTGCTACCGCTCTGGAGGAAAGCGCAAGTGCATGCCCGCATTCGAGACGAGGACTGACTCCCCTGGGGAGACTCCAGAAGTACCCCAAGATCCATGTCAGCACTGGAGAGGAATCCTCAGGTTCCGGCCCCGACTCCATACAAGGTATTAGGCCCCGGCATCGACGGGAGAGGAATCCCGAGAGGCCCCCGAGGAACTCGCATGGGGACTAGCCTTTCCTGAGGCCACCAGAGCGGGTCCCTGAGGTCCCTGTCGTAAGTCGAGAGCACCTGCCGCAACTCGAGAAAATCCAGGAGGTTTTGCCCTCCAGGTGAGATGAGGCCCATTTCCGATGAGGCTTCTCGAGGCTAATCACGTCTAACCACTGGAACTTCCAAAGGGTCCTTCACATCCTTGCTGCATCTCAAGAAGTTCCCCGACATACCCGTCTCCACTCGAGAGGAAGCACGTGGGGTCCCGCACACATCGAGGGGAGCCCCGTTTCCGCCTCCTAGCTCGAGATGAGGGATCCTTTCCCTGTTTCGTAGGGAAAGAATTCCCGGCGTTCCCGTCGCATCTCAAGAGGAGGCGCTCTCCACAGGAAAGGCGAGAGGAACTCCAGGGTCGTGCCACCATTCCAAGAGTCCCCCAGATGTGTCAGTCCATTCCAGAGGAACCTGTTTTCCCTGCACTGCCTTGACGTTCAAGCCGAGGATCGACTCCACCACGTGTGCACGTGGGACAGCCCTATGGGAAAGCCTCGTGGGAAAGCCTCGTGGGAAAGACTCGAGGGAAAACCATAGATCCTTTGATCCACGCGGCGGACTGCGTGACACTGCTGCTACCGCTCTGGAGGAAAGCGCAAGTGCATGCCCGCATTCGAGACGAGGACTGACTCCCCTGGGGAGGCTCCAGAAGTACCCCAAGATCCATGTCAGCACTGGAGAGGAATCCTCAGGTTCCGGCCCCGACTCCACACAAGGTCTTAGGTCCCGGCATCGACGGGAGAGGAATGCCGAGAGGCCCCCGAGGAACTCGCATGGGGACTGGCCTTTCCTGAGTCCACCAGAGCGGGTCCCTGAGGTCCCCATCGTAAGTCGAGAGCACCTGCCGCAACTCGAGAAAATCCAGGAGGTTTTGCCCTCCAGGCGAGATGAGGCCCATTTCTGATGAGGCTTCTCGAGGCTAATCACGTCTAACCACTGGAACTTCCAAAGGGTCCTTCACATCCTTGCTGCATCTCAAGAAGTTCCCCGACATACCCGTCTCCACTCGAGAGGAAGCACGTGGGGTCCCGCACACATCCAGGGGAGCCCCGTTTCCGCCTCCTAGCTCGAGATGAGGGATCCTTTCCCTGTTTCTTAGGGAAAGAATTCCCGGCGTTCCCGTCGCATCTCAAGAGGAGGCGCTCTCCACAGGAGAGGCGAGAGGAACTCCAGGGTCGTGCCACCATTCCAAGAGTCCCCCAGATGTGTCAGTCCATTACAGAGGAACCTGTTTTCCCTGCACTGCCTTGACGTTCAAGCCGAGGATCGACTCCCACCACCTGTGCACGTGGGACAGCCCTGTGGGAAAGCCTCGTGGGAAAGCCTCGTGGGAAAGACTCGAGGGAAAATCATAGATCTTTTGATCCACGCGGCGGACTGCGTGACACTGCTGCTACCGCTCTAGAGGAAAGCGCAAGTGCATGCCCGCATTCGAGACGAGGACTGACTCCCCTGGGGAGACTCCAGAAGTACCCCAAGATCCATGTCAGCACTGGAGAGGAATCCTCAGGTTCCGGCCCCGACTCCACACAAGGTCTTAGGCCCCGGCATCGTCGGGAGTGTAATCCCGAGAGGCCCCCGAGGAATTCGCATGGGGACTGGCCTTTCCTGAGGCCACCAGAGCGGGTCCCTGAGGTCCCCGTCGTAAGTCGAGAGCACCTGCCGCAACTCGAGAAAATCCAGCAGGTTTTGCCCTCCAGGCGAGATGAGGCCCATTTCCGCTGAGGCTTCTCGAGGCGAATCACGTCTAACCACTGGAACTTCCAAAGGGTCCTTCACACCCTTGCTGCAACTCAAGAAGTTCCCCGACATACCCGTCTCCACTCGAGAGGAAGCACGTGGGGTCCCGCACACATCCAGGGGAGCCCCGTTTCCGCCTCCTAGCTCGAGATGAGGGATCCTTTCCCTGTTTCGTAGGGAAAGAATTCCCGGCGTTCCCGTCGCATCTCAAGAGGAGGCGCTCTCCACAGGAAAGGCGAGAGGAACTCCAGGGTCGTGCCACCATTCCAAGAGTCCCCCAGATGTGTCAGTCCATTCCAGAGGAACCTGTTTTCCCTGCACTGCCTTGACGTTCAAGCCGAGGATCCACTCCCACCACGTGTGCACGTGGGACAGCCCGGTGGGAAAGCCTCGTGGGAAAGCCTCGTGGGAAAGACTCAAGGGAAAACCATAGATCCTTTGATCCACGCGGCGGACTGCGTGACACTGCTGCTACCGCTCTGGAGGAAAGCGCATGTGCATGCCCGCATTCGAGACGAGGACTGACTCCCCTGGGGAGACTCCAGAAGTACCCCAAGATCCATGTCAGCACTGGAGAGGAATCCTCAGGTTCCGGCCCCGACTCCACCCAAGGTCTTAGGCCCCGGCATCAACGGGAGAGGAATGCCGAGAGGCCCCCGAGGAACTCGCATGGGGACTGGCCTTTCCTGAGGCCACCAGAGCGGGTCCCTGAGGTCCCCATCGTAAGTCGAGAGCACCTGCCGCAACTCGAGAAAATCCAGGAGGTTTTGCCCTCCAGGCGAGATGAGGCCCATTTCCGCTGAGGCTTCTCGAGGCTAATCACATCTAACCACTGGAACTTCCAAAGGGTCCTTCACACCATTGCTGCAACTCAAGCAGTTCCGCGACATACCCGTCTCCACTCGAGAGGAAGCACGTGGGGTCCCGCACCCATCCAGGGGAGCCCCGTTTCCGCCTCCTAGCTCGAGATGAGGGATCCTTTCCCTGTTTCGTAGGGAAAGAATTCCCGGCGTTCCCGTCGCATCTCAAGAGGAGGCGCTCTCCACAGGAAAGGCGAGAGGAACTCCAGGGTCGTGCCACCATTCCAAGAGTCCCCCAGATGTGTCAGTCCATTCCAGAGGAACCTGTTTTCCCTGCACTGCCTTGACGTTCAAGCCGAGGATCGACTCCACCACGTGTGCACGTGGGACAGCCCTATGGGAAAGCCTCGTGGGAAAGCCTCGTGGGAAAGACTCGAGGGAAAACCATAGATCCTTTGATCCACGCGGCGGACTGCGTGACACTGCTGCTACCGCTCTGGAGGAAAGCGCAAGTGCATGCCCGCATTCGAGACGAGGACTGACTCCCCTGGGGAGGCTCCAGAAGTACCCCAAGATCCATGTCAGCACTGGAGAGGAATCCTCAGGTTCCGGCCCCGACTCCACACAAGGTCTTAGGCCCCGGCATCGACGGGAGAGGAATGCCGAGAGGCCCCCGAGGAACTCGCATGGGGACTGGCCTTTACTGAGTCCACCAGAGCGGGTTCCTGAGGTCCCCATCGTAAGTCGAGAGCACCTGCCGCAACTCGAGAAAATCCAGGAGGTTTTGCCCTCCAGGCGAGAATAGGCCCATTTCCGCTGAGGCTTCTCGAGGTTAATCACGTCTAACCACTGGAACTTCCAAAGGGTCCTTCACACCCTTGCTGCAACTCAAGAATTTCCCCGACATACCCGTCTCCACTCGAGAGGAAGCACGTGGGGTCCCGCACATATCCAGGGGAGCCCCGTTTCCGCCTCCTAGCTCGAGATGAGGGATCCTTTCCCTGTTTCGTAGGGAAAGAATTCCCGGCGTTCCCGTCGCATCTCAAGAGGAGGCGCTCTCCACAGGAAAGGCGAGAGGAACTCCAGGGTCGTGCCACCATTCCAAGAGTCCCCCAGATGTGTCAGTCCATTCCAGAGGAACCTGTTTTCCCTCCACTGCCTTGACGTTCAAGCCGAGGATCCACTCCCACCACGTGTGCACGTGGGACAGCCCTGTGGGAAAGCCTCGTGGGAAAGCCTCGTGGGAAAGACTCGAGGGAAAACCATAGATCCTTTGATCCACGCGGCGGACGGCGTGACACTGCTGCTATCGCTCTGGAGGAAAGCGCAAGTGCATGCACGCATTCGAGACGAGGACTGACTACCCAGGGGAGGCTCCAGAAGTACCCCAAGATCCATGTCAGCACTGGAGAGGAATCCTCAGGTTCCGGCCCCGACTCCACACAAGGTCTTAGGCCCCGGCATCGACGGGAGAGGAATCCCGAGAGGCCCCCGAGGAACTCGCATGGGGACTGGCCTTTCCTGAGGCCACCAGAGCGGGTCCCTGAGGTCCCCGTCGTAAGTCGAGAGCACCTGCCGCAACTCGAGAAAATCCAGGAGGTTTTGCCCTCCAGGCGAGATGAGGCCCATTTCTGATGAGGCTTCTCGAGGCTAATCACGTCTAACCACTGGAACTTCCAAAGGGTCCTTCACATACTTGCTGCATCTCAAGAAGTTCCCCGACATACCCGTCTCCACTCGAGAGGAAGCACGTGGGGTCCCGCACACATCCAGGGGAGCCCCGTTTCCGCCTCCTAGCTCGAGATGAGGGATCCTTTCCCTGTTTCGTAGGGAAAGAATTCCCGGCGTTCCCGTCGCATCTCAATAGGAGGCGCTCTCCACAGGAAAGGCGAGAGGAACTCCAGGATCGTGCCACCATTCCGAGAGTCCCCCAGATGTGTCAGTCCATTCCAGAGGAACCTGTTTTCCCTGCACTGCCTTGACGTTCAAGCCGAGGATCGACTCCCACCACGTGTGCACGTGGGACAGCCCTATGGGAAAGCCTCGTGGGAAAGCCTCGTGGGAAAGACTCGAGGGAAAACCATAGATCCTTTGATCCACGCGGCGGACTGAGTGACACTGCTGCTACCGCTCTGGAGGAAAGCGCAAGTGCATGCCCGCATTCGAGACGAGGACTGACTCCCCTGGGGAGACTACAGAAGTACCCCAAGATCCATGTCAGCACTGGAGAGGAATCCTCAGGTTCCGGCCCCGACTCCACACAAGGTCTTAGGCCCC
The DNA here is from genome assembly GCF_042477335.2 of Ovis canadensis. Lineage (NCBI taxonomy): Eukaryota > Metazoa > Chordata > Mammalia > Artiodactyla > Bovidae > Ovis > Ovis canadensis. The sequence goes on from NC_091264.1 coordinate 1,210,829, forward strand.
GGCATCGACGGGAGAGGAATCCCGAGAGGCCCCCGAGGAACTCGCATGGGGACTGGCCTTTCCTGAGGCCACCAGAGCGGGTCCCTGAGGTCCCCGTCGTAAGTCGAGAGCACCTGCCGCAACTCGAGAAAATCCAGGAGGTTTTGCCCTCCAGGCGAGATGAGGTCCATTTCCCCTGAGGCTTCTCGAGGCCAATCACATCTAACCACTGGAAATTCCAAAGGGTCCTTCACACCCTTGCTGCAACTCAAGAAGTTCCCCGACATACCCGTCTCCACTCGAGAGGAAGCACGTTGGGTCCCGCACACATCCAGGGGAGCCCCGTTTCCGCCTCCTAGCTCGAGATGAGGGATCCTTTCCCTGTTTCGTAGGGAAAGAATTCCCGGCGTTCCCGTCGGATCTCAAGAGGAGGCGCTCTCCACAGGAAAGGCGAGAGGAACTCCAGGGTCGTGCCACCATTCCACGAGTCCCCCAGATGTGTCAGTCCATTCCAGAGGAACCTGTTATCCCTGTACTGCCTTGACGTTCAAGCCGAGGATCGACTCCCACCACCTGTGCACGTGGGACAGCCCTGCGGGAAAGCCTCGTGGGAAAGCCTCGTGGGAAAGACTCGAGGGAAAACCATAGATCCTTTGATCCACGCGGCGGACTGCGTGACACTGCTGCTACCGCTCTGGAGGAAAGCGCAAGTGCATGCCCGCATTCGAGACAAGGACTGACTCCCCGGGGAGACTCCAGAAGTACCCCAAGATCCATGTCAGCACTGGAGAGGAATCCTCAGGTTCCGGCCCCGAATCCACACAAGGTCTTAGGCCCCGGCATCGACGGGAGAAGAATGCCGAGAGGCCCCCGAGGAACTCGCATGGGGACTGGCCTTTCCTGAGGCCACCAGAGCGGGTCCCTGAGGTCCCCGTCGTAAGTCGAGAGCTCCTGCCGCAACTCGAGAAAATCCAGGAGGTTTTGCCCTCCAGGCGAGATGAGGCCCATTTCCGCTGAGGATTCTCGAGGCTAATCACGTCTAACCACTGGAACTTCCAAAGGGTCCTTCACACCCTTTCTGCAACTCAAGAAGTTCCCCGACATACCCGTCTCCACTCGAGAGGAAGCACGTGGGGTCCCGCACACATCCAGGGGAGCCCCGTTTCCGCCTCCTAGCTCGAGATGAGGGATCCTTTCCCTGTTTCGTAGGGAAAGAATTCCCGGCGTTCCCGTCGCATCTCAAGAGGAGGCGATCTCCACAGGAAAGGCGAGAGGAACTCCAGGGTCGTGCCACCATTCCAAGAGTCCCCCAGATGTGTCAGTCCATTCCAGAGGAACCTGTTATCCCTGCACTGCCTTGAAGTTCAAGCCGAGGATCGACTCCCACCACGTGTGCACGTGGGACAGCCCTGTGGGAAAGCCTCGTGGGAAAGCCTCGTGGGAAAGCCTCGTGGGAAAGCCTCGTGGGAAAGACTCGAGGGAAAACCATAGATCCTTTGATCCACGCGGCGGACGGCGTGACACTGCTGCTACCGCTCTGGAGGAAAGCGCAAGTGCATGCACGCATTCGAGACGAGGACTGACTACCCAGGGGAGGCTCCAGAAGTACCCCAAGATCCATGTCAGCACTGGAGAGGAATCCTCAGGTTCCGGCCCCGTCTCCACACAAGGTCTTAGGCCCCGGCATCGACGGGAGAGGAATCCCGAGAGGCCCCCGAGGAACTCTCATGGGGACTGGCCTTTCCTGAGGCCACCAGAGCGGGTCCCTGAGGTCCCCGTCGTAAGTCGAGAGCACCTGCCGCAACTCGAGAAAATCCAGGAGGTTTTGCCCTCCAGGCGAGATGAGGCCCATTTCTGATGAGGCTTCTCGAGGCTAATCACGTCTAACCACTGGAACTTCCAAAGGGTCCTTCACATCCTTGCTGCATCTCAAGAAGTTCCCCGACATACCCGTCTCCACTCGAGAGGAAGCACGTGGGGTCCCGCACACATCCAGGGGAGCCCCGTTTCCGCCTCCTAGCTCGAGATGAGGGATCCTTTCCCTGTTTCGTAGGGAAAGAATTCCCGGCGTTCCCGTCGCATCTCAAGAGGAGGCGCTCTCCACAGGAAAGGCGAGAGGAACTCCAGGGTCGTGCCACCATTCCGAGAGTCCCCCAGATGTGTCAGTCCATTCCAGAGGAACCTGTTTTCCCTGCACTGCCTTGACGTTCAAGCCGAGGATCGACTCCCACCACGTGTGCACGTGGGACAGCCCTATGGGAAAGCCTCGTGGGAAAGCCTCGTGGGAAAGACTCGAGGGAAAACCAAAGATCCTATGATCCACGCGGCGGACTGAGTGACACTGCTGCTACCGCTCTGGAGGAAAGCGCAAGTGCATGCCCGCATTCGAGACGAGGACTGACTCCCCTGGGGAGACTCCAGAAGTACCCCAAGATCCATGTCAGCACTGGAGAGGAATCCTCAGGTTCCGGCCCCGACTCCACACAAGGTCTTAGGCCCCGGCATCGACGGGAGAGGAATCCCGAGAGGCCCCCGAGGAACTCGCATGGGGACTGGCCTTTCCTGAGGCCACCAGAGCGGGTCCCTGAGGTCCCCGTCGTAAGTCGAGAGCACCTGCCGCAAATCGAGAAAATCCAGGAGGTTTTGCCCTCCAGGCGAGATGAGGCCCATATCCGCTGAGGCTTCTCGAGGCGAATCACGTCTAACCACTGGAACTTCCAACGGGTCCTTCACACCCTTGCTGCAACTCAAGAAGTTCCCCGACATACACGTCTCCACTCGATAGGAAGCACGTGGTGTCCCGCACACATCCAGGGGAGCCCCGTTTCCGCCTCCTAGCTCGAGATGAGGGATCCTTTCCCTGTTTCGTAGGGAAAGAATTCCCGGCGTTCCCGTCGCATCTCAAGAGGAGGCGCTCTCCACAGGAAAGGCGAGAGGAACTCCAGGGTCGTGCCACCATTCCAAGAGTCCCCCAGATGTGTCAGTCCATTCCAGAGGAACCTGTTTTCCCTGCACTGCCTTGACGTTCAAGCCGAGGATCCACTCCCACCACGTGTGCACGTGGGACAGCCCTGTGGGAAAGCCTCGTGGGAAAGCCTCGTGGGAAAACTCGAGGGAAAACCATAGATCCTTTGATCCACGAGGTGGACTGCGTGACACTGCTGCTACCGCTCTGGAGGAAAGCGCAAGTGCATGCCCGCATTCGAGACGAGGACTGACTCCCCTGGGGAGACTCCAGAAGTACCCCAAGATCCATGTCAGCACTGGAGAGGAATCCTCAGGTTCCGGCCCCGACTCCACACAAGGTCTTAGGCCCCGGCATCGATGGGAGAGGAATCCGGAGAGGCCCCCGAGGAACTCGCATGGGGACTGGCCTTTCCTGAGGTCACCAGAGCGGGTCCCTGAGGTCCCCGTCGTAAGTCCAGAGCACATGCCGCAACTCGAGAAAATCCAGGAGGTTTTGCCCTCCAGGAGTGATGAGGCCAATTTCCGCTGAGGCTTCTCGAGGCTAATCACATCTAACCACTGGAACTTCCAAAGGGTCCTTCACACCCTTGCTGCAACTCAAGAAGTTCCCCGACATACCGGTCTCCACTCGAGAGGAAGCACGTGGGGTCCCGCACACATCCAGGGGAGCCCCGTTTCCGCCTCCTAGCTCGAGATGAGGGATCCTTTCCCTGTTTCTTAGGGAAAGAATTCCCGGCGTTCCCGTCGCATCTCAAGAGGAGGCGCTCTCCACAGGAGAGGCGAGAGGAACTCCAGGGTCGTGCCACCATTCCAAGAGACGCCCAAATGTGTCAGTCCATTACAGAGGAACCTGTTTTCCCTGCACTGCCTTGACGTTCAAGCCGAGGATCGACTCCCACCACCTGTGCACGTGGGACAGCCCTGTGGGAAAGCCTCGTGGGAAAGCCTCGTGGGAAAGACTCGAGGGAAAATCATAGATCTTTTGATCCACGCGGCGGACTGCGTGACACTGCTGCTACCGCTCTAGAGGAAAGCGCAAGTGCATGCCCGCATTCGAGACGAGGACTGACTCCCTTGGGGAGACTCCAGAAGTACCCCAAGATCCATGTCAGCACTGGAGAGGAATCCTCAGGTTCCGGCCCCGACTCCACACAAGGTCTTAGGCCCCGGCATCGTCGGGAGTGTAATCCCGAGAGGCCCCCGAGGAATTCGCATGGGGACTGGCCTTTCCTGAGGCCACCAGAGCGGGTCCCTGAGGTCCCCGTCGTAAGTCGAGAGCACCTGCCGCAACTCGAGAAAATCCAGCAGGTTTTGCCCTCCAGGCGAGATGAGGCCCATTTCCGCTGAGGCTTCTCGAGGCGAATCACGTCTAACCACTGGAACTTCCAAAGGGTCCTTCACACCCTTGCTGCAACTCAAGAAGTTCCCCGACATACCCGTCTCCACTCGAGAGGAAGCACGTGGGGTCCCGCACACATCCAGCGGAGCCCCGTTTCCGCCTCCTAGCTCGAGATGAGGGATCCATTCCCTGTTTCTTAGGGAAAGAATTCCCGGCGTTCCCGTCGCATCTCAAGAGGAGGCGCTCTCCACAGGAGAGGCGAGAGGAACTCCAGGGTCGTGCCACCATTCCAAGAGACGCCCAGATGTGTCAGTCCATTCCAGAGGAACCTGTTTTCCCTGCACTGCCTTGACGTTCAAGCCGAGGATCGACTCCCACCACCTGTGCACGTGGGACAGCCCTGTGGGAAAGCCTCGTGGGAAAGCCTCGTGGGAAAGACTCGAGGGAAAACCATAGATCCTTTGATCCACGCGGCGGACTGCGTGACACTGCTGCTACCGCTCTGGAGGAAAGCGCAAGTGCATGCCCGCATTCGAGACGAGGACTGACTCCCCTGGGGAGACTCCAGAAGTACCCCAAGATCCATGTCAGCACTGGAGAGGAATCCTCAGGTTCCGGCCCCGACTCCACACAAGGTCTGAGGCCCCGGCATCGATGGGAGAGGAATTCCGATAGGCCCCCGAGGAACTCGCATGGGGACTGGCCTTTCCTGAGGCCACCAGAGCAGGTCCCTGAGGTCTCCGACGTAAGTCGAGAGCACCTGCCACAACTCGAGAAACTCCAGGAGGTTTTGCCCTCCAGGCGAGATGAGGCCCATTTCCGCTGAGGCTTCTCGAGGCTAATCACGTCTAACCACTGGAACTTCCAAAGGGTCCTTCACACCCTTGCTGCAACTCAAGAAGTTCCCCGACATACCCGTCTGCACTCGAGAGGAAGCACGTGGGGTCCCGCACACATCCAGGGGAGCCCCGTTTCCGCCTCCTAGCTCGAGATGAGGGATCCTTTCCCTGTTTCGTAGGGAAAGAATTCCCGGCGTTCCCGTCGCATCTCAAGAGGAGGCGCTCTCCACAGGAAAGGCGAGAGGAACTCCAGGGTCGTGCCACCATTCCAAGAGTCGCCCAGATGTGTCAGTCCATTCCAGAGGAACCTGTTTTCCCTGCACTGCCTTGACGTTCAAGCCGAGGATCGACTCCCACCACGTGTGCACGTGGGACAGCCCTGTGGGAAAGCCTCGTGGGAAAGCCTCGTGGGAAAGACTCGAGGGAAAAGCATAGATCCTTTGATCCACGCGGCGGACTGCGTGACACTGCTGCTACCGCTCTGGAGGAAAGCGCAAGTGCATGCCCGCATTCGAGACGAGGACTGACTCCCCTGGGGAGACTCCAGAAGTACCCCAAGATCCATGTCAGCACTGGAGAGGAATCCTCAGGTTCTGGCCCCGACTCCACACAAGGTCTTAGGCCCCGGCATCGATGGGAGAGGAATCCCGAGAGGCCCCCGAGGAACTCGCATGGGGACTGGCCTTTCCTGAGGCCACCAGAGCGGGTCCCTGAGGTCCCCGTCGTAAGTCGAGAGCACCTGACGCAACTCGAGAAAATCCAGGAGGTTTTGCCCTCCAGGCGAGATGAGGCCCATTTACGCTGAGGCTTCTCGAGGCTAATCACATCTAACCACTGGAACTTCCAAAGGGTCCTTCACACCCTTGTTGCAACTCAAGAAGTTCCCCGACATACCCGTCTCCACTCGAGAGGAAGCACGTGGGGTCCCGCACACATCCAGAGGAGCCCCGATTCCGCCTCCTAGCCGAGATGAGGGATCCTTTCCCTGTTTCGTAGGAAAGAATTCCCGGCGTTCCCGTCGCATCTCAAGAGGAGGCGCTCTCCACAGGAAAGGAGAGAGGAACTCCAGGGTCGTGCCACCATTCCAAGAGTCCCCCAGATGTGTCAGTCCATTCCAGAGGAACCTGTTTTCCCTGCACTGCCTTGACGTTCAAGCCGAGAATCGACTCCCACCACGTGTGTACGTGGGACAGCCCTGTGGGAAAGCCTCGTGGGAAAGCCTCGTGGGAAAGACTCAAGGGAAAACCATAGATCCTTTGATCCACGCGGCGGACTGCGTGACACTGCTGCTACCGCTCTGGAGGAAAGCGCAAGTGCATGCCCGCATTCGAGACGAGGACTGACTCCCCTGGGGAGACTCCAGAAGTACCCCAAGATCCATGTCAGCACTGGAGAGGAATCCTCAGGTTCCGGCCCCGACTCCACACAAGGTCTTAGGCCCCGGCAACGACGGGAGAGGAATTCCGAGAGGCCCCCGAGGATCTCGCATGGGGACTGGCCTTTCCTGAGGCCACCAGAGCGGGTCCCTGAGGTCCCCGTCGTAAGTCGAGAGCACCTGCCGCAACTCGAGAAAATCCAGGAGGTTTTGCCCTCCAGGCGAGTTGAGGCACATTTCCGCTGAGGCTTCTCGAGGCTAATCACGTCTAACAACTGGAACTTCCAAAGGGTCCTTCACACCCTTGCTGCAACTCAAGAAGTTCCCCGACATACCCGTCTCCACTCGAGAGGAAGCACGTGGGGTCCCGCACACATCCAGGGGAGCCCCGTTTCCGCCTCCTAGCTCGAGATGAGGGATCCTTTCCCTGTTTCGTAGGGAAAGAATTCCCGGCGTTCCCGTCGCATCTCAAGAGGAGGCGCTCTCCACAGGAAAGGCGAGAGGAACTCCAGGGTCGTGCCACCATTCCAAGAGTCCCCCAGATGTGTCAGTCCATTCCAGAGGAACCTGTTTTCCCTGCACTGCCTTGACGTTCAAGCCGAGGATCGACTCCCACCACGTGTGCAGGTGGGACAGCCCTGTGGGAAAGCCTCGTGGGAAAGCCTCTTGGGAAAGACTCGAGGGAAAACCATAGATCCTTTGATCCACGCGGCGGACTGCGTGACACTGCTGCTACCGCTCTGGAGGAAAGCGCAAGTGCATGCCCGCATTCGAGACGAGGACTGACTCCCCTGGGGAGACTCCAGAAGTACCCCAAGATCCATGTCAGCACTGGAGAGGAATCCTCAGGTTCCGGCCCCGACTCCACACAAGGTCTTAGGCCCCGGCATCGACGGGAGAGGAATCCCGAGACGCCCCCGAGGAACTCGCATTGGGACTGGCCTTTCCTGAGGCCACCAGAGCGGGTCCCTGAGGTCCCCGTCGTAAGTCGAGAGCACCTGCCGCAACTCGAGAAAATCCAGGAGGTTTTGCCCTCCAGGCGAGATGAGGCCCATTTCCGCTGAGGCTTCTCGAGGCCAATCACATCTAACCACTGGAACTTCCAAAGGGTCCTTCACACCCTTGCTGCTACTCAAGAAGTTCCCCGACACACCAGTCTCCACTCAATAGGAAGCATGTGGTATCCCGCACACATCCAGGGGAGCCCCGTTTCCGCCTCCTAGCTCGAGATGAGGGATCCTTTCACTGTTTCGTAGGGAAAGAATTCCCGGCGTTCCCGTCGCATCTCAAGAGGAGGCGCTCTCCACAGGAAAGGCGAGAGGAACTCCAGGGTCGTGCCACCATTCCAAGAGTCCCCCAGATGTGTCAGTCCATTCCAGAGGAACCTGTTTTCCCTGAACTGCCTTGACGTTCAAGCCGAGGATCCACTCCCACCACGTGTGCACGTGGGACAGCCCTGTGGGAAAGCCTCGTGGGAAAGCCTCGTGGGAAAGACTCGAGGGAAAACCATAGATCCTTTGATCCACGCGGCGGACTGCGTGACACTGCTGCTACCGCTCTGGAGGAAAGCGCAAGTGCATGCCCGCATTCGAGAGGAGGACTGACTCCCCTGGGGAGGCTCCAGAACTACCCCAAGATCCATGTCAGCACTGGAGAGGAATCCTCAGGTTCCGGCCCCGACTCCACACAAGGTCTTAGGCCCCGGCATCAATGGGAGAGGAATGCCGAGAGGCCCCCGAGGAACTCGCATGGGGACTGGCCTTTCCTGAGGTCACCTGAGCGGGTCCCTGAGGTCCCCGTCGTAAGTCGAGAGCACATGCCGCAACTCGAGAAAATCCAGGAGGTTTTGCCCTCCAGGCGAGATGAGGCCCATTTCCGCTGAGGCTTCTCGAGGCTAATCACATCTAACCACTGGAACTTCCAAAGGGTCCTTCACACCCTTGCTGCAACTCAAGAAGTTCCCCGACATACCCGTCTCCACTCGAGAGGAAGCACGTGGGGTCCCGCACACATCCAGGGGAGCCCCGTTTCCGCCTCCTAGCTCGAGATGAGGGATCCTTTCCCTGTTTCTTAGGGAAAGAATTCCCGGCGTTCCTGTCGCATCTCAAGAGGAGGCGCTCTCCACAGGAGAGGCGAGAGGAACTCCAGGGTCGTGCCACCATTCCAAGAGACGCCCAGATGGGTCAGTCCATTCCAGAGGAACCTGTTTTCCCTGCACTGCCTTGACGTTCAAGCCGAGGATCGACTCCCACCACGTGTGCACGTGGGACAGCCCTGTGGGAAAGCCTCGTGGGAAAGCCTCGTGGGAAAGACTCGAGGGAAAACCATAGATCCTTTGATCCACGCGGCGGACTGCGTGACACTGCTGCTACCGCTCTGGAGGAAAGCGCAAGTGCATGCCCGCATTCGAGACGAGGACTGACTCCCCTGGGGAGACTCCAGAAGTACCCCAAGATCCATGTCAGCACCGGAGAGGAATCCTCAGGTTCCGGCCCCGACTCCACACAAGGTCTTAGGCCCCGGCATCGACGGGAGAGGAATCCCGAGAGGCCCCCGAGGAACTCGCATGGGGACTGGCCTTTCCTGAGGCCACCAGAGCGGGTCCCTGAGGTCCCCGTCGTAAGTCGAGAGCACCTGCCGCAACTCGAGAAAATTCAGGAGGTTTTGCGCTCCAGGCGAGATGAGGCCCATTTCCGCTGAGGCTTCTCGAGGCTAATCACGTCTAACCACTGGAACTTCCAAAGGGTCCTTCACACCCTTATTGCAACTCAAGAAGTTCCCCGACATACCCGTCTCCACTCGAGAGGAAGCACGTGGGGTCCCGCACACATCCAGCGGAGCCCCGTTTCCGCCTCCTAGCTCGAGATGAGGGATCCTTTCCCTGTTTCGTAGGGAAAGAATTCCCGGCGTTCCCGTCGCATCTCAAGAGGAGGCGATCTCCACAGGAAAGGCGAGAGGAACTCCAGGGTCGTGCCACCATTCCAGGAGTCCCCCAAATGTGTCAGTCCATTCCAGAGGAACCTGTTTTCCCTGCACTGCCTTGACGTTCAAGCCGAGGATCGACTCCCACCACGTGTGCACGTGGGACAGCCCTGTGGGAAAGCCTCGTGGGAAAGCCTCGTGGGAAAGACTCGAGGGAAAACCATAGATCCTTTGATCCACGCGGCGGACTGCGTGACACTGCTGCTACCGCTCTGGAGGAAAGCGCAAGTGCATGCCCGCATTCGAGACGAGGACTGACTCCCCTGGGGAGACTCCAGAAGTACCCCAAGATCCATGTCAGCACTGGAGAGGAATCCTCAGGTTCCGGCCCCGACTCCACACAAGGTCTTAGGCCCCGGCATTGACGGGAGAGGAATCCCGAGAGGCTCCCGAGGAACTCCCATGGGGACTGGCCTTTCCTGAGGCCACCAGAGCTGGTCCCTGAGGTCCCCGTCGTAAGTCGAGAGCACCTGCCGCAACTCGAGAAAATCCAGGAGGTTCTGCCCTCCAGGCGAGATGAGGCCCATTTCCGCTGAGGCTTCTCGAGGCTAATCACGTCTCACCACTGGAACTTCCAAAGGGTCCTTCACACCCTTGCTGCAACTCAAGATGTTCCCCGACATACCCGTCTCCACTCGAGAGGAAGCACGTGGGGTCCCGCACACATCCAGGGGAGCCCCGTTTCCGCCTCCTAGCTCGAGATGAGGGATCCTTTCCCTTTTTCGTACGTAAAGAATTCCCGGCGTTCCCGTCGCATCTCAAGAGGAGGCGCTCTCCACAGGAAAGGCGAGAGGAACTCCAGGGTCGTGCCACCATTCCAAGAGTCCCCCAGATGTGTCAGTCCATTCCAGAGGAACCTGTTTTCCCTGCACTGCCTTGACGTTCAAGCCGAGGATCCACTCCCACCACGTGTGCACGTGGGACAGCCCTGTGGGAAAACCTCGTGGGAAAGCCTCGTGGGAAAGACTCGAGGGAAAACCATAGATCCTTTGATCCACGCGGCGGACTGCATGACACTGCTGCTACCGCTCTGGAGGAAAGCGCAAGTGCATGCCCGCATTCGAGACGAGGACTGACTCCCCTGGGGAGAATCCAGAAGTACCCCAAGATCCATGTCAGCACTGGAGAGGAATCCTCAGGTTCCGGCCCCGACTCCACACAAGGTCTTAGGCCCCGGCAACGACAGGAGAGGAATCCTGAGAGGCCCCCGAGGAACTCGCATGGGGACTGGCCTTTCCTGAGGCCACCAGAGCGGGTCCCTGAGGTCCCCGTCGTAAGTCGAGAGCACCTGCCGCAACTCGAGAAAATCCAGGAGGTTTTGCCCTCCAGGCGAGATGAGGCCCATTTCCGCTGAGGCTTCTCGAGGCTAATCACGTCTAACCACTGGAACTTCCAAAGGGTCCTTCACACCCTTGCTGCAACTCAAGAAGTTCCCCGACATACCCGTCTCCACTCGAGAGGAAGCACGTGGGGTCCCGCACACATCCAGCGGAGCCCCGTTTCCGCCTCCTAGCTCGAGATGAGGGATCCTTTCCCTTTTTCGTACGTAAAGAATTCCCGGCGTTCCCGTCGCAACTCAAGAGGAGGCGCTCTCCACAGGAAAGGCGAGAGGAACTCCAGGGTCGTGCCACCATTCCAAGAGTCCCCCAGATGTGTCAGTCCATTCCAGAGGAACCTGTTTTCCCTGCACTGCCTTGACGTTCAAGCCGAGGATCGACTCCCACCACGTGTGCACGTGGGACAGCCCTGTGGGAAAGCCTCGTGGGAAAGCCTCGTGGGAAAGACTCGAGGGAAAACCATAGATCCTTTGATCCACGCGACGGACTGCGTGACACTGCTGCTACCGCTCTGGAGGAAAGCGCAAGTGCATGCCCGCATTCGAGACGAGGACTGACTCCCCTGGGGAGACTCCAGAAGTACCCCAAGATCCATGTCAGCACTGGAGAGGAATCCTCAGGTTCCGGCCCCGACTCCACACAAGGTCTTAGGCCCCGGCATCGATGGGAGAGTAATCCCGAGAGGCCCCCGAGGAACTCGCATGGGGACTGGCATTTCCTGAGGTCACCAGAGCGGGACCCCGAGGTCCCCGTCGTAAGTCGAGAGCACATGCCGCAACTCGAGAAAATCCAGGAGGTTTTGCCCTCCAGGCGAGATGAGGCCCATTTCCGCTGAGGCTTCTCGAGGCTAATCACATCTAACCACTGGAACTTCCAAAGGGTCCTTCACACCCTTGCTGCAACTCAAGAAGTTCCCCTACATACCCGTCTCCACTCGAGAGGAAGCACGTGGGGTCCCGCACACATCCAGGGGAGCCGCGTTTCCGCCTCCTAGCTCGAGATGAGGGATCCTTTCCCTGTTTCTTAGGGAAAGAATTCCCGGCGTTCCCGTCGCATCTCAAGAGGAGGCGCTCTCCACAGGAGAGGCGAGAGGAACTCCAGGGTCGTGCCACCATTCCAAGAGACGCCCAGAGGGGTCAGTCCATTCCAGAGGAACCTGTTTTCCCTGCACTGCCTTGACGTTCAAGCCGAGGATCGACTCCCACCACCTGTGCACGTGGGACAGCCCTGTGGGAAAGCCTCGTGGGAAAGCCTCGTGGGAAAGACTCGAGGGAAAACCATAGATCCTTTGATCCACGCGGCGGACTGCGTGACACTGCTGCTACCGCTCTGGAGGAAAGCCAAGTGCATGCCCGCATTCGAGACGAGGACTGACTCCCCTGGGGAGACTCCAGAAGTACCCCAAGATCCATGTCAGCACTGGAGAGGAATCCTCAGGTTCCGGCCCCGACTCCACACAAGGTCTTAGGCCCCGGCATCGACGGGAGAGGAATCCCGAGAGGCCCCGGAGGAACTCGCATGGGGACTGGCTTTTCCTGAGGCCACCAGAGCGGGTCCCTGAGGTCCCCGTCGTAAGTCGAGAGCACTTGCCACAACTCGAGAAAATCCAGGAGGTTTTGCCCTCCAGGCGAGATGAGGCCCATTTCCGCTGAGGCTTCTCGAGGCTAATCACGTCTAACCACTGGAACTTCCAAAGGGTCCTTCACACCCTTGTTGCAACTCAAGAAGTTCCCCGACATACCCGTCTCCACTCGAGAGGAAGCACGTGGGGTCCCGCACACATCCAGGGGAGCCCCGTTTCCGCCTCCTAGCTCGAGATGAGGGATCCTTTCCCTGTTTCGTAGGAAAGAATTCCCGGCGTTCCCGTCGCATCTCAAGAGGAGGCGCTCTCCACAGGAAAGGCGAGAGGAACTCCAGGGTCGTGCCACCATTCCAAGAGTCCCCCAGATGTGTCAGTCCATTCCAGAGGAACCTGTTTCCCTGCACTGCCTTGACGTTCAAGCCGAGGATCGACTCCCACCACGTGTGCACGTGGGACAGCCCTGTGGGAAAGCCTCGTGGGAAAGCCTCGTGGGAAAGACTCAAGGGAAAACCATAGATCCTTTGATCCACGCGGCGGACTGCGTGACACTGCTGCTACCGCTCTGGAGGAAAGCGTAAGTGCATGCCCGCATTCGAGACGAGGACTGACTCCCCTGGGGAGACTCCAGAAGTACCCCAAGATCCATGTCAGCACTGGAGAGGAATCCTCAGGTTCCGGCCCCGAATCCACACAAGGTCTTAGGCCCCGGCATCGACGGGAGAGGAATCCCGAGAGGCTCCCGAGGAACTCGCATGGGGACTGGCCTTTCCTGAGGCCACCAGAGCGGGTCCCTGAGGTCCCCGTCGTAAGTCGAGAGCACCTGCCGCAACTCGAGAAAATCCAGGAGGTTTTGCCCTCCAGGCGAGATGAGGCCCATTTCCGCTGAGGCTTCTCGAGGCTAATCACGTCTAACCACTGGAACTTCCAAAGGGTCCTTCACACCCTTGCTGCAACTCAAGATGTTCCCCGACATACACGTCTCCACTCGAGAGGAAGCACGTGGGGTCCCGCACACATCCAGGGGAGCCCCGTTTCCGCCTCCTAGCTCGAGATGAGGGATCCTTTCCCTGTTTCGTAGGGAAAGAATTCCCGGCGTTCCCGTCGCATCTCAAGAGGAGGCGCTCTCCACAGGAAAGGCGAGAGGAACTCCAGGGTCGTGCCACCATTCCAAGAGTCCCCCAGATGTGTCAGTCCATTCCAGAGGAACCTGTTTTCCCTGCAGTGCCTTGACGTTCAAGCCGAGGATCCACTCCCACCACGTGTCCACGTGGGACAGCCCTGTGGGAAAGCCTCGTGGGAAAGCCTCGTGGGAAAGACTCGAGGGAAAACCATAGATCCTTTGATCCACGCGGCGGACTGCGTGACACTGCTGCTACCGCTCTGGAGGAAAGCGCAAGTGCATGCCCGCATTCGAGACGAGGACTGACTCCCCTGGGGAGGCTCCAGAAGTACCCCAAGATCCATGTCAGCACTGGAGAGGAATCCTCAGGTTCCGGCCCCGACTCCACACAAGGTCTTAGGCCCCGGCATCAATGGGAGAGGAATGCCGAGAGGCCCCCGAGGAACTCGCATGGGGACTGGCCTTTCCTGAGGTCACCTGAGCGGGTCCCTGAGGTCCCCGTCGTAAGTCGAGAGCACCTGCCGCAACTCGAGAAAATCCAGGAGGTTTTGCCCTCCAGGCGAGATGAGGCCCATTTCCGCTGAGGCTTCTCGAGGCTAATCACGTCTAACCACTGGAACTTCCAAAGGGTCCTTCACACCCTTGCTGCAACTCAAGATGTTCCCCGACATACACGTCTCCACTCGAGAGGAAGCACGTGGGGTCCCGCACACATCCAGGGGAGCCCCGTTTCCGCCTCCTAGCTCGAGATGAGGGATCCTTTCCCTGTTTCGTAGGGAAAGAATTCCCGGCGTTCCCGTCGCATCTCAAGAGGAGGCGCTCTCCACAGGAAAGGCGAGAGGAACTCCAGGGTCGTGCCACCATTCCAAGAGTCCCCCAGATGTGTCAGTCCATTCCAGAGGAACCTGTTTTCCCTGCACTGCCTTGACGTTCAAGCCGAGGATCCACTCCCACCACGTGTCCACGTGGGACAGCCCTGTGGGAAAGCCTCGTGGGAAAGCCTCGTGGGAAAGACTCGAGGGAAAACCATAGATCCTTTGATCCACGCGGCGGACTGCGTGACACTGCTGCTACCGCTCTGGAGGAAAGCGCAAGTGCATGCCCGCATTCGAGACGAGGACTGACTCCCCTGGGGAGGCTCCAGAAGTACCCCAAGATCCATGTCAGCACTGGAGAGGAATCCTCAGGTTCCGGCCCCGACTCCACACAAGGTCTTAGGCCCCGGCATCAATGAGAGAGGAATGCCGAGAGGCCCCCGAGGAACTCGCATGGGGACTGGCCTTTCCTGAGGTCACCTGAGCGGGTCCCTGAGGTCCCCGTCGTAAGTCGAGAGCACATGCCGCAACTCGAGAAAATCCAGGAGGTTTTGCCCTCCAGGCGAGATGAGGCCCATTTCCGCTGAGGCTTCTCGAGGCTAATCACATCTAACCACTGGAACTTCCAAAGGGTCCTTCACACCCTTGCTGCAACTCAAGAAGTTCCCCGACATACCCGTCTCCACTCGAGAGGAAGCACGTGGGGTCCCGCACACATCCAGGGGAGCCCCGTTTCCGCCTCCTAGCTCGAGATGAGGGATCCTTTCCCTGTTTCTTAGGGAAAGAATTCCCGGCGTTCCTGTCGCATCTCAAGAGGAGGCGCTCTCCACAGGAGAGGCGAGAGGAACTCCAGGGTCGTGCCACCATTCCAAGAGACGCCCAGATGGGTCAGTCCATTCCAGAGGAACCTGTTTTCCCTGCACTGCCTTGACGTTCAAGCCGAGGATCGACTCCCACCACGTGTGCACGTGGGACAGCCCTGTGGGAAAGCCTCGTGGGAAAGCCTCGTGGGAAAGACTCGAGGGAAAACCATAGATCCTTTGATCCACGCGGCGGACTGCGTGACACTGCTGCTACCGCTCTGGAGGAAAGCGCAAGTGCATGCCCGCATTCGAGACGAGGACTGACTCCCCTGGGGAGACTCCAGAAGTACCCCAAGATCCATGTCAGCACCGGAGAGGAATCCTCAGGTTCCGGCCCCGACTCCACACAAGGTCTTAGGCCCCGGCATCGACGGGAGAGGAATCCCGAGAGGCCCCCGAGGAACTCGCATGGGGACTGGCCTTTCCTGAGGCCACCAGAGCGGGTCCCTGAGGTCCCCGTCGTAAGTCGAGAGCACCTGCCGCAACTCGAGAAAATTCAGGAGGTTTTGCCCTCCAGGCGAGATGAGGCCCATTTCCGCTGAGGCTTCTCGAGGCTAATCACGTCTAACCACTGGAACTTCCAAAGGGTCCTTCACACCCTTGTTGCAACTCAAGAAGTTCCCCGACATACCCGTCTCCACTCGAGAGGAAGCACGTGGGGTCCCGCACACATTCAGCGGAGCCCCGTTTCCGCCTCCTAGCTCGAGATGAGGGATCCTTTCCCTGTTTCGTAGGGAAAGAATTCCCGGCGTTCCCGTCGCATCTCAAGAGGAGGCGATCTCCACAGGAAAGGCGAGAGGAACTCCAGGGTCGTGCCACCATTCCAGGAGTCCCCCAAATGTGTCAGTCCATTCCAGAGGAACCTGTTTTCCCTGCACTGCCTTGACGTTCAAGCCGAGGATCGACTCCCACCACGTGTGCACGTGGGACAGCCCTGTGGGAAAGCCTCGTGGGAAAGCCTCGTGGGAAAGACTCGAGGGAAAACCATAGATCCTTTGATCCACGCGGCGGACTGCGTGACACTGCTGCTACCGCTCTGGAGGAAAGCGCAAGTGCATGCCCGCATTCGAGACGAGGACTGACTCCCCTGGGGAGACTCCTGAAGTACCCCAAGATCCATGTCAGCACTGGAGAGGAATCCTCAGGTTCCGGCCCCGACTCCACACAAGGTCTTAGGCCCCGGCATTGACGGGAGAGGAATCCCGAGAGGCTCCCGAGGAACTCCCATGGGGACTGGCCTTTCCTGAGGCCACCAGAGCGGGTCCCTGAGGTCCCCGTCGTAAGTCGAGAGCACCTGCCGCAACTCGAGAAAATCCAGGAGGTTCTGCCCTCCAGGCGAGATGAGGCCCATTTCCGCTGAGGCTTCTCGAGGCTAATCACGTCTAACCACTGGAACTTCCAAAGGGTCCTTCACACCCTTGCTGCAACTCAAGATGTTCCCCGACATACCCGTCTCCACTCGAGAGGAAGCACGTGGGGTCCCGCACACATCCAGGGGAGCCCCGTTTCCGCCTCCTAGCTCGAGATGAGGGATCCTTTCCCTTTTTCGTACGTAAAGAATTCCCGGCGTTCCCGTCGCATCTCAAGAGGAGGCGCTCTCCACAGGAAAGGCGAGAGGAACTCCAGGGTCGTGCCACCATTCCAAGAGTCCCCCAGATGTGTCAGTCCATTCCAGAGGAACCTGTTTTCCCTGCACTGCCTTGACGTTCAAGCCGAGGATCCACTCCCACCACGTGTGCACGTGGGACAGCCCTGTGGGAAAACCTCGTGGGAAAGCCTCGTGGGAAAGACTCGAGGGAAAACCATAGATCCTTTGATCCACGCGGCGGACTGCATGACACTGCTGCTACCGCTCTGGAGGAAAGCGCAAGTGCATGCCCGCATTCGAGACGAGGACTGACTCCCCTGGGGAGAATCCAGAAGTACCCCAAGATCCATGTCAGCACTGGAGAGGAATCCTCAGGTTCCGGCCCCGACTCCACACAAGGTCTTAGGCCCCGGCAACGACAGGAGAGGAATCCTGAGAGGCCCCCGAGGAACTCGCATGTGGACTGGCCTTTCCTGAGGCCACCAGAGCGGGTCCCTGAGGTCCCCGTCGTAAGTCGAGAGCACCTGCCGCAACTCGAGAAAATCCAGGAGGTTTTGCCCTCCAGGCGAGATGAGGCCCATTTCCGCTGAGGCTTCTCGAGGCTAATCACGTCTAACCACTGGAACTTCCAAAGGGTCCTTCACACCCTTGCTGCAACTCAAGAAGTTCCCCGACATACCCGTCTCCACTCGAGAGGAAGCACGTGGGTCCCGCACACATCCAGCGGAGCCCCGTTTCCGCCTCCTAGCTCGAGATGAGGGATCCTTTCCCTATTTCGTAGGGAAAGAATTCCCGGCGTTCCCGTCGCAACTCAAGAGGAGGCGCTCTCAACAGGAAAGGCGAGAGGAACTCCAGGGTCGTGCCACCATTCCAAGAGTCCCCCAGATGTGTCAGTCCATTCCAGAGGAACCTGTTTTCCCTGCACTGCCTTGACGTTCAAGCCGAGGATCCACTCCCACCACATGTGCACGTGGGACAGCCCTGTGGGAAAGCCTCGTGGGAAAGCCTCGTGGGAAAGACTCGAGGGAAAACCATAGATCCTTTGATCCACGCGGCGGACTGCGTGACACTGCTGCTACCGCTCTGGAGGAAAGCGCAAGTGCATGCCCGAATTCGAGACGAGGACTGACTCCCCTGGGGAGACTCCAGAAGTACCCCAAGATCCATGTCAGCACTGGAGAGGAATCCTCAGGTTCCGGCCCCGACTCCACACAAGGTCTTAGGCCCCGGCATCGATGGGAGAGTAATCCCGAGAGGCCCCCGAGGAACTCGCATGGGGACTGGCATTTCCTGAGGTCACCAGAGCGGGACCCCGAGGTCCCCGTCGTAAGTCGAGAGCACATGCCGCAACTCGAGAAAATCCAGGAGGTTTTGCCCTCCAGGCGAGATGAGGCCCATTTCCGCTGAGGCTTCTCGAGGCTAATCACATCTAACCACTGGAACTTCCAAAGGGTCCTTCACACCCTTGCTGCAACTCAAGAAGTTCCCCTACATACCCGTCTCCACTCGAGAGGAAGCACGTGGGGTCCCGCACACATCCAGGGGAGCCCCGTTTCCGCCTCCTAGCTCGAGATGAGGGATCCTTTCCCTGTTTCTTAGGGAAAGAATTCCCGGCGTTCCCGTCGCATCTCAAGAGGAGGCGCTCTCCACAGGAGAGGCGATAGGAACTCCAGGGTCGTGCCACCATTCCAAGAGACGCCCAGATGGGTCAGTCCATTCCAGAGGAACCTGTTTTCCCTGCACTGCCTTGACGTTCAAGCCGAGGATCGACTCCCACCACGTGTGCACGTGGGACAGCCCTGTGGGAAAGCCTCGTGGGAAAGCCTCGTGGGAAAGACTCGAGGGAAAACCATAGATCCTTTGATCCACGCGGCGGACTGCGTGACACTGCTGCTACCGCTCTGGAGGAAAGCCAAGTGCATGCCCGCATTCGAGACGAGGACTGACTCCCCTGGGGAGACTCCAGAAGTACACCAAGATCCATGTCAGCACTGGAGAGGAATCCTCAGGTTCCGGCCCCGACTCCACACAAGGTCTTAGGCCCCGGCATCGACGGGAGAGGAATCCCGAGAGGCCCCCGAGGAACTCGCATGGGGACTGGCTTTTCCTGAGGCCACCAGAGCGGGTCCCTGAGGTCCCCGTCGTAAGTCGAGAGCACTTGCCACAACTCGAGAAAATCCAGGAGGTTTTGCCCTCCAGGCGAGATGAGGCCCATTTCCGCTGAGGCTTCTCGAGGCTAATCACGTCTAACCACTGGAACTTCCAAAGGGTCCTTCACACCCTTGTTGCAACTCAAGAAGTTCCCCGACATACCCGTCTCCACTCGAGAGGAAGCACGTGGGGTCCCGCACACATCCAGGGGAGCCCCGTTTCCGCCTCCTAGCTCGAGATGAGGGATCCTTTCCCTGTTTCGTAGGAAAGAATTCCCGGCGTTCCCGTCGCATCTCAAGAGGAGGCGCTCTCCACAGGAAAGGCGAGAGGAACTCCAGGGTCGTGCCACCATTCCAAGAGTCCCCCAGATGTGTCAGTCCATTCCAGAGGAACCTGTTTTCCCTGCACTGCCTTGACGTTCAAGCCGAGGATCGACTCCCACCACGTGTGCACGTGGGACAGCCCTGTGGGAAAGCCTCGTGGGAAAGCCTCGTGGGAAAGACTCAAGGGAAAACCATAGATCCTTTGATCCACGCGGCGGACTGCGTGACACTGCTGCTACCGCTCTGGAGGAAAGCGTAAGTGCATGCCCGCATTCGAGACGAGGACTGACTCCCCTGGGGAGACTCCAGAAGTACCCCAAGATCCATGTCAGCACTGGAGAGGAATCCTCAGGTTCCGGCCCCGAATCCACACAAGGTCTTAGGCCCCGGCATCGACGGGAGAGGAATCCCGAGAGGCTCCCGAGGAACTCGCATGGGGACTGGCCTTTCCTGAGGCCACCAGAGCGGGTCCCTGAGGTCCCCGTCGTAAGTCGAGAGCACCTGCCGCAACTCGAGAAAATCCAGGAGGTTTTGCCCTCCAGGCGAGATGAGGCCCATTTCCGCTGAGGCTTCTCGAGGCTAATCACGTCTAACCACTGGAACTTCCAAAGGGTCCTTCACACCCTTGCTGCAACTCAAGATGTTCCCCGACATACACGTCTCCACTCGAGAGGAAGCACGTGGGGTCCCGCACACATCCAGGGGAGCCCCGTTTCCGCCTCCTAGCTCGAGATGAGGGATCCTTTCCCTGTTTCGTAGGGAAAGAATTCCCGGCGTTCCCGTCGCATCTCAAGAGGAGGCGCTCTCCACAGGAAAGGCGAGAGGAACTCCAGGGTCGTGCCACCATTCCAAGAGTCCCCCAGATGTGTCAGTCCATTCCAGAGGAACCTGTTTTCCCTGCACTGCCTTGACGTTCAAGCCGAGGATCGACTCCCACCACGTGTCCACGTGGGACAGCCCTGTGGGAAAGCCTCGTGGGAAAGCCTCGTGGGAAAGACTCGAGGGAAAACCATAGATCCTTTGATCCACGCGGCGGACTGCGTGACACTGCTGTTACCGCTCTGGAGGAAAGCGCAAGTGCATGCCCGCATTCGAGACGAGGACTGACTCCCCTGGGGAGACTCCAGAATTACCCCAAGATCCATGTCAGCACTGGAGAGGAATCCTCAGGTTCCGGCCCCGACTCCACACAAGGTCTTAGGCCCCATCAACGACAGGAGAGGAATCCCGAGAGGACCCCGAGGAACTCGCATGGGGACTGGCCTTTCCTGAGGCCACCAGAGCGGGTCCCTGAGGTCCCCGTCGTAAGTCCAGAGCACCTGCCGCAACTCAAGAAAATCCAGGAGGTTTTGCGCTCCAGGCGAGATGAGGCCCATTTCCGCTGAGGCTTCTCGAGGCTAATCACGTCTAACCACTGGAACTTCCAAAGGGTCCTTCACACCCTTGCTGCAACTCAAGATGTTCCCCGACATACCCGTCTCCACTCGAGAGGAAGCACGTGGGGTCCCGCACACATCCAGGGGAGCCACGTTTCCGCCTCCTAGCTCGAGATGAGGGATCCTTTCCCTGTTTCGTAGGGAAAGATTTCCCGGCGTTCCCGTCGCAACTCAAGAGGAGGCGCTCTCCACAGGAAAGGCGAGAGGAACTCCAGGGTCGTGCCACCATTCCAAGAGACGCCCAGATGTGTCAGTCCATTCCAGAGGAACCTGTTTTCCCTGCACTGCCTTGACGTTCAAGCCGAGGATCGACTCCCACCACGTGTGCACGTGGGACAGCCCTGTGGGAAAGCCTCGTGGGAAAGCCTCGTGGGAAAGACTCGAGGGAAAACCATAGATCCTTTGATCCACGCGGCGGACTGCGTGACACTGCTGCTACCGCTCTGGAGGAAAGCGCAAGTGCATGCCCGCATTCGAGACGAGGACTGACTCCCCTGGGGAGACTCCAGAAGTACCCCAAGATCCATGTCAGCACTGGAGAGGAATCCTCAGGTTCCGGCCCCGACTCCACACAAGGTCTTAGGCCCCGGCATCGAAGGGAGAGGAATCCCGAGAGGCCCCCGAGGAACTCGCATGGGGACTGGCCTTTCCTGAGGCCACCTGAGCGGGTCCCTGAGGTCCCCGTCGTAAGTCGAGAGCACCTGCCGCAACTCGAGAAAATCCAGGAGGTTTTGCCCTCCAGGCGAGATGAGGCCCATTTCCGCTGAGGCTTCTCGAGGCCAATCACATCTAACCACTGGAACTTCCAAAGGGTCCTTCACACCCTTGCTGCAACTCAAGAAGTTCCCCGACATACCAGTCTGCACTCGAGAGGAAGCACGTGGGGTCCCGCACACATCCAGGGGAGCCCCGTTTCCGCCTCCTAGCTCGAGATGAGGGATACTTTCCCTGTTTCGTAGGGAAAGAATTCCCGGCGTTCCCGTCGCATCTCAAGAGGAGGCGCTCTCCACAGGAAAGGCGAGAGGAACTCCAGGGTCTTGCCACCATTCCAAGAGTCCCCCAGATGTGTCAGTCCATTCCAGAGGAACCTGTTTTCCCTGCACTGCCTTGACGTTCAAGACGAGGATCGACTCCCACCACGTGTGCACGTGGGCCAGCCCTGTGGGAAAGCCTCGTGGGAAAGCCTCGTGGGAAAGACTCGAGGGAAAACTATACATCCTTTGATCCACGCGGCGGACTGCGTGACACTGCTGCTACCGCTCTGGAGGAAAGCGCAAGTGCATGCCCGCATTCGAGACGAGGACTGACTCCCCTGGGGAGACTCCAGAAGTACCCCAAGATCCATGTCAGCACTGGAGAGGAATCCTCAGGTTCCGGCCCCGACTCCACACAAGGTCTTAGGACCCGGCATCGACGGGAGAGGAATGCCGAGAGGCCCCCGAGGAACTCGCATGGGGACTGGCCTTTCCTGAGGCCACCAGAGCGGGTCCCTGAGGTCCCCGTCGTAAGTCGAGAGCACCTGCCGCAACTCGAGAAAATCCAGGAGGTTTTGCCCTCCAGGCGAGATGAGGCCCATTTCCGCTGAGGCTTCTCGAGGCCAATCACATCTAACCACTGGAACTTCCAAAGGGTCCTTCACACCCTTGCTGCAACTCAAGAAGGTCCCCAACATACCCGTCTCCGCTCGAGAGGAAGCACGTGGGGTCCCGCACACATCCAGCGGAGCCCCGTTTCCGCCTCCTAGCTCGAGATGAGGGATCCTTTCCCTGTTTCGAAGGGAAAGAATTCCCGGCGTTCCCGTCGCAACTCAAGAGGAGGCGCTCTCCACAGGAAAGGCGAGAGGAACTCCAGGGTCGTGCCACCATTCCAAGAGTCCCCCAGATGTGTCAGTCCATTCCAGAGGAACCTGTTTTCCCTGCACTGCCTTGACGTTCAAGCTGAGGATCGACTCCCACCACCTGTGCACGTGGGACAGCCCTGTGGGAAAGCCTCGTGGGAAAGCCTCGTGGGAAAGACTCGAGGGAAAACCATAGATCCTTTGATCCACGCGGCGGACTGCGTGACACTGCTGCTACCGCTCTGGAGGAAAGCGCTAGTGCATGCCCGCATTCGAGACGAGGACTGACTCCCCTGGGGAGACTCCAGAAATACCCCAAGATCCATGTCATCACTGGAGAGGAATCCTCAGGTTCCGGCCCCGACTCCACACAAGGTCTTAGGCCCCGGCATCGACGGGAGAGGAATCCCGAGAGGCCCCCGAGGAACTCGCATGGGGACTGGCCTTTCCTGAGGCCACCAGAGCGGGTCCCTGAGGTCCCCGTCGTAAGTCGAGAGCACCTGCCGCAACTCGAGAAAATTCAGGAGGTTTTGCCGTCCAGGAGAGATGAGGCCCATTTCCGCTGAGGCTTCTCGAGGCTAATCACGTCTAACCACTGGAACTTCCAAAGGGTCCTTCACACCCTTGTTGCAACTCAAGAAGTTCCCCGACATACCCGTCTCCACTCGAGAGGAAGCACGTGGGGTCCCGCACACATCCAGCGGAGCCCCGTTTCCGCCTCCTAGCTCGAGATGAGGGATCCTTTCCCTGTTTCGTAGGGAAAGAATTCCCGGCGTTCCCGTCGCATCTCAAGAGGAGGCGCTCTCCACAGGAAAGGCGAGAGGAACTCCAGGGTCGTGCCACCATTCCAGGAGTCCCCCAAATGTGTCAGTCCATTCCAGAGGAACCTGTTTTCCCTGCACTGCCTTGACGTTTAAGCCGAGGATCGACTCCCACCACGTGTGCACGTGGGACAGCCCTGTGGGAAAGCCTCGTGGGAAAGCCTCGTGGGAAAGACTCGAGGGAAAACCATAGATCCTTTGATCCACGCGGCGGACTGCGTGACACTGCTGCTACCGCTCTGGAGGAAAGCGCAAGTGCATGCCCGCATTCGAGACGAGGACTGACTCCCCTGGGGAGAATCCAGAAGTACCCCAAGATCCATGTCAGCACTGGAGAGGAATCCTCAGGTTCCGGCCCCGACTCCACACAAGGTCTTAGGCCCCGGCATCGACGGGAGAGGAATCCCGAGAGGCTCCCGAGGAACTCCCATGGGGACTGGCCTTTCCTGAGGCCACCAGAGCGGGTCCCTGAGGTCCCCGTCGTAAGTCGAGAGCACCTGCCGCAACTCGAGAAAATCCAGGAGGTTTTGCCCTCCAGGCGAGATGAGGCACATTTCCGCTGAGGCTTCTCGAGGCTAATCACGTCTAACCACTGGAACTTCCAAAGGGTCATTCACACCCTTGCTGCAACTCAAGATGTTCCCCGACATACCCGTCTCCACTCGAGAGGAAGCACGTGGGGTCCCGCACACATCCAGGGGAGCCCCGTTTCCGCCTCCTAGCTCGAGATGAGGGATCCTTTCCCTTTTTCGTAGGTAAAGAATTCCCGGCGTTCCCGTCGCATCTCAAGAGGAGGCGCTCTCCACAGGAAAGGCGAGAGGAACTCCAGGGTCGTGCCACCATTCCAAGAGTCCCCCAGATGTGTCAGTCCATTCCAGAGGAACCTGTTTTCCCTGCACTGCCTTGACGTTCAAGCCGAGGATCCACTCCCAACACGTGTGCACGTGGGACAGCCCTGTGGGAAAGCCTCGTGGGAAAGCCTCGTGGGAAAGACTCGAGGGAAAACCATAGATCCTTTTATCCACGCGGCGGACTGCGTGACACTGCTGCTACCGCTCTGGAGGAAAGCGCAAGTGCATGCCCGCATTCGAGACGAGGACTGACTCCCCTGGGGAGACTCCAGAAGTACCCCAAGATCCATGTCAGCACTGGAGAGGAATCCTCAGGTTCCGGCCCCGACTCCACACAAGGTCTTAGGCCCGGGCAACGACAGGAGAGGAATCCTGAGAGGCCCCCGAGGAACTCGCATGGGGACTGGCCTTTCCTGAGGCCACCAGAGCGGGTCCCTGAGGTCCCCGTCGTAAGTCGAGAGCACCTGCCGCAACTCGAGAAAATCCAGGAGGTTTTGCCCTCCAGGCGAGATGAGGCCCATTTCCGCTGAGGCTTCTCGAGGCTAATCACGTCTAACCACTGGAACTTCCAAAGGGTCCTTCACACCCTTGCTGCAACTCAAGAAGTTCCCCGACATACCCATCTCCACTCGAGAGGAAGCACGTGGGGTCCCGCACACATCCAGCGGAGCCCCGTTTCCGCCTCCTAGCTCGAGATGAGGGATCCTTTCCCTGTTTCGTAGGGAAAGAATTCCCGGCGTTCCCGTCGCAACTCAAGAGGAGACGCTCTCCACAGGAAAGGCGAGAGGAACTCCAGGGTCGTGCCACCATTCCAAGAGTCCCCCAGATGTGTCAGTCCATTCCAGAGGAACCTGTTTTCCCTGCACTGCCTTGACGTTCAAGCCGAGGATCCACTCCCACCACGTGTGCACGTGGGACAGCCCTGTGGGAAAGCCTCGTGGGAAAGCCGCGTGGGAAAGACTCGAGGGAAAACCATAGATCCTTTGATCCACGCGGCGGACTGCGTGACACTGCTGCTACCGCTCTGGAGGAAAGCGCAAGTGCATGCCCGCATTCGAGACGAGGACTGACTCCCCTGGGGAGACTCCAGAAGTACCCCAAGATCCATGTCAGCACTGGAGAGGAATCCTCAGGTTCCGGCCCCGACTCCACACAAGGTCTTAGGCCCCGGCATCGATGGGAGAGGAATCCCGAGAGGCCCCCGAGGAACTCGCATGGGGACTGGCATTTCCTGAGGTCACCAGAGCGGGACCCCGAGGTCCCCGTCGTAAGTCGAGAGCACATGCCGCAACTCGAGAAAATCCAGGAGGTTTTGCCCTCCAGGCGAGATGAGGCCCATTTCCGCTGAGGCTTCTCGAGGCTAATCACATCTAACCACTGGAACTTCCAAAGGGTCCTTCACACCCTTGCTGCAACTCAAGAAGTTCCCCTATATACCCGTCTCCACTCGAGAGGAAGCACGTGAGGTCCCGCACACATCCAGGGGAGCCCCGTTTCCGCCTCCTAGCTCGAGATGAGGGATCCTTTCCCTGTTTCTTAGGGAAAGAATTCCCGGCGTTCCCATCGCATCTCAAGAGGAGGCGCTCTCCACAGGAGAGGCGAGAGGAACTCCAGGGTCGTGCCACCATTCCAAGAGACGCCCAGATGGGTCAGTCCATTCCAGAGGAACCTGTTTTCCCTGCACTGCCTTGACGTTCAAGCCGAGGATCGACTCCCACCACCTGTGCACGTGGGACAGCCCTGTGGGAAAGCCTCGTGGGAAAGCCTCGTGGGAAAGACTCGAGGGAAAACCATAGATCCTTTGATCCACGCGGCGGACTGCGTGACACTGCTGCTACCGCTCTGGAGGAAAGCGCAAGTGCATGCCCGCATTCGAGACTAGGACTGACTCCCCTGGGGAGACTCCAGAAGTACCCCAAGATCCATGTCAGCACTGGAGAGGAATCCTCAGGTTCCGGCCCCGACTCCACACAAGGTCTTAGGCCCCGGCATCGACGGGAGAGGAATCCCGAGAGGCCCCCGAGGAACTCGCATGGGGACTGGCTTTTCCTGAGGCCACCAGAGCGGGTCCCTGAGGTCCCCGTCGTAAGTCGAGAGCACTTGCCGCAACTCGAGAAAATCCAGGAGGTTTTGCCCTCCAGGCGAGATGAGGCCCATTTCCGCTGAGGCTTCTCGAGGCTAATCACGTCTAACCACTGGAACTTCCAAAGGGTCCTTCACACCCTTGTTGCAACTCAAGAAGTTCCCCGACATACCCGTCTCCACTCGAGAGGAAGCACGTGGGGTCCCGCACACATCCAGGGGAGCCCCGTTTCCGCCTCCTAGCTCGAGATGAGGGATCCTTTCCCTGTTTCGTAGGAAAGAATTCCCGGCGTTCCCGTCGCATCTCAATAGGAGGCGCTCTCCACAGGAAAGGCGAGAGGAACTCCAGGGTCGTGCCACCATTCCAAGAGTCCCCCAGATGTGTCAGTCCATTCCAGAGGAACCTGTTTTCCCTGCACTGCCTTGACGTTCAAGCCGAGGATCGACTCCCACCACGTGTGCACGTGGGACAGCCCTGTGGGAAAGCCTCGTGGGAAAGCCTCGTGGGAAAGACTCAAGGGAAAACCATAGATCCTTTGATCCACGCGGCGGACTGCGTGACACTGCTGCTACCGCTCTGGAGGAAAGCGCAAGTGCATGCCCGCATTCGAGACGAGGACTGACTCCCCTGGGGAGACTCCAGAAGTACCCCAAGATCCATGTCAGCACTGGAGAGGAATCCTCAGGTTCCGGCCCCGACTCCACACAAGGTCTTAGGCCCCGGCATCGAAGGGAGAGGAATCCCGAGAGGCCCCCGTGGAACTCGCATGGGGACTGGCCTTTCCTGAGGCCACCAGAGCTGGTCTCTGAGGTCCCCGTCGTAAGTCGAGAGCACCTGCCGCAACTCGAGAAAATCCAGGAGGTTTTGCCCTCCAGGCGAGATGAGGCCCATTTCCGCTGAGGCTTCTCGAGGCCAATCACATCTAACCACTGGAACTTCCAAAGGGTCCTTCACACCCTTGCTGCAACTCAAGAAGTTCCCCGACATACCAGTCTGCACTCGAGAGGAAGCACGTGGGGTCCCGCACACATCCAGGGGAGCCCCGTTTCCGCCTCCTAGCTCGAGATGAGGGATCCTTTCCCTGTTTCGTAGGGAAAGAATTCCCGGCGTTCCCGTCGCATCTCAAGAGGAGGCGCTCTCCACAGGAAAGGCGAGAGGAACTCCAGGGTCGTGCCACCATTCCAAGAGTCCCCCAGATGTGTCAGTCCATTCCAGAGGAACCTGTTTTCCCTGCACTGCCTTGACGTTCAAGCCGAGGATCGACTCCAACCACGTGTGCACGTGGGACAGCCCTGTGGGAAAGCCTCGTGGGAAAGCCTCATGGGAAAGACTCGAGGGAAAACCATAGATCCTTTGATCCACGCGGCGGACTGCGTGACACTGCTGCTACCGCTCTGGAGGAAAGCGCAAGTGCATGCCCGCATTCGAGACGAGGACTGACTCCCCTGGGGAGACTCCAGAAGTACCCCAAGATCCATGTCAGCACTGGAGAGGAATCCTCAGGTTCCGGCCCCGACTCCACACAAGGTCTTAGGCCCCGGCATCGACGGGAGAGGAATCCCGAGACGCCCCCGAGGAACTCGCATGGGGACTGGCCTTTCCTGAGGCCACCAGAGCGGGTCCCTGAGGTCCCCGTCGTAAGTCGAGAGCACCTGCCGCAACTCGAGAAAATCCAGGAGGTTTTGCCCTCCAGGCGAGATGAGGCCCATTTCCGCTGAGGCTTCTCGAGGCCAATCACATCTAACCACTGGAACTTCCAAAGGGTCCTTCACACCCTTGCTGCAACTCAAGAAGTTCCCCGACATACCAGTCTCCACTCGAGAGGAAGCACGTGGGGTCCCGCACACATCCAGGGGAGCCCCGTTTCCGCCTCCTAGCTCGAGATGAGGGATCCTTTCCCTGTTTCGTAGGGAAAGAATTCCCGGCGTTCCCGTCACATCTCAAGAGGATTTGCTCTCCACAGGAAAGACGAGAGGAACTCCAGGGTCGTGCCACCATTCCAAGAGTCCCCCAGATGTGTCAGTCCATTCCAGAGGAACCTGTTTTCCCTGCACTGCCTTGACGTTCAAGCCGAGGATCGACTTCCACCACGTGTGCACGTGGGACAGCCCTGTGGGAAAGCCTCGTGGGAAAGCCTCGTGGGAAAGACTCGAGGGAAAACCATAGATCCTTTGATCCACGCGGCGGACTGCGTGACACTGCTGCTACCGCTCTGGAGGAAAGCGCAAGTGCATGCCCGCATTCGAGACGAGGACTGACTCCCGTGGGGAGACTCCAGAAGTACCCCAAGATCCATGTCAGCACTGGAGAGGAATCCTCAGGTTCCGGCCCCGACTCCACACAAGGTCTTAGGCCCCGGCATCGACGGGAGAGGAATCCCGAGACGCCCCCGAGGAACTCGCATGGGGACAGGCCTTTCCTGAGGCCACCAGTGCGGTTCCCTGAGATCCCCGTCGTAAGTCGAGAGCACCTGCCGCAACTCGAGAAAATCCAGGAGGTTTTGCCCTCCAGGCGAGATGAGGCCCATTTCCGCTGAGGCTTCTCGAGGCTAATCACGTCTAACCACTGGAACTTCCAAAGGGTCCTTCACACCCTTGCTGCAACTCAAGATGTTCCCCGACATACCCGTCTCCACTCGAGAGGAAGCACGTGGGGTCCCGCACACATCCAGGGGATCCCCGTTTCCGCCTCCTAGCTCGAGATGAGGGATCCTTTCCCTGTTTCGTAGGGAAAGAATTCCCGGCGTTCCCGTCGCAACTCAAGAGGAGGCGCTCTCCACAGGAAAGGCGAGAGGAACTCCAGGGTCGTGCCACCATTCCAAGAGACGCCCAGATGTGTCAGTCCATTCCAGAGGAACCTGTTTTCCCTGCACTGCCTTGACGTTCAAGCCGAGGATCGACTCCCACCACGTGTGCACGTGGGACAGCCCTGTGGGAAAGCCTCGTGGGAAAGCCTCGAGGGAAAACCATAGATCCTTTGATCCACGCGGCGGACTGCGTGACACTGCTGCTACCGCTCTGGAGGAAAGCGCAAGTGCATGCCCGCATTCGAGACGAGGACTGACTCCCCTGGGGAGACTCCAGAAGTACCCCAAGATCCATGTCAGCACTGGAGAGGAATCCTCAGGTTCCGGCCCCGACTCCACACAAGGTCTTAGGCCCCGGCATCGAAGGGAGAGGAATCCCGAGAGGCCCCCGAGGAACTCGCATGGGGACTGGCCTATCCTGAGGCCACCAGAGCGGGTCCCTGAGGTCCCCGTCGTAAGTCGAGAGCACCTGCCGCAACTCGAGAAAATCCAGGAGGTTTTGCCCTCCAGGCGAGATGAGGCCCATTTCCGCTGAGGCTTCTCGAGGCCAATCACATCTAACCACTGGAACTTCCAAAGGGTCCTTCACACCCTTGCTGCAACTCAAGAAGTTCCCCTATATACCCGTCTCCACTCGAGAGGAAGCACGTGGGGTCCCGCACACATCCAGGGGAGCCCCGTTTCCGCCTCCTAGCTCGAGATGAGGGATCCTTTCCCTGTTTCGTAGGGAAAGAATTCCCGGCGTTCCCGTCGCATCTCAAGAGGAGGCGCTCTCCACAGGAAAGGCGAGAGGAACTCCAGGGTCGTGCCACCATTCCAAGAGTCCCCCAGATGTGTCAGTCCATTCCAGAGGAACCTGTTTTCCCTGCACTGCCTTGACGTTCAAGCCGAGGATCGACTCCAACCACGTGTGCACGTGGGACAGCCCTGTGGGAAAGCCTCGTGGGAAAGCCTCATGGGAAAGACTCGAGGGAAAACCATATATCCTTTGATCCACGCGGCGGACTGCGTGACACTGCTGCTACCGCTCTGGAGGAAAGCGCAAGTGGATGCCCGCATTCGAGACGAGGACTGACTCCCCTGGGGAGACTCCAGAAGTACCCCAAGATCCATGTCAGCACTGGAGAGGAATCCTCAGGTTCCGGCCCCGACTCCACACAAGGTCTTAGGCCCCGGCATCGACGGGAGAGGAATCCCGAGACGCCCCCGAGGAACTCGCATGGGGACTGGCCTTTCCTGAGGCCACCAGAGCGGGTCCCTGAGGTCCCCGTCGTAAGTCGAGAGCACCTGCCGCAACTCGAGAAAATCCAGGAGGTTTTGCCCTCCAGGCGAGATGAGGCCCATTTCCGCTGAGGCTTCTCGAGGCCAATCACATCTAACCACTGGAACTTCCAAAGGGTCCTTCACACCCTTGCTGCAACTCAAGAAGTTCCCCGACATACCAGTCTGCACTCGAGAGGAAGCACGTGGGGTCGCGCACGCATCCAGGGGAGCCCCGTTTCCGCCTCCTAGCTCGAGATGAGGGATCCTTTACCTGTTTCGTAGGGAAAGAATTCCCGGCGTTCCCGTACCATCTCAAGAGGAGGCGCTCTCCACAGGAAAGGCGAGAGGAACTCCAGGGTCTTGCCACCATTCCAAGAGTCCCCCAGATGTGTCAGTCCATTCCAGAGGAACCTGTTTTCCCTGCACTGCCTTGACGTTCAAGCCGAGGATCGACTCCCACCACGTGTGCACGTGGGACAGCCCTGTGGGAAAGCCTCGTGGGAAAGCCTCGTGGGAAAGACTCGAGGGAAAACCATAGATCCTTTGATCCACGCGGCGGACTGCGTGACACTGCTGCTACCGCTCTGGAGGAAAGCGCAAGTGCATGCCCGCATTCGAGACGAGGACTGACTCCCCTGGGGAGACTCCAGAAGTACCCCAAGATCCATGTCAGCACCGGAGAGGAATCCTCAGGTTCCGGCCCCGACTCCACACAAGGTCTTAGGCCCCGGCATCGACGGGAGAGGAATCCCGAGAGGCCCCCGAGGAACTCGCATGGGGACTGGCCTTTCCTGAGGCCACCAGAGCGGGTCCCTGAGGTCCCCGTCGTAAGTCGAGAGCACCTGCCGCAACTCGAGAAAATTCAGGAGGTTTTGCCCTCCAGGCGAGATGAGGCCCATTTCCGCTGAGGCTTCTCGAGGCTAATCACGTCTAACCACTGGAACTTCCAAAGGGTCCTTCACACCCTTGTTGCAACTCAAGAAGTTCCCCGACATACCCGTCTCCACTCGAGAGGAAGCACGTGGGGTCCCGCACACATCCAGCGGAGCCCCGTTTCCGCCTCCTAGCTCGAGATGAGGGATCCTTTCCCTGTTTCGTAGGGAAAGAATTCCCGGCGTTCCCGTCGCAACTCAAGAGGAGGCGCTCTCCACAGGAAAGGCGAGAGGAACTCCAGGGTCGTGCCACCATTCCAAGAGTCCCCCAGATGTGTCAGTCCATTCCAGAGGAACCTGTTTTCCCTGCACTGCCATGACGTTCAAGCCGAGGATCCACTCCCACCACGTGTGCACGTGGGACAGCCCTGTGGGAAAGCCTCGTGGGAAAGCCTCGTGGGTAAGACTCGGGGGAAAACCATAGATCCTTTGATCCACGCGGCGGACTGCGTGACACTGCTGCTACCGCTCTGGAGGAAAGCGCAAGTGCATGCCCGCATTCGAGACGAGGACTGACTCCCCTGGGGAGGCTCCAGAAGTACCCCAAGATCCATGTCAGCACTGGAGAGGAATCCTCAGGTTCCGGCCCCGACTCCACACAAGGTCTTAGGCCCCGGCATCAATGGGAGAGGAATGCCGAGAGGCCCCCGAGGAACTCGCATGGGGACTGGCCTTTCCTGAGGTCACCTGAGCGGGTCCCTGAGGTCCCCGTCGTAAGTCGAGAGCACCTGCCGCAACTCGAGAAAATTCAGGAGGTTTTGCCCTCCAGGCGAGATGAGGCCCATTTCCGCTGAGGCTTCTCGAGGCTAATCACGTCTAACCACTGGAACTTCCAAAGGGTCCTTCACACCCTTGTTGCAACTCAAGAAGTTCCCCGACATACCCGTCTCCACTCGAGAGGAAGCACGTGGGGTCCCGCACACATCCAGCGGAGCCCCGTTTCCGCCTCCTAGCTCGAGATGAGGGATCCTTTCCCTGTTTCGTAGGGAAAGAATTCCCGGCGTTCCCGTCGCATCTCAAGAGGAGGCGCTCTCCACAGGAAAGGCGAGAGGAACTCCAGGGTCGTGCCACCAATCCAGGAGTCCCCCAAATGTGTCAGTCCATTCCAGAGGAACCTGTTTTCCCTGCACTGCCTTGACGTTCAAGCCGAGGATCGACTCCCACCACGTGTGCACGTGGGACAGCCCTGTGGGAAAGCCTCGTGGGAAAGCCTCGTGGGAAAGACTCGAGGGAAAACCATAGATCCTTTGATCCACGCGGCGGACTGCGTGACACTGCTGCTACCGCTCTGGAGGAAAGCGCAAGTGCATGCCCGCATTCGAGACGAGGACTGACTCCCCTGGGGAGACTCCAGAAGTACCCCAAGATCCATGTCAGCACTGGAGAGGAATCCTCAGGTTCCGGCCCCGACTCCACACAAGGTCTTAGGCCCCGGCATCGACGGGAGAGGAATCCCGAGAGGCTCCCGAGGAACTCCCATGGGGACTGGCCTTTCCTGAGGCCACCAAAGCGGGTCCCTGAGGTCCCCGTCGTAAGTCGAGAGCACCTGCCGCAACTCGAGAAAATCCAGGAGGTTTTGCCCTCCAGGCGAGATGAGGCCCATTTCCGCTGAGGCTTCTCGAGGCTAATCACGTCTAACCACTGGAACTTCCAAAGGGTCCTTCACACCCTTGCTGCAACTCAAGATGTTCCCCGACATACCCGTCTCCACTCGAGAGGAAGCACGTGGGGTCTCGCACACATCCAGGGGAGCCCCGTTTCCGCCTCCTAGCTCGAGATGAGGGATCCTTTCCCTTTTTCGTAGGTAAAGAATTCCCGGCGTTCCCGTCGCATCTCAAGAGGAGGCGCTCTCCACAGGAAAGGCGAGAGGAACTCCAGGGTCGTGCCACCATTCCAAGAGTCCCCCAGATGTGTCAGTCCATTCCAGAGGAACCTGTTTTCCCTGCACTGCCTTGACGTTCAAGCCGAGGATCGACTCCCACCACGTGTGCACGTGGGACAGCCCTGTGGGAAAGCCTCGTGGGAAAGCCTCGTGGGAAAGACTCGAGGGAAAACCATAGATCCTTTGATCCACGCGGCGGACTGCGTGACACTGCTTCTACCGCTCTGGAGGAAAGCGCAAGTGCATGCCCGCATTCGAGACGAGGACTGACTCCCCTGGGGAGACTCCAGAAGTACCCCAAGATCCATGTCAGCACTGGAGAGGAATCCTCAGGTTCCGGCCCCGACTCCACACAAGGTCTTAGGCCCCGGCATCGACGGGAGAGGAATCCCGAGACGCCCCCGAGGAACTCGCATGGGGACTGGCCTTTCCTGAGGCCACCAAAGCGGGTCCCTGAGGTCCCCGTCGTAAGTCGAGAGCACCTGCCGCAACTCGAGAAAATCCAGGAGGTTTTGCCCTCCAGGCGAGATGAGGCCCATTTCCGCTGAGGCTTCTCGAGGCCAATCACATCTAACCACTGGAACTTCCAAAGGGTCCTTCACACCCTTGCTGCAACTCAAGAAGTTCCCCGACATACCAGTCTGCACTCGAGAGGAAGCACGTGGGGTCGCGCACACATCCAGGGGAGCCCCGTTTCCGCCTCCTAGCTCGAGATGAGGGATCCTTTCCCTGTTTCGTAGGGAAAGAATTCCCGGCGTTCCCGTCGCATCTCAAGAGGAGGCGCTCTCCACAGGAAAGGCGAGAGGAACTCCAGGGTCTTGCCACCATTCCAAGAGTCCCCCAGATGTGTCAGTCCATTCCAGAGGAACCTGTTTTCCCTGCACTGCCTTGACGTTCAAGCCGAGGATCGACTCCCACCACGTGTGCACGTGGGACAGCCCTGTGGGAAAGCCTCGTGGGAAAGCCTCGTGGGAAAGACTCGAGGGAAAACTATACATCCTTTGATCCACGCGGCGGACTGCGTGACACTGCTGCTACCGCTCTGGAGGAAAGCGCAAGTGCATGCCCGCATTCGAGACGAGGACTGACTCCCCTGGGGAGACTCCAGAAGTACCCCAAGATCCATGTCAGCACTGGAGAGGAATCCTCAGGTTCCGGCCCCGACTCCACACAAGGTCTTAGACCCCGGCATCGACGGGAGAGGAATGCCGAGAGGCCCCCGAGGAACTCGCATGGGGACTGGCCTTTCCTGAGGCCACCAGATCGGGTCCCTGAGGTCCCCGTCGTAAGTCGAGAGCACCTGCCGCAACTCGAGAAAATCCAGGAGGTTTTGCCCTCCTGACGAGATGAGGCCCATTTCCGCTGAGGCTTCTCGAGGCCAATCACATCTAACCACTGGAACTTCCAAAGGGTCCTTCACACCCTTGCTGCAACTCAAGAAGTTCCCCGACATACCTGTCTCCGCTCGAGAGGAAGCACGTGGGGTCCCGCACACATCCAGGGGAGCCCCGTTTCCGCCTCCTAGCTCGAGATGAGGGATCCTTTCCCTGTTTCGTAGGGAAAGAATTCCCGGCGTTCCCGTCACATCTCAAGAGGAGTTGCTCTCCACAGGAAAGACGAGAGGAACTCCAGGGTCGTGCCACCATTCCAAGAGTCCCCCAGATGTGTCAGTCCATTCCAGAGGAACCTGTTTTCCCTGCACTGCCTTGACGTTCAAGCCGAGGATCGACTTCCACCACGTGTGCACGTGGGACAGCCCTGTGGGAAAGCCTCGTGGGAAAGCCTCGTGGGAAAGACTCGAGGGAAAACCATAGATCCTTTGATCCACGCGGCGGACTGCGTGACACTGCTGCTACCGCTCTGGAGGAAAGCGCAAGTGCATGCCCGCATTCGAGACGAGGACTGACTCCCGTGGGGAGACTCCAGAAGTACCCCAAGATCCATGTCAGCACTGGAGAGGAATCCTCAGGTTCTGGCCCCGACTCCACACAAGGTCTTAGGCCCCGGCATCGACGGGAGAGGAATCCCGAGACGCCCCCGAGGAACTCGCATGGGGACAGGCCTTTCCTGAGGCCACCAGAGCGGTTCCCTGAGATCCCCGTCGTAAGTCGAGAGCACCTGCCGCAACTCGAGAAAATCCAGGAGGTTTTGCCCTCCAGGCGAGATGAGGCCCATTTCCGCTGAGGCTTCTCGAGGCTAATCACGTCTAAGCACTGGAACTTCCAATGGGTCCTTCACACCCTTGCTGCAACTCAAGATGTTCCCCGACATACCCGTCTCCACTCGAGAGGAAGCACGTGGGGTCCCGCACACATCCAGGGGAGCCACGTTTCCGCCTCCTAGCTCGAGATGAGGGATCCTTTCCCTGTTTCGTAGGGAAAGAATTCCCGGCGTTCCCGTCGCAACTCAAGAGGAGGCGCTCTCCACAGGAAAGGCGAGAGGAACTCCAGGGTCGTGCCACCATTCCAAGAGACGCCCAGATGGGTCAGTCCATTCCAGAGGAACCTGTTTTCCCTGCACTGCCTTGACGTTCAAGCCGAGGATCGACTCCCACCACGTGTGCACGTGGGACAGCCCTGTGGGAAAGCCTCGTGGGAAAGCCTCGAGGGAAAACCATAGATCCTTTGATCCACGCGGCGGACTGCGTGACACTGCTGCTACCGCTCTGGAGGAAAGCGCAAGTGCATGCCCGCATTCGAGACGAGGACTGACTCCCCTGGGGAGACTCCAGAAGTACCCCAAGATCCATGTCAGCACTGGAGAGGAATCCTCAGGTTCCGGCCCCGACTCCACACAAGGTCTTAGGCCCCGGCATCGACGGGAGAGGAATCCCGAGACGCCCCCGAGGAACTCGCATGGGGACTGGCCTTTCCTGAGGCCACCAGAGCGGGTCCCTGAGGTCCCCGTCGTAAGTCGAGAGCACCTGCCGCAACTCGAGAAAATCCAGGAGGTTTTGCCCTCCAGGCGAGATGAGGCCCATTTCCGCTGAGGCTTCTCGAGGCCAATCACATCTAACCACTGGAACTTCCAAAGGGTCCTTCACACCCTTGCTGCAACTCAAGAAGTTCCCCGACATACCAGTCTGCACTCGAGAGGAAGCACGTGGGGTCGCGCACACATCCAGGGGAGCCCCGTTTCCGCCTCCTAGCTCGAGATGAGGGATCCTTTCCCTGTTTCGTAGGGAAAGAATTCCCGGCGTTCCCGTCGCATCTCAAGAGGAGGCGCTCTCCACAGGAAAGGCGAGAGGAACTCCAGGGTCTTGCCACCATTCCAAGAGTCCCCCAGATGTGTCAGTCCATTCCAGAGGAACCTGTTTTCCCTGCACTGCCTTGACGTTCAAGCCGAGGATCGACTCCCACCACGTGTGCACGTGGGACAGCCCTGTGGGAAAGCCTCGTGGGAAAGCCTCGTGGGAAAGACTCGAGGGAAAACTATACATCCTTTGATCCACGCGGCGGACTGCGTGACACTGCTGCTACCGCTCTGGAGGAAAGCGCAAGTGCATGCCCGCATTCGAGACGAGGACTGACTCCCCTGGGGAGACTCCAGAAGTACCCCAAGATCCATGTCAGCACCGGAGAGGAATCCTCAGGTTCCGGCCCCGACTCCACACAAGGTCTTAGGCCCCGGCATCGACGGGAGAGGAATCCCGAGAGGCCCCCGAGGAACTCGCATGGGGACTGGCCTTTCCTGAGGCCACCAGAGCGGGTCCCTGAGGTCCCCGTCGTAAGTCGAGAGCACCTGCCGCAACTCGAGAAAATTCAGGAGGTTTTGCCCTCCAGGCGAGATGAGGCCCATTTCCGCTGAGGCTTCTCGAGGCTAATCACGTCTAACCACTGGAACTTCCAAAGGGTCCTTCACACCCTTGTTGCAACTCAAGAACTTCCCCGACATACCCGTCTCCACTCGAGAGGAAGCACGTGGGGTCCCGCACACATCCAGCGGAGCCCCGTTTCCGCCTCCTAGCTCGAGATGAGGGATCCTTTCCCTGTTTCGTAGGGAAAGAATTCCCGGCGTTCCCGTCGCAACTCAAGAGGAGGCGCTCTCCACAGGAAAGGCGAGAGGAACTCCAGGGTCGTGCCACCATTCCAAGAGTCCCCCAGATGTGTCAGTCCATTCCAGAGGAACCTGTTTTCCCTGCACTGCCATGACGTTCAAGCCGAGGATCCACTCCCACCACGTGTGCACGTGGGACAGCCCTGTGGGAAAGCCTCGTGGGAAAGCCTCGTGGGTAAGACTCGGGGGAAAACCATAGATCCTTTGATCCACGCGGCGGACTGCGTGACACTGCTGCTACCGCTCTGGAGGAAAGCGCAAGTGCATGCCCG
The DNA here is from genome assembly GCF_042477335.2 of Ovis canadensis. Taxonomy (NCBI): domain Eukaryota; kingdom Metazoa; phylum Chordata; class Mammalia; order Artiodactyla; family Bovidae; genus Ovis; species Ovis canadensis. The sequence goes on from NC_091264.1 coordinate 1,248,328, forward strand.
CATTCGAGACGAGGACTGACTCCCCTGGGGAGGCTCCAGAAGTACCCCAAGATCCATGTCAGCACTGGAGAGGAATCCTAAGGTTCCGGCCCCGACTCCACACAAGGTCTTAGGCCCCGGCATCAATGGGAGAGGAATGCCGAGAGGCCCCCGAGGAACTCGCATGGGGACTGGCCTTTCCTGAGGCCACCTGAGCGGGTCCCTGAGGTCCCCGTCGTAAGTCGAGAGCACATGCCGCAACTCGAGAAAATCCAGGAGGTTTTGCCCTCCAGGCGAGATGAGGCCCATTTCCGCTGAGGCTTCTCGAGGCTAATCACATCTAACCACTGGAACTTCCAAAGGGTCCTTCACACCCTTGCTGCAACTCAAGAAGTTCCCCGACATACCCGTCTCCACTCGAGAGGAAGCACGTGGGGTCCCGCACACATCCAGGGGAGCCCCGTTTCCGCCTCCTAGCTCGAGATGAGGGATCCTTTCCCTGTTTCGTAGGGAAAGAATTCCCGGCGTTCCCGTCGCATCTCAAGAGGAGGCGCTCTCCACAGGAGAGGCGAGAGGAACTCCAGGGTCGTGCCACCATTCCAAGAGACGCCCAGATGGGTCAGTCCATTCCAGAGGAACCTGTTTTCCCTGCACTGCCTTGACGTTCAAGCTGAGGATCGACTCCCACCACGTGTGCACGTGGGACAGCCCTGTGGGAAAGCCTCGTGGGAAAGCCTCGTGGGAAAGACTCGAGGGAAAACCATAAATCCTTTGATCAACGCGGCGGACTGCGTGACACTGCTGCTACCGCTCTGGAGGAAAGCGCTAGTGCATGCCCGCATTCGAGACGAGGACTGACTCCCCTGGGGAGACTCCAGAAGTACCCCAAGATCCATGTCAGCACTGGAGAGGAATCCTCAGGTTCCGGCCCCGACTCCACACAAGGTCTTAGGACCCGGCATCGACGGGAGAGGAATCCCGAGAGGCCCCCGAGAAACTCGCATGGGGACTGGCCTTTCCTGAGGCCACCAGAGCGGGTCCCTGAGGTCCCCGTCGTAAGTCGAGAGCACCTGCCGCAACTCGAGAAAATTCAGGAGGTTTTGCCCTCCAGGCGAGATGAGGCCCATTTCCGCTGAGGCTTCTCGAGGCTAATCACGTCTAACCACTGGAACTTCCAAAGGGTCCTTCACACCCTTGTTGCAATTCAAGAAGTTCCCCGACATACCCGTCTCCACTCGAGAGGAAGCACGTGGGGTCCCGCACACATCCAGCGGAGCCCCGTTTCCGCCTCCTAGCTCGAGATGAGGGATCCTTTCCCTGTTTCGTAGGGAAAGAATTCCCGGCGTTCCCGTCGCATCTCAAGAGGAGGCGCTCTCCACAGGAAAGGCGAGAGGAACTCCAGGGTCGTGCCACCATTCCAGGAGTCCCCCAAATGTGTCAGTCCATTCCAGAGGAACCTGTTTTCCCTGCACTGCCTTGACGTTCAAGCCGAGGATCGACTCCCACCACGTGTGCACGTGGGACAGCCCTGTGGGAAAGCCTCGTGGGAAAGCCTCGTGGGAAAGACTCGAGGGAAAACCATAGATCCTTTGATCCACGCGGCGGACTGCGTGACACTGCTGCTACCGCTCTGGAGGAAAGCGCAAGTGCATGCCCGCATTCGAGACGAGGACTGACTCCCCTGGGGAGACTCCAGAAGTACCCCAAGATCCATGTCAGCACTGGAGAGGAATCCTCAGGTTCCGGCCCCGACTCCACACAAGGTCTTAGGCCCCGGCATCGACGGGAGAGGAATCCCGAGAGGCTCCCGAGGAACTCCCATGGGGACTGGCCTTTCCTGAGGCCACCAAAGCGGGTCCCTGAGGTCCCCGTCGTAAGTCGAGAGCACCTGCCGCAACTCGAGAAAATCCAGGAGGTTTTGCCCTCCAGGCGAGATGAGGCCCATTTCCGCTGAGGCTTCTCGAGGCTAATCACGTCTAACCACTGGAACTTCCAAAGGGTCCTTCACACCCTTGCTGCAACTCAAGATGTTCCCCGACATACCCGTCTCCACTCGAGAGGAAGCACGTGGGGTCTCGCACACATCCAGGGGAGCCCCGTTTCCGCCTCCTAGCTCGAGATGAGGTACCTTTCCCTTTTTCGTAGGTAAAGAATTCCCGGCGTTCCCGTCGCATCTCAAGAAGAGGCGCTCTCCACAGAAAAGGCGAGAGGAACTCCAGGGTCGTGCCACCATTCCAAGAGTCCCCCAGATGTGTCAGTCCATTCCAGAGGAACCTGTTTTCCCTGCACTGCATTGACGTTCAAGCCGAGGATCCACTCCCACCACGTGTGCACGTGGGACAGCCCTGTGGGAAAGCCTCGTGGGAAAGCCTCGTGGGAAAGACTCGAGGGAAAACCATAGATCCTTTGATCCACGCGGCGGACTGCGTGACACTGCTTCTACCGCTCTGGAGGAAAGCGCAAGTGCATGCCCGCATTCGAGACGAGGACTGACTCCCCTGGGGAGACTCCAGAAGTACCCCAAGATCCATGTCAGCACTGGAGAGGAATCCTCAGGTTCCGGCCCCGACTCCACACAAGGTCTTAGGCCCGGGCAACGACAGGAGAGGAATCCTGAGAGGCCCCCGAGGAACTCGCATGGGGACTGGCCTTTCCTGAGGCCACCAGAGCGGGTCCCTGAGGTCCCCGTCGTAAGTCGAGAGCACCTGCCGCAACTCGAGAAAATCCAGGAGGTTTTGCCCTCCAGGCGAGATGAGGCCCATTTCCGCTGAGGCTTCTCGAGGCTAATCACGTCTAACCACTGGAACTTCCAAAGGGTCCTTCACACCCTTGCTGCAACTCAAGAAGTTCCCCGACATACCCGTCTCCACTCGAGAGGAAGCACGTGGGGTCCCGCACACATCCAGGGGAGCCCCGTTTACGCCTCCTAGCTAGAGATGAGGGATCCTTTCCCTGTTTCTTAGGGAAAGAATTTCCGGCGTTCCCGTCGCATCTCAAGAGGAGGCGCTCTCCACAGGAGAGGCGAGAGGAACTCCAGGGTCGTGCCACCATTCCAAGAGACGCCCAGATGGGTCAGTCCATTCCAGAGGAACCTGTTTTCCCTGCACTGCCTTGACGTTCAAGCCGAGGATCGACTCCCACCACCTGTGCACGTGGGACAGCCCTGTGGGAAAGCCTCGTGGGAAAGCCTCGTGGGAAAGACTCGAGGGAAAACCATAGATCCTTTGATCCACGCGGCGGACTGCGTGACACTGCTGCTACCGCTCTGGAGGAAAGCGCAAGTGCATGCCCGCATTCGAGACTAGGACTGACTCCCCTGGGGAGACTCCAGAAGTACCCCAAGATCCATGTCAGCACTGGAGAGGAATCCTCAGGTTCCGGCCCCGACTCCACACAAGGTCTTAGGCCCCGGCATCGACGGGAGAGGAATCCCGAGAGGCCCCCGAGGAACTCGCATGGGGACTGGCTTTTCCTGAGGCCACCAGAGCGGGTCCCTGAGGTCCCCGTCGTAAGTCGAGAGCACTTGCCGCAACTCGAGAAAATCCAGGAGGTTTTGCCCTCCAGGCGAGATGAGGCCCATTTCCGCTGAGGCTTCTCGAGGCTAATCACGTCTAACCACTGGAACTTCCAAAGGGTCCTTCACACCCTTGTTGCAACTCAAGAAGTTCCCCGACATACCCGTCTCCACTCGAGAGGAAGCACGTGGGGTCCCGCACACATCCAGGGGAGCCCCGTTTCCGCCTCCTAGCTCGAGATGAGGGATCCTTTCCCTGTTTCGTAGGAAAGAATTCCCGGCGTTCCCGTCGCATCTCAAGAGGAGGCGCTCTCCACAGGAAAGGCGAGAGGAACTCCAGGGTCGTGCCACCATTCCAAGAGTCCACCAGATGTGTCAGTCCATTCCAGAGGAACCTGTTTTCCCTGCACTGCCTTGACGTTCAAGCCGAGGATCCACTCCCACCACGTGTGCACGTGGGACAGCCCTGTGGGAAAGCCTCGTGGGAAAGCCTCGTGGGAAAGACTCAAGGGAAAACCATAGATCCTTTGATCCACGCGGGGGACTGCGTGACACTGCTGCTACCGCTCTGGAGGAAAGCGTAAGTGCATGCCCGCATTCGAGACGAGGACTGACTCCCCTGGGGAGACTCCAGAAGTACCCCAAGATCCATGTCAGCACTGGAGAGGAATCCTCAGGTTCCGGCCCCGACTCCACACAAGGTCTTAGGCCCCGGCATCGACGGGAGAGGAATCCCGAGAGGCCCCCGAGGAACTCGCATGGGGACTGGCTTTCCTGAGGCCACCAGAGCGGGTCCCTGAGGTCCCCGTCGTAAGTCGAGAGCACCTGCCGCAACTCGAGAAAATCCAGGAGGTTTTGCCCTCCAGACGAGGTGAGGCCCATTTCCGCTGAGGCTTCTCGAGGCCAATCACATCTAACCACTGGAACTTCCAAAGGGTCCTTCACACCCTTGCTGCAACTCAAGATGTTCCCCGACATACACGTCTCCACTCGAGAGGAAGCACGTGGGGTCCCGCACACATCCAGGGGAGCCCCGTTTCCGCCTCCTAGCTCGAGATGAGGGATCCATTCCCTGTTTCGTAGGGAAAGAATTCCCGGCGTTCCCGTCGCATCTCAAGAGGAGGCGCTCTCCACAGGAAAGGCGAGAGGAACTCCAGGGTCGTGCCACCATTCCAAGAGTCCCCCAGATGTGTCAGTCCATTCCAGAGGAACCTGTTTTCCCTGCACTGCCTTGACGTTCAAGCCGAGGATCGACTCCAACCACGTGTGCACGTGAGACAGCCCTGTGGGAAAGCCTCGTGGGAAAGCCTCATGGGAAAGACTCGAGGGAAAACCATAGATCCTTTGATCCACGCGGCGGACTGCGTGACACTGCTGCTACCGCTCTGGAGGAAAGCGCAAGTGCATGCCCGCATTCGAGACGAGGACTGACTCCCCTGGGGAGACTCCAGAAGTACCCCAAGATCCATGTCAGCACTGGAGAGGAATCCTCAGGTTCTGGCCCCGACTCCACACAAGGTCTTAGGCCCCGGCATCGACGGGAGAGGAATCCCGAGACGCCCCCGAGGAACTCGCATGGGGACTGGCCTTTCCTGAGGCCACCAGAGCGGGTCCCTGTGGTCCCCGTCGGAAGTCGAGAGCACCTGCCGCAACTCGAGAAAATCCAGGAGGTTTTGCCCTCCAGGCGAGATGAGGCCCATTTCCGCTGAGGCTTCTCGAGGCCAATCACATCTAACCACTGGAACTTCCAAAGGGTCCTTCACACCCTTGCTGCAACTCAAGAAGTTCCCCGACATACCAGTCTGCACTCGAGAGGAAGCACGTGGGGTCGCGCACACATCCAGGGGAGCCCCGTTTCCGCCTCCTAGCTCGAGAAGAGGGATCCTTTCCCTGTTTCGTAGGGAAAGAATTCCCGGCGTTCCCGTCGCATCTCAAGAGGAGGCGCTCTCCACAGGAAAGGCGAGAGGAACTCCAGGGTCTTGCCACCATTCCAAGAGTCCCCCAGATGTGTCAGTCCATTCCAGAGGAACCTGTTTTCCCTGCACTGCCTTGACGTTCAAGCCGAGGATCGACTCCCACCACGTGTGCACGTGGGACAGCCCTGTGGGAAAGCCTCGTGGGAAAGCCTCGTGGGAAAGACACGAGGGAAAACTATACATCCTTTGATCCACGCGGCGGACTGCGTGACACTGCTGCTACCGCTCTGGAGGAAAGCGCAAGTGCATGCCCGCATTCGAGACGAGGACTGACTCCCCTGGGGAGACTCCAGAAGTACCCCAAGATCCATGTCAGCACTGGAGAGGAATCCTCAGGTTCCGGCCCCGACTCCACACAAGGTCTTAGACCCCGGCATCGACGGGAGAGGAATGCCGAGAGGCCCCCGAGGAACTCGCATGGGGACTGGCCTTTCCTGAGGCCACCAGATCGGGTCCCTGAGGTCCCCGTCGTAAGTCGAGAGCACCTGCCGCAACTCGAGAAAATCCAGGAGGTTTTGCCCTCCAGACGAGATGAGGCCCATTTCCGCTGAGGCTTCTCGAGGCCAATCACATCTAACCACTGGAACTTCCAAAGGGTCCTTCACACCCTTGCTGCAACTCAAGAAGTTCCCCGACATACCCGTCTCCGCTCGAGAGGAAGCACGTGGGGTCCCGCACACATCCAGGGGAGCCCCGTTTCCGCCTCCTAGCTCGAGATGAGGGATCCTTTCCCTGTTTCGTAGGGAAAGAATTCCCGGCGTTCCCGTCACATCTCAAGAGGAGGCGCTCTCCACAGGAAAGACGAGAGGAACTCCAGGGTCGTGCCACCATTCCAAGAGTCCCCCAGATGTGTCAGTCCATTCCAGAGGAACCTGTTTTCCCTGCACTGCCTTGACGTTCAAGCCGAGGATCGACTTCCACCACGTGTGCACGTGGGACAGCCCTGTGGGAAAGCCTCGTGGGAAAGCCTCGTGGGAAAGACTCGAGGGAAAACCATAGATCCTTTGATCCACGCGGCGGACTGCGTGACACTGCTGCTACCGCTCTGGAGGAAAGCGCAAGTGCATGCCCGCATTCGAGACGAGGACTGACTCCCGTGGGGAGACTCCAGAAGTACCCCAAGATCCATGTCAGCACTGGAGAGGAATCCTCAGGTTCCGGCCCCGACTCCACACAAGGTCTTAGGCCCCGGCATCGACGGGAGAGGAATCCCGAGACGCCCCCGAGGAACTCGCATGGGACAGGCCTTTCCTGAGGCCACCAGAGCGGTTCCCTGAGATTCCCGTCGTAAGTCGAGAGCACCTGCCGCAACTCGAGAAAATCCAGGAGGTTTTGCCCTCCAGGCGAGATGAGGCCCATTTCCGCTGAGGCTTCTCGAGGCCAATCACATCTAACCACTGGAACTTCCAAAGGGTCCTTCACACCATTGCTGCAACTCAAGAAGTTCCCCGACATACCCGTCTCCACTCGAGGGGAAGCACGTGGGGTCCCCCACACATCCAGGGGAGCCCCGTTTCCACCTCCTAGCTCGAGATGAGGGATCCTTTCCCTGTTTCGTAGGGAAAGAATTCCCGGCGTTCCCGTCGCATCTCAAGAGGAGGCGCTCTCCACAGGAAAGGCGAGAGGAACTCCAGGGTCTTGCAACCATTCCAAGAGTCCCCCAGATGTGTCAGTCCATTCCAGAGGAACCTGTTTTCCCTGCACTGCCTTGACGTTCAAGCCGAGGATCGACTCCCACCACGTGTGCACGTGGGACAGCCCTGTGGGAAAGCCTCGTGGGAAAGCCTCGTGGGAAAGACTCGAGGGAAAACCATAGATCCTTTGATCCACGCGGCGGACTGCGTGACACTGCTGCTACCGCTCTGGAGGAAAGCGCAAGTGCATGCCCGCATTCGAGACGAGGACTGACTCCCCTGGGGAGACTCCAGAAGTACCCCAAGATCCATGTCAGCACTGGAGAGGAATCCTCAGGTTCCGGCCACGACTCCACACAAGGTCTTAGGCCCCGGCATCGACGGGAGAGGAATCCCGAGAGGCCCACGAGGAACTCGCATGGGGACTGGCCTTTCCTGAGGCCACCAGAGCGGTTCCCTGAGGTCCCCGTCGTAAGTCGAGAGCACCTGCCGCAACTCGAGAAAATCCAGGAGGTTTTGCCCTCCAGGCGAGATGAGGCCCATTTCCGCTGAGGCTTCTCGAGGCCAATCACATCTAACCACTGGAACTTCCAAAGGGTCCTTCACACCCTTGCTGCAACTCAAGAAGTTCCCCGACAAACCCATCTGCACTCGAGAGGAAGCACGTGGTGTCCCGTACACATCCAGGGGAGCCCCGTTTCCGCCTCCTAGCTCGAGATGAGGGATCCTTTCCCTGTTTCGTAGGGAAAGAATTCCCGGCGTTCCCGTCGCATCTCAAGAGGAGTCGCTCTCCACAGGAAAGGCGAGAGGAACTCCAGGGTCGTGACACCATTCCAAGAGTCACCCAGATGTGTCAGTCCATTCCAGAGGAACCTGTTTTCCCTGCACTGCCTTGACGTTCAAGCCGAGAATCGACTCCCACCACTTGTGCACGTGGGACAGCCCTGTGGGAAAGCCTCGTGGGAAAGCCTCGTGGGAAAGACTCGAGGGAAAACCATAGATCCTTTGATCCACGCGGCGGACTGCGTGACACTGCTGCTTCCGCTCTGGAGGAAAGCACAAGTGCATGCCCGCATTCGAGACGAGGACTGACTCCCCTGGGGAGACTCCAGAAGTACCCCAAGGTCCATGTCAGCACTGGAGAAGAATCCCCAGGTTACGGCCCCGACTCCACACAAGGTCTTAGGCCCTCGCATCGACGGGAGAAGAATCCCGAGAGGCCCCCGAGGAACTCGCATGGGGACTGGCCTTTCCTGAGGCCACCAGAGCGGTTCCCTGAGGTCCCCGTCGTAAGTCGAGAGCACCTGCCCCAACTCGAAAAAATCCAGGAGGTTTTGCCCTCCAGGCGAGATGAGGCCCATTTCCGCTGAGGCTTCTCGAGGCGAATCAGGTCTAACCACTGGAACTTCCAAAGGGTCCTTCACACCCTTGCTGCAACTCAAGAAGTTCCCCAACATACCCGTCTCCACTCGAGAGGATGCACGTGGGGTCCCGCACACATCCAGGGGAGCCCCGTTTCCGCCTCCAAGCTCGAGATGAGGGATCCTTTCCCTGTTTCGTAGGGAAAGAATTCCCGGCGTTCCCGTCGCATCTCAAGAGGAGGCGCTCTCCACAGGAAAGGCGAGAGGAACTCCAGGGTCGAGACACCATTCCTAGAGTCCCCCAGATGTGTCAGTCCATTCCAGAGGAACCTGTTTTCCCTGCACTGCCTTGACGTTGAAGCCGAGGATCGACTCCCACCACGTGTGCACGTGGGACAGCCCTGTGGGAAAGCCTCGTGGGAAAGCCTCGTGGGAAAAACTCGAGGGAAAACCATAGATCCTTTGATCCACGCGGCGGACTGCGTGACACTGCTGCTACCGCTCTAGAGGAAAGCGCAAGTGCATGCCCGCATTCGAGACGAGTTCTGACTCCCCTGGGGAGACTCCAGAAGTACCCCAAGATCCATGTCAGCACTGGAGAGGAATCCTCAGGTTCCGGCCCCGACTCCACACAAGGTCTTAGGCCCCGGCATCGACGGGAGAGGAATCCCGAGAGGCCCCCGAGGAACTCGCATGGGGACTGGCCTTTCCTGAGGCCACCAGAGCGGGTCCCTGAGGTCCCCATCGTAAGTCGAGAGCACCTGCCGCAACTCGAGAAAATCCAGGAGGTTTTGCCCTCCAGGCGAGATGAGGCCCATTTCCGCTGAGGCTTCTCGAGGCCAATCACATCTAACCACTGGAACTTCCAAAGGGTCCTTCACACCCTTGCTGCAACTCAAGAAGTTCCCCGACATACCCGTCTCCACTCGAGAGGAAGCACGTGGGGTCCCGCACACATCCAGGGGAGCACCGTTTCGCCTCCTAGCTCGAGATGAGGGATCCTTTCCCTGTTTCATAGGGAAATAATTCCCGGCGTTCCCATCGCATCTCAAGAGGAGGCGCTCTCCACAGGAAAGGCGAGAGGAACTCCAGGGTCGAGACACCATTCCAAGAGTCCCCCAGATGTGTCAGTCCATTCCAGAGGAACCTGTTTTCCCTGCACTGCCTTGACGTTCAAGCCGAGGATCGACTCCCACCACGTGTGCACGTGGGATAGCCCTGTGGGAAAGCCTCGTGGGAAAGCCTCGTGGAAAAGACTCGAGGGAAAACCATAGATCCTTTGATCCACGCGGCGGACTACGTGACACTGCTGCTACCGCTCTGGAGGAAAGCTCAAGTGCATGCCCGCATTCGAGACGAAGACTGACTCCCCTGGGGAGACTCCAGAAGTACCCCAAGATCCATGTCAGCACTGGAGAGGAATCCTCAGGTTCCGACCCCGACTCCACACAAGGACTTAGGCCCCGGCATCGACGGGAGAGGAATCCCCAGAGGCCTCCGAGGAACTCGCATGGGGACTGGCCTTTCCTGAGGCCACCAGAGCGGGTCGCTGAGGTCCCCGTCGTAAGTCGACAGCACCTGCCACAACTCGAGAAAATCCAGGAGGTTTGGCCCTCCAGGCGAGATGAGGCCCATTTCCGCTGAGGCTTCTCGAGGCTAATAACATCTAACTAGTGGAACTTCCAAATGGTCCTTCACACCCTTGCTGCAACTCAAGAAGTTCCCCGACATACCCGTCTCCACTCGAGAGGAAGCACGTGGGGTCCCGCACACATCCAGGGGAGCCCCGTTTCCGCCTCCTAGCTCGAGATGAGGGATCCTTTCCCTGTTTCGCAGGGAAAGAATTCCCGGCGTTCCCGTCGCATCTCAAGAGGAGGCGCTCTCCACAGGAAAGGCGAGAGGAACTCCAGGGCCGTGACACCATTCCAAGAGTCCCCGAGATGTGTCAGTCCATTCCAGAGGAACCTGTTTTCCCTGCACTGCCTTGACGTTCAAGCCGAGGATCGACTCCCACCACGTGTGCACGTGGGACAGCCCTGTGGGAAAGCCTCGTGGGAAAGCCTCGTGGAAAAGACTCGAGGGAAAACCATAGATACTTTGATCCACGCGGCGGACAGCCTGACACTGCTGCTACCGCTCTGGAGGAAAGCGCAAGTGCATGCCCGCATTCGAGACGAGGACTGACTCCCCTGGGGAGACTACAGAAGTACCCCAAGATCCATGTCAGCACTGGAGAGGAATCCTCAGGTTCCGGCCCCGACTCCACACAAGGTCTTAGGCCCCGGCATCCACGGGTGAGGAATCCCGAGAGGCCCCCGAGGAACTCGCATGGGGACTGGCCTTTCCTGACGCCACCAGAGCGGGTCCCTGAGGTCCCCGTCGTAAGTCGAGAGCACCTGCCGCAACTCGAGAAAATCCAGGAGGTTTTGCCCTCCAGGCGAGATGAGGCCCATTTCCGCTGAGGCTTCTCGAGGCCAATCACATCTAACCACTGGAACTTCCAAAGGGTCCTTCAAACCATTGCTGCAACTCAAGAAGTCCCCGACATACCCGTCTCCACTCGAGAGGAGGCACGTGGGGTCCCACACACATCCAGGGGAGCCCCGTTTCCGCCTCCTAGCTCGAGATGAGGGATCCTTTCCCTGTTTCGTAGGGAAAGAATTCCCGGCGTTCCCGTCGCATCTCAAGAGGAGGCGCTCTCCACAGGAAAGGCGAGAGGAACTCCAGGGTCGTGCCACCATTCCAAGAGTCCCCCAGATGTGTCAGTCCATTCCAGAGGAATCTGTTTTCCCTGCACTGCCTTGACGTTCAAGCCGAGGATCGACTCCCACCACGTGTGCACGTGGGACAGCCCTGTGGGAAAGCCTCGTGGGAAAGCCTCGTGGGAAAGACTCGAGGGAAAACCATAGATCCTTGATCCAGGCGGCGGACTACGTGACACTGCTGCTACCGCTCTGGAGGAAAGCGCAGGTGCATGCCCGCATTCGAGACGAAGACTGACTCCCCTGGGGAGACTCCAGAAGTACCCCAAGATCCATGTCAGCACTGGAGAGGAATCCTCAGGTTCCGACCCCGACTCCACACAAAGACTTAGGCCCCGGCATCGACGGGAGAGGAATCCCCAGAGGCCCCCGAGGAACTCGCATGGGGACTGGCCTTTCCTGCGGCCACCAGAGCGGGTCGCTGAGGTCCCTGTCGTAAGTCGAGAGCACCTGCCGCAACTCGAGAAAATCCAGGAGGTTTTGCCCTCCAGGCGAGATGAGGCCCATTTCCGCTGAGGCTTCTCGAGGCTAATAACATCTAACCACTGGAACTTCCAAAGGGTCCTTCACACCCTTGCTGCAACTCAAGAAGTTCCCCGACATACCCGTCTCCACTCGAGAGGAAGCACGTGGGTCCCGCACACATCCAGGGGAGCCCCGTTTCCGACTACTAGCTCGAGATGAGGGATCCTTTCCCTGTTTCCTAGGGAAAGAATTCCCGGCGTTCCCGTCGCATCTCAAGAGGAGGCGCTCTCCACAGGAAAGGCGAGAGGAACTGAAGGGTCGTGCCACCTTCCAAGAGTCCCCCAGATGTGTCAGTCCATTCCAGAGGAACCTGTTTTCCCTGAACTGCCTTGACGTTCAAGCCGAGGATCGACTCCCACCACGTGTGCACGTGGGACAGCCCTGTGGGAAAGCCTCGTGGGAAAGCCTCGTGGGAAAGACTCGAGGGAAAACCATAGATCCTTTGATCCACGCGGCGGACTGCGTGACACTGCTGCTACCGCTCTGGAGGAAAGCGCAAGTGCATGCTCGCATTCGAGACGAGGACTGACTCCCCTGGGGACACTCCAGAAGTACCCCAAGATCCATGTCAGCACTGGAGAGGAATCCTCAGGTTCCGGCCCCGACTCCACACAAGGTCTTAGGCCCCGGCATCGACGGGAGAGGAATCCCCAGAGGCCCCCGAGGAACTCGCATGGCGACTGGCCTTTCCTGAGGCCAACAGAGCGGGTCCCTGAGGTCCCCGTCGTAAGTCAAGAGCACCTGCCGCAACTCGAGAAAATCCCCGAGGTTTTGCCCTCCAGGCGTGATGAGGCCCATTTCCGCTTAGGCTTCTCTAGGCCAATCACATCTAACCACTGGAACTTCCAAAGGGTCCTTCACACCGTTGCTGCAACTCAAGAAGTTCCCCGACATACCCATCTGCACTCGCGAGGAAGCACGTGGTGTCCCGCACACATCCAGGGGAGCCCCGTTTCCGCCTCCTAGCTCGAGATGAGGGATCCTTTTCCTGTTTCGAAGGGAAAGAATTCCCGGCGTTCCCGTCGCATCTCAAGAGGAGGCGCTCTCCACAGGAAAGGCGAGAGGAACTCCAGGGTCGTGCCACCATTCCAAGAGTCCCCCAGATGTGTCAGTCCATTTCAGAGGAACCTGTTTTCCCTGCACTGCCTTGACGTTCAAGCCGAGGATCGACTCCCACCACGTGTGCACGTGGGACAGCCCTGTGGGAAAGCCTCGTGGGAAAGCCTCGTGGGAAAGACTCGAGGGAAAACCATAGATCCTTTGATCCACGCGGCGGACTGCGTGACACTGCTGCTACCGCTCTGGAGGAAAGCGCAAGTGCATGCCCGCATTCGAGACTAGGACTGACTCCCCTGGGGAGACTCCAGAAGTACCCCAAGATCCATGTCAGCACTGGAGAGGAATCCTCAGGTTCCGGCCCCGACTCCACACAAGGTCTTAGGCCCCGGCATCGACGGGAGAGGAATCCCCAGAGGCCCCCGAGGAACTCGCATGGGGACTGGCCTTTCCTGAGGCCACCAGAGCGGGTCCCTGAGGTCCTCGTCGTAAGTCGAGAGCACCTGCCGCAACTCGAGAAAATCCAGGCGGTTTTGCCCTCCAGGCGAGATGAGACCCATTTCCGCTGAGGCTTCTCAAGGCCAATCACATCTAACCACTGGAACTTCCAAAGGGTCCTTCACACCCTTGCTGCAACTCAAGAAGTTCCCCGACATACGCGTCTCCACTCGAGAGGAAGCACGTGGGGTCCCGCACACATCCAGGGGAGCCCCGTTTCCTCCTCCTAGCTCGAGATGAGGGATCCTTTCCCTGTTTCGTAGGGAAAGAATTCCCGGCGTTCCCGTCGCATCTCAAGAGGAGGCGCTCTCCACAGGAAAGGCGAGAGGAACTCCATGGTCGTGCCACCATTCCAAGAGTCCCCCAGATGTGTCAGTCCATTCCAGAGGAACCTGTTTTCCCTGCACTGCCTTGACGTTCAAGCCGAGGATCGACTCCCACCACGTGTGCACGTGGGACAGCCCTGTGGGAAAGCCTCGTGGGAAAGCCTCGTGGGAAAGACTCAAGGGAAAACCATAGATCCTTTGATCCACGCGGCGGACTGCGTGACACTGCTGCTACCGCTCTGGAGGAAAGCGTAAGTGCATGCCCGCATTCGAGACGAGGACTGACTCCCCTGGGGAGACTCCAGAAGTACCCCAAGATCCATGTCAGCACTGGAGAGGAATCCTCAGGTTCCGGCCCCGACTCCACACAAGGTCTTAGGCCCCGGCATCGATGGGAGAGGAATCCCGAGAGGCTCCCGAGGAACTCGCATGGGGACTGGCCTTTCCTGAGGCCACCAGAGCGGGTCCCTGAGGTCCCCGTCGTAAGTCGAGAGCACCAGCCGCAACTCGAGAAAATCCAGGAGGTTTTGCCCTCCAGGCGAGATGAGGCCCATTTCCGCTGAGGCTTCTCGAGGCTAATCACGTCTAACCACTGGAACTTCCAAAGGGTCCTTCACACCCTTGCTGCAACTCAAGATGTTCCCCGACATACACGTCTCCACTCGAGAGGAAGCACGTGGGGTCCCGCACACATCCAGGGGAGCCGCGTTTCCGCCTCCTAGCTCGAGATGAGGGATCCTTTCCCTGTTTCGTAGGGAAAGAATTCCTGGCGTTCCCGTCGCATCTCAAGAGGCGGCGCTCTCCACAGGAAAGGCGAGAGGAACTCCAGGGTCGTGCCACCATTCCAAGAGTCCCCCAGATGTGTCAGTCCATTCCAGAGGAACCTGTTTTCCCTGCACTGCCTTGACGTTCAAGCAGAGGATCCACTCCCACCACGTGTGCACGTGGGACAGCCCTGTGGGAAAGCCTCGTGGGAAAGCCTCGTGGGAAAGACTCGAGGGAAAATCATAGATCCTTTGATCCACGCGGCGGACTGCGTGACACTGCTGCTACCGCTCTGGAGGAAAGCGCAAGTGCATGCCCGCATTCGAGACGAGGACTGACTCCCCTGGGGAGACTCCAGAAGTACCCCAAGATCCATGTCAGCACTGGAGAGGAATCCTCAGGTTCCGGCCCCGACTCCACACAAGGTCTTAGGCCCCATCAACGACAGGAGAGGAATCCTGAGAGGCCCCCGAGGAACTCGCATCGGGACTGGCCTTTCCTGAGGCCACCAGAGCGGGTCCCTGAGGTCCCCGTCGTAAGTCGAGAGCACCTGCCGCAACTCGAGAAAATCCAGGAGGTTTTGCCCTCCAGGCGAGATGAGGCCCATTTCCGCTGAGGCTTCTCGAGGCTAATCACGTCTAACCACTGGAACTTCCAAAGGATCCTTCACACCCTTGCTGCAACTCAAGATGTTCCCCGACATACCCGTCTCCACTCGAGAGGAAGCACGTGGGGTCCCGCACACATCCAGGGGAGCCACGTTTCCGCCTCCTAGCTCGAGATGAGGGATCCTTTCCCTGTTTCGTAGGAAAGAATTCCCGGCGTTCCCGTCGCATCTCAAGAGGAGGCGCTCTCCACAGGAAAGGCTAGAGGAACTCCAGGGTCGTGCCACCATTCCAAGAGTCCCCCAGATGTGTCAGTCCATTCCAGAGGAACCTGTTTTCCCTGCACTGCCTTGACGTTCAAGCCGAGGATCGACTCCCACCACGTGTGCACGTGGGACAGCCCTGTGGGAAAGCCTCGTGGGAAAGACTCGAGGGAAAACCATAGATCCTTTGATCCACGCGGCGGACGGCGTGACACTGCTGCTACCGCTCTGGAGGAAAGCGCAAGTGCATGCCCGCATTCGAGACGAGGACTGACTCCCCTGGGGAGACTCCAGAAGTACCCCAAGATCCATGTCAGCACTGGAGAGGAATCCTCAGGTTCCGGCCCCGACTCCACACAAGGTCTTAGGCCCCGGCATCGAAGGGAGAGGAATCCCGAGAGGCCCCCGAGGAACTCGCATGGGGACTGGCTTTCCTGAGGCCACCAGAGCGGGTCCCTGAGGTCCCCGTCGTAAGTCGAGAGCACCTGCCGCAACTCGAGAAAATCCAGGAGGTTTTGCCCTCCAGGCGAGATGAGGCCCATTTCCGCTGAGGCTTCTCGAGGCCAATCACATCTAACCACTGGAACTTCCAAAGGGTCCTTCACACCCTTGCTGCAACTCAAGAAGTTCCCGGACATACCAGTCTGCACTCGAGAGGAAGCACGTGGGGTCCCGCACACATCCAGGGGAGCCCCGTTTCCGCCTCCTAGCTCGAGATGAGGGATCCATTCCCTGTTTCGTAGGGAAAGAATTCCCGGCGTTCCCGTCGCATCTCAAGAGGAGGCGCTCTCCACAGGAAAGGCGAGAGGAACTCCAGGGTCGTGCCACCATTCCAAGAGTCCCCCAGATGTGTCAGTCCATTCCAGAGGAACCTGTTTTCCCTGCACTGCCTTGACGTTCAAGCCGAGGATCGACTCCAACCACGTGTGCACGTGAGACAGCCCTGTGGGAAAGCCTCGTGGGAAAGCCTCATGGAAAAGACTCGAGGGAAAACCATAGATCCTTTGATCCACGCGGCGGACTGCGTGACACTGCTGCTACCGCTCTGGAGGAAAGCGCAAGTGCATGCCCGCATTCGAGACGAGGACTGACTCCCCTGGGGAGACTCCAGAAGTACCCCAAGATCCATGTCAGCACTGGAGAGGAATCCTCAGGTTCTGGCCCCGACTCCACACAAGGTCTTAGGCCCCGGCATCGACGGGAGAGGAATCCCGAGACGCCCCCGAGGAACTCGCATGGGGACTGGCCTTTCCTGAGGCCACCAGAGCGGGTCCCTGTGGTCCCCGTCGGAAGTCGAGAGCACCTGCCGCAACTCGAGAAAATCCAGGAGGTTTTGCCCTCCAGGCGAGATGAGGCCCATTTCCGCTGAGGCTTCTCGAGGCCAATCACATCTAACCACTGGAACTTCCAAAGGGTCCTTCACACCCTTGCTGCAACTCAAGAAGTTCCCGGACATACCAGTCTGCACTCGAGAGGAAGCACGTGGGGTCCCGCACACATCCAGGGGAGCCCCGTTTCCGCCTCCTAGCTCGAGATGAGGGATCCATTCCCTGTTTCGTAGGGAAAGAATTCCCGGCGTTCCCGTCGCATCTCAAGAGGAGGCGCTCTCCACAGGAAAGGCGAGAGGAACTCCAGGGTCGTGCCACCATTCCAAGAGTCCCCCAGATGTGTCAGTCCATTCCAGAGGAACCTGTTTTCCCTGCACTGCCTTGACGTTCAAGCCGAGGATCGACTCCAACCACGTGTGCACGTGAGACAGCCCTGTGGGAAAGCCTCGTGGGAAAGCCTCATGGAAAAGACTCGAGGGAAAACCATAGATCCTTTGATCCACGCGGCGGACTGCGTGACACTGCTGCTACCGCTCTGGAGGAAAGCGCAAGTGCATGCCCGCATTCGAGACGAGGACTGACTCCCCTGGGGAGACTCCAGAAGTACCCCAAGATCCATGTCAGCACTGGAGAGGAATCCTCAGGTTCTGGTCCCGACTCCACACAAGGTCTTAGGCCCCGGCATCGACGGGAGAGGAATCCCGAGACGCCCCCGAGGAACTCGCATGGGGACTGGCCTTTCCTGAGGCCACCAGAGCGGGTCCCTGTGGTCCCCGTCGGAAGTCGAGAGCACCTGCCGCAACTCGAGAAAATCCAGGAGGTTTTGCCCTCCAGGCGAGATGAGGCCCATTTCCGCTGAGGCTTCTCGAGGCCAATCACATCTAACCACTGGAACTTCCAAAGGGTCCTTCACACCTTTGCTGCAACTCAAGAAGTTCCCCGACATACCAGTCTGCACTCGAGAGGAAGCACGTGGGGTCGCGCACACATCCAGGGGAGCCCCGTTTCCGCCTCCTAGCTCGAGATGAGGGATCCTTTCCCTGTTTCGTAGGGAAAGAATTCCCGGCGTTCCAGTCGCATCTCAAGAGGAGGCGCTCTCCACAGGAAAGGCGAGAGGAACTCCAGGGTCTTGCCACCATTCCAAGAGTCCCCCAGATGTGTCAGTCCATTCCAGAGGAACCTGTTTTCCCTGCACTGCCTTGACGTTCAAGCCGAGGATCGACTCCCACCACGTGTGCACGTGGGACAGCCCTGTGGGAAAGCCTCGTGGGAAAGCCTCGTGGGAAAGACACGAGGGAAAACTATACATCCTTTGATCCACGCGGCGGACTGCGTGACACTGCTGCTACCGCTCTGGAGGAAAGCGCAAGTGCATGCCCGCATTCGAGACGAGGACTGACTCCCCTGGGGAGACTCCAGAAGTACCCCAAGATCCATGTCAGCACTGGAGAGGAATCCTCAGGTTCCGGCCCCGACTCCACACAAGGTCTTAGACCCCGGCATCGACGGGAGAGGAATGCCGAGAGGCCCCCGAGGAACTCGCATGGGGACTGGCCTTTCCTGAGGCCACCAGATCGGGTCCCTGAGGTCCCCGTCGTAAGTCGAGAGCACCTGCCACAACTCGAGAAAATCCAGGAGGTTTTGCCCTCCAGACGAGATGAGGCCCATTTCCGCTGAGGCTTCTCGAGGCCAATCACATCTAACCACTGGAACTTCCAAAGGGTCCTTCACACCCTTGCTGCAACTCAAGAAGTTCCCCGACATACCCGTCTCCGCTCGAGAGGAAGCACGTGGGGTCCCGCACACATCCAGGGGAGCCCCGTTTCCGCCTCCTAGCTCGAGATGAGGGATCCTTTCCCTGTTTCGTAGGGAAAGAATTCCCGGCGTTCCCGTCACATCTCAAGAGGAGGCGCTCTCCACAGGAAAGACGAGAGGAACTCCAGGGTCGTGCCACCATTCCAAGAGTCCCCCAGATGTGTCAGTCCATTCCAGAGGAACCTGTTTTCCCTGCACTGCCTTGACGTTCAAGCCGAGGATCGACTTCCACCACGTGTGCACGTGGGACAGCCCTGTGGGAAAGCCTCGTGGGAAAGCCTCGTGGGAAAGACTCGAGGGAAAACCATAGATCCTTTGATCCACGCGGCGGACTGCGTGACACTGCTGCTACCGCTCTGGAGGAAAGCGCAAGTGCATGCCCGCATTCGAGACGAGGACTGACTCCCGTGGGGAGACTCCAGAAGTACCCCAAGATCCATGTCAGCACTGGAGAGGAATCCTCAGGTTCCGGCCCCGACTCCACACAAGGTCTTAGGCCCCGGCATCGACGGGAGAGGAATCCCGAGACGCCCCCGAGGAACTCGCATGGGACAGGCCTTTCCTGAGGCCACCAGAGCGGTTCCCTGAGATCCCCGTCGTAAGTGGAGAGCACCTGCCGCAACTCGAGAAAATCCAGGAGGTTCTGCCCTCCAGGCGAGATGAGGCCCATTTCCGCTGAGGCTTCTCGAGGCCAATCACATCTAACCACTGGAACTTCCAAAGGGTCCTTCACACCATTGCTGCAACTCAAGAAGTTCCCCGACATACCCGTCTCCACTCGAGGGGAAGCACGTGGGGTCCCCCACACATCCAGGGGAGCCCCGTTTCCACCTCCTAGCTCGAGATGAGGGATCCTTTCCCTGTTTCGTAGGGAAAGAATTCCCGGCGTTCCCGTCGCATCTCAAGAGGAGGCGCTCTCCACCGGAAAGGCGAGAGGAACTCCAGGGTCTTGCAACCATTCCAAGAGTCCCCCAGATGTGTCAGTCCATTCCAGAGGAACCTGTTTTCCCTGCACTGCCTTGACGTTCAAGCCGAGGATCGACTCCCACCACGTGTGCACGTGGGACAGCCCTGTGGGAAAGCCTCGTGGGAAAGCCTCGTGGGAAAGACTCGAGGGAAAACCATAGATCCTTTGATCCACGCGGCGGACTGCGTGACACTGCTGCTACCGCTCTGGAGGAAAGCGCAAGTGCATGCCCGCATTCGAGACGAGGACTGACTCCCCTGGGGAGACTCCAGAAGTACCCCAAGATCCATGTCAGCACTGGAGAGGAATCCTCAGGTTCCGGCCACGACTCCACACAAGGTCTTAGGCCCCGGCATCGACGGGAGAGGAATCCCGAGAGGCCCACGAGGAACTCGCATGGGGACTGGCCTTTCCTGAGGCCACCAGAGCGGTTCCCTGAGGTCCCCGTCGTAAGTCGAGAGCACCTGCCGCAACTCGAGAAAATCCAGGAGGTTTTGCCCTCCAGGCGAGATGAGGCCCATTTCCGCTGAGGCTTCTCGAGGCCAATCACATCTAACCACTGGAACTTCCAAAGGGTCCTTCACACCCTTGCTGCAACTCAAGAAGTTCCCCGACATACCCATCTGCACTCGAGAGGAAGCACGTGGTGTCCCGCACACATCCAGGGGAGCCCCGTTTCCGCCTCCTAGCTCGAGATGAGGGATCCTTTCCCTGTTTCGTAGGGAAAGAATTCCCGGCGTTCCCGTCGCATCTCAAGAGGAGTCGCTCTCCACAGGAAAGGCGAGAGGAACTCCAGGGTCGTGACACCATTCCAAGAGTCACCCAGATGTGTCAGTCCATTCCAGAGGAACCTGTTTTCCCTGCACTGCCTTGACGTTCAAGCCGAGAATCGACTCCCACCACTTGTGCACGTGGGACAGCCCTGTGGGAAAGCCTCGTGGGAAAGCCTCGTGGGAAAGACTCGAGGGAAAACCATAGATCCTTTGACCCACGCGGCGGACTGCGTGACACTGCTGCTTCCGCTCTGGAGGAAAGCACAAGTGCATGCCCGCATTCGAGACGAGGACTGACTCCCCTGGGGAGACTCCAGAAGTACCCCAAGGTCCATGTCAGCACTGGAGAAGAATCCTCAGGTTCCGGCCCTGACTCCACACAAGGTCTTAGGCCCTCGCATCGACGGGAGAAGAATCCCGAGAGGCCCCCGAGGAACTCGCATGGGGACTGGCCTTTCCTGAGGCCACCAGAGCGGTTCCCTGAAGTCCCCGTCGTAAGTCGAGAGCACCTGCCCCAACTCGAAAAAATCCAGGAGGTTTTGCCCTCCAGGCGAGATGAGGCCCATTTCCGCTGAGGCTTCTCGAGGCGAATCAGGTCTAAACACTGGAACTTCCAAAGGGTCCTTCACACCCTTGCTGCAACTCAAGAAGTTCCCCGACATACCCGTCTCCACTCGAGAGGAAGCACGTGGGGTCCCGCACACATCCAGGGGAGCCCCGTTTCCGCCTCCTAGCTCGAGATGAGGGATCCTTTCCCTGTTTCGTAGGGAAAGAATTCCCGGCGTTCCCGTCGCATCTCAAGAGGAGGCGCTCTCCACAGGAAAGGCGAGAGGAACTCCAGGGCCGTGACACCATTCCAAGAGTCCCCCAGATGTGTCAGTCCATTCCAGAGGAACATGTTTTCCCTGCACTGCCTTGACGTTCAAGCCGAGGATCGACTCCCACCACGTGTGCACGTGGGACAGCCCTGTGGGAAAGCCTCGTGGGAAAGCCTCGTGGAAAAGACTCGAGGGAAAACCATAGATACTTTGATCCACGCGGCGGACAGCCTGACACTGCTGCTACCGCTCTGGAGGAAAGCGCAAGTGCATGCCCGCATTCGAGACGAGGACTGACTCCCCTGGGGAGACTACAGAAGTACCCCAAGATCCATGTCAGCACTGGAGAGGAATCCTCAGGTTCCGGCCCCGACTCCACACAAGGTCTTAGGCCCCGGCATCCACGGGTGAGGAATCCCGAGAGGCCCCCGAGGAACTCGCATGGGGACTGGCCTTTCCTGACGCCACCAGAGCGGGTCCCTGAGGTCCCCGTCGTAAGTCGAGAGCACCTGCCGCAACTCGAGAAAATCCAGGAGGTTTTGCCCTCCAGGCGAGATGAGGCCCATTTCCGCTGAGGCTTCTCGAGGCCAATCACATCTAACCACTGGAACTTCCAAAGGGTCCTTCAAACCATTGCTGCAACTCAAGAAGTCCCCGACATACCCGTCTCCACTCGAGAGGAGGCACGTGGGGTCCCACACACATCCA